>NW_026262712.1:101419139-102743639 GCF_021869535.1 Mytilus californianus | reverse complement strand
AAAATAATAACAAAAAACTGCCAAATTTTGTTAAAACTACCAATTCGGTGACAGCAACCCAACGATGGGTTGTTCGATTCGTCTGAAAATTTCAGAGCTGATAGATCATGACCAATTGAACAATTTTACCCCATGTCAGATTTGCTCTAAAAGCTTTAGTTTTTGAGATATAAGCCAAAAACTGCATTTGACCCCTATGTTCTATTTTTAGCCATGGCGGCCATGTTTGTCGATGGATCAAAATTTCGGATACAATTTATAAACTAGTCACCCTAAGGAACATTTAGTTAAAGTTTGAAGGTATTTGGCCCAGTAGTTTCAGAGGAGAAGATTTTTGAAATAGTTTACGACGACGACGACGACAGACGACGGACGACGACGGACGCCAAGTGATGGCATAAGCTCACATGGGGCCCTTTGGGCCCCGGTGAGCTAAAAAGGAACATCATCTATCTCTCTATTTCTAACAAAGCTACTATATGTACGTTTCAGGGTTACTAGATTAAAACCATGAACAAATTCCAACAACTGTCTAATTTTATTTCTCATTGTGTTATACAAAATAAACATTGATCAACTTGTTATACAGCACAAAGTTTATTCTTACATAGTTTCTTTACATTTTCTTTTTTCCTATCAATTTCTCTTTCTTCATCTACCTGTCCATTTTGTAATTTTTAGATACTATAGAAATATCCTGGTCCTAGAAATTTTTCTGTCTATTTTTATATATGCAAAAATATTTTCTGTTCATATATATATATGATGATGCCATTTTTTTCATTTATATTCAACCACCCCCTTCCTCAATTTTGGCTATCAAATGATTGCTCCTTATATTCACTTAGGTTAAGCTGATGTCCGTAACTGCAGTCCCAAGATGGCAGACAGAGAATTAGGTAAAAATATTTTTTCTAAATGTAAAGATAAGAATGTTTTTAGTGTTTATATTAATTGTATAACTAGAAAGGTCACAACACTTAAACATATATTGTGTAGATGTTCTCATTCAGTGAACAAATCAACTTACAAAAGCATGAGTACATATCTTGGTCATAATGAATTGGACAAATATTCATAGATTTTCATAACTGATAACTTTGATCCAAAACAGGTGAATAATTCAGTTCAATCTAAAATTCTCTTTAAATTGTAATGATATCAAAATAATTTGAAAAACATCATAATATTTTAAAAAAACACAAAAAACAATTTTCTAGTCTAGTGATTTATATCATAGCCACTTAAAAGCATATTTTAACTGTGAATTATTTTTAAAATAAAGAAAGTCCTAGTAATCCCATTACGGAATTGAGTATGAGACTCTATATGGCAAAGAAGTCAAACAAACAAAAAACAAATTCTAAACGTTCTGAATATGCCTGTAATGCTTGCCACTGGCCTCTTATAATCAACCAATACATTACATCCCCTAATTGAAGAACATACATTTGTTTTTGTATGTTTAAAGGTAAAGATAAACTGTATAAAGCTGGATCATAAGTGATATCCCTGACATATGCCCAATATATCCCTTTATTCATATTTTGAGCAGGTGCCTTTTGAAATAAACAAAAGTGCTTGCTGTTAAGAAAATAATTACAGCAAATTCTTCACTTCTTATTTCAGTGACAAGATATGTGTAACAGTATAACAATAACCTTTAACCCTTGTATATCTGCCTGAGATCCTGGTGTAATCTGAGAAACAAACACTCCAATACCATGTTCAAATCCTGAAAAATAAAATTCTACTGATTTACTAATATCACAGTCTTTGTTAAATAATTTGACTATCATTCATCAGAACAAAGAACTGTAAATTCAAAAACGTTTCTTATTTTTTTTATTAATTGTGCAAGGATAATTACCATGGATTAATTTAAAATTGTCATTTAAATCCATATTTCATTATATGTGTGCAGATCATCCAGAAGTCACTATAAATAATCTCACATTTTGGTACATTGATAAAAAATTACATTAATGATGATGAATGGTTGTTTAATGTCTGGCAGCAATCTGAATGAATAATCAGGATTAGAACTGCACTAGACTGGCATACTGAGCCAGATTGTCAAAGAACTATAGCTCATATATTATTCTGATCCCCAGCTGACCAGTCTTTGCACTTTGAACCCATGACCTCCTGCATTTGATGCGAGGATGCTACCATGAGAACACAGAGACAGTCAAAATTGCACAAATAAATGCACATTTAGGATTATCAAATTAGTAGTATTTACAGTGCTAAAGTCTAAGAAATGTATTACAGCGTTTATCCGTTGGATCAGTATGGAGTTACAATGTATGTTACCTGCACTGTAATTTTATTGGAATATATTATTACAGGATTGATTGATTGATTGGTGTTTGACGCCACTTTCAGCACTATGGTGTTATTTAATGTGGCGGTCAATTTTTTATTGCTGGAGGAAACTGGAGTGCCCTGACCACCGACCTTTGGTACGAAAACTGATAACCCAAGTCAATTAAGATTGGAGTAGAGCGCACCAGCCACATGTGGGATTTGAACTCACAACCTCAGTGTTGACAGGCTAGTGGTACAATAGTTTGACTTATAACAGGAGGATTGCAAGTAAGTGTGAAATGGTTTATATCAAGTTCATTTCTCTGTTCAGTTTTTAGTACTCTTTCTAATGTATAACTTTTTTTATCCTTTTTCTTTACCCTTTAACTTTACAACAGATAATTACTGACAAAAAAAGTCATTTGAGCAGCATACACTTTCAGTAGATAGATTTTAAGCCTTCCTTCTTGAGAATTTTTTAAATAAGCCAAATTGAACCACTTTACTTTTGATTAGCTGTTCCTTTCTAAAACAGCTATACCTTTAGTATACCTACAGCAGTCAGAGATTGCTCTGAACAAAAAAAACTTTTTTTAAATTTGCTTAAATTCCTTTTTAATTTTAATCCATAAAAAAGTCCCATGGCCCCAGCAAGTTTAAAGGCTAGTAAGAGAAAATAAAATACATTAAAGGTCCTTCCTTAGGTTTAAAGATCTCAAGCCTATAACAAGGTAATACTACTTCAAACAGGGTTCCCTTATATGGATATTATATAAATAAAGTTTCTTTTAAATTCTTCTTTTTCTGTGGATTTGGAGAAAAAGAAAAAGTTAAAGTCCATGCAAACTTTTCAACACCCTATTTAAAAAGTAAAAATTCACTATCTACATTAGAATGTTATTCTTAACAGACAAAAAAGACCTTGCTATGATACATAAGGACATCATAGTTTTTGTGATGGTACAAAATCTTTGTTGTTTTGTTGTTTTGTTGTTAGGCTTTTTGTTTTTCTTTTCTTTGTTTTCCTTTTTTTGTGCATACATATATATGGAATCTTATGAAAAGGTGTAGTAAAATAATTTTAACTCCATATTAAATGTATTGAATTACCTCCTCTTACTGCAAACCCCAGACTTTCATTCTGTCGTCTCCGTAGATTAACAACTCTTAACTTTTGTCCTGCAGGTGGAGGTGCCAACTTGTCATATTCTACCTGATGCTTTGGAGGAATGAGTGGCCTGAAAAAAGGTGAGAATAGTTAGACATGAAGCATCAATTATTAAAAGAAGACCTGATTGGAAAAATGGTTAGTCTTTGAGACTTACCACAAGCCCTACAGACTTGGCCAATAAAAATGTTGTCTAGCCCCTTAAATTTTCCTGAATTTTGCCTCACAAACCATATAAATTCAAAGAAATTTTATGAAAGACTAATTTTTGGGTTTGTAAGACAACAGTTATTCATGAAAACTGCCCATAACATTTAGCATCCCGCCAGTGGAGACCTTATACCTGATCTGTTAAAAGAAGATGTACAAAGACATCAATGAATATGATATATGAAAAATTATTCATTAAATATAACTTGATATTCTTAGACATATAAATTTTCATAATGCTTGAGAAAAAATGTATGTACAACATGTAATATACCTGCAGTTTTCTTGTATCAATGTCATACTACACATCAAATTTATGAGAGCAAATTCTTTAATGTGTGGGCTGAAACCCTTACTAACTTTCACAAACTGAGTTAAAAATTTGAAGAAAAACATATTAACAGAACCACATTTCTGCACTTATAAAAACAATTGAAATACTGACTGTAAAAGTCTTAATATCTTTTTTATTTTTTTATTGTCATTCTGATTTTATTCAAATTTTGCTCTTTTTAACACAGCCACACATTTTGCCAATTTGAAGAGCCAAGATTGATTTTACTTAAAAATGTCTACTTTATACATGAAACATGTTATTGCAATATTCACAAATAAGAATACAATTTGATTATTAAAATGCTGAAATTATTTTCATTTAATATCTTTATGAAAACTCATCAAGTTTAGGGCAGATTCACTCTAATTGACATTATTAAGATCTTATTTTTTTATAATTTAGGGTTGTTTTTTTTTATGCTCCACTTGGGTACTTATAATTCCAAATGACCAGAGAGTTTGTCAAACTATTCATAACTGTTTTGAAGTTTTAAGGACATCAGAACTAAATCATAAAAGGCATGCATAATTAACAACCTAACCTTAAATGCTTCATTTTAAATTAAATACTAAAATTCATTTGGTTAATAATAATATAACCTCACTGAAATATTACATTTGCAGGATGATTTACTTCAATTCAAAATGATATTTACTTTTTTAATTAGACACACAGTTCTTTCAAATTACACAATATGGTATGATATTATTTTAAATAATTAACAGATAAACCATTAGATATGGTATAAGTTGTGGGTCTGTATTCCTTAAGGATTGCACTCATTATCATTTAATATATCTGATAGAAACCAATAACACATCTCCTTTTATTATTTATTCAGCATGACTGATAAATTAAGTGTGAACTTAAACAATCAAATAATAATACATAGAACTGTATGCACTCAGAGTTATATAAATGACGTCCATTTTCACTGAACTAGTACACATTTTTGTTTAGGAGCCCGCTGAAGCCCGCCTACAGGTGTTGATGACCCATTGGTGGCCTTGGGCTGTTTTATGCTCTTTGGTTGGGTTGTTGTCTCTTTGACAAATTCCCTGTTTCCATTCTCAATTTTAATACAATATTCTTTTTTCTGTAAGGAGGAGCAACATTTTTGTCTTTAGATTATGCCATAAGTTGATCTGTATGACTACATATAACTCTATGTACTAAGAGTAATACAAATTAATACAATATTCTTTTTCTGTGAAGAGAAACTACAATTTCGTCTTTACCTTATGCCATAACTTGATTCATATGGCAGCCATTAGCCTTCAACCTCCCATTTATCAGACTTGTACAACCAACATACTTGCTTTTAATATTTCATCTTGATTGCAGATAAAGAATAAATTGCCTCGCCGAATGCAGCTGGATACGACCGCAGAGGTCCAACCCTGAACAGTTGGGGCAAAAATGGACACAATATTCGTGCTTGATACAGGTCTGAATTTGGATTGTAATTCAATATTTGACACATAATAGGTTTCTGACACAGAATAGCTGTAGTCAAAGAACTTAGAATTGGTTATATGATTTGAATTTATATTCAATTTTTTGCTTTTATGCAATAAACTATGCTGTTGCAAATTGACCTCTCCCCCCCCCCCCCCCCCCTTTTTTTCAAAAAAAAAAAAATTTGAAGGATTTTCTTTTTGATTTATGAAATCTTGAGGAGAAAAAATTGCCCCCCACCCCCCACCACCAATTTTTTTTTACCTCCCCCCCTCCCAATTTTTTTTTAACCTCCCCACCAACCCACCCCCTTTTTCAAAAAAAAATTTCTTTCCCTCAGTCATGGTCATAATTTCAATTTAAATTTCCAAAGGAGTTTGCAACCACAATAACCCATTTAAATACATCATAAAAGTCTTAAAATAGAAAATGACATACATAATCATAGCTAAAATTAATTTACCTTAATCAGCATTTTTGAAATTATTAAAATAGTAACTTCTAAAAATGAATTGACAGCTAATCACCTCAAGACAATACAAAAATTCTTAATATATAATTCAAAAGCAGTGTAAGGGAGGTAATTCAAAGTTGTGATTGAATTACCTCCCTTACACTGTAATTTGTACTTAAGTAATTGTCCATTAACCAGGACACACTTGTTTTTTCTCACTTTTTTGCCCCTAATTCCTAAACGGTTTGAGCCATAACCCCCCAAAGCCAATCCTAACAATCCCCTTGTGGTATGGAAACTTGAGGTATAATTTCAGAGAGATCCATACATTGTTCCACAAGTTATTGTCATGAAAATAGAAAAATGCTTATTTGGGCCCCTTTTTGGTCCTTAATTCCTAAACTATTGGGACCATGACCCCCAAAATAAATCCCAACCTTCCTTTTGTGGTTATAAACCTTATGTTTAAATTTCATAGATTTCTATTTACTAATACTAAAGTTATTGTCCGGAAACCAAATGTCTTCGGAAGACGACAACGACGACGTGATACCAATATACAACAGCAAAATTTTTTGCAGTCGTATAAAAACTGTTATCAAGTGTTAAATGTAAATTATTTGAGTAATGACAAGATGTAATAAACCTACATTGGATTATTTGTAATACAAAAAAATAATTGTGGAGCAGGATCAGCTTACCCTTCCGGAGCACCTGAGATCAACGATGGTTTTAGGTGGGGTTCATGTTGCTCAGTCTTAATAGTTTTCTATGTTGTGTTTTGGTCTTTTTTCATTTCTTACCATGGCTTTGTTAGTTTATTTATAGACTAATGAGTTTGAATGTCCCTTTGGTACATTTCCCCTGTCTTTGTCTATTTTCAAAGTAAAACCTCTAATGATATTTTGTCTTTACCCACTTTCTGTGGTGAATTTTAGTGTCAGGAAATGTTTCTTTGGTGACATTGATAAAAATAAATCATCCTCACTTCATAGACGGAATAGGTTTGGAAACTTTACATATAAAGTTCTCAAAAACTGGTTTGAAACAAAAATAGACCTGTACCATTGGAGCTGAAAAATCACTTAGTTCCCAAGTCAGGACAAATTGGGGAAAATTCCACAACCATTTCAATAATAGAATGTGCGCACAACCTAAACAGGATGTGCTCAACTTCAACATGTGTGTAATCTTTCAGTGGAGTTTAAGGGGTTTGGATGGATCACACATTATAGGTAAAATTGCGAATGGAAATGTGAAATGTGTCAAAAGAGACAACAACCCGACCAAAGAGCAGAAAACAGCCGAAGGCCACCAATGGGTGTTCAACATAGCGAGAAAATCTCGCACCCAGAGGCAGGCTACAGCTGGTCCCTAAACAAAAATGTGTACTAGTTCAGTGAAAATGGACGTAACACTTAACTCAGAAACATATGATAGAACTAAAATTAAAAAAAACATACAAGACTAACAAAGGCCAGAGGCTCCTGACTTGGGACAGGCGCAAAAATGCAGCAATGTTAAATATGTGTTGTGAGATCTCAACCCTCTTCCTATACCTCTAGCCAATGTAGAAAAAACAAACACACAGCAATACGCACAGTAAAACTCAGTTTAAAAGAAGTCAGAGTCCGATGTCAGAATAGGTAACAGAAGAAACTAAGCAAAATGACAATGATACATAAATTAACAAAGGACTACTAGCAGTTACTGACATGCCAGCTCCAGATCTCAATTAAACTGATTGAAAGATTATGTCTTCATCATATGAAAATCAAGCACAATCCCTCCTGTTAGGGGTTTAATATCATAACATCATAAAATATATGAGAAGAACATAACCTGTATCATGCCAGCAACTGGTTTTAGAATAAATGTGTTTATTTCTGATGCAAAGACCCTGTACCCACTCCTCCTACCCTACCTTCGTTATTTTTGTTATTTTACTTTTTTCTTATTGTGATTGTTGGGACAATGGACACAAAAGCATGTTTGATTATTGCTATTTTAGGAAATACTGCAAACAAAATAATGCTATCAAATTCAAAATACTAGTTTTTATCTGTTCGACAAATATCTCATCACAATACACGTAATAAAACTATCATTTCTGAATTGACAGTATTTGAAGTGATGATTATAGAGATACCAGTTAGTTATATTTTACAAAGCAATTTCCTATTCAAAGGTGCATTTAGCAATTAAAAGCATGGTAAATATTAAAATATAATAAAGCAAAACAAACATTATATTTCTTTATGATTACCTTGACATTTACTAGATAAACTCAATTACAACAACATTGAAAAGTCAATTAAAAAACTTTGAATAATACATGGACATATGCAAGACTGCATCAAATAAAGTAGCATATTAATTTTGTTTCTTCAAATTTTATTGCCAAGATAAGGTTTATTTTTAATCATTATATGGAAACCACTATTCCCCAAACAATTATTAATAATATTGGTCTAATAAAAGCTTTTGTTGTTTATAAAGGGAGGAGTCCAACAGTTATTAGACAAGGAGTGAGCTGTCAAATTGACAGTAAACTGGGTTTTCTGTATTTTCAAAGGTGCTTTCAGGATTTTTTGACCTGCGACATTTTATGCCTATTTTTCAATCTTTCAAGAACCACAACTCCTGAACGACAAAAATGTAAATCATCAATTTCAAATTTGACCACCATTTTGTTGTCTGAGTAACAGCATATCAAAATTTTAAGAGTATTTGTTGAACGGTCAATATAAGTAATTGCAAAGTAATGACATAAAATCAGACCCATAACTCACTGACTGCAAAAGTAAAAAATAACATCAATATCTAACATGAGTTCCATTTTTTCATCAGTAATAACATATTAAAATTTTTAAAGCATTGGTCAATTGGTTCATAAGAAATTGCACAAAAACCACTTAAAGTGCCATTTTCCAATAGACCAACTCCTGAACGGTAAAAGGAAAAATTGTCAATTTTCAAGTCGACCTCCATTTTGTCATCACTAACAACATATTATTATTTGTAAACTGGGGATGGAAGGGGTTCTTAAGTTATTGAAAGGAAACAACATAAAGTGCCATTTTCAAATATATCAACGACCATTAAGAACTCCTGAGCGGTAAAAGTGAAAATCGTCAATATCAAACTTGACCTCCATTTTGTCTTGAGTATCAAGATATTAAAATTTGAAAAGCATTGGTTGAAAGATTCATAAGTTATTGCACGGAAACTGTTGGCTGCTGCGGCCCGTCTGTCTGATTACATTCAAACCTTTTACTTGCTCTTGTTTATTGATACAATTGTGCTCGGGAACCAACATGCGGCATATTTAATAAATAACAGCAAGTGGAATACCTCACACTCATGGGAAAAAACAATAAAACTCATTATTTGAGACCAGCAATGATATGAGAAAAGTTTAACTCAAGACTGAAATCATATGACTGTAATGTTCTCAATGACAGACAAAGGAGGAAAGATTGATGGAGGTCATATCAATAGCTCAGACTTGTTCTCAACGACCGACAAAGGAGGAAAGATTGATGGGAGGTCATAGCAATAGCTCAGACTTGTTCTCAATGACAGACATAGGAGGAAAGATTGATGGGAGGTCATAGCAATAGCTAAGACTTGTTCTCAACAACAGACAAAGGAGGAAAGATTGATGGGAGGTCATAGCAATAGCTCAGACTTGTTCTCAACGACAGACAAAGGAGGAAAGATTGATGGGAGGTCATAGCGATAGCTCAGACTTGTTCTCAATGACAGACATAGGAGGAAAGACTGATGGGAGGTCATAGCAATAGCTCAGACTTGTTCTCAACAACAGACAAAGGAGGAAAGATTGATGGGAGGTCATAGCAATAGCTCAGACTTGTTCTCAACGACAGACAAAGGAGAAAGATTGATGCGAGGTCATAGCAATAGCTCAGACTGCACTTTTATGGGAAAAAGGGTCAGACTAACATCTTCCCTAAAAAATTGATCTGTTTACCAAATATTAATGATGTGTTTTCACGATGAAATCTGGGTGCAGATTTTATAAAATCATTAATGAATGAAATTGAGGTCAAAGACTTCCACCCATGAGGCTTAATTACTAAGAAATAATTTGTAACAGTATGCTGAGTAGTTTTAAACTTTCTTATACAATTATATAGAAAAGTTCAGGTGCCAGTGTTTCCCTCACCTAGTACAGGTGCCAATATTTCCCTCACCTAGTACAGGTGCCAATGTTTTCCTCACCTATTACAGGGGCCAATGTTTCCCTCACCTAGTACAGGTGCCAATGTTTCTCTCACCTAGTACAGGTGCAAATGTTTCCCTCACCTAGTACAGGTGCCAGTGTTTCCCTCACCTATTACAGGGGCCAATGTTTCCCTCACCTAGTACATGTGTCAATGTTTCCCTCACCTAGTACATGTGCCAATGTTTCCCTCACCTAGTACATGTGTCAATGTTTCCCTCACCTAGTACATGTGCCAATGTTTCCCTCACCTAGTACAAGTGCCAGTGTTTCCCTCACCTAGTACAGGGGCCAACGTTTCCCTCATCTAGTACAGGTGCCAATGTTTCCCTCACCCAGTACAGGTGCCAATGTTTCCCTCACCTAGTACAGGTGCCAATGTTTCCCTCACCTAGTACAGGTGCCAATGTTTTCCTCACCTATTACAGGGGCCAATGTTTCCCTCACCTAGTACAGGTGCCAATGTTTCCCTCACCTAGTACAGGTGCCAATGTTTCCCTCACCTAGAACAGATGCCAATGTTTCCCTCACCTAGTACATGTGTCAATGTTTCCCTCATCTATTACAGGGGCCAATGTTTCCCTCACCTAGTACAAGTGCCAATGTTTCCCTCACCTAGTACAGGTGCAAATGTTTCCCTCACATAGTCAGGTGCCAATGTTACCCTCACCTAGTACAGATGCAAATGTTTCCCTCACATAGTCAGGTGCCAATGTTTCCCTCACCTAGTACAGGTGCAAATGTTTCCCTCACCTAGAACAGGTGCCAATGTTACCCTCACCTAGTACAGATGCAAATGTTTCCCTCACATAGTCAGGTGCCAATGTTACCCTCACCTAGTACAGATGCAAATGTTTCCCTCACATAGTCAGGTGCCAATGTTACCCTCACCTAGTACAGATGCAAATGTTTCCCTCACCTAGTACAAGTGCCAATGTTTCCCTCACCTAGTACAGATGCCAATGTTTCCCTCACCTAGTACAAGTGCCAATGTTTCCCTCACCTAGTACAGGGGCCAATGTTTCCCTCACCTAGTACAAGTGCCAGTGTTTCCCTCACCTAGTACAGGTGCCAATGTTTCCCTCACCTAGTACAGGTGCCAATGTTTCCCTCACCTAGTACATGTGCCAATGTTTCCCTCATCTAGTACAGGGGCCAATGTTTCCCTCACCTAGTACAGGGGCCAATGTTTCCCTCATCTAGTACAGGGGCCAATGTTTCCCTCACCTAGTACAGGTGCCAATGTTTCCCTCACCTAGTACAGGTGCCAATGTTTCCCTCACCTAGTACAGGTGCCAATGTTTCCCTCACCTAGTACAGGTGTCAATGTTTCTCTCACCAAGAACAGGTGCCAATGTTTCCCTCACCTAGTACATGTGCCAATGTTTCCCTCATCTAGTACATGTGCCAATGTTTCCTTCACCAAGAACAGGTGCCAATGTTTCCCTCAACTAGTACAGGTGCCAATGTTTCCCTCACCTAGTACAGGTGTCAATGTTTCCCTCACCTAGTACAGGTGCCAATGTTTCCCTTACCTAGTACAGATGCCTATGTTTCCCTCACCTAGTACAGATGTAGATATATGTAAGTATAATGACATAATGTATACAAAAAGTATAAACAAAATTATCAAATTTCTAAGTTTATTTCAAAAATAGGGAAAACCTTAAAACCTGACAAGATCAAATGCTTGACTTTTTCAACAAAGGTAATTAATGAAAGGAAAACAAACTGTTGTATTCCTGACTTAGTACAGGCATATTCCTGACTTAGTACAGGCATATTCTTGACTTGGTACTGGCATATTCCTGACTTGGTACTGGCATATTTCTGACTTGGAACAGGCATATTCCTGACTTGGTACAGGCATATTCCTGACTTGGTACTGGAATATTCCTGACTTTTTACAGGCATATTCCTAACTTGGTACTGGCATATTCCTGACTTGGTATTGGCATATTCCTGACTTGGTACTGGCATATTCCTGACTTGGTACAGGCATATTCCTGACTTGGTACTGGAATATTCCTGACTTGGTACTGGCATATTCCTGACTTGGTACTGGCATATTCCTGACTTGGTACAGGCATATTCCCAATAAAATGGAGGGTTAAACCTTGTTTTATAGCTAGCTATACCTCCCACTTGTATGACAGTTGTTTTTGGTTTAGTTGTATTGGCAAAGACTCATACAGACATAATTTGTTAATGTGACAATAATTGGGATTCATCAGCAAAATAAAATGCTCCGCTGGGCGCAGCTTGATACGACCGCAAAGGTCGAACCCTGAACAGTTGGGGCAAGTATGGATACAACCTTCAAGCTTGAAACAGCTCTGAATTTGGATTGTGATTAAATATTTGACACAGCATAGGTGTTTGACACAGAATGAATGTGGTCTAAGAACTTAAAAATTTTCAATTTACCTATTCAAACCATATCATTATTATTTGCTTTTATATATAAATCAGAAATAACCAACTTAAAATGGAAAAAAAAGGAAGAAAAAAAAAAGAGGAAAAAAAAATCCCCCCGCCCAAATTTTTTGAAACCCCTTATGATTCATCACCCCCAAACTCAATCACAGCCTTCCCTTTGTGGTATGGTACCTTGCAGTACAATTTCAGAGAGATCCATACACTTGAACACAAGTTATTGCCTAGAAACTAGAAAAATGCTTATTTTTTGGCCCCTTAATCCTAAATGTTTAGGGCAATTACCCCCTACTCAATTCCAGCTTTCCCTTTGTGATATGGAACCTTGTAGTACAATTTCAGAAAGATTCATGCACTTACACATAAGTTATTGTCATGAAACTAGAAAAATGCTTGTTTTTTGCCCCTTTTTTGGCCTCTAATTTCTAAAATTTTAAGGCAATTACCCCAAAATCAATCCCAGCATTCCCTTTGTGATATGGAACCTTGTGGTACAATGTCAGAGAGATCCATACTCTAACACACAAGTTATTGTCTGGAAGTTACAAAAATGCTTATTTTTGGCCCCTTTTTGGCCCCTAATTCCTTAACTGTTGGTACCATAACCCCCAAAATCAATCCCAACCTTCCTTTTGTGGTATTGAACCTTATAGTAAAATTTCATAGAGATCCATTCACTTAAACTAAAGTTATTGTGCGAAAACCAATGTGTCTTCGGACGACAACGACGACGACTATGCCAACGAAAAAGATAACAACAAAAAACAAAAGTTGTAGTTGATAGTACATATACAGTCTGACAGTATAGTTATACTGGCAACATATACAGCATCAGATTGTACTCTCAATAATGTACGAAAAAGTTCGGAAAGGTGTAGGTCACCGGTGCAAACAAAAAACAGAGCAAATCACTCATTGCAAATCACTCATCCAACAAGAATAAAATGTGAAGTTTTAAAAAAAGGTTATTGGATACAGTATAACTGTACGTCAGGTAGAAATTGTCCAATAAGATGCAAATATGCAATACTGACTGAACCTAATTAACAGTATAATACTGTCTGTATCGAAACTTAATCAGTGCAAAATTATTAATCTATGTAGAGGGTCTCTTAGTTATAATTCCTTTTAATGTTTAAACAAATTATTTAGATATGTAGTTATAAATTTAGAGGAAAAATTTGACATCATTGAGGGGGTAGACAGGGTTAAGGGAATGAGGGGTGGGAAGTGGGAGTCAGGAGGGATGAAAGCAGGAACCTATAGAAAAGGGGGAGTAAAAATAGGGATACATGTATTCTGGTATTTTTTTTTAATTATTTTTCATCTGGAAGTAAAGGTGGAGGAAAGTAGAGGTATGGGTGGAGGGAATTGTGAGTAAGGGGGTTGGACTTGGGGGTAGGGAAGTTGGAATCAGGGACCCCCTGTCCACCCCTCATCATTTGTAAGAAAAAAAACTGGGAACCCAAGTTAATATCCTAAAAAAACTGGGAACCAATTTAATATCCTAAAAAAAAACTGGGAACCCAAGTTAATATCCTAAAAAAACTGGGAACCAAGTTAATATCTTAAAAAACTGGGAACCAAGTTAATATCCTAAAAAAACTGGGAACCCAAGTTAATATCCTAAAAAAACTTGGAACCCAAGTTAATATCCTAAAAAAAACTGGGAACCAAATTATTATTCTAAAAAAAATGAAGAATTCTATAAAAAAAAACTTTTAAAACATAATGATTTTGCTAAATTTTGTTCAACTGACCAGAAGTGGAGATGATGAAAATGTGAAAAACTAAATGACATCTAGATGACAATTATCTGAGGTCAAATTAGACATCACAAAGAACAATATACCACACTGGCCAGCTTAGTTAGTAGACTAAGATCATTTTCAATGCCTGTATTAAAATCAATTTCAAATCAAAATTTTAACTGCAATAAAATGAAGAAATCAAATCCTCCTTATCATTTTACTTCCTGCCTAAACTTAAAATTATGTTTCTGAAATTTCATATTATTAATGAAAATATTATGGCAAATTCATATTTGTATGAAATTTAAAACCTTATACTTTCCTAACAATATACAAAATATTTCTTTTGCATTATTTCTGAATAATATTTCTGCTCAAGTTTCATAAAGTAAATTGATATACATAATAGTAAGCAACCAAATTATTTATGAAATGCTATTAATAGACTATAAATAAATAATCAACACTTTGGCCATTGCATTCAGGCATAGATCAATAAATTATACAAATAGACAATGTGAAAGCCTTTAATATTTGATAATACCTACTAGACCTGTCTAACAAAAAAAGACATTTTATTCTGTATTGTAAAAAATTGATGAGTTTGTATCAAAGCCTACTAGATTATATTATGAATAATTAATTTTTTAATTATAATGCTGAAAAATTGATTAGTCGAAACAAAAGATAATTGGCAGACTTGTAATCTTGTGTTGTTAAAATTTTATAAAACAAGAAGATGTAATGTCCTTTAAACTGGAATTCTGTAATGAAAATTTTAATATTTAATGTGTAAATACGATAAATATCCAAAATGTTTGTAAAATATGTTAGTATAGATAATGGAATTTAAATAATTTAGTACAAGATAAGATGAACCAACTAAAAATCAATAGTAATTTTTTTTGTCTTGTTATATTTCTTTTTATCATATAACTATATTTTTTATAGTTTTTTTTTTTGTAAACAGCAATTTTTGCAGTGATTTCATTATGCTTATTTAACTTGAAAAGACTAATTCTGTGGACTACCAGTGAACTAATCGAAAAAAAATGTATGCTATTAAAGATTGTTCTTAATATTAAAAATTTCATGACCTCATATTTTTTTTAATAAAACCTAAAAACATATTTCAAAAATCTTTTTCTTTTTAATATGGCTAAATATGTACAAAGTATAAAAATAGTTTAAACTTTTCCCCCCTGAAGTCTTGTTTAACCCGAAAAGGCATCAATTATTTCCCAAAAATAAAATGTCTCTACATATGTTTAGCAATGAGATTTAAATGTGAAATGGAATAAGAATTTTTTTTTTGTCTTTTAATTTGATTATCATACATGTCACTAATCGAATAGTGCACAGAAATAATTTTTGAAACAGTATCATTATGGAAAACTACAGACTGATCATGCATTTAGTAGCTATACAAATGATGTTATGTTGTAAATTACATCATATAATTAAATGGAATTAAATGATCAATCTAAAAATAGTTTTATCTCTGATCTATAAAGTGACATTACAATTTATGTATATATTTAGCTGAACATGTATTCATTATTTACATATTAGCACTTTATTGAGGAAACAAATACATTTCTTATTATCTTAACTTTTTTCAGTAAAGAAGTTCTCCTTTATGCATTATATAACTTAAATGAAAACAATTAAATCGACAAAAATTATCATCCATTTTCTTGTCAATGTATTTTTTCAGCTTAATTTGATAGTTAAAGTCAAATAAAAGTACATATCTAATCAGAATCTTCACTATAAACTGCTTATGAAAATAGAAAGAATCTTTAGCTATAGTGAGAGAGCACACATTCTCCATTCACCACATAATTAGTACGGGATATCAGCGCCCTCTTTCCAAAAAATAGTCGCCAAATACAAGTTACAGATAAGATAGATAAGTGGGTTAAGAACAGCGTGTTATATTAAAGGGCTTTATTGGTTATAATATTTTATTAAAATTTGAATTTTTGATTTAAAGTTTCCATTGATATACAATTAAGGAGATATGTTATATGATTGCCAATGAGAGAACTATCCACCAGAGATGTGATATGATTGCCAATGAGAGAACTATCCACCAGAGATGTGATATGATTGCCAATGAGAGAACTATCCACCAGAGATGTGATATGATTGCCAATGAGAGAACTATCCACCAGAGATGTGATATGATTGCCAATGAGAGAACTATCCACCAGAGATGTGATATGATTGCCAATGAGAGAACTATCCACCAGAGATGTGATATGATTGCCAATGAGAGAACTATCTACCAGAGATGTAATATGATTGCCAATGAGAGAACTATCTACCAGAGATGTGATATGATTGCCAATGAGAAAACTATCCACCAGAGATGTGATATGATTGCCAATGAGAGAACTATCCACCAGAGATGTGATATGATTGCCAATGAGAAAACTATCCACCAGAGATGTGATATGATTGCCAATGAGAGAACTATCCACCAGAGATGTGATATGATTGCCAATGAGAGAACTATCTACCAGAGACCAACAAACAAAAATATAAACAACTATAGGCCTTCAACAATAAGCTGTTTTAAAGTTTAGGTAATACAAAATTAAAAACAAGTACAGCTGTTCAAAGTCATATTGAAATCAGTTGGCCCGTATACATATTGTCCTTACAAATCCATTGATTTTGGTCAATTTTCAGATAGTTTTTGGACCCACAAGTAGCAATGTATACAGCAAAATAAAATAATATACCAGTACAGTCAAACCTTGTTATATCAAAGTCGAAGGGACCGGACAAAAGTATTTGACTTATCCAAGGTTCGACTCATCAGAGGTTGAGTGTATCGTCTCAAATTTGGAATGAGTGAAATACAGTATGAGATTTTTGTAAACTAGATATTTTGAACAGTGTGCCTTTTTTTATATGACTCTTTATGAGGGTGTATTCAATCTCCATATTGTAGTAAGTGCTACATTTATTTCTACCCTTTTTATGTATAATGACATATTTAGATTTTGATATGCCTTGTATATACATACAGAATATAAAAGATGGGATATGGGGTTTCTATTCATGACAAAAATTCCCCACAATTCATAAACCCGGAGCATAAGGTCTTTGACACAGAGCAATAGCTCACATCTCACTGCAAGTCCCAAGCACCAAATTTACTTTTTATACAGTTGTCAGTGAAGTTTGTTTATCAGTTTATAACTGCAAAGAAAATTGCAATCTGATTAAACTGAATATGACACAAATTTGAAATGCCTTTATACTGAAACTAGTGTCACACAGTTTTTACTACAGCTTACCTGACCGTCTAAAGCTAAATATATATTAATTAAGAGCATCTTTCCTTGCCAAAGAGAATAAATATTCAAACAGGAAAGGCAACTTTACTGAAATACTTAACTGTATTTGACCTAATGACTTAAATTCAATGTAAATATAGTCTTCTTACTCAGAGTTTTAATCACCATATAACAACTAATTTTCTGTTGTTACTACTTGATGTCTTATGGAAGTTCAATAAATGGCCAATAAACCATAAATAGCCTACAAGGAAATGCTGTAAAATCCTGAAAAAACCCAGGAAATGTTTGCTAATGTAAGCACATTTTGTTATCTGATTTTGATAAATGCCTCTCTCTGTATTTTCATAATGCTTTCAATTGCAAGGCATATATTATACTACTGCTGTAAATAAATATGTATAAATATTTTTTAACACTATGTCCAAAAATTGCTAGTATTTTGTACAAGTTTGCAATCATCCCTTACTGACCTCAAATATTCAAATAGCTCTAGTTTGGTTGGTTCATCTATGTACTTCATCATTTCCTCTACCAGTTGGAGAAGATCAAGCGTTCTGTAAACAAAGTATATTTATATATATACCAAACATGGCATAAGGTAAAATAACAAATCATATTCAATGATGGTATTCAGTCATCAATGGCTATTCCAATTTATGGAATGTTCCAGGTTCAGAAGACATATTTCACAAAACAAACAAGGAGGCCAAATATTTTTTAAAAATTGCCCCCTAGTGAGAACAAATAATATATGTCTTTTCAACCGGCTACATCTATTAACACATGATAGTCCTCAAATTTGAGAGTAAGCAACCATAAATATTGCAACTGAAACACTTTTCAGCTCATACAAATAACCTTCCACCTGCTCACAGCAGACAAAGTCCTTTTTTTTTTAAATATTTTACCTAAAATGTTTGCTAGCAATGTCCAATGTTTTATCAATCCAATGTGTTGGATAAACTTGAAACATCATGTAAACAAATAGTACAAACAAAATATACAGAACAATGTATGGCTAATCTTATACGCCCACAATAAGCAGGTGAAATTGTTTGGTCTACCTGAGTTGTACATGTAGTGCATGATGTTGATAATGCTGATAAACAAATTCTGTTTTTATTGATAATACTATATGAAGCTTTCATGATTTCTGCATTAGAAAAAACAAAATTTATTAATCAGTAATCAGAGAGGTTGGGTAAAGTACCAATGAAAAAGTAATCCAAAAAACACAAAAAACCCTGAAAAGACATTATAAGGTCAACATGCCATGCTAGTTATAGAGAAATTTAAAGAACATTGTGTGTCAAAAAACCATATGAACTGGTCTACTGAAAATTGTCATTTCAATTTGTGCAGGTAAAATTTAACATGTCATTTATGATTTCTATATATGTGTATCAATAAAGCTGATTAACACATTAGACAAGCAAAGGTGTAAGTTTATGAAGGGTTAAAATTAGTCCTGAGATTTTAATGGTTTTTTTTCTAATCTGGAAAAAATACTTCAAATTTCACATAAAAACTGCTGAGATTAAGAGATAACTGTATTGAATTTGAAGCTTTGCGCCGTCCATCAGTAGTTTTACTGTCGCAAATTTAGTTTACCTGGCGACGCGTAGCGGAGACAGGTAAACGGGTATTTGAGACAGTAAAACTACCGATGGACGTCCGCAAAGCTTCAAATACAATACAGTTATCTCTATTCTAATGCAAAACAAGTACATAATTCAATTTCAGTCATTATTTTAGTGTAAAATTTTCATTAAAGAAAATTCTGCGAAAAGATGTTATCTTCTTTGGCCCCTAAACTAAGTGACGTCATAGGTATGCTGACTTTGGAGCTTTTAATGGATTCTTATGAAGCAATTTGTTTGCCTAATATAAGTCTTTTGAAAAACCAAATTGAGGTCTTTTTGATATTCATGATCCATATATCATGTATATTTCATCATAAAGTTGAAATTCAAGGCCATATTTTGCCAAAAGCAAATCTGGTCCTTTCTATGTTAGAATAACTACCTGTATTTAGTTTACAAATTGAATTTGTAAATTTAATGAGACAGACAGTAAAACAAAGCTTTAGAGAAATATTATTACTTTTTCTGCTTATTCCAAATGCAATAGACAATTTTCATATTACCAACTTTTGACTCCAGATTATATAATTTTTCGACAGGTTACCTTTTCTGTGGTAGGGCATCCTGGTACTCGATCGGCCAGGTAAGAGTAACCAAAATAAGTAAAAACAAACATACAATCGGTGTAATTTGAGGGGAAAGTTTACTGTTTTCCAATGATTTTTGTCGTGTAAAGAAAACATGAAGCAGTTAATATTCCCCAAAAATTGTACCGTTTGAAAGTTTGATTTTACTATTTTACGTTGCTCTTACTTGACTTGGTACCAGGATGTCCTACCACAGAGTAAGTAATCTGTTGAAAAAATATAAACTTCGGAGTCAAAAGTCAGTAATATGAAAATGGTCTATTGTATTGGGTTTAGATGACAAATGGCTTCATATAATTTGTCCATGAAAAATACTCACACATATATACATGCTTATACTCAACCAGCTTTTTTCCTAATGATCAATTTGAAATGGACTAATATTTGACTTTTTTTATGAAATCCCAATTGTTGTCACTTAAACAAAAACTTGGAAACCAGTGAATGATTATCAATATATCTGAGTTGTTCAAATGTTCAGCAAAAATAAACAAAAAATTATAAAACTGTATATATGCATGGGAAGAAGTACTGTACATTATTTGTGTTGTTGGGTATAATATTGTATTCCTATACGAGAGATCTAAATTTTGTTTGAATTTTATAATGCTTCTATCACATGACATATTTTACTTACTGCTGATAAACTTCCAGAGATCTAAATATAGCATCTCTCTCTTCTGGCTTGGGTATCAGGTCATTTACCTGAGAAAATAAACAAAACTTTACTTTATAAGGTTTACTTTGCTTATGCAATAAAGAAATTCTACAATTGCTCTAAGTCTTCATACATAATTTCTGTCAAATACCAATAAATTACATATATAGACACTGTAGAAACATAAAAAAGTTTATATATTTTAATTTTACAAGTATATAGACAATAATCATGTGATAATGTACGTACCAATCACAAAACTCGACACATTCATAATCCGTAATATAGTATTTATATCCCCATTCTGACCTGACATGGCTGTGAATTTAAACATTCCGTAAAGCCAAACAGAAGTTTCTCTTTAGCAAGGGTTTTACTTCTGAAAGGAAAGACCTCCAGGGGTGACAATACTTCTATACCCCAGTCAAGCCTTGGGGTTCACCGGTTACTCTATGATTATAGCAATGGATAGCTTGGGACTTTTTATCAAAATAAATAAAACTGTATATATTTCTACTTAGCATGCTTAGGTAATCTAGGTTATGGAGGTATTAATAAGTACTTATATTATTTACATGAAATTTTCATTCTATCTGTCTATCAGAAATACAGTCATGACAGCTAGTGTACATGAAAAGGATTTATTCTATCTATAAGAAATCTAGCCTAAACAGTAAACAGTTTTGGTGATGCATTCTCTATTCCATGTCAATACTGAAGCATTAGACTCAGCAATGTCAGCAACGTATGTGTTTTTATATATTAAACAGGTTTTTCTATATTTCCATACAAATTAACTTGATTTTCCTCTTCACTGTCAAATCTTGTATGCTATTAAAAATAATGTCCTTCTTTAAATTTTGTTACATAATTTGATTCATTAGAGAGTGAAGACAAAAGCTCAAAAACTATGGAACTCTCTACATGAACAATTAATGGGAAAGTCCTGTGTCTTGCATCAGCTAGGCATAATTCAAATATTGATATTATCCCTGATCTGTATCTTGTTATTATATAGTTGGATACATGCAGTGTTCGCCACTATTGAGACATATGAATTTTAGATTTCAAATTATCAAATAGAGCCCATCAAAAGTTTTCCAATCACCTGTATTGTTCGAGAGTGCAGAAATATTGCATTTACATGTACATGTAATGTAATTTGGACAGTGGTAGAATCTGGATATCTCACATTTTTTTAAGACATTATGCTTGTAAATTAATGATGATTATCTGATGAAATAAAGAAATATAAGTTGTTTGTAGGGTGTCAACAGACTGTCATCCTATTTCTGGTCTTCAGTGTTCCATATTCAATAATATTAGAAGTGTGAACTTTAACCTTTCACTAAGGCTAGATGGAGCAACAAAAGAAAACTACACAGACAATGGCAGGGTTGCACTGAATGATCAGGAAAGACAAAAATAGCAATGAACACTTTGTATTTGGTAGAAAAATGTTAATAAAACTTAATTCTCCTGACTCACCTTACTGGAAAATTCTGAAGCGTTAGAATTTCTTGTTGAAGCCATTTTGATCTGTCTTAAATCAAGATTACCGTATCTGATAAGATTTCTTTGATATAAAACTTCATAAGAATTTTCCATTCAATACACAATTACTCAATACAACAATTATGCAAACAAACAGGTAGAAATAACTGTCAAACAGAGATATTTATAGGACCTTAGATAACCGATTGATATCTCTTATCAGAGTAGGATCAAAATTTAATAAAAATCATAATCTGTTTTCTAAGGACCCTTGAGGGAAATGTTTCATTAAATTGCTAAATATCCACTGGCCTTGTCGAAACAAACACAGCCTGTCATAAAATAACTTAATATTGCTTATCTCATGAAGCAACTACATAATATAAGTTTTTTTGTTATATATATTTATTTTTTGTTCAGACACATACATGTATGTGAAAACATGAAGAATACACCCCTTGTCCAATAACTACATTTTGTAAACCTGAGATAGGGCTGGTTTTAAATTGATTTTTCTGGTTAAAGGAGAGGTAAAAATGGTTGTCATTAGATTTCAGTATAACAAGTATTTTTCTTTATTTTTGGATACATGTACATGATGTAAGCTTTTAAAAATGGTAAGACTAGATATATATACAAGAACTTATTATTCAAATAAAAATTTTAATTCTAATTTTCTTTTTTGTCGTTGAATATTCCTATTTTTGATAGACGTTCACAGTGGAATAAACATGTAGTGATCAGGTGATTAGGTGGGAAGAAAAATTAAATTGAACATTTCCTTAAATAATATTTTAATTTCATTTACCTCATGTATTTTGTAAGATAATTATAACATAAATCTTCTGATCATGTTTTTTGAAATAAACGAGACTAAAACCTATATCAGTCTGAAAGAAGGACATTTATTATTTACCACTTATTACATCAACCATTTCAAATTTCAGTTGCAATTCCAATTAAAACTAAAATTAAAACCAACAGTTAATTGATAGAATATAAATGATTAAGAAGTTAGTGACAATATTTGATGGCCATAAAATGTTAATGATCATTCATGAGACAGGTTATATAATAAAACCCACATCCCTAAAATAATCATGACTTCATCAATATTACATACAGACAATGTAATTAAATGGAACGCTATATATATGTAAAATCTCAAAGGGACTTGTTCAGGAGTTCATCCTAATATATTATTTATATTTGTAAAAGGACAAATCAGAATAGTGTCTCTGTAATCTTCAGCAATGGACCAATTTTATAAGTGCATGTATAAAATAGGTGACCAACATTTCCAACCATTTTTAATTTCTTGGGGATTATGAGTTGTATTTAATTATGATATTATTTTATGTTTTTTATAAGAAAAAAAAAAGAAAATTGCATGACTTTCCAAAAATTTGTTCATATCAATATGTATGCCCACTAATGACTAAAACCACCCTAGGAAATTTGTTTTTGTAATGTACAAATCTACAGATGTCCAAAATAAATTCAGAATGTAAATATCTGGTACATGAAATATGAATATCTGCCAGGAAACAGGAGTTTTTCATTCTTTTATATACTTATTTTGTGGACATCCTTACCATGCTTGAAATATCATGATACTTTTATGTACATGTATGCAATAATGAATAAAAAAAAATTAAAAGTAGATATTTATGTACATTTTGTAATTTTTAATCTTATTTGATAGCATTTCAAAATTATGGACTACAACTCACACATTGCACAATGCACCTACCTTTTAAAAAGGGGGTATTTATAATAGACAGATTTTAGAAAAAAAATGTTAGAACAAATCTCCATATTGTACACATGTACAGGAATACACTCTACAGTGCATTATACACTGAATCTGTATCAATGCTACTTTCAGATAACCTAATATTTATGGAAGGGTGAAAGGATGTTTAAAGTCCCACTTACAGATTGGTTTATATTACCTTTGACTTATGTTTTAATAATCATATGCTTAATTGGAAGACTTCTATATTCTACAGTTTATTTACATAATGCCGTAGCAGATATTGACAATTTCTTTTATTACGGAGAGCTCCTGTGTTCTTGAAATTGTGTCTTTGGGAAGAGTAAAATTATAAAGAGAATTTACGGGAAAAGCATTATTTCCCAAGAGCATACTAGATTTAACTCTCAAAAGTAATTTTGTCAAGCTCAAAGTATGATTTGCAGTCAACTGTTAATCACATGTACAAATTTGCATTTTCAGTGTATACCAGGGTAGGCTCTCATTTCAGGCACACATATAGGTCCATTCAGTTAGCTTGTACTCAACATTTAAAAAAACAGACTTTCTTTGAGGCTTTTGATTTTTTTTATTTATAAAACTACTTTATGCATAATTAAATTCAAAAATGACTTGAAGGTGTAAGGTTTTTGTAAAAAAAAAATTTAAACACTACCTTCAAAAACAATATTTGTCCTTTTATAGAAATCAATACTATATGTATGATAGTATGCATGTGCAACCTTTTGTATAAATACTGTACCAGCCAGCAGGGTATATTACTTTTACTATCATTTTACAACACAGTAGGTATTTCCTATGCACAGTTTGACAGTAGACAATTTTAAGGTATAACTGTACAGTAATATTTACATGTAGTAAGAGAGCATACCACATCTTCTTATCTTTATATTTGAAAAAAACAAATGAAAATGGAGGGAAACTTTTTTTAAAACCAATATCAATGACTCAAAACACATGGTCAGTTAAGCCAGTTTCATACCTCTATATATTGTACAAATCATACTTAATCCACTACAGTACAATACAGGTCCGTTAGTCATACTTAAACCAATACAGTACAATACAGGTCTGTTAGTCATACTGAATCCACTATAGTACAATACAGATCTGTAAGTCATACTTAATCCACTATAGTACTATACAGATCTGTTAGTCATACTTAATCCACTATGGTACTATACAGATCTGTTAGTCATACTTAATCCACTATAGTACAATACAGATCTGTAAGTCATACTTAATCCACTATAGTCCTATACAGATCTGTAAGTCATACTCAATCCACTATAGTACAAAACAGATCTGTAAGTCATATTTAATCCACTATAGTACTATACAGGTCTGTTAGTCATACTTAATCCACTATAGTACTATACAGCTCTGTAAGTCATACTTAATCCACTATAGTACAATACAGGTCTGTTAGTCATACTTAATCCACTATAGTACAATACAGGTCTGTAAGTCATACTTAATCCACTATAGGACAATACAGGTCTGTAAGTCATACTTAATCCACTATAGTACTATACAGGTCTGTTAGTCATACTTAATCCACTATAGTACAATACAGGTCTGTTAGTCATACTTAATCCACTATAGTACTATACAGGTCTGTCAGTTATTCATTCTTAATCCACTATAGTACAATACAGGTCTGTAAGTCATACTTAATCCACTATAGTCCATACAGGTCTGTTAGTCATACTTAATCCACTATAGTACAATACAGGTCTGTAATTCATACTTAATCCACTACAGTTCAATACAGGTCTGTAAATCATACTTAATCCACTATAGTACCATACAGATCTGTAAGTCTTACTTAATCCACTATTGTATTTTACAGGTCTGTGAGTCATACTTAATCCACTATAGTACAATACAGATCTGTGAGTCATACTTAATCCACTATTGTACTTTACAGGTCTGTAAGTCATACATCATGTACATAATCCACTAAAGTACATACCTGCCAACTTTTCAAAATCTACATTGGAGATTTTAAGACCTAATGCTCCTCTTATATTGTCATACCTGTTTTTAATCTAATACTATATTGTTTGAATGAGTATGTATTTGCTTTAGTATCCTTTTAACCCATTTGAATGCATGTTTTGAGGTGTTCAGTTGATATAATAAAGAATTTCAAAATTTAGGTCAACACCTCTCATGGGGGATATCCCCATAAATTGGTATAGTTGGCAGGTCTGATAGTACAATACAGGTCTGTATGTCAGCATTGGAATGATCATTAAATTACTTCTGTAAGCGTTCCGTCAAGATGTTTATAGTAGTAGTCCTTAGCTTTCCAATATACACTTTATATCTATTTTTACATCACTACTGAATATCATACATGTTACAATAAAATTTATGGATGCACACGTTACAAGAGTCCACATAGCAAAAGTGATTGTAATGTATGAATGTATGATGTTGATACATGCATGTATCTTGTCAATTGTCCAAGAATCCTAAATAGAAATTTAAAAGGTCTATTGAAAATGTCATGAAATCATTTTTTGATAATAATCAATTAAATTTTCAAAATTCAATTATTTGTTTTGAACTTATTTACATTTTATATATAATTCCCATGCACTATGTACAATGAGCATGCAAATAGTTTGTAATCTAGATCTTCAATATCATGAAGTTGAAATTGTTTACTTGAAAAGAAGAAAAGTTTGATGTACGATGCTGAAGTTACACATGTTAAAAGAGTCTTGTCACCACAGAGAAAAATTTATTGTAGTGTATGATGTTAATTTTTGCTCTGTGGTGACAAGACTCGTCATTCAACTTTATCGTCCTGAACATGTCATGAAGTTGAAATTGTTTACTTGAAAAGAAAAAAAGTTTGATGTACGATGATGAGGTTACACGTGTAATAAGAGTCTTGTCACCACAGAGCAAAGTTGATTGTATTGTATGATGTTAATTTTTGCTCTGTGGTGACAAGACTCTTCATTTAACTTTATCTTCCTGAACATGTCATGAAGATAAAATTGTTTACTTGAGGAAAAAGTTTGGTGTACGACTCTGGCTGGGAAGTTTGGTGTAAATGGTGTACGACTCTGGCTGGGACGTTTGTTCATCCTGGAAGTTCTATGTTAAAAGAAATGAACAGACTTACATGTACATGTTGTTGAAAGACAACTGAAATTACTGAATTGAGGGCCTCCATTTACTTTTAGAGTTAGGGTAAGGCTAAGGTTTGTTTTAAGTTTGGGATATGATTTAGTGTTAGGGCTATTGTTAGGGTTAGCTTAAGAGGCATGGTTGGTTTAGTATAGCTCTTTATGGGATGGGTCACTTACAGTTAAATCATTGATTGATTGTTGGTTGCTTAACGTCCAGTGGCAAATATTACATGCATGTCCAGGACAATAAAGTTAAATCAAGGCAGATTGAGGTGTATCTTATTTCATGAATAAAATCTGATTTTGGGTAATGTTCTTGAACTTGTAGTTTTTATACCATGTTACGTCATATTGGTAAACAGACTACGATATAAAAGCATATGTTCACTTTTTATCATTGGGAGGTGTTTGCGAGAACTGAAGTCTGAAATATTTTGATTGTCTCCCTTAAATTAGGTATTCTTGTCCAGGTTAAAAAACATATTAGACATTCGTAAGTTAACAGATTTATATCATACACATTTTTATCATAAAAATCAAATAATACTGAAATGCTGCTGATACCTGTTCAACAAACCGATTTGCAACCCTATTTTCCATCACTCCGACAGCTTTGTTTACATTTAAGTTTCTAATGACTGAAACAACGGCGGACCAAGCGTGTCACAAATTCCGGTGTAAATAGAGTTATTTGATCGGATACCGTTTACGTCTATCAAGGATTTTCATGGTTGTTTTACATTTTGAAAAAAAAACATGACACGCTGTGTTATAGGAGTCTTGGATTAGATAAAGTCAAGTCTGAAAAGCATGAACTTGGAATAACATAACTCTGCAATTGTCATTTCATGATTTCCATCACGGTACGTATCGCCGCATACAAACCTTTAAGTTTTATTTTAAAATAAAATCATGCAACGCTCATTCTAAAATTAACTTCTTTTAGAGCTCAGGTTTGCCTAAACTACAATAGAAGTTTAAACTCACACTTTAGTCAAAATCATGAACCACAAAGCCTATTAAAATATTTTGTTAAAGTTTTGGGGATGTAACTAAAGTTGGTATGTATGCCTTTTTCATGTGTTTACATGTACAACATTTTTCATAACCATATTTTAACTTGAAAAATACAACAACATAAAACATGCTTTTTTAACATGAATTTAACATATTTACTAGTATTTACTAGTTTTTCCAATCATATTTGATACAGTCACCGATAAAATGTGTTTGTGCTAACTTGAAGCTTTGTATCCCAAGCAAGTCCAAAGTCACTTACGGACACCTAAATGTCTTCAGTAACAAGTTCCTCGGTATGGGTATCAATGTCGGATGGGAGATGTCCATGTGATCACCGTGATTCGTAATTCCAAATCAAACCTTAGAGTATAGAGCCACTGAATGTCCCCTGTATTTTTTTTCGCTCGCAGAGTAAAAATGTAAAACTTATAAAATCCTACCGGAATTTGAATGCTAAAAAGACTATAACATATACTAAATAATTTTCAACAATTTAACACATTTCCCTAAAATATAAAATATTATTCACCGCTACATATTGCAAATTCTTAATTTTACATGTTTGAGTAACCAAAATGAATTAATTTGTACCAGAAAGACAAAACACAGACCTTATACTTCCAACATTATTATGCTTATCGTTAACGCTGTCCTTATACATGTATTAGTATTACTCAAAATTTGCAAAAATCTGTCAAATTATGATTTTGAACTATATATCCACTGGGACTATTATACTAACTGTTAGTATAATAGTCCCAGATATCCAGGCATCAGGTGTTTATAATTTGGTCATCTGTTAAGAAATAAGTCATAGTATTGCTTAAACCGCGAAGGTACTCAGTCAAATGGAGCTGTGATACTCGTGAATTTATATAAATGTTGAAGACTTCCCTGGTGTGAAATAAATTCAGGGGAAATTTACACTTCCTCTTTCGACTTGCATACTCCGTGACGTATACCGAAATGCCACCGAAGATTATAATATCCTCCCAATCAAGACTGCCTAGGTTTTTTGTACTATTATTATTTATTCATGAATTTGTCAAATGATTCAAACTATATGTATTTGTCTTGATTTTGCCGATGCATATGTAACTATGGACTTATTATCTTAATTATACCATATGATATTTATACATGTATTTTTGCCAACAAACACATTACAAAAAAAATAATATACGAATTAGTATATGTAATATATACATTCTACACGTGCTTTTTCGTTGGTGGCTACGAAGTGTTAGAAAAAAAGGTACAGAATTGAATTATATGGATATTTTAGTACAACGCCTAAAAGGATTCTCAACTGGTTCAACTATTATGCATATGTTTTCTTTTATTGAATAATATTTCTCCGTAAAAGCTCTCGAAATGTTACGACGATAAAACTTGTAACTTAATTTCAAGTAAACGAAGCCTGCGTTATCACAAAAACCTACACTACGTCAAATCCTGACAGAATATATAATCATTACGTCGAATTCAATTTAGTAACCAATCATATAATATATATATATATATTATTCACCGCTACATATTACAAATTCTTAACTTTACATGTTTGAGTAACCAAAATGAATTAATTTGTACCAGAAAGACAAAACACAGACCAGTATACTTCCAACATTATTATGCTTATCGTTAACGCTGTCCTTATACATGTATCAGCATTACTCAAAATTAGTAAAAATCTGTTAAATTATGATTTTGAGCTATATATCCACTGGGACTATTTTACTAACTGTATATATATATATATATATATATATATATATATATATTTGAGTAATACAATGAAAGTACACACTTGAGTAGAAATTAAAATCTGTATTGTAAAGATGTTTAGTAACAGAAAAGACATATTAAATTAAATTACTATCTATTACTCAAGAGGAGAATTGTTTCTATTACACATTGCTTGTAAACAGAAGTCGATATTGTATTTAAATGGATTTACTTTTAACATATTCAAATTGTCAAAGTAAATGAGATGTCAGACTGTATAAATAATATATTATTTTTATTCCTATTTGTTATAATTATTTTGAGGCGTTTTTCATTTACATAGTGTATCGACCGTGGGTAGCGTCCAATGTAAGGTCATTAATTATTCAGCATTATTACACTGAACCGTTCAACATACGTCGCATGAATTCAATAATTAAGAATTCTGCCAACAGAATAATTTACAAAGGGAATCCTCGTTGTGTTAATAATTAATAACTTCTAGTTTTACCCAATAAATTGCATTAGGAGCTTATAGCACTAATATTTTATTTCGCATTATTCACTGTAAATTGTTAGTCATTAGCAGATAGGGGTCTGGTGAAGAAGGATTTGTTTTATTCAACTTAAGGAACACAGACTGTAAAAGTTTTGGAATATTCTTAGTTTAAGTTTAGACAATATTAAATCGTATTTTCATCTTTAACTGAAATGAGCAAAGAGATGGTATCTCAATTAGAAGTTTCTGCCATGATCCAGCGTATAAAACAGGAACCGCAAGATGAAGAACTCATCAACAACAAACAGTGTAACGGTTTAACAAAAGAAGTGGGATTGAAACGAAAATCAACAGAAGATATTACGGCAACAGGAAAAACAGGATTGAAAAGATTCCGCAACCAGTCAGAGAATGGAAAGCCATCTATTCCGTGTTTAATGTGCGATAGGTATTTAGAAAACCAGGACGAACTGATGATACACATGGCATTAGATCACCAGTGTTCTCAACAAGGAAGCCGTAGACAGGTTGGACGCATTCCCAAACACACATGTCAGATATGTTTTGCCAAATTTCGTACTTTGCGGGACTTGTTTACTCATACTGCTTTTCATGCAAAGCAACTGCAGTTAAATGGAGAATGGGCGTCCGAAATCGGGAACAGAATGGAGAAGAACATAATGAAACAAGGAGCCATACGACAGTACTTTTCTAACTTACAAAACAATCTTAATGGAGACATTCAACATGGGACTTTCAAGTGCGATTGTTGTCATAATATATTTATGAATAGAGACACATATGCAATGCATGTGATGATGCGCGTGAAAGATGAAACGTGTAAGCCAGACGACGTGCATTTGAAAAAATCTAGCGTTAAAGAAAACGGCAGTGAATATGGAGAGACAATTGATCTTGTTCCTTCACAAAGTGGTCAGGAATTTCTAATTGATGTTACATCGTCCGTGAACGAGGATGAATATTTAAAATCAGCACTGTCTGTTGCTGATAGCAACCAACGAACGCCGAGAGAAGAATCGAAATTTCAACCACTACAAGGAATAAAGTGCATGTGTTGTTCAGAACATTTTCTGGACCAAGATGCAATGGCCATGCATGTTATGACAGTGCATGCAGCTACGAAGAAACAACAGATGACGTCACTGAATCATCCAAAGGAATCAGCTGCCGGTCAACAAAACAGAAAAGGTAAAAAAAGTCAGGATCAAAGTAATGATATCACTGTCCATGAGTTTTTCCGCTGTCAGTTTTGTGGTTCAATTTTTGAATCACGTGACTTTTTGACAATGCATGTACTTACCCAACATGCAAAGGAAAATGAAACTAGTAAAAACAAATCGAATGAAAATGAAAATAAAGATGCAAAAGACTTAAACAAAAAGAACAATGACGAAAACATGTCCACTCAAATCGTTCAGCACGAACCTCTTAATCTTGTATCTGAGAAGAAACCAAAAGAACCACACAGTATCACAGAACACGACACAGCTATCGATACGAAGGAACCCGTCAAATCCTCTCATATCACACAGTCACAGGCAGATTTAAAATTGAATTTAACAGCTGTTGACGATATCCGTCGTGCTCGGAGCGCCAGTTTATCTAATGTTGGAGATTCAGAATTCACTTATATGTCAAGACCAAGACCTGCTTCTACTGGTAACATAGAAAGTCGTACATATTTTGAGAAAGCTAGTGAATTTGACAATATTGTAGGTTCTCCTGTGACATACCGCTATGAACAACCCGAACCTTACATCGATGAGCGCGAGCACTCTTGTCAATATATGGCATCGCCACAGAATGATCCTCTAGAACTTTTACTGCAAAAACGTGAACATGCGCATATGTGTGGCTACTGTGAAATAATTTTTCTGAATAGAACCTTGTACTATTTGCACATGGGACTCCATAACGTTAACAATCCGTTACAATGCAATATGTGCGGTAAGGCATGTGAAAATATCCACGACTTTTCTGCTCATGTTATGCACTTATAATACTTCTATGAAATCAATTTTATTTTGCTATAGATATTAATTATTATTTACATTAAAAATATATAACTGTTATCACTTTATTATCACCATATGGTCTATACATATACATATTTGAATCATTTGTATCTAGAAAGATTATGATTGTGAACTACACATTATAACAAGTGACATCAGGTTAAGTATTCAAGTTTACATCACGGTTCACATAGTCACTGCTAAATTTGTTCATAACTATTTTAGATACTGATATTTTAGAATAATCATATATATTGTATAGATATCATGTATTTGTGAAGAACGCATATTGATCACTAGACGTTTTGTGTCATTTGGTTGTTGTCTCAGCAGCGAGCCCGAATATTTCACATCTCCTTTTCTCCATACACATGGAATTGCAGTGTACGTTTTGAGAAATTAGGAGGATTTGAGATTGGAGAAAGATATTTTATAAGAAAAGTTTATGATATATCATCTCAGGGGTCACCGGTGAGTAGACGAGGTCAAACATACAAAATTGCGAAAGGACCAAAAGTCGGGAATTGGTTGAACTTTCAACTTCACATGGCAATATTGTACTTTATTTTTGATTGTGAACAAATGTGCTTGATTATATATAAGACAATGAAAGGGGCACATGACGTTTGCGCTTTTTTACCTGTAACACGATAGGACTTTTGCGCTCCAAACACTATAGACATTTGCGCTTTAATTTTTGATACACCTATATTAAATTGACCGGACATTTGCGCTTTTTACCTATAGTTTTAATGAGTTGTAATCATTACGTAAATAAATTCAACTTATATATATCTGTGGTTAGTTAGTTCAAATTGACGCAGTCTTAAACATAGATTTTAAAGTTATAAACAATATATAGAAAAGGAATAAAATGTATATGTCACGATGGATTTTTATCATTCAACAACAGTAGGTTTATTACATTAAAATTTGTTATCTTGACGAACAAGGGCCTCAGCCAAGAATTGAGAAAGAGAAACTAAAATAGTCATTTGAAATGTGGGCGAAATACCAGTCGGGACAGATAACAAGAGCTGAATTTGTTTATTCCCTGAGCTTCAGACATCAAGCGAAAACAGACCTGTGATGACTATGCATGTCTTCGTGTCTTTAGAGTGAACAATATTTTATTATGAATTATACGAATTACAAAATATATTCACATTCACAAATAGGATTCAGAAACAAGCAACAAGTGTCTTTAGAATGTTTACTTTTAGCTATACATGTATATAACTATATTAATGTTCTATGAAATGACTATTAAACTTTTATCAAAATGAAAATTATGACTTGAACTCAGCCAGATCAAACCTGTCGGTACTAAGCTTGGATAAAATACGAGGGAAATCATAAGAAGCAAATGTTGTAAAAGCGCAAATGTCCTATTTAAAAAGCGCAATTGTCCTTTTTAAAAAGCGCATATGTCCTATAAATTGAAGCGCAAATGTCCATTAAAAAAAAAGTGCAAATGTCTTGTGAAAAAGCGCAAACGTCCCGCGCCGAATAAAAGTAAATCGATTTAAAAAGTAAGCTGATATATGCAGATGATTAAATATAGATGAGTGTAAATGAAATACAACGAGCCATTAATAAAGTATGTAAATTCTGTAAAATATTTATAAAATTAGATGAAATTACATTCAATATTTATTGTAATGTGATAATCTATCAGAGAGTTGTCATGAAGACAGCAATTAATTGTCTTTCATAGATATATTCGTACTAAAATACCTTATTGTGGTTTATTCTTAAATATCTATGAAGAGTGATAAAATGAGATTTGAGGTAAATTCTAATGAATTAGCTTAACTTGACAAAGCACTACCTGTCCTGATTTTAATCCGGCCATTCACATATTTTTCCTGGGAATTATATAAAGACTGATGTGCACAAAGGTTACTTAAAAATCTATATACTACGGCGCAATACAACAGATGTCGAACACAGAACAGCAAATGCTTATCCTTCCAAAGTACATTAATGCAATTACTCAAAGTTTTTACAAATATTTTTCTGTTAGCATACACATTTCTCAGTCTTTACGCCTGTCTTATAGTCAATCAAGTAGTATTCACTCCTTCATTTTTCTGAAACAAGGTTTGAAAAATTATTTTCAAATCCACAATTGTACATACCAGTACTATATAAAAAAATAACCAGGCATCGTCTAGAAATATGTATTTGCAGAAACAGGTATACGGAGAAACGAAAGGCGCTCAACAAGCATTTGTACCATGTTTCGTGTGGAGAACAAATAAAACTAAGAGAAACTTTTTTTAAGTGGACTAAAACTTACATCCATGATGTCTCCCTTTACTTATAGAAGTCATTACGGTAAAGTTCAAACAAATCAACTATTTGAACTTGAGGTTCAAGGTCAGAGGTCATATGCAATTTTGCGTGAAATATTGTTTTGAGATGGTGTACTCACATGTCGAAAGTTAAAAGAATATGTAAAATGATAATTAAGGACAATCAGTAATGGTTCTTTGATGTCAAACGCCAGGGCGTCTACAACGGTAAAAGGCATATAGTTTTAACGCGATATGGGGTTTGCTCATTGTTGAAGGCCGTACGGGACCTATAGTTGCATACTTCTACGTCATTTGGTCTCTGGTGGAGAGTTGTCTTAATGACAACCATACCACCTTTTTTATATTGAGGTGATGATGCATCCACCTGTAAATATAATAAGCCAATGTCAACGGATACAAGTGTTAGGGCCAGAGGCACTTGTCTCGGTAAGAAATAGCTACACACCTTTACGTAGTTCGGTTATGTTTCGGTAAGAAATAGCTACACACCTTTACGTAACGGTTATTTTACAGACATAAGTGTCTCATATAAATAGGCCAAATACACGAAATGACCCGAAAAAGAAATATTTAAATTGAGATTAACAGTCAAAATACAATGAATTCATGGTTCGGATAAAAACAAAACAAAACAAAAAAACAGTTGTTTGATCTTGAGATACCGGTCAAAGGTTCAGTACAGAAGTTATCTACCATTGGTACACAGCACGTACATTTTCTTGAGATGATTCTAATATCAAAAGTCAATGTCAAAGGATACCAAAGTTATAATACGAACAGAAATTTTCCCCAAAAAATCAATTAGGTCAAGGTCACATGAAGTCAGGAACCTGATGTTCAGTGGTTGTCGTTTGTTGATGTGGTTCATAAGTGTTTCTCGTTTTTCGTTTTTTATATAGATTAGACCGTTGGTTTTCCTGTTTGAATGGTTTTACACTAGTCATTTTGGGGCCCTTTATAGCTTGCTGTTCGGCGTGAGCCAAGGCTCCGTGTTGAAGGCCGTACTTTGACCTATAATGGTTAACTTTTACAAGTTGTGACTTGGATGGAGAGTTGTCTCATTGACACTCATACCACATCTTCTTATATCTACATAATGGTACACAGGACAACACGTTTTCTGGTAATGCACCTTCATACCAAGTCTTTGACAAAAATAGGTACACATCAGTGACAATGTTGAATTTGAACATTGAAGAACAAAAGAATCCTTCTATCGGCTTTCCTTCTTACGAAATAAAGACCGAATGTAAAAGGTAAGGTATTATATATTTAGGTTAAAAATATCAACACTATAAACTTAAGAGTTTAAATTCATTACCCAATAAAAAGCCAAACATTAAGGAAAACCCCTGACAGGCATTCGGTTGATTTCCAATGGGATCATATATATAGAAGTATTTTCAACATTTAGAAATATTTCTATATGTTTTACACTATTTCTTAGGCCATTGCTTTTGTTCAACTTGTAATTGTTTTTCAAAGCCTGGGACATTGCACGAGGAAATACGTAAGTTGTTCCGTGTTTCAGCAGTCAAACAATTCATTTTTATATACACAAACATTAAACGAGAATCAACCTTTTTAATAATATAAATAACTCCTTTTTTAAGACTTCACATTTGATGCTACTCTGCGATTTGATACATACTTTTATTATCGTTAAAAATCCACTACACGCTTGTATCATCGATAAGCCTATCACTAAATACTTGTATTATCGATAGGCCATTCACTACATGTAAAAATAAGAAGATGTGGTATGATTACCAATGAGACAACTCTCCATCAAAGACCAAATGACACAGAGGTTAATGATTGTATTCTAACCATTCATTACATGCTTGTATTATCGATAAGCCATTCACTACACCCTTGTTTTATCGATAAACCATTGACTACATGCTTACAATATCGATAATTCAATTCACTACATTCTTGTATTAATGATAAGCCATTCACTACATGCTTGCATTATCGATAATCCAATTCATTATATTCACTACATGTAAAAATAAGAAAGATGTGGTATGATTTGCCAATGAGACAACTCTCCACCAGAGACCAAATGACATCGAATGCTTGTATTCCAGACAAGCTATTCACTACAGTTTGTATTTTCACTACATGCTTTTATTATCGACCCGCCATGCACTAAATTCACTAAATGCTTGTATTATCGATCAGCCATTCACTAAATGCTTGTATTGTCTATAAGTCATTTACTAAATGCTTGTTTTATCGATAAGTTATTCACTACATGTTTGTATTGTCGATAAGCCATTCACTACATGATTTGCCTTTCACTGCATTCTTGTTTCTCGATAAGCTATGATTCACTATATGCTTGCAATATCGATAAGTCATTCACTACATGCTTGTATAAATTATCTAGTAACAATCCTATCGTTTGAATTGCACACTTGTAAACTTTTTTTTCTTTTACATGATCCTAGTTATGAGAGATAAATGTCATGACTATTGTTACTATCATCTGCATACAATTAAAGTTAACAGGCTAATTTAATGCTATAACATGTCGTTGACATAATAAAAAAAGAAAGTATGGGTCCTAGGATACTCCCCTGTGATAACCCACAGAGGATGTCTGTTAAATTGGATTCTGTACCAATTACATTAACGTCTTCTTCCTGTTTAATACGATTAGAAACATTTAATGTTAGAGACTACCATCGTTTGAAGCTTGTTAAAAATAATTTGATGGTCGACGATATCTTTAAATGTCTTTTATTTTGAAGATCGATCATTACCATAACATTATATAGGACTTGTTTGGTATTTAATATTATCGAAGGGGTTAATAAGGCACATGTCGGTTCTAAATCCACATTTGAAGTATACAATTTTATGGTAAAAACTCATAAATCTCTAAAACAAAACAAAAACGTTTCATAGCAAAAATCTTGGTTTCTGTATACAAGTGGTCTCGTTGGCCGAGTGGTCTAAGTAGTCCAACTACTGTATCACTAGCATGTCAACACGTGCACCGAGGTTGTGAGTTTGAACCCCGCATGTGGCAGGTGCATTCGACCACAATCTTAATTGACTAGAATTGTCAGTTTTCCTACCGAGGATCGTTAGCACAAAAATAATGTGTCACAGTTCTCTCCGGGCATACCGGCTTCCTCTGCCAATAAAAACTGACCTCCACGAAATAGCCTATAGTGCTGAAAGTGGTGTTCAACACAATTCAATCAACATGATCAATCAATCAATCCTGTAGAAATTTTTTTTAATAGTTTTATGTATCTCTTCCATCGAAATAATGACCAACTTACCTAGGTAACAGTTTTGCTCTTGAAAAGCGTTTCTTCGTAACATGGTTTTAGTTAAAGCAGTATTCACACAAGGCTGCTGAATTTTTTTTTTTTGAAATAAAGTAAAAATAGTAATTCATTCAGTTTGCCTTAATCAAAGATTATTTCATTTCTTGGGGTTTTCCTCCAAAGTGTGATGACATAAAAGTATAATCTATAATGAATTTGGTATAATGTAATAAATCCTATTCCAAGCTTGAATTTAGAAGATAATAATATTAACAGTGCTGTTATTACTGCACTTGATTAACATTTCGACAATTAATGTCTCTTCATTGACGATCTAGGCTAAAATATTTGAAAATCCAAAAAGTTGTTTTTAACAGGCCAAAGGGAAACAACTCTAATCTAATCGCGTGACCGACATTCTTTGAAAAGAACCAACCGTCACCACGACTGTATAGTCAAAACTACAAGAGAAGTTTGTTTCTACTTTTTTTCTTGTCAGTGAATTAATATGCTTACCTTTTACCTAAAAAGTATGAAAACTGCATTTCATTTTTTTGTTTCTGACAAGGCTCAGTATAAAGAAAAAGACATTGTCCTTATTACCAGTGTTTGATCGTGTTACGGAAAACAAACATGAGATGGAAAACACCCAATGTCATTATTTAGAAATAGGGACTCTGTGGGAACGTCACGTCAATAAACTCATATCTGCCGTAATGCATAATTGGTGTTATCGACGTTGGTAAAAATTACAAAAGATAACTTTTTCATTCGATGTCAGTTAAAAATAAAATATCACAGGAAACATGAATTTTAGCTCTTCAAACTAGGCTAAAAGTTATAGACTTTACCTTTTTGTATCTATATTTCATAACAATGTGAAAATCGGTAATATTATCCACAACGTTTATTTTTCGCTATCATATGCAACAATTTAATATCCTATCGGGACCTAGCGCTATTGCCAGTATAGAAACGTAAACAGACATCAAAATTTTGCATGCATCATCCTGAAGTTGAGAACAGTAAAATTTTGTAGGTATCCTAATCCAATTTCGTCAATAAGGTGTCTAATTTTGAAGAAAATCAACAAAATTTTGAGATTTCCCCCGAAAAGATACCCCATGTTCACATATTTTTCAAGGATCCATCGCTCCTCGCAATCTACAACATATTATCTTTACAACAATGTCCAGTTTATGTAAATGTGTTACGAATTGACGAGGCGCCAGTGCGTCAAAGGCGGCAAGGTCCAGCATTAAAAGAACCCAAAAAAGTGCCGTAACGTTAGATTTATATTCACTGTTCACATCATCATGCAGTCCGTTAAACTTTCAATTTCTGATAAAAAATTTACACTGACGAACGTAATGGTTGCGTTATTCACGGTCTATTGTTGTCAATTAATCAGATTATAAATTCGAATACATATTTACTTGCTCAAATACGACAAAGATTCGCTCGAAAACTAACTTCATGAAATATTGTCATTATAGATACCTGATAAGGGTTATTTCCCTTTGTTTATAAAAAATAGTTTGAGGTACTGTGCAGGATATTCTGTACACTTGAATTCACATAACTTAATAAAAATTGTAATGCAATAATAAGAGTTAAGTATAAATAATTTATTTACTCAACAAATTAATACTTTCCTTTAAAGAATAATATATTATTATAATGGAATTCAAACAAAATATGCAATACATGCGACGTAAAATTTTTCTATTTTAAAAATTAGAATGGACCAGGTTTTGTAAAAAATGTTGAAAAAAAATAAACTATCCCCCCACTTTTTCCAAAAAAAAAACAAAAATAAAGACAAAAACAAAACAAAACAAAATTAAAACAAGACGAAAAAGAAAAGTCAAAATGATTTAACGAAAAATTAAAATGAAAATAAGCAAAACAAGCAAAAAAGAATTAACAACATCATGTTTTATCTTAAAATAATATGGATAAAAACAAAATAAAAATAAGGAGATGTGGTATGATTGCCAAAGAGACAACTATCCATCAAAGCCCAAATGAAGTGGATGTAAGCAAGTAAAAGCAACCGTACGGCCTTCAACAATGAGAAGAAAAATACCCTATGGTCGGCTATAAAAGCTTGTTTTTGATTGTCCTCAATTATTACCATTCAGTATTGATTAAATTTGAAGAAAACAAGTATAATATTTATAATAAGTATTTGATTCAACATTGAATTTGTGTCACGGAACACATACGTACTACATGAAACGCGTCTTCTTTAAAATATTAGACCCCGTTTACACTTGTACGAAGTTGAACTGATCTTTATTTGAATCGATCTTAAAAAGACCAGTTCGCGTTAAATTTTGCACAAGCAAGATCGATCGAGATCGATCTTATTTAATCTAGTGCGTTTACACTGCAACATAAACAGAACCGGTCTGACCTGATTACTTTACATTTCGTAAACAAATAATCGTAAAAATCGAATTGAATAATAACGAGTGCATTTCGCGCGGACTATCACACACTGCAAAATTATGGAGAAAATAGTTGGATCATTGGAATTTCGTATGCAGTTATCAATTATCTTTTTGGTTCACACGTCACAAGTCATTTAACAAAGAAATGCGAGAAGACTATCTCTTAAAAACAAACTGTCAATGCCTTTGAAGATTAGGATTTGCAGCAAAGAACTAGAATTTATCGATTCAGAAGAATGATCCAAAAACGGCGGAATCTTTTCCCATCCATCGTTTTTAAACACGTGTGTTTTTGCCGCCGAACATGCGCAGATTTATTTTCATATCTAAATATAGCATTCACTTGAAGAAAGATCGATCGCAATCGATCTTAGCGCTTACACTTGAAGAAAGATCGATTCAAATAAGATCGATCTTTTTAAAACCACCTCTGGGGGGTGGACTTTTTAAGTCCGATTGAAGATCGATCTTTCCTGTATACATTAGACTAAGGATCGATCTCAATAATGATCGATCTTTTTTACAAGCGTAAACGGGGTTTTAGAAAGTTACATAAATGCTTCCAATCAAAAAACACTAAACCACTCACTAAATTCATTTCGAACTCGAAATTGCAAAATTGCTGCACTTATTTGAACCAAGCGTATGTCAAAGTGTTGCATGTATATGTTTAAAATCTAACAACATTTATCAAGTAGAATTAAGATTTTTTTACCACGATACAGTTTATATTAATGTGATTTAGATTTACATGTAACAGCGTTCATTCATAATAATATCATTTTTAAAACTATATATCCCTGAAAATCTTAAAGTTCCTTTCAAATTATATATATTATATATAAATTAAAGAAAGTTGTATTGGATCTAGCTGTTTTTAACCTAGATGTAATGTTTCTAAGCTTGAACATTTTGTAACTTTAATTAAAAATATGCATGGCTATACTATCCATTTTTCAAACCAAATTGTTTGCCCAGGTTTTTTGGATGTAAGACCCTTATTGAGGTGGCTGTACTTTAGCTGTTTGGTATATCGGATGCATAAATACGAAGCAACAGTATGTCAACTTTAAATTTGAAGCCTTGTTTGCGGAGAACATTTATAATTCTGCAAGGCAAATCCACACACATACTTAACAATCCCGCTATAACGTTTGAAGTCTTAATTTCCTGCCCTTCATTCCGCGATCGTCTATTTTTGAAGACCATAAATAAATGAATAATTTGATTTGCTAACTTATTGAGCATATATGAAATGTTTGCCACTGGACATTAAGCCAATTCTAATTATAAACCACATATCGTGTCATGTATAAAGATCAATCAACAGATGAAGAAGAGTTTCTTAGCTGGTTTGACTCCTTCATGTGAAGTAGTTGTCGTTTTCATCCACCACCACACGGATTTATTCAAATACATGCATTGTAATATTTCGATTAAAAATTGTAATAAAATAACATCTTATTATTCAACAAGTTTTTTTACTTGGAGGTTACAAATCCGAAGTATTCTAGAGTCTAAATCAATATATGAGCTGCGTCGGATAGAAATCGACCTTATGCAAATGAATATCAATACATTTGTTAACTTATTTCGGTTTGAAAAAATCTTTATGCAAAGTATGTAACTGTTTGAAAATTGAGTCGATACAGGAACCCAATAAAATAGACCAAAATTCATCTTTAATTTCGTATTTGAATTTTCCAAAATTAATCAAAGTCTTATAAATGAACATGTATACGTGCACTTGCATAAGGTCGATTTCTATCCGACGCAGCTCATATATTGAAGATTTTACAAAAAAAAATTACACATATATCTATCTAGTAATTCAAAAGGTTATTCAGTGCTATATATATTGTTGTAGGGGACAGTTTTAAAACAGTATGTATAAACAAAATATTATAAAATGATATTCAAAATTTGGCATTGAAAGACATCCTTAAAATAACTAAAATGATTTGTATCTGAAATACAAGAAGAAGTGTTACTTTAGAGTTTATAAGTGTGGCGTCCATTTCGATGAACTAGTATATATTATTATTGAGGGGCCAGCTGAAACCCGCCTCCGGGTGCGAGATTTTCTAACTGTGTTGAAAACCCATTGGTAGTCTTCGGCATTTTTCTGCTCTTTGGACGGGTTGTTGTCTCTTTGGCCATCCCCGTTTCCATTCTCAATTTTATTGGTTTTTGTAAAGTATGCTATTCTTCTTCATTGTTGTGGTACAAATGTACATGTGCATACTTGTAACAATCTACCTAAGTTGCAGCTATGACCCATAATTAGGTGATATGTTTTTAAAGAAATGTCATAATGTTGTGGTTAGACCTTCAAAGTATACACAAGAAGATACCATACTCTAAATATTGATAATGATGAAGACTCTTTGGAAATTGTCCGCATGTCTAATATATTCAGGGAAATTTAGCTCTATTTTTTTTTCAGAAGAAGATACCAACATAATAATATCCGAACATGGCCATATTAAATTAGATTAATTCATAACATGTAATGAAATTGTTCATATTTTAAGTCCATATTTTGAATTGAATGTATGAAGGAGTGCCTGTACATATATATGTTACGTATATACAGGCCTGTGTTATTCTCATTTTCTGTACATACAAGACATGTACAGTAGCATGTCTTCATCCTTGAACCCCAAAGGTGACTGGTGGTATAGAAATATGGTTTTCCCCCATTGTCCTAGTATATTTCTACCACATATTTATTTCAAATAATAAATGCTTTTTGTGTATTCTTTTCATTAAAAAAAATCCCTCAGAGTCCCTATTAGAAATGTCAAGTAGTTTGATCTATTAATATTATATTTGACAATGAATTTTCGCCTCGACGCAAAAAGTTCTCTCTTATTTCGACATAACCTGAATGAAAAATGTCCGTGGTCACCAAAGATATACTTATCGAACACACATCTACAGGTTATCGTTTGTCTTCAAACATTATTACAACCTAATAACTGTATTGATATTGACACGATAAAGTAAACATAGTGAGGAATGAATGTTGTCATTTGAAATAGAGTAAAACTTTATAACTTATGCAACTTTACGATTACTTTAGTAACATTTTAAGTGGCTTGAATCAAAGATTAGTTCTTTTTTTTGTGGGTTTTCCTCCAAATGTGATTAAGTACTTAATGAAATGTAGGTATATTTGACAATGAATTTGGTATTATGTAATAATTACCCTAGCCAGAATAAGATGCCATGCTAATTCTATATTCCATTTGACTTTTTTGTATAAAATGGGTTGTAAATTTTAGATTTCAAGATGTTCCGTAACCAAAAACGTTTCAAAACTTTTCCCAAGTCAAGCCAGTAGTTTAAGAGGATAAGATGTTGAAAAGAAATATATATATTTTTACTTTAGAGTTTATTTTGTGTCGTTAGACTGCTGTCTCATTTATGTATAAACCAGCGATCCCTTTGTTCATATCCACAATCTTGACACATAAACGTATTTTGACGATATATGACCATTACTTTCACTTCAAAATATCCAAATGCATGTTCGAAAAGGGTCTACATATATTTACACGTGAACCCACACCTAATTATTACGCTGAACCATAAAATAGGGGAAATGTAAAACAAAAATGTTGAAATATTTGAATGAAAATTGATCGGATTTCGATTAAACTATTGGAAATCTATTCCTTTTGAAGTTTTCGTTGCGGCTTTATACACTTGATCAGGTAGTGTTCTACAACTGAATAAATGTGGAAAGCATCATCAATGTACATCTTCCCGTTTTAGGAGGAGTTGGCAGTGACAAGATTAATGAACAAACGGACCAGCGAATAAGATGATTCCTATAAATGTCCCCTAGAGAAGCAAAAACAAAAACAAATAAACAAAAAACAAAATCATAACAACAATAAAAAACAACAAAAAGGCAGAAAACTACAACAACAAAAAAGAAAAAAAAAGAAACCAAACAAACACATTTTGTTTGCAGAGGGGTGTGATAAAAATATTTTTATCAAATTAAAGTTGTTATTAATCGATAGTTTTGTTGTTGCTAAGAAAATATGAAATGACTGGAAATAAACGTCGTTTCACAGGTCGGTATGTACATGTACTTGCATTTTTCAAATTCAAAAGTTAACAACAGGATTATTTGTTATTTGTTTTTGTTTATTCTGCTTATTTGATTTTGTTAAGAAAAATATTGTAAGTGAAATATAGTTCTTTGAGTATATCTGATATATTTGAGTACAAGCACGCGAGTTAAGATAGATTTGAATTTTAATCAGATTGAAAAAAACACGGAACATCTTTGTTTTAAGTTATGTTTCACATCATAAGAATGCTTTATATTACCCGTTTCTTGTTCTTTTTTCAGGCAGATGACGCTAGATTGGCCCTCCACGTGTTTAGGTATACAGCGTACATGAAAATCCAGAAAAGTGCTTTGGACGCACAGCAAAATGAAATGTTATTTTAAATTTATAGACTTTTATTTAAAACTTTCACCATCTGTCTTTTATCAATTGTTTGGAGCTAAGGATTACAAGATGTCCCAGGGTAATGTCATTGTTATATATATGTTATGGAGTTGCATTGTATGGTTTCATGTATGACTGCATTATATCGCTACTCTTCATATGTGTTTTATTTTTACCTAAAGTTGCCACTGCATATGAAAGTCGATTTTTAAGGCTTACTTTTTTTTTAATTCCAACAAGATAATAACAAAACTGCGTTGATTTTGTGTTTATAAAGTTACTAGTGTTTTCGAGCGCAAACTGAATCATATGACTAAATTGCTAAATGAGCACGGATCTTTTAACTCGACTTTCTTTTTGAGTGCTCTCTGGAATTCGGTTATCCCACCATATGTAGCACAAAGATGTGCCATGTGGCTACCGTAATCCGCTTCTAGTCACCAAATACTCGAATCATGGCAATCTATACTCTATAGAACGGCAATATGGATTTTTAATACTAAGACGATTATCCCAAAATGTGCTCTTGTCCTAGACTTGGGATGGGAACTAATACACGACTTTCTTGAGAGACAAAGGGTGTCTAATTTTGCTAGGATTTATGGCCTAGATATAAGTAAATTATGTCGAATTATATTTGAAGAGTTTAAGTCTTTTTAAATCGTCAAAGGGGATGGGATTATCCACAGTATATGATCAATTTGTTTAATATGGTTGGTCTGAATCAATTTTACAACTTGAATGTTTACTTGAATATATTTAAACAATTTCTTTGAATGTTTGTTCGTTGAAGGGAATATCAAGTAATAAATAATTACGGCAGTCTAGATGTTTTCTCTAAATTTCATTTTGCGCTCGGAAGGCTTCGAACTTCTTTCGAACTTGCTGGACTTTAAATCTGCAAGACTAAAACTATTAACACGAACAAACTGTTTACCTGTAAATCAAGTTTTATATAGAATGAAATTTAACGAGAGTCCCACTTGCCAAATGTGTTCATGTAGATCTGACAAGTCCGTTGGACACTACCTATTTTAGTGTTCTTTAGATATTATTCACTACGAAATGAATATTTTACTGATATAAACGAATATCTATGTTCTACCTTTCAAAGCCTCTGCCTCACAGAGTTATCGTCCTACGATACATTACAAATATTGATAGGGGATTAATTTTATCAGGTTGATCCCTATATTAGTAAAATATGGAAAGTTTAAGGAAAGAGATGCTGAGCGAAATTTTCTCCCATATGTTTTACTCTTTTGTTATTATTCATTGCGTATATTGTTTGACGCATTTGTGATACTATGTCCGCAAGTGCCATCGTTGTAAATTAAGGACAAATGCTGATCTTTTATTGGCTGAAAGACAAATCATTTGATTCCGTCATATGTTACCAAATTGTATGAAAACAACCCGAGATTATATAGAAACATTAGCTCCGCCAACCTAATAAATCACCGCAATTTTTACACATTGTTAGTGTTCTTCGTGCAAACGGTTATGCTTTAAAAAAAATATTAAAATTGAAAAAGTAATGGACATTATATTTATTGTAAATATGAATATCAAAGTGATAGAAACATGCACAAAAATAAATTATTATCCATAATATTCTTATTTGAAGATAGGTAAATATAAGAATTGAATGCTTTGTGTTTGAACATTTATACGAATTGAAAAGTGACGATCACATTTTTAACAAGAGCGACTTTTATGTGTGACTCCTTTGTCTATAGCCTATCCTTTAAGAATTGTTTCCCAGCAACCCCTTTATTTCTCAGTGAGGATGTCCCCTAGAGTTAACCATAGGCTGTAACATATAGTGTACTGAATAATAAACAGATAAGCAAACACCATGATCCTGTATTATTATTATATTTCCATGGCTTAAACAAACTCTTCCCTTGACTTCATTAAGTAAGGTTACAACTTAGAAGCGGACGCTGAGGTAATTTGTTGTGGATCTAGGAGAAATGATGCTTGTAATACTATTATAACATCTCTGTTTCAATAAGGAAAATGTTTATTTATTTAATATTTATGCTTGAACGTAAGGTTATCTAATATGAAAAAGTGCTAAACTGCAATATTTTTAAACCCAAAATAAAACGATGGACAACAAAAGATGGAAAAATAAAATTTGGACGTTTTAAGACAGAACGTTGCTTTAAAAGAAGATAAAATTGTAAGGTTAACTTTGTCCGAAGGTTTTTTATTTTTTATAAAATGTAGACGCAAATGCATGTAAAAATGTAATTAAAAAAATCTAGTATGAAACATCTCGTTACGAACTAGTACTACGTAACCAGACATCTTTATATTATACGTTATATTTTCCGTATACACCTGTAGAAAGAAGAAACAACGTTTCAAGTACTCGATGAATTATAAACGTGATATTTATCAATCGTTATGAATCTCAGCTCTGATCTGTAGAAACAAAGTAACATTCGTTAACGTACTTGATCAGTTATGTTTATATCTTGCATTTACCATGCAATGTTCGAGTAAACTAATTTGGACGAAAAGTAAAAAAAATCCAACAAAAGTTATGACCAGAGTACTGAAATGAATAAAAGATTTATAAGTTATTTTTCAGTTAAAAAAATAACAGCTGATACATATATACATATATATATGTTTCTCTAATTCTTCGTCAATTTATCCTTTTCTGCACCCATTGTATAAAAAAAATTTAATCAACGTGTGGTTCTTTTAATCTCAGTTCTTCATTGGTTAAAATCCGATTATGACGTCGAGTTTTCTTGCTTTCCTCTAAATTTCCTATTGTGACGGCATGAAAAAAGGCGACCATGCCTGATGACGTCACATAGAAAGAACACATCTTTTTGCAGATCATTCGAAAAGAAGGAATAAATTTGCCTGCGTATTGTTTAAAAATCATTAGAGAAACAGATTCCACCACCAAATATCGTGTAATACGATATTTATCCACTCTCGACAGTTAAATTTTAAATATTTAAAACGCTCGGCGAGCCTCGCGTTTTAAATTTGAAAATTTAACTGTCTCGAGTGGATAAATATCGTATCACACTCGATGCAGTGGTAGAATCTATATATATATGCGATTTACTGTAACATTTTTAACATAAGTCTTGACGGATGGTATTTGTACATCGTATTGAAGTACTCCTTTGCTCCGCCTTCACATCTGTTTGTTGGGCATGCGCGGCACATCACGCTGTTCATAGTATCGTATCTCCACGCCCGGCATTGTGGTGGTATAAATCTTTCAGCACACTCCGATAAAGGTTGACACATTGGCAACCTCATTTTCTGTTGTCCTCTTCTGCCCATTCGTCTGCCATTGTTACCCATCATGCCATTCTGCATCATTCCCATTTCACTCATCTCTGTGTTTATAATAGTTACCCCGCTAGATGTCATTCCTCCATTTCCCATTCTCGCATTCATCAGCATCTGCATACCACCCGGCAAGTCCATCATAGATTCAACATATTCTGGATTCATGTGGGCTACATTCATTTGTCCACCATTTGTGTTCATTCCAGTCGGACCATTATTCATGTTGTTATCATAATTCATCCCAGTCGGACCATTATTCATGTTGTTATTATTATTCATTCCCATCCGATGGTTATTCATGTTGTTATTATTCATTCCCATCCGACGATTATTCATGTTGTTATTGGCTTGCATACTGTTTTGAAACATATTCATTCCAGTCTTGCCATTATTCATATTATTATTATTGTTCTTAAATGCCATTTCATTCATGTATTTGATTCGTTTAATGGCAGATAAACGCTGTTCATTCCGTTTTGCGTTTTGTGGAGTCCTGGGTATAAATCCAAGTCCATCTGCTCTTCGCCGTTGACCTGAAATAAAAATGACAAGATTAAATAAAATGTAAAGTTAATTGCATACAGCATTTTAATATTTCATTAGAAAAAAATCATGAGCTGACATCTACGTTTGGTGTCTGGTGGATAGTTTGACCCATTGTAAATCAGTTCCTTATTTTATAATGAGTGGAGTCGATTTCAGGACAGACAGCTGTTAACAGGATAATGAACGTTCAATAACCCGATTGAACATTATTAATCTTGTTTATGATGACAACGTAGTAACCACATCTAAGCATATGACTAAAATACCATGCACAAAATTTTACAGAGAATGAGTTACAAAAAATGTTTTGGCGTTTCTAAATGACACAGAGGACATTCTAACATATTTTGTCAGAATTGGTCCTATATTTTTACTGTAATTGAATTATTTCTAGTTTTCTTCCAACAAAAAAGGCGACAATTGGTTAAAACAAATATTTTCAGGAACAACTGAAATAGTTTTCTCTACAATTATCACGGCAACACATACTTTTAATGTGAATATGTAAAAATTCACAGTGAATTCCAACTACTATAAAAACTAGAAAAATGACAATGAAAAAAACTTGTAAAACAGCACGAAAAGGTCAAAACATATTTTGTTACGATGAATGAAACAAAATACTTTACAAAATTTCATTAATGTCCATTGATCATAGCTGCTTTTAAATAAAACTAATTTGTCTATTTACTGCCAAATATACCAGTTTCATAAAATCTCAAATTTGTGAGAAGATTTCAACGAAATAAAGCAAGCATTAATTAATCAATCAAAATCGAGCACGGTTACCTAGGCAATGTTTTTGTCTATGAATTTTTCAAAGATCTCATTGCGATCAAAAACATATCTTAAAATCTCAAAAATTACAATACAATATGAAACTCTATCGACTCAGAGGTAAAACGACTAATAATTGTGAGGATCTGCAAATTGTCTTACAGTATCTTTGTCCAAAACGTTTTACCGAAAAAAAAAACTCAGCAAAAGTTTTCATCATGTCACGGCAGACGGAGAGTTATAAGCGAGATGCATTTGTTATTTAATGACTTGCAGTGATATACGGGAACACAACGGGGTTAACAAAACTCGGGTAACGCCTCGCCAGAACAGTTCTTTTTGAAATGAACCCAATGTATTACCGTAAACCCCCTGTACTTCACTACATATAGCATGTATTACCGTAAACCCCCTGTACTTCACTACATATAACATGTATTACCGTAAACCCCTGTACTTCACTACATATAACATGTATTACCGTAAACCCCCTGTACTTCACTACATATAACATGTATTACCGTTAACCCCCTGTACTTCACGACATATATAAAATGTATTACCGTTAACGCCCTGTACTTCACTACATATAACATGTATTACCGTTAAACCCCCTGTACTTCACTACATATAACATGTATTACCGTAAACCCCTGTATTTCACTACATATAACATGTATTACCGTAAACCCCCTGTACTTCACTACATATAACATGTATTACCGTTAACCCCTGTATTTCACTACATATAACATGTATTACCGTAAACCCCCTGTACTTCACTACATATAACATGTATTACCGTTAACCCCTGTATTTCACTACATATAACATGTATTACCGTAAACCCCCTGTACTTCACTACATATAACATGTATTACCGTTAACCCCCTGTACTTCACTACATATAACATGTATTACCGTAACCCCCTGTACTTCACTACATATAACATGTATTACCGTTAACCCCCTGTATTTCACTACATATAACATAGTATTACGCATCGTTTTTTGTTATCCTTTGAAATTCACAGATAATTCTGTCCACACAAATATGTCAAGCTTTTTTTTAAAATACAATTACCAGTAGTTTTTACAAAATGAAAGCAAGAAGAGACTCCATGTGTAATTAATTAGCCTTATGACATGATATACAAAACAACAAATACTAACGATGTTCCTGACATTGTTTATGTGTCTATGCCAAGTCAAGAGCCTGCAGTTCAGTGGTTGTCGTTGGTTCATGTCTGTCATATTTGTTTTTCGTTAATTGTATTGTTATAAATTAGGCCGTTAGTTTTCTCAAATGAATTGTTTAATATTTTTCATGCCGATGCTATTTATAGCCTACTTTACGGTATGAGTTTTTATCATTGCTGAAGGCCGTACGAATGATATAAAAATAACAACTATAGATCACCGTACGGCCTTCAACAATGAGCAGAACCCATACCGCATAGTAAGCTATAACAGGCCCCGAAATGACAAATGTAAAACAATTCAAACGAGAAAACTAACGGCCTGATTTATGTACAAAACAATGAACAAAAAAACAAATATGATATACTGTAACAACAACAAACGACATCCACTGAATTACATGCTCCTGACGTGGGACAGGCACATACAGAATATGGCGGAGTTAAACTAGTTTGCTGGCGCCAAACCCTCACCTAACCTGGGACAGTAGTGTAACAGTAAAAACTATGAACATCAGATGAAAAGGGCTTAACTCATCAAATCGATACAAAGCAGAAATACATCTAACTAAAACATAGACCGGGCGTGGCATGTTATTTATACATCACCACAACAAAAAAGTAAGACCTGAGATTACTCGCAGTTACTGACAGCTAGCCCAAAGCTTAACGTTTAACAGTTGTCTATTATTACTTACATCAACTTCATTTGAACTTTGGTGGATACTTGTCTCATTGGCAATCATTCCACATCTCCATATTTTTTTATACTTATATCTATAATCTGAAATACTTACAAACTATTCAGATATAACAGATCATAACATAGCCTTGTATTTCTAGTTTATAAATTTGAAAAGAATTTTGACAATCATATCACGGTTTTGTATATAATAGTTTTCTCAACTACAAGATTTGAATTAAAATATTTTTTAAGAAGTTGTAACACAAAATGATCACTAAACGAAACTTTTTTGTCTTTAAAATAAGAAAAGAGGCTTTGTAGACAATTAAGACGATAGAGATTAAATATTTATGATCTCGTCATAGATCGACGGCTTCTGATTGACTGATCAGGGTGACGCAGTGTGCCAGGGGACGTCAAAGTAGAAATAGGCGACACATTTTTTTTTCTTACAATCGCATTTTCCAACATATAAGCAATATAATATTGAATTCCTAAATTCCTAAATGACCAAATGACCAAATGAAAATTTTCGTTGTATTAACCGATTATCCTCTGATGATACACACAAGAAATGTATTCCGTTGAACATACTATATTCGTCCTTAATATTTTTTATACATAGAGTTGGGACACCCCATGACCCAAGCCAGTCCCAGAACATTTAAAACCTAAAACAAGATTTAGGAAAAAATGATCTAGAATCTATTTTGTATTTTAAATGAAATATATCACAAACGTATTCTATACTTTTAGAATCGGTTAAATAAAACTACAATATACTTTGTCTGTGCTGAATCCTTTCGACTAACATTGAAAGTAATTTTATTTTAAAGAACAAATGACACTGTCAAGTAAGATTTGCATCAATGAGAAAGAAACACACACAACAACATAATTAAACCACAAAAGACATCTAGAGGTCACATACAGTTGTCAATAAAAGACATCTAGAGGTCACATACAGTCTTCAACAAAAGATATCTATAGGGCAACATACAGTTGTCAACAAAAGATATCTATAGGTCAGCATACAGTGTTCAACAAAAGATATCTATAGGTCAACATACAGTTTTCAACAAAAGACGCTAAGAGGTCAACATACAGTCTTCAACAAAAGATATCTAGAGGTCAACATACATTCTTCAACAAAAGACATCTAGAGGGAAAATACAGTCTTCAACAAAAGATATCTAGAGGTCAACATACAGTTGTCAACAAATGATATCTAGAGGTCACATACAGTCTTCAACAAAAGACATTTAGAGGTCAACATACAGTCTTCAACAAAAGATATCTAGAGGTCAATATACTGTCTTCAACAAAATCTGACTAGATATCAGCATACAGTCGTCCTCATTTATCGGGAGGTAGGATTTACAATATATCAAAATCGCTATGAGTCTACAGAAGTAATAGAATAGCTTAATAGGGTCGACGAAAGATCTGCCATCTAAAGACTAAAACATCTTATACATGTAAACAAAGACAGCCTTGACTTGGGACAGATATAGATATGTTCTTTTCCTTTTTCCGATAGTCTGTTCTATTTGGCATTTTTTCTACGGATGTTTACGTACATTTATATTTTGTTTCACAAATCTTTAATTAATTGTATCTCTGGAAGTATATTAAATGCTACATATATATCTTTTTTCGGTATTCTGATAAATTTTAACAATTTTTTAATTGTATACAAAATTATATAAAAATCCGAAATACCGGCCAATAACGTATATTTTGCCTTAATGATATATGTAACATATGCTCTAATCTTTCACCTTAATGATATTCCTACAAAGATAAAGCAAATGCACGTGTATTAAATACACTTAATTACATATCGCCAAAATATTGAATAATTTAACTTTATATGACCTTTCCTCAAATATCTGTCCTACGAATTTAATGAACTAAAGTGCGTTGATGTGCGATGGTATGACCAACGTAATTTTCTTGTGGCGGTTCAATTAAAAAAAAAGTAGACAAAAAAAAAAAAAAATCCGAAGAAGAGAAATACATTCCCTCAATTAGTGTTATCTGTAATGTGCCAAACAAAAAATCAATTTAATGAAACTTACTTCTCATTTTTTTTCTACATTGGATACATGTTCGGTAATGGAGAACTTTCTGCACTTAACCATCATAAGTATTGTCGTTACAATCGATAGACACAAAGTGAGCAAATTTATTAATGAATTATGAATATGGTTTGAAAGAACAAATTTCTGTATCATGTGTTAGATAATATGTAGTTTTGTGCCACGTTATCACAATTAAAACAAAGTCAATAATTTGACGATAACAGTTCTGGCAGCAGGAACATATGCTAGACAATTGCATTGTAGCATGTCAGCTGTTAACACTTGCAAATTTATATCATTCCCTCAAGTTGGGAACATAAGAACAATTGAGACATGAAAGGCGACAACGCCTTCATTTTGTCAAGCTCCCTAGACCTCTCGACCAAGTAAAACATTTTTAGTCTGTTGATGTCTCTTCTGTAATATACTTCAACTCTCGTTCTCTCAAACTCTTATCTCAAAAAAAAAATGTATACCCAATTGAAAAATTTGCATAAAAATTAATCCTGATATCTCAAATTTTCTGTTATCTCAAGTTTTTTTTTGGATCAGCTTTTAGATTAAGAGAGTTGACCAAAACCGGTCTATCTAAAATTATATACGAACGTTCAAAATGTACTAAACTGGAAACCTATGTTTTCTCTTGTTAAAAAGAATGATGCCCTGTGACATACGGTCTAAACGAATGTTTCTAAAAGTTTTATGTAAATGGACAATACTTTTAAATGTACTTTTTATTTTTACTCACCATATATGCATGATAATTGTATCAAAACAAACAAAGATATCCACAATCCCAAAGAATTATTCATAGTAATTCATAAATTTAACGTTCAGTCCATTTAAGAAAATTGAGAACGCCTTAATGCGTACTACCGGGAAAGAATGCCAAAAAATCTGATATTAATTAATTACCACACAATATGTAAATTAGGATAATATTTAATGTGAAATACATGCTGATAACTTCATCTATTTTATTCAATAAATAATGAAAACGTATTATGCCAGAAATAGCAAAATTGTTATATATATATTTGAAAAATGATAGTTCTTATCTTTATTGCGAACAAATACCATGGGAAGAAAGATTTTTAAAAACAAGGGTGTTGTTATTTAATTTTTTCTTAATGAGCTGCTTTACCTAAAGTATTTTAAAATTCAAAGCATGCAGATTAAACATAAGTTGAAACGGTTTGCTTTAATTAACTTATTTATTTTTAAGTATTCGTGACAACAAACAAGTGACACATTATAACATTAAATATGTCATAAATGTGCGAGCTTAATGTTGACATTTATAAACACGTAGCTTAAAACAAACATGTAGTTATTTCAGTTATTTTAAGATGAAAATTTACTTTAAATATGTTCTTGAGGTCTTGTTCTTCGATATACGCATGTACAGTACCTGTACCTGTTTGGTAGATTCATCCTTTCCAAGGACCAATCCTAATAGGATTAAATTACGTTTGATTCAACTATGTTTAAGAATTGAATTTTTCCTTTTGTAATTTTTTTGGGGTGTAAAAGCGAAACACATTTAGTATGAAGTGCGGAATCGCTTCTTACTAAATATACTTATTATGCTCACGATCAATCAACGCTTTTATCACACTTTAAACTTACAAAAAGAAAAGGGCCGTAGCTACTGATGAGAGAAGTGAACGTAGAAGCTGTTCTCAAACGATGGGATTTTAGTGGCACAGGAAAGGTCAAACTAGCATTCGCAGACAGAGACCAATCTGATTAAAATTCTGATCCATATTAACTCGCGTGCTCGTATATATATATGAGTATAAAGAAATCAGAGAACTTTATTTTAATTAGATTGAGACAGTGACTAGGTTCCACTCTTTGGACTTTATTAAAGTGTTATTAAAATGTGCTATTTTCAATGAAACGTTGACCACACATACTTGTCCCGCTTTTTCTACTATCAAACATGTGTCCTACTTTACTGAAATGGATATATGTTGGATGGTACAAAATTCAAGGCAAGTATCTGTCAGCCGGCTCTGATAGCCTAATGCAGTTCTTCATACGGTACTGGAACATATGAAACAAAAACGTATGTAACAAGTTTTATTTTGGACACTTATATTACAATTTTGGCCCCCCCATTAACATGGGGGCCTCAATCGGCGACCCTCAGACCCCTGCCTCGTCTGTTTCCGATGCCTAGTTACGGCCCTGAATTTAGAAGCATTCAATTCGTATAATTACAGTCTTATGCTTCGAGTTATATGCATGTTTTCGTTAGTTTTCCTTTGCATTGTTGTGAAGTTGTCACGGGAAGCTCGTGCTGTCTTAAATGTTGCTTTTCATTGGGGAATAAAACATAATTTTGAAATGCATTGCGATCGTTTTCTGCCATTCAAGATAACGGACTCTTGTGACACATACGTGTAATGTTAATGTATGTATACATTATATAACAAACAAGGTCAATGAAAACATGAACAGTAACACCATAAACCAAGAAATGCTTACTTTCATCAAATTACTGGCGGATTAATTTCAGTTTAAGGTAAACAAAATCACTGAAGTTCAATTATACAGTCTTACATTAACATAAGGCTTGTGCGTTGTTTTAATCAGACCATAGCATAATTGTCTTGTTATACTCTTAGTGTCTCTTATATTATGCTAGATGTTCGATGTTCACTATTTGCTTAACCTTTTCTGATGATGAGTATTAATTTTTTAGTGGATTGGAAACAATTTGGAATCAACTTCCCGTTCCTCTGTAGCAAAATGCCAGCAGCACCTGCTTAAGGAGTTTATATCTCTCAACTCATATATACGTAACTAGAAAGTTTGTTACCATAACAGAAACTTTTGGACAGGACCAAACTGCTATCTCAAACAGTGGTGTGTTGTCCAAATATTCAGAGGTAATCCCTTTGTGAGTTTTATGGTAATCATCACGAGTTGATTGAACGTTGATAAGAATATTGCCAGCGAATTGATAGACATGGTCCGCTATATTTCACAGAAGACTGTGAAAAATTTCCAAATCGCCACCCTGTGGTAACAATATTTACGACACCTTAAATCAATCGGTAGCCAGAAAATTTGAAGAAAAAAGCCGAAAATGAAATAGATTGTCACTAAATGCAGGCTCCTGACTTGGGACAGGCACATAAAAAATGTTATAAGCTTATCGTTCAAAAAGATGAAATAAAACTTATAGACCCTTCCGGCATTTTCTTCACACTCAATAAAAAAAATTAACGAATGATTTACAACAACAAAAAATACCGTAGTGGTAAGTAGAGCAGATATAAAGTCAAGCATTTTCAAGCCAATAATCTACTTGTAACTTGTAATATTCATATACTAAAATTACTTCTTTTAAGACGATTCCTTTACATTTTACGTTCTTTTGTCTGTCGGCGTCGTTGTCACTTGTACGTGTGGGCAGTTTTTGAAAAGGTCTATTAGTCTGTCTCACAATTCTATCTAAAATATCTTTAGCAAAATTATTTCCAATTTAACATTCGATTGATTCACCGATTAATGATTTAATACTTAACATCATGGGACAAATATTGTTCTTTTTTATTGGAGACGAAGACTAATTTACAATGAATAAATACCAGTAGGTAGTCTCACCGTGATAAAGGCCGGGAAATTTGGATAACCAATGTAAAATGAGTATATGTTGGATACGGACAGATGTTTGGTTTTACAACAAGTCATCCACGAATCCCTCAGAGAGATGTTGCAATGTTTCTCAAACTTCCAGAGAAAGTGAAACTCTCCTTACACAGTAATGCAAGGAATCGGAATTAACGTCACCATAATGTTCAGTCGGACATGGATTAATATTTATATATTCCTTACAGCCAAACGGACGCACTACTTCAGCAAGGATTTTACTTGCGGACGTGAAATGTCCAGGTATGACCAATAGATCTACAGCCCATTCAACCCGTGGGGTTCTTGATATTTGAGCGTTGTTAAATGTGATTCTCTCTATTTTGCAGTACCTTAGATTCTAGCACAAAGTGTACAATATATTCCTTAGCTAGTCCATATGATGCACATGCATCGCTTTTCAAGTTCTTGCTGAATTTGGTCCTCTCTACTTGTGAGACATACATTCTAGTATTAAGCTTTGCATTCATCTCGGCCTTTTTAACTTCGAGATTGTTGTTTAAAACAAGCTTCCATATTTGATGTGGATTCTTAAATGGCCTTGACTTGATATTATCGGTTTTTATCTATTATTGCAGATTTTTTTCACAGATTTAACCACGGTTCTGTTCAATATTGTTGAATGGCACATTTTGTTCGTAGTTGGAGTAAGTAATTATTAAAGCCTGAGCTTTTTGGAAGTCCATATTTGAAAGCGGATTTTCAAAACCAAGGAGACTTCAACAATCATAAGTCAATAACACAGCCACATCATGATCACACATAAAAACGACGAAAAGAACAAGCAAGAATAAAAAAAATAATTTCATAGAAAACTACAAAATAGGGCAACACGAACCCCACTAAAATCCTAGTTTGAACTCCGGTTCTGCTCCACATGTGCCATCTGTCGTTTTCTCATGCAAGTAAATTCCTGTCAACATTCACTTCCGGAAATGTCACAATCGACGAAAACAGGACGGGATTGTGGTTACAATAAGTGGAACATATCCGTGGTCATCTGCAGCACAGCTATTCCATTACAAGCAATAAAAAATGGTGACATCCGTAAAACCTTCGAAGGGACGACTTCAATTTTGATACTTGATACCTTTGATGCAGTAGCTTCCTTGGAAGCAGTAACCATCTATCAAGGAAATCATTATATGAAACACAAGCTCTAGAATATCGCGTCAACTGATAAATATGTAGTCCATATGCAGGCGCTGCTTGAATATTACTACACAAAAATGGAAAGTTCAGAGTACGGAAATTGAATTGTTTATTTGTCTTAAAATGCAGGTCTTAGTTAACTATCACTGTCGATTTATATATATTGGTAAATGAAAATAACACAATTAGTTGCGTCCAAAGTGTTTTTCACGATTTACCTACACCAGGAACAATCAAGACCAATGGTGTTTTTTATTATAATGTGAGGAGCTATATGACCAAAACAAATAGGGACCAGAAACGAAGACTAGAAGCCAAATCTAAATCAGATAGGGACCAGAAACGAAGACTGGTAGCCAAATCTAAATCAGATAGAGTCAGAAACGAAGACTGGTAGCCAAATCTAAATCAGATAGGGACCAGAAACGAAGACTAGTAGCCAACTCTAAATCAGATAGGGACCGGAAACGAAGACTAGAAGCCAAATCTAAATCAGTTTCATATTTGTTTGGCTTGAATGACGCAAAATCATTTTATGTACTAGTACATTGTCTAGTAAAGACTTCATTTTCATTGTTTTGAAGCATAGCAATATCATCAGCGTGTGTTGGTCCACACTATTAATGTTTCCTGTTCTTCCGCCTAGGTAACTTTGCGTCCTAGTCATAACCTATAACTTGTATAATTCATCTAACAGACTGCAATTCTACTTAACCGTCACAAGACAACCTTTGTGTAAATATTCCATAATAATAACTACAAAGTTTCTTTTATCCACGTTCTTTGGTTTCTGGTGGATAGTTATCTCATTGGCAATCTTACATCCTTCCATCATGACGGAGAATAGATATTGACAAGTTCAAATTCAGCATGCGATCCATTTGATCCTAAAAGAGAGATTATCGTTTAATCCAAAATGAAGACGTATGTTTTTCTTGTCAAGCCGCTTCACCTCAACCATCAGATTTGCTGCGACATGAATCAGTACCTAAACCACCTCGTCTAAAAGTAATTATTAAATGGTATCAAGGAAAATGAAGCACAATCTCGAACGCCAGACGTAATACCCCAAAGAAATAACATATTGCTTTAGTTCGAAACCCGGAAAACAATTAACATAGCATTGCTTGGGAAATTTGGTATAGAAATATTACTTTCAGCGTGACCAATTGCTGCAAACATCAACGTTATTGGGTTTCTGTTAGATAGTTGTCTCATTGGCAATCATACCGTATCTCGTAATTTTATCATAAACACATAATGATGGTCGCAGTTTCCGAAAGCAAGCGTAGAGTATAATCATATTAAATTTTCTTTTTCAAATCGGTATTTGTTGGTAAGCTGGCCGGGAAGGAACCTGGAAGCGGCTGAAAAAGTAGAAGAAAAAAAAAAAGAAAGAGGTGCGGGCGAATGGCGGGAGTAGACTTCAGTGTCTTTTTATTTTTCTCTGTGAGGGCCTCTCCGATGGTGAGTATTGAACAGTCGGCTCTGTAGGGTGGAAGTCATCAGCCGAGCTTACTGGATATAGCAATCACACAGGCATGTACAATGTACAGAGTAGATATTCTGCACAGTATTGAGTAAGGACCTCTACTACATGTACCTACGGATACTAGGTAGCTAGATATCTCTACTGGGGAGACAAATCTACTAGACACATTGGTTTTGTCATACCAGTATCCCAACCATGTGGCCACCTCTACATGTACTTGCATGGGAATATTAATCAAACCTCTAAAATGATAGTACGATTGGAATGGAATACTTATTAGTAAGTTTGAATGTCCCTCTGGGATCTTTCGCCTCTCTTTTTCGACAACCTAGATAATTACATCCCAACAAACTGAGGAATGGAGTGGTACTAGGCAGTAATGAATTGGCCTTAGGGTGTGTAGATACCTCTTTAGTTATCTAATATCCCAAACTATAGCGGCTCTGATGTTAGCTGGCCGTTTTCCACTGAGCAGTTTAAACATCCCTGATTCGGTTATGACTCATTTTGAACATTGTATTTTAATCCCATCATTCTGCTTAATAGGAGGAATTTGTGATAATTAAATAACAAAATGACTGTGCATAAAAATTATATAAGATGTTTTAACGGTACATTTTAGATTCATGTTCTACCTCTTGTTAAGATGTACATTATTTCTATTTTATTGAACTTATTTTTCAAATTTCAAATGTTGCATCTAACACCTGCACGAAGTACTTCGTATTTGTCATTAGCGCAATCACCTGGTCCCCATGGACCTAACCACCTAGCCCTGGTGTCGGGATCACGCCCGTAGAAACAATCTCCTAGATGTGAAACTCCTCTTGGACAGTAAAGTAGTTGTATACTATTCTCCATTTCTGGATCATTTTGAGAAGACAATTCATATGGCAAGTGTGTTGCAGTTCCATTGCTGAAACTAGTAAATTTCTTATTATTTTATTTCTATAAAGGATATAGCTGTATGAAGTTAACGTTGAATATATATTGTAAATCTTAATAAACTCATTGAAGATTTATTAACCTTTGTAATTATATATTCGCCAAAAGGATTTTCTCCGGAAGAAGAAAGAAGAACTATTCATAAACATTCTCAACTCGAGATTAAATGATAAATGATATTTTAAATAACATTTTAAAGACTTTACTCAAATTTTAAAATGAAATTAGTAGTCTCCCTTGAATTTGTTAACGTCATACTATTGTTCAATCAATTGTTTTGTATAACACTTATGTATACACGTCACATTACCTAAGGATCTGTTAAAGCAGTGAAAGCGCTAGTAAAATTGATGAATTGAAACCGTTATTATCTTTTATTAATTTTCTTATATATATATATATATATATATATATATATATATACACTCTGTTCTGTAACAAGGAAACAAATGCATCCATTATTTTGTTTTTAAAATGACTTTGAATATTGAAAATATAGGTATCTACTTTAAAGTATTATTTATGACGGAAATTGTCAATAGTTGGGAACATCAAAGCTTAAGTACTGTTTTCACTGCCTTGAACATGTATCATCAGGAGCACATACAAAATAGTACTGTGTGACATATCGATCTTCTTGTTTGATGTGGTGCATAAGCGTTAGTTAAAGTCACACTTCGTTACTTAAATGTTTCGTCAGTAGGTGTAATAGAATCGAAACATACATGTAGTACGCCACATCCAGTTTCATACGAAAAAGGATCGAAAACAAATTCTCCCTTGAATTTGACAGTAATTTTTGAGTCATAAAAAAATATATCTCGGGTATTCTAAAACACCATTATTTTTTATTTGGTGTTTCTATAATATATTATGAAGACTTGAGGAGACATGGTTACTAAAGCTTGTTAACAGGGAAAAGGGGGTGAAAATTTGATTGGTTAACTCCAAGTGATGCCTATTATCTTATATGCAATGACTTGTTAAGTAAAATTGACTATAGTACTGCACAGGATAAGCTATACTCATGCCAAGTAACTCTTTATATGGAACAAAGATAAATTCTGCATAATTTTTTGCAAATGCTAATTTAACAAAGACTTATCGGGATACAAAAATGGTGGTATTACGCCAGCAATTTAACATTACATTTTACGACATTCGCAAATCTTAATTAATCTTAAATCAAATTAAGGTTACAGTAAGTCTCAGAGTGCATTATTATTTTGGCAAAAGGGCAAGAATTTTGTATAATGATCTAAAAACCTGCTGTCTTTAATTTGTTTTGATCAAGTTTTGTGCAAAGTGATTTACTTCTCAATTATATGATATTCTAAGTATGATATAGTTACAGATTTATAATTCGATGAACTATCTTTCCGCTTCTTTCAAGTATGATTTCAACAAGCTCGGTTTAAATGAATATTGCACAATACATTTGGTGTGTCCAAAACGCTTTTCTGGATTAACCTGTACAAGGAATGCTTACAACTTAAAAAAGATGTCGAAGTACCAGAATACGTGTTGTGCTTAAATGCACACAAAAAGAATAGCCAAATCTTACTAAGGTCAATTTAGACTGAAGGATTTGGAATTTAAGTTTCTTAACAATTTCTAAATTTACTAATGGAACATTAAAGAATAATGATGTTATAAAGCATGTCAACAAACAACCACCATCGGTGTCCATCAAGACGTGCTAATAAATGAAAATATCACTTAAATGAATTTTGGGTTTTCTGGATTAAACAAATTACTCAGAGGAAGTTATTGGTGGATATCCTGTGGTATTTGTAAATTTAGCATGACATACTATAACCCTAATAACTCTTTCAAATGTTTGGGTTTGAGACCTATTTAAGAATACAATAATTTGTACCTATTATTTAGCATACGACAGACAGTGGTAGCGCCTACATCATCCCATTCCCAATCGTAGGCGCATATTTTACAAGTTTCTCCCTGTCGATGGACAATAACTTTTCCATCATTTTCTAAAGAGACCGTCATTTGGAGTTCTACAAAAAATTGTTATTTTTAGAACAATGTTGCATATACAGATCATTCATATCCCTTCTATGTATTGAATATATGCTCGAATTGTTATCCCTCAAGTATCTGTTTAATTGTTTCCCGTTGCAAGATTATCAAATAAACAACACAAAAGTTGCTACAATTTATCATTGCCGCTAGTGTTGGGAAATACTGTCGTTAAATTTCGTTGCTCTATATTTATATTTTTCATGATATTTCAAGCTACTACCGCTTTGCATACGCTATCAGTTTTCAATATCAAGCTATTTGATGTGATGATTTGTTTAATAGGCAATAATTTGTAAAACAATGAGGACACGAACATACCGGTATCGCTGGTTTCATAGCATTTTATGAATACTGCATTTTCACTATAATGATAATCTTCTTCTCTCACTGTGTTACAATGTCCCACATTTTGTTCTTTCCCATTACATTCCAGTATTAACCACTTTCGTCGACTATTTTCATACACGGATTGCTTAGTGTGCATTTCTCCGCCATGTCTGCAATATACATAGTATATATTTGAAATATATTTGATAGACGTTCACAGAAAAGATAAGAAATAATGAATAAGATTAGATAAGATAACAAGATACGATACGATACGATAAGATACGATGAGATACGATAAGATAAGATTAGATAAGATAAGATAAGATAAGATAAGATAAGATAAGATAAGATAAGATAAAAGCATCAAGAGAAGATATTATTAAGTTTGTTAATATACCAATACTAATTAAATGAACAGAAAAAAGAGTGTACTATCAATATACATATAAAACCGTAAACGTTGCACTTCTTTAAATATAGACAATGCAATTTCCCATAGTCTCTCCTTTTATGGCTAAAACTGTGCAACGTTTACTATGAAGTTTCGTAAAACAACTAAACCCTATAATTGACAGTTTATATGCACTTCTTTTTTTCAAAGGTCAAAACATAGGGCTCTGTGACATATTTTCAACATTTATATGCCACGAATGTCTAAGAGTTTAAACTTATACTAAAACTATGTTCTACCTCACTTTTAAAACTTTCAGTCTTTCTCAGAATTCAATTTGATATCTATCCATGTGTATTTATACTGGTAATATTCCCAAGTTGTGTCTCTATGAGAAGAAAAATAGAATAATATCTGGGAACCAGTAAGGAAACAAAACAAAATATCTAGTAAGAATATCAAATATCTCCCCAAAAGAGGCGCGGTTTATGAAACAGTTGTATTAACAATATGCACCTAAATGTAAATTCATAATTCATGCACAACTCGTATGCTTGTTTCTATTCATCCATGTTATCTACTCTTTGGCCGGGTGTTGACTCTTTGACATATTCCCCATTTCCATTCTCAATTTTATCCCATGAAACTCGCAGATACGTTTTAACAAATTTATTTAAAATACAAAACACATAATATTTCAACCTAGGAAAATATCAATTTCAATCTGCTTATAGAAATATTTGACAGAAATCTTGACAAAAACCGCATATTTTATCATCTGTTCAGGAATTCTAAGATGAAGATTCTTTGACAGATTTGCCATTCATTGTAAAAAAAAAAGTCATATCTTTTGCATTTTCCTGTATCAAAAACCCACAAATTTGTAAAAAAATTAAACAATCAATTCTGTTTATACATCATAAGCAGTGTAACTGACAAAGTATGCTTAAAGTTTTATTGTAGAAAGATATGTTTCATACTTTTATACCAGCCCAGTAGTCAGCACTTCTGTGGTGACATGAATTATCATTGATATGGTCATAATTATAAATTAACTGTTTACAAAACTTTGAATTTTTTAAAAAATAAGGCTTTTCTACCTCAGGAATAGATTACTTTAGCTGTATTTGGCAAACCTTTTGGGAATTTTTGGTCCTCAATGCTCTTCAACTTCGTATTTTATTTGGCCTTTTTAACTGTTTTTGATCTGAGCGTCACTGATGAGTCTTTTGTAGACGAAACGCGCGTCTGGCGCATATATAAAATTGCAATACTGGTATCTATGAGGACTTTATTTATTACACCAATATGTACTTTCAACGTTATATTGTTTGTTTATCTAATACTTTGATTTATATGAAAAAAACATACCTGTATCCCAACTGTTTGCAGACAACAGCTACATTTGTTGCTGAAAAACCATGATCGTAGTATACTGTAGACCATTTGTCATGATATTTTAAAAGAAGCTGTCCTTCATTGTTTGAATTTCCTCCAAATAACTGTATTTCATAATCTTAAAAACAATAAATAAAAAAGTTTGCAATACAAGCAGATGCTCCCCAAATCACACTTTTATTGGGGAATGCAAATATGAGTCCAATGTATGACTGTCTTGTATTTATAGAGTAAAATACAATATCCTTATGGGAAAAAATAACGAAAATATTCATTTTATAAGTAATTTTCAAGTTTCAGTAAATGCTTTTTTACCAATAATGGCATACCTGAGTTATCATCCAAAATGTTTAAAACATGTCTTGATATATATATCATTATGTTTCTTCCAATCTTAGCCAGTCACTCGTGGTAGTGATCATACAGACTTTGTATGGGTTAACAATATTTATCATACTTCACGTTAAAATGACAGACTTTGATAAGTTACAATGACAGAGACAATCTACTATTTCCCATAACTAATATTTTATCACCCTGCACGGAGAAGCTTGTTTTTCGTCATTGTCTGAACGTCGCATGAACAGGAACACCTCTAACATAAATATTAGAATATATGAATAATTTTGTAGAACAGGTTGCACAACATCGTAAGCAGATTATACATCCAGAACAGATATGTAAAATTGTGCAATTACTACTTTGTTTTTATAGCAGGCTTCTGAAATTAGAAGGCTTCTCATGCTATAGTTTATTACTTTCAATTTAAAATGTATAAGGCAATAATAACAGAACGTTCAGTATACTGAATCAAATAACACGAAGAGGCGAAGGTTGGTATCTTTTGCTTGTCTACTTGATGTTCGATATATATTTTATTTAAATTGGTTATTTTATTGATTTATCTTTTGAATTATTAGTTTACTTCAATAGTATAAAATAATCACAAAAGATACCAGGCTTATAATTTTGACGCTCGAGTACAAAAAGTAAAAAGGTCTAAAAAATACGAAGTAAATGAGCATTGAGGACTCAAAATATGTGATCCTCATCTGTTTGATGTTTTTCTCCCAAATCTGCAGTTTATTATTGTATATTTTTGTTTATATTTGTTCTATTTTTGCTTTTGCATTTCTACCATTTAATGACAGAAAAGAACGAAAATACAAAAAAAAAAAAAAAATACAGTTGCTGTTTGGCACTGGTTATTTTACTTTGTCTTTGTATCTCCTTATATTTGCTTGTCAGGTGATTAAAACTAAAATGTGTACTTTGGTATATGATTGAAATCAGTCTGGTACTTTTGTTTGGATCAGTAAATCATACAGCTATAAATCTTGATTGATAAGTTGTTTATCCTCAATCCAGAAAAACGCTCAATTAGCGTTTCGTCTTCCTTTAAGTTGAACTGGACAGTTTGTCAGAATGGGTCAAACCATCAGGTTTCTGATAAATCGTCGAATTCATCAGTTGAAAAACTGTGTGAATGATCGACCAAAGTCCGTTTTCAGAGACAAAAAAGCTGTGAAATGTCTATCATCTCTTTACAATACATATGTTGTTGTTCCTGCGGACAAAGCTTTAACTAATATTGTCATTGTATTTTAATCGTACTACTATAAGTGTCTTGTAAAAGCATTAGGAATAAATGAGCACTCAGGTAATCTCACATACAAAAACTTATCATTTGACAAGGATGAGATTTTGGCGAATTATAAGTCCTTCATGGCTTCAATGAACATAACATTGAACAGCAAATATGAGGACTAACCTTGTTTTAATTGGATACCTAAGCTTAAAAAAATTCCGTACAAACAACAATACATAACCGGCTCATCTGCATGTTCTACAAAGGAATTGATCATACGATTGAAACAAATTCTGTCCACAGTGAAAGAGGGTCTTCAGAAATACTGTGAAACTGCTTACTCGAGTAGTGGTATTATTAACCATATTATGGATTCTAAAAACCCTTAAGAATTTCTTGATAATTTTAAATCTCGATCTTTCTCTGAAATTAATTCTATTAAAACTTTCTAGTTTTCAACCCTGTATACCACCATCCCATTGTGAAATTGAAAAGTAGTCTAAAAGAAATAATCCATATGCGTTTCAATACAAAAGTAATAGCATATGCTATAAATTTGTTGCCATGGGAATACCATACGGAATATTTTGTTAATAGCGAAGAACTAGAGGCTCTAAAGAGCCTGTGTTGCTCACCTTGGTCTATGTGCATATTCAACAAAGAACACAATCCAACATTGTAGACAGGAATAGAATTCATGCCAAAAATCTGTTTTGATGATCTTGTATTGCTGATCATTTAGCCTGTTTAGTTTCTCTCTATTTTCTTTAGTTTTTGCTCAAAGCACAAAAGAGGATATAAAAAATCCTCATTTAAAGACAAACACTCCTACACAGAGTCACAGTCTACCTATCTTTGTAAAAGATTACAAAAATTTAAGATGTTTGATTTAATTTGGTCCAGTAGTTTCAGAGGAGAAGATTTTTGAAAAAAAATTTAAGAAAAATTGTGAAAAATGAACTTTAAAGGGCAATAACTCTTCATGAGGTCAATTGATAATTTTGGTCATGTTGACTTATTTGTAGATCTTACTTTGCTGAACAATTTTGCATGATTACAGTTTATCTCTATCTGTTATAATATTCAGGATAATAACCCAAAACTGCAAAATTTCGTAAAATTACCATTTCAGGGGCGGATAGATTTTGACATGATGAACATTTTTACCCTTTCAGATTTGCTCTAAATGCTTTAGTTTAAGAGATATAAGCCAAAAACTGCATTTTACCCCATGTTCTATTTTTAGCCATGGCGGCTATCATGTTAATGGGCGGGGTCATCAAATATATTTTTTCAAACTATATACCCTTAGGATGATTTAGGCAAAGTTTGGTTTAATTTGGCCCAGTAGTTTCAGAGGAGAAGATTTTTGTAAAAGATTACAAAAATTAACGAAAAATTTACTTGAAAGGGCAATAAGTCTTTCTGGAGTCAATTTACAATTTTGGTCATTTGACTTATTTGTAGATCTTACTTTGCTGAACAATATGGCTGTTTACAGTTTATCTCTATCTATTATAATATTCAAGATAATAACCAAAAACTGCAAAATTTCCTTAAAATTACCAATTCAGGGGCAGCAACCCAACAACAGATTGTCTGATGCGTCTGAAAATTTCAGGGCAGATAGATCTTGACTTGATGAACATTTTTCCAAATGTTAGATTTGCTCTAAATGCTTTAGTTTCAGAGATATAAGCCAAAAACTGCATTTTACCCCCATGTTCTATTTTTAGCCATGACGGTCATCTTGGTTGATGTGAGGGGTCATCGGATTCATTTTTTAAACTATATACCCTAAGGATGTTTAAGGCTAAGTTTGGTTTTATTTGGCCCAGTAGTTTCAGAGGAGGAGATTTTTGTAAAAGTTAACGGACGACGACGACGGACGACGGACGCCAAGTGATGAGAAAAGCTCACTTGGCCCTTTGGGGCGAGGTGAGCTAAAAAGGTAACACTTGCTACAAAGAAGAACAAGTGATCTATATGCTTATTGATGCATATTTGTTGAATTTGGAGATAGACTTTTTCAACAAGTTGTCGGCATTTCGATGGGAACGAACTGTGCGCCTCATCTTGCCGACCTCTTCTTATTTTCATAGGAGTCGGAATTCCGTCAGACACTTGTCAAAAACAAGAAGATCAAAGAAGTCAGATCATTAATTTCACATTTAGATATATTGATGATGTTTTTACTATTAACAAAACAAACTTTTCTGATTGGATTCCATTAATATATCCTCAGAACTAGAAATTAAAGAAACAACATACACGGCTTCCTCTACCTCATTTTTAGACATATACCTAGAAATTGACATAAGCATTCATCTCAGTACCAGAATCTATGACAAAGGAGACGATTTTAATTTTGAAATTACAAATGCCCCCCACCTTAGCAGCAATATACCAACTTCACTTGCATATGGGATATACATTTCCTAACTCCTTAGGTATTCAAGAGCTTGCAGCTGCTACTCAGATTTTATAAAACGTCACCAGTGTCTGAGTATAAAATTGATGAGCCAAGGTTAGGCTTAGGAACGTCTCGTCCTTTTTGTAAAAAAAAATCATTGGAAGATACCAAGACCTTGTTGATAAATATTCCTTATCAAATTCACAAATAATACATGATGGTCTTAAGTATAGACTATAGGTACTGCCGTTGTGTATCATCTTAATTACGTGTTATAGTGTTCTTTTCATTTGTCCTTGTACTTTTTTAACCTTTACCGTTTAGTCCAAATTCTTGTAATATACCAAGGCTCCGTGTTGAAGACCTCACTTTGACCTATAATGGTTTACTTTTACAAATTGTGACTTGGATGGAGAGTTGGCGCATTGGCACTCATACCACATCTTCTTATATCTATTTAGGCGTGGCTAGGTACTCATACATCCCGCCATTGTGCTGTTGTGCTATGGTCAATTTTGGGTTATTGGGCTATGGTCAATTTTATTTTCTTGGCTTTCATGTTTGCTATATACTTTGTCTAAAGAGTGTCTATATGCCATTTTATTTTTCTTTGTTGAAATAGATATTTATTTTATAGTGATAAAGATTATATTACAATGTTGACTGCTGTACCCCTACTTTGACATGTTTACCTATTATGTCTGTTTGTTTTGCTTACACATTGTTGTAAATATAATTGAATTCTATACGACTGTCATACAAGTTAAGTGGTTTCGCTAGCTATAAAATCATGTTTAATCAACCATTTTCTACATAAGGAAATGCCTGTACCAAGTCAGGAATATGACAGTTGTTTCCATTCGTTTGATGTTTTTAAGCTTTTGATTTTGCCATTTGCTTAGGGACTTCCCGTTTTGAATTTTCCTCAGTATTTTTGTTATTTTACTGTTTACACCGCCATATGATGTTCCTTTGCTGAGGGTGATTCTCTTAATTAAAAAAAAATGTCTGTCAAAGTTTCATAAAATTATACGAAGGTTTGTCAATGTTATTGATGTCTTAAATATTTATCCCCATATTCTATTATAAAAATTTTCAGTTATTTATGTATTCATATTTAAAAAAATGACTATATTTTTTATGTTAGGGCTAATTTGTACTAACACCGGACTATATAGATGTTATATGGTACGTTCTATGGTTTGTAAATCAAATACAGAGTACTAAAATTGTCCTGGTCTAGATCTAGATATTTTAGTTTCACACATGAAACTATGTACACGAATTTACGATTGTTATTTTTTCTTTTTTGCACTGCGATTCTCTTTTGACATTTCCTACGGCGTGCATATTACTCATTTTTCGCTATGCCTGTGTCTGTAGTCGCCTTTTAGATGTTATTGAACGTTATTTATGTACAACTCGTAAAATATTAAGTCAAGGATTTCGTTATCACAAATTAATTACAACTGTTATTTGTTCCCTATGCCCGTGTCTGTAGTCGCCTTTTAGAAGTCAATGAACGTAATCTATGTACAACTGGTAAATCATTAATTCAGGGATTTCATTATCACAAATTAATTGCACCATTTATTTAACTCTTTCATAGAAACATAGTTTTGGTTAGGAAGTTTGACTGTATTAACACGGGATATTTCATCCTACATTTTACTGTGACGTTGTTTATAGAGCCCGTAAATTGAGATACAATCCATGTAACTCCATTGATCTTTTAAATAAACTTGTTCTTAAAGGTTGTCAATTTAACACAGAAACATTCTTAAACATTTCTTTATCGGTACGAACATTGATTTTGATTTTGAAAATTGGAACATATATAAATCTATATTGATATATATGTAAATTTATGAGTACTCAATATCCTATATCCTATCCATACTGTTAACAAACCTTTTGGCATTGCACACGATAGAAAAATTAAAATTAAGCATGCTTTATCCCTTTATAGCCACATGAAACTATGGTGGAAAGTTGTCTCATTGGCAATCATACCACATCTCCTTATTTTATATACATGTTTTGTGCAGGAATTTATAGTCGTCTTCAAAGATAAATCATAGATATAAGAAGATGTGGTATGAGTGCCAATGAGACAACTCTCCATTTAAGTCAAAATTTACAAAAGTAAACCATTATAGGTCAAATTACGGTCTTCAACACGGAGCCTTGGCTCACACCGAACAGCAAGCTATAAAGGGCCCCAAAAATTACTAGTGTAAAACCATTCAAACAGGAAAACCAACGGTCTAATCTATATAAAAAACGAGAAAAGAGAAACACTTATGAACCACATCAACAAACGACAACTACTGAACATCAGATTCCTGACTTAGGACAGGTGCAAACAAATGCAGCGGGTTTAAACGTTTTAATGGTAATAAACCTTCACCCTTTTTTCGAAACAATAGTGTAACATCACAACATAGAAAGACACACTATAAAATATCAACTGAAATAGCTTAACTCAATCAAAGGACATATTAACACCAGTGAACATACACTGAACAAATAAATTTGACCTATGATACAATGTAAATACAAAATAAATAAACTAAGGGAAGAATAATAAAAGTAACATGTAATACCGCAATGAAATGTTAAACAATTTAAGAAAAACAATATGCTCGAACAAAAATATCAGCCATTTGCAATTACTTTAAACACAAGTAAATGAAAATAATTTTGTTGTTAGGTATACGTGTCCAGTTCAAATAGAGAAAGGAAAAATTTTTACAAAATAAATAATTTTGATGTTCATAGTACGAAGTGAAAACTTATAGTAATACCAAACACTTATCAAAGCTGGTATATAGACCAGATATAACCCTGAACCCATGTATTTCAGAATCATTACTAGATACTGTATACATTTTCTGTACTTAATGGAAAAAATTCATTCAATTCATCCAAGAAATAACTTGGCATGCCACAAAACCAGGTTCAACCCACCATTTTTTTCTTAAAATGTCCTGTACCAAGTCAGGAAAATGGCCATTGTTATATTATAGTTCGTTTCTGTGTGTGTTACATTTTAATGTTGTGTTTTTGTTGTGTCGTTGTTCTCCTCTTATATTTGATGCGTTTCCCTCAGTTTTAGTTTGTAACCCGGATTTGTTTTTATCTCTATCGATTTATGAGTTTCGAACAGCGGTATACTACTGTTGCCTTTATTTAAAGAGAATGTTTTTCTTAAAAAAATGTAAATCTGAATGAAATATATATAGCAGCATTTTAAAACAAAGAAACTCTTTTCACCTCTAATTGTACAGATGCAGCTTAAGTGTGAATACGGAAAATACAACTTTATAATCACGTGAATATTCTTATGTTCATTGAAGCATGGAAGTATTATATTGACAGGAACTCCAACGAAAAAATAGCACATTCCCATCCCACTGATTTCCTTAAGAAAATAAAAGGTTCCGAATCAGTTTGTCAAGTACATGATAACTCCTTTGTGGGGTATCTGCAATGTCGCCTTTGCCTGTTCTGTTAACTGAAGCTGGTCTTATCACGTGATTTGGTATCAAGTGTCTTATCTACCTGCCAATATAAATAAACACGGAAACTCCCGTGGTTATTTGTGAATCGTCACATGAATAACGACACCTGTTTCAGTTCAATAAATAAAGCCAAAGGCTGAAACGATCTAAAAAAATCGGTCCATATTTAACAGAATGACATAAGAAAATTAACTGCATTCGTAAAGAGGGCAAGATTATTTTTTAGTTTTGTTTAATTTGTTTTATTCATTGGAACGTGAAAATCGGGAAATATCCGGTATTAAAAATTACATGTACCTGAAGTCGGGTGTTTGCGGAAAATAATGTAATGCGCGTGTTGTGTTGGATGGCGAAGGATAGCTCAATTTAAGTTAAAGGATGTAAATTTTTATCGAATGTTACTAGAATATTTATGGTTTTCTCTATCGTCTCAATGTAGAAAAATGTAATTAACGTATCAATCAAATAGGGTTTTAAGACTAAAAGAGGTTAATAATTACACGCACGTGATGACCTCTGCATAGCATGTATCAGGTAACGAGACAGATGAATTATTACACCTTTTACAATATTCAAAAGTTAAAAACAACCTTCAACCTAGTCCGAGACTGCTCTGACGTCTGACAGATTTTTTTTAAGGAATGGCTTAACTTTAAATATTTCTGGATGCATTTAAAGAACGATCATCATGATGGGCCCTAAGCAGTATAATATTTTTTTATTCTTAAAATTTTATCATGGGAACCAAATTTGAATTTATTTTTGTGTGTATATGCTTAACAGTTCTGAAACATCTTACAACGTATGTTAAGCAATTTATTTTTTTGTTTCTTGCTGAATTACATGAAATATTTGCCATTGGACTTTCAGTAAACAATTAATCAAACTATTTGAAAACATTTAGCAATAAATCTCAATTACAGATGCAGATTACAACTATTTTTTTCCTTACACAAGGAATTTATTGTTTTCAAGCTAATATTAAAATATATATAGAGGAGATAAGGAGATATAATATGATTGATTGACCATGAGCTATTTCACATTATGCCAAAATATGATGTTTTTTATCGATCAAAGCCGTTTAAATTGATTGTAACTGAAACTGAAATGTTTATGGCTTGTGAGTATTTTTACTCTTCAGTTTTTTTGTAGTTGTTTTTTTTTTGTGAAAACAGTAGCGGGATTTTCGTTTCTTTTTTTTTATTACTTTTCACGCAGCAAAACCCGCCAAAACTGACATATTTGTCATTTAGTGACATGGTCGGTAAATGTCATTTCCTTGACAATTAAGTACACATCCGGTTATTTCGGTATATTTCGTAATTACGATCAATCACGAGGTTCCAAAAATTTGATTGAACCCATACATCCATATAACATATCGAGTCAATTAACAGATACTAAACGACTTTGCGGCATCGCACTATAAACGTTTGAAGTCAGTTTGTTGGAGTTCCTGTCAATATAATACTTCCATGATTGAAGTAAATGATTTATGTTTTGCTTGTTTACTGTGATTTAAAAAATGTAATAACATTTACTTAAAAAAAAATACGTAAATTTATTATACTGCAGCATGGTTGAAAATTAAGTAAAACATATCACAGTACTAAAAGGTTTATACATATAAAATTTGGTTTTAAAATTTGAAGTGTTTAACATTTAATTATGTCGGGGCCTTTTATAGCTTGCTATATGGTATGTGTTTGTTCATTGTTAAAGGCTGTACGGTGGACCTGTAGTTTCTAACATCAACGTCACTTAATGGATAGTGATCTCATTGGCAATCACAACCACATATCCTTATTCCATTTAGAAATATTAACTATATTTGATAAACATAACGAAGGCTTAACTTTTTACCATTGCTCGCATTTATTTTAAAATGTGCATGTCGCAAATTGCTTTGTTTTTTCCTCCTCGAGTATATGTATTTTATTGTAGTTACCTGGGAATGGGTCTGATCTACACTTTAACTCTACATCATATTGGTGAAGAAAAGAACAGACATTTCTAAAATCTTCGAAAGCCCACATACGTTCGGAACACTGGTCCAGGTCTTCTGAATTCCAAGGGCATTCTATACCGCCTAATAATACTGGTCCTAAATCTGACCTTCCATAATTCGTTTTGTTTATCAAAATATGACCACCATAACTAAAAGAATAAAATAAATAAATAATAAGTATAATTATGAACAAGTACATTGTATTTTTGTGTTAGAATGTTGAATGGTAAATTGTGTACACAGATCGCAGCTCTAGAGTGGTGCTCGAATAACGAATAAACAGACAGACAGACAGACAGACAGACAGACAGACAGACAGACAATGGCCAATCGTTGGAGCACTAAATATTATTCGTATTGTAATATATAATTCAAAAACAATCTTGAATTAATCTTAACTCAAGAATCTTAAATTCAATACAATATTCATCAAACACAGCTGGTTCGACGAAAATAACTGAAGTTTGAAATATCCTATTGAATGCACAGTTAAATCGCTGCACGAGAGAATTCATTAATTTATTTCTCATAAACACTAAATATTATATCTGTTGGTAAATAAAGGCAATAGTAGTATACCGCTGTTAAATCCTGGGTGCAAATGCGAGCTTGAATCGAGATTTTCCTAAATCATTTAGGTAGTGTGTTGTTGTTTGCATCCGTGAAATGCTGGTATTTTATACTCCCCCTTCCAAAGTTTAGGCTTAAACTTTCCCTTTCTCAGATCAATGTTAAAATAAAAAAATAGAAATAATTATTTTAGGGATAATAAAAGCCAACTATGCATACTTGTTTTTTTTCAAAATTAAATTTTCGGAAGCTCAACGTTTTTTTTCTTAAGGTATTTAATTGTTAGGATGCTCCTATAGAAATGAATAAATGAATGCATTAAACGAAGAATAATCTCACTTTAATTATAAAAAGACCCTCAAGAGTCATTCTTTGTAAGCATTAACATTACGCGAGGAAATGACATATTACAGGATTGGTTCACACTTTGTAAACAGTTTTTTGATAGTTGAACCTATGATAAATCAATATACAAAATACAATTAGAAGGGTTAAATTGAAACTCTTTTGCATTTATATATGGCATTTTAAAAAGCAAACGAAACAGTGATAATATATGTTCAGATTCTGTTACAGTAATAGTTTTAAAAACATGACAAAACCGTTTTTCAAGCAAACTAAAGTTACTTGTTTCCATTGCAACCAGCACTTCATCTTCTGAAGTAAATATTATTTTTAATGACAGTGAACCATAACAGACCCCTGATATGTAAAGAAATGAAATACTGAAGTTTGCATTTCTCATTTTCTTTGAAATTCTTTGATGCTTACAGAAAAAAGTATAATCACAAAAATAATGAACTCCAAGGAAAATTCAAAACGGATAGTCCCTAATCAAATGGCAAAATCAAAAGCTCAAACACATCAAACGAATGGATAACAACTGTCATATTCCTGCCTTGGTACAGGCATTTTCTTATGTAGAAAATGGTGGATTGAACCTGGTTTTATAGCTAGCTAAACCTCTCACTTGTATGACAGTCGTATCAAATTCCATTATATTGACAACGATGTGTGAACAAAACAAACAGACAGCCTGTCCCAAGTCAGAAGCCTCTAGCCCTTGTCAGTCTTGTATTATTTTTAATTTTAGTTTCTTGTGTACAATTTGGAGTTTAGTATGGCGTTCATTATCACTGAACTAGTATATATATTTGTTTAGGGGCCAGCTGAAGGACGCCTCCGGGTGCGGGAATTTCTCGCTGCATTGAAGACCTGTTGGTGACCTTCTGCTGTTGTCTGTTCTATGGTCGGGTTGTTGTCTCTTTGACACATTCCCCATTTCCATTCTCAATTTTATTTTATATGATATGTAAAAATGTCAAAAATAGGGGTACAGCAGTCAACATTGTATCATAATCTTAATCACTATAAAAACAAACAAATATGTAACAAAGAAGCACAAAAATATATAGACAAAGCACATTAGCAAAAACGAAAGACAAGAATACACAAATTTACTATAGCACAATAACACAATGACGGATGTATAAGTACAGAGCCACGTCATATGTATCAAAGAAACACAAAAAGGCATATAGACAAAGCACATTAGCAAAAATGAAAGACAAGAATACAAAAATTATCATAGAACAATAACACAATGTCGGGATGTACAAGTACACAATCATGACAAATGAATATCACAAAAAAACAGACTAAACAGTAAAAGTAATATTCATAAAGACAAATAAAAGAATACTATAACACGTTATTAAGATGATAAACAACGTCAGTACCCAGAATCTATACTTCAAGACCATCGTGTTTTATTTGTGAAGTTGATACGGAATATTTATCATCAAGGTCTTGGTACCTTCCGATGAACTTTTTTAGAAAAAGGACACTTTTTTAGAAAAAGGACATGACGTCCTTTGACATACCCCGGGATAATCAAATTTCTGCTCAGACACTGGTGACGTTTTACAAAGTCTGAGTAGGAGCTGCAAGCTTTTGAATACCGAATAAGTTGGGAAATGTATATCCCATATGCAAATGAAATTGGTATATTGCTACTAAGGTGGGGGGGAATTGATATTTGAATTGGTATTTGAATTGATATTTTCAAAATTAAAACCGTGTCGTTTGTCATAGATTCTGGCATTGAGATGACCGTGTATGTCAAATTCGAGGTATAAATCTAAAAATAAGGCAGAGGAAGCCGTGTCTATTGTTTCTTTAATTTCTAGTTCTGGGGGATAACAGAATGACTCTTAAGATATCAAAATGAGCCCTGTGATCTAAATGAATATGATTGTTTTATTGATGAACTAGAATCTACTTACGTAAACCATAGAATGTGACAAAACAACGATGCCTCAGAGGTTCCCATATAAAAACTACACACAGAGCCCCAGTATCCATCTCTAAAGTACTCCAGTCTGCCTTTACCGGTGTCACTTCTAGGTCCTATGAGTCTGAACTTTACATCTGGGACTAAATATTTTACAAAATATTGGTTTGTGGTCATATAGTTCGTTGTAAAACATGTTTCTTGTTTACATGCTGTTTATATATAACAATATTACTGTCCCTGAAACAATTACATCAACATTTTATGCAGATGTATTTTAGTTAGAAGGTTCCCCTTGAGTTGACGGACCTTTGGCTAACCATTATTCTTTGAAAGTATCCTTAATGACAAGAAACATAATTTCCTAAGATGACCTTTTTTACACCGAATTTGATTCATTTATACCACTGGTCAAAATATTCTGTGCAGTATAGGTAACAAAGACATTTCCCCGCAAAGGCATAACAATGTTTAAATATTGAAGTGTTTATTACTTAAAATTTTGTTTGCATTGTCGGTATAAACATGGCCTCCTTTCTCCTGACTTTTTGGTCGCGCTAAACCTGAAGGTTCTTCATTAAAGAGTAGGGCATCTCTTTATTCAATGTAGTGGTTGTAACAATTTGCATGTTTGCAGTATAGAATAAATCGAAAGCTTATGCTAAACAATAAACATATTTTATTGCATTATTTTGTAATTGGGGTTCTGTCTCATTTACCTTGCCCCCGTGTCTCTATGTGTTAGTTCACATTTATTGTTAATGACCACCATTAAAATAGTAAACGAATTGTATGTAAACATTGATTTTTGAAAAAAAAATTAAGTTGAGTAAACCTGTTAACCGTAGCAAATGTAGTAAACACAAAACGAAAACAACCTAAATGTCAATTTGAGAACATTCATAACTTCAAGCACCTTAGTTAGACATCTGAAATGGTTACGAGCAGTAGTAACTTAAATAAAAACCTTCAACGGGTTCTGTCCTACACTTCACACTAATATCCCCATCCATAACTACTCTATCCTGATTTCTCCATACAAAGTAGCAGTCTAGTAAATCATTTGCATCTAGTGGGCACTGTATGTAATTTATCCACACTGGCCCTGGCGTGTGCGGTATTGCATCAAATATCGGCACTCCTCCATACCTAGATAATATTTGGTTGAATTCATTTATTTTCGTGTCAAGACTGGTAACATTCAACCGATGGTCAAATATTTTAATATCGTACTATTTTAACTACAAACTCCGTCATGCATTTAGTCCAATAATGTAAGATATGCAAATTTGCGGATTTTATTTCATTTCTTTTTTATCTCGACTTTGATCACATGCATCAACAATAACAACATTCTTTTCTATTTTAAAAAATGCTCTCACATATCCGTGCAATCTAAAGAGTAGTTCAAAGATTCAATGGCGTCATTGGAACATCAATTAAGAAACAAACTATTTTATTATTGAATGGGCAAACGTTAATTGTGACAGTGTCGTACAGCTGCTAATGTTCTGTCAATATTAATAGCAAATATTTCAAAGGTTCTTACGATTTGATAAGGCTTAAACAAAAATTAAAATAACAAAAATACCGAACCCCAAGGAAATTAAATACGGAAAGTCCTTTATAAAATGGCAAAATCAAAAGCTCAAACACATGAAACGAATGGAAAACAACTGACTTTTAGATTCTAACAACTACATCATTTGGTCTCTGGTGAATAGTATGTTAATCAATAATCATACTACATCTTCTTAATTTTTTTATAAAGATTGAGCTACAAACCCACCAAAATTCTTAGGTTTACCGAGGTGTTCTAGAAGGGTCAGCAGATATTGCTCCACTAGCATTTCACGCCATGTTAACCGTCTTTAATTTCTTGAATGGTGATTATGTGTAGCTACACTGTTTTTACATCATGGTGTAATTAAAAACAAACTTACTTATATCCTATCATTTTGCAAATCATATTTGCTCCCGGGTAGCCAAGCCACCGTTTTGTCACAGTTCCCCAAATGTTGTTATGTAATATTTCGACTCGTCCTTCGTGTTCTATGTTCGATGCTGCTAAACGGACACGTACTCCTGATCCTGACTTATCTTTTAAAAGGATGAAAATAGAGATTATTGTACCACATTTGTGGGCAATTTGATTTTCAGTAAATTATTGCAAAAAGAACAATACGTTTTGTTTAACATTGTTAACATATTCAAAATCTTTTGATATGATTGAAGAGATGTAGGTAATCTGTTGATGAACCTAACAATTACTTTAAATATCTAAAACCCCCCCTTTTATCAAAATTCTCGCTCAATTTGTTTATCAATATTCATCGATAAACTCGAGTGAAACATCATTTTATGATTACTATATAAATGTAAAAATGCAATGACTATTTAAACATGTGAAATATATTAAAAAAAGATAATAATCTAGCAATAAAAATACAACATAAATATTTAAGACCAGATCACTAGTTACTGGAAGTTTAATTGTATCTAGAACGTCTCATCGTAAATTTTACTGTCTTTGGTAAGCTTGTTAATATACTTTGAAGCAAAGCTACTAGTAAGAGCTCTCTGTTCAACGACAAGAGGATTCATAAAATTCCATATGAGATTATTTTAATCTTTATCCTGCATTTCAAGTTCGAAAAGTTCATCCCACGCCCGGCACCATTTTTCTCACCTTTTTCCTATTTTCGAGATATATAAAGCTAACAGTGAAGATGCAAAGCTCTATATGATAGGATATGAAGCATTTTAGAGTTTAATTCAAGTCATCGTTTATAAACACTAAGAGAAATGGATGGTTTCATCGTAATTTTAGTCTTTCACAAAATATTTTTGATATCAAGCTGACATTAGGATCTCTCCGTACATACCAAGAATAAAGAATTTCTTCCTGAGAATGTTTTTATCTATATCCTGACTAGAAGTCCATGACGATTGAAAGATCATATAGTTCTATTCAACACCTGGACACTATGCTTTGATTCTTATATATTAGTATGCGAATCTAGAGGTGCTTTATTGGTGTTTTTTGTCATTTGTGTAGTTGTGTCTTATTGACGTTTTATCTATTTTTATTTTTGTCAAATATTTTGTTTGGTTGTTTTACACTTACTTATTTCAGCCTTTGTCCAACATCTAATGACCAAATTAGTACCCTAACTATCACATTGACAGGATCTGCAGCCTTCTCCCCACTCCAGATGACTACATTCATTATAATTTGAGGCGTTCTCTGGGCACGACAAGTTTTGCAAAACTGCTCGTGATAAGTCAAACAATGTAAATTTGTAAATAGCTTGTCTTTGATAACTAATACCACCATTCCTATATCAATAATAATTAAAGGATGACGAAAACAATGTGATTAAACGTCATGAAATAAGACTTACATTTTAGAGATGTCAGTTTTAGAGATCTTTTTGTTAGATTCGGAGCGTTGATTTTTGTTGATTTTTGCCCCTTCCTTTAACAGTATATTTGTATCTGAGTTGACTATTCTACTTTATGAAAATAATTAGTAACACGATCTGATCGTGATCATCATTTGAGTTGTAGTTGAGCGTTGCAATATCTGAGGGTCTGGATGGGGTTTATAGAATATAGAATGATAAATAAAAAGTACAAAATAAAGGGCAAAAAAAAATAAATAAATACAGAAAATTAGACAATAAATAAAGAATAGAGAAAAATGTGCTGCTAAAATATAAAGAATAGAGAAAGAATAATTGGCAAAATGGATAAAGAATATAGACAAATAGTTAACAAAATTAGAATAAAGAAATGAATGACCCCAATCCAGATCCTCATACTTGAAACGTTAGTAATATCGATAATTCATACATGTGTGTAGAGCTAGCATCGTGATCAGACATGCCTGTGAATTTGCACATTTTGTACAAAAGAGGTTAAGTTGATACTTTTTCGTAATGTTGTTATTGTATGATTACAGTCAAAAGCGGGCTTCAGAGTTAATATGAAACTACCTACATTGAAAGATGAGATTATAAACTATCAGAAATCAGAATTAAATCCTGGTTATAGAAAAGAACATTTAGATTATTTAATATAAACATTGTTTATGACTACGAGTATGAATGGTTAAAAAATTCTTCAAAAAGATTACCTATCTAATCTAAAATACAATATAACTAGAATACTTACACAATATCATTACTGCTTGAAAGTTAATTAGAATGAACAAAGGATCTAAGCGAGCAACAAAACGGTCCAAAGATGTGCCAATTACTCGATTTGTGGATTTTATTTTTTTAAAACAGCAGTCTGACAATTTCAGGCTTTCATTGCGAAAACTGTTCCTAACGACAATAACATTGATTTTTTAGCATTGATAACCACACGATCAAACATTTCAGGAAGAGGTAACATTTGTATGAATCAATTAATTCATTTGTGTCAGGCACGATTTCAAAAGAAAATACTAGATTTCATAAAGATAGTTCTTTATCAATTACCTTCTGTGGTATAAAGAATGATACTTGCAGTTCAGGTTTTCAGACCCACATTTTATATATCAAGCTTATTCAAATTAATCTAGTTGGTGCTTTTACAGAGTAGATAACTGTAATTGCACATTTAACGAGTTACAAAGGTCTTGGTTTTATCACCACAGGCTTAAAAGCAGAAAGTTTATGTTCTATTTTCAAACTTTTGGCGGAAGCTATTGGTTAAGTTAGACGTGGTTGTAGATATTTTGAGATTACAGCTTTTCATCATGCAGCCACAAATGCTGCATTATATCAGGTTGTTATCCGGAAACAGCTATGCATATTTGTCGTTAGAAAAACAGATATTCTAGGTTCTACATTATCATTCGCTTTTAAATGAACAGATAAAGAAATAGAGGAATATTTCCAAAATGTTCATAAATTAAAGTATGAAGTAAATTATAAACTGTAGTTTTTCGATTATGATATCTTTATTTTCCACACAGTGTCATAAATTAAGTACCGTTTCCAGAAAACAGTTATATCTTTATAAAGGCATTGTATACTTGCATATATATCATTCATGTAAAAGAGGGACGATAGATACCAGAGGGACAGTCAAACTCATAGATCGAAAACAAACTGACAACGCCATGGCCAAAAATAAAAAGACAAACAGACAAATAAAAGTACAGATGACACAATATAGAAAACTAAAGACTTAGCAGCACGAACCCCACCAAAAACGGGGGGTGATCTCAGGTGCTCCGGAAGGGTAAGCAGATCCTGATCCACATGTGGCACCCGTCGTGTTGCTTATGTTATTACACATCCGGTAAATAGTCTAATTCGGTAGGTCACATTCGTGAAAAGGGAAGGGTATTGTAGTTACGACATAAGGAACATATCCGATAACATTTGTAAAACGGTTATTCCATAACGGTCAACCAACTCGTGATGGCGTCCGTAAAATTTACGAAGGGATGATTTCAACTTCACCATTTGGAACTCTTGGTTTAATAGCTTCCTTGTGAGCAGCAATCCTCTATCAAGGATATCATGATAGGAAATACAAGCCCGGGAATATCGTATCAATTGGGAGATATATACTCCGTATGCAGGCGCTGCTGGAATGTTGCTACATAGAAATGGAAAGATCACAATTGGGAAGCTGAAATCATCTCTATTGTCGTAAAGTTTGTTTTCAACCTACCCTCATTGTCAATTTCTAGATGTAAGTCAAGATATGAGGCAGACTTAACTGTATCTCTAGTATCCTTTATCTCTAGTTCGATGGGATAGATTCGTTCAACATAGTCACCAAATTTTGTATTATTTAGTGAGAGAACATCATCTATATAGCGGAACGTAAAGTTAAAAGATATTGCTAACTTCTTATCTTTCTTCCTAAGAAGTTCCTGTATGAAGTCAGCCTCATAATAATAAAGAAACAAGTCGGCAAGAAGTGGGGCACAATTGGTTCCCATTGGAATTCCGACAGTCTGTTGAAAAACATGTCCTCCAAACGTAACAAATATGTTGTCAATCAAGAAATCAAGCATCTTGATAATGTTAGTTTCAGAGATTTTTTTGTTTGAATCAGAGTGATTCTTTACAAAGTAGGATTTATCCCTCCCCAAGACAAGATACTTTTATCTACGTTCGCCATTCTTTTTAATGAAACAAAGTAATACCAACTCTTTCAATTTGTCTTTTAGTTTGGAATGGGGAATACTTGGTTTGTAAGTGAGTATGTATTGGCATTATTAGACATTAATACGGTTTTTTTTTTCAAAAGATATAAATTGTCGATAAGGAATATGTTTATAATTTATAAAAAGGTTAAAATAAAAATTTGACATGTACAATAAAAGAACGGTGTTAAATCGACCTAGTATGATTGTTCATGGTTTTTTCTTTTTGTGGGAGTATCTTTTGGAATTCATACATATTGTCGACGCCTTATTCTCTTATAAATGTGGTTTATAAGCTAAACATATTGTTTTGAACTTTGTTGAGGGGAAAACAACATATTTGGTATTGAGGTTAAACATGTGTGTAGCAAAAAGTTTGATCTGCGAAATTAGATGTGGACCTAGTATTTATACAATGTACACCCATACCAATGTTCATCATTTGTGTTAACGCCATCACAGCCTTAATACATTCGTATGATTATTTACATCTTCTTTGTATACATTCTTATTATCAATTATGAGCAAAGGAAGCGTTCATCCTTTTACTATTACGCTAAATCATGTGATGAAAAATTGCTGTTATTTGTTAACACTGCAGTATAATAACGTTTACGTACCTAAACCCAAGGGTTTGGCAAAGAGCATCAACTTCGAACTGTCCGATTCCGTCATGGCATACAAAGCCCCAGACACCATTCAAGAAAACTTCAACAACACCTTCTCTTGAATTCTGGACCTCGAAACCTGGTATCACCAAACGAACAGGCACATCTGGAACTAAAGCCATTAAATCATGATGTTAGCTGTATTTAACATATTTCACAGGGAAAAAAATCATTGTTATCATACAACCTTTTGCTACTGGCAGTCAAATTGTATACTATGATTGCCTTTAGAAGCGTCACAAATCGAAATTGTTAACCATGTAAGATTTACAAGATTGGTATCGAAAATGATGAAGGATTGGTAATGGGAAAAATAGCCTATATGAGATAAAAAGTAAAATAACAAAAATACCGAACTCCAAGGAAAATTCAAATCGAAAAGTCCCTTATAAAATAGTGGAAGGAGTTTTGATACATCTGAAAATATATAGCAGGAGCTTTGAGCAAATTGTGAAGCAGTTTAGTGGAACTCGATTAAAGAATGAAGAGTGTGGAACTTCATCCAGGTCGATCAGAAGTCAGCCCAAAAGACATGCATACTACTTATATCAAAAACATTTTGTTTTCACCAAGTTCACAGTTACAAATGTATATAAAATCAATACCAAATGTAGCGTTATATCGTTTATTAGTCCATCTTACCAATTTTTTAAATACTTATATACCTTTTGTAATCATCGTCTGTTTCTACACATTCAAAAAGAAGAGGGTCATAATTTTTAATTAAATTAAATCATCAGTTTTCTAATGAAGGGTATGGATTTGACAATGCAATTTCACAGATGTCAGGTTCAAAGATTGACACCGGTAATATTTTGAGAAGGAAGAACTACTCTTTAAATTAAGGCTACAGTAACTACCGATGTTCAAATCTCGTAAATTGATTGGGAAGGGACAAATCAAGTTATCAAACAAAAACTAAGGAAAATCGCATTAACTTCAATACGAGCAAAATCGGGTGCATCGACAGGGGAAGCGTCTCCTGCTCTGCATGCATCACCCGCCATGCGAATTCACACTCAGTAAAAATGAAAAATCGGGAATAAGACATTCGGTAATTTGACGGACCAGATGACTATACTGCTATCTTTTAAAAAATCTAAAACCGACAAAACTTGAAGTTAACCGCCAAATTAAACGTTCAGTCAGAATACCTATCTCCAACAAATAGTTTTCACATCAGACGTAAATATTGATGATAATTATAAAAAAAACAACAACAAGAAACTGTTCGGATTTACCATTAATCTGTCATTCCAGTGGTCATATCGCTGCCGGTAATGTGGATATCATTTAAAACCAAGAACTTACACGCTTAGCTTGAATATGTTCTAAAGTTACGGACATCAAAGGTTAGCCTTAACACTAGAGTGACTTTTTTACAGGGTTAACAGTCGTTATCAACATCTTCCTTTTTTCAAAGATAATATTATTAGTACATACCTTAATATATGTTATAGAACTGACGTGAAGTCTTTAAACAATGAATAATTACATATTTGAAACAAAAAATAGTTAATTCCTTTAACAATTAAGACGATATGGGAAATTGCTAAATAATTCTTTACAAATGGTTCTTTCTGATTGTGGTCTGGTAGTTTCAAATACTCACTGGCCTCTCACAGCAGATGTATGTTTCGATCTTTTAGGAGACTTCATAAAATCTGTTTGGTATTGTGTGTTTTTCCTTTTACGACAAATGTGAGTTATTGGTGTTTGGTTCGGTCCTTTATTTGCAAATGTCTATTAACCTTTTCATCTATTTTTTTTGTTATATTAAAGACCCGGTTAATATTCAAACCATATCTTTGGTTATATGTGTCAATGGGTTGCTGTCTCTTTAAAGTATAACCAACAACTCCCTTACAACGTATGTTCAAACAATATAAATTAGAAACAAAATTAAGAAAGCAAAGACGAACAAAAGAAAAAAAATAAAACCAACAACAGAGGGTAGAAAAGAGAAGAAATCGTTATAACAGACCTTCCAAAGGTTGTAACCTGCAAGTGACTCCAACCACAAGGTCAATATCACATTCATCATTCTTTTGCTTGTAACACTGGCTGATATCTGTATCCTTTAGCAAACAGTGGATTCCAAATATACACATTCTTTTTTTATTTCTTCTTTTCTTATAATGTAGATAAAAAACACGGTTTTCATCAGATTGAGTGCGTGCTTCTCCTCCATGTCTGTAAAAGAAATTAAATTGATTTGATGTACCAACAATCGTATCTATATATTAGTATTAAGAATCTATCTCAGGCATTTCGAGTTAAGGTTGAATTCGGCTATGATGTTTAGGTCCTTTTTTGTCATACAGATTTTAACGTTGCAGTGTATTAACGCATCCATGGCGTTACATAGTTAAGGTTTTAGCGTTCCTGATGAAGGTCAATCAAGAAAAGCGTTTTGAACAGGCAAATTTTATAACGTGTTTATTTCATTTACTACCGCTGCTGGTGGACTAAGTCCCCGGGGGTATCATTAGCTCAGTAGGTAGGACTTCGATACTGAAATTATTCATAACATACTTATTTAAAATTTCCCATTAATAAATAAAGAAATTATTAAAAATTCTTAGGAAAAGTTGACTTTAAGTGAATGTATGTATAAGTCCTTTTTGTCATACAGCGTCTAACGTTTAAGCGTATTTACGCATCCATGGCTTTCAAACGTTTAGATTTGAGAGTTCCTGATGAAGGTAAATCATGAAAACTCTTTGGATGCTTTTATTGAAAAACAATATAAACTATCATGTAGGTTTCTAATATCAGTTTTAGATGCTGAAAATCAGAATCGCCAATTAATGTCATAATTTTATCTGATCGGGAAAAAAAATCTCAATCCATGTTACATAATTACTGTTATCTTGTAAATATACGTTTGATTTTTCACCTAAACACATAAAGTTGTACTTTTCTTTGTTGATGTTGTTTGTTTTACTTGTTTTGTAAGCTGTTGTTTTTCTTTTAGGCATTTTTATTTTCCCATGGCATTGTCAGTTTATCTTCGATTTATTCGTTTAAATGTCCCTTTTCCCGGCTTTGGTGTCTTCTGTCTCTTTTTTCACACATGATTGTTTCTGCACTAAAATGTCCAGATTAAATCAACCTGTTCATGTATCAGAAAACCTAATATAATTTTGAAATGCTTAAAATAATTTAACTATTTTTTTTGTCAATTTTCAGCGGTCAAATACCGTCTCTTTTCATATCCATCCATTGATAAATGTGTACTGGCGTATACTTTGGTCTGGAAAAATGTTTTATTCATACGTTGAAATTGAGTTTTGAATTAGCTTTCAGTAACTGCCAGTACTCATAAATCGGTATTTTAACTTTGTATTTTTTTTTTGTATAAAGTATCTTTAACCTCGCCTCATTCTTCATGTTGGTTTCCCAAGCTAGTTCTTCATAGCCGACTTGTGGTTTTTAGCCGGTTTTTTAAATGCTGACCACTAGAGCAATGAATGCTAAGTAACCATTTAATACTCAAGAAATACGCGAAATTCATCTACATCTTTTGCTTTATCACTTAAAAAGTAACCCGCGTAAGTATGAAGGATACTTTAAATATTTATGAACAAAGCAGAATACTACAGTTATTTGTACCAAGTCAGGAATATGACAGTTGTTTTCCATTCGTTTGATGTGTTTGAGCTTTTGATTTTGCTATTTGATAAGGGACTTTCCGTTTTGAATTTTCCTTGGAGTTCGGTTTTTTTGTTATTTTACTTTTTTTGACGGGGTGGCAGGTTTAAAAAAACAAACGTGGACTTCACACTTATTTTGTTTTTTTATATCATTTTGTAGGTATACGTCAGGGTATGATATACGTCATAAAGACAGCAACACAGCCAGAATGTATTGTTGTTACCTCGTGTTCAGTAGAATAGTCTTACTGTATAATGAATATGTTGTTGCACATACATTTGCAAAAGTAAAGGGAAACTACAAGGTATAAGTGCAATGTGATCCCCTCATTTCAAATACGATTAATTAAAGAAAAGCTTAGTAAATGAAAACATTCTCACATTTTCAAAGCAGATTTATTGTATTTGTCACAAAATCATTTATCTGTTGGATTTCGTAGTAGCCATAAAGAAATTTGGCCTCATTTCCCACAAGAGAAAATATTCTGAAAGTTTCAACTCCCAAATATATTGACCAGATAATTTTGCTGCAGGGAACCTTAAACATGCCAAAACATAATCTGTTATCAAAAGTTTCATCACTTTATGCGATGGGCAAACTAAACATTAATCAATCAATATTTGTCATAAGAATAAAATTTATTATAATAGAAAAAAATGCAAATAGTCCCAATCTTATTCATGTGTTATTACATTTGTACTTACAAAAATCCAGCAGATTTTTACAACATTATCTAGAAGTAATTTTATCTAACTTATATAATATTTATATAACCACATGAGACAAAGAACTTATTTCGGTAATTTTTGTTTTGTTTAAGTATCGTTTGTTATCTCGTATGTTTGAATCTTACCGATAGACTGGGCAAAGGTAAACTCTAATCATATTAGAAACCACTTACTGGAATACTTCATCAAAAAGTGAGTCCTTTATTTGCTGGTTGTCAGTAATCATTGATTACACAAAATAAAAACGGATCTGGAAGATTGAAATTACAGACAAGAGTCATACATGATTGAATTCGTATTTGCATCTACGTATAAAAATAAATAGATGTGGAATGAGTGCCAATGAGACTAATGTCCACCAGAGACCAAATTACATATAAGTTAACAACTATAGGTCACCGTACGGCCTTCAACAATGAGCAAAACCCATACCGCATAGTCAGCTATAAAAATGAAAAATGTAAATCAATTCATAGGAGAAAGCTAACTGCCTGATTTATGTACAAAACAATAAACGAAAAACAAGTATGATATACAGCAGAAAACGACAACCACTGAATTAAAGGCTCCTGACTTGGGGCAGGCACATACAAGATGTGGCGGGGTTGAACATATTTGCTGGCGCACAAACTATCCCACTAACCTGGGACAGTGGTGTAACAGTACAACATACGAACAAACTATAAAAATCAGTTGAAAAAGGCTTAACATATCAGATCGATACAAAGTAGAAATACATTTAACAAAAACACAGACCGGACGTGGCAGGGTATTTTTACATCTCCACAACAAAAAAGACACTATCCAGTATGAATATTTGTGACGTGAAACATTCTAGAATTTTCGATTCACGGTTGGAAGAGATTAACTTTCAAAAGGGCATACACAATTTTACAAATTAAAAAGAGAAGAAAGTGTTGCCTTCAAGAGCCTATATGCTAATGTAAGACTGTTAAAAGAAACGTTCACACAACTGAATGAATCAAAATACAAATATAACTTTAAATACATTAACTAAGAATTAAAGAGAATGATATACGTACGGATATCCAAGTGAATGGCACACAACAGATGCCTCTACTGCAGTGAAGCCCCAGCAAGTAAAACGATTCCATTTGTTTCGTTGGAGAATTTCCACTACTCCCTCTCCTACGTGTGTATATGACTCTATTCTTGTCGGGTTCAATCCTGATTCTGAAATTGATATGACTGTTAATTTGTATACCCTTCAATCTTCAGTCTGACATTCTTATTATACGGTAGCATTCATGTAGTGTGTTTTTATATAAATCAACTGTTTAAGATCTTTTTGCGATTAAAAAGTGTCACACAAAAGAATGCGGAAACGACATTATAATATACAGCTAATACTAACAATGACCACTGCCCTTTCCTCGATCTTGATATCTATATCATTAACGGAAAGCTTAATACTAAAATATATGATAAAAGAGATGATTTTTCATTTCCTATCGTTAATTATCCATTTTTAGATGGTGACGTTCCCTTGTCACCATCTTACGGTGTTTATATATCTCAACTTGTACGATTCGCTCGTGTATGTAACAATGTTTTAGATTTTAACGAGAGAAATTTATGTATTACTGAAAAATTATTACACCAGGGTTTTCGATATCACAAACTAGTCAAAACATTTACTACATTTTATCATCGGTATAAGGACATCATTCGTAAATATAGCTCAACATGCAGACTTCTTATACGTTCAGGTATTTCACATCCAATTTTTTATGGAAATATTCTTTATAAAGCACAAAAATGTCAGTATTCACCTCTGAAACTAACAAAACCTTTAAATAGACTTATTAAGAAGGGATATAGTTACGATACTGTTGTCAGGTCATTAAAGATTACATATTTTGGCGTTAATATTGATTCACTTATTGGGTCTTTGCATCGGCACTAAACACATTTATTTAAAAACCAGTTGTTGGCATGACACGGGTTATGTTCTTCTCATATATGTTATGATGGTATGATACTAAACCCCTAACGGGAAGGATTGTGCCTGATATTCATATGATGAAGACATAATCTTTCAATCAGTTTAATTGAAGTCTGGAGCTGGCATGTCAGTTAACTGCTAGTAGTCTGTTGTTATTTATGTATTATTGTCATTATGTTTATTTTCTTTGGTTACATCTTCTGACATCAGACTCGGACTTCTCTTGAACTGAATTTTAATGTGCGTATTGTTATGCGTTTACTTTTCTACGTTGGCTAGAGGTATAGGGGGAGGGTTGAGATCTCATAAACATGTTTAACCCCGCCGCATTTTTGCGCCTGTCCCAAGTCAGGAGCCTCTAGCCTTTGTTAGTCTTGTATTATTTTTAATTTTAGTTTCTTGTGTACAATTTGGAGTTTAGTATGGCGTTCATTATCACTGAACTAGTATATATATTTGTTTAGGGGCCAGCTGAAGGACGCCTCCGGGTGCGGGAATTTCTCGGTGCATTGAAGACCTGTTGGTGGCCTTCTGCTGTTGTCTGTTCTGTGGTCGGGTTGTTGTTTCTTTGACACATTCCCCATTTCCATTCTCAATTTTATCAAACGTTAAAATAAAATCGGAATTTCTATATAATTAACTTATAACAGGGTTAGTCTTTTTTCTTGAAGAAACAATTATAAAAACTCGATTAAAGTTTTTTAAACAAAATTTAATCCATAGGTCACGTTAAATACTACGAACTTAATGTATAAGGTACTCTATATTAATCTGGATACCTAAAACACAAAAATAAAACAATAAACATGCATTCTGATTAAAATAAAAAGAACAGAACTCACTCCACAAAATACAACAAAGAAATCTAACCAACCAATGCTAAATCCGACTTTATATTACCTATAATCGTTACAAGTGGGGACTATAGAGTTATCTAATCATCTTCTACTTTTCAATACATTTTAATGCTACTTCTGTAGACAATAATTTACAGAAAATGTTTGTGTGGATCCCAACAAGAAATGCGGAAAGAACAGTGTTCATTTTATAAGTTCTTACAGAGTTAATATATATCAAAAGGGTCGTCAAAAATACTATGTCAGGGAAAGAGTTACAAGACCACAGCCAAAGTAAAGCTAAGACACAAAGACTAACAACTGTGTGCAAAAAACTAAACAGAACACTATTAATTGGGCAACTTAGGTACCCCAGAACGTAACGCAGTTCCTCCTCAATTGGTGGAAATTGTCGAGTTCAAGTACCACCCATGTCCTGTTCGGTAATATAATATATTGCATTTAGTAAGTTATTAACACAAAAGCGAGAAATGGAATAATCAAATAACGACTGATTATAACCTCCCGATTTTATCTTCTGCAAAAACCTTAACTTTACAATAACGACTCTTTGATTAGATTGATTCCTTGTAAGGAACAACCCTTTACAAAATGATTGCCTGATATGGAACTCGATCGCTATAATTTGTATCAGCTTTTGGATATATGCTGCAGATGTAGAAACTGTAAATTGCTGTTATATAAAAATGGAAAGTTCACAATAGAAAATATGAAAAAAAATGTCAAAAATTGGGGTACAACAGTCAACATTGTGTTATAATCTGAATCACCATAAAACAAACAACTATGTCAAATAAGAAAAACAAAATGACATATTGACACTCTATAGACAAAGCACATCATCAAACATGATAAAGTTTAATTAATTCAAATTTTAACATTTAAGTCTAAATATGAAGCAGACCTGAATGTGTGTGTATATATGTAGTCCTTTATCGATAAGAAATAGTGAGATAGATGCGATTTGCATATAGACCAAAATTTGAAATTATCAGTGAAATAGCATCTTTCTACATCTTTATGGCATATGTTTTTCCATTAACAAAATATATACATCGTATATTTACCATGAATTTGAACTTTGAATTGTCTTTCTATGATAGTAGTTAGTCTTCTGACACTGCAACTAATAGTTCCTGAGTCTGATGCTATCGTATTTCGTATAACAAGTTTACTTATGTATCGTCTACCTCCCACTTTCTTTGTGTGGATCAAATATCGTCCATCATCGGTGTCATTTATTTTGATTTTTGCAGATGTTGTATTATCGATTCTCATCCACTGACCGATAGAATAAAGAATAAACAAAGTAAATTTTTTTTATATTTTTAGGATTGTTAAATGATAATAAACTACAACATACAGTAATTTGACAGATCGTTTGAATGTATTGTCGAAAAAAAAGGGGAAAACAAAAATCATACAACAGTTTCATCTTGCTTTTCATATAAAATCGATGGTGTTTAATTTTAGATTGTACCTTGTTGACTGGGTATTGGTTCACATGCATTCATATACGATACATGTAATTGTTTGGTCTCTCTCCTTGTGGAGTTATGCGCATGCGTTCTCTTCGTACACGTTGCGAAAATTTAAATTTGTAAGTATGCATTTGAAAACAAATTTTAATTATTCGACATGACATTCCGTCTCTTGACGAAATATCCGAATTTCCACTTCATTAACGATTTCGGAACTAAATGAAACAATATTATGTAGGATACGAATCAGTTCCAAAATTGATATGATTTTCGTAATTTCGGTTACCAAATCAGCAATACTTGAAAAAAAACTAATGAATCAATTAACAGCAGTTTATATTTTGATGGTTTGCTTGCTTTTAAATTTAACGGTTCTTTTAGTTATGGGTAGGTAGATAAAGAGGAAACAATGCATCAATTTTGCGTTGTAACATTCTTCAAATAGCAAAACAAAAAAGCCAGATATCTTATAAAATGCTCATGTAGTAATATGTCCTTGGACTTACTAATTGGTTTTACTTTGAAAATTTGGTGTCACTTAGTATTATATTAGATTCGGGAAAACCAAAGCCTTACACATGATAAATACATTGCTCGTTTTATGTTAAAGATCATATGTTGACCTTTTTTTTAATCGTGTTGTTAGATTGCTGTCTTAACGATTTCAGTTTCTCTTTGTCATTGTCCCATTTCTCAGTATTAACGTCGAATGAAGTTCGCATATATGTATTGATGCATATTATTGTTTCAAAAAATAATAAGATTTTGATCATGTGGGTGAAACAAATACAATTTTCATTTGAAATGAATATTGTGTGCTGAACTTACTTATCATATTTCTGCATGATTGTTGTGAGATAGATTCCGATTGTTGTGCGATAGATTCCAGTAATTTCAATGCATATACAACTTTACCTCGAAATAAGGTTCTGCATAAGTCTTGACTTTACATCTAAGAATTATTTTACTGTTTTCCCCGGTTCCATAATTACTGAAATAAGGTGATATGAACTCTAATCCAGTTACATTTGGGATATTTAAAATAAAAATAAAATCTAAAAAAATATATCATAGTTTGCATGTAAACTGGAAATGAAAGAAAAGTGTACTCTTCAGATAGGTTTACCTATTGGTCACACATTAGAGATTTTTCACATATATTAACGTTCATTATACACATCAATCTGCATAGATTAAAGGTCTTCTTTTGTCATCATTGTTTATCAAATTCAAAAACTCAAATTTTGTTAATTGAAATGTATTTTTCATGAATAAGCATATTTCAGTAAAATTAAATTTATGAGTCTCCCTTTAGGTACAAAGGCTCTACTGGTAAAAATAAAATTATTAAAATTAGTTCATTTTTGTTTGCATCACGATGGGTTCCAATTGTGGAGCAGAAACTATTTCCCTTCCGCAGCACATGTTTCACTCCCGTGTAAGTAGAGATTCGTGTTGATATATGAAAATAACACGTAATCAACGGATTTACTTTCACCAGGAACGCCCAAATCTTAACATTTGTAAGTCAGGGATGTGTAAATACGTAAGAAACTTAACAACAACAGTGAACAAGGACCTACAAAAAATAGTCAAATACATCTAAGGATTACTTTTAAGTCTACTATGATTTTGTGTTTTTGATTCTTTCCGCCGTTTTAAATTTTTGCCACGGTGTTGTCTGTTTTAATTGGACTTTTCAATTAATGCCTAAATATCTCCTTTGTCTTTTTACATGTACAGAATTACACTATTTGAAAGTGAACCTTGAAAAAAAATATGAAAAGAACACTTTTCATGCGTCTGAAGCGCTTTTTCCTCCAACAGTAACGCTAAAAGTCGAATATTATGAAAGCCAAAGGATGTATAAGTACCGAAACGGTTGAAGAGCTATATCACAAATAAGGACATATAAATGATAACCAAGTCTATCTTAGGTCAAATTTACCTGAGGGAGTTGAAACCTCAATTTTGTAATAATTTATAAATCTATAGACGAACAGCAGCAGTATTGACACTGTGCTAAATACATGCAAATAACACAACGTTATAAATTTCGTGCGTCTGGAGCGCTTTTCTGGATTTACCTTTACTAGCAAAGTTCAACGCCGAATATTTGAAAGCTAATGATGTATAAGAAGAGTTATATGACAGACAAGGACCTAAAAAGAATAGCCAAATCCTTCTTAAGTCAACTATGGCTGAGAGATTTGAAACCTTAGTTTCTTTATACTTTATGAATTTATAAACAGACAATATTAGAAAGTAAAGTTATAAATCATGTCAGAACCGACGTATAAACTACTGAGCTGCTGATACCATCGGGGATGATAGTCCGCTAGCAGCGATATCGACCCAGTGCAGAAAAAAAATGAAAACAACACTATATAAATTGGATGCGTCCGAAGCTCTTTTCTAGACGTACCTTCATCAGGAACGCTCTAAACCGAATAGAAGTTTATAATTATAGTACAATTTAAAATTTAGACTGAAATTTATACTCACATAAATAGCCATATAATAATTGGAGAACAATCCAGTCTGCTGTGTAGCACATCATGCACTCTGGACATATATAGTAATGTGATAACCTAAATATTGCCTCTTCGTAATATAAAAAAAAAACCTTTCTGTTACAATTTGATGCACTTCATAAGTGGTTATTATCTCATATCGACATTAAGCTTAACTAAATTAAAACTGTCATTGTGTAATTTCATTGGCATTTGAATTATTTTTAATTTTAACATAAATAATTTTCGCACGATCTGGGCTCATGCCAACTTAAATTCTAGTATTATAATTTCAAATCATGATGGAAATTGTATCTATTTTCTTATTTTACATTTCTGTAACATTTTTCTAACAGTATCGCTATACCGGAAATTAGGAAACTTGTCAGCAATTTCGTGGAATTAATATACAGTTAAACAGTTATGTTTACCTAGTATAAATCCCCAAGGTACCTCGGTCTCCTCTTTACTCTCTCTGATACTTTAAACTAACATTATTTTTTATCGGTTATTTCTTAATATCATAACGAGTTGGTAGATGTATCTTGTCTAACTGTAAGACAGTAATAAATTCCATTTGTATTCTTCGGAAAATACTTGTACTATGTCAGGAGTATAACAATTGTTTTCCATTCGTTACTTTTCTTGATATATACGAACTTTTGATTTTGTCAGGTTTTGTGGACTTCCCCTTTTTTGAATTTACCTTAGAGTTAGGTTTTTTCGTTTATACAATTTATTCTAAAGCATCACATATATATTATATATATATATAATTAATCCCTAAACATGATCGAACGTGGACGTTGGTGAAATGAAATAACGAACATAAACAATTATGAAGAAGATACTAGAAGAAAATATGACAACACCATGGCAAAAAGTAAAACGACGAATAAACAAACAATCTATAAAACAAACATAGAAACCAAAAGATTAAAAAAAAAAAAAAAAACACGAACCGCCAAATAAAATCATTAAGCGTGAAGTCAATTGCTCCGGATAAATAGACATATATAATATTTTTTTAGTGAAATGGTTTGATGATGTTCAAGTGAATTTACCTTCATCATTTGTATCTTTGATGAGTTTGTACATCTGTTGGATTTTCAGGTATTTGTATTCGATCACCACTAAAGAGAAATAACGAATATGTGTATGGTAGTGCTATTATTTGGAATGATTACAGAAACAGGACATTTCCGCATTCAAATCAAACAAATTATTGGTATTATAATGAAAAGGATAATATTGAACTAATGCATGCATATATAATAAAACAAGGACAATGTGCACCTTTATCGTTATTACGAATCAATAACGTCTAATCTACAAGCAATAATTTAATTCGGTGATCGTTGATCGAAACCTTTGCCTGCTAATGTTCTTCGAAAAGAAAATATATGCACACTTTTGTTATAGTAAAATATTGTCATACAAAGCATACGACACTTTTTTTTTACTTGAACGATCATATGACTTTAAGCCAAACTGAATGATTTAAAAAAAAAAGGTGGAAGATAACAGAGAATTTAAAACTCAAAAGTAGAATTGAGACAGACAAAATCATGACAAAAAACTAAAAACGGCGAAAGCCATTCCGAAAATCTAAAGACTAATCAGCACTAACTCAATCAAACACTGGGGTGATCTCAGGTGCTCAAAAGGTGAGCCGATCCAGCTCCACATGTGGCACCTTTGGTAAGAAATACAAATGTGATGTAAAGTTTCATTTGATGATGTCGCAAGCCAATTAACCTATCGTTTTAAACAGTATAATACATTTTATAGTATTAGCAATTATTGATTCCATACAGTCTGCATGTTTAATATCGTATGCGTTGTATAGTCTTTCGCAGTCTTTTTTGCATAACACTGCACGATATAATATGCTTAATTTAATCAGGAAAATGTCAACAAAATGGAATTTCTACATTTACAAAGGACTTTTGTCTTCTTATTTACTACGACTCTATCGAACCATTGATAACTCCCTAATGGCGAGGTGTTTTAATTTCATAAATCAGTGTTTTATTTTTCAAATGTCTCAAATATGATGCTATTTTGTTTGCGGATTCTTCCACATTTACATGATATTTGGTCGACCAATGAGGTTTTCGGAACGATACCTCGATGTAATTTGATGAATCCATCTTCATTGATGTTAATGTTCAATATATGTGAAGCTACACTGATTATTCTTTGCTGCACTGATTATTCTTTGCTGCTCTCTAGAATATCTGTGTAAATGTTTAGACTGTTGCTGTCTCTCTAACCTGCCTTTATGTATGAAATGAATTTTTACTAAAAACCTGGTTTCATGGTTGTGATGTTATCTGTTTCGGTCATATCGGATTTTATATCTAGCAAGTCACTAATGCCTTTCTGCAGTTCTTCCGCTAGTTTTGCTTTACATCTATTAAGCAATGATCCAAACTGTCTGTAGTAAACAGATTTTGATCTGAAATTGTTATCTTAATCTAAACAGATCTTGAAAAACTGAACACTGAATTATTGGGTCATTTTCAGTCTTTCAGCCAATTTTCATACTTATCCACTGTGGTAAGTTCAATACTGTTCAGACTATTTGCTTGTAGTCAGTTAAGGAATGTTCGGTTTATGTTCAGACTGGCCAGTAGTTGTAATTTATCTGTACACATTAACAACATACTAACAACTACTGATCAGTACTAAATTGACTGTAAGTGAACTGTCTAACCAATACCAGATTTACCGCAGTGGATAAGTCTAAACATTGACTTAAAGACTGACAATGACTAAACAATTGATTGTTCAAACTTTTCAGAATTTTTTAAGTTAATAATTACCGTTCAAAACTAAAATTCATTTACTAGTGTGTTTCCAGTGTTTAATTTCTTTGAGTTCGTGTAAACTTTTATAGCTTCTCTATTACATTCTTACTTAAATACCGTATATACTTCTAATCGAGCTAGCTATACACATCTACTGTTAAACATCATTGATTGGACAGGGCTATCACTCAATGACGTTAATAAGGTTTATTCCAGTCCCAGCAACTAGTTGTTCTCATATTGATTTTAGAAAAAAAACTAGTTTCTAATACTGATCAAATTTGACAGCTTGGCGATCGCTCATGCCTTTTTTTACTGCGGTATTTCTAATAAAATTTACATTGGAGTTAAACTTTTGTTAACAAATCTAAAAGTTATATATTTTTGTCTTAAAAACTACCGACAAACCACAAAAAAATGGAAAAAAAAAACAAACAATTAACGAACAGAGAATCAAAGGAAAGTGAGCTTAAATTAAGACACGTCTTAAATGCTTGTGTTAAGTTTATTATATCAAGCTACGTTATCAAAGTGTTCTATGAACAAAAAAATTGATACATGTTTTTCCTTTAAGCACTTATGTTCTACAATATTAGTTGAGTTATAATGAAGGTATTTTTTTATTATCACATTAAAAGTAATTACATGACAGAAGTTTATATTTATCAAACATGTTCAATTATTTTTGTTTTACTGCAAACTTGATTTTGGTTTTTGTTGCTATTTAAAATGTTAATTTATTTCTATTACTACTCAATGTGCATTTAGGTAGCTATATTATGTTATCATAAAAACATACCAGCTGTTGTAAGTAACATGAGTTGGTATGCGTTTTGTGTATTGTTTAAGCCGTACAGTTACCTGTTATTGTTCCCTTATAATTGATCACATCTTTCCCATTTGATCTTAAATGTATAGTTATCTCATTGGCAATCATACAACTTATTGTTGTATGTAGTGTAAACAAAATTAATCAAATCTGAAAATTAGTAATGACAGGAGACATAGAGAATTTTGAAAATGCGAGGCAACTACGTTAAATATACACGACACTGAAAAGCCATAGTTTTCAAATGAATTTCATCTTGCCCCAGCATTAGTGTTTGGTGTAAGATTGATCATTTGCAATGATGCCTTCCTACTTTTTCGATTTGTACTTTTTGTCCCCGATACCCCTTATGCAATGTTGAGTTCAAGTGAAATATTAGTAGTGTTTTGCATGTTATTACTTTTCTTAATAAATAAAGGGGAGATTTGGAATATTCTTAAATGGGAAAAAACAATAAAAAGCTATCAAGGGGTCAGTGACACCAACCCAGAGCTATCTAGATGTCGACACATGCTTTTTAACAAAAACACAATTGTTTGGATAGTATAAAAAGTTCAACAGTGCCCATATTCTTAAAAAGATGTAAATAAATTCAACGAAGAATATCAAAATTCGGCCATTAATACCAATACCGGATATAACGAGATATAACAGACGACAGCCGCTTGTGATAACCTTTACCTTGTACAGGCACATGCACAAGGTATTTTTTTCATCCCCATTCCTACCTTTTTTAAGGATCCTTGGAAAAGGATATATGAAATAAAAACACTTTTAATGTTGCTAAAAAAATTAGATAGTTAAGTATATGCAAATCAATAGCATCAAATAATGATTGCAGTAATTGAAAGAAAGCTCATTGAGTCAATGAGGGCATATGAGAAAGTTTGAAAAAGATTTATTAGTAAAACACATTCAATCTGTCAATGATTTAACCAGATATCTCTTTAGACATTAAACTTTAACTATCGCGTTCTGGGAAAACGGAACATGGTTAAAATATGCAAGAAAGACGAAGAATGCAGTTTTTTTTTTTTTTTTTTAATTTTCAAAAATATTTTTCCGTCGATCATCGCTGAAGAGACGTAAATTGGTGAAATGCGCATCTGGTTAAATAACATTGGTATAATTCATGTTATATGTACCACTGGAACAATATTTCCTCTGGTGGGCTGGGTATCGGGGCACAGGACATTACCTGCCAGGTAACCGTTAATTTGTTTCTGGCATGAACACACAGTAATTGATTGATTAACATTTGCAATTATAAAATTTTGGAAATAATTTGAGTTAAGGACTATATCTCTTTCAAGCAAAGCTGAGCTTTGATTCGGAATTGGCTATACTTAAGTTCCTTTTTGGTTTGATCAGCTATGCAATGTTTTTAATAGGTCGGGGGTTTTCAAATATTTTAGTTTCGGGCATCACTGAAGCATAGCAGAAGAGACATTAATTTCGAAAAGTGCATCAAATGCATTAAAACTAGTACCATTTATGTTAAATTTTTATTTGTAAATGTACACTGATGATATTGTCTTATTGTCTTATTCAGTGAAACAATAACAGATCTTCAAAAAGATGATCGATACTGTTAATGTTTATTCATATAAGTATGATTTATATATAAATTTGTCAAATAGCTTTCGAAAACAGAGGTATTACTAGACCAGAAGAGCAATGGTATATAAATGGAAAATCTATTGATATATGTAACGAGTTTATGTATTTAGAAATTTTGTAAATACACAGCAGAAATCGTCATAACAGGGTAAAAAGGCTGTGGTTAGCCTATTTTATAAATTACATGACAATCATTATAACCAAGAAACTTTGTTGTGGCATATTTGATACTTATGGAACAAGCATACTAAACTGCTTCTCGGAAGTATGGGGATTTCATTTGGTACAAAATATCGAAAAACTTCATTCGTATTATTTGATACGTATTCTATAAGTAAAAATGGGTACTGTAACTAATATGATTTGTTGTGAATTGGGTAGATTAAAATGGTGAAATATTGGTTGAAAATTGTGAGAACATAAAATTGTACATTATGGAACTGCCATGATGAGATGTTTGAAAGACGTTGTAGTTAAAGAATGATTAACAAATCTGGTGTTGTAAGATAAGATATATTTTGTTCAAATGATTTACTTGTGTTTGGTTAAGCCAAAGTGTAGTTTGTACAGATATTTTTCTATTACAATTGAAAGAAGGAGTGTTTGGTGCATTCATTAGTGAAGTATAGGCGTTTTTTTTTTTTGTTTTTTTTTTTTAGAATTCAAGTAAATGTTATTTTTATAGATATATGTATAGTACAGATGCTTTGCAATTGTAATTAGATAAGACCTGTAAACTATATATACAACTCATACATTTGTAAGTATCGTATATCAGCTTAAACTATAAGCATAGAAGCAGGCATATATTATAATGTTGATAAAAATATTAGATTATCAAACAGTAACACTAGCTCTATTGAAAATGAATAACACTTTATACTTAAATGTAAAGAAAAATAGACAAACCCGAGAAAAGTATATTAAAAAGTATCATTGGAGAAACCATCTACATACAAACTAATCCAGTTGTTATCTGTATATCTTAATATTTGAGAAAACAAACCGATGGTTTAATTCAGTCTCCGCCAAAAATATATTATCTTTTCTCTGGGTAAAATAGAACTTTGTGTTAAAAACAGGGACTACATTGACAGAGAAAAAAAAGGTGTGCAATCAAGAGTTTGTCGTCATTAATTCAGGTTTCGGATGAAAAAATCTTACATTTGAAGTACCACAGAAATATGGACACTGCAGCCTGAAAATACTTTAAGTCAAGATACAGAAAATGAGTTATGTCACAGATTTTGGAAAAAAAATGCATACAACTTTGACGTCTTGCATTTAATTTTGAAAATCAAATATATATATATATATATATATATATATGTAACACTCCCAAACGTGTCCTTCCCCCCAAACGTGTCCGATTCCCCCAAACGTGTCTATTCTCCCCAAACGTGTCTATTCTCCCCAAACGTGTCCTTCAAATCATAAATCGCCCAAACGTGTCCGATTTCACATCCCCAAACGTGTCCGATAATTGTTATTCGCCAAAACGTGTCCAGATAAAAACGTCACAACGTCTCAAAACTCTTAGCGCCAATATAACTCCGTGAAGTCAAAAACGTTTACGGCAATTATATACGATAAAAGACGTCGAGTTCGGTTGAATTCTTAAAAAATCAAAGTAGCTACCAAAAGAAATCTTGAGGAAAGTTTAGTAATCCGTATCGATAAATGTCCAAGACAAGCTACACTGTGCACAGTCATTTCTGCTTTCATATAAATAGACATCAGGTTAAAAAAGAATCCCACAATAAAAAGTTATTTTTTACTTGCAGCGGAATTAATAATTTTTTATATAAAGTTCAGATAATTTTAATTTCACAATTAAAAATTTAATACATTTTATCTTGTAAATTTTGTTGATGGGAGTTTTTAACGACCTTGACTGGCTATACAGCCATCGCACGGTCCGTAAATTTTCACGGTGCTTCACTGTTAATAAAGTGTTAATTTATTAGCATTAATTTGTTCAACGCCAGTTATTTTTTATTAAGCATAATTGCAAGCTAAATTTGCAACACATAATTAACTATTGAATGTTGATTGCTTAATGTCCAGTGGCAAATATGTCATGCGTAATTAGAAAAAAAACATAAACATTGCAATTCATTGGTTTATACGTGTCCGTAATATTAAATGTTGGCCAAACGTGTCCGATTTTATAACCCCCAAAACGTGTCCGATAATTGTTATGCGCCAAAAAACGTGTCCACTGTTAAACGCCAGAACGTCTCACGTCTATTAGCGCTAATACATGTATGTACATGTTAACGGCAATTCCATGATGGGGGACACATTTGATGAAGTGCTTATTTATTAGCATTAGTTTGTTCAACGTCGTTTGTTAATGATTATCATAATTGCAAATTTAATCAGTAACACATAAATTAACTTTTGACTATAATTGTTTATTGTCCAGTTGCAAGTAATTCATGCATATTTAAAGCGAACATACAAATCATTTTAGTACAGTTGAATTAATCGTTTACTAAGTGAATTATTTTGTACAAATAAAATCTAAGACGATGCATTTTCATAATAATCCTGTGTTATACGGCGGGCTTTTTGCAAAATTGACTTCCCTTTTTTCAACAGTTCTGATATTTTAAAAGCTCTCCAAATCATTAACTGGTTTTCGGGGTTTTTTTTAGGTTTCGAGCATCACTAAAGACACACAAACGAGAGACATAACGTTTCCCGGACGCCTCTATTACAGAACCTGCCTATTTTATTTATTGTTAATTTGTTCTTGTCCTGAATATGCATGAAATATTTGCAACTGGACGTTAAGCAATCAATCAATCAATCAATTAACAATCAATTAATACTGTAAATAGGTTCTATTATTATACAGGGAATTTATGATTGGGCCTTAATTTTTACGGGTATTCGGGATTAACACTAGTTTGGATATTAATAATATTTAAGAGCGAGTAAAGACCGTTTTTTTTATCACTTCAGTAAAACACTTCTTCAATCTCAGTTTTGTATTAGAGGCCGTTTTAAATAAAAGTTGCGGAAATCTTAACTGCCACTAGAAAAAAATCAATAGGGACAAAATTGTTGCCTTCCGAAATACAACGGATGGCACCATGAAAGAGTTGTCAGAAAGGTTTTAATCTGCAGAGAAAGGGACTTTCTACCTACACGAAGTATCTGATTTAATATCCAGAAATTAACTGAGCGTGGCTGCTTACATTTACATCCTACATAGATTAGCAGACGCCCCACTTTAACCGTTATATGTTAAAAAAAGACCTATAGTAATTTTTTTTTTTTAATGAAATAGTAAAATGAGTTTACGTTAATGAAAAAGCAATAACCAAATAACGTACGTATTTATAATATGGACACGAATGATAGTTCATTTAAAGAAAAAAAATGAAGGTTGATATGGACACGTTTGGGGGATTGGACACGTTTAGGTGTTTATTAAAAAATGGACACGTTTGGGCGTTCATACAAATGACACGCTTTGGCGCCCTTTTACATTAAGACTTGTTTTGCAGTTCAGTGACGTCATGTGGACACGTTTGGGGGAATCGGACACGTTTGGGGGGAAGGACACGTTTCTGAGTGTTACATATATATGTGATCTAGAGCGCTGGACACAGTGCAGGCGGTGTTGTCTCGTTATCTCAATAGCATGAGTTCGAATCCCGGCGAGGGAAGAACAAACATTTGCTTCCGCAAATTTGCAGATTTAACATTGTTGTGCTGATATTTAGAGTAATTATGAATATGATATGTGTTTTCAGCCGTGTATCAACTTCACTGGTGACCGATGGATGGATCTGTCGTAGAGTTGTCACTTGTTTAGACGTACTTATCAAAATAATTATTTCTGTGACTGTATCTTACGATCCTTTACGATAGATATTTAGCTAATCTGCAATCAATTCCATCTTCATGCCTAATATATCATGTAATGTGTTACAACACTAGATTCTACTAACGAGGAAAGGTAACACTAGGCCACCGAAAGCTGAATTATTAGTTCAGTCTAGGTGGCCGTGTGGTCTAGAGCGCTGGACACGGTGCAGGCGGTGTTGTCTCGATATCCCAATAGCAGGAGTTCGAATCCCGGCGAGGGAAGAACAAAAATTTGCTTCCGCAAAATACAAGGTATGATAAGGGGTGTTTTTGGCCCCCTCTCCAAATAAGTTTATATTAATATCATTGATGTTCATAGTATAGAACCTTAAAAAACATAATAATTATATTGTGTTCCGGTGAAATGAAGGTTGACTAGCAACGGGTTTTATTATGTATCAAAAATATCACATATTAATTGCTTCATCAGTACAAATTTAAATAAATCCTAATAATATTGTTTGTCCAAGAAGAATTTAAAGTCACAAATGAAAAGTCCCTTTGATTTCGTTTACCATATGCTTGAAAACAGCCTAGCAACAGAAATGTTGCCTAGCAACGGTTAAAAAATGAATGCTTTCCCCTCTGAAGTATGCATTTAGCAGTTGTTTGAAGATTTTTCTTTTCCATATGGTGTTTCATTCCCATATACTCTCATATATATCTTTATTCTTAACAAATTCCGTATTGAGCATATCAACAATATTTTTGCTTAGCAACGGCAAAAATTGTTCAAATTAAAGACAACTACAAATCAATTATTCATTTTATTGAACAAATTAAATTAAATGTACTGCAGAAAGTCTGTTGATGAACAACTTTTAGTTAGAAATGCAAAGTTAGTTCAATTGTAGTTCACTTAATGCTTATCAACAAAAATAAAGGCAACAGTAGTATACCTCTGTTCATTAGATGGTGAACAACTTAACAACATAACAAGTGCATAGCAACCGTTCAATAATGGGTTCCTAATGTTATCTGAAGTATGAGTTTAGTGATTTTGGAAGAATGTACTTCCTCGTATGGCGTAACACTATAATACAAACATCTAGAGTACATTTAATATTTTTTGACGAAGTCCATATCGAGCATATAAACCCAAATATTGCTTAGCAACAGCAATTTTTTTAAAATTAAAGACAACTACAAAACATATGTATCAATGTGAAGATCTTTTCATGAAAACAAGAATATAGACATGATAGAGGATTTACTAATTAGAGGTGGGTCTGAACAGTTTTTAAAGATATTCAACAGTTAATGAAATGAAAGAGACGTGGCTTGTATCACAAACAGACCTCGTTCGGAATAAAAATGTCTAGTCCACTGATTTTTATAGTTGGTTCTTATGTTGTACTGTTACACCACTGGCCCAGGTTAGGAGGAGGGTATGGATCCCGCTAACATGTTTAACCCCACCACATTTTGTATGTATGCGCCTGTCCCAAGTCAGGAGCCTGTTATTTAGGGGTTGTCGTTTGTTGCTGTGTTACATATTTGTTTTTCGTTCACATTGTGTACATTAATTAGGCCGTTGATTTTCTCGTTTGAATTGTTTTACATTTGTCATTACGGGGCCTTTTATAGCTGACTATACGGTATGGGCTTTGCTCATTGTTGAAGGCCGTACGGTTACCTATTGTTGTTCATTTCTGTGTCATTTGGTCTATTGTGAAGAGTTGTCTCATTGGCAATCATACCACATCTTCTTTTTTATAATTAATCATTAATATGATGTAGGGGTGGGGATGTGAATGTGTCCCCTGGGTACAAAACCTATGGTGAATTAGAAATATCTTATTAAGGCAATGGGTGGGGATATAAACCATTTTGGAGATAATTAACGATTCACTATATAACGAGGATTTGACGTAGCCTGTAAGAATATATATATGGTTTTAGGGTTGGACATATAAAACACGATTATTTACCTTTAAAGTCATAGGTCAAGAACAAAACATCGATTATTTTGACCTTGAGATCAACGGTAAAGGTCATAATGATATTAAACTGATATCTCATGGCTATACACTTTATGCCAAATATTATAAGTCAATGTCAAAAAATTAAATAAGTGTCGGCTCGGACAAGTGTGTATGAGAACAAAATCCATAAAAAGAAGAAGAAGAAGAATACTTAAGTTAAACATGATGTATTCATTCATTTCCTCTTGGAAGCCAGGGAAACATGATTAAAAAAAGTTAGGACTGAGTACTGAATAAACTGCTGGTTCTTTCACGGTGAAATGAAATATGGAACATTTTTTTTTTCATCTGTAATTATGATATGGATACTAGCGATGACGAAAAATGGTTTCTCTTTCCTGTCGTTGTCGAATGATTCGTTAAATATCATGTAAAATTCATAGTTTGTGTTTATTTTGCATTTTTGTTTTTTTTTTGTTTCTTTTTTGTTTTTATGATTTGTTTATCAAAATGAACAATTATACTTGAACCTGCAAGTTACAAATAAGAGCATATGATTGCAGAAGTATTCAATTCTTTTGGGTGGATGCGTATGTTTAAGCGAGGATTTATACTAATAAGAAGGATTCTCACTAGCAGCACCCTTCATTTAGTCATTGTACAATTAAATAAATAGAATAAACGAATTAAAACTATACAAAATAATGTCAAAAACTGACTGCACATTTAACATGTTTAATGTTTTATCAAATCGCACAATTTCAAAAGTTGTTATAGAATGACATTTGGTTCTCTAAACTTTTTATTATCAATAATTACATTTGGTTCTCTAAACTTTTTATTATCAATAATTACATTACACGTTTGTCCCATAAGAAGCATTTAAATGTAATAACGCTTTGAATGCCTCTGTTGTAACCTCCGATCTTCATCCAAAATGTGCTTCGGTCATCGCTTTAACACCCCAGTAACAAAAAAGAAGTATTTGATTCTTAATAAGTCCACTAATTAAATGCGCATAAACATACAGCTAAGAATAAAAGTGATGATATGTATAGTATTTTTTTCCAAGTATGAAATATAAAACATTTATAATCACATTTGTCTATTGTAGTAAATTTGTCAATATTAAATACTAGTATTCATAGGCGGATCCAGGGGGGGAGGGACCCTGGGGGGCCACCCCCCCCCTTTTGTGGGAAAAATTTGGTTGATTATATAGGGAATAAGTGAAGCATCACTGGAGCGGCCCGCCCCCTTAGGTCAGTCAGCCCCCCCCCCCCCCCCCCCCCCCCCCCCCCCCTTACAAAAAGTTCTGGATCCGCCACTGGTATTCATCTTTAAAAACACCATGCACATTTTGGTGCACAGTTTCGCTTGGTTGTCATTTTCCCACCCAGCGTAACATTCATGAGACAAACACCACCTCGGTTGTCTCGTTGAAGCGTCTTCACTTCGAGTGCGTATATCGTGGATTCTGACCCCGTCCGGGTCAAACCAAAGACTTTAAAATTGGTATTTGCTGATTTTCCGGATCACGTGGCATTAAGGGGTAAGATCAAAGACTAGTTGGGTCGGAGTCGGAATATATAGTGTCCAGTTAGGGTGATATGTCTTCCTGCGGACTGTAACCTTATGAGCTAGCACATAAAGAATAGTGACACAAACAACCCATGCCGTAACACGATGTCCATTAGTCAGCACTTCTGTGTTAACATGAATTATCATTGATATGGTCAAATTTATGAATTAACAGTTTACAAAACTTTGAATTGTTTGAAAAAACTACGGATTTTCTATTCAGGAGTAGATAACCTTAGCTGTATTTTGCAAAACGTTCCGAATCTTGAGCCTTTTATTGTCTTATGACTTTTTAATCGACCTTTTGTACACGATACACACGGCTGGCGGAGATGATTACAAGCTTTGACTATGATGCGTTTTTTTCCTTTGATATTCAATATTCGTTTTTTCTTTTCTTTGACATATTAATATCTGAAAATAAACAGCTGTGCCATGAGCGCATGATACGCCCGTCGCTTTTTCAAAGAATAAAGTTTAATAACTTCTCAATGTCATACCAGAAATTCATGAAAAACTAAAGGGAGGTTTTCTAAATAGATATAAACCAGTCACCAAAGTTAAATGATAACTGCTCAAAGCACTTTAAAGATATTGTCCGAAAACTGGAAAATCACCCTTTTTTATGAATAAAATCCCATAACTCGGAAACGTAAAATCTAAAATTTATAAAAATCGAAAGGAAGCTTACGTCAATAGATATAAACAATTCACCAAAGTTTCATGAAAACTGCTGAAAGCATTTTTGAGTTATTGTCCGAAAAATGGAAAATTACCTTTTTTTTAACGAAAAAAAACCCCTAACTTGGAAACGTAAAATCTAAAACTTATAAAAAACGAAAGGGAGCTCATGTCAATACATATAAACAATTCACCAAAGTTTCTTGCAAATTGGTGAAAGTGTTTTTGAGTTATTGTCCGAAAGCTGGAAAATCCCCCTTTTTTTTATGAAAAAAAAACCATAACTCGGAAATTAAAATCTAAAATTTATAAAAAAACGAAAGGGAGCTCATGTCAATAGATATAAACAATTCACCAAAGTTTCATGCGAATTGGTTCAAGCGTTTTTGAGTTATTGTTTGACATGTTGACGACGGACGGACGGACGGACAGACGGACAACGGTATACCATAATACGTCCCGTAAACGGGCGTATGAAAAAAGTAAAAGAATCTTTTATTTATTTCAATATGTTAAAGTCATAATAGTACTGCAATTTAAAAGTAGATATGATCAATTGAATGTTGTTTTCTGACCGTCCAGTGGCAAATACTTCATGCATATTTACGACGAAAGTAATGTAGAGAATTATTTTCAGACAAGAAATACGAAGTGGCACGCGTTGTCGTTGAAAAAGAGCGACGGGAAGCGGGGGACAATTACAAATCATAAGTCCAATAAATACAAACAACACCATGACCAAAAAAATACTCAAGATACACAATAGTATTTGATAGTTTTGTTTGATCTTTATTACTGTTACACTTACACAATTAAATAATTAAAATTGTCACATGGTGTCTTCTTATGTCATATGAATTACAATGTATGTTATTATTCACAGTTCTGTTATTTATTTTCGCCATCCGTAATGATTGCCTAAAATGTTAACTTGGCATGCCATACTTGATAGAAATGCAAACGTGAAAGAAAGCACTTTTCACAAAAGCGTCAACGGAGATTAATACATTCTGAACAGGGCGACGACTTTGTCGTTTATAAAACAAAATACGTGTTTCTGAAGGGTAAAGATGTACTAAAATTTAATGTTGACCAATATCGATCTGTTGAGTTTAGAATTCATATTTAAAATATGTTTTTGTTTAGAATAAACCATTCCACAGAGATTACATGCTTAACAAATCTTTGCAGTTTTTACGCTACAAAAGACACATTTATGCTTCGACATGCCTATCCACGATTAACGTCTGTGTCACAGTGTTCTTAATATTGAAATTTAGTCAAAAAGGAACTGTTTGAGTACGAACCAGTTATTTTAAAAATTGCTCTGGTTTCATTTACATTCCCAAATGTTTTCTGAAGTTAGTCACAGTTCCTTTTGATTTTGTGTGAAACTCGACGGTCTGCTAAAATCTCACTTTTAATTCATACAAAAATAAATACAGGAATATCCTGTGTTCCTTTCTCGCAGATCAAAATTTACGTCATAAAGAAACTAGCCATTATAGCACGAAGAAAAGTCTGTCGTCGGATCCTGTGATTACCGGAAATCATCTCCGGTCCGCAGTTCGTTTAAATATTCCAATGATTCAATGAAAACTACGACAATTTTTCTTCATCTTTTTTTAATTTTTAACTATGAGCGTACCTACGGCCCACTAAAATATTTGAACTGCATCAATATTTATATTCAAGGAATGTCAGGTATAAATATAGTCGTGTGCCGTAGGTACGCTTATAGTTAAAAATGCAGAAAAAGGTTTGGAAACTGCTATTTTTCTGCCCTTATCGCGAATCTTGAGGTGTTTACAACAACAAAGCATAAATAATATCAGCGGAAGTTGACAAATCTATTGATGTTTACAAAAATATAGGTATTAAACTTTAAAAATAAAGTATTATAATTTATGGCATGTCACTTTTAATTTGAACGAAAATTGGGGGCCGTTCTCTGATGCTTATTGTACCTTGTCCTTTGCAGATTTAACATTGTTGCGCTGATATTTAGAGTAATTATGTATATATATATATATAAGTCTAAATTGAAAACAACGTTCAAACCTATGATTGCGTTGGATAAAAACCGCAATTTTTATACGTGTGCATGTAAAACAAATTTCTTGGTAGAGGGGTCTAAATACAGCACAAACAACATTTTCCAAAAGACCAAAAAAGTGAAAAAGTATATTTAAACAAAGGCAAATATTATACAAGCCCAAACGAAAAAATATAAATAAGTCTAAATTGAAAACAACGTTCAAACCTATGATTGCGTTGGATAAAAACCGCAATTTATATATATATATCGCTTATTATCGAATTGTTTTCAAAACAGATGTAAATTTGTATAGAAAACACATAAAATCGGCGAAAAACGTTCAAAAAAACATAAAATCTCCAACTACCAATGCATAGATTTTTCTTACAAATTAATATGTTATTGATGCATAAAATATTTTTGTAATGGTGTAAAATAATAATAGAGTCACCGACTTCGGTTTTTTTCGTTATAAATCCGTCAAAATGGTGATCCATTCGAAAAATACCACAAATTATCAAAATAACGTGACATCAGTCATCGCGTTAAAGGTCGTAAATATGTAGATTTGTTTACGTTTTCCCCTACTAACTCCGTGACAGATTGACAATACATCGAAATCGAAAAATGTGACCCTATAATCATTTTAATATCAATCAAACAAAAATTGACAATTGACAAATCAACAATTTCAAGATATCAATTTTAAGAAAAATATATGCCTTCGTCATAAAAAATTGTTAATTTAAAGGCCATATGGCTTTAATGATAACATCAAAGGAGTAGGGAATTTGTCCAGCCTACAATGATGTAAATGTAATGATCTAATTTAATATTACCGTACGACACCGCCGTAGGCATAGGCAAAACATTACCATTCTCCCAAGGTAAAAAACAGTCTACCAAATCTAGATCGACCTCTGGGAGTTTGATAACCTTTCTTCGCATCTTCATCATCCACTAGGGTTACATTACATTAAAACTATTCTTTTTTCACTGCCTGTTATTTTTCTAAAATGTTTATGCACTTGACAAGGGATGCATAAATACATTTTCTCCAATATTCAGACTGGTCAGTATAATTTGTGATGTAGCTCTTTTCCGTCTTTTGAAACCAGTAAGATTGGAAGCTTTACATGAAGAATAGTGGAAATTCCTTCCAGTTTAATTTTCTATTAAAGGAATTAAAGGAATTTATGCTATGAACATCAGCAACGTTCTCCAACACAAGGAGGTAACATCTTAAATTCCACTTTATTTTCAAAATCAGTCTTTACCTATTGTATCCTACAGTTTCACCAAAACCATTGCACCTAAAGTATTTAACTATAAGCAAGCATTACATAACCTTGATTTAGAAGAATACCTAAAAAAAACCTTCTTACATGTGACTGTTCCAATTCGCCTTATATTTACACATCAGTTGGAACCATAACTTCAAAATGATTATGAATTCCATTGAGGACTACGCCAGAGCATGGGCTAAACGAAAAGAAGTTGAACTGGGCACTTTGTCAGAATAGGTCAAAACAACCAGGTCTCTGATAAAACGTCGAATTCATCAGTTAAAAAAAATTGTGTGAATGATCAACTAAAGTCCATTTTCAGAGACGAAGAAGCTGTGAAATGCTATCATTTCTTCGCGATAAATATGCTGTTGTTCCTGCGGACAAAGCTGAAAAAATATTGTCTTTGTATGTAAATCGTACTACTACGAGAGTCTTGTAAAAGAATTAGGAATAAATGAGAACTCGGGTAATCCCACATCCAAAAACATATCATTTGACAAGGATGAGATTTTGGCGAATCATAAGTCCTTCATGGCTTCAATGAACATTACACTGAACAGGAAATCTGATGATTTACATTGTTGTATTGGATACCAAAGCTTCACAAAATTCCGTACAAACAACGATACATTACCGGCTCATCTACATGTTCTACAAAGGAATTGTCCCTTAGATTGACAAAAATGCTGTCCGCAGTGAAAGAGGTTCTTCAGAAGTACAGTGAAACTGTTTACTCGCGTAATGGTATTAACCATATGTGGATTCTACAAAAATTCTAAAGAACTTCTGGATAATTTTAAATCTCGATCATTCTCTGAAATTTATACTATCAAAACTTTTGAATTTTTCAACCCTGTATACCCCCATTCTCCATGTAAAATTGAAAAATCGTCTGAAAGAAATAATTTACAATGCTTTTCAAAATAAAAATAGTATCTTTCGCTATAAATTTATTTCCTTGGGATAGCATATGGCATATTTGGTTAATAGTGAACAAAAAGGTAAAACATGCTACACAGAGGAACAAGTGAGCAGTAAACTTGAGTTTCTTATTGACAACAGATTTGTTGAATTTGGAGGTAGACTTTTTCAACAAATTGTCGGCATTCCTATGGGAACGAACTGTGCGCCTCTCCCTGTCGACCTCTACTTATTTTCATATGAGACGGAGTTCCTTAAGACACTTATCAAACACAAGTAGATCACGGAAGCCATATCATTTAATTTCACATTCAGATATTGATGATGTTCTTTCCATTAACAAGTCAAACTGCTCAAATGGAAGCAGTATTATAACTAATTCGTGAAGGATTCCACGGAACCCTCTGTCTTGCTTAAGATTGTTGCTGTCAGTTTAAAAGTGTAATGTTGACTGTAACAAGTTCATTTACCTGTAAAAAGTTTGTTTTTCTGTAGATGCTTTATCTTGATCTTGAAGATTAACTCCTATACAAATTTTTATAATAGTTCAATGAGGTTTACAAATTTAATTATGACAAAACAGTTTAATTCGGTAATACTTCCTGCAAAAAAACTTATATAAAAATAAGAAGATGTGGTATGATTGCCAATGAGACAACTCTCCACCACATACCAAATGACGTAGAAGTTAACAACTATATGTCACTGTATGGCCTTCAACAATACGCAAAATCCATACCGGATAGTAAGCTATAAAAGCTCCTGAAATGACAAATGTAAAACAATTCAAACGAGAAACCTAGCGATATAAATGATGAAGACGCCGACGCGACATGAATGTCGCAGGTTCGACACAAATCAAATGACTTGTACTTTATTGTCAACAAATGAGACACTTTTAATCAACTCACACGTAAGTTACAGGGAAATAAGAGACAAAGCAACAATTCTATAAAATAAGAATTCTTCGATTTTTTTTTTAGCGTGTATGATCATTTGAACATATACGAATACCAATATTTTATTTTTGTAAATTGCATTCCCTGATATACCTCGCACTATTTGAAAAAAAAACTTTTTGGAATATCTGTTTCACAGGTGACGACGGATATGTTCCAATTGTAGTAATCACAATCCCGTTCTCTTTTTCTCGAATGTGACCTACCGAATTAGACCAAATCACTCGGTTTGTACTTTCACGAATAACACGACGGGTGCCACACATTGAGCAGGATCTGCTTACCCTTCCGGAGCACCAAAGATCACCCCCGGATTTTGATGGATTTATATTGCCCAGTCATACCGATCTATCGAGTTAAGCCAATTGCAACTGATTTTTACAGTTTTTCTTATGTTGTGCTGTTACACTATTGTCCCAGGTTAGGGTTAGGGCTGAGCGCTCAAAGACATGTTTAACTCTGCCACATTCCTTATGTGCCTGTCCTAAGTCAGGAGACTGTAGTTTAATGGTAGTCGTTGGTTCATGTTTGTCATATTTGGTTTTCGTAAATTGTTTTGTTATAAATTAGCAACAATAAATATTGCCGACTATACGGTGTATTGAAGGCCGTACGGTTGCCTATACTTGCTAACATATACTGCATTTAAACTCTGATGGATAGTTGTCTCATTGACAACCATACCACATCTTTTAACTTTAGATTTCTATATTGTGTTTTGTATACTGTAACATTGTTTATCTTTTGTGCGCATACCCCTAAGCCCTCTTTTCGGAATCCCGAGTAAAAGCCCTCGATCATCGATAGAAAATTTAAATACGAACTAATATTTAATCTAAATGAGACTCAAATTCGAAGTCTAACTCGAACTCTACCTCAAAAGGTGACTCAAATTCAAAGTTGAAGTCGAATTGTAAATCGCACTCTGCCTTCAAATGAGACTCAAGCTCGAAGTTCAACACGAAACTCAATGCTTACTCGAACTTTAATTCTAATTATGCCTTGGATTCTAACTTAAAATCGAAGACTAACTCGAAGTGTAACTCGAATGTTATCCCTAACTTTAATTTTAACTTTAACTGGATGGATGGCCACACTCATCCGAGGCACATTAAACATGGAAATTGGTTCTAATAATAGAACTAGTTTTTCCCAAATTGTCACGTGGTTTTACCTCATGACAGACCCACATCAATTACTGGAACGAACACATCATGTAGTGTGAAATCGTCAAATTTTGAAACATCATTATGTAATGTTAAAGCCATATAAAGAATTGGCAAATCATCATTACGAAATAACAAAACCACATCATGTAATGAAACAATTATATTACGTTAAGCCACATACACCTCAAGTAATGTTAAAACCACATTGTCTAATGACACAACCACATTAAATAATTGTGAAACCACATCGAGTAATGACAAAACCATATTAAGTAATGACAATACTATATCAAGTCAATACGAAACCATATCATGTAATATCGAAATATCATTAAGTAATGACTATTCCACATTGAGTTATATCATAACATCATTACGTAATGTCAAAACCATATTATGTAAAGACAAAATATCATCAAGTAATAATAAAACAAAATAACGTAATATCAGAGTACCACATAAGACAGCTGTGGCGTTCCATAGAAATTGCAGGTGTCCCCTTATCACCAGACATGACAAATATCTCGTATATGACACATGCAGATTATCATACTAATGACAATAGCAATTATCTGAGTATGCGACCGTGTTCAGTTCAACAACAAGACATTTAGGACTTTGATGACTCTGAACAACACTGTCTCATTTCTAAATGTAAAACCAAAAACCAAAAAACCTGTAAATTTGCATCACATATTCTCAATTTACAAATAATCGAACTTAGTAAGTACTTCAGCACTGACATGATTTATAACAAACCTATCTAAAATTGACCGTTGATAAATTTTGAAATTGTTAGAAACTAAGGTTTCAACTCCTTCAGGCAAAGTTGACCTTAGATGGATTTGGCTATTTTTTGTTAGGTCCTTTATTGGTTATATAGCTCTTCAACTGTTTCGGTTCTTATACATCCTTGGCTTTCAAATATTCGGCTTTAAGCGTTTCTGACGAAGGTAAATCCAGAAAAGCGCTTTGGAAGCATGAAATGTATAACGTGTTGTTTTCATTTTTTTTTCAAACTTCACCAGAACCTACGATGATCTGAGTTGTAAATCAACATATTTCTTCTACGAATTAGAATGTAACCTATGCGGATTGTTATATGTCGTTGAAACGAAAATAAGGTTTAATAAACATATGTGCGGCCATAGATGCAAATGACATTGTTTACCAGCATTTTAATAAGCCTGATCATTCAATCTTTCAATCTAGTTTGCATCATCGAAAAAATATACAACAGGACTAACAATCCTCATCTTGCAACCCTTCTTCGTAGACAAAAAAAAAAGACTGCTGAAATCGAGAATTGGGAACTGCGACATCATATGAGTGCAATGACTAAATTGATGGTATACAGTAATAAGTATTATATCCAATTTTCTCAACCTTGGTAGATGGGATAAACATTTTCAACTCCTCGACGTAGACGCAGTCATGGTCATTGTCAGTATACTTCACATATTATTCATGATGTATCTTTTAATGACCTTCTGCCATTTATACAAACGCCAATCACATTCTCACGAAGCTTTTTTTATTGGTCTTTTCAAGCTCATTCACTGTACAACTTATCTACTAACCCTCCCGCAGACACCTGAGATCACAACCGGTTTTTGGTGGGGTTGGTGTTGCTCAGTCTTTAGTTTTCTTTGTTGCGTTTTGTATACTGTTGGTTGTACTTCGGTGTCTGTTTTAGTTTTTTGCCATGGTGTTGTCAGTTTATTTTCGACCTATGAATATTAATGCCCCTTTGGTATATTCGCCTCTTTTACACCATAAGTTAGTCGGTGCTCCTAACGAAAAGAGGCTCATACAGAGCATACATACACACACAACATACATTATATATTTGCAATTCGAAAGTCCCACATGTGAAAAAAGGATATAGAATATAAGAAGTTTAATGTAGAGCAAAATCACAAACTATCCGTGTTTTGACCACTTTTATTACGTCGGATATCTGCGTTTATATCATGAAGCTTGATCAGTTCGTCTGTTCATTTATCCTGCAAAATATATATAAGAGTTATTAACACATATTATCATCGATGGTTTCCTTGAAAAAGGGGTGCTGATTACAACGAAGCTACAAAACCAACTGATAAAGTTAAAGTCATACCTTCACTAATTTTACGGACTCCATCACGATTTGATTGACCGTTATGCCCTCTTCACATACACGGATTTTTCTTACAAGCTCTTACGGATCGTCAACTCTTAGTCAATCACAAGCATCCGTAAATGACTTGCTGGTATCCGTAAATAACTCGTAACAACTCACAACGACTCGCAGAAACTCTTAAGGATCCGTGAAAGGAGGGGCAATTTTTTTTACATGTCAAAAATCGTCATACGACATTTTATTATTCTAACGGTCTATATCTGGTATACAACTTCATTAGCACCATTGCATGTAATGCGTCAAAGATCTAGAAGTTATTTCATTCGTACGGTTTGGAATTGCGAGTATTTATATATTTTGTTTATATATAAATTAAGAACAAATATCAAATCATTTCATAGCTTATGAACATAGTCCAATAAAAGAGGGACGAAAGATACCACAGGGACAGTCAACCCCAATAATATCTCCTTTTTTTCTTATTGCGCATTGACCACTAATACAAAGACAAATGTATAATTCTATTTTTGGTATTGAAAAAGATTGGGAAAATGTAATTACTCTGTATTAAATACAAAAGAGTATTCCAGGAACTTTATCTCTAGATAATACTCACTGGATGTTAAGTATCCAACAATCAATCAATCAATCTAGATAAAACTCTTAAATTTAACACTTATCTTAATTTATAACATGTAAGATCTTGAGATGACATAGTCCTATAACCTGTAAGATCTTGAAATGACATAGTCCTATAATCTGTAAGATCGCGAGATTTACCGCCTTGCTTACTCCAGTAAATATGAAGTCACGGTATTTATTTTATCAAAATAAGCATAGATTTGCTGCAAAGTAGGGAAGACAAACACTTATTGTAATACAGGTTGATCTTGTTTGGCTAAGGTAGAATTATAAAAACCTCATAAGTCTTTTTTTCTGTTGGTTATAAATAAATTAATGGCGTGTTTTTGTATTCATTTCAGAAAAAAATAGATTTCAATTCACATTCATGTTAAGCTCTTAATGTTGTTGTATAATTATTTTATTGTGAGATTGCTGTCTCATAGACCTTTACCCAATATCTCCTTTTTTTTCTTATTGCGCAATGACCACTAATACAAAGACAAATGTATAATTCTATTTTTGGTATTGAAAAAGATTGGGAAAATGTAACTACTCTGTATTAAATACAAAAGAATACTACAGGAACTTTATCTCTAGATAATACTCACTGGATGTTAAGTATCCAACAATCAGTCAATCAATCTAGATCAAACTCTTAAATTTAACACTTATCTTAATTTCCATCAACAGCTGAATAAAATAGATATTGATTTGATGTAAAGAAAGAACATAAGAAGAATCTTAAATTGAATTAAAACTAGTAAAATCCAATAATAACCTTCAATGGGTTCTGTCCTACACTTCACTCCAACAGTACCGATGTAAATTGCTGTTGTCCCAGTTTCCCATTCAACATTACACTCCTCTAAATCGCTAGCATTTGGAGGACATTTGATGTCGTCTATCCACATCTGTCCCTTTCCGGGAGGGATATTATCATATTTCGGCATACCTCCATACCTATATAATTATTGGTTGCACTTGTAAAAAAAGGTTCATGTCGCATGTTCATTTCTTTAGTCGCATGTTATGTTCGATAATACTTGCATCTATATTACATGTTCATGTAGTCATTCGGTCATCAATTTTGTTGACCTGTATGTACTTAAATCTACGGTGGGTTCGTGTTGTTCAGTCTATGGCGTTGTCAGTTTATTTTTGACTAATGAGTTTGAATGTCCCTTTGGTATATTTCGCCTCTTTTTTCGGGATAAGAAGTATATATTTCTCAGATGATACGATATTCTAAAACCTGCATTTCCTATCATGATTCTCTTGATATAGGGTTGCTGCACACAAGGCATATTTGTTACCGAGAGTGCTAACTTAATGTATGAATTTAAAGTCATCCCTTCGACAGTTTTACGGACGGTATCACAAGCTGGTTGACCGTTATAGAACATCTGTGTCACCTGCATGAGCAACACGACGGAGCTGAAATTGTTTCCCCTTCCAGAGCACCTGAGTACGTTTTTTGCCAAGGGTTGTCAGTTTTTCTTCGCATTATTAGTTTTTAGTGTCCCCTTGGTATCATCCACCTCTTTATCAAAATGTTTTATTTCGAATTTTTCACTAGTATATATATTCAATTTGCGAACGTCAAATCTCATATCGTGGGTAACAACTCTACACAGCAATGTTATCGTCAATTGTGACAAAAACACACTAAGATACCACAAAATATATACCATACTATGAGGTTTCTGACTTGCGTAGGGTATAGCATCAAACTCGGGCAATCCTCGATAGATACACTAAACATCCTTCAGCATATTTTTCCCCCGCGTCATACGGCTCAACGCTAATTAATGCAAATTTAAATTTAAAACTGTTATTTCGAACCAGTATAGCAATGAAATTGTTTCAATACTTACTTATATCCCATCATTTTACAAAACACGTTTGCTTCCGGATTACCAAACGATGTTGCCGAAGTTCCCCAAATGTTGTTGTGTAAAAGTTCAACTCGTCCTTCGTTTTCTTCATTCGACCCTGCTAGTCGAACACGCACTTCTGGATTAATACCTTAAAAGGAATTTGATAAAAACAAGTAGTTCTGACTATTGTGTCGTTTAACAATTTGTTTTTTTACATAGATATTAAAACATTTACTGAAACATGAATTCCGTAAGTGTTGTTATTTGAACAATTGAGACAAGAAAAGGTCCTTTTCTGTTATCAATACTAGTGCCATGAGATAATTTATAGTGTTTATTTTATTTTCAATTTCATAAACCAAACATTTAATTTCTTCAATTACATTAGTAATTCTTCATTCATATTTGCTTTAAATAACTAAAATGAATGAAAATGGAGGCAAACAATCGTCAACTTGAGTGATTGGAGCATTATTTTCTATGCATGAAATAATTTCAATGCTCATATTGCTCTTACGTCATAATTTATAGCCTCATAATTATATTTTTCTTGTTTATTTCTTTTTCTTGAAGCTTATTTTGTTGGTTGCCCAATTTAATTAAGGAATGACTGTAATATTTTTTCTGTCTATGAAGAAATAACATCAAAAATGTGGTGCACACTGAATAACCCGCGTAGCGGGTTATTTTAAAGTGTGCACCACATTTTTTATGTTATTTCGAATAGACAGAAAAAATATTACAGTCATTTCTTGTAATTTAATTCTGAATTCCATTTTAAACCGGAGTAAACCATGAAAAAACGTTGATGACGTCACGGTCACATGACAAAATTATGTATATGAGCTGATAAACAAAACAACGTCAGCCAATCAGAAGACGCGTTACATCCAAAATTAAATTATATTCGAATAATAAAAGTGTCCGTACAGATGAACATATTAAGAGTTTATTAAACCCCGTAACAATCAGGTATGTTGTCATATTAGGCATGATTGTTGCCTTTACACTTACTAATTTCCGTATCGGTCCAACATCTTATAGCCAATGCCATGGAAATTCCAAGATCACATCCACATGATGTTGCTTCACAGCGTTCTCCCCAGTCCGTATGCCTACATTCATTAAAATGCATTGCGTTCTCGGGGCATGATAGGTTTTGCAAATATTCTCGGGTCATATCCAATGAACTATTCGAAAGGTAAATATCTTGTTTCATATAACTCCAACCACCAAACCTTGAGCAAGATAAAAAATACAGGTTAACATTTATGTAAGGTATCTGCTATTACATCCCTTTTTGAGAACGTACGTTCTGTTTGTGCTACTGTAAATTCTTATAATAAAAAATTCACGGATATTAAAACATGTATCATAATTATGATTTAATGAAACCACGAAACAGATCACTGTAAACTTGTCGTGACTAAATATCTCGTAAAATCGATTTCCTTATATTCTCCTTTTCAGTAAATAATTGAATTTCGTGTGAAATTACATTTTAAACTGAACTTTTATTACAAAGTCAGCTCCAAGAAAGTTTTCACACTTCTCCTGATTTGGTTATTTATTATATCACAAAAATGCTATATTATTTTGTTCACACTACAATCAAATATATATACAATATAATGTTAATAGGTTTACCGTACTCCCCCAACTGCTTCGTGCCGAATACAAAAACAAACAAAAAAGTTGATACTTTTCTTATATTGATCTTATATTGTTAAATGTCAACACAAAATAAGAATTATTTTCCATCCCGAAACGAGCCCCATATTTTGAGGACAAGTGGCGTAACGAGAAATCAACATTGCACGAGATATAGCGAGATATCACTTTGTTACTGTAGTTGGGTAAATAAATACCATGCTGCAATATTATTACGTTTACTTACCTGAAACCAAGAGTGTGACAAAGAGTATTGACTTCTGACTGCCCGTTGATTCCGTTGAAGCACACAAATCCCCAGTGTCCATTTAGAAAAACTTCAACAACACCTTCACGTAAATCTTTGAGATCCATACCTGGTATTTTTACTGTCAAACGAATTGGTACATCTGGAACTGAAGCCATTACTTCAGGTGTTAAACATTTTCCATTAAATTTCACAAATACAACTTAACTTAATATAGTTTCCATACAGTGTTTATGCGCACAGTAAAATAAGACCTTAAAAAGTATTAACCCTTTCATTTTTTTCAAACCAATTTTGACTATTGAGATGGGTCACAAGATACCTCCCCTTGATTTGCCTTATTCAGTATATGTTAGGAAAGTTGAGAGATTAAGATATCCCATCACTGGACCGGATTTTAACGGATATGAGCAAATGAAGGTTCATTGAAATTCAAGTCTTACCAACTTTAATGCTGTTTATAGTGCAAATAGACGGCGATGAATTATGAAAAAACTTGAAACGAATAAAAGAATTAAATATTAATAGAAGCTATCAGTTAGAAAAACTCATTTATTTATCGTTCTGTGTCCAGCATCCAATCGACTGTTCGTCAAGATTTGAAGTAGTTGACGTGAAGCACGTGTGATGTATTGTCATTATAAAATGTACAAAAAATGAAGTAATCAAAACAAGGGACCAAAGAAGTGACATGATTTAACAATCATGCTTCATTTATTATTTAGATTTCAAATATATAAGATATTGTTTGATGTGAAACAAAACAGATGTAGATAAAAGATGAAGAAAACACATACTAACAATGCTTACATTTACTTCATTTGAACTTTGGTGGATAGTTGTTTAATTGGCAATCATACCACATCTCCTTATTTATATAAGATACTGCATTATTACATACTTTCCAAAGGCTGTAATCTACACGTTACTCCAACCAAAAATCTACAGTCGGTCTTTGGTTCTGGACAGTAGCACTGACTTATATCTGTAACATTCGGAGAGCATCGGAGTCCAAATATACACATTCGATTCCTATTTCTTCTTGAGGTAAGTAGTGTTTTAAACACAGGCCTATCATCTATTAATCGATTACGTGGTACTCCTCCATACCTGCATAGACAAACTATTTACTATTTACCGAAATGGAAGATTGTAGGTTGTGTTAAAAAATAAAATAAGGAGAAATAGTATGATTGCCAGTGAGACAACTATCCACCAAAGACAAAGTGACGTAGATGTTAGCAACTGAAAGTCACAGTATGGCCGCAAATATACACTTCACAACAAGCTTAAAAAAAAAGCCCTAACATTATATAAAAAAAAACTAATATCAATTCAAACGAAAATCCAAGAGCCTGATTATGTACAAAACCAACAAGCGAAACACAACCATTATATATAGTAACAAACGGTAGCACTGAATTACAGGTTCCTGACTTGGTAAAGGCACATACCGAATCGGACGGAGTTTAACATGCTTGCAGGCGCCCAACCTTCCTCTAAAATACGACAGCGGTGTTACAGCGCAACCTAAGAACAAACTATTAAATTCAATTGAAAAAGCTTGACACATCAGATCGATACAAATCGCAAAAAAAAAAAAACAAACAAAAACAAAATTACTAAAAACACAAAATACCGATCTGAGATCCTAGAAATTGCTGAAAGCTAGTTCCAAGCAAAACATAACTACAAAAACATCATATATATCAAAAACAAAATATCAATCAGTACACATCCAATGTACCAAGTCAGGAATATGACAGTTGTTTTCCATTCGTTAGATGTGTTTGAGATTTTGATTTTGCCAATTGTTCAGGGATTTTCCGTTTTGAATTTTCCTTGGAGTTCAGTATTTTTGTTGTTTTACTTTTTAGTGTAAAGATTTCATAAACAGAGTAGAAAAAAAATTAACCTAGTGCAATGCCAGAAAAATAAGTATCGACAGAATGTAGAACTGTAGGCCTTGATAACTGTTTAATATTATACCTATTTAGTAATGTTTTAATTTATTGATAAGAACATGCATGTTAATTCCGATGAAAACAATATTCAAACTTCTTATAACAATGTTAAATCGATAACCATTCAGAACAAGTTTATTTTACTCTACTGGTATCTGAATATCTAAGATCGTGAAAACATGTCGCTATTGAAATGCATCGACACGGCGTATCCATCATCTAATTCGTGTTGGTGACCAATAATGTTATGAAGTGTCAATTTCAGTCGTCGTTCTAACTCTGTTGAAACAGTTTTTCGAGCGTAAAGTATTAACTGAGATAACTAAACGCTATGGATGGAGCAGACGTTACTGTTGAGAAGTGGGAAGTTCAAAATTGCAAAGTTAAAATAATCATGTTTGCCGTAGATTCTATTTTAAAGTCATCCACCTGTGTCAAACTGGAGGAAAAGATCAAGACATGAAACAGACATTCTCCTTCTCTTTCGGTGGCATTCTTAATAAAAGGTTCAATGGGATATATGAGATGTAAACACTCAATGAATTGTGGGTTTTTGAGTGACGGGAATCATCAATATGTCCGAAAGAGAAATTTTGAAGGATGTTTGTCTTTCGATTTTGATGAAGTTGCTTTATGAATTCAAATTCGAACCCATTGGAAGACCAACTGTCTACTGAAATATAAACTCAAAAAATATGTCGACCATAAAAAAAGTTCAGCATTTAGATCACATCATTTTCAGTGTAAGGGTTGAAGGAATCAGAGTGGTTCTTAACAAAGTATGATTTTTCATGACCTAAAACAGGGAATTTGTACGTTGCAGTCGATCTTTCAATTGAGCATGGATACAAATAGTGTTAAGCGTAGAAAAAAAAAAAAGATTATTATATTACTGCACATTTGTGATTAAAGATTTTGGAGTAGATCTTTAGAATATTTATTAATCCACCTCTGATTGACACCGCTGGATGAATATACATCATCACAATATTATGAAGACTATATTTTACTGTACAATGAATTGTGTTAATTCGAACATCTTGCCAACACATGATTTTTGTGATTTGGTTATCCAGTATAAAGATATGAGAATTTCATCGTCCTTTTTTTTTTTATCTTAATACCAAGGAAGAGAGGACGGATTTGTGAATTTCTAAAATCTCCTCTTTCTTAGATGATATAGGGGGATATGTTAGATTTCAATTTTTGCTGTGAATTCCAAGATCTTTAGTGAGGCATTCCAAATAATATTTTTTGCATATACAACAATATAGTTTGAGGCTTTGTCTGCTGAAGCAACAACACATTTGTTGTGAAAGACGATATAGCATTTAACGTAAGGACACTTGTCTTTTTTAAACTTGTCTGTTGACCTTTTCATGTCTTTTCCAGATTTACGGGTTAGCGTCTCGTTTAGGTATACCACATGTCGCCTTTCAAAGAGTGAAACGCGAGACCGAATAGAATAAATGAAAAAAAAATCTAACTTTTTCCTTTTTAATCTGTCAAGTTTAGTTAGACAGGCATAATAATTACAAATAAGATACTAAAGTTTTCATAGAGGAGCAACATCAGCTGTCATGTATGCCTTTAGTTGTTGAGGGTCTGTTAAACGTCATTCATGTAGCGCTTTAGAAGATATAAGGTGGTGTTACAGAGAAGAGAAATAAGAACAATAAATGGAGACAAACTAATCCGTTATCAAAAACCTTCAAAGGCCTCTAAAAACTTTAAAAAAAAATCAATTTTTAATATGCCGCCTTAAAACGCTTTGGGTCCGTAGTCAAATATAATATATGTCAGTTAATTGGCAACGTCATAATTGGTTTTACTATTACAATTTACTCCCATGGCCTCGACAGTTTTCAAAAAACACAGAAACAAATAAATAAAGGATGACACGGATTTGTTTAAAGCACGATTTCGTAAATAAAAGTCAGTTTAAATTGGATATTTAGTAGAACTCGAATGGGTAAGTTTTAAAATTGTGAAAAACTTTACAAACATTCTAACCGCCTGTAATTGGGGAATCGTTTGATTAAGAATGTCACGTATTCATTTATTCGCCGTGTACGTCAATATTAATATTAAAAGTGTGGTCAATTACGACAAGAGCAAATATATAATTTGATCTAGAGCGCCTCGATCAAAATATTCTCCTAGAATCAAATAATCCATGGGGCTTCAATTTTGATTTTACCACAGGTTGGCGCTTCATACCAATATTTTACCCATTATTATTGCTTGTGGTACATTATTTTGCATTAAAGTGCAAATCCGTGTTTAAATCAATATAAACTCCAGCCCACATTAATTATTTCTTTACAAATATGTACATGTAATTTATAAGGAACTTTGAATATGTCAAGATGATTGCACTACAAACATATATTGTATATACTACCAAGAAATATACTAAATGGTTTACATACGGATATCCAAGTGATCGACACACTAAGGATGCCTCTATTGTACTGAAGCCCCGGAAGTCAAATCGATTCCATTTGTTTCGTTGGAGAACTTCAACAAGTCCTTCCCCTTCCTGTGTATATGATTCCAGTCTAGTAGTGGTTAATACTGATTCTAGAATTCATATAACTATCATTGTTGTATGTTTTATTATATGATGCCCCTTTTTACACATTGAGAAAATAAATAGGCCATTTTCTGATGATTGAAAAAACATTTTGATTATATAAAAGTAAAATATTTTCCCATGGCCCAAGTTTTCCATTTAAAGACATATATTCGAAAAGTGCCATAAAAAGACTTTTAGAGTATATATTGGCTCCATGAGTGTTGATCCCAATATATAGATATAAGTAGATGTGGTATGGCTGCCAATAAGACAACTCTCCATCCAAGTCATAATTTGTAAAAAAGTAAACCATTATAGGTCAAAGTACGGCCTTCAACACGGAGCCTTGGCTTGTACTGGCTCTATTGGTGCTGTGGATGTTGATCTCAATATATAGCCTGCGATTGTTCTGTGTATTTCTTAAATTATACTGTTTATTGTGTTTATGTTTATATAAAAAAAAACAATCTGGAATACCTTTACTACTAGTCAGTCAGATTAAGGTTTGCAGCTACTGAAAGCATGTAAAATATTCAATCTTTAGATGTTTAAATAGGTCGTTCTACAGTATGATTGAATAACAATATCAATAGCCATTATCAATGAGTCCAGTATATGTAAAAAAGAAATGGCTATGGGACGATTCATCATTTTCAAATTCGATTCCGGAAAATATTTATTCTTCCCTAACGTTGCACTAACACCTAATTCGATGTATTAATAAGAGTTAACTACGATGTCTTACTACATTACACATGCATGTTATACACAGATGAGCACTACTGATTGTTCTTATGTAGATGAAAGTTTGTTTGGCATACTAATCTATTGGCATGGTATCTTTGATGTGTTTTTATAGTTATATATGATTATGACTTTCGTTGCCTTTGATGTTTTAGCCTGAAGAAAGGAATTCGTACTAGAATTATTATATTTTTATTATTTTCACATACAGTAAATGTTGCTTAATTGATCTTAATTGACTTTTATGTAGATTCTCAAAGAACTAGCGTTAACGAATAACTGAAGTTTTCATTGCAGAAGGCATTTAACATAGAATTGGTGCGTTAAAGGACTTAAATGAGTATATTTTGGTAAAAGTACGTAACTGATAAAGCAAGAGTCATTGTTTGTTTAAAAAATGAAATTAAAAAAAAAAACATTGCTATTTAAACAATAAAACAAGTGATATTCTATTTTAATGTCCTGAACCGACTAGCATTGATCCATATCACAATCAAATATAAACGACCGTATAAACGTATATAAGTTCTCCTAAAAATTGAAGAGATAGCAGCAGATTAACGCTGTTAAATCTAGTAAAACCATCAAGAATATAGAAATCAAGACCAATAAAAAAAAACAAAAAAACACGTGGCGATCGTATCAACTACAAACGAAGCCAGAGTGTTTGCGTCGACATGATAAGCATATCATGTTATGCATGCATCATCCGCCATACGAATCCACAACGATTCAAATAAGAGAATATGACCCAATAATTGATAAATTTACAGATCAGACAACTGTTCTGCGATAAAAAAAAAAAAAAAACGAAGATCTGGAAAATCCTGTTTTTTATATTCTAATTTACCTTGAACATGAACTTTAAATTGTCTTTCTAAGGCAGTTGATCTTCCAGCATTAACATGACATGTAAAAATTCCAGAGTCCGAAGCTTTCGTATTTCTTATTAAAAGTTTACTCGTGTATTGCTGACCTGTCCGTTTCCTTAATCCAATCGAATATCTGCTATCCTCACTTGCGTTGATTGTGATTTTTTCAGATGTTATGTTATCTATCCTCTCCCACTGGCCGACAATATAAAAATCAAACACACAAGAAACAGTCTATCATTCAAATTCAAAATGCAAAACTAAAAAGGATAATTTGAATCTTTTTTGTAATGCAATTTAATACATTTATGTAAAAAAAACAGAGCAATTGAAAGTTAAAGGTCTCACTATGTAGTTCAAATATTTTCTTCTTGATCATCACATTTTCTTGGGAAAATCGGTTTTGTATTGTATGCCTGTAGACAGATATTTCCAAATATAAAAATAAAATAAGCTACTAAGTAGAGAAAATTCGTCTTCAACGGATTTATTTATGACTGTCTGTTGTTATTAATCAAGACCATGTTTTAAACTCTGGATCTCTTGTGTCGTTGGCAAACTGTCTGATTATCGTGGTTTCCATATCTTTGTTATTCATATCACATTATATGATTGAACAGACAAAACTTCAAAGTATATACTTTTTTTTATAATAGAAATATTAATATAATATTTAGCGACCTTTTTATACCATAAATCCACTGGAAGATATTTTTTATTTTTTTATTCACTATTGTTTTAACATACTTGAAGATGTATGATCGGAATCAAATTTAAAGTAAGAGTTCAGTCACATGTTCAAAGTGGAGCTGTACGGAAGCCTGTTTGTGTCTGGTGTGTTTTTTTTTTATAGATTTAAGTCGTTATTACTTGATAACGGTTAGTCGTATTAAAAATTTACTAAGTAGTGATAACGAGTTATCTAAGTCATGAAAAAGAATTAGCATATTCGTGATAACGAGTAAACTTTGTCGTGATAACGATTTTGCTACGTCGTGATAATTAAAGGCAATAGTAGTATACCGCTGTTCAATAGTCATGAATCGATTAAGCGAAAACAATGCCGGGTCACAAACCAAAACCGGGGGAAACACGGCAACTATAAGAGGATAACAACGGAATAACAGAAACACTGAACTGCTACAAATACAAACGCCAACATACATAGAAACGGAGTATTTGATAACAACTGCCATATTCCTGACTTGGTACAGGACATTTTAAGAAAAAATGGTGGGTTGAACATAATAAGTTAGCTAAGTATTGATAACGAGTTAGCTTAGTCGTAAAACTACACAATGACACTAACCGGCTCCCGTAGAAATGTCCTAGTTGAATTTACGGTTTTCAATTTCAGCGCTATTGTGAATAAAACGTCTAATTGGAACTTAAGATTATTTTGTATCACTACCATATTTTAGCTTTCAATTTAACTTAAACATATTTTAATACATAAAAAAACTTTACCTGGATATGAGGTTCTGCATTGCTGTGTACTTTACATCTAAGTATGATTTGATTGTTTTCTCCTATTCCATAATTACTATAGTAAGGCGGTAGGAACTCTAAACCAGGCACACTTGTGACATCTACATAAAACACATTTGGAAAATCAAAGATCCTCAGTAGAAAGAAAGACAGTATTTGCATCAATATGATGGATATAAGATACTAGCATGTGTCACATATCTTAGTTTGTAATCGTGCATTTCATTCATTTTATTTTACACTTAACTGTAAGGTCATTGAACATTGTAAACATTTACAGATATTTTAAGGTTGTATCAAAGCACAAGTCTATTTTCTCTAAAAAAAATATTAAAAATTTTAACAAAACTGCATTATTTTGACAAATAATTGTGAGTGCGAAATATTGAGCACATGTGAATACCATAGACATTTGAATTGCCACTTGAGTTCAATATTGGTGGGTCCACAAACCATTTGATTATGAATCCAAATCTTTTTTTTTTTTTATAAAAAAAAAATTTTCTATTTTGTTATTGTTCTTATGCACAAGGACCTTTCTTACATCTTTTCTATCTGAGAAAAGAGACAATATATTACTGATTTTTAAAATTTTATCTGTAGACATGCTAAAAACGGACTTAAAAGATAATAATAACAATACAGTCTAACGTTGATCCTGAAAAGTATATATACTTACAATGTGTTTCAGGGCGCCTATATACATCATAACCCTCATAAGCGTTGTTGTGGCGCACAGCGCCACACAATAAGAATATGTATATCCAATGTACATTGTAGCCCATCATTAACTCTTACCAATATATACATGTAGTTATATCTACTAAAATATCACTTCTGTAGAAAAAGTAACTACCTTTAATAATTTGAATTTAAGTACTATCTAAATGATAATCATCTCAAATTGGCATTAATTTCACTTACATTAAAATTGTAATTTATGACAAATGGCATTAAAAAGTCAATAACGCATGTTTAGTGACTAATTCGCCTAACTAGCACTTCGTACATTAGCATCCTTTCAAGTACTGGTATTTATTTTCAATGATGAGTGTTATTTATATTTTTGTGACTGTTCTTTTTTCATATGAAATCGGATGGTTATCGTAGTATTACTCCAAACAGATGTTCGTAACCCTTGACAGATTTCATGCGCCTTAAAAAATTATAACATTTAGTTTGCTTTTTTTGCAATGTTCTTGTTATCCTAATGCCACCACAGTCTACATACATATATATCATCCATTTATGTCAGCAATATATAACGACTCGATTTAATAAATTTGGATAACATTTTTATATTATTCACTTACTATTAGTCTCAATTTATTGCAAGTTATTATTTCTTAGTATCACTGACAATCTTTATTCAAGACAAAGGATAAACAAGACAGACTATGCCAGTTATAACTGTTTGGAATCATATACATCCTTAGCCTCCAAATATTCTACGTTGGGCGTTCCTGATGAAGGTAAATCCAGAAAAACGCTTCTGAAGCATAAAATTTAAAGTGTAATTTTCAATTTTTATGAATATTACTAGTGTAACCGTTCCCTGACAAAGATGTGTATTCATTTTCGTGATTGTTTTTTTTTCAATTTTTAGTTATCGTTTGAAATCACAATTGACGAGAGGTACTAGTAATTGGTTGAAATATATATATGGGGCATTTAATAAACTTCATGTAGTTCGGTGTACTTCCACGTGCGATTTCACAGCTGGTACACAAGTCTCTATGGGGAATCAACAGCCTGTGTTTTGTTTGGAAGATATTCTTTTGATTTCTGCTTCTTTAAAATTTTTAGTGTCCCTAAACGTTTTTTATGGTTTGGGTAAAGCACTCTATTTACATTTGTTCTTTAGCTGATTTTGGTATCTTTATTTAAATACGTGTGTTGAGGGGGGGGGGGGGGGGGGGGGTTGCATCTTGTACATCTTGATGTAACGAATCATGGGTAATACCAACACATAGCCAGTGTCTTAGTACTGGAATGAAAATACTGAGTATTTTCAATCTACAAAAAAGTGGTAAATTTCAAAGAAATTGTTTCAGAAGTACAATGTTCTCTTTGTTGATAATTTGCTTTTAACCTTTTATATTTTATTAGCAAGAAATATTTTCGGATATTTACGGACACCATCAAATTGTTTGATCGTTATAGAACATAGGTAACCAGAGAAATGTTCCATTTGTCTTAGAAAAAAGTAAAATAACAAAAATACCGAACCCCGAGGAAAATTCTAAACGGAAAGTCATGTTCACCCTTCTTTCATTGTGACATCACCGAATTTGATCAATTAATTGATATGTAGCAGTGGAGCAGTGAGTCTTTAAAAGTATAAATCATCATTCTAAAAGCAAATTAAGAAATAACATTCATATTTATCTGTTTTGTTAAAATTTGAATTTTACAATATACATTTAAACTTAAATTGGTTTATTGCTTTCAAAGAATGTGTTTTTGTGTATAATTACCAGTGAATCTTCATTACATGTCTATGTGCCTACAGTCTGAAAACGTTACATAAAGCATGGATATCCATGGAAACCTATCAACCATCTGAACTTAACTTTAAAGACAGAATATAAATACTAATTACCTTCGGAGGTGTCCTGAACATTCAAGATGACAACTGTAAAATAAAAATAAATGAAAAGGCATAAAAGAGAAGCGTAAGATACCAGAGGGACATTCAAACTCATGAGTTGAAAATAAACTGACATCGCCATGGCTAAAAAAGAAAAAAGACCAACAGACAAACAATAGTACACAAAACACAACATAGTAAACTAAAGACTGAGCAACACGAACCCCAACTAAAACTGGAGGTGATCTCAGATGCTCTGGAACGGTAAGCAGATCCTGCTCCCCATGTGGCACCCAATAAACTTTCATATATTCTGCATACATGTACTTGAAACATGGAATTGGTTCTTGTAGAGGGATGTCATACACTTGCTTACAGTTTATGACAAAGAGAAACTGAACTGTTCTGATTCGAGCACCACTGATGAATTTAATGAAGACGAAATGCGCATCCGAAGTACCAAATAGTTAGCTTGATATATATTTAAGGATTTTTGTTTTATGTACGATTCTTTTCAATGCATTCAAATACTCATTATGTAGACCTAGTGTTAATAAATCCTTTTGGAACATGTCGTGAGACGGCTGATCTATTCAGTTATCATCTTTGATGTTAACATTTACACGATTCATTATATTCATTATCATTCTCGAACATGGAGTAAAGATTGCATAATCTACGGATGTTCATATTTATACGTTAAAAATACTTTCTTTTTGTACTAAGGTACAAATGTAGATGGGGGTGAGGGGGTCTTAATTAAAATCCATAGAGTTTTAATAATTTGTAAAAATGTAGTTTATATCATGCTTTTTTCAAAAATATAATAAAAAGTATTGGTCACCGGGTTTTTTTTCACGCTACAGATTGTGGAAAATTGTCAGATTTTGTATCGATTATGCATGGAAAACCAAATTGTGTGTGATAAAAAGAAAACAACACCATAGAACTTTAAGATAAAATAGGAGAAGATAACTCTAACAATATGCTTTCAGATAAAGAAAAGAAAAAATGGGGTCACAGGACTCGTTTTCTTGCTACATAATAAAATAGGTAAATTCACAACACATTCTATTACAAAAGTTACTTTATCTGAGTTATCTCCCCTTATGTCTGAGTTACCTCCCCTTATACGGCAAAGTTGAAAAAAAATTAATCAAACAAAAATATTCTGTTTTTTGTAAAGTACAACCGTAAATATGATAAAACACATAATTTTCTATATTAACATGAAAAGTGTTACACATGAATTACATACTACTACTCTAGAAATTTGCACATTTCATTAAAGATCTAGACCAATTGTTATCTGTTATTTCAAAATCCAAGATAGAGGAAGACATAATTCGATATATGCAGTCAGTTTGGTTATATTTTGTCTTAATAAGGTCAAGAACTTTGATGATACATATCAAAATGCAAAATAATAATTCGACCTAATTTAAAGCTGTATGCGTGCGACATATGAGGTAACCTCAGCTTGATACCGATTTCTTATGTGCTCAACATTTACAAAATGTCAGCTGGAAAATTGAAATTAAGGAAGCCAGCAGGTAGATCGATTCCATTAATCGATTCTAACCACAAACAATCAAATGTTTACAAGGAAAGCGATGATTTGTCTATATTTATTTTGATATTGGGTTCAAATGGCTATTGGAAATTTCAAGATAAACTCGTGTTTATGTCAAGGAGATTGTGTTCGTGATTTAAAACTACAATTATTGTATATTATTCTGGAAACAGCGTAAATACCGCCATATCGGGAAATAGTTTTTTAAAAGGTTTCCCCAACTTGATTTCGAATCCTATAATTGACTGCTATGTAAAATTGAACTATTATAGTTGTTATAATTTTTCAATAAAGAATACTGTTAAAACTACAACTAAATACCGTCAACTGCAAATAAGAGTCACTTTGCTCTTCTGTGTTCAGATAACACATCGGTCATTATTATACTTTATGTCAAAATGCCAGATTTTGATTGGTTAATACGAGGGTTACAAATTTACTCTATCCTATGGTAAACACTCTATTACCCTTCACGGAGACACTTGATCAAGTGTGCGCTTTATTGAATACGGATGGTTGTTATGTACAAGATGTCATAGTTAATTACTTTGAATTTGAAATTAAATAGACAGTAATAACAGAACATTCAGTATAATAAATTGAATAACACATATCTGAGAGGGTGATAGAGCAGATTGTTACCCCTCGAAAAGACATTGTCAACCTTGGCTTCGCCTCAGTTGACAATGTTTTCTCGGGGTAACAATGTAACAGGGGTGGCCACTGGCTAATCACAAAAACTAGACACCCTTGTGTACTGGAAATATTTAATAGATGGTAAGAATATAACCCTGCAATTAACAATATAATATGTATAAACACATGTACTAAACAATAATATCACATTATGCATTTAAAGACAATTGTACATCTAGTCCCTGATAATTAACAGTAAATAAATAAAAGTGCTATTGCAAAGTATCACAAATACATAAGTATGAAAAGAAGGTTATTCTTTATAGTAAATTGCAATAATATTCAATATACAATATTCAAATAATTATTAAATAGTATTTCTTTATTTATACGTTTATCAAACTGTGAGAGTTTCATAAATAAGTTCGTAAATTTTACGGACGCCATCACGATTTGGTTGACCGTTATGGAATAACCGTTTCACAGATGATATCGGATATGTTCCTTATGTCTTAACTACAATACCCTTCCCTTTTCACGAATGTGACTTACCGAATTAGACTATTTACGGGATTTGTAATAACATAAGCAACTCGACGGGTGCCACATGTGGAGCAGGATCTGCTTACCCTTCCGAAGCACCTGAGATCACCCCCAGTTTTTGGTGGGGTTCGTGTTGCTTAGTCTTTAGTTTTCTATGTTGTTTCATCTGTACTATTATTTGTCTGTTTGTCTTTTTATTTTTGGCCATGACGTTGTCAGTTTGTTTTCGATCAATGAGTTTGACTGTCCCTCTGGTATCTTTCGTCCCTCTTCAATAATGTAAACATTATACAAACACTTATTAAATACCACAATCAAGATCAATCATTATTTTATCATTGTTTATATTATAACATAAAACATTTAATTACCTGTCTATGGGATTTAGGTTATAATTCCACACGTACAGGTAACAATAGTTCAACTGTCAACATTTAAATCTGAAAAATACATAATTGAACAAATTCTCACTACCCTTCGTAATAAGACAATAAAATAATACACACTATGTCTTAGATGTATAGTTATTTTATATTCAAAACAAATATAATACCATTTGCTATAAATTACAAAAGTAACACAAAAAGGGGGACTTTATACAACTGTCAATTATTGAGTATGGAAACTTCATAGAGTTTGCTATTAAACATTTAATCACTCAATACATTCTTCTAAAATTATGAGATACAAATATTAAAATGAAGTAATGTTATTAACAATTTCATGACTATGGTACAGGACATCTGATTGTATAATTTTACAATCTTTTTGAACATCACGTGTATTTATTAATATGAATATAAATTCCTTTATCTTTAAAGACAACAGGAACATTTCGTAATAAATAATGACAGAACTATAATAAATTTCCGAAAGTTGCACAAGACAAAATGATCCAGTGCTTTCTCGCAAACAATATCAAAATTTTGTAATTTCCCTCGATCAAATCTAACCAATCAGAAAATAGAATTAATCCCTTGTGACATAATCGTCCAATGAAACTCCTATACCAAATCTACATCACACAGATATACGAAATGACATCACAAGACTTACATCATAACTGAACAGTCGATATGATATCACAATAATAAAAACATGTATATAAAGTTGTATTAATCTACTGTTTATGTCCATACTTTCGTAAAAAATCAATACTACATATATTTGAAACTACAATTATCTGGACATGGAAAATAATAAATAATAAAATATATGTACAAGGCAAATAATTAATTTCAATATATAAATGACCCTATCACAACAATCTGCTCTATCACCCTCTCAGCTATGTGTTATTAATATATTGTCACTATCAGACACACAATACAATGCCATAATTAAAGATAGTGTATTTAAAGTTGGTTAAGGAATTATATAATATACGAGCTAAATACAGTAAATATGTGTTTTCGAAGTAAATAATATTGCCATTTCAAAGTCATGCTGCAATACCAACATGGCCTTGGTCATAAATCGGTGACAAAATTGAAATCAGTTAACTCTGTTTGTATATAATATCACTGAACTGAAAATAATTCTACTGCTTTTGTTTAAAAAATAGTTAATCTCGTTCAATATTTGAATGAATTCTGTTTTTATTATGAGCTTTTAAACAGAGATGTGGATAATTTTGTATATAAGTAAATTAGATACTTAAATATATGCAAAGCAATTGCATCAAATAATAATTGCAGTCATAGAAAGAAAGGTCATTGAGTCCTTGAGAGCATCTGAGAAAGTTTTAAAACAGATTTATTAGTAAAACATATTCAATCTGTCAATTGGGATATACATTTGGTATTCAAGTTTCGAGCTGCAACTCAGACTTTATAAAACGTCACCAGTGTCTGAGCAGAAAGTTGTTGAAACAGGGTTATGTCAAAGAACGTCTCGTCCTTTTCTAAAAAAACGTTCATCGGAAGATACCAAGACCTTGTTGATAAATATTCCGAATCAACTTCACAAATGATACATAATGGTCTTGAAGTATAGATTCTAGGTACTGACGTTGTTTGTCGTCTGAATTAATTGTTATAGTTTTCAATTATTTGTCTTTGTAAATTATTAATCTTTTCTATTTTTGTTCATTTTTGGTTATATCTTTTTTGCGTGGCTCGGTACTTATACATCAAGTCATTGTGTTATTGTGCTATGGTCATTTTTTGTATTCTTGTCATTCATTTTTGCTTAATGCGCTTTGTCTATATGCCATAGTGTTTTTCTTTTTTGACATATTTGTTTGTTTTTAAAGTGATTCAGATTATAACACAATGTTGACTGCTGTACCCCAATTTTTGACATTTTACCTATTATGTCTGTTTATTTTGTTCACACATTGTTGTCAATATAATGGAATTTTATGCGACTGTCGTACAATTGAGAGGTTTAGATAGCTATAAAAGCAGGTTTAATCCACCATTTTCTACATATGAAAATGCTTGCACCAAGTCAGGAATATGACAGTTGTTTTCCATGCGTTCTTGGAAAGCGGAACATGAATAAATTATGCTAGAATGAAAAAGAATGCAGTTATTTGTCATTTTCAAAAACATTTTTCCCTCGATCAACTCTGAAGAGACATACCTTGTTATTAAAATTCGCATCTGGTTAAATAACATTGGTATTATTCATTTTATATCTACCACTGGGTCAATATTTCCTCTGGTGAACTGGGTATCAGGGTACATGGTATCACCTGCAAAGAAGCTGTTACTATGTTTTTGCATAACAAATACACTAATTGTGTGATTAACATTTTCAATTATAAAATTTTGGAAATAATTTAAATTAAGGAAAATATCTCTTTCAAGCAAAGCTGATTCGGACTTGGCTATACTTAAGTTCCTTTTTGGTTTGATAAGCTCTAAAATGTTTTATTGGGTTTATGATTTTCAAATATTTTAGCTTCGAGCATCACTGAAGAATCATTGAGACATTAATTTCGAAATGTGTATCTGATGCATTAAAATTGATACCGTTTTTGTTAAATATGTATTTGTTAATGTACGCCAATGTTATGGTCAACTCAGTAAAAGTATAACTGATCTTCAAAATGATCGATACTGTTAATGTTTATTGAAATGAATATGATTTATGGTTTGTTACCCGGACTTGTTTTCGTTTAATCGATTTATGACTATTGAAAAGCGGTATACTACTGTTGCCTTTGTTTATACATAAATTTGTCAAGTTTTCAAAAACAGAGGTATTACTAGACCAGAAGAGCAATGGTATATAAATGGAAAATCTATTGATATATGTAACGAGTTTATGTATTTAGAAATTTTGTTTTATCATAATGGTAATTTTGCAAATAAACAACGGAAACCGTCAAAACAGGATAAAAAGGCTGTGTTTAGCCTATATAATAAAATATATTGACGATTACTATAACCATGAAACTGTGTTGTGTCACATATTTGATACTTGTGTAACAAGCATATTGAACTACTGCTAGGAAGTACGGGAATTCTGTGAGGCACAAAATATTGAAAAATATAATTGAGAATGGAAATGGGGAATGTGTCAAAGTGACAAATAACCCGACCAATGGGCAGAAAACAGCCAAAGGCCACCAATGGGTCTTCAACACAGCGAGAAAATCCTGGCTTCAGCTGGCCCCTAAACAAAAAGTTCATTTGTATTATTTAAAACGTATTCTATTAGTCAAGATGAGTACTGTAACTAATTTGATTTATTGTGTATTGGGTAGATCTATAATAGAATGGTGAAATATTGGTTGAAAATTGCGAATACAGAATATTGAACATTAAAACACTGCTTAAATGAGATATCTGAAAGATGTTTTATTTAAAAGAACAAACCTGGTTTAAAAAGATTAGAGATTATTTGTTTCAATGTGGATTAAGTTGTGTTTGGGAAAGCCAAAGTGTAGTCAGTACAGATATTTTTCTATAACAATTAAAAGAAAGAATTTTTGGTGCATCCATTAGTGACGTAACAGCGTATTGTTTTAGATATATGTATAGTATACATGCTTTGAAATTTTTTTTTATATAAAACCTGTAAACTATATTAACAAACAATACATTTGTAAATATCGTACATCAGTTTATAATTTAAGCACAGAAACAAGCAGATATAACAATATTGAATAAAATAATACATAACTGTAACACTAGTTTTATTGAAGATGAATACCACATTATACTTGAATGTCACAAATATAGTCGAATCCGAGAAAAGTATATATTAAAAAGTGTTAATGGAGAAATCTATCTGCATACAAACTAATCCAGTTTTTATCTGTATTTCTTAATATTTAGAAACAAACCGATGATTAAATTAAGCCTCCGCCGTAAATATTCACATCATTATCAGCTGAAAAATTATATAAGTATCTTTTAACTAATTTCACAAATATTTATCTGCATATCTTTTCGCCGTGTATAGTATTTTAATTTATGATTAAAACTTTGTGTTAAGACAGAGACTGCATTAACATAGAAAAAACTGGTACCTAACTTTTACTTCGACACGTTTTACTTTTCTGAAAATTGAAAAAAATACAGTTATCTCTCTTATTTTCTGAAATTTTATGCGACTGTCATACACGTGAGAGGTCTAGCTAGCAATAAAACCAGGTTTAATCCACCATTTTCAACATAAGGAAATGTCTGTTCCAAGTCAGGAATATGACAGTTGTACTGTTTTTCATTCGTTTGATTTGTTTCAGCTTTTGATTTTGCTTTTTGAAAAAGGACTTTCCGTTTTCAACTTTCCTTGGATTTCTGATTTTTTTTTTTTTTTTTTTTTTTTTGTTATTTTACTTTTTGATTGAATGAGTAGTTTCAAAATTGATGTACATGTGTATATAAAACACATACAATCGGCGAAAACCGTTCCTGAATTTATCTTAAAATCATCAAATCTTCAACTACCAATGCGTATAATTGTCATTATAATTGATATGTTGTTGATACATAAATTTTCGTTTTAATGGCGTAAATAAAGGCAACCGTAGTATACCGCTGTTCGAAACTCATAAATCGATAGAGATAAAAACAAATCCGGTTTACAACGGGTAAAATGTTAATAGGGTCACCGACTTTGTTTTTTTTTCTGTATACTGTATACGTCCGTCAAAGTGATGTTCTAAATAAAAAAATACCACAAAAATTGCAAAATAATGTGACGTCATTGTTGCAAAATGTAACACGTAGATTTGTGTACGTTTCCACTACCAACGCCGATTTAGATTGTTTATTACATCAAAACCGAGGTCTGTGACCCTATGATTATTTTCCGTCAATCAAACAAAAATTGAAGAAAAATCTTTTCATTTATTATAAAGATTTGTTCATTTTGAGACAAATTTATTAACTGTTTCGTCAATTTAGTAATGCATTATTTTTCATTATTTCGCAAGATTAATATACCGCAGTATTCAAGGCGTGGGGACTTGGTAGGCAAATGCACGCATAAATCTGTGCCAATACAGTAAGCTAAATGTTCCCTTTGCACTGTGTAAAAATCACTCCGATTCAAACAAAAAAATTCTCTGAAACTGACATTATCATGATGTTTAATTTCTTGATTGACAACAAAATTTGTTTCGTTTGGAGGACGTGTTTTTCAACTAGCAATAGGCATTTCCATGGGAACCAACTGTTCCCCTCATCTTGCTGACTTGTTCCGTTTTTCATGTGATGTTGACTTCAAACATGAACTTCTTAGGAAGAATGAAAATAAGATGGATTTATTCATAAACTTCACGTTCCTTTATATAGATGATTTCCTCTCACTGAATAATTCAGTTTTGGTGACTATATTGACCGCATCTATCCCATAGAACTTGAAATAAAGGATACAACAGTTACAGCTACATCTGCACCATATCTAGACTTTCAACTAGAAATTGACAATGAGTGTCGGTTGAGAACAAAACTGAACAGAAGAAATGATTTCAGCTTCCCAATTGTGAACTTTTCATTTCTATCTAGCAATTTTTCAGCAGCGCCTGCAAATGGAGTATATATCTCCAAGTTGATAAGATATTCAAGAGAGCTTGCATTTCCTATCATGATTTCCCGGATAGAGGCTGCTGCTCACAGAGAAGCTATTGAACCATAGGCTACAAGAGGTGACGAAATTATCTCTTCGACAATTTCATAGCCGTCATAACAAGTTGGCTGAACGTTATGAAATACATGTATCTGGTGCACATAAGACGACGGATATGTTCCAATTGTCATAAACACTACCCCGTCTTTTCCTCGAATGTGCTCTACCGAATTAGAATATTTACCTTGTTTGTACTTACACGTGAAACACGATGGATGCCACATGTGGAGCAGGATCTGCTCATCCTTGCGGAGCCCCTGAAATCACCTCCAGGTTTTGGGTGGGGTTCATGTTGTCTTAGTTTTCTATGTTGCCTTTTGTATACTGTTGTTTGTCTTTTGGCCTCTTTTTTTGTGTTTTGTTGTGTCGTTGTTTATTTTCATCTTATGAATTTGAATGTCACTTTGGTATCTTTTGCCACTGTTTTACAACCACGGGGTCGAGGACTCTACTGGTAAACATTTTGTCCCCGAGGACATCATTCGTCAATGCATAAAATGCATGAAATTAAGAAGATCTAACAGAATACTGGCTCGAACGTCACCCAGGATACAAAGGACCGAAACAGATGTCACCATGGACACGATGTCGTCTGCCAGATATCTCATTATCATCAGACAGGACAAATACCTCGTATATGACACATTGCGGTCATCATACTAATGGCAATAACAATTTTTTTCGTATGGATGATTCTGAACAACACTGTCTCATTTCTGAATGTAAAACCAAAAACTGCAAATCCTGTAAAGAAATCTAGAAATTTAACTAAATAAATTGGCCTTACCAAAACCTTCGATGATCTAAATTGTAAATAAACATATCTCGTCTACGAATTAGAATTTAATCGTTGCTGTTTGAAAAACATGTATGTCGTTGAAACGAAATTAAGGCTTAATCAACGTATGTGCGGCCATAGATCAGACATAAACAAAATAAATGCAGAAAGTAAAATAACAAAAATATCAACTCCAAGGAAAATTCAAAACGGAAAGTCCTTATCAAATAACAAATTCAAAAGCTCAAACATTTCAAACGAATGCAAACCAACTGTCATATTCCTGACTTGATACAAGCATTTCCTTATGTAGAAAATGGTGGATTAAATCTGGTTTTATAGCTAGCTAAACCTCAAACTTGTGTGACAGTCATATAGAATTCCATTATATTGACCACAATGTGTGAGCAAAACAAACAGACATAATAGGTAAAAATGTCAAAAATTGGGGTACAGCAGTCAACATTGTAATAATCTTAAACACTATAAACAAATAACTATTTCAACAAAGGAAAAAAAATGGCATATAGACACTGTATAGACAAAAGTAAAATAACAAAAATACCGAACTCCGAGGAAAATTCAAAACGGAATGTCCAAAATGGCAAAATCAAAAACTGAAAACACACCAAACGAATGGATAGCAACTGTCATATTCCTGACTTGGTACAGGCATTTTCTTATGTAGAAAATGGTGGATTAAACCTGGTTTTATTGCTAGCTAAACCTCTAGATCTCACTTGTATGACAGTCGCATAAAATTCCATTATATTGACAACAATGTGTGAACAAAACAAACAGACGTAATAGGTTAAAATGTCAAAAATAGGGGTACATCGGTCAACATTGTGTTATAATCATAGTCACTATAAAAACAAACAGATATGCCATCAAAGAAAAATCAAAAGGCATATAGACAAAGCACATTAGCAAAAACGAAAGAAAGGAATACAAACATTTACGATAGCACAATAACACACTGACGGGATGCATAAGTACCGAGCCACGTCAAATGGATATTAACAAAAATATACTAAACAGTAAAGGTTAAAAATATACACAGAAAAATAAAGAGAAAAATGAAATTCTTTACCAGCAGTTTAATCGACCTGATCATTCAATCCTTTCTATGCAAGTTCGCATCATCAAAACAATACATCACAGGACTACAAATCTTCATCTTCCAACACCTCCCCGTAGACAAAAGAAAGACTACTGGATTCGAGAATTGGGAACTGCAGAATCATATGGTTGCAATGTTACAATTGATGCTATAGATATACGTATAATATCTAATCCTCTCTGTAACTCGGTGAAAGTGCTGAACTTTTTCAACTTTTACGTGGACACAGCCATGGTCATCGTTATAATACATCACCTACTCTCCGTGATGTCTCTATAAATGAACTTCTGCCATTTTCGCAAAAGCCGTTGATTTTTCATCACATTCTCGGAAAGCTTTATTCACTGCAACCTTCAAAACTTCATTCACTGTTCAACTTATTTGCTTACCCTTCTGGAGCACCTGGGATCACCCCCGGATTATGGTGTGTTTCGTATTGCTCAATCTTTAGATTTCTATGTTGTGCTTTGTATGCTTGTCCTTGGTCTGTTTTTTTTTTTTTGCTAAGGAATCATCAGATTATTTTCGACTTACGAATTTGAATGTTCCTTTTGTATCTTTCGGCTCTCTTTTGTAGAATAATTCATGCTGGTGCTCCTAATGAAAAGAGGCTTGTACAGGACAAACACAAACATCACATATTAGACACTTGTAATTCGAAAGTCTCACATGTGATATTGGATAAAGAATATAACAAGTTTATTCTAGAGAAAATCATAAACTATCCGTGTTTTTGAAAACTTTTATTGCGTCGGATGTCTGCGTTTATATCATGAAGCTTGTAAAGAACCATTCTTGCAAATTGCGTCTGAGCATTTATCCTGGAAAAAATATATAAGAACTGTTCACAAACATTATCATTGATATTTTGCTTAAAAGAGGGTTGCTTACAAAGAAGCTACAAGACCAACTGATAAAGTCAAGTAATCCCTTCAATTATTTTACAGACGACATCAGGAGTTTGTTGACCATTATTCACTCTTCACATACACGGATTGTAGTCGATCGCAAGCATCCGTAGATAATTCGCTGGTATCCGTAACTAACTCGTCAAAATTTGCAACAACTCGCAGACACTCTTAAGTATCCAAGATTTTTTTTAACATGTCAAAAATATTTATCATGCAATTATTAACGTTTAATTTTCTTCCGCAAGTAACTCGTAACACATATAGGTATCGTAAACCGCTCCGTTCGCGACAACACGTCACCATCCGTAAAACAATTAATTGAAAAGGACTTAACTCATCAGATCGATACGAAGCACATAAAAACCCTTATAAAAGCACGAACGACACAAAGTACAAAACTGAGAGTACTTGTAGATATTGAACGCTTGTTCAAAGCCAATAATACATGATAATAACCACTAAAAATAATGTAGCTAAGACTACAAATATGAATTCTGTATCTTTGTCTGCAGAAATCGTTTGCTTGTTGTTTTGTTTGTTTTGCCTTTGGTTTTTAATCTCATTGACGTATACCCCACCTATCTTTTATATCATAAAGGTTAGTATGTTCTGTAGGTGTAGGCAAAAACAAAAAACAAACAAAAAAAATAACCCTCCACAATTGAATCTAAAAATTATGAAAACATTTCATATTGCATTGTTTTCACTACCTTAGAAACATGTGTTTTAGTTTCAAGCCTTAACAGACCTTTGTCAAAAAGTAAGTTTTCTAACTTTAAGATGGGTCCTCGAAAATGTTACTATTCCAACCGCCTATATCATGTATACAGCGTCAGTAATACCATTGCATGTAATGCGTCAAAGATTTTGGAGTTTATATCATTCGAACAGTTTGGAATTACGAGTATCTAGGAACAAATATTAAATCATGTCATAGCCTATAGACATAGTTCTAAATTCTGTAACATCGCGAGATTGAACGCCTTATCTTATTCCTGTAAAGATGAAGTCACAGTATTTATTATATCAAATTAAACATAGATTTGCTGCAAAGTAGAAAAGACATACACTCAGTGTAAGACAGGCTGGCCTTGTTTCGCTAAGGTAGAAGTATAAAAAGGTCATAAGTCTTTTTCTGTTGGTTACGAATAAATGAATGGTGTGTTTTTACACCAGAAAATGACTATACCAAGTCAGGAATACGACAGTTGTTATCCATTTAGTTGATGTTTTGAGCTTTTACTTTTGCAATTTGTTAGGGACTTTCCGTTTTGAATTTTCCTTGGAGTTCGGCTTTTTTTTATATTTTACTTTTTTGTATTCATTTCAATATAAAAAAGATTTCTTTCCAGATTTATGTTAACGTCTTAATGTTATCTTAGCATTCTTTTGTTGTCATATTGGGTAAAGGTCTTTTTTCATATTTCGCAATGACTACTAATACATAGAAAAATGTATATATAATTAAAAGAGATTGGGAAAATGTAAATACGCTGTATTAAAAACAAAAGTATCATAGGAACTTTATCTCTAGATAAAACTCACTGGACGTTAATTAACTAAGAAACTGGACATTAATTAACTAACAATCGATCAATCAATCTAGATAAAACTCTTCAATTTAATAAAAACCCTAATTCCCATCAGCAACTGAATGAAATAAACATTAGTTTGATGCAAAGAAAGAACATACCTACTAAACAATAAGAAGACACTTAAATTGAATTAAAAGTAGTAAAATTCAATAATAACCTTCAATGGGTTCTGTCCTACACTTCACTCCAACAGTACCTTCATACAATTCTGAAGTCTTCCTACTTTCCCATTCAAAACTACACTCCTGTAAATCGTTGGCATCCGGAGGACAGTTAATGTCGTCTATCCACTTATGTCCATATCCAGGGGGGATGTTATCATATTTCGGCACACCTCCATACCTATATAATGATTGGTTGCACTTGTAAAAAAGGGTTCATGTCGTCGACCATTGAAATGTTTATTGACATAATATTAAAAAAAAATTAGACGATAAAATTCTGAAATTTATATTTTCATTTGTTTTTCTCTAAATTCTAAATTACACGGATCTACTAAATCATACATCCTCCCAGTTTCACCAAAACATCAAGCGTATTCGTTTGTCTTTGAGGGAATGAATACAGGAACAGCCACTGAATAACACGAATAACGACACATTATACAATTATGGCCCGTTGAAAAGGTGAATATCCAAAATTGTCAACACGAGAAGGTTATTTCACTGAGGGCGCAGCCCGAAGTGAAATAACTTTTAAGGGTTGACAATTTTGGATATTCATCGCTTCTAAGGGGCCTCAATTGTTTTATTATACCGAACTAACAGTGGAAGGGCGTTTTGAATCATTGTAAAAGCACTTACCCTTACTTGAGTCAGTAACAAACACAAGTTGACGTTCAAAATACATGTAATTTGTGTCTTAGAATTCTCGTATGTACAACAAAGGTAGATTCTTTTTGTAAAATATTGATGGCCCTGAAAAGGACCGTTATTAGAGATATCATCGGCACAAGATGCACGTCAAATGCCTTATTTCCTCTTCTCTCGATCAATGGGCTTCCTGTAACTTGAATGTTGCCATCTTGTTTATTTACGTCTGTGACGTCATTTTAATGAGTACAAATCAACAAACTAAAAAGGTTATTCGCCGGTGAATAATAGGGTTATTCAACGCTGGTGTAAATTTTTAGGGTTATTCGTTCTTCCTTGCTATTGAATGAAAATTAACTGAATTATTCCATGTCACGTGATAACGTTTTACCCAATAGAATTGTTTGAAATATATGTAAGGTATAATAATATAGATGGTCTTCAACAAAGAGGAGATAGGGGTCATAACAATATGTCCAGGTCTAAATGTAATCCAAATAGAATAAAATTTTATTTAGTCGAATGTTTTGTTTGAAATTCTTGCAGCAGTACTTCATGTTTATTTTGTCATTCGGTAAACAATGTCAGTGACCTATATTTGCTTTAATCTACGTTTCCATGATTTAAAGTATATATTTCCCAGGTAATACAATATATCAGAGCCTGCATTTCATCCATGATTCTCTTGAAATAGGATTGCTGCTTTCAAGGAAGCTATGTAACTAAGAGTACTAACTGATGAATTTGAAATCATCCCTTCGACAGTTTTCACAAGTGTTTGACCTTAATAGAACATCTGTTTAACCTGCATGAGCAACACGCCGGGTATTACATGTGGAGCCAAAACGGCTTATCTTCCAGAGACATGCGTACTAATTTTGCCATGGCGAATTATGAGTTTTGAATGTCCCTTTGGTATCACCCGTCTCTTTCTTAAAATGTTTTTATTTCGATTTTTTTACTAGTATATTCCATTTGCGAACGTCTTATCCAAAATCGATTGTGACAACTCTACACAACTCTACACAGTAATGTTATCCCCAATTAAGACCAAAACACAATAATATACCACAAAGGATAACCACTTACTACGAGGGTTTTAACTTGCTTAAGGTATATTATCAAACTCGTTCAATCCTCGATAGATACACTAAACATCCTTCATAATATTTTGCCCTCGTCATACGGCTCGACGTACAGTAATTTCGCACCAGTCTAGCAATAAAATTATTCTGATACTTACTTATATCCCATCATTTTACAAAACACGTCTGCTTCCGAATTACCAAACGAAGATGCTGCCAAACGTCCCCAAACGTTGTAGTGGAAAAGTTCAACTCGTCCTTCGTTTTCTTCATTCGACCCTGCTAGTCTTACATGCACTTTGGGATTAAAACCTTAAAAGGAATTTTATAAAAACAAGTAATTCTGACTTTTGTGTTGTTTGACAATTTATTTTTTACATAGATATTGATACTTTTACTGAAAAATAGACTCTATAAGTGCAGTTATTTGAAATTTTGAAACAAGACAAAAAGTCCATTTTTGTTATCAATTATAGTGTTTTTTTCATAAACCAAATATTTATTTTATTAAAGCACATACTTTTTCTTCATTAGCAGTTGCTTTAAATACCACAAATTAATGAAAATGAAAGAAAAAAATCGTCAACTTAAGTGATTTGAACATTATTTCTACACATGAAGTAATTATAATGCTCACTTTGCTCTTACGTCATAATTTATAGCCTCATCATATTATTTTCTATTTTTCGTGAAGCTTTTTTTTTTTTTTGGGGGGGGGGGGGGGGGGGTGATTTAAATTATTAAAATAAAGGTGTCAGATGAGCATTTCAGCAGGTCAAGATTTTATTACACTTTATGGCAATCAGGTAGATATATGTTTTCATATTAGGCATGCGTGTTGCCTTTACACTTACTAATTTCCGTATCGGTCCAACATCTTATAGCCAATGCCATAGACATTTCAAGATCACAGCCACAATAGTAGAATTCACACCGTTCTCCCCAGTCTGTATGCCTTCATTCATTAAAATGCATTGCGTTCTCGGGGCATGAAAGGTTTTGCAAATATTCTCTGGTCATGTCCAATGAATTATTCGAGAGGTAAATATATTGTTTCTTATAACTCGAACCACCAAACCTCGAGGAAGATAAAAATGCGATTAACAATTGTTTAAAGTTTTTTCTATAGAATCTTTTTTTAAGTACGTACGTTCTGTTTGTGCTTTTGTAAATTCTTATGATGAAAAATTCACAGATATTAAAACATGTTTCATAATTATGATTTAATGAAACCATGAAACAGATCACCTTCAACTTGCCGTGACTAAATATATCGTAAAAATCAAGATAAAATTGAGAATGGAAATGGGGAATGTGTCAAAGAGACAACAACCCGACCATAGAACAGACAACAGCAGAAGGTCACCAACAGGTCTATTTCGTGGTGCATTTCTGTAAGACAAAAAACGCAAATTAAAAAAATCACATTTGATCTTTCCTAAAACGATTTTTACTACTTTCGGGACAAATTATATGAAAATTATAGAAAAGTCTATCGGCTCTAACTAAAAACTAGACAATTTTATGTTAAGGGGGTCTGTAATTCAGTCTGACAGCTTCAGACAAATTGATTGTCGACATTTTCAAACTGGACCAAATCACTACTTTATACCTGAACATTCATGCCCCAAATTTTTTTTACATGTTAGTTCATCCCCCTTCTTACTTTTGTCTGTATAAAATATAAAGAAATGAATTTTGGCAGGTATATGAAAAAAAATTGCAAGTTATACACTGTCCACATAGGTACTCTATTTGTAGACACCGAAAATCAAAGGACGATAGCTGTGTCCTCGGACCAATAGTCTTATATTCCCCTTTTCAGTCTATAATTGGCTTTCGTGTGAAATTTACATTTTAAACATAACTTTATTACAAGTTCAGATCCAAGAAAGTTTCTCAATTCTCCTGGATTGGTTATTTATCACAACATTACTATATTATTTTTTTCATACTACAATCAAATATATAAACAATATAATGTTAATAGGTTTACTGTACTCCTCCATCTGTTTCGTGCCGAATACAAAACAAAACCAAGTTAATACTTTTAAAATCTCGATCTTATATTGTTTTATATTGCAGCTAAACTTGTACTACAAATATAGTTAAATGTCAACACAAATTAAGAAATATTTTCCATCCCGAAACGAGTCCCTTATTGTGATAACAAGTGACGTGACGTGAAATCAAAATTGCACAATATTTCACTTTGTTACTATATTTTTGGTAAAAAAAAACCCAAGATGTGTGCATGCTGCAAAGTAATCATGTTTACTTACCTAAACCCAAGAGTGTGACAAAGAGCATTGACTTCTGACTGCCCGTTGATTCCGTTGAAGCACACAAATCCCCAGTGGCCATTTTGGTAAACTTCAACAACACCTTCGCGCAAATTCTTGAGATCCAAGCGTTGTGTTTTTATTGTCAAACGAATTGGTACATCTGGAACTAAAGCCATTACTTCCAGTGTTAAGCATTTTCCATTAAATTTTACTACAACGTAACTTAATATAGTTTAACATTGTTTACTCGCACAGTAAAATAATACCTTAAAAAGAATAAACCCTTGTACTTTTTTTCAAATCAATTTTCACTATTTAGATGGGTCACAAGAAACGTCCCCTTGATTTGCCCCCTTCGGTATATGTAAAGGAATTTTAGAGATTAGGATATCCCATCACTGGACCGGATTTTAACGGGTTTTTTTATTATGCCTAAACGATGTTTCGTCAAAATGGGACGAATGGTGCTAACTTAAATTGAGATAACTATGAATGAAGTTATAAAATCATACTACCACACTTGAAATTAAACATATCTGGTGTTTCGTTATAAGAGGTATAACTATTATTCTTTTTCGCTTGCGAAATGGTAGACAATTCAAATTTGGAGAGTAAAATCTTTTGTTTATCCAACTCAATTTACCTTCTTTCATAATGAAAATAAGCAAATGAAGGTTCATTGAAATTCAAGTCTTACCAACTTTAATGTTCAATTGGTCAGCTTGTTTATAGTGCAAATAGACAGCTGGTTAAGAGCAAAAATAAAAGGCGATGGATGAATTATAAAAACAAACCTGAAAATTAAAGAAAACTGATTTATTTCTCGTCCTGTGTCCAGCATCCAACTGCCTGTTTGTCAAGATTTGACATGACGCACTTGTGATGTAGTGTCATATAAAATGTACAAAATATTAAGTAATCAAAACAAGGGACCAAAGACGTGACTATATTTTACAATCATGTTTCATTTATTTTTTAGATTCAAATATATATAAAATACTGTTTGATGTGAATTTTTATTAGATACTGCCTTATTACATACTTTCCAAAGGCTGTAATCTACACGTTACTGAAGTGTTTTTGTTGCAGTTCAGTGTTTCTGTTGTTCCGTTGTTTTTATCTTATAGTTGATGTGTTTCCCTAGGTTTTGGTTTGTGACCCGAATTTGTTTTCGTTTTATCGATTTATGAATATTGAACAGCGGTACTCTACTGTTGCCTTTATTTAACTGTGGGATATATACTCCAAATTAAGGCGATGCTGGAATGTTGCTCGTAGAAATGGAAAATTTACAGTTGGGATGATGAAATCATCTCTTTTGTCGTAAAGTATTGTTTTCAGCCGACCCTCATTGTCAAATTGTAGATGTAAGTCAAGATATGAGGCAGACTTAAATGTATCTGTTGTATCCTTTATGACATCGATGGGATAGATGCGTTAAAAATAGACACCAAACTTTGATTTTTATAGTGAGGAGACATAATCTATATAGTGGAAAGTGAATTCGGAGGAAAGTACTAGTGCTAGCTTCTTTTCTTTCTTTCAAAGAAGCTCCTTCATGAATTCAGCCTAACATGAATACAGGAATAAGTCGACAAGAAAGAAGAGGAGCACAGTTGGTTTCCATGGGAAATGCTGATTGTTTGTTGAAAAACACGTCCTTCAAACGCAACAAATCTGTTGTCAATCAAGATTCAAGCATCTTGATAATATCAGTTTCAGATAATCTTTTGTTTGAATCAGAGTGATGTTTTACAAAGTACGATTTATTCTTCCTATGAAAAATATCTTTGTTGACCATTCGTTTTTATGAAACAAAAGAGGACCAACTCTTTCAATTTGTCTTTTAGTTTGGAATGGGGAACACTTGTGGAAAGTGTAGAAAAGTCAAAGTGTTATTACTATTGCAAGATGAAAGAGTTTTAGATTGTATGTACTCTAGACGATCTTTGGAATGTTTTAGTATATATCCACATCTGATTTCACGTCACCTCTGGAATAAGTAGTTTCACAATACCTTTGAAGACCGCCATTTATTGATGATACAATTGAAGTTAGTAATTTAAAATGGAATAATCCATGTTGCCTTCCAAAGAGTGAAACGCAAGACCGTATATGATAAATGAAAAAATAAAATTTCGAACTTTTTCGTTCTTAATCTGTCAAGTTTAGTTAGACAGGCATTATAATTACAAATAAAATACTAATGTTTTATTGATGAGCAATAATACCCGTCACGTATGCCTTTTCTTTGGTCAGGGTCTGTTAAACGTCAGTCATGTAGCGCTTTAATAGAAATAATTTGGTGTTACAGAGAAGAGAAAAAAGAACAATTAATAGAGGCAAACAAATCCATCATCAAAAACTTACGAGCACCTTAAATCTTCAGAAACAAAAAATCTCAATATTTTGCCTTAAAACTCTTTAGATCTATAGTAAAATGTATTATATGCCAGCTAATTGGAAACGAAATAATTGGTTTTATTATTACAATTTACTCCAATGGCTTCGGCAGATATAAATAAACACAGAAACATGAAAACCAAGGATGAAACGAATTTGTTTAAGGCTCGAGTTTTTAAATACGATTCGAATTTATCAAGAAGGTTTAGTATGTGAGTCCTTGATTTATTTAAAAATTATTGTAGGACAAGCCGGCGGTAATTACGCGTAGTGGCAGCTAAAATTGGATCATTTGAAGTATCAAAATTGTGAACTATGAGAAACTTACAAACATTTTATACGCCTGTGATTCATGAAATCATTTAAGCAAGTCACTTATTCAGTTTTTTCGGCTTGTACGTCTATATTAATTTGTAATTTTCAATAACAATAGGAGTAAATATCTAACTTGATCTACAACACCTCGATCAAAATAGTCTACTAGAATCATACAATCCATCGGGCCTTGAATTTACATTGATTTTACCCCGGTTTGCCGTTTCATACCAATGTTTTACCCCTTATTATTGATCGTGGTACATTATTTTGCATTAAGGGCAAACCCGTGTTGAAACCAATATAAATTCCATCCAATATTAATTATTTCTTTACAAATATGTACATGTAAGTCATAAGCAACTCTGAATATTTCAAGATGATTGCTTTACAATATATAATTTATCTTCTTCCAAGAATTATTTTAAATGGTATACATACGGATATCCAAGTGATCGACACACCAAGGACGCCTCTACTGTACTGAAGCCCCGGAGGTCAAACCGATTCCATTTGTTCCGTTGGAGAACTTCAACAAGTCCTTCCCCTTCCTGTGTATATGATTCCAGTCTAGTAGTGGTTAATACTGATTCTAGAATTCATATAACTATCATTGTTGTATGTTTAATAATCTGTTGCACATTATCACATCGAGAAAGTAAATAGGCCATTTTCTGATGATTGAAAAAAAATTTGTTTATATCAGGGTAAAAATTTTCCCACGGCCAAAGTTTTCTGTTTAAAGACAAATCAAATCAAAAATTGCCATAAAAAGAGTTGTTGGGGTATCTAAAAGCTGACTGTCATTTTCCTGACTCTATTGGCTCCATGAGTGTTGATCGCAATATATAGCCTGTACTGGCTCTATTGGTGCTGTGAATGTTGATCCCAATGTATAGCCTGCGATATATTGTTGTGTTTATTTTTTAAATTAAACTGTTTGTTGTGTTTATGTTTAGAAAAATACAATTTGGAACCCCATTAATACTAGCCACTCAGATTAATGTTCGCAGCTACTGAAAGCAATTAAAAACGTTCAATCTGTAGATGTTTAAATAGGTCTTCCTACAGTATGATTGAATAATAAACGTATATCAATAGCCATTGTAAATGGGACCAGTATATGTAAAAAAGAAATGGCTATGGGACGGTTCATCATTTTTGAATTCGATTTTCGATTATTTAAATTTCCTGAACATAGCAGTAAATGTGTTAATTTTTTCTTCCCTAACATTGCACTAACACCAAATTCGCTGTGTTAAGGATGTACACCTCTGAGGAGCCAAACATTTCTAGAATTAAACTTTTTTTCTTAACCTAATTTTGGGTTTATAAGACTGTAAGAAAGTAATTGATGAAAAAAAATCATATGGTGGTGCACTTCTTTTTTTGCAACGGCCATTTGAAAGTAACCATTTTTAATGATTTTCCCAATTTTCATCAATTTTTACCCATTTTTGGGCTATTATCATGAACAAAGTCACAGCTTCATACTTTCCCTACAGATGAAGTGGACCCATCTGAATAAATTTAACTTAAAAACTATAGGTTGGTGTTAATATTAGAAAGTTTTATAAAATTGTGTTGCTGTTTCGTGTCAAGTTGTCCATGCTGTCTTTTTTTTCCTCTTTTTTTTTAGAACAAAAAGCATATTATTTCAACTTTTTTATTTTGAATGATTTAAAAAATACATATCTAAGAATTTTGAAAAGAAACAATTGATATCGGATGTACATATTTTTGGTAAAATCATTTCTTTGTACTCCTCGCCTATTTTCTCAATATTTTGGCTGATGACACTGACCGGATTGGTTATGAAATTTGTTTTTTTTTACTCAAAAACTACTAATAGTAAGTACACAATTTTTTCACAGAGTTAAGTTGGATTATAATATCTTTTAAATTCATTGATATTTTTCACTGTATCACTAGTTTTGGAAATAATTCCCAAACGAGATTTCAACGAGACTGAAACATCAGAAGAATACATCCTTAATAAAATTTAACTACGATGTCTTACTACTTTACACATGCATGTTAGACATAGATGAGCACTACTGATCTTACTACATTACACATGCATGTTATAAACAGATGAACGCTACTGATCTTACTACATTCAGATGCATGTTATACACAGATGAGCGCTACTAATCTTACTACATAACACATGCATGTTATACACAGATGAACGCTACTAATCTTACTACATTACACAAGCATGTTATACACAGATGAGCACTACTAATCTTACTACATTACACATGCATGTTGTACAAAGATGAGCGCTTCTGATCTTACTACATTACACATGTATGTCATACACAGATGAACGCTACTAATCTTACTACAATACACATGCATTTTATACACAGATGAGTACTACTAATCTTACTACATTATTTTACACATGCATGTTATACACAGATGAGCGCTACTAATCTTACTACATAACACATGCATGTTATACACAGATGAACGCTACTAATCTTACTACATTACACAAACATGTTATACACAGATGAGCACTACTAATCTTACTATATTACACATGCATGTTATACACAGATGAACGCTACTGATCTTACGACATTACACATGTATGTTATACACAGATGAATGCTACTAATCTTACTACTTTACACCTGCATGTCATACACAAATGAGCGATACTGATCTTACTACATTACACATGCATGTTATACACAGATGAACGCTACTGATCTTATTACATTACACATGCATGTTATACACAGATGAACGCTACTAATCTTACTTCGTTACACATGCATATCATACACAGATGAGCGCTACTGATCTTACTACATAACACATGCATGTTATACACAGATGAGCGCTACTTTTCTTACTACATAACACATGCATGTTTTAAACAGATTAGCGCTACTGATCTTATTACATTACACATGCATGTTATACACAGATGATCGCTACTGATGGTTCTTATGTAGATGAAAGTTTACTTGGCATACTAATCTATAGGCATGTTATCTTTGATGTGTTTTTATAATTATCTATTTGATTATGACTTTTGTTGCCTTTAATGTTTAAGCCTGTAGACAGTAATTCGTACTAGAATCATTATATTTTTATTTTCACATACAGTAAATGTTGATTATTTGACTTTTCTGTAAATTCTCAATGAACTAGCGTTAACGTATAAATGAATTTTCATTGCAAAAGGCATTTAACATAGAATTGATGCGTTAAAGGACTTTAATGAGTCTATTTTGATAAAAGTACGTAACTATTAAAGGAAAATTCATTTTTCGTTGACATCTTTTTCCAAACACATTTCGTTAAACGTTTAACTTTTACTGTGGTGTTTTTCAAAATGATCGATTTATTCTTGAATTTAATTCAAACATGATACTACATTTTAAAGATCTGAGTCGACTAGCATTGTTCCTAATCACAAACAACCATAAACGACCTAATATACGTATATAAGTTTTTTTCTTAATTAAAGAGATAAAAGCAGATTAACGCTGTTCAAATCTAGTAAAACCATTAAGAATATACAGGTCAAGACAAAAGGCGAACCCGTGCGGATCTATCACTCTCAAACGGAGCCAGAGTGTTTGCATCGATAGGATATAGCATATCCTTTTATGTATGCATCCCCTGCAATACGAACCCACGACGATTCAAAATGTCTTAATAGAGAATACTTTAGGACACAATTGATAAATTTACAGATCAGAAAAATGTTCTATGATAAAAAATCGAAGACCTGAAAGAAACATGTTTTTTTTTTTTTTTAATTTACCTTGTACATAAACCTTAAATTGTCTGTCTAAGGCAGTTGATCTTCCTGCTTTAACACGACATCTAAAAATTCCGGAGTCCGAAGCTTGAGTATTTCGTATCAGAAGTTTACTGGTGTATTGCTGATTTGGCCATTTCCTTAATCCTATCGAAAATCTGCTATCCTCACTTGCGTTGATTGTGATGTTTGCAAATGTTATGTTATCTATGCTCTCCCACTGGCCGACAATATAAAAATTCAACACAGAAGAAATTATTTATCATTCAAATACAAAATACTCAACTAAAAGGATCCTTTGTCTTTGTAAATTATTAACGTTTACTGTTTGGTCCATTTTTGGTAATATCTTTTAGACGTTGCTCGGTACTTGTACATCCCGCCATTGTGTTGTTATGCTGTTGTCATTTTATGTATGCTTGTGTTCCAATTTTGCGTATGTGCTTTGTCTGTATGCCATTTTGTTTTTCTTTGTTGACATACTTGTTTGTTTTTATAGTGATTGAGATTATAACACAATGTTGACTGCCGAACCCCTAATTTTGACATTTTTACCTATTATGTCTGTTTGTTTTGTTCACACATTGTTGTCAATATAATGGAATTTTATGCGACTGTCATAAAAGTGAGAGGTTAAGCTAGCTTTAAAACCAGGTTTAATCCACCATTTTCTACATAAGAAAATGCCTGTACCAAGTCAGGAACATGACAGTTGTTTTCCGTTCGTTTGATGTGTTTTAGCTTTTCGTTTTGCCAATTGTTGAGGGACTTTCCGTTTTGAATTTTCCTTGGAGTTCGGTATTTTTGTTGTTTTACTTTTGAATCTTTTTTTTGTAATGACATTTAATACATATATAAAAAATAGAGCAATTGAAAGTTACACTTCATACTATGTAGATCAGATATTTTCTTCTTGAGCTTCATACTTTCCTGCGAAAATCGGTATTGTATGCCGGTAGACATGTATTTCCAAATATCCAAAAACAATTAGCGACTTAGTAAAGAAATTTCTATTCAACGGATTTATACCTGACTGTCTTTCTATCAATTAATATGATTTGTTCGTAAACCAGCTGATTCAATATCACTAGGGTATCTTCTCTCTTATATTTTATATCAATAATTCGGGTTTTTTTAGTAACTTTTTTTATTGCTCTTTTGAGAATTTTGCATTGATAGTAAATCTTAATAAGTCTGTGTTAAATTTATTACATCTTCTCTAACCTGGTTGATTTAAACATTGACATGTTGAATATAAATATATCTATTGATGAAGACCATGTTTTAAACCTAGGATCTCTTGAGTCGTTGGATAACTGTCTTATTAACGTGGTTTCCATATCTTTGTTATTCATATCACATTCTATGATTTTACAGACGATACTTAAAAAATATAAAATGTTTAATAATAGACTGATTAGTGAACGACCTTTTTATGATACAAATCCACTAGAAGATATCTATTATTTTTTTTATTCTCTATAGCTGTTTTATTTTGAAGATGCATGATCGAAATAAATTGAAAGTAAATGTTCAATCACATGTTCGAAGTGGAATTGAACGGAAGCCGGTTTGTGTCGGGTTTATTTTAGTTTTAAGTCGTTATTACGTGATAACGAGCTATCTTCATCATGATAAAGAATTAGCTTATTTGTGATAATGAGTAAGCCTGTTAAAACGTTTAAACCCGCTGCATTTGTTTGCACCTGTCCTAAGTCAGGAACCTGTTGTTTAGTGGTTGTCGTTTGTTGATGTGGTATTTAAGTGTTTCTCGTTTTTCGTTTTTAATATAGATTAGACCGTTGGTTTTCCCGTTTGAATTGTTTTACAGTAGTCATGTTGGGGCCCTTTATAGCTTACTGTTCAGTGTGATCCAAGACTCCGAGTTGAAGGTCGTACTTTGAACTATAATTATATACTTTTTACACATTGTGACTTGGATGGAGCACTCATACCACATCTTCTTATTTCTATTTGTCGTGATAACGAATTAGCTACGTCGTGATAATAAGTTAGCTAAGTCGTGATAACGACAAGTTACGTCGTGATAACGAGTTAGCTTAGTCGTAAATAAAGACAACATTGGTATACCGCTGTTCAATAGTCATAATTCGATTAAGCAAAAACACTACACATTGACACAAACCGGCTTCCTCAGAAGTGTCCTAGTTCAATTAAAGGCTTTCAATTTCAGGGCTATTGTTTATAAAATTCTTATTGGAACTATAAAGATTATTTTGTATAACTACTGTTATTGCTCAAAATTTACCTCAAAATTATATTAATACATAAAAAGTAAAACAACAAAAATACCGAACTCCAAGGAAAATTCAAAACGGAAAGTCCCTTAACAATTGACAAAATCAAAAGCTAAAACACATTAAACGAATGGAAAACAACTGTCATATTCCTGACTTGGTACAGGCATTTTCTTATGTAGAAAATGGTGGATTAAACCTGATTTTTAAGCTAGCTTAACCTCTCACTTGTATGACAGTCGCATAAAATTCCATTATGTTGACAACAATGTGTGAACAAAACAAACAGACATATTAGGACAAAATGTCAAATAAAGGCAACAGTAGTATACCGGTGTTCAGAAATAGGGGTACATCAGTCAACATTGTGTTATAATCTCAATTGCTATAAAACAAAACAAATATGTCAACAAAGAAAAACAAAATGGAATATAGACAAAGCACATACGCAACATTGAAACATAAGAATACAAAAAATAATAACAGCACAACAACACATTGGCGGGATGTACAAGTACCGAACCACGTCTAAAGGATATTAACAAAAATGGACAAAACAGTAAACGTTAATAATTTACAAAGACAAGTAAAAGAACACTATAACACGTAATTAAGATGATAAACAACGTCAGTACCTAGAATCTATACATCAAGACCATCATGTATTATTTGTGAAGTTGACATGGAATATTTATCAACAAGGTCTTGGTATCTTCCGATGAACTTTTTTAGAAAAGAGACGAGGCGTTCTTTGACATAACCCTGGTTTATCAACTTTTTGCTCAGACACTGGTGACGTTTTACAAAGTATAAGTAGCAGCTGCAAGCTCTTGAATACCGAATGAGTTTGGAAATGTATATCCCATATGCATGTGAAGTTGGTATATTGCTACTAAGGTGGGGAAATTGATAATTTCAAAATTAAAATCGTCTCGTTTGTCATAGATTCTGGTACTGAGATGACCACTGATGTCAAATTCGAGGTATAACTCTAAAAATGAGACGGAGGAAGCCGTGTCTGTTGTTTCTTTAATTTCTAGTTCTGGAGGATATATTAATGGAACCCAATCAGAAAAGTTTGGATTGTTTATGGAAATAATATCATCAATATATCTGAATGTGAAATTATATGATCTGGCTTCTTTGATCTTCTTGTTTTTGGCTAGTGTCTGTAGGAACTCCGACTCATATGAAAATAAGAAGGGGTCGACAAGGAGAGGCGAACAGTTCGTTCCCATAGGAATGCCGACAATTTGTTGAAAAAGTCTACATCCAAATTCAACAAATATGTTGTCAATAAGAATCTCCAGCATACTGATCACTTGTTCCTCTGTGTAGAAATATCTTACCTGGAAATGAGGTTCTACATCACTGCGTACTTTACATCTAAGAATGATTTGATTGTTTTCTCCTATTCCATAATTACTATAGTAAGGCGGTAGGAACTCTAATCCAGGCACACTTGTGACATCTACATAAAACACATTTGGAAAATCAAAGATCCTCAGTAGAAAGAAAAAACGTATTTGCATTAATCATGATAGAACGAAAATACTAGCATTCGTCATATATCTTAGTTTGTAATCCTGCATTTCATTCATTTATTTTACACTTAACTGTAAGGCTCGTTTGAACATTTTGAACATTGACTGATATTTTATGGTTGTTATATAGCACAAGTCTTTTTTTTCTAAAAAAAAAATAAAACAAATCTGCATTATTTTGACACATAATTGTGAATGCGAAATATTGAGCACATGTAAACACCATAGAAATATTGACATTTGAATTGACACTTGTGTTAAGTCCAGAAACCATTTGGAAATGAAGCCAAATCTATTTTTTTTTTTATCAAACCACTTTTTACAATTTTTCAAACTTTCTATTTTGTTATTGTTCTTATGCATAAGCACCTTTCTTACATCTTTTCTATCTAATGAAGGAGACAATTTATTACTGATTCACACGAACATCCGAGGTATTAAACTTTAGCTGTAGACAGGCTGAAAGCGGACTTCAAATCAATACAATCTAAAGTTGTAACTGAAAAGTATTTATACTTACAGTGTGTTTCAGGGCGCCTATATACATCATAACCCTAATAAGCTTTGGTGTGGCGCGCAGCTCCACAAAAGAAGTATATGTATATCCAATGTACCTTGTAGCACATCATTTACTCTAGAAATATATATCTATATAGTTATATCTATTCAAATATCACATCTGTAGAATAGTAACTATTTTGAATAATTTGAATCTAAGTACTATCTAAATGATAATTATCTCAAATTGGCATTAATTTCACTAACATTAAAATTTTAGTTTTTGGCAAATGGCATTCTAAAGTTGATTACACATGTTTAGTGACTAATTCGCCTTACTAAAACTTCATGCATTGGTCTCCTTGAATACTTGTATTTATTTTCAACTACATGATCATTGTAATTTATTTCTGTAATGACTGTTAGTTTATCATTTGTAATTTGATGGTTATTGTAGTATTACTACATGCGTACCAGACTGGTTCCCTGTCCTTTATATTTTTGGCTCCGACAAGGGTGACTCAGATACCCATATGTTGCAAGGGAGAAAACCAGAGTTGTGAACCTACGAAATAGATGTTAGACACCCTTTTTTAAAGAATGTTCAGGAACGGAATATTAAATCATAATTCGATATAAGCAGTCAGTTCGGTTATATTTTGTCTAAATAAGGTCAATTCTTCGCTGATACATTATTTAAATAAATACAACAGTATAATTTGACCTAAGTTAAAGCTGTATGCGTGCGCATATGAGGTAATCTCAGACTGAGAACGATTTATTATGTGATCAACATGTTTAGTCATTACAAAATGTCAGCTGAAACATCGAAACTAGGGAAGCCAGCAGGTAGACCGATTTCATTGACCGATTCAGTCTACCAAAAAAACTTTTTTTACAAGAAAAGAGATGATTTCTTTTTAATCAACCAGAACTGGATAACTTTTGCAAGTGCTTGGTCTATATTTATTTTGATATTGAGTTCACAAAATCATCGACAATTTTCGGAAGTCCTTCCGTTTGTTAATTTGATTAGGTCCAATCTAACAATACGCACGAAACGCTGATACTTAATCAAGTTTCCATGCATTTGTTAGTGTTTCTTATGAAACTTTTGTAATTCTCGATATTTGATAAATTAAAGAGTCAAAGTTAATTCTGCTGGCAGGAATTCAGCATCTTATGACTTTAGTGGTTTGTGTTTTGTCTCCTTCGATATTTTTTATTTTAATTTATTTATAGTTAAATATTTGGTTTTTAAAAGCTTAAAATTAAAAATCATGAAGTGAACGATAATGTTTATTTCATCGTTTCGTTCTGAATATTTCGAATATTGTATTATGTATGTCTTCTCCTATCGTTCTCTCCTGTACCTTCATAAACATCAGTTTGATTTCAAGAAACTAAGAAATAAGAAAAGTATCAAACACCAAATTTTAAATTCTATGATATCTAATAATATATGTCTATATACCCAATTGTATCACAACAACTTCATTTAGTGTTGCTATTATCAAGCTTTCATATCAAATGTCTTCGAAAATGCAACTGATATACGTGTCTCCATGAATAAAATGTTTGTATCTCATCGTATGCGGTATATTTGGTATAACATGTTAATACTTCGCACATAAGTTGGTATGCATTTGTTTTTCACTCACTTCATTTTTGTCGTTTCAGATTTTGACTAGTGACATTTTTCAAGAAGACTCGTATTAAAGGACTTTTATGCACCCACCTTTCATAGCTATACTACATATCATTCGAAAGCTTATTATCAGTACTTTCTGTTTTGCACGGTCGTAAACAAATCGTACTGTAATTTCCGTTAAATAAAGGTCAAAGCTAGGTCACCAATAAATATTCATTAATTTTTCTATAATTTGACAACAAAAAAATTCTGATTAATGTATGTTATTAAAAATAATAAATATCATATGAACCATATAGAACATAATACAATAATTCAAATTCAAACCCAAATTAAAAGGTTTATTGCCCAATATTTACAGAAAATTTAAAAAATAACCCATCGAAAATCAAAAAGAGCAAAATTTGTCTTGAGAGATCGATATGTATATGTCCACACATACATAAATTCGTGTTTATGTCAAGGACATTTTGTTCGTGACTTAAAAACGCAATTATTGTACATTATTCTGGAAATACCGCCATATCGGGAAAGATATTTATAAAAGTTTTTTCAAACTTATTTCCGAATCCCATATACGACTGCTATGTAAAATTGTACTTTTATAGTGTTATAATTCTTCAATAATATATACTGTTTAAACTTATTACTACCAACTGCAAATAAGAGTCATTTTGATTTTCTGTGTTTAGATAAAACATTGGTCATAGTCACTATCAGGAATACAATTATATGCCATAATTAAAGATGGTGTATTTAAAGTTGGTTAAGGAATATCCGAGCTAAATACAGTAAATATGGGTTTTTTTCGAAGTCGAAAATATTCCCATTTAAAGACATGTTGTAATACTAATATGACCTTCGCATAAATCAGAAGTCAGAATCGAAATTAGTTAACAGCGGTTGTATGTGATACCAATGAACTGAAAATAATGCTACTGCTTTTTGCTTAAATCTCGTTCAATATTCAAATGAATACTGTTTTCATCATGAGCTTTTAAAAAAAACGTGGATAATTGTGTATGTAAGGACATTATTAGTTGTAACTGTTGTTCTATCAAACATCACTGAACACTAATACAGTGAAACTTTAAAATCTCGTCCTGTGCACATCCGGTATTCTTTTTTACATTTCGATGTTGTTTTTTGTACACATTTATTTGGTTTGAAAAATGTCTAGCAATTCGCAAAATTCTAGTTATGATTATATTTCCTAAATGGCTAATATAATATCGGTAAAAGGACGGAAATAACTGTGTAGGTGATGTCACATCATCAATTCAACGAATAAGCATTTGAACGTTTTGTAAAAGAAGGCTTACTCTGGAAAATACAAAATACTTTTGATGTTGCTATTAACTAATACTAGACGTAACAAATCATTTGTATTCTTTTTTACATTTCGATGTTATGTTTTGTAGACTGTTGTTTGTGTATTCGACTTTTTTTACTTCAATTTTGAAAGCTGTCGAAATATTTCACCTTAAATTGAACTTAATTGTAACCATAACTATGTCCTGTTTATAAATATATCACTTGTTAAATTTCAGTCGTTTTTTGACAAATGACAAATCCCTACTACTAAAATATCCCTCTGGTTCTCTGAATACCTTTGATGAGAATATTATATAGCACATCTACCATATCATTTTAATGCAAAATCATAGCCAAGTATAAATTTTGTTTAACATGCAAATGTATTTGTTACATCCAGTTTTAGTTAATAGCAACATCAAAAGTATTTTGTATTTTCCAGAGTAAGCCTTCTTTTACAAAACGTTCTAAATGCTTATTTATTGAATTGATGATGTAAAATCACTTACACAGTAAGTTCCGTCCTTTTACCGATAACATATTAGCCATTTAGGAAATATAATCATAACTAGAATTTTGCGAATTGCTAGACATTTTTCAAACCAAATTAATGTAATAACAGTTCATCAATTTAGTTTGTGTGAGGCGCTTTCCTGGATTTACCTCAATCAGGAATGTTCTAACCCAAATATAAAAGCAATGAATAAGTTCTCGAAACCGGGAGGAGCTTTGTGACCAAAAGAACAAATCCTTCTCAGGTCAACTTTAACTAAGGGCATTCAATTCTAAATTCTAAAATGCGACCAACAGAGAAGTGAAGAAAGGTCAAAAAGAGGCGGAAGCTACCATATGGACATTCAAAAGTCATGAGTATAGGAAGACTGTCAACGCCATGGAAAAAACCGAGAGTATCGCTTTCGTCATATATCCTAGCATTGATTTGTCAATTTCAAGGACAAAAATGGATATGAGACGGACAGTCTTGTTGTCTCTGTAGTTTCTCTACTTGACAGAAGATGAATGAGATGCAATTGCTCTTTGAACAAAGGATGGTTATGTAGACATATATCTTTATTATATCTTAGACTCAAATCGGCGTCTGTCTCAAATTCGACGCCTAATCTGACGTTTAACTATCAAATCAAAGTCTAATATTGTTCACCCCCTTATTGATATCCAACATACATACATATTAAAGTGAAAAAAGTTGACTTTGCAAGACGTTTTTGTTGTATTCTTTATAGATATGTTTCCAATAACTTCATCTGTAATTCAACCCAACCACAAGGGGGTGCATCGGTGACTATTGGAATACCTTCTGCCTTTTAAAAATAAATCAACCAATCAACTAGTTATGCATTTAGGTGACTCATATTCTACTTCAAATAATTTGTTGTTGGTGTAAGTGTAGTACACAGGAAACTGGTATTACATTTATCGTTCCTATAGAATAATTCAGTGGTATGTTTCGACGAAACTTGTATTCGTACTTATCAGGTTAAACGAAAACGAGGAAGAATATTTCCATGTTTGTAACTTTGATAAGTACATTTGCAACTTTGTGAAAAAGAGAACAAGGATTATATTAATACATAGATACACGTTCACAACATTACTACTGCATGGTAACCAAAATAATACTGACTGAACAATGTGAAACTTTATTGAATACAGTAATACAATATGCAGTATAAGATATATATATCTACAGTATAATCCTAAATATAACAGCGTCTGTATATCACTTCAAAAAATACTGGAAGCTGTATTCATACATAAATCTAGCATTCCACTATCTGAAATAAGAAACACATAATACATATTTTTACATTATGGAATAGCATACAATGTTCTTATATATTCAAACATTTGAGATAGCAAACTGTTAAAAAAGGGAAGACGTGAGATACTTGATAAATTGAAAGGCAGACACTACCATAAGGAAGGTGTTAAGTTTTAGATTTCTGGAGACATATACTGTTTTTGGTGGTTTTACTTCCCCTGTGAAAAGTATGAAATCAAATTGGTTGTTGGCAAATAGACTTATCTTGCTGCTCCTTTTTTTCCACAATAAAATGTAGTAATTATATAACCCGGTACTTAATAACAAATATGCAAGTCTTTATCGTGCAAAAAACGTCTGCTTTATGTGTGGTAAAACAACAGATTTACGAACGCTTTGCGAAAACATCCGTCGTAAAATGTAAGTCGATATATTGTCTGTGATGTAATATTTGTTTTTTTTTTCTTTCTCTCTTGTTATTTGGTTAACTGTTTTATGCTTCGTTTTCTAATTGCAAAAAAAATCCACATCCCTTTTATCTAATTAATTTTACTTTTGCATTAAAGTTTTAACACTAATATATAGTCATCTTTCTTTGCGTTAATATTTTAGAGGTTCTACGTTTTTCATTATTTTTTTGTGTTTTTACCTTTTAATGCTAGAAAAAGCATAAATTCGTCCATGATACCACTACCAACGTCTTTCTCAGCAGCTTCAGGCTGATAGTCTGGAATATTGTTGATATGATTGTCTATCTTTGTTCTTTTCCATGGCATTCGACCTGTGAAATATAATAGTCATTTTTAAATGCCAAATCATCATCAGCACACAATGGTTCTATATTTAAACATTTGCTAATTTAAGAAGCAACACCACCCAATCCCCCCGTGTTCTACAGATTTTATATTTCAAAACTTCTCTTAAAAAAGATCTTCTTCACTTAAGTTCTTATTAATCATTGATTTAGTTTTTGAATAACACTCAATTGTGTCCATGTCCTGTTGCAATTTCTATTATGATATGAGAAAAAAAAAACACAACACAATGAGGTACCGGTATCTGAAGGACAATTAAATAATTTAGAAAAGTATAATGTGGTCATATATCATTATTGTTTGACGTAAATTTTACATTGAGGTTCTGCAAAATGAAATCATCAATTCACCAACATTCCAACTGACTCCATTTTCGGAAAATGACATCTGTAACAAACATAAACGTTTAGCTACCTCTTTACAAGCAGAACCCAATACAATGAAAGTTCCAACTCTGTACTGGCTTCCAAAGCTGCCCAAAACACCTTACAAATATAGATTTATTTCGTCTTCAAGCCATTGTTCCACAAATAAACTGTTTATTCTACTTACAAGTACACTTGGTACAATCAAAAACCTGGTAATAACTTGTTCAAATAAGGCCTTTGAAAATAGTGGAATTAATTACTTTTGGAGTGTCAAAAATTCGTTGGAAGTACTTGAAAAATTGCATGCTTATATTGATGATTTCGAATCTGTTCAAAGTTTTGATTTTTTTACCCTATATACCACTTTACCTCATAATCTTATTAAGAAAAAAATCACACACCTAATTAAATGGGCATTTAAAAATTCAGAATGCGAATATATATGTTCAAACTCTTTTAGGTCATTTTTTAGTAACAACAAACAAAAGAACTATGTCAATTGGACCTGCTTTGATACCATAACTGCCCTTGAATTTTTACTAGATAACATCTTTGTTCGCTATGGAGATTCCGTATATCGTCAAGTTATCGGAATTCCAATGGGGACTAACTGTGCACCACTTATTGCGGACCTGTTTCTGTATTCTTATGAGTTACAATTTATGATTAAAATCAGCAAAGACCCATCGAAACAACATCTGATACAAACATTTAATAATACTTTTAGATATTTGGATAATATATTGGCTCTCAATAATGACGACTTCAGTATGTACACTAAAGAGATTTATCCTGCTGAACTGACCTAAAATTAAGCTAATACTAACAATGAACTCTGCCCTTTCCTGGATCTTGATATCTATATCTTTAACGGGAAGCTTAATACCAAAATTTATGATAAAAGAGATGATTTTTCATTTCCTATTGTTAATTATCCATTTTTAGATGGTGACGTTCCCTTGTCACCATCTTATGGTGTTTATGTATCTCAACTTGTTCGATTCGCTCGTGTATTTAACAACGTATTTGATTTTAACGAAAGAAATCTCTGTATTACTGAAAAAATATTACACCAGGGTTTCCGATATCACAAACTAGTCAAAACATTTACTAAAATTTATCATCGGTACAAGGACATCATTCGTAAATATAAATCAACATGCAGACATCATTCGTAAATATAAATCAACATGCAGACATCTTATACCTTCAGGTATTTCACATCCAATCTTTTATGGTAATATTCTATACAAAGCACAAAAATGTCGGCATTCACCTCAAGAGCTAACCAAACCTTTAAACAGACTTATTCAAAAGGGATATAGTTACGATACTGTTGTCAGGTCATTAAAGACGGCATATTTGGTATAAATATTGATTCACTCATAGGGTCTTTGCATCGGAAATAAACACATTTATTCTAAAACCAGTTGTTCGCATGACACGGGTTATGTTCTCATATATTTTATGAAGGTATGATACTAAACCCCTAACGGGAGGGATTGTGCTTGATTTTCATATGATGAAGACATAATCTTTCAATCAGTTTAATTGAGGTCTGGAGCTGGCATGTCAGTAACTGCTAGTAGTCCCTTGTTAATTTATGTATCATTATCATTTTGCTTAGTTCTTTTTGTTACCTATTCTGACATCGGACTCGGACTTCTTTTAAACTGAGTTTTACTGTGCGTATTGCTGTGTGTTTGTTTATTCTACATTGGCTAGAGGTATAGGGGGAGGGTTGAGATCTCACAAAACATGTTTAACCCCGCCGCAAATTTTGCGCCTGTCCCAAGTCTTGTAAGTTTTTTAATCCTAATCTTGTAAGTTTTTTAATTTTAGTTCATTTATATGTTTTGGAGTTTAGTGCGACGTCCATTGTCACTGAACTAGAACACATTTTCGTTTAGGGGCCAGCTGTAGCCCGCCTGCGGGAGCAGAATTTTCTCGCTGTGTTGAAGACCCATTGGTGCCCTTCGGCTGTTTCATGCTTCGGTCGGGTTGTTGTCTCTTTGACACATTCCCTATTTCCATTCTCAATTTTATATACAGTGTACATTTTCCTTAAATGTTGAAATACTGTTTTATAAATAGATATTCCACTTTCAGATGTTCCCAAAAAATATGCACAACGCGCAAACGTCTAAGTGCATACAAGCAAACACCAAATATGCCATCTTTTTATAGCATTTTTTTCAGCTATAAAAAGCAGCAAAACCGAAAAACAAATCTCTTTTTATTCAGATATTTCTAGGACATACACGAATTGATTAAAATTACGGGATGAGGCTGTCACATAAATGTAATTAAATCAACAGCCTTCAATAGTACCTCCTTTATTCTTAAACAAATGAATTTCACTAACATATTCGCGACTCAATATCATGCTCATTGATAAAAAGATAAAAATTAAAAAAAAACAAACATTTTTTATCAGTATTATGGCACAATTTCTGTTGGTTGTACATTATTATGTTGGTTGTGCATTATGTTTCTTATTTCATATGTTGTTATTGGTATTTTATATGCTGTTATGCTGACATTCGTATTTCCTGTACTGTTATTCGTATTTTATCTGCTGACATTCGTATTTCATATGCTGTTGTTCGTATTTCATATGTTGTTGTTCGTATTTCATATGCTGTTGTTCGTATTTAATACGCTGTTGTTCGTATTTCATATACTGTTGTTCGTATTTAATACGCTGTTGTTCGTATTACATATGCTGTTATTCGTCAAACTTGTTTATATAGATACCCAATCTTCTCTGTTAAGACAAGGATAAAGTTCTAATGCTAGCAGATGATAGACATATTGTGAAACTATAAAACGACTATGCATTTTTTCTAAATATCATACTATACCATATGTATCCCGAAATCTTGAACTTCCTCGTTTGATCAATCGATGGATATGACTTTTGTCACCTGAACAAAAAATGTCATATCATCTAAACAAAGCACGCATTGACTTTTGGGATTCTGCATATTTCTAGCCAATGCTACATGTCCCATGTAACTAACTTATCTTTTTGGCAGCGATTTTTTGTTGTTAAATCTTAAAAATTGCTTCAAGAATTCTCGGATATGATAAAATACTGTGAAGGGAAATTTTAGGGAAACTGAAAGTTGAAATTGTACTACATTTCTAACTCAACGCGAATCAAGGAGAAAGTATCGGACTTATCAATAACATATATGTATATATATATTAAAAACTGAATATTAAATTCATTTTGGCAATTTAAGAATTAGTGGTGGATTATATCGATATATACTTGTCCAGTCAGCATAAGATACCGTTAGCAATTTTACAAAGAAATATCTGTAATTTAAGATAAAAGTGTTTGCTCCAAGTATTGTTTTAGACAAATTAACTCTCTTTACCACCAATCCCTGATTGTTCTCAAAGTCCGAGTACATTATATCTATGCCCCTTAATATTATATATTAACCTTTGAGATGTACGCCTCTATCCGATTGAAGTATGATTTTTATAGTTTGTTCTTATGTTGTGCTGTTACACCACTGTCTCAGGTTAGGGGAGGGTTGAGCGCCAACAAACATGTTTAACCCCGCCGCATTCTTTATGTGCCTGTCCCAAGTCAGGAGCATGTAGTTCAGTGGTTGTCGTTGGTTCATGCCTGTCATATTTGTTTTTCGTAAATTGTTTTGTTATAGATTAGGCCGTTAGTTTTCTAAATTGAATTGTTTCATATTTTTCATGTCGGGGCCTTTTATAACCGACTATACGGTATGGGTTTTCTCATAGTTGAAGGCCATACGGTTGGCTATAATTGCTTACAACCACTTCATTTGAACTTGGGTGGATAGTTGTTTCATTGGCAATCATACCACATCTCTTTACTTTTATATAGACGACGAGGGGCAATCCATTATTCTCATACAAAATGTACAAAACTGCATTTTTCAAAATTTAAAAAAGATGTTTCTGTAGATGGAACAAGAAACTTGAATCCAAAAGTTATATCCGTTTTTAAATTCTACGAGAAAGATAGATAAACAAATGGTTGAATTCATCAGCATTACTTGACTAAAATAGTATGAGGAAAGTAATAATTGTAGTTACTTTTACATCACAATTCTAAGCACAAACAAAATCATGAAATATAATATATTATTACCAATGTATCCGGTTATATGGATTACACTTTAATTGTAATATCACCATTAACTCATTTTAAATCTACAAAACAATTCACTGGTATCGTTGGTATTGAAGCATTGTTTTGTAACAGCTACCATATTTTTAGGAGGGATGGACAAGTCACAATTATCAATAATTTCATGGTTAACTAACTGACTATGATTTATTTGTAAATTTTAAACAGGTGTTACAAAACTGACATTTTAGCAGAAGAAAAACATATTTATCCTGTCGACTAACTTGCTATTTAGATATTGATTTTTAATTTTCCACTTTTATTTTTCCTGACCAAATATTTTTTTTATTGAAATTTAAGGCTTTTCAAAGTCTATTACTAAAAACTTCTACTGGTAATACGTCATTCTTTAAATATGGCAGTAGTTGGAAAGTTAAAAGATTTGCACGAATTGTAAAATAATTTTTATCAATTTTAATTTTAGTAATATTAGCGGTCATGTCATGTTGATATCAGTAATTACTTTTCCTAACTTTGTACCCAATTGTTTTGTCATGTTTTATATCTGTGGTAACAGTAGCTGTCATGTTTTTAATTGCCTTTGTCATTGTTCGCTATTAAAAACGAGAATAAAATATGACTGTCTTCTGAATCGGACAATGTTTATATAAATTGTATAAAGAATCTATCATTTTATTGTTTTCACAATTTATGGCAACGAATGGTTTCATAGCATTTCAGATTGGGGAAAAATAAAAATAGAATGCAAAACAATTTATCTACCAAAAGTATGAATTTAGGTTATTGAAGAATTAATGTATTATATATAATAATATTATAGTTGTTTGTTCTCCCTTTAGATAATACCGGACATATTGATATAAAATAAAAGGGATGTGGTTTGATTGTCAATGAGACAACTATCCAACAGAGTCCAACTGAAAAGGATTAAAATAACTATTATAGGTCACCATACGGCCTTCAACAATGCCCAAAATCCCTACCTCATAGTCAGCTATAAAAGACCTCGACATGCCAGCGGCCTGATGTATGACAAAACTATAGACGAACAACTAATATGAAAGACAGCTTCCTTCAGGTACGTGACTTGAGGCAGGAACATATACAAAATGGGGGGATTAAACATGTACTTTGACCTATGATTGTTTACTTTTTACACATTGTGACTTGGATGGAGAGTTTTCTCATTGGCACTCATACCACATTTTCTTATTTCTATTTTGAGTGTTCAACCTCCATTGAACCTCGGACAGTGGTGTAACTGAATTACATAAGAACAAACTTTAAAAATCAGTTGGAAATAGCTTCAAAGTTGACTCATCATATTAGCAAGAAGCAATAAATCTAAAACAGCTAACATAAAGACAAAAGACACAAAGTGCCGATCTTAACAAATATATACCGAAAGCTAGGTCAAAACTCATTTCAGTTAATTAATAAATCAATGTTCTCCCAAACTAAAGTATCAATCAGATCACATCCAACGGGTCTGATGTAAAGACGTCATAAACAGTCTGATAAAATTACCTTGTACAATGCCAAAATATAAGTAATACTAGTACATAATATCGAAAGGGTTTTCATATATATATAGCAATTATAAATATTCAGTTATGTTTTAATTATTTCGGCTCAACAAATAGCCTTCGTCAGTGTCAATAATTTTAACAATACGGTATTGTTAAAATCATTGACACTGACGAAGGCTATTTGTTAAGCCGAAATATTTGTCAACACGATTCAATAACAACATCTTCGTATAATACCATCTTATATTAGTATCGTTGTGCAAATCTCTAGACTTATATATATATATATATATATATATATATATATATATATATATACATGTAGGACTCGGAGGTGCGATGGGGACGCTGAAGTCCGATGGTCACGCTGAAGTGCGATGGTCTCCGCCGAGTGGTCTATATAAGCCATTACTTGGAATATCCGTTTCACAAATGATAACGGATATGTTCCTAATGTCGTAACTACAATCCCGTCCCCTTTTCCCGAATGTGACCTACCGAATTAGACTTATTACCGGGTTTGTACTAACATGAGCAACACGACGGGTGCCACATGTGGAGTAGGATCTGCTTACCCTTCTGGAACACATGATGTCACCCCCAGTTTTTGGTGGGGTTCGTGTGGCTCAGTCTTTAGTTTTCTATGTTGTGTTTTGTGTATCATTGTTTGTCTGTTGATCTTTTTCTTATTTAGCCATGGCGTTGTCAGTTTATTTTCAACTCATGAGTTTGAATGTCCCTTTTGTATCTTTCGCCTCTCTTTTACAGTTCCATACTAAATGATAGATTGTTCTCTTTAAATTTGCTGCATTAGGACATTGTTCTGCGTTAACAGCTTATCTTTACTTTGTTCCTCTCATCTGAGATTACTGAATGTGTTAAAGTAACATCAACTCTCAGCTCTCATGATTTTCACGTTAACCGTAATATCATAATACGGGGAGTATCTCTGTGGACCCATATGTAGTTGGAAAATTCCAAGCTCCATCGTACATAAAAAAACAAAACTTCTATAGATTTCGAATACGGAATACGATATTGTTAAAATCATTGACACTGATATATATATATATATATATATATATATATATATATATATATATATATATATATATACAAGTCTAAATTGAAAACAACGTTCAAACCTATGATTGCGTTGGATAAAAACCGCAATTTTTATACGTGTGCATGCAAAACAAATTTCTTGGTAGAGGGGTCTAAATACAGCACAAACAACATTTTCCAAATGACCAAAAAAGTGAAAAAGTATATTTTAACAAAACGCATTTGACTAGCAGGTCGAACAACGGATGTTCTTAAACCCTGCTGACTGCCATATATATATACAAGTCTAAATTGAAAACAACGTTCAAACCTATATTTGCGTTGGATAAAACCGCAATTTTTATACGAGTGCATGCAAAACAAATTTCTTGATAGAGGGGTCTAAATACAGCACAAACAACATTTTCAAAAAGACCAAAACAGTGAAAAAGAATATTTTAACAAAACGCATTTGACTAGCAGGTCGAACAACGGATGTTCTTAAACCCTTCTGACTGCCATTGGCGATTGCCAAATAAACGGATCACCAGATGTAACACAATAGATCTTAACTATTAATTTAATACCAAAGCAGAAAACAATAAACTTGCGGGAAAGATAGTACACCGCAAACAAAAGGTGCAAAAATTAGTACACCATATCCGGAATTCGACAATTAATGTCTCTTCAGTGATGTTAAGAATCGAAACGGTATTTGGAAGGCTATATAATTTACCTCAATTAAGGATAGACTCTTGAATTTTGAAGAGTCGAAATAGGATGAACGGATATATATAATATTAAAAACCAATTGTTCAGAGAACAATTGAAGGTCTTTCCATCCTAAAGATCTATTTTGATATAAAAATATTAAAATTCGGTTTAAAATGTCATTTCCAGCGTCAAATGATAGCTTATTGTACGCTGATTCCAAAAATATATGGTTTCTATATATTTTTTTTTAAATAAGGGAGATAATTTGTTACTTCCAGTTTGAAAAATGTTACTTTCGGTATAATTTGAATGTTTACTTGACACTGATTCCAAAAATATATGGTTCTATATACTTTTATATTAAATAAGTACAAAAAATAGCTACTTCCGGTTTACACAAGGTCACTTCCGGTTGGATTTTTCAAGGTCAAATGGCTTGCAACCTAATGCAAAAAGTCCCATGGCTTTATCATGTATACATATGAGGTAAAAGCAAAGGTCAAAATCTAGAACGTCAAATTTACCTATGACCTTGAGCTCAATTTCAAGGTCATAAACCAAGGACCTCAATCAAAAGACCCTAGGTCTTAGTTATATATGGTTAATGAGTTATATCACCATACGCGTATTTTTAAATACAAGAGGGAAGAAAACTCTAATTTAATGTAAGCGCACCCTTTAAACCAAAATGTATGTGTTACGACATGTCGCAACTAACAATTTAGTAATAATATGTTGTCGATATCTTATACTGTTTTTGAAAAGAAGTGAAAATAAGCCAAAATCAAAATTTAGAATATGACCTTGACCTTTGACCTTGACCAAATTTTCTTTTTTTTTTTGGACCAAGGACCTCAAATCAAAAGACCCTAGGTCTTCATCACTTATGGTTTACCAGTTAGAAATGCATATCACTTATATCAAATGCATAAGGGGAAATAACTCTCATATGGAGTCTCCGCAACGCTTCGGTGAAAACCAAACTCAACATCCTGAAGATATAGCGAGCAATTTGGTAAAATAAATTTGTCGTAATCTTTTGCGAAGGAGTAATGGCCACAAGAAAAACAGTGTTTGGGGAGATAACTCTTACAACGTAAAGTATTCGGTTAAGCGGTTATCAGTTTCAAAAGCGTATAAACTGTTCGATATCACATACCAAATATCTAAGCGACATCTTATGAAACAACAATACTACGCAAGAAAAAAATTAGGCGGAAGAAAAAAAAAAATAATAATAATCAGAACAAAATCAATAGGTCTTTCCACGGAAAAGTGGAAAGACCTAATTATATAGTATACATTGTATAATTCTTACATCAAAATATTATATTTCCTGTACTGGGATGGGCACTTTTATGAAAGGCAATTGTTTGCATTGCACAATTTCACTTATAATTGAATATACAGATGATTGCCGAGTGTGACTTTATTCTAACTTCACAAAGGGTATATAAATCATGACACCTATTTCAAGAAAATGCATTTTAATCAGCTTTTTACCATAATGCCTGAAATACCTTCAAACTATGGCAACAATAGTGCATGTATGTCTGTTAAATTTTGTTTAGGAAAATTATCGTACTTACAAAATTGTGTGTATTTATGTAAAATTGGGAGTGACGAGCTTAATGATGATTATCGAATATCTGCTTATTTTTTTCAAATATTAGCAAGTTTAATTGCAGTTACTATTACCAATGTAAATTCTTTAGGAGCCAAATTGTAACAATATATCGGGTATTTGCGTTGCATACGAAAACATTCATTCAGACATGTTTATTATTCCATAGTGTAACGTATCAGCTGACATACATGTATTTCACCCAAAGCACAGTTGTCTACGCAGATGAGAATGAGACGAAATGTTCGTATTAAAACTAACAGATCAACAATGTTCAGGTTGCAATTATTTGTAATACTCATCGACATTACTGTGCATGATTTGACATTTGATATAGGACTTCTATCAAGAGCACTTTTGAAGCTAAGAATACAATGTGTAATGCCGAGGTATCTGTTCATCTTAATGTATGTTTGCTTTAAAAAAGTGAATATATGATTGACATGCTGTGAAGACAACTAGTCCTAATTGCCCAGTTATAGTAAATGGGAACAGTATAGTTGTAAAAATAGAATAAATTTGTTTTGATCTTACATTAGCTTGTTCGTGATGGACAACGAAAGGAAAAGAAAACAATAACTGCGTTATGAAAAGGCAGACGAGATCTTTCAGATACAATATCAAAGTACGACTTTCGTTTGACATAAATACTTTCGTTTGACATAAATGATTTCTATGGTCGGGTTGTTGTCTCTTTGACACATTCCCCATTTCCATTCTCAGTTTTATCTATTAAACAATTAGGGAGATGTGACTTGGTTAAAAGCATTCTATTGTTTCAATGATGTGTTAAGTGATTTGATTTCTGTCTTTCTAGTATTCACTAATAGATGATAAGCACCCGTTGAATCAGATGTACTTTGGTTGAGAAATAATAATACTGTTTTTGATATATGAAAAAAAAGACAACTATAACTGACGCGATATTTGGATTTACTGCTGTTTTGGGGTATTTTTATTCTTCCATGAAAGATGTCAACTTCCATAAAAAAAAAGCCGATGCTGATACGCTTTATAGGACTTACTCATCGTCGAAACATATTTTTAAACGATATACAGTCCTGTATTTCTATGACGGTGCAGTGGATAACTCCAATTAAATTATATATAAACTAAGATACACCAAGCGAGTCATTGTGGAACATGTTTTTAAAAAATCTTACCTTGTATTTTGTTTGTAGATTTCTGAAAAACAAAATAAGAGTCCATTTTATTAACCTTCTATGCCATAATTTGATATGAAGATTAGTGCTGAATGTGACTTTTAGCAGGAAACTTTATATAGTGTGTTGAAGACGAATTGGTGGCCTTGGGCTGTTTTCTGCTCTTTGGTCGGGTTGTTGTCTCTTTGACACATTCCCCATCTCCATTCTCAATTTTATAGGTTTAATAAACTATTACTGTCCCTATTCATCAGTCTGTAGGTCTGTGGTTGCCGTTGATTGTGGTATTCATATGTTTTTCGTTTATTGTTTTGTACATAAATTGCTTTTTTTCGTTTGAATTGTTTTACATTTTGTCATTTCTGGGCCTTTTATAGCTTACTTTGAAGGATGTACTTTGATCTATTCTTGCTTACGTTTATGTCATTTGATCATTGGTGGATAGTTGTCTAATTGGAAATCATACACATAGATATAAGAAGATGTGGTATGAGTGTCAATGAGACAACTCTCCATCCAAGTCAAAATTTATAAAAGTAAACCATTATAGGTCAAAGTACGGTCTTCAACACGGAGCCTTGGCTCACACCGAACAGTAAGCTATAAACATGTAAGTATCAGCTCAAAAGTTGGTGCTTCGACACTGACATGATTTATACCATAGCTTTCTTATTTGGTCCGTGAATAAATTTAGAAATTATTAAGAAACTTAAATTCCAACCCCCGCAAACAAAGTTGGCATTAGGAGAATTAGGCTTTTATTTTTAGGTCCAATTGAGGTCCCGTTTGGTCTTACAGCTCTCAGTGTATTCCACAATGTCTATATCCCTGGCTTTCAAAGTTTTTGAATCGATTGACTTATGTTCTGCAGCTTTGGGATTAGAACGTTTCTCATAACGGTAAACATGGAAAAGCGCCTCGGACGCACCATATTTATAAAAATGTTAATTTCATCACTTTTACGTTTGAAGCCATGAATTTCCTCAAATTCATGTTTTTCCATACACATCGTATGAATAGCCAGAAACGTTTATCTCGCCAAAATTTCTAATTTCTTAAATAATTGTATCTAAAAAAAAAATCACTGAAACCTATCTTTATTTTACTCTATTGTGTGTTTTTACGGTACGTCAGTTTTTTTGTGGTTTTTTTTTTATCACATTTAGCAGGCGGATCTCATCCTGAGTAATTTCGATGACCAAAATAAACATTAACCTTCTTTTTTTTTTAGTTGTTTGTTTAAAATTATTCTTTCAAGGTGTTAAAATCTTGAAATCCAACCATAATATCTTGTAAGTTACGCTTTTGTTTTTTGTTTTTTAATTTTTCTATTCTCTTTTTTTTAAAACTTTTATGTACATAATGTAAAGTCAATAAAACCATTAATCTTTACTGTGCCGACAGTTTGAATCCTGGGGCGTATTTGATTGTGCCGACAGTTTGGATCCTGGGGTGTATTTAATTGTGCCGACAGTTTGGATCCTGGGGCGTATTTGACTGTGTCGACAGTTTGGATCCTGGGGCGTATTTGATTGTGTCGACAGTTTGAATCCTGGGATGTTTTTGATTGTGTCGACAGTTTGGATCCTGGGGCGTATTTGATTGTGCCGACAGTTTGGATCCTGGGGTCTATTTAATTGTGTCGACAGTTTGAATCCTGGGGCGTATTTGATTGTGTCGACAGTTTGGATCCTGGGGTGTATTTGATTGTGCCGACTGTTTGGATCCTTGGGCGTATTTGATTGTGTCGACAGTTTGAATCCTGGGGCGTATTTGATTGTGTCGACAGTTTGGATCCTGGAGTGTATTTGATTGTGTCGACAGTTTGGATCCTGGGGCGTATTTGATTGTGTCGACAGTTTGGATCCTGGGGCGTATTTGATTGTGTCGACAGTTTGAATCCTGGGGTGTATTTGATTGTGTCGACAGTTTGGATCCTGAGGCGTATTTGATTGTGTCGACAGTTTGGATCCTTGGGTGTATTTGATTGAGTCGACAGTTTGGATCGTGGGGCGTATTTGATTGTGTCGACAATTTGGATCCTGGGGTGTATTTCATGACCTGCAGATTTGCACAAATGTAAGTGAATGCTGTGTGATATAAAAGAGAACAAAAGTATATGTGTGATATAAAAGGGAACAACAATATATGTGTGATATAAAAGGGAACAAAAGTATATGTGTGATATAAAAGGGAACAAAAGTATATGTGTATTATAAGTTCATAAGATAGAAACCCAACGACACAAAAAACCAAAAACACATCTAGATGTCAACCTTTCGTCAAACTCAAAATCGCTCCGAGTCTAGAAAAGATTAACTTAAACATTTATTTTCAAGGACCTGTCTTAAACAAAACAAAAATCCATTCATAATAAAATATCAGGATTGATTTTACACTTCGGAATGGCAAGCTGAGTATTTGTTTTTCTTTAAAACAGGCAGTGGAGCTTTCCATCGTCATAATATTGTTAACATTTTATAACAGAAGACAACCACCGAGGAGTTTCCTGCCTATGGACAGGCACATTACCATGTGGGGTTATATAATATTGTAGATGTAAACTCTTACCTGTTTACCCCCCACAAGTAGGTTAACTACAGGTATTTCAAGGAAAATACAGTAATAAAAAGGATAAGCACAGAAAACACTTCTTTCCTTAATAAATGATATGCTAGATAACAAGTTGAAGCGAAACACTAGATCGAAACCATATGAAAGAATGTTCGTACTAACTTATAGTACAGCAATATATCTGCATATATTTAAATCATGCCATATCATATACTAAGTATTGTTGAAGTTATAAGTTTTAATAAAATTTAATTATCTAATATTTCGGACCTTTCCGTTTTATAGATAATATTTAGCCTGACAAATGTTATAATTAAATAAGCATTTAGGACAGAATTTATGGATATAGATAACACTTTACACTATGTTCATGTCACATGATATCAAATGAATGATGATTTAAATGTCATTTCAATGACACCAGCTGATGTCATAATTTGATAGAACCCTGTTATCATATATGATTATTTTTTATCAAAGCAGATAATTAAAATCTTTGACAGCAAAGTTGCCTTAAAGAATAATCCTTGGTACCATTAATAACAAAGTTCAATTCATCAATTCATGATGTTTCTAATGCATTACTGAGAACAATTCAAGAAGTCTTAAGTTTCCATCATAATATATTTATCAATACTGAAAAGCTAAATGCCATCTAAATTACAAAAAGAGGAAGAAAATACTAAAACAAAAAACCAAAACATACCAAAAGATAAAACCAAAAAGATAAAACCAAAACGTACCAAAAGTTAAGCCAAACCCGGACAAGACATCAGATGATTTTCTAATTTTATTAGCAACAAATTTTAAAATGAAATATCCGCATTTTCATGTCAGTGCCGAAGTACTGACTTCTGAGCTGGTAATACTACCGGGGACTTACAGTCTTCCAACCCGCAATAAGTACTGACTTCTGGGCTGGTGATACTACCGGGGACATACAGTCTTCCAATCCGCAATAAGTACTGACTTCTGAGCTGGGGATACTACCGGGGACTTACAGTCTTCCAACCCGCAATAAGTACTGACTTCTGGGACGATGATACTACCGGGGACTTACAGTCTTCCAACCCGCAATAAGTACTGACTTCTGAGCTGGTGATACTACCGGGGACTTACAGTCTTCCAACCCGCAACAAGTACTGACTTCTGAGCTGGTGATACTACCGGGGACTTACAGTCTTCCAACCCGCAATAAGTACTGACTTCTGGGACGGTGATACTACCGAGGACTTACAGTCTTCCAACCCGCAATAAGTACTGACTTCTGAGCTGGTGATACTACCGGGGACTTACAGTCTTCCAACCCGCAACAAGTACTGACTTCTGAGCTGGTGATACTACCGGGGACTTACAGTCTTCCAACCCGCAATAAGTACTGACTTCTTAGCTGGTGATACTACCGAGGACTTACAGTCTTCCAACCCGCAATAAGTACTGACTTCTGAGCTGGTGATACTACAGGGGACTTACAGTCTTCCAACCCGCAATAAGTACTGAATTCTGAGCTGGTGATACTACAGGGGACTTATGTAGTCTTCCAACCCGCAATAAGTACTGACTTCTGAGCTGGTGATACTACCGGGGACTTACAGTCTTCCAACCCGCAATAAGTACTGACTTCTGGGCTGGTGATACTACCGGGGACATACAGTCTTCCAATCCGCAATAAGTACTGACTTCTGAGCTGGGGATACTACCGGGGACTTACAGTCTTCCAACCCGCAATAAGTACTGACTTCTGAGCTGGTGATACTACCGGGGACTTACAGTCTTCCAACCCGCAATAAGTACTGACTTCTGAGCTGGTGATACTACCGGGGACTTACAGTCTTCCAACCCGCAATAAGTACTGACTGAGATACCCTTGATAAGACTTCTACATAATGAACAAAGATGATGCAGTTTTTCTGTAATATTTACACATCTACAAGTCACTTCAGTTTAACTGGGATAAACTCAAGTGACTTGTAGATGTGTAAATATTACATGTAAAACTGCATCATCTTTGTTCATTATGTAGAAGTCTTATTAAGGGTATCTCAGCAAGCGGCTCTGCTTACACGTTACTTACATTTCGGCGTTATCTAAGATATTTATATACATGCTTTTGTAATAGCTGAAGGAACGTTTTTACATTATTTTTGTCTCTCCTTTATCATCAAAAATCAAGTGTATCTGGTTACGTGCAACTAAGTTGATATAGGAGAAATATCTTTTACAAATTATACCATACTTCCTTTTGATATAATAATAGTTTGCGTGATTCGTGAAGCTTTCCACAAAATAAACTATCCTCAAGTCCCGTTACAAGGATGATCATTCTACACCAAGCACGCGGCGTTCATGAGGAAGAGAAAAGGATGGTCGGCTCGGAGTCAGAAAAATGTTTCAGCGTAGGTAGGATGACATGTCTTCCTGCGTAATGTTACATGGTGAATTAATAGAAAAATAAAGGATATGGGGTGTCCATCCATGACACAAAATCAGTACATGCATAGAAAAAAAACCACACAAAAAGCAAATGGTGAATTAGCACGTTAAAACCCTGACTCAGTGTGTCGGTCTAGTACAAAGAAGTGTTCATTTTAATATCGCATTAACAAGTTATTGTCCTGACATACATGTAATATTTTCCACTGGACGTTTAAACCAATTCGTTTTTAGTCTCAACAGTTTTGTGTTTGATAAAGCAATAACCAAAACTATAAAATAAAAGTAAGGAGATACAATTTTGAAACTCAAGTCATTAATTGTTTAGCATTCTCTGTTAAATGATATAGGTAAAAAGTTCTTTTTAAACATTTAACATTATCCTTGTAGCTATATCAATGTGTATCTAAGATTCTTTCATTTAACATTGAAGTTTAATATTGAGTGCATTTAAGTGATACAAAGAACTATTAATGAGGTTTTAGAGGAATTGATTTCTCGTATCATCCTATAGTAGCTTTAAAACAATCAACATTTCATCTCTTGAGTTTAAAGAATAAGTTCCGTGTAACTGTTCAAAACGGAAATTGCCAGTCTTATAAATGAACACTGGCACCAGTAATTGCCGTTTAAGGAAGTGATATCAATGACCTCCAAACGAAGGTTGTTCCAGGGACACGTGTTAATCGCACGTACATCTCATTATTTTATTCATACATTTAAGGAAATGACATGAACAACAACAGCGAAGTAGTTCTAGATTTATATATCAAGGGAAGATTGTGATGTCATGTTATTATTTTACATAAAATATCTCTCGACATTTTTTAAGATTGATAAAAAAAAGGAATGACAAGAATGGTGAAACACAATTATGAATTGTATGAAATTGAAAAGAATTGTTACATTTTCACTTTTAAAGTTTTAATCATTAAAGTGAATGAGGACAAAAAATAGTTTCAAAGTTTATTATTCATATCAGAAAGGTTAAGATACCTTTCGGAAAAGGTAAATAATTCCGATTTTTTTTTTTCAATTTCCAAACCCTTCCGAAGCACCTGGCTTTCTCCCCAGTAGTCTGTGTAGTATTTTGTGGGGATTTTGTTTGTCTTTTCATCGCTTTTATTTTTAGTCATGGTGTTGTCTGTTTTTGTACGACTACTACCACTGGGTCTGTATTAAAGTTGCTGGTGAACTTTCAGTCCCCGGTGTGAACAGTATGCCTAGTAGGCACTGCGTCGGTGCTGACTTGAATTAAAGGATATAAAAATAAAGATATGCGGTATGATTGCTAATGAGATATTATCAAACAAAGGACAAGGACCAAAATGCATGCATTTCGGTTGTAAATGTCCAGTCAATAAATCAAGTCCATATTTTCCGTTTTACCACTTTGAACCGCTGAAAATAAATTAAGTATAGTCATATAGTTCTTCGGTCAGCTATATTATCTTCTGACCAAATAACAATGACAACATTTAAAGGGGCATTAGCTAATATGTTTTTTTTTGTTCAGTCAATAATGAAAGTGATATAGTGAAATAATAATTCTAAAAGCGTCGCTGATGAATCATTCACTTGCAAGTAAATAATTGGTTACGCATATTTTCAGCTATTAAAAGGAAAGAATGTGTCATCATTGAAAGTGAAACAAGGATGAACCATTTGGTTGACTGATTCGATCCACAAAAAAACATTCCTATACAGGTAAAAACGTTGATAAACACACTTTTTAACCTTCAATATGAAATCAAACAGACCTAGAATAATCCAATTGCACGTAGTCGCTATCTGTTGATATTTATATTTATGTTTATATCGGGTTAAATGACCGTCGGCAATCTTCGGAGGTCATCTCGATGGTTAATTAGATGACGTATATACACACGAAATGTTGATACATATTATCGAGTCCATGTATTGTTAATTGTTTATTTTAGACTTTTTGTAATTTAGATAACTGTTTTAGAATGTTATTAAAGAGGTACTAAAACGCATGGTACCTACACAAACTTCTTCAAATGCTAAACATGGAGACTTTTGTATATTATCATAGAGATGATAAAACAAACACGCCAGTATACCCTGAATTCAACAATATAACATTGATAAATACTATCTCTACTAGATCCCGTGTAGACTTATGTTGAATTAATTAGTGATAAAAATAAAGACAATTTCTCATTATATATATATGAATAATTAAACAATAGTGCTGATCAATTTGGTCAGTTTCTTCAATCTGTAAAAAGACTAGCTACGACGTAGACCTATATACACGTGTAGTTAATAGATTAAAAAAACTGTTATGAAACAGTCACACATCTATCTACTATACTAGATACGAAATAAATACATAAAGGTCGGCCTCTGATGATGGTTTATCTGGGAACATTCCCGAAAAAACCGGAAACATTGCATATTAAATTCTAAAGAATTAAGCAATAAAAAGTACGCAGTGTCAGGTCAGAAATATTGATACCATACCATGAGTAAGTGGGTTTATGGTCTTTTAATAAAACTATTTATTTGTCATTGCTTAAATTTCAAATGAAAGAAAAGGTCAATATTTTAAAAGCAGTATGGTATAACTTTTTTTATTAAAAAAAAAATTGGTGTGATCATAACATTCAGGATTTAGGACACAAGTAATTTGGGAATGCGCACCCCTTTTTCTAAAGATTTTATATCAATGGTTTTTGTTGTAGTTTTAAATGCTCAAATATATTTTAACTTATTTAATAATTCTATTGCTCTTATATTTCTACGATATAGGTTTTATATCTTATTTTCTAATAACAAAAAAATTAATATATATTTACATATGAAATAGGCCTGTGATGGCAAACGTACTGAAAGTTACAGGACAGAAAGTAACAAAATTTGATAGTACAAAAGTCACACATACTATTTGTTTAGTTTTGTTTGAAAACATAGGAAATATTTCTACAATTTTTTTTTTTGGTTACTTGCATATATTCATTTTACAATTTATGAAATAGTTCATTTAAACCTAGAGTAATGAATAGATGTCAAATTTTATGCATGAAAAGGATATATTTATTGGAACTATGTCATAATGAAACCATTTAAGTACCAGGCCACTTTGACAAATTGTTATCTTTACAATTATTTTTTATTATTGTTTTTTTTTCAGAATAAATTTTGTTTACAAAGTTGCCATATATATATAAAAGTTCTAGAAAAAATACAAAAATATATTGACAAATGTTTTCTTATTAAAAAAAATTAAACTAAAAACTGAATTGTGAATTTTTGTACTGTGACTTTCTATCCTACATTCGTCCGTAGGTAGGACTATGCTCATGATGCTGGGATCTGATATAACGTTAGTATATATGACACATATAGCAATATTTTTACATAAGGTCCAAGGACTATGACAATCATATATACTTATACTGATTTCCATTTAAAAATTTTGTTTGATTTTTAAATCTCCGTATAGGTTAATTACAAGTCTATCCAGTATTTCATTTTTAATGAAATAGCTTGATCAGAGACATATAATACATGTATTATATGTCTCTGGCTTTATCAATACATATTCAGGTTTTTGCTAAACCAGTCAAGCAGATTAGTGTGACTGACAGTTCTCAATTCTTCACATTATCTGGAGAATAAACGTATATAATTTTGAAATGCTGCTGTAACTAACTAAAGTCGTAAGAAAGAGAATTTTTATTTTTTTGTAGCTCAGAAAAACCCACATAGTTTAATTTAACAAATCGAACTCCGTCGTCTTTTGGAAGCACGTGTTGGGAGTGTCCTATTTTGAATGCCGTGTTTCCTCCATGGAAAAAAGCATGCACGGTTCTACTGTTGCTTCTACCGCCACTTTAGGATGCACATATTAATATTTTATAGAAAAAAGGTTGATTTGTGCTTTTGATTTTTCAATACTTTTCTAATTATAAACATTTGATTAAAATATTTATGCGATTATCAAGCCTCGATAAATGGTTATCAATATTCTCAATGTAATAATTGTCACCGTTATATTTCAAAACTGTTATTTTACTTACAAGCCGTGATCTGTTTGCATACGATATAACACACGTATTTGATCAGGGTGACCCACTGTGCGTCACTTCCGTTGGATATAAGTAGTGCGTTGTAGTGGCGTGTTTTACTAAATCGTTCAGGTGTTCAAATGACAAACTGACAGTAATTTGCAAATATCTCGATAATTACAAGATGAAATTTTATCGGTTTTTTGGCATTCTTAAACGTTAATTACGAACTTTAGAATAAGACAAACATGATTTTAGCGTTTTAGTACCTCTTTAATCAAACATGAGAATTTGAGTCAAATCGGTGAACATGAACTTGACAGCTAATGCCCCTTTATATCGTTCCGTAGTAAACCTATAATATGTTGCTCACTTTCATGGTGTTCAGTTTACGGAACTAATGGGGCACACCGCCATCTCGGAACTCAACTGATCAGTTCAGATTTTTTTTTTTATAAATTTAGCAAATATGGCATTTATTCGAGGAAGTTGAACTTTCATTAAAACGAAGAAATTCATATGTTTTTATCTTTTTTGTTAATTTAAAAACACAAATATTTTTTTTTCTAGTCACATAATAGTCCTTGTTTCTTGTATAAGCTTCACTTAAATGTGATAATTTTCTTCTGAAATCAAGTTCAATGTCCTATCAATTACAATATAACACGACAGGAACTACATTTTGGCAAAGTATAAACAAAATCTATCACATGTTGTTTATACATGACAACTTAATAATACACCAAACTTGCTCTGATAAATCATTACGGAAATTAGTAGATTATATACGCCAGTAGTAAATACCATGACTTCAAATCTTTCATTTCTAAATTTCTTCACAGCTTGAAACAATGTTTAGCTTATGCTAGTGTAGAATGAGTTCCTATGGCATTGTTAAGACAAAAAGGTCATAATGTTTAATAGAAATCTTTGCACTTTGAAAAAAAAGGAAAATATTGAAAAACACGCCATCACCAATATCTTCCGTTAAGAAACAGTGCGCGTGGAGTGAAATTGTAAATGTCTATGTTATGTTTCTATGGTCATTAACACGAAAAAAGAATTCGTCCAGTACTTCTTTTTATCAAATATAACGTATTTCGTAAAATTATATAAGATTTTTATCTCACCTGGTTGTCCTGTGCTACACAACAGATGACGACTACACCCACTACCATTATATAGGCACTATACATCCTGAGATTCGTGTAGCTGAAATTAAAAAATAAACGTGTCCTAAAATTAATTACATTCCGTAAGATTGATAGATGATTCTGAACCTCCCTACGACTGCTTCTTCTTCTACTTCGACAAAGACTACACACTGAATTTTGAAGTACTAGAAGTAGCAGTAGCAGAACGAGGATAAGAAGAAGAATGTCATTTATTAATGACCATTGAAGTGACTGTAAACCTGACCATTACCTCCGTCGACATTTGCTAACTCCTGATAACACAAGACGGATCTCAGTCAACTGATCAGCACTATAATTGACAGTACAGTGTGGTTGAGGTAAGCAGCTGTGATCAAAGGAACATACCACATTGTTTATCACAGTTTTGCATTACAGACTATTCTGTAAGTTGTCCCAATGGTCTAGCTAGTTAAAGTCACAGAATTGTTTTTGGAGAGATTTTGGATAAGGAATGTAAAACAACGTACGGCATTAGAGTTAATTGATTTGATCGGTAATTTGTAGTGTATTGCACACAATTCATATTTTACAATATCTATATATGAAATACAGATATTCGTTTATACATACATTCATAATGATATTTTTAGAAGGAACTAGAGTCAATGTCATAATAGTTGGAATTTGTGTAGGGGTATGATCAAACTCTGAACCTTGAGAGTCAATCAATAATCATTTCCTATCGCTTGGATTGATTGAACGTTTTGGAATATATTCTGAGGTTTGCTATTTTTGTAATTTATAGATGATTGCCTTAGCTGGTTACATATTTCCTCCTAAATTTTGTTGATATTTATTTTGTATAACTCTATAAAGATTACAAACTACACATTTGACGTAGAAGCTCAGTCTGTCATTTTCACGATTACAAGAATAATTTAAAACAGACAAGTTACTGGATTGATGAATGTTTTTGTTGTTCAATATATGTTGTTATTCTTGTATTTATGATTAAATTTTGTTTTCATTTATTTGGATTTATTGTACACTTTTTCTAAATATATATTGGAGCAATTAACGAAAAACAAATATAACAGACATGAACCAACGACAACAACTGAATAACAGGCTCCTGACTTGGGACAGGCACATACAGAATGTGGCGGGGTTAAACAAGTTTGTTAGCGCTCTAACCTTCCCCTAACCTTGTGTAACAGCACAAGAACCGAAATAAGAGTACTGAAAGCTAGTTAAAAGCCAATTACAACTAATAGATACATCATGTTCTCCCAGACCAAAGTATCAATCAGTACACATCCAACGGATTTAGTGTAGAGACGTCATTAACAGTCTGAGAAACGCATGACGTTGTGCAATGACAAAATATAAGTAAACATAATCGACAGGATTAAGGATAATGAATTCTCATAACTGTACATTTTCACTTCTTCGTACTATGAACATCAAAATTATTTATTTTGTAAAAATATTTCCTTTCTCTATCTGAACTGTACACGTATACCTAACAACAAAATTATTTTTATTTACAGGTCTTTAAAGTAATTGCAAATGGCTGATATATTTGTTCAAGTATATTGTTTTTCTTAAATTGTTTAACATTTCACAGCGGTATAACATGTTACTTTAATTATTCTTCCCTTAGTTTATTTATTTTGTATTTGCATTTTATCATAGATCAAATTTATTTGTTCAGTGTATTTTCACCGGTGTTAATATGTCTTTTGATTGAGTTAAGCAATTTCAATTGATATTTTATAGTGTGTTTTTTTATGTTGTGATGTTACACTATTGTTTCAGATAAGGGTGAAGGTTTGGTACCATTAAAACTTTAAACCCGCTTCAATTGTTTGCACCTGTCCTAAGTCAGGAATCTGATGTTCAGTAGTTGTCGTTTCTTGATGTGGTTCATAAGTGTTTCTCGTTTCTCGTTTTTTATATAGATTAAACCGTTGGTTTTCCCGTTTGAATGGTTTTACACTAGTAATTTTTGGGGCCCTTTATAGCTTGCTATTAGGTGTGAGCCAAGGCTCCGTGTTGAAGACCGTACTTTGACCTATAATGGTTTACTTTTATAAATTTTGACTTGGATGGAGGGTTGTCTCACTGGCACTCATACCACATCTTCTTATATCTATATATTACAATATGTATCTAGTTATGTTTTAATTTTTCAAAAACAAATTCAATGTAAGTTCCAATAAAACAATATTTAAGGAGTGTACTACTGTGTTAAATAGATACCCTTTAAGAATAAGTTTGTTCAAAGGATGAATTAGTTTACATGGATCGTATCTAAATTTACTGTCTTAATAAATAACATCACCGTAAAAATTAGGATATGATATCCCGTTTTTAATTAGAACTACAGTCAAACTTTCTTATTCAATCTTTGTTTCCATGAAAGCATTTGCAAAGGTTTTATTCAATTTGTGGTATTGAAATCCTTGACTTAATAATTTATCAGTTATACATAAATTACGTTCATTGAAATCTGAAACGCGACAACAGACACGGGCATAGTGAACAAGTTCTGAAATATACAAAACATAAGAAGGGGCCAAAGGAACATCCCCGTCCGTAAAGGGAAAATCAACAATCGGGAACGATAAATCGCCTCTTTTGTCGCAAGTTTTTGTATATAGTTTCCCGTGTGAACATGCAATATTCAAATCTAGAAAAAGACAATAATTGCTGTCTGTGTTAAATTTATTTAAAGTAAGTTCCTTTGGGTAAATTTCTGAAGTAAAATTAAAAAATTCTTGATTATGTAAAGCAAACATATCACCAAGTAAACGGTAAGTGTTTTTACATTTATCAATTAAATGTAAAAAATAAGTATAACAAAAATACCGAACTCCAAGGCAAATTCGAAAAAAAAAGTCCATAAAAACTGTCAAATCAAACGCTATTAATTAACAGAACAAGTGAAATTAAGACGGATCTTCACTGATTTTGGCCATAAAGGGCGCAATAGGTGACCACAGGAATACCTACAACCTGTCGATAAACTTTATTGCTCAAACGTACATAAATGTTTTCAAGAAGGAAAATTTAAAGCTTTAATCATCTCATTACAGTTCAGTAAGTATATCTAGCATATTTCCCTTTTTCATTACAGAAGAAGGCTTTATATGAGTTGCAGCATATAAATCTGCAACAAGATTCTTCCAAGAACCATCAAATTCAATAAGATAACTTCTGTTTGATAAATGTATGTGGTAGCGTAGTGTACAGAGTCGAAAAATTATAACTGTCAATTGAATTGAACGGACCATCGAAAGCACGTAATTTATCTAAAACATCCAAAGAGTTTTGGACACTCCAAAATAGTTAATTCCATCAATTTCCTGATGCTAGATATACTTACTTAACTGAAGGAGTTTTGATATTATAATGGTAGGGAGTACGTACATGTTATCTGGATGTGGATATGTAGATATAGAAAAATATCAGCCCGCGAGCCAGAATATGAAGCTAAATGTCGAGTGAGCGTAGCGAACGAGCCATTTAGCTTCATATTCTGTCGAGGGGGCTGATATTTTTTAATATCTATACAATCCACATTCAGATAACATTTTTATCATCTTTCAAAGCAATGTTTTTTATCAAAATTTCCTTTTTCAATAATTTCGCGGGAATTGTTATTACCAGAGTGTCTCTGTTATGACTAGGCAACACACGTCATCAAAATATTAAACCGCGGATACACCTTGTGGCCAAAATACGCAGGGTAAAATATCCCCATTAACTAGAGGAAGAAAAATGTTTCGTGTACATGATAATGCATATATGAGAGTATAATATTTGAAGATGATACAAAAAAAGAAATATTAAAGATTATATTGAAAGATCGTAGTATTTCATATCACCAGAAAAAAAGTTCTACTCGCTGACTGCTGAACAGCATACGCTTCATAAAAAAATTCCAGAAACACATCAAAATGCTGTTTGTTTTCAAGACTAAAAGTACACATATATATTTAAGTAGTCGTAATTCGTAAAGGAGAAGTTAATTTGCGAAAGACAGATGTTGGTAAATTGTCCTTCTTGTATGTAAATACCTCGACATCTCACACCTTGTACCCGCCACATTTGTACGTGAGAAGACAAGGAAGGTAGGTGTTATTTTTGTAAGGACTACCCCACCAAATTGCATTGGGACGGTATTCTGGTTCAGGTTATGGGGTACCATTTCCTATAAGTGCTTTGCCAAATGTTATCATTGAGGAAAACATAAATGGTTCAAACATGTCAAAATTTTCCGTCAGATATTTTCTTGACAAATAACAGAACCAGATCACCTGGATTTTTGAAATATTATACACAAAATTGCTTCGCTGTATTCTGTTTGTCCATGTACATTGATATATCATTCTTTTGATGACTTGGAGTTAAAATGACAAGGTACATCATGTTTATGGTTCTTGAAAAAAATTATGCTTTCAGTGTATTCAACTAGGTAGCTCAGGGGTCAGATATCACATTTGTGTACCCTTTTACTAATACTATTTTTTACCTTCGAAAAGAATCTATAAAAAATAAACAAATATTCTAGAAATATGGCAGGGGGACTTTTTGCACGTGAAATTTACATCCAGGTCATTAAGTCACATGACTGTCAAGTGGTTAGTTGTAATACTTAAAGTTATTTTTAATACGGAAATCTGCATGATCCTTACAGCTTTTTACTAAAAAAATAAAATATAGATTAATTTTAATTTACAGAAACAACAGTCTGTCAGTGGAAATTACAGACAATACTCACTCCAAAATGCCTTCACTAAAGTATTGAACAAAAAATGACTGTATACAAGATCAAACTTGCTTCCAAAGTGCCTCATGTGAAATGTGTACAACTAGTCAAATAAAGATATCAAAATAATATTTTTTATCTTAAAGTTGTATATGTAATCATTTAATTCATTAAGTCATAAGTTTGATCGCCTTCTAACAATTTAAATAATTTGATATAGACATTGGCATCAAATTTTAACCAGTTCCGGATTTGTACGACATGTCATTTCCGACTTTGGACCAGTTTCTTAGATAGGTCGAAAACACAAGACGCTAGTTTTCGTCAACAAACGTGCCATCGATCTAATGAACTCAAATAAAAGAATAATTTAAGATCGAAATATATTTCAGATACAATTATTTTATGCACAAGTATACTAGTGACCCTCAAAATATTAGGCATGTCTATATTCAAACATATAAAAGGGAAATTCGGAGAAATATGTTAGTAAGTCGAAAATACAATACACGAGGATATATGATTTACACCATTTTTCACAACAAAAACATCAAATTGTGACTTTTTGTGGAATTTTTCAGGATACCAATTTAATATGCAGTGAACATGATAATAAATTGTTTTATGTGTGCTTTTTTTATGAAACAATTATTTTTCTTTGTTTTACAAGCAATTTGAGAAAACTTGGTATATGTAATTCAGGCTCAAATAATTTGACATTAGTGATACATGTATGTACATGCACTCAGTTTGACTTTGACTTTCATTTGTTGCCCCCGAATTGAAGTAAAAAATGTCTGTTTGATTGGTCTTCAAAAGCATTATCTTTGTCAGTAGCCATTTTGTATGTTTGTTTTGTTTTGTTTTGTTTTAGAAGACGAAATAAGTATTTTAGACTTGTCAGAAAGAGGGTTGTTGTTTTGTGGTAGATTTTTTCCCCTATTTTATTATTTAAAATGAAATGCTTATTCTAGGAGTGTATAATATATGTGCATAATTAATCAATTTTTATTATAAGTTTTACTGTGACTTTTATGTTCACTTTAAATGTTTTTAATAATCTAAACTGCCACCCCCGCATTGTTGACATTTGTATCGATAGATTGATCTCAATACAGGTCAGATCAATAGTTCAAATTAGGTCAAATAGTTCAGTTCTGAAAAAAAGTAGTCCCGGCAGAACTTATCAAGACAGCCGTCGACACCATTTTATCAACATCTCGTTTCAGAATGTAAAGTAATTTTAGGAAAAAAGAAATGGTTCATTGTAAAATATGTACTGCAAGTGTAATTTATTTTATTAAAAGAATTTATTTAATTACTTATCACCATTACAATACAAGGCAATATGTTGGGAGAAATTGTTGATAAGTCCAGCTCACTTGATAATGTCTCCTCACTTGTACGCGCTAACTGGATACGAGTTTTACAGATATGTTGAGGAAGCTGATATAGCGGTAGGGAAGGATGATAAATTGCAATTTTGCTCATATTTTTATGTAGACTGGATAACATTCAAACGAGCAACACAAAACGCTGGTAAATTAGCTAAAGTAATCAGGAAGCATGAATTCCCTTGAACACACTTTGTAAAACTTCATTTATGATATGATGAAAGCATGGATTGACCTTTCAAAACTAGCTGCCTCTTTATCGTGCTATCTATGATCCATGTGTCTCAATTAAAGCTATAATCAACTTAAGTTTGTCAGATAACGACTGTTTCATTTCCAAGAAAACAAACGTTTACCAGTATCTAACAAGTTCCCACGCAATTAACGAAATCATATGGATATTAATTCAATATTTTCAAACAAACTGAAACAGTGAATGCATATAATTTGATTAATTGTCACTAGAGTACTACACGTTTCAAATACATCTATCGTAAAATCTAATTGATCTTTCCCGAACATATTTGTAAATTGTACTGTAAATCTCACGAGTTGTCATTTGTATTTCCTTTATTTTTTTATTTCAAAGAAGTAATACTATTGAAATTTCATATTTACATCGTCTGGTTTTTTTAATCAAATTTGGATAAAGTGGGTTCTCTTCCTTCAAATCGTTTTATTTTTGTTCTTTCTATATATTCTCTTCAAACAGTTTATTTAATGTTTGGGATACAAGGAGCAATTCCAAAAGGTTATATCATCCTCATGTAGAAAGTAACCAGTACCATTATTAACAATGTACAATATTGGGGCATTTGCAATACTGTTCAAAATAAAGATATATATTTCGGAAATTGTATGTCTTTCAACTAGCGTTAAGGAGCTGTTGAATTTCAAAATGAATGTTATCTATACCCAACAAAAAAATGAAGATTCACTTCCATTTGAAGTAATGCTTTGATATTCTCATCAAGGGATGTAGGGAAAATAGAAACACGACTACTTGCATTTTGTTTTGGCAATATCATGCCAGCAAATTCCCAACATTATCTCGTTTTTGTATAATTTTCATTTTTCAAGTTTTCAAAAATCACCATTTTCCACTAAAAACCAAATTTCTGTAAATCTGAATGAATTCTGACACCATTTGACTCTTTCACTTCGTACAGATTTAGCCGTTTAAATAGCAACATCACTGAAATAATGATCGTTTTTTTCAAGTACCCATCTTCTTGAAAATTGATACAATATTGATACAATTTTTCAAGCTGCTATTGGAAATTCAGACAGTCTTGCTAGACATTTGTGCAATCTGATTAAAATGAGACGCTTAAACTCCTCAGTACAAAAAAGTCAAATGAAAGCAATCTTTGATAACAGAATCACTCTTTACCAAGCAAATGTTATGACATGTCTTATTTAAGGGACGAAAATCCAATTCCAAAACCTGTATTTTTTTAAAGAAATGATACCACTTAGAACTTCAACTTCATTCACTTTTCATAAATATCAGTTTTCTATAATCAAGCAAACTGGTGTTCCTCCTTGACATCCTTATGCTCATTGCTGCTACAGAAGATATTTAAACACGAACTTTAATACTATTGTACTAGTGTAATGGAAAATAAATTTAGTGGCCGTCAACTTTTTTGTTGAGTTTATTTATAGAGAGATAATTGTTTTACAATAAAAAAAAATATGATAAATTTGTACTGTAGTGTGACTGCTGGACGTCCGTCCATTAATAAAATAATCTAAAATTTAAACAAATTAAAAGATTTTTTTTTAAAAGAAAATAAGCATATAACGAAAAGAAAGAAGGCAACCACAGGATATGCCGCAAAAAATGTAAGAAGATAAAACAAAATAACATAAAAGTAAATCTTTAGTAAGACTATTATTTTTTTTCGCAATAATTCTTATGTTTTAAAGTAAATTTCTAATCAAGGCTACAATGGATTAATTGATTTTCTTTGTCTAATGTGGCTTTGATTCTAAAAAATATATAATTGTAATGAATTGAATTATCATGTGTGCCTTTGATTGCCAATTGGCATTCTAGTTACAAAATTGTGAGTGGGTGTGTGGAATGATTATAAGTAGTACAAAATTAATATAAATAGTTAATTCGAATTTCAATTTAATTAATTTCAAGTCATTCTTTATCACGATGTATGACATCTTTATATTATCTATGTTATGACAAGTACCCATCGGCTTCTTCTGACATTATTTTATTTTCAATTGCAGTCAACTCTGATAATTGAATTTCATTTATATAGCTTCTTTTTTTTTTGTATTTCGTATTATTATGTAATCATAGTGATGATTTGTATTCAGTTTGAAGTAATACATACTAGATTTTTACACATTATGAAATACCTATCAGATGTATTATAATGTTAAGAGGTTGATCAGCTTTGTTAAGAAATATTCTTAAATGATTTAAAACAATCATTGATAAGGTAGTAATAGAGTAATCAAATCCACAATTCGAAGAAAGACAGACAAACGAAAAACAGACGAATTACAGTCCGTAAACATAACGTAGAAAACTAAAGATTGTTTAACACAAATCTCACCAAAAAAAAAAACGAGACCTCAAGTATTACGGAATGGTTAGGGTAAAAAAAGTATCGTGTTTAGCTATCCAATAAAACATTGTCAATACTAAAATGAAGCAAGTTTTAAATATCGTAATGTAATATGTATACGAATATGTCAAATGAAATATATACAACTCGTCTAAAACATCAGCCCAACAATGTTAGATCTGCATGAGTTCGAATCCTGGCGAGGGAAGAACAAAACATTTGCGAAAGCAAATTTACAGATCTAACAGTGTTGGCCTTGGGCTGATGTTTAGACGAGTTGTATATACAGAATGTACACAGCCATGTATCACCATCACTACTGGTGATCCGATGGATAAATCTGTTGTTGGTTCAGACGTACTTATATATATATACACAAGTCTAAATTGAAAACAACGTTCAAACCTATGATTGCGTTGGATAAAAACCGCAATTTTTATACGTGTGCATGCAAAACAAATTTCTTGGTAGAGGGGTCTAAATACAGCACAAATAACATTTTCCAAAAGACTAAAAAAGTGAAAAAGTATATTTCAACAAAACGCATTTGACTAGCAGGTCGAACAACTGATGTTCTTAACCCCTGCTGACTGCCATTGTCGATTGGCAAATAAACGGATCACCAGATGTAACAAAATGGATCTTATAATAATTTATTACCAAACAGAAAACAATAAACTTGCGGAAAAGATAGTATATCGCAAACATGAGGTGCAAACATTTGTACGCCATATCCGGATTTCGAAAATTAATGTCTCTTCAGTGATGTTAGGAATCGAAACGGTATTTGGAAGGCCATATAATTTACCTCAATTTAGGATAGACTCTTGAATTTTGAGGAGTCAAAATAGGATGAACGGATCATATAAACCCGAAGGCAAATATAATACAAGCCCAAACGAAAAAATATAAACAAGTCTAAATTGAAAACAACGTTCAAACCTATGATTGTGTTGGATACAAACCGCAATTTTTATACGTGTGCATGCAAAACAAATTTTTTGGTAGAGAAAAAATTTTAATCTATGTATCTATGATGAGTTTATTTAGGTTCATTTTCATAACGACTTATGGGGTTTGTATTTTTTGTTAAGTCAAATGAATTATTTACGTGTAGTATATGTCCGCAGTCGGAGCCAAATGTAGATTACCCAAACTATCTACCGTATATTTTCCCTTAATATGTTGAACCCTACGTCCTAAAGTTAAAAAAGTTAGAAAACGATGAAATTCGATCAAATTAAAAATCATAATCATTGAGCAATGCGACAAATGAAAAATGCGGAACAGTTACAGTTTACATATTTATTGTCCAGATATTCCCATTAAACATGAATATTTTATCAGAGTTTATATCTATTATTCTGTACAAGTTTATAACTCCATTTTGGAGAATTTCGATAGGTTTGTTTGATAAGGAAAATATATTTGAAATTAGATTAGATAGCAATACTCTATATATGTGTTTCATTAAATAACTTATAGCAAAACAGAACCAATAAAACATGTTACAATTCCCTTCGGTTTTATTCATTGCATTTACTTGTGAAAGTATATCACACCAACATTTCATTTGTACCAAGCTTACAAATGATCAGTGCTTGAAAGTTGGTAAATTTAGCACATTTCTGTTTGCTTTATTTCACACCTTAACACAGAAGAAAATTTACAACATGCTGTACACAAATGTAATAATTTGAATTATAGAACAGCATAACTGCAGTCTGTGTTTGGGATTCATGAAGAACTGATAGGAGCATAAACTTAACTTTCTATGGATTGAGTATAGATCGTTAAACGGGGAAAATCAGAAGAGTTACAACATCATGCTACAGAATGATAAAGAACAAATATAGTTTTACCTGTGTATCAATAAACAATGTTGAAACAGAAATATGCTGTCTTGTATGCACTTTAAAAGTAATGTCAAACACCGTTGTAACGACCTGTAATAATCACGAAAACTTAAGTTCTACTAAAAAGAAAATTAAAACCTCTGGCATATGAAAGGTATAACTGGTCATAAAAAATACAGAAAGGCATGATCGCGTGCAATGTCAATATAGAATATACAGAATTTGAATGTAAAGAATAGAATGAACCATGAAGTTTCATTTCACACTTTTAATTTACGAATCTAATTTTCCTCTCCTGTAATGACATGAAACATCACTGATATGGCTATTTTCCGTAAAAGACAAGGTATTTGGGACCAGCTTGGCCCTTGAGATAATTATATTCTAATTTTTCGCAAATTTCCAGAATTTAATGTTGAATCTATTTACTTTGATAAAGCCTTAGTGTTTAAAAATGTGCTACACGCTGACCATGGAAAGACAGTAAATTCATTCAAATTATTATATTTTATGTGTAGTCATGTTTCGGGGCAATAAACACACAAGAAATAATCTATTGGTTACGGATTCTTTATTTCGAAGTTTATATCGTAATCCAAAATATTACCCTGTAATAACAATACATTATATTAATGGATTTAATATAATTGAATAACTATATAACTTTAAAAAATGATGTTAACAATTATGAACAAGGAAACTGTTTACTTTTCCATGCATTTCAATAATAAAAGAATAATTTATAATTTCATTACAGCAGAGTGTGTAGGTAAAGGTAGAATCTTTGGTTAGCTTGCTTCTTAGGTGAATCGTGAAGTTATTATTAGGTTATGTATACTACCCTCCTTTTTTAGTAGTCTAGTCCTACAGACAGATAGATTGGTTATCTGTCTGACTAGTCTACTCATAAAGGAGGGTAGTTAACCTAACCTAATAATGACTTCACGCTTCAATTAGCAAGCAAGCTAACCAAAGATATTACATTTACCTACACACTCAATGGATTCTGCTGTAAGTTCGGAAATAGTGATCTCCAATTCTATTGTTTCATGAATACATCTATATACCAAATCTAATCATAATGCATATGTCGTGCATTAGTAATACATTATAACAGTCATGCAATAAACTGTTAAATACCAAATTTGAATAAGCAAATTTAAAAATAACAATATACATGAAAATCAAACTCCAAAACAGAATATAGTGGAACAATTTACTATTCATGGAAAATGGTGACCATAACGAAAATGTAAACTTCCCGCCAAAAAATTGAGAACTAATCAATACCAATAAAACCCAATTGAAACACCTGATAAAAGTCACACCTGAGCGAACCTGAAATCTACACTCCGTATAGTTTAACCCTGCAATAATATAATACTACAGTATTAATAATAATATCTTCTGAAATAATAAAGTTAGATTAAAAATATAGAAATAATCAAACTGATATATAAAATACAAATATCCTAAAATACCACTTTACCACATATGTTTATCTAATTGCTGACAAAATATTGTTTTGGGAGACGATTGTGCTCTATACTAAAGTAGCAAAAATGTTCATGAAATTAGCGTATTTTAAGCTAACATAAGTTAAGTTAAAAATACCAAAAACATGTATTATAATTACGTAGAAAAAAAAATTAAGAGTTCGGTATTTTTGCTTTTTACTGTTTATAGAATGTAACATTATTCAGAACTTTGTGTTGAATTTGGCATTCATACTGTTTTCGGTTCTATCGCCACTCTAGTTAAAAAATGTTCGTCCTCGAGGTTAGCAGAAGCCAAGTAGTCAATTCCGTTATTTTCTGTACATTCCCTGATTTTCAAATGTTTATGTTGAACATTTCTAATAAAAGTAAAGCGCTAGGACGCACGAAAGTTGTAAAATATGTTTTTCATTTACTGTATATAAAAGGTAAAAAAAAAGGCAGTAGTTTACCGTTCAATACTCCTCAACATGTATTTGAATTACCTTTCATAAAAGAACATATAATATCAACACTATAAAAGTTTTACAGTCACAATCACGAATCGATTGACCGATACGATATGTATGGGTCTCAACTCGTAGGCGACATGTTTAGAGTCGTCTAAACTCTAATTGTTTACCGATGTGTGTCCTATTCCCAGTTGTATTTGGATGGCGGGGATGCATGCATAACAGGAAACACATAGGTTGTCGACGCACCTGATCTTGCTCCTTTCGGAGTTCATACGATTCCTTCAGCTTTTGTTTGTTACCTTGATTTATCTTTATCGGTTCATGAGATTTTAATACCCGTAAACCACTGTTGCATTAATTGACCAATGATACCTTATCCCTGCAGTTATAATGTTGCAATAAAAATATTTTTGTACGTTCCTTAAAATCTGAGACGTCACTGCAAACACTCGCACACTGAGAAATGATACTCATTAAGACAGAATTTTGGGAAAATAACAATCAGGGAAAGACAAATCAGCGTTAGGATAGGATAATCTACCCCCTTTGTCATTAATAATCTTGTAAAGGTTACCATGACATTTTCTAATGTCAAGGTTATAAATGAAAAACGGTCATTATTACTTTATGTTATAGTACACGTGACTCTGGACGGATAAATTTCAATTCTAAGTTTAACCTTTTTATTGTATATGTTGTTTTGAAAATATTAATCAAGTCATGTTTTGGTGAGTGGTGTTGAAGTTTCCAATTAGCTGTAATTCACACCAATAACGAAATAAATATGCTGATCCCGATCAGGGAAGCGAACTAAGTAATTTCAAGTAAATGCACTGATCATAATATCAAAGCTTTCGAAAAACTTAGATTTGTCTACCCAGGCATGTATATCCTTAGTCATAGTTGCCACAGCATCTAAGAACATTGTATGGAATGATCACCTTCCAACTGCTTAGACTAGAGTGCCATTTATGTGTCGTAATTAAACGGAACGCGTTTCTGACATAATACATTATGATCCCGATATCTATGATAAGTTTGTTTAGTATTCGTTGGAATACAGATCACGTGCCTATATGCTTTTTACCACCAAATAAAGCATAAATACGACAAAGGAAAGCAACAATGGTTTTAACTATCTGTTGGCATGTGCAATTGGTGTATACTCTTTTATATGATTTAAAAGTAACTTTACAACTATGCAGATAGATCAAAAGATCGTATAATTGAATAAGAGAACTGTGTTTGATAAGTTGTTGTTGTGTACTGTATACATTTCAAGAAATGATTCAATAACTGCAAGATAATTAGATAAATGAGGGATACAACATACAAATAGCAAGAATGTATTGCCTAAGTCGTATTTGGCACAAATTTAAAACATTTCGGTGTTTAGTGCAGACGAAATGCGCGTCCGGCGTACCAAATTATAAGTTAGTCTAGTTTCTTTGATGTGTGTTTCGTCATTTTCGTTTCTTTAAGTGACGTAATTTCAACAAATAAATGCAGATGGGAAGCAGTCTTTATGCAAATAAGGATATATGGATGATCCGTAATGATACCAATATCCAGAAACCAAAGGAAATATATGATAACAATAACAGGTCATCATACGGCCTTCAACAATAAGCAAAACACAATACCGTATAGTAAGCTTCAAAAGGCCCCGGTTTGACAAAATATAAAACAGTTCAAAAGAGAAAACCAAAATGCAACAACCCATTTAATTAACAACTATGAACTAAACAGTTACGACAGACAGCAACCAACGACAACGAAAACAACTAGATAACCGGTACTTGACTTTGGGCATGCACAAAAAGAATGTTGCGGGGTTAATGAATGTGTGTGTAAAAACACAAGATAACAACACACTTTAAGTTCATTTATTTAAATCTGCATCATTTGTGTCTGTCGGATAGTTGATGATTTCAAATTCACCTCTTGGAACTCTTGGTTTAATAGCTGCATTGTAAGCAGCAACCCTCTATCAAGGTAATCGTGATAAAAAATGCAAGCTCTGGAAAATCGTATCAACTGGGAGATATATACTCCATATGCAGGCGTTCCTGGAATATTGCAACATAGAAATGAAAAGTTCACAATTGGGAAGCTGAAATCATCTCTTTTGTCGTTAAATTTTGTTTTCAACTGACCCTCATTGTCAATTTCTAGATGTAAGTCAAGATATGATGCAAACTTAACTGTATCTGTTGTATCCTTTATTTCAAGTTCGATGGAATAGATGCGTTTAATATAGTCACCAAACAATGAATTATTTAGTGAAAAGGACATCATCTATACAGCGGAACGTGAACCTAAAGACAATGCTAGCTTCTTTTCATTCTTCCTAGGAAGATCCTGTATGAAGTCATCCTCATATGAATAAAGGAACAAGTAGGCAAGAAGAGGAGCGCAGTTATTTCCCATAGGAATGACGATTGTTTGTTGAAAAAACACGTCCTCCAAACGTAACAAATATGTTGTCAATCAAGAAATCTTGCATCTTGATAGTGTCAGTTTCAGAGACTGTTTCGTTTGAATCATTTTGATTTATCACACCAAACGATTTATCCCTCCCTTAGAAAAGATACTTTCATCTAGGTTGGCCATTCGTTTTTATGAAACAAAGCGGGACCAACTTGTTATTTAGGTTGGAATGGGGGATAGTTGTGTAAAGGTTGGAAAAGTCCAATGTTTTCATACTACTGCAAGATCAAAGAAACTTAGATTTTATGTACTCTAAAAGATCTTTGGAACACATCTGAACCACGCCGCCCCTAGAGTGGGTAGTTTCACAATAACTTTGAAGCCCGGCTTTGATTGGTGATAAAATTAATATAAATAGTTTAGAAAGAGGTTTCGTGGAGCACTTATACAACCGATAAATTGCTTTGAATGACTGCAACTGTTATATAAATTGGGTTTGTAAATAATCCCTTCTTTAGAACTTGTGAGCTATACATTTACAATGCACACATTGATTTTATTTGCGAATGTTGTTTGAAGGTACATTTTTTTCGTGCTTAATATATTAAACACTCCTGTTTCCAAGCTTTTACAGTAAATAATTTGTAGTGAAAAAACATACGTGGTGACATTGCACTCTGAAGTAAATTCCCTTTTCCAATCAAGGTGTCACGTCATTTCTGAACAATGAACTGTAAAACAGTTTTAATAGTTGGGTAAATTGGCTTTTAACTAAAGTATAATTCCGCATGTGATGTAACTTTATTACTTTTCATCACCAAGTAAAAACAAAACTCTGAAATAATGCACAGGATTAATAATAATGGTATGGCTCTCATGCAATGTAGTTCTTTCCTTTATAATTTGCGTGGAAGAATAATGATTGAACAATTTGTGATTATGACATGTATGATAATCAAACCTGAGCGAAAATATTTCAAAATCTGATTAGTTAGCAATTAATTTCTAGTAACAAGTCTGGTTACGTACAAATAAGAATTGATAAAAAAAATATTAGATGTTCGAAAATGTGATTTTCAATAGTTGTATATTTATATAATGGTTAAATTGTTCATGGTTAATATATAATTAAAGTTGATACATCTTCCACATGTTCCAGTTTGTTTGTATCTGGAGGCTTCAAAGAAGTATGGTATAATACAAAATTACAGATAACAAAACACATGTGTTAACCCAAATGGGCATTTCGAATATTCATTTCTTTTCAATGTTGCTCGAAGCAAAATATGAGAAACCCGATAGAAATATTTAGCTGTACAATTACATCGTATTCATGTGTATTTCAGTTGGAGGTTAACGAAAATCCTACAAACAAAATAAAACATTTAACTTTAATACAACGGTTTCAAAGCCACATATAAACAGTCCAATTAACAACTCAAAGGGGCGTTAGCTATAATGTTCATCAGTTCGACTCAAAATCTCATGTTTAATTCAGAACAAACTAATACGTCTATCTAAATTACAAAAAGTCTTAAAGAAACAATTTACAATGCATGAATTCGTTATAATTTAATTATCAACATTTCGTGTGTATTTTATAAAAGACGCCATCTGAATAACCAACGAGATGATCTCTGAATAATTCCGTAGGTCATATGAGCTGACGTAAACATATAATATCCAGATAAATAGAAAGATAGATTTACTTGATCAAATAACAACATAAATCAATTACAAAAGTAAAATAAAACAATAGCAGACATATAACACAATATGAATATCAAGGCGAGAATGCGCAATCATATATGACTATTTTCTAGGTCTGTTTGATTTCATGTCGTAGGTTTGAAAAAAATATGCAAATCTTTGTTTTACCTGTATTTGAATGATTTTGAAAGCAGTTCAATCAACGAAAGGGATCGTCCCTTGGTTCACTTTGTAATGTTTACATTCTTTTCTTTTTCATAACTAAACATGCTTAGCCAATGGGCAATCCATCCCCGGGTAAAGTTGAAATTCACATACATACGGATTCAAATGAGTTGAGCTTATTTTGACAAAATTTAACCCAGCTGACTGTTTAAAGCGAAATATTATTTCACAATTCCCCTTTCATAAATGTTTGAAACAAAACAAGTCCTATTTTGATTTGTCGTAAACTTCGTAGGCAATACCCCTTTAAAACCATATCAAAGATAAAGCCAAGTTCAAAATAGTAAGTGACTTGATATTAAATTCCACAATACAATAGACACAATTTTTAATAATGATGTTGTAATGATTATTTAACTAGTTATCAAGAGTGAAAGATTAAAGGACAATTTCTAAACTATGTTGCATTAGGAATAATATAACCATTATAAGATTGGTATAAACAATCTTTTTTTAACAAAATTGCTGGAATTGAAATCAAACTTCAGCAATATATTTATATATTTTTTTTTTAAATAAAGCAGATGTTTCTGGTAGTATTTTTTATAACGTCGAATGGATTGAGACATGTATTATATATAAGAGGCAGTTAATAGAATTATCAATGCGCCTAGATGTGAAAATTACCGCCAAAAATATCATGGTCTAAAAAAGGGATGAGTTCTTTAAACGGTAGACTTAGAAAGAGCACGTTCAGATTTCATAATATATTATTTTCTAAACATGTAAAAAATTATTAAGAGAGGATACGTTCAAGATATGCGCTCATAGATGGGGTTTTGATATGACGAATTTATTTTGGAATTCTATCCCGTTGACCCCATCTTAGAAGTGAAACTGATTGAGTTTCTTACTTCACTCAACAAATTGAAACATGTGTAGGTACTTGCAAGTCTTCGAACAGACCTTTTCCAAATTTCTACTGCTGAATATTGTGCGGCTTACTTAAAACATTCAAAGTTGACCAGAAAAGATGACATTTGAAGTCTCGGGGTCAGTATGAAAAATTGAGCTTGGTTGATTTATAAACAAATATGTACACGTTTACCGCAAACATGGCGGCAAACGGATGCAACTCTTGCTTAAATTGAAGAAATCGAAATCTATTCAGTGTTGAAAATATTTTATTTTCAAGTTCGTTGTCAAGCAATAAACTGCAGTGAGAGAAACTATATGTCTTTAGAGGATTAACAATCACATGACGTTGTACTTTAACGACAATATTATTCACCGTTTTATCAGATAATACAAGCACAAAACGCTTTCGGAGTGCATATTACCTGTTTTCAGTCTTGACTCTTTGCTTAAGTGGAGCGATTTTTGGTTAATGTTACTTTTGACAACCTTATTTATATAGTTTTCTCTTTTCTATCATCTATTTGAAAATGTGTACATGTTGTAATTAGAAGACAGTGAGTTGTTGATGATTTTGAGACTTTCTAACATTTAAATTTAGTACATTTAAAAGAACATTTCGATCCTTTTAGAGACAATTTACACTGTGAACTCTTTTGTGTAAATATTGAATATGGGCACATTCATCATACATAAATGCTGTTAAAAGTTATACTTTAAAACCTTATGAAAGTGATTCCGGAAACGTGCTGTGTGCACGAATATCGGTATCGTACGTTTGCAAACGTCTTAGTTTTTAAGTCTCATGAACTAGAATTGATGTTTATTTGATTTCGATAATGGAAGTGATCGGAGTGCAATTTAAAACTATAAAAGATATGCTAGGATATTTCTTAATGATTTAAGAAATCATATTTTAGAATATAATTTGATTGGAAAATTATACAAATTCCTATTTGATAGTAAATGTAAAGGAAATGTGGTATAATTGCCAATGACACAACTCTCCACGTGATCAAACGACGTCAAAGTAAGCAACTATATGTCAATGTACCACCTTCAACAATGGACAAAACCCATACCGCATAGTAAGCTACAAAAGACCCCGAAATGACAAATGTAAAACAATCCAAACGAGAAAGCTAACGGTAGGATTAATGTACAAAAAAACTAACGAAAAACAAATATGATATACAGCAACAAACGACAACTACTGAATTACAAGCTCCTGACTTTGGACAGGTACATACAAAATGTGGCGAGCTTGAGCATATTATGTTGGTTTTTATAATTCATACAAGTAATTAGATATACCTTTTCTAGTTTATTTATTCATTTCAAATGTGTTTGAAAGTCTTGTTTTGCCATTGTATATGAGTAAATCGTTCATTTGTGTGTTATTCTTGTTTATTCGTATCACGTGTTACTTGATACTCAACAATTATTTAGGTTTATATGGATGTTCTTTGATCAATATGATGAAAATTATATTTGCCTACAGAGCACACACATCAAGCTATGTAAATTATAGGAAGATTTTCACAGACAACCAAACATTGAGCACAAAATCTTGGCATTATCTCATCTGCTAAACGATGGATGTTTGTGGTAGAAACAGGTATACAGTTGTCTCATTGGCACTCATACCACATCTTCTTATATCTATATATCATGAATATAGTACTATTAACGTCCAAAGAAGGACACAAAGAGTTTTTTTGATAGGGACAATATAACCATGGTTCTCCATAAGAGGGACAATATATCCATGGTTCTCCATAAGAGAGACATTTGTTTTTGCAATGGCAATTAAATTGGCTGCAAATGTGATGACGTTTACACTTTCCCACTGAAAACTTTGGTTCAGATGCTTTCGAGTCAGCACTAAATCTACCCCCACCCATGATAGGAAACCAGGAATCAAGATGATAATGCGAACTGACATAAATTAGAAGTCCGAGATTGCCTTAAAGTCTGACGCTACTTCGGAACATGTTCGGGTCGTGTGACGTCATAGCACTGTCCATATAGAAAACATGAACTAGACGTTGGTCGTCAACTTTCTTCTTCATAATATTTATAGATCCGTTTATCAATTACATAAATGATATACCATTAATTTCCTTAATATTTTTTCAAAGATTATCCAAGGAAATTTCAAATAGGGGAAGTCCACAAAAACTGACAAAATCAAACGTTAGACTCTATCGACAAACGGAACGAATGTAAAACTTGGTACCGGCATTTTCCGAAGAAATTATTTAGAAGCCAAAGTTCCAAATTCCTTTGACAAACTATATCATTGTTAATGCTTCTGGTTATTCGTTTAACATCCCTTTTACTTATACATATAACTCCTCAAGCATTATGGCATCTTTATCTTTCAATTCTGTTCCTTTTTATAATTCCCTACTAAAAGATTGATACACAACAGCGCTTCGACAATGTTGTTTCACGGATATTAGTCCACGAAGGTATTATTAGTCTTGTAGTCAGACAGGCTTTATTTCAAACCTTTATGAATATATCGTCCATAAATATGAAATGATCAATGAACTAAGTTTTTAAATCCCTCAGCCAAAGTTACATTTGACATTAGATGGTTTTAGTAACTCTTTTAATACCGTTTTGGCCTTAAGAATTCATACATCGTTGTCTTCAATTTTTGATTTTAGCGTTCCTGATGGAGACCAATTCAGAACGGTGCTTCAGACTTTCCACATTATAAAGTGTTATTTTAATGTTTTAGCACTGGGTCGATAGCGTTGCTGACGGATTTTTAGTCCACGGGGATGTTTCGCTTCGAGTTTGATTTAGAACTTTTCTTAAATTTCCCATTGATGAATAAGAAATTATTTAGAAACTGACCTTCCTAAAGCACCTTGCTTAACTGACCATATATGTTCATGTTTTTCTCTTACTGTTAATGACGTATTTACACTAAATTCATTGGATGTTGGATGTGAACTGATTGATACTTTAGTTATATATTATGTTCTAGACACATGATTTTTTTTTATTAGTTGTTATTAGCTTTAAACTAGCTGTCAGTAACTAAGAGTACTCTCAGATCTGTACTTAGTGTCTTTTATGTTGTTAGGGATGAGGGATGTATATATACCCTGCCACGTCCTGTCTGTGTTTTTGTTTAATGTTTTTGTTTGTATCGATCTGATGAGTTAAGCCTTTTTCAACTGATGTTTATAGTTTGTTCTTATGTTGTGCTGTTACACTGCTGTCCCAGGTTAGGGGAGGGTTGTGCGCTCACAAACATGTTTACAGTCAAACTCACAGATCGAAAAACAAACCGACAACGCCATGGCCAAAAATAAAAAGACAAACAGACAAACAATAGTACAGATGACACAACATAGAAAACCAAAGACTAAGCAACACGAACCCCACCAAAAACTGGGGGTGATCTCAGGTGCTCCGGAATGTGGCACCCGTCGTCTTTGCATATGTTATTACAAATCCGGTAAATAGTCTAATTCGGTAGGTCACATTCGTGAAAAGGGAAGGGTATTGTAGTTACGACATAATGACACAGAAACTAACAACTAGTTTGTTCTTTTAAGACTTAATGCGTTCGTTTATATAGCTATAGCTTCGTAAGTATATTTACATCCCACGCTTTCAAATTGTGGTTTGGACAGTTCCTGAATAAATGTTATAACAAAAATAGCTTCGGACTGATGAAATTTATAAAGCAGTTGTTATTTACGACGGGCATATGAAAATGCGTTAGGATATACTAAATATTCACTTTAATCTTAATCTGTTGATTTAAAGAAGATACATTAAAAAAATCAGTTCAGAAAAATACTACAATTCCGGTATAGCAGACAACTGATACACGGATAAGAATAAAGCAATACTAAATACTTCACTACTAGATCATTTCGAGAACGAAACACTTATAGTTGCGGTTTTACGTCGGATGAGAATTCAAAAGCGCCTTACACAGTGCAGCAATATCCGATCTCCTGCAACGGTCAAAGTAATGTGTACTGAGTTTCAGATAATATAAAGTACCATTTTAGTTTATATTCAACATTTAAACAAGCGAACTCAATATTACAAGTATAAACTTATATATTTCACTGAAAACTCATTTTCGTAACTAATATTAGCTTGGAACATTGAGTGTTAACTTTATCAAATTCAATCACATAAAATAAAATTTCACCAATACATTTCTATATTTGTGATAATCTTAAGACCACTTTAAATTAAAAAAAAAATAATGAAAGTAGTAACTTCCTTAAAAATGTGATGTCAATGTGACCCATGCCGTCTAACCATCACGGAAGGAGGAATGGAGGAGATTATACCGCAATATTCTTACATTAACAGATGTAATATCAATGTGTGTTAAAAATGTACGTCAAAATAAAAGAATTTCAATTGTCAATCAAAATATTAAACATTACTGTTTTATAAATAATTTCCAATTCAAATAAATTATTTATCTTTTTGTGTACCATAGTAAATACAAGACTTACCTGTCTACTGTAAAGTATATTCTAGTAGTGATAATGGATTAATGACCATTTATTGAAATATCGTGTTTGAGGGTAAGTCCAATATCTGACTGTCTCTTATAATTCTCTCATTTTCTTTTAATAAATAATCTGTCATTTGCATAAATTCTGACTGAAGGCGTAATGGATGGTACTGGTCTTTTTATTCTTTCCTTTGTAATATCATTGATTGGATTCGATTAAAGATCTGATATCCATAGATTGCTATTAGACATCTATTAACGATAGTACAATACATCTATAAATGGAATTACCAAGGTTTCAATTTTTTCATTCATTGTTTTCTTTTAAGATAGTTAATGCGAAATGTTATAAGACAAGAACTGACTTTACCATAATGACTATGTAAGAGGATAGTTTCTAAATTTGGATATTTTTTTCATCTTTTTACTCCTTTTAGCTACTTACTGTAAATGCAATTAGACAATGTATAACAAAGAACAGAAAATAGTTATTATTAGCGATTCTGACATTGTCACTGGTAAATAGAATCGTATCACCTTTGTAATTTATTCAATTTAAGTATAAAAGAGAACAGTTCTATCTTAACGTCCTTTGAATAAGATATTACTAAACTTCACGAAACGAGTCTTCAATCAAAATGAACTATTTCTGAGACCTTTACGCAAAAGGGAAAAGTCAGTAGGTACTATAATACCACATTTAGAAAACAGCAAATGTCTTTTAAATTGTATTTGCACATTCAATAACATTCTAATTAAGGTATCAAAGTATATAGAAGAACAAAAGCTTCTCCGAAACGGTATGGGTTTTGTTGATTGTTGAAGGCCGTACGGTAACCTATAGTTACTCACATCTGCGTCATACCACGTTTTCTTATTTTTTGTATTAAAAAAGTACACAAGTACACAAGTACAAAAGTCGACTGAAAAATAAAAAACATGGCATCCATGTGATTGTTCTTCAGCTAATAGCAAATAACTAAGTTTGTTTAATGCTGGAGATTCAATTCTTGTGTCTGTGCTAAATTTTTTGTAGCTTATTTTCTAACGCAGCATTGTCGTATGGGCATTTCCGGTGAACATCACTTTTGATTCATTTGATATGTTTGAGCTTTTCATTTTGTCATTTGATAAGGGACTTTCCGTTTTGAATTTTCCTTGGAGTTCGGTATTTTTGTTATTCTACTTTTTGACAACTTTTTTTTATCGCTTAATTTATTGAAACATATTGATGCTACGATAATCCGTGTCACATATCTAAGAGTAGATTCCATGTGCTTCCACAAACAGCATTTTTGTTTTTTTTATCAGCTTTTTTCAAAATTCACGAAACCAATTTGATGACGTCATTGTATTCTCTGCAAACTTTTTATAACTATAATTAGGCACCTTTTGAAATACATTGTAACCAGTTAATTAGGATGCGTGATCATCTGTCCATGGAATTGTTTCATGAGTCTTTAAAGTTGGCATGTGTTACCTAAGGAAAAAGGTATGATAAGAGCCACTTTTTAGTCCTTGAAATTGCTCCCCCAAAAAATATTCATGACTTTCAAAATAATAATATAATAATATTTATACATGTAGTAGACTTCATTTCCAAACAGGAAACCAATGTCTACGATTCTATGCGTATTTTATTTTACTTTCACGTGGTGCTGTTTTGAGGAAATGAGTCAATGCCATAAAAATTAGACAATTCTCAGTAGTAATATTATAATATGCGCAACCATTCAAAATGCATGAATGGGATAGTTCCCAGGGTAAATGAGAAAACTTGCAGCCTTAAGAATGATTTATCTGTATAGCACTGAAGCCAAATATAAATATCAAAGCTACATTCGTATGGCATGTAGGGTAATTGCAATGTCAAAATAAAATTACATTTAAATGACCTGCAATACACAGAGGAATACCCCTGCCTTTACTTAATGAGTGAATCAATTGAAAAACTAACAGATCAACATTACTTTCCCCTTCAAGATAAAGTAATTGTCCAAAATGTCTGTGACATAATCTCGAAAAGCAAATCCAATTTAGCACTGTGTGCAATCACGGTACAAACTTTAAAGAATAGTAAAGAACAGCTGTTGAAGTTATGCATGCTCTAAACTAAGCACCCGCTCTAACATTCAAGGACGAACATTATTAAAATAATACATAAACACCAATAACAGGAATCGCGATAAATACTAGTACCGCAAAGGATAACAGACCACAATCAGCAAGTGCCAGCACCCGAATCGTTCAAATAAAACGACAAACAATAACTGGAGAATAATTGTTTTGATCTGTGTGAACCATTCGATGACAAAAGAGAATAAGGTTCCCACATTGGAAACCTAAGAAAACAATGCAAGTGTGTCCAACATAAGAGCTGGACATCTTTATTTTGTATGCAATCAATGTGGAAAGTTTGAATAATGTTGATGGAAAGCTGTTGCAGTTATGCATGACACAAACAATAATATCCTGTAAAGCATTCGAAGTTAGACAAATGGGAAGCCATAGAAAACAATTCAAATCTGTACAAAATAGAAGGTACACATCTTCAATAGGTAAATAATCACGTCAAAGATTGAATAATGTTACGATAATCTGTTGGAGTTTCACATTACACAAACAAGATAACCTCTATGTAATTCGGATGGTTGGACGCTTACTAAACCTGCTCTTATTTCTGGTGATGTATGTAAAAACAAGCGAACAAATGAACAAAGAGCAATAAATACTATCAAACAAAACGACCAAGTATAAACAATGCAAGGTTTTTTTGTAGGCAGTAATGCCGTTAATGCTGTAGCTGCATGAGTTAGGAGTCCTTATCAGGGCTGTCGAAACCCGCAAGGGTGCGAATATCATTTCCGAATTCAGATATGTAACTATGCCAGTGTTTGTTAAATATGTACAGGTCAATTTTGAGATATCTTGTAAAGTTTACCCTGTCTCGCTTCGTTTTAGAGTTCATGCGATTCCCTCAGTTTGTTTGTGTTACCGTGATTTGTCTTCTTAATCGATCCATGAAATGTGTCCATCGGTAAACTACTGTAACCTTAAATTGTCACATATTAAAACGTCTCTCTACAATTCATCTTTTGACGTGACTGAATTATAAAGTTCCGTGGGGTCATTAACAATATATATATATATATATATATATATATATATAGCTTTATTATTGTGAAGCCTAGGTGGTCGGGTGGTCTAGCGCGTCAGATACAGTGCAGGCGAATTGGTGTCACGATATCTCAGTAGCATGAGTTCGAATCCCGGCGAGGGAAGAACTGAAAATTTGCGAAAGCAAATTTACAGATCTAACATTGTTGGGCTGATGTTTAAACGAGTTGTATATATATAACTCTAAATTGAAAACAACGTTCAAACCTATGATTGCGTTGGATAAAAAACGCAATTTTTATACGTGTGCATGCAAAACAAATTTCTTGGTAGAGGGGTCTAAATACAGCACAAACAACATTTTCCAAAAGACCAAAATGAGTAAAAAAGTATATTTTAACAAAACGCATTTGACTAGCAGGTCGAACAACTGATGTTCTTAAACACTGCTGACTGTCATTGGCGATTGCCAAATAAACAGATCAGATTGCCAAATAAACAGATCAGAAGATGTAACAAAACAGATCTTATTATTAATTTATTCCAAAACAGAAAACAATAAACTTGCGGAAAAGATGGTATACCGCAAACATGAAGTGCAAACATTTGTACACCATATCCGGATTTCGACAATTAATGTCTCTTCAGTGATGTTAGGAATCGAAACGGTATTTGGAAGGCCATATAATTTACCTCAATTTAGGATAGACTCTTGAATTTTGAAAGAGTTAAAATAGGATGAACGGATCATGTAAATCCGAAGGCAAATATAATACAAGCCCAAACGAAAAAATATAAACAAGTCTAAATTGAAAACAACGTTCAAACCTATGATTGCGTTGGATAAAAACCGCAATTTTTATACGTGTGCATGCAAAACAAATTTCTTTGGTAGAGGGGTCTAAATACAGCACAAACAACATTTTCAAAAAGACCAAATGAGTGAAAAAGTATATTTTAACAAACGCATTTGACTAGCAGGTCGAACAACTGATGGTCTTAAACCCTGTTGACTGCCATTGGCGATTGCCAAATAAACGGATCACAAAATGTAACAAAACAGATCTTATTATTAAATTATTACCAAACAGAAAACAATAAACCTGCGGAAAAATGGTATACCGCAAACATGTGGTGCAAACATTTGTACACCATATCCGGATTTCGACAATTAATGTCTCTTCAGTGATGTTAGGAATCGAAACGGTATTTGGAAGGCCATATAATTTACCTCAATATATATATGAGACAATATTTGAAAAAGTATAATTTTTGGCTATAGGAAAAACAACAAAAAATGTCTTTAGAACCGGTATTTTAATAGCACAAATCGAAGAACACACATTGAGGATCTAGGAACTGTTGTCTGTAATTCAAACAATTGTTAAATGTGGTAACAATGGCAATTTTAAAAACGGTACAAAAAATTCTAGTTCTTTCCTGTTACCAAAGTGAATTAATTTTAAAAAGTTTCTAATGGGAATAAGGAATAAGTTTAAGATACTATTTGTGGTTTACTAGTATATCCTGCAATAGTTTATCAAATGCCAATTATTTATTTTAGCATTTGCAATACAAAAGGTTAAGAAATATACTAAAATATAGTCCGATATGTCGGTAACATGAAAGAATCTTCAGTAACAGGACAAGTAACAGGACAGAGTTGGTAACAGGAAGGAATTTTTTTTCAAAGCAATTGCTTTATTTCATAGTTTAAGAAAAATACATCATTTCAGATTGGTCACAGTATCAGGTAACAGGTACAGGACAGAACGTAACAGAAAGGAATTACACAGTACTTTTTGTCCTTTTATTCGAATTGTGTAGAAGTTTACTTCCATCTACATATCAATTTAATTAGATACTATAAAAACACATTTACTGTTATAGTGCTGACAATGAAATATTCTCAGACGGTACACAAAAAGGCTGTAACAGGAGAGAACAACAAAATTATTTTTTTTGGTGTGTTCGGATTTTTCAAACTGGCTGCCATTCACCTATACATATGGAGTCATACATTCAGGAAATGATACTCTTCTCATTGCATTACAAGAAATAAAATCTAGGTCTTTCAAACGTTTCCACAGGTGAAAAAACCCAGTGGTAACAGGAGGGAAATTACCCCTTGGGACAAAATTTAAAAGACCCTTAAAAATGCAAAATTTTATCACATGCTTTAGTTATAACAAAATCTGACCATGAAGGGACAAGTTTTCTATATAATCTATCATATTTGTGAAAATCGGAAGCCTGTTTACTTAATTTAGATATTCTTTGAATGATTTAGTTGTCAGAAAACAACACCGGACAACATGATTTTTTGGGGGTTGAACATTTAAATTATAATATTTTATTAGACGAAATATAAGAAAGAGTGTTTAATTGGCAATAGTTGGTGCATAATATACTGTAGTTAATACTGAAACTTAAAATTTTCCAAAAAGATGCCTGAATAAAAATATAATTGCTGGTGAAAGTTGGAACATGGAAATTAGACTTTTTCAGATATTGTCTCATATATATACGAACAAAGCTGAATTTAATTTTTGTCAAAAATGACTGTCTAAAAAAACGATCGCATCATGCTATTTTTAGGTTCATCAATATCTATAAGCGTGTATATTTTCTATGGAAAAGGCAGGTTATTTTTCTTCAGTTGTTTATATGGTCGCAAGTAGAATTTGTCTTTGTCGATGTCTTAAATCTATTGAACAGTCATTTGACCCTGGTGTTTTTCTTAAATGTAACTGTTGTTTCAATCAGTAGGCATCTTTCGTTAATTCCTTTCACTTGATTCTGATAAAAATGACACACCTTCAAATCTAATGTTTTAATTCCACTTTGTCATTTATATATCAAAATATGAATTTCTTTCTTTTTCAATAGCTCAAACAATTAACGTATGAAAGAATGTTTGACAGAACAGATATCTCTACGGGCAAGGATGTTGGTTGCAAGTGGCAGTTTGTTAAATCACAGATATTGAATCAATAACTTTACTTTATTATCTCTGCATCTATATGTGTGTATTACAGTAAAATACAAAGTATATTATCTTGAAATCTAGGCATATAATTTATACTACAGCATAGAGTGAAAAGATACAGTTCAATTGAACACTAGTAAACTGATATTCAAATTGAAAGCCATTTTATACAAATAAGGGTCAATCCCTCCCAGGCACGGTTGATCGATTATGCTCCAAGTTTTAAGTGAATTTGAAGCTCAATGGTATGGTCACCATTAGTTTCATTACACTCCTTGTTTTCCAAAAGAGAGGCTAAGGATACCAAAGGGACGTTCAAACTCATGAGTCGAAATAAACAGACAACGCCATGGCTAAAAAAGAAAAAGACAAACAGACAAACAACAGTACACAAAACACAACATAAAAAACAAAGACTGAGCAACACAAACCCCACCAAAACTTATATTTTAGAATTATTTATGTTTCACTTTCCTTATCTTATACACTATCTACACATTAGAATTCTTTTCAAAAATGGTTTGCCCGATTTTTGTTATAAGAAAAGAAATACAACTTTTACTTTCTTAATGTTACTATAATGTTTAATATCTAATAAAAATGATATTTTGGTACGAATGGAATTGAGAATAGAAATGGGGAATGTGCCAAAGAGACAACAACCCGACCAAATAGCAGAAAACAGCCCAAGGTCACCAATGGGTCTTCGACACAATTTACTTTCATGCTTGGCGCAAATGATACTATATATTTTGCAAAATAGTGGCGCAAAAAATAACATTGGAGCAAAATGACGCATATTGGCCACGAATGGATTTCTACCGTCAAAACTAGGTACAAGTATATAATATTATCTGAATAATTATCCTAAAATATTACAATATATCTCAAATATATTAATATTAAAGCAATAATGATATACTTGTGTATTCGGTTGAAAAATAAGAGTAAAAACAATACTAGGTGATCTTTCATTAAACAGATATGGATTACAAAAACTGTAAAAGGAAAAAACTTTCTGAAAATAACAAATATCTATGGTACACATTACGTATAAATTTTAATGATAAGTTAAGCATTCTTTTTGATGTTGGTGTAGTGTGTCTGCATAGGTTCAAATATAGTTCTGGTATCAAATGCGTGATTTTAATGAAAGAACAAAATGTACATCTTTGTTAGAAGTGCCTAGTCCATTTGCTTTTGATCCTTACAAACATTTTATATCATTTGCTTCCCAAAGTTTTTGTTTCGATCGCACCTGATGAATATTATTTAAGAAACAAGTGTTGAGCGCAATGAAAATGATATCATCCGTTTTTTTTTTAATTCATAACCTATTGAGTCGGTACTGCTGCCAATGAAATGTCAGTCACATAGGACACCATCCGCAATATAGCAAGGGGTTCGGTATTAAAACAAATTGAATAATACGTTACGACGGCTGTGCCTTTTTGTCTTCTTTTTTTAAAGCCTCATCCATAATACGCGGCGTTATCACAGTGGCGATTATAGCTACCGTTTCAGATCATACAGTGATACAATAAGAAAAGTGAAAAAATAGGATATCACTATACTCAAATATCTGGAATGTTCTATCATTGTCTGAACGCAGTCGTATACGTTCGTAACAGAGTCCTACGGATCGGGATCACCCGGAGAGGTCGGCCAAGCACTCATAACATTCGGGAAAATCAGCCGATTTTGTCTAGTCGGATTACAATCGTGACAATGTCGTGACAGATTCTATTGTATCGGATCAAAATCGTAACAATGACCTGTGTTGTCTGGACTGTTTCCTGTGGAACGGATATGATCTGTAGAAATGTTCATAGGACGGGACTATTACGTGAATACGGATGTCTTTCGTCAGCGTTGTTTCACTGTCTGTTCACTGTCTGTTCACTGTCTGATCTCTGTAAATATAACAATACGATCCGATAACCGAAATCCATGAAAGTTGATATAAAAAACTTCATCATTTTGATAGATGTAGTTGATATTTAGGGATGTAATCTTGTGAGTTTTCGTAATAATTCGTGTTTCAAATTTGTGCAACAAAAAAGATACATTGCGACTATGCTATCTGATTGTCGGGAAGACCACCTGTCTTCATTGAATTATTACTATAAGGTTGGCAGTAAAAATTCATTTCTACTTATACGTAAAAGAGGGACGAAAGATACCAGAGGAACAGTCAAACTCATAGATCGAAAACAAACAGACAACGCCATGGCCAAAAATAAAAAGACTAACAGACAAATAATAGTACAGATGACACAACATAGAAAACTAAAGACTAAGCAACACGAACCCCACCAAAAACTGGGGGTGATCTCAGGTGCTCCGGAAGGGTAAGCAGATCCTGCTCCACGTGTGGCACCCGTCGTGTTGCTTATGTTATTACAAATCCGGTAAATAGTCTAATTTGGTAGGTAATGTGTACCAAAGGGTGATCTTTATTATTTTCGGAAAGTTTTTTTTACAATTTTTGTAATCCACATCTGGTTAATGACAGAGCAAATCGTATTGTTTTTAATCTTACTTTTCAACCAAATGCACAAGTTTTCCAATCTTTTCATAGGAAAATCCAACAAATGGACGTATACATGAAGTCTATCGTATTCTACAAAGATGTACACATTACTTGTTAAGATATTTGTCTGTATGGAGAAACTGAGAATTATAGAAAAACATTTTAAGAAAAAAGAAAAGATTACTTTATTTATCTATTTTGGGATTTTTTAATGATTCATACGAATCATCTTAAAACGATTTTTAGTCTGAAATCCAATTCTCCTGACAAAATTAGTGACATCTTATATTTAGTATTAAATTAGAACTAAAAAGACAAGGCTAAAGGTCTGTTATAATAGAATCAATGAATATCCCTAGAGTTACAATGTGAGAAAAGTGCTTACACATCACACCACTATAAAACGTATTACTCAGAATAGATATATTAGTTGCTGTGATCCATAGGCTATATTTTTACGTTTTCAATTTCATTATTATAGAGCAATTAATATATGACTTGACTAATGTATAAGCTTTTCATTTCTGCGAAATGCTACGAAAACTTTAATTCTTAGTGTACAGAATATTTCTCCGCGTGAAACGTCAGCGTCAAGCCTTTATTCCCTTCGAAGAAGAGTGTAAAAAGCAAAAAAACAAAAACGAACTCCAAGGAAAATTCAAAACGGAAAGTTCCTTATAAAATGGAAAAATCAAGCACATCAAACGAATGGTAAACAACTGTCATATTCCTGTACTAAAATACTAGTATTTTGTTGCAAGGCACTATGGTTTGTTAAAAAAAAGAAGATGTCGATAGTAATTTTACCTGACAGGATGCTTTTTTTCTGTATGGAAGATCATGCGTCCGGCCCACTATTAATACAACAGTCAAATACTTGAAGAACCAACATATTTTTTTCTTCAGGAAACTAATTTTACAGAACTGCTATCTCGTAGATAACTTGACACCAATGTGTTAGATCTATAAAAGACTGCGACAGTTTTAATCAAAGCAAAGCCGTATGTATGGCCTTAAGATTTATATTATAGAAATTTTTCGTAAATATAAATCAGAAAAATCATAATGTCTATGGGAAAATAAGTTCGACCTATATGATTATGATTCTATTTTAAATAGAATGGTCACTAAGAGTTAAAATGATTTATTTGTTATACATTTTATACATGTTTTTAGTGTATTAATTCGTTTTTTAGTTCAAAAAGTCCTTAAGTTTGATATAAAACGGTCAATTTATATTATTATATACTTGTCAACTGAGGCGAAGCCAAGGTTGACAATGTCTTTTCGAGGGGTTACAATCTGCTCTATCACCCTCTCAGATATGTGTTATTTAATTTATTATACTGAATGTTCTGTTATTGCTGTCGATTAAATTTCAAATTCAAAGTAATAAACTATGACATCTTGTACATAACAACCATCAGTATTTAATCAAGCGCACACTTGATCAAGCGTCTCTGTGATTAAATACGGATGGTTGTTATGTACAAGACGTCATAGTATTGCTTCGCCTCAGTTGACAATGTTTTCTCGGGGTAACAATCTGCTCTATCACCCTCTCAGCTATGTGTTATTTATATAATATGAAATCAAAGTTAGCTAAGTTGAAATTGGCTTTGGCGTTGCATTTAGTAACTGCAAGTACTCTTAGATTGGTAGTTTGTGTTTTGTCTGTTAAGTATTTTGTTGCTCTTTTTGCAATTTTGATGATACAAGCCCTTCCCAACTGATTTTTACAATTTGTTCTTATGTTTTGCTGTTACACCACTCTGGTAAAACGGTGCGGGGCTAAACAAAAATGTTAACACCGTGTGTCTGTCGTAAGTCGAGAGCATTTATTTCAGTGGTTTTCGTTGGTTGCTGTCTGCCATATTTGTTTTTCGTTTATTATTTTAGCATGTGTACAGTAACCGATATAGTTATTAAAATCATTGTCCTTGGTCTCTGCTGGATAGTTGACTCATTGGCAATCATACTACATCTCCTTATTTTTCATATCATACACATTTATGTATATGAAGATTTTAATAAATATTTAGTTGATGTCGCAAAAAAATATACCTCTTTAGAAAGATGTTCTGGTGGCTTCCAAGGAATTTCTCTGTCAACTGTTAAAACTTCCATTTCAAGAGAATAATGACTTACAGCATAATTTGTCAGAAGTGGTAAATAAATTAAAATGAAGTGTGTTTCTAAACAGAAATGACTTTTTTTTCTTTCACTTCTGTTTGTAAACATCGTGACTGGTATAAAGGTTGACATTGAACTCCCAAGTATTTATGCAGTTTATTTTTTTTTCAGTAGGAGAAGCACACGTGGTGGTATTAACAAAGATAAAGTGTTTTAGAAAGAGAAACCGACAAAGTGGTCAGTATAATACCGTCTTTTTAAATAAAACGAACTGCTTTTGAAAGTGAGTTTGTCATTTTCTTTGAAAAGATCTTAAATCTATTTTAGAAGATTTTTTGTCCTGGAATTTTGTATAACATTCTTTCCAGTTACGAGTGACCGACGAATGGAACAAAGGGTCTGATAAAAATCAATATCTTGAATAAGTAGAGCTAATATAATATAAAAACTTAAATCGTATGGCTTTTTCTCGACTATAGCTTTAAATACACTGAATAGTTATCTTTGGAAAAAAGAAACAGTGCGTTTAACGGCGTGGGACGTTTGCGTTTTTTGATAGGACGTTTGCGCTTTCTAAGAAAATAAGTACATTTGCGCTTTTTGAAAAAAAAAATTTACGCACTGGTTTTCTACAGCACATAAGTGCTGTTTCTACGGGACATTTGCGCTTTATCAGGTTTGAACTGACGGAGTTTAAGTCATATAATTAAAAGTTTGAAATGAATTTCATATCCAAAATACAGCACATTCAAATATTTATATATACAGCTAAAAGTTGAATTCTAAATACATATAAGAAACGTATACGTATAGCCATCAAAGGTCAACATTTATTATTACATTACAGAAAAATCGTAAATCACTCATAAACTGGTTTTCTGTCAACACCTGAGATGCAGGCAAAACAATGAAACATTTAAGGCAATTTCTGTTGGTTCAGTTGTTTAAAAAGATGGAAAAAATGATCATAGATATAGATGGGGTGTTTCTGTCAGTATAAGAGAATTTAATTCGTTAACGATAATTCTCTAGCTTAACCCATTTCTGGCAAAACGACTGGCTATTTTACGTTTTGGCAATAAATCAAGGGACTTACATGAAGATAATTTCATATTTTGTCTATTTTATTCTTCAATAGTTGGAAATGATTTTATCGGTGTCAACGTATATTTGTTCCGAATAACGGAAGTTCCCCCTGGAAACTTTGTTAAAAACAATGACATAATATCTGTTACTGTTGGAACAAATACTATATACCCTTTATTCCGTGCGGAAAGAAATCTGTAATATTTGTTCCAGTGGAAATAATAGTACAGCAAATTGCTTCCATTTGGAACTTAAAAAATGAAGGAACTTCCTTTTCATGACATCCACATGGTTCACATCTATATTTAGGCATCCGACAAGTTAACAAAAGTTAAATATAACTTTTTATACATTTGTTATGCCGGGTTGATTCCGCAATTGTTCATTGAGTAAACTGTAAATTCAGAAAATTATTACGAGGTTTTTATTATTGCGAATAATGCGACTGGCTGAGTATCGCAATAATAAGAACTCGCATTCTGATATCTAATACATATATCTGTATGCAGATTGAGCTGAAATCGCAATAATTAATCTCGCATTTGTTTCCATGATTCTCCAAAAATTGAAATAATAAATGCACGCATTAATTTCTGAATTTACGGTAATCAATCATTGCAATTGCTGTTGCTTCAGGTATAACTAAGATTAAGGTAATTGTTGGCTATTATAAAGAACGCGAAGAATCAGTTGTGCATTTGTCTTGGATGGATAGGGATAGATATTTTTATATTTCGTTTTAAAACCATCTCGCCGATAGCCGTCATGCATCGTTAAGTCGTTGGTTACGGAAGTCAGAACCGTAATTCAGTATTAATGAGTTCGAACAACGTATCCGGAATATTTTTTTTCTATTTTTGTCGTTTTATATTTTTGTATTGATGTTTGATTTAGCAATATGTCGAATGTTGAACCTTATCATAGTTATTATTCCATGGGTTAATTAACAAAATCCCCAATAACAAAAGCTTAAAAATGAAAATAGAAAAATAAAAAAAAAAAAAACAGCCATATTATACATGTGTAGAGCGTAAAACCCTATTATCATTTTACATCAATAAAATGGAAATTAATATATCGACAACATATGATTTTTTAATTCACTGTTGTCACACCATTATGATTCTGGGATTGTAACAAAATGTTCAGATTCATAAATACATTAAAATATTTTTTTTACCAAAAATTCACTGCAAGACGGCATAGATATACTAAATCTGAGACTACTATATATATATATAACACTGTGTTATAGTAGTCTCAGACTAAATGCAACAAAATTTTAAAGTTTATAAAAAACTATAATAACCTGTAACTAATTGCCTTTTTTATATACATTTATTGTTTTAATCTGGGAACAGTATATCTAAGTCAATAGAAATGTTCCTGTTTTAATAGTATATTAACTTTAAAATCGCTAGATTTGTCTTCTTGTCGCAATTTTTTTTGTTTTTGTCGCTAATTGTTTTTTTCTTCCTTGTCGCTTCTTGTCGCTAAATAGTGGGACCGGTATAACAAAACATCTCATATAACTTTAATTACGTGTTTGTCATTATTTGCTTGTTTAACCTTTCTAGCGTCTATTTCTTGTACTGTGTTTACATATAGGTGTGTTAAAGTAATTTTTAAAGGCTTGTTTAAGCTTATCGTTGTCCGTAAAGTATATAACCGTGCTTACAAGCGAACTCGGTTCTACAGTACTCATTTTCTATATTATATAACAAGAGTTACCTCCCGTAGATTTTGTAACAAACTTGAGATTTGACAGCGTTTTACTTCTACTTTTGACTATTCTGTAATGGAAAATGATAAATATACGAAGGATGGCTTCTACTTCTAATATACAGACAGCTTTAAAAGCAGTAAATGCAAATATCCAGAGTCAGATATCAAAGAAAACAGGGGTAATAAAAAAGAATTATAGCTGCGTACTTTTTTACAACACTCAACAGGCATGACAGGTTATAATGTTCAATGATTTGCAGTATAAACACGCAGTACAATAAACTTTTTTTGTATGGAAATGATGTATGTTTTATAGGACAGCATGATTTTTCTTTCGTTGTGGATATGCCAACAAGGTTATCTTAATGCACTTTAGAATTATTTTAACCCTTTCGCTGCCACGGCAAAATTTCAAAATTCTGCGTTCAGTGCCACGGCTTGTTTTGGAAGTCGTTGCGAAGGTAAAGGAGGCTTTGTGACGTCAACAATAGAAGAAAGTTCTATTGAGAAATGAATGATGGTTTCCATTTCTACAGCATATGATATGGCAATTCCGATATTTCCGGAATAATACAATATTGTTACTTGTCAAAATTAATATCTATATATATATAATGTTTATTCAATAACAAATCATTATACCCTCAGAAACATAAATCAAAATAACACGATATATTATAAACAGTCAAGGATATAACTCTATAGGGTTATTAGAGAAAAATAACATATGCTTGTTATTGTGGACAAAAAAATCAAAGAACTGTGATAACATATGTATGTTACATGTTTCAAAGGGACAATATACATCATTAGTTTTGTTAAAATGTATACAAGTTCTATTGATATTGCTACTGTCTTTATGTATACTTAACTATAGAAAGATATAACAGTTCATAGTTTGCCAATCATGCATAGTACACCTATGTTATTACAGAACAAATATGCCTGTAATAACTAAAGGGTGTTATTATAGCTTCTCTACATCACTTCAAAGCATTTGCTCAGACATAGATCATGCTCAATTACAATGTATTTTAATTTATTGTAAGAAGTAATGATCAGAGCATGTAATGAGGTTCTGCGCAAGCTTCCCAGTAATTCCCAAGTGTCTCATTTAATAAGTTACATGCCTTTAACAACTAAGCCTTGTTATTACAGCTAAGTTAATCACTTAAAAGCCTTGTCTCATTGATTTACCATGGTTAATGAAAAATGTATTAATCTAAATTAATAGTTAGTTATCAAGGCTATGCATTTAGTTTCTGCGCAAAGTTTCAAGAGTTCCCTAGAGCCCACTAAAAATGAAAATATTTATGATTTATTTTACAAATAACAAACATATGTTATTACAGATTTAGTAAATTTAAGGATTAAAGAGTAGACAACTCATAAAAGTATCTGTAATAACACATGCAAGTTATTTTCTGTAATAACCCTATAGAGTTATATCCCTGACTGATAAACATACAATCAATAAAAAAAAACACCAAGTCTAGCTATATTTGAAATTGTGATGCAATGCAAATTATGCAGAACATGTAGTAGGATAATGAGGGGAAAACTATACTACCTTCCGAAAAATGTATTGATACATAAAATGCAAACGTCAGATATTTTGAAAAGCCCAATTTACGGCACGGCCACCATACACATTACGAAACCCTTTTGCCACCCGTTTCATACTATGTCAAATATTATCAAGCAAAGAAAACTTTGTTCAGAGGTCCATCCGGTGCAAAATATTATTTTCGCCAGAAACACTTAAGACTATAAAACGCCGAGGTCTAAGAAAATAGACAAGAGTTTCTTGATATTTCATAATATATTTACAAAAACTAACAACTCAGAATATTAACAACAAAATGTCCAGCTTCCTTCCCTAAAGAGATGCAATCTTGTTTGTCTCTATAAAAGCAATCATTTAATTTTCAAGATGAGGAATTTGGATCAAATTATGGATCCTGATTATTTTTTAGGCAAAATTTCGATCGTGGCATTGTCTTTCGGCACGCTGGTGCGCGCAATTTTTTTTTTCTGAATTAAAATAATCTTTTATTTTGTGCCCCTTTTGTGTTCCGGCTTTTTTATTTTAACCAATTGCTCATCCTTGATATTTTCACTAAGAAACCCCGTCCTGCATTTGACCTCAAACATATTCCCCCCCCCCCCCCCCCCCCGGAATAAAACTAAAATTGTTACTTACTGAGGAGATGTGGATACATAATTTGGACGGACGGACGGATGCAAACCAAGATTCAGAGTAATAAAATAATTTCATGTCATGAAGCGATAATGGTAAATCTTGTGTTTGGAATGTTACACAATGTAAGAGAATATAAAATGTATATTTTATTAGGAATAAAATAAATATTTGTACCTACACGTAGATAAAAACGGGTACTTATAAGCCCATTAATGATCACACTCTGTGACTCTGTCCCAATTTGAGTTTTTATAAGGCAGAAGCTATTTTTCTGGCGTCGCCAAAAAAAGATATATGCTATTTTGCCGGCTCTAGATATTAGTGGAAGCCAATATTGCCAGTAAAAACGATTTTGTTTGCAGATACATGTATTTAATTCAAAGAACTGACTATTATTTCAAAAACAAATTTAATTTGAACATTTTTGCTTCTGAAGCTAAGTGATTGATTTTATCTGATTCTAGAAGTAATTTCAACTGCATGTTTTAATTACTATGATTTCCGCATTTTAGAAACATCCGTGATCCAAGATCCAATATTATATTGAACGTATTTGACAATCAGATGTATACAAAAATAAAATGAAATGGGAAAATCACGGTAGGGTGAAGAACCGCCTCTTAAAATCTGAGTTCCAAATTATTGTTTTGGCCGGCGGAGTTCTAGTCCAATTACCAAATTGCACCATTTTTTTTGAAAAAAAAATATGTTGATGGCCTAGCTGCTGACCGAAAAATAATTAGATTTTGCATTGTAGCGTGAACAAATTTTTATGCTGTCACCTGCTTCATGTAGTTCTATTTCACATGATAGGAAAAAAAATGTTGCTTTCCTTCTCATAAGAAAAAAAAAATTATCGGAGGAAGGTTCTGAAACACAATGAAAATCCCAGCCCCCCCCCCCAGATAAGAAAATGGTTGTTGCCTAATATAACCTTTTTTTCCTAATTTTTCGAAAAGTGCTTGATTTTTTCTACATTTAAGTGACGTCACAATTAAAAACATGACGTCATTTTTGGAACTATTGGCATTGCGCTTCCAAAATGTCAGACATTTCCGAAGATTCCGATATTGAAAGTGAAACGGATTCAGATGTTGATCTAGCTCAAGAGATCACAGAATCGGAGAGTAGCGAAGATGAAAATGCGCCGAACCAACGTCCATGGTTTAGAATCTACCCACCAGAAATAGATGAAATGCAACAGAACTTTGCCGAGAATGTTGGACTTCAAGACGCTCCTCCAAGGAATTCAAGACCTATATCTTATTTTTTCCTGTTTATGACAATGGATTTCTTAAGACAAATAGTTACAGAAACCAACAGGTACTATCATGTACATATTTTATCGATCCATGCTTTATGTATTATACATCACCAAGGAATTGATAAACATAGAACATTTTCATAATTTAAAACCGGACATAAGTCGAACATTTGAGCTGCTTATTTGCTTTAAAAAAGTTATTTGGCATTTTATAAATAAGTCGGAAGTTAAGACCCCGGGGGGTTACTTCCTATATTTTTTGTGGTACGAGTGTGCCGCAAAACAGGGTCGCTTTTTCATGCCCTGCTGGTTAGAACAGGGTCCCTTTTTCATGTTCTGCTGGTTAGAACAGGGTCGCGTTTTCATGCCCTGCTGGTGAGAACAGGGTCTTTTTTAGACAAAGTATTTGTCTAGAACAGGATCTTACATTAATGAATTGTTTGGTGACAGGGTATAAATTTCTGAACTAGTCTAGAACATATAGGTCTCTATCGAGAACAAGGTATACATTTTCTGAGCGTGTCTAGAACAGGTATACATTTTCTGAGCGTGTCTAGAACAGGGTATGTTTTTCAATATTTCTGTTTAGAACAGGGTATGTTTTTCAATGTTTTCTGGTTAGAACAGGGTATAATTTGGCAAGTGCTGTCGGCACAGTTATACCCGAAAGGATAGTCAGTAACACCCCCACCCCCCCCGGGTTAAGACAATGAGCCCCTAGACACTCATTTTACACACATGCATGTACGAAGAGACACTACATCATTTACATTAGAACAGTCACCATTGGCGGATCTATGATCGGCACACCCTCATTCACGCGGTTATAATCTTTACAAGAAAAAAACATTGTGCCTTTTCATCTTTTTTCATGATGTGTTGCCTTACTTCTCAGCAAAACAATAAAAAGTAATCTTAGCGCTAGCTCCTTTTTTTCGTGGAGAAAGGGTACATTTTCGTGAGAAAATTATGACCGCTTGTTTCTAAAAACAAACAGTTTCAATGGAGAAAAAGTAACTTTCGATGGAAAACTTATAAAACCTATTTCTTTGCAGGTATGCAGCAGACTATATTGCTAGTAAAGACAGAATTCAACGATTCTCGCGCCTGCATGACTGGTTCAAAGTTGGGGTTTTAACATTGAGTGATCTGAAAGCGTTTTTAGCGGTTATTCTCAATATGGGTATCATTAAGAAACCGGTTATAACCGAATATTGGAATACAAAGTTTGCTAGCCAATCAACAAAATGGTTTAGAGACATGTTTTCAAGGAACCGGTTCCAATTGATTTTGAAGTTTTTTCATATAACTAACAATGATATGATTCCTAACCGTGATGATCCACAGTATTCCCCGACCGGAAAATTTCAATGCTTCGTTGATTTGTTTAATGCCAAATCTAAACAATATTATACACCAAATCAATCCTTAAGCATAGACGAAAGTTTAATAGGGACACGGGGCAGGTCAATAATGATTCAATATATACCCTCAAAGGCAGCGAAATTCGGTGTTAAATTATGGGTGCTTGCTGAATCAATAACGGGATACATTGTTCATCTTAAGGTGTATAAAGGAAAGCGTTATGACCCAACCCCTGCCGGAATGTTACAGGGAAGTTACGTAGTAAATTCACTTTTAGACTCGTGCAATTTTTTTAATAAATACTACCACGTTGTCACAGACAGCTTTTTCACGTCACTTGATTTAGCAAAAGAACTACTGCGGAAAGGGACATTTTTGACTGGAACTTTACGTAAAAATCGTGCCATGCCAAGCTCTATAAAAAACCCGACAATAGATGAAAACGAAGCTAAGTTTTAAGACAAGGACAGTTATTGCTATGTGCGTATAAGGAGGCTAGGCGTAGGAAACCTGTCCGTCTGTTATCCACTGCATGTAGAGCCGAACTTAATAATAACGGGAAACCAAAAATGATTGAATATTACAACACAAAAATGGGAGGAGTAGATCTAGCTGATCAGCTTGTCAGCGCATATGTCGATGATAGAAAAACTATGAAAGTATGGAAAAAAATTGTATTCAATCTACTACAAAGAATGGTAACAAATGCTTATATACTTTATAAACAAAATAGTGATGCACCACGTCTCTCGAGGTTATCATTTCTGCAAAGTATAATTGAGGATCTCGCACAAGAGCATCTTTTATCACGTCAGCAAAGACTCCCTAATCATGAAATAAATAATGCGCGCATACGACTCCGTAAGGTCCCCGACGGAAAGGAAAAAGATTGTAGCGGTTATTCAGACAGAAACGGGTGGAATGGGAGAAAGAGAACGAGAACTGTTTGTGTTAGATGTGGAAATGGACTTCATAAAAAATGCAAACATAATCATGTATGTGTGGAAGAATAATGAATGTATCTAAAATTGTGAAATCTATCTATTTATTCGCCATGTATATGCTAATGACTTACCCCCCACCCACCCACACACAAAAAAAATCCAAAACAAAAACAGAATCTGTCTGCACTATGTGCGAAAGAAAAAAAATCCAAACACCAAACTTATTGCAAAGCTGTACAAAACATTTGAGTCGTAAATAATATCATGCAAGTAAAAGAAACAAATGGACTATCGATAGACAAAAGTGTTTCTAAAGAATAGGAAATTGAATGGAAACGGGAAATGTGTATAATAATATAGTATCTGAACCAAAAATTAGCCATACGCTATTTTTGAAATGCAACGCCAAGTGGAAGTGGCAAGTGCGCTCTTAGGTGGCGGGAGATCGACGTCACAATTCTGTATTGATGACGGCGTTGGTAACGTCGCTAAAATAACATCGGCCTAAAATCGGCCCTCTGGCACTGAACGTAGTATGTACAGATCGGCCCAAAATCGGCCCTCTGGCATACAATGGGTTAATATTTTAAAAGTTTCCCACTTCGCACTTGTCTTAGCTGTGGGAAACGGGACTTTTCGGCCTTGGTCGATTCGGCCTTTGTCATTTCGGCCATGTACCACTTCGGCCATGCAATAAAAGTGGTTTCGGCCATAATTTTATTTTATATTAAAAGAGATTTAGTTGTATACATGGTATATATATACTCTCATTGATATACCTTTTATAACTTTAAAAATTACTTTATTGCACTTTTATAGTAATGGTGTTTTAAAAAAGGTTATGTAGATGGAATTTTAAAATGCACATTACTTCGTGGTTTTTAACCCTCATAAACAAATTATCCATTTTTAGGTTCTATTCTAAAAAAAAAGAAGATTGTACTTCTGGAAATCTATATGGTCACATGTTCGAGAGATGTTTTACAATGTCTGCACTAGTGTCAAGATGAGATCTAATACACTTGTTTTTTCTTTTTGATTCTTTTTGGTCTGCCTCCATAGGAGGCAACTGCCTACATGCCTCCACATGCAGTGTTCTTGAAATCTTTTTTTTCCTGGTGGTCATTAGGACCACCAAGACCAAAAGTCTAGTGGTCCTGTAATTTTTCCAGCCTATCATTTTGTTAATAATCTCTTCATTTTTTCACCTCTCTGTTGTCATTATGTTTTGTTTGCACTCTTTTAACACTGGGTTTAGCACCATCTTTGAACAAGATGGGCCATGCGGCAGCCATGATAACTTTTACGACTGGTTATTTTTCAAAAGTATTACCGTAATTTTGAGCTATGCTACAAAAGTTAAATTACAGTAGTTACCAGTTCAAAAACTATCTGAATACCAAAGAAACCGACGACTTGTTCTTTTCAAAAGTATTACTGTAATTTTGAGCTTTGCAATTAAAGTTTGTTTACATAAGTAACCAGTTCAAAAGCTATCTGAATACCGAAAAGATGTAAAATAAAAGTGAACAACCACCAAAATTTTGTTGGTCATCAGGACTCCCACTTCACATGCAATTGTCAGTCCTAGCCAATTTTTGACGGTCAGGACTGACGGGACCGTGGGTTTTTCGTGAACTCTGCACATGATCTCCACAAAATGACATAAGCAAACGAAATGGTGACAGTCTTCTTTTGTAATGATAAAATTAAATAACAAGTTGATTGGTTTATTATGAGACATGTATTTGTCAATCACTTAGACACTAATTTTATCACTTAGCTAATCCAATTATCTAATCAAATATACAAACGTATTCTTATTTTTTTATTCAACACATTGATTAGCACGGACATTAAGAAAAAAGGCATAATGGACAGAAACAATCAAGGACAAAGTGGTGTATAGCCGAAACTACATATAGCCGAACAGGCTTATGGCCGAAACGTCTCGAAAGCTTAGCTGTACATGTGGAATCGTAGCTCAAAATATTAGAAGGACCTAAGAGCTACAGTTCTGCAGCTACACTTGCCTAGATATGGCAAGAAATTAGTTCAATAATTTTTAAATATTGTTATTTATAACCAGTTACCAGTCAGAGCTCAGATGCAAATAAGTCGAATTTTGCTTTTGACTTGTACAGGTCTCTATTTGCATGTTTCATGAGTTCTTTCCCTTTATTTTAAAACAAACTATGACTTCAACAAGTCAATTAATGTTAAGCAAAAAATATTTTGGCCTTTATCAAAATGTTTGATAAATGACTTACAACTTTAAAGTTACCAAAATTAGTTAACTTCAAGACCCATGCACAAATATAAAAAGGTCAAGCATCTACATGAAATTGAGAAAACATTGTAAGGCAATGCTTTGTCTTTTGAAAAAAATATGGATTTGATTCTAAAAAAACGAAGACAATGTTCATTCACTCTCTGATGATACCGTTTATAACCATTAATGCTTTCCCAAACATTTCCTACATCACAATGCTTATTTTATTTATATGCCACAGTAAGAACCGATTGTTCAATGACGTCATTTACATTCATTTACCTTGGGTAAACTGGTGTAACTCATTCATAAAAAACAACTTAAGATTGGTGTATTCAAGCTGTAAAACTTGATATGTATTTGTTCATGCTGCTACTTCTGGTATGTATTTGACAGTATAAAAAAGTACCAAGTATGTCTTTTTGTCAAAAAATGACTAAAACTGCATGAACATTTCTGGATCCTTGGTCAACAGTATTTCACTCTGATGAATACATGTCTCAAGCTCTCTATCATTCCCTTTCCTGTCCCTGTTTTTAAACGCACGTTTACAGGAGTATTATGGTATACCGTTGACCGTCTGTCCGTCCATCCGTCGTCAACATGTCGAATATTAACTCAAAAAAGCTTTAACCAATATGCATGAAACTTTGGTGAATTGTTTATATCTATTGACGTGAGCTCCCTTTCGTATTTTATAAATTTCAGATTTACCGTTTCTGAGTTTTGGGGTTTTATTCATTAAAAAAGGGGGGATTTTCCAGTTTTCCGACAAAAACTCAAGAATGCTTTCACCAATTTGCAAGAAATTTTGGTGAATTGTTTATATCTATTGACATGAGCTCCCTTTGGATTTTTATGAATTTTAAGATTTTACTTTTCCGAGTTACAGGGTTTTATTCATAAAAAAAGGGTGATTTTCCGGTTTTCGGACAATAACTAAAAAATGCTTTCAGCAGTTCTCATGAAACTTTGGTGAATTGTTTATATCTGTTGATATACATGTAAGCTCCCTTTAGAATTTTATAAATTTTAGATTTTACATTTCTGAGTTATGGGTTTTTATTCATTAAAAAAGGGGGGATTTTCCAGTTTTTGGACAATCACTCAAAAATGCTTTCAGCAGTTCTCATGAAACTTTGGTGAATTATTTATAGCTATTGATGTAATCTCCCTATTGATTTTCATAAATTTCAAATATGACATTGAGAAGAAATTGAACTTTATTTGTTTATAGTCTGACAACAGATTTACTAAGTATTGCGCAGCAGCACAGTGTATTGCACAACAGCAAGAAATCTTTAATTGAATATAAATTCAATTCATATAACCAATTTCAAGTTCTTTGACTACATTTATTCAGAAACCTATAATATGTCAAATATTTAATTACAATCCAAATTCAGACCTGTATCAAGCTTGAATATTGTGTCCATTTTTGCCCCAACTGTTCAGGGTTGGACCTTTGCAGGCGTATCCAGCTGCGCTCAGCGAAGCAGTTTATTCTCTAAAGAAGAAAGGTCTCACCTAATTTGAAACTTGCATGTATTGCAAAAATTTGTAATAAGGCTTAAGGTTCATGTGGACCCTTTGGCTAATATGGCTGCGTTTTCACCCCAAAATTTACTCTTGAGTACAGACAAACCTGTGTATCTGGAAAATTTTAAGGAATAGCATGCCCTAGATTAATAAAATTCAAATGCGTTTTATGTTTTAGAAAATAAGAACTTAACTGGATTTTGCTGTGCACTTTTTTCCATCCCTGCAGAAGATGGTAAAATTAACAAACAGTCGAGTTTCACTTGATATTATCCACTCAGTGACACAGTTTAAATCACCAATTATAGTCAGGTATCTATTGTCCTTGTCAATAAATACAGTTCGCTTCAATTATTACCTGTGGGGAAGTTCTCAAACCTCTTTCCTAACTTTGTTTATTTTGGCACTTTCTGTAGGAACAAAAAAAAGTGCACTGCAAAATCCAGTTAAGTTTTTAATTTTCTAAAACATAAAATGCTTTTGAATTTTATTTATCTAGAGCATGCTATTATTATTGCTATGCTTTAAAACTTTTCCAGATACACAGGTTTGTCTGTACTCAGGGTAAATTTTGAGGTGAAAATGCAGCCATTCACTCTCTGATGATACCATTTATATAACCACTTATGCTTTCAGTCAAAGGGTCCACATGAACCTTAATCTTAGGTATCGATTTTGTTATGTTTTACAATTCATAATATCATGAATGTATCCCTACATGCAGCTATTTTTAACAGCTGAACATGTCCAGTGTTACTTTATATCATTGGTTTATCTTGTGTTTTTTAGGGTGCTCAAAAGGTGAGACTAGTTGCAGTAACAAAAACCAAACCAGTAGAAGACATTATTACAGCATATGAATGTGGTCAGAGGCATTTTGGTGAAAATTATGTATGTTTAACATTTACAAAGTATAAGGTCACCTAATAGGCCAGTTTGAAATATTATCTCTCAACTTGTCTTATGGTTTCATATTAAGATATAGTCAAAACCTATTCTCAGTTTCTTACCAAAGTTGATCTTTTTGAAAACAAATGCAGGATTAATGCATATTTTTCATGTTTTTTTCTTACAGATTATTGTAATACTCACCCAGTCACATTATTTGCATTAATAAAAACCTTGCAATAATTTCTGAATTTACAGAATATAAAACTGCCATATTAGGGAATGATGTCATTTTGTAATCCTAGATTACCATGTACTTAACTACATGTACATGAAGGTACTTTTATTTGTAGATCATTGAACTTGAAGAAAAAACAAGACATCCAAGAGTAAGTACTTTTATTTTAGTTTTCTGTCTGGTGATTCAATCTGTTTAACATGTTTAAGTCGGTATCAGTCAGACTCAAATGAGCCAGATTAAAAAAAAATGGACTCACTTTACTGTAAAAATAAGGAGATGTGGTATGACTGCCATTGAGACAACTATCCACCAAAGTTCAAGTGAATTGGATGTAAGCAATTATAGGCAACTGTATGGCTCCAACAATGAGAAAACACATACCGTTAAGTCAGCTATAGAAGGTCCTGACATGAAGAATATGAAACAATTCAATAGAAAAAATAAACGGCCTATAGCTAGTTCAAAGCAGGTTAAATCAACGTCTTATTAACATGTTATTGTTCTATATGTGCATGTAATATTTCTAGCAGCATGTTTAGCCATAAATCAGGGCATTACTTAAACAAGTGACTATTCAAAATTACCTGCCCTGTATACAAGTAATGTTGTAATTGAGACTATTTTAAATATTACTAGATTTCTTTTGTAAATATCATTTACATAGGTATCCATTCATACTGATTTATTACCATAAAATCAAGTAATTTTTCCTATGAAGCATAAACATTAATCCTCTTGAAAACTTAAGGCTCCGTGTGGAGGACTGTACTTTGACCTATAATGGTTTACTTTTATAAATTTTGACTTGGATGGAGAGTTGTCTCATTGGCACTCATACCACATCTTCTTATATCTATTAACTACAAAACTGACATCGCCATGGCAAAAAAAAGAAAAGGACAAAAAATACAAATTAACAGCAAAGAAAACGAAAGATTGAGCAACACGAACCCCACTAAAAACCGGGGTTGATCTCAGGTGTTCTGGAAGGGTAAGCAGATCCTGACCCACATGTGGCACACGTCATGTTGCTCATTTAAGTACAAACCAGCTGCAGGTGATAAGTTTAATTCTATAAGCTTTCTAATTTGACAATATGCCTATTTACATGTATCATATTTAAACCTGACTTGACCTCAAATGTGATACAATGTAATCATGGTAATCCTGACTTGAAATTGGTAAGTTATTTTTATTAATAAAAGGGCAATTGTTTTTCTTCAGATCCAAGACATATGCAGAGAAATTAAATGGCATTTCATTGGGCATTTACAAACCAATAAGGCCAAAAATCTAGCATGTAAGTTAAATTAAAAAATGAAAAAAAGAACACATGGTATTTTTATACTGCATGTTAACATGTCAGTTTTTTTTTTATACACCCATCTTAAAAGCCGGGACGTATTATGGTATACCATTGTCAACACTTTGGACAATAACTCAAAAAAGCTTTCATTAATTTTCATGCGACTTTTGTGAATTGTTTATATCTATTGACGTAAGCTCCCTTTCGATTTTTATGAATTTTTGATTTTACATTTCCAAGTTGTGGGATTTTATTCAATAAAAAATAGGTGATTTTCTAGTTTTCTGACTATAACTAAACAATGCTATGAGCAATTTTCATGAAACTTTGGTGAATAGTTTATATATATATATATATATATATTGACATAAGTTCCCTTTTTCTTATTTTATGTTTTGGAGTATTGGGTCTTTCCAGTTTTCTGACAATAACTCAAACACACTTTGAGCAGTTTTCATGAAACTTTGGTAACTTGTTTATATCTATTGAAATAATCTCCCTTTTGTTTTTTTTTTATAAATTTCTGATATACTTTTATTGTTTGTTAAAATGTTGTACTAACATACCCCATGTGGATGCTTTAGTGAAATAAAATGCCTTATGTCTTATGATATGACATTGTGGAGTTATGGAACTTCATTTGTGAAAAATTGTTTAAAACTGTCCATTTTTCACACTATAGACGGTTATTGAATTTTATTTAATCTGGATATCCTTGTTAGCAGCATAAAACAGTTTGTGTTTCTTTAAGATTTAAAATTACTTGGTCTGTTATATCTGATCCATAACTTTTATATCATGTATATGCCTTGATAGATATTGATGATACTTGGTAACATTGTTTATCACCAGAAGGTGTGTTGTGTTGATTGATTGATTGGTGATTGCTTTACGCCGCATCAGCACAAAAAGGCAGGTGTGTTGTGAACAAGATAGAAATGTATAGGTGAAAAATCAAGGCCACAAACTTATTTAAACTTGAGGTAGCCTCAATAGTGCCAAATTATTCGGATGACGCACGTATCATGCGCTCATGGCGCAGCTCTTTATTTATTGGTTAATATGAAGGAAACATTCTACTCTTATCACATGGCTCAGCAGGTAAAAATTTGCTATGTTACCCTTGCATATTAACCAATAACAAACATGATAATCATGCTAAACAAAAATAATTTAAAAGACAATAATTGTCATTAAGACATAGAAATACTTATTAAAATCACAACAGAAAAAGCAATAGAATATAGATGTATGTGTCTTTGAGGATTTATATTCTAGATCAAAAGTTATCCCACAGAAACCAAGTGACTATAGATGTACAATGACATTTACACAGCACCATCATGACAGGTATACAACAAAGAGAATTGAGGCTATATAATATAATAACAAAAAATATCTGGTACAATAAAATGTGAATCAATAGCATTTATACTAATATTTTTTCTTCATATCTTTTAAAGCTATTCCAAATCTGTATATGTGCGAAACTGTCCACTCTGAGAAGCTAGCAAAGAAGTTAAACAAAGAATTAGAAAAAGCAGGAAAAACAGAAAAGTTAAAAGTACTTGTTCAAGTCAATACAAGTAGAGAAGAAAGTAAGTTTTGTTCAATGAGGCAATAATTTTATCAGGTGATAAGACCGTGCAATTTTTTGCATATTATGAATTATCATGATATATATATACTTTGTTTCTCAATTTAGTTTCAGCACAAGAATAAATGTTTATTTTTTTGCAAAAGATAATTCCAAGATTAATTTGGATATAGCTTTCTAATGATATCCAATGCACTTTGATTTGCCAATAATTCAAAAGGATGAACCCATATAGTAATGCAGGATCGGGTGGTATTTTTATGGATTAAGACATGTCCTTAACCAATATCGGCTCTGGTATCAACCTGCTATTCCAATATCAGCCAGAGGGGCAATCCAAGGGCTCCTATGGGTGGAGGAAAAGAGTATGTCATGATCTATTTATCACATGTTTAACAAAATTAAAAAGTGGAAAAATTAGTCCCTTGCAAGAATCACATGTTTTTAGCTCACCTGGCCCAAAGGGTCAAGTGAGCTTTTCTCATCACTTGTCGTCTGTCGTCGTCCGTTAACTTTTACAAAAATCTTCTCCTCTGAAACTACTTGGCCAAATTTAACCAAACTTGGCCACAATCATCATTGGGGTATCTAGTTTAAAAAATGTGTCCGGTGACCCAGCTAACCAACCAAGATGGCCGCCATGGCTAAAAATAGAACATAGGAGTAAAATGTAGATTTTGGCTTATATCTCTGAAACCAAAGCATTTAGAGCAAATCTGACATCGGGTAAAATTGTTTATCAGGTCAAGATCTATCTGCCCTGAAATTTTCAGATGAATCAGACAACCCGTTGTTGGGTTGCTGCCCCTGAATTGTTAATTTTAAGGAAATTTTGACGTTTTTGGTTATTATTTTGAATATTATTAAAGATAGAGATAAACTGTATACAGCAATAATGTTCAGCAAAGAAAGATCTACAAATAAGTCAACTTGACCAAAATGGTCAGTTGACCCCTTAAGGAGTTATTGTCCTTTATAGTCAATTTTTAACCATTTTTCGTAAATTTTTGTAATATTTTACAAAAATCTTCTCCTCTGAAACTACTAAGACAAATTTAACCAAACTTGTCCACAATCATCATTAAGGTATCTAGTTTAAAAAATGTGTCCGATAACCCTGCCCGCGAACAAAGATGGCCGACATGGCTAAAAAATAGTACATAGGGTAAAATGCAGTTTTTGGCTCATATCTCTGAAATCAAAGCATTTAGAGCAAATCTGACGGGATAAAATTGTTCATTAGGTCAAGATCTATCTGCCCTGAAATTTTCAGACCAATCAGGCAACATGTTGTTGGGTTGCTGCCCCTGAATTGGTAATTTTAAGAAAATTTTGCAGCTTTTGGTTATTATCTTGAATATTATTATAGATAGAGATAAACTGTAAACAGCAATAATGTACAGCAAAGTAAGATCTATAAATAAGTCAACTTGACCAAAATTGTCAATTGACCCCTTAAGGAGTTATTGCCCTTTAAAGTCAATTTTTTACAATTTTCATAAATTGTAAATTTTTGTAAATTTTTACAAAATATTTTCCACTGTAACTACTGGGCCAAGTTCATTATAGATGGAGATAATTGTAAGCAGCAAGAATGTTCAGTAAAGAAAGATCTACAAACACATCACCATCACCAAAACACAATTTTGTCATGAATCCATCTGTGTCCTTTGTTTAATATGCACATACATAGACCAAGGTGAGAGACACAGGCTCTTTAGAGCCTCTAGTTTTATATTTTAGAGAAATATTTTCAGGTTAAGTTTTCCAACAGCTCCCAACTATAGGCCTTGAAAATAATAATGTCGATGTCATTTTTCGTTAAGTGTTTGTGTTCTTTTTTTGTTTAACAAATTTTGTTGTGTCATTTTGTGTAGAATTGACAAGACTCTTTTGTTGTTGTTTTTGATAAGGACCTTGGGATGACATCGAGATATCTGTTAAGGTTCTAGTTGTTTTTCTGTCTCATTTGTATATCCCACATCTCCTTTATGTATAGGGGCCACGGTGGCCGGTTGGTCTAAGTAGTCAATCTACTGTACCACTAGCCTATCAACACTGAGGTTGCGAGTTCGAATCCCCCACGTGGCACAAGCATCTTACTCGTCTGCCATTTTTGTTAGGAACGATATAAATTAATTGAAAGCAGTTTTAAGAGTAATCATATAAAATACTTCATTATGTAATGCTTAAGTCTCACATTTTGTATACCCTTACTCTAAGAGCTGTGGCCTATATACTGTTTGCAATATAATTTTTTTGTCCCTTCCTTTGTGTATCCTGTCTGAACAGAATTACTTCATATTTATTCAGCAATTTGACAGTGATGAATTGTAACTTGTGACCACTTTTCTGACTGCTTGATGACACATTATTCTATATATTGAATCCAAACAGATATGTTTGTCACACTTTTCTCAGGAACTATGTACAGAATGACCTCATATTTCGTCAGCAGCTTGAAACAACAATACATGTTACATCTTATTTTTTTCTCAACAACTAATTTTACATACATATATTAATGATCTCTGTGCTATTTTACAGATAAGAATGGTGTATCAACATCTAAGGTTACTGATCTAGTCAATCTTATCCGGACCAAATGTCCTGAGTTAGAATTTATAGGATTAATGACCATTGGTTCATTTGACCACAGTTTAGCTGATGGTGTCAACCCAGATTTTGTTGTAAGTCAATAACTGAACTTTCCTACCAGCAAATCTTTAAAAGTAAAATATTGGAATGTGAACTTAGTCAAACTCCACATGCTAAGCTTTAAAGGCCCACTGTTCTCAAAACCAAGGATTTTAAAATCTGAAGACCTTTAAGGCCAAGGTACGGTAAATAGACTATGTTATAGATTTTGGTAAAATTTGCATACAACTTTGGCACGTTAAACTGAAAATCGAAAGAAATCTCTTTCATTATCTGAAAAATTATTGAATGAACCTTTTCAAAATAGATATACATTTGTATAGAAAGCACACTAAATGGGTGTAAAACACCAAAGTGGTGTTCTAGATGAAAATATACCACAAAACCACAAAATAAGCATAATGTCATAGCATTGTAAGTCGTAAAATGTTGATTTTTGAAGTTTTTCAACACCAACTAGGTAACAGATTGATTAATATATCAAAAACAAGGTTGGTGACCTTATGATTGTTTTATATCAATCAAACAAACATTTATTTATGAACTACATATCAATTTTTAGGTAAATCTATGCATCAAGTATAGCTGGGTAATACAGAGTATGGAATGCCAAAAAGACTCCACTAATTGGGTTCCTATTAGGACATTGGTCCTCTTTTCATTATGGACACCACTCAGTGAATTAGATAAATTATTTTTAAGATATATTTCATATATTTGTGTTAAATGGTCACTAAAAATAAATCTAAAATCTTTTGTTTGGAAATAAAAACGAAGTCATAGAGATATATATTCTTTTAATTGGTTGGCTACACTTCCTAGACCAACACTTTTGGCTATCAAAACGTGTCTTTGTCATTCCCATTATATCATTTACGTCAGATTGGATATTTTCATTTGCAGGACTGTTAGTTATAATGTTGCAAAACCGACTCTCCCCCGTTCCCGTTATATAGTTGACAAGATATTTCTAAATATGAACAAATTCATCGCAACCTGCCCTCAGTGAATGATTAGTAACCTCTAATGATCACGCCTTTGAAAAAGTGTTTTCTTTACGATTACAAAATGTAACTGTTGTTTGATCTGGTTTTACTTTGTAATCATATATATTCAATAGGTATTTATCAAATTATTGATAAGATTATTGTTTACTTAATTAGTACATGTAATAAATGAGCTATTAATTATGACATATATCTTTACTACTAAAATAACAAGGTCCAATTTGTTAGCCGGCATGACGTAAAACGACGAATCAAAGAATTCAACTTTATATATAACTTATATAGGACAGTGGTGTTGATAAAAAATTACACCATTCCAGGCCCTTTTATTTTCCACATAATTAATATTACCAATAATTAACAAGTTCCAGGTCGAATCTGATACTGATACAAATACAAATGAAATAGTACATGTCACATGTAGTTTCCGGTTGTAGTTCTTGTTTATTCTTCCCTCTGCTATCTGGAGTACCACTACTATATTGTAGCAGGACAGGTTCAAACAGGAAGATTTTTAAAGCAGAGAAAACTGCACCTTATAATCAGCATGACTTTATCAAATGACAATACGAACATTCAAAATCCAGGCTAAAAATAAGGCGTAGGTACTTTAATTCAGTCATGGACCCGCGATGTCGTGTGTGTGTTCTAGTATTCTTGGACTATTATCTAATCCCAGATAATAATATCTATTAGACAACGACCTACAAAGCGCTAAATGTGCATAATTGTGTTCTCATTTTTTTAAATATTTTTATAGAGTGAGTACTATGGTATCACTAGGTACAACCGAAAGTACTTGATTAGTAATTTTCAGAGTTGACATTGCTGATAAATATTTACTTTTGGAGAAAAACCAATGGCTTGCAATAACAAATATTCACTTTTGGAGAAAATGGTTTGCAATAACAAATATTAATTACCCAATAGCTATCAAGACATCTTCATGTGCTAAAATTTACACTTAGAGAATTAACTGAAACCACTGTTTATTTCAGAAATTATTAAAATGTAGAGATGACGTTTGTAGAAGATGTAACCTGCAGGTAGAAGATGTAGAACTCAGTATGGGGATGTCACATGACTACGAACATGCTGTAAGTTTTTATTGGCAGTAATCTGATTAATCTGATAAGTATAGAGGGTTGTCATAAGGATCTGAAAAAATGTTCATGCCTTCAGTTATTGTATGTTACTAAAATTGCTTTAATGGAAAAAAAAAACAACAAAAAAACTCCATAATCAAATGCATTTATGACTACTTTACATGATATTTACATAAAAAGGCTGCTTCACAGTCAGATCAGTTACTGTAAATTCACAAATTATTGTGAGGTTTTTATTAATGCAAATAATACGAATGGAGGAGTATCACAATAATAAGAACTCACATTCTAATATCTGATACATATATCTGTATGAAGCTTTTCCTGAATCCGCAATAATTAATCATTCTTCAAAAATCGAAATAATAAATGCAAACAATAATATCTTAATTTACAGTACTTAAAAAATTCACATTGTTTACAAGGGGGGGACTCCTACTTTTAATCATCAATATGCTTTTTTCATACAGATTGAGCTAGGCAGTACCAATGTCAGAGTAGGGAGTACAATATTTGGAGCCAGAGATCCTCCTAAACAGTCACAGAACCAGGAAGTTGTACAAGAAAAAGTGGAGGAAAGCCAACCTCAGGAACCAAATGATTCACAACACATTACTAAGGCAACAGATCGGGAGGATGTTTTAGAGAATGAAACAGCAAGACTTCGGGAATTAGCTATCTAAATCAAATCTATTTTCTTGAAAAGGACTTATTTTAACTATTTTGAAAGATTGTTTGATACATGTCATGTTAAATCTTAGAACTGTTTTTTAGAAATATGCACATTGTTAGTTCAACTAAAAATTTTATCATATAAATTAATTTCTTAGGAAAAAAAATAAGTTTAACTCTTCAAGATAATAAGAGTAAATTCTGAATACATTGTATGATTTCACATAAGTTTTCAAAATTAAATCTTCAATATATCTGTATCAATCTTTAATCAGAGTATCTTTATAGGGCTGTTTTAAATTTAAACTCATGGGGGTTTGGAGGGACTCAAATTAATCAGTTTTAACATCCAGCAAATTATTTAATCACTTTTGTCATGCTATTATCAAATAACCAAGCTTTCAAAATTTAGTTTTCTTGAGTTATTTGCATATAGCTTATAAAATGTGACAAAACAAAAGGGAATTTTAAGGATGATTTTTTATTTTAAAATTTAGACAACAAATAGGCAACAAGGGTAACATAGTTTTAAATTCGTCATAAAGTATTTTTCATGTATAGGGCATATTTTAATTTAAATTATATTTTTACTTTAAAGAAAGTATTAATTTATGTAATAGATCTTATAATATTGTAGAGTCAACATTATAAACCAAAAGATATATGAATGAACTCAATACTTGTATATAGGTTGTCATTTCTGTTATACAGTTGAAGTTGTTATATCTGTTTTTTTCTGTTACAAGTGGTAAGATCCAAGTGCCATTTTGAAGTGCAGTTAAAGAAGCAGGTACTGTTTTTGTAGTGCAATTTAAAAATTTCTAAATTAGAAGTTTAATTTCAAATTATTTTGTTTTTCTGAATGACCAGCAAGTTCAATTCTCTAATGAAAAGTGTGAGAAGGATCATTCTGTTTTTCCCTATGTATTCCTGAAGGAACTATCAACAAACAGAACAATTTTAAAAACAAGATGAAGTCATTTAAAGTATTCATACAATACAGAGAATACTAAAGATTTCCTAGAATGTTGTACATAAGTATAGCATGAAAAGTTACATTCAACTATATATACACATTCTTCTCAAATATTTCCCAGTTTGCCAAGGATTCAAAAGTTTATGAAGTTATACATTCACACTTATATCTAGGAATTATATGTGAACGCCTGGGGTCTCTTAAAGCTTAGATTGTCTAATATTTCAAATTCTTTTAGTTCTAATACTTTAAAATGAAAAAAAGCAGTGAATGCTTGCAAGGGCATACACATACTGGAATTTTTTTTATAAAGATTTGCAATTGAAGTGTGAATATACTTTGTTAGTGTGTTAATAATTCAAAGTTTGCTGTTGTTTTAACTTTTTTTGATTAATGTTTTAATTCAACAATTTAACCTTGGTTTTTGTCATGCCTTTAACAACAGCAGGATAAACATAGGGGTTACTTTCAAGTTGACATAAAAATGACAAATACCTGTATATCTTGTCCTCTATCAGTGAGGCAAATCAACTTTTGCATGGAAGTATCTTGCTATAAAACCATGTCAGCCAATTATTGCCAATGAATTATGATCTCAGTTTTCATGCTTTTTCCACATTAAGTCTATACAGGAAAGGTCAACAGTACTCAAAAAAAATATTCGATGAAAGTACTATTTATGTATGTCCTTGTGACATCCGTCACATTTTTATCCTCCAGTATTTAGGTGAATTCTTTTGGTTTTTGTTGAACTATTGGACAGGTCAACAACAATTGGTATTTACATTTGTTACAAATATTTATGTTAACCTCGTTTAAAATTACTGTGTGCATTTTAAAGAATTTCACAAAAATTCCTCCATAAAAGTTGTATAAACAAAAGACAGCTGATAGTTTAAATGTGAATTCATTAATAGGAATAGCTCTCCATGTTGCATGTTATTTGACCTTAACTTAGAATAGAAGTTTATTTAATTATTGAAAATAAATATTTTTGTAAACAGGTGAGACATTTCATGTCAACTTGATACTGAGTGAATAATTTATTCTTATGAATATGTTTTCTACATGTTCTTAATATTTAAGATTTACATTAAGAATGTGATTTTTGTATTTTTGATGAACAATAAATCAGTTTTCACAAATATTGTTCAACCTCCAATCAATGCATAGTTACAAATAAACAGATTATTTGTTAAGTATTATTTGTTGGGTTTTGTTTTATTATTTACTTTATTAGTATAAGAAGGTATATAGATACAGTTGTGTTATGAACCTGGTTATATTTAGTGGTTGATGGGTGTGGCATCTCTAGTAATTAGATGAGTGAAGTAAGGCAAAGTTTCATTACTGTGCATATTTTATTGTTTCCCATAGCAACATGGTTTAGGGAATATAGAAATACTGGGAGTCTGTCCATGTCAGGTCTAATATATATTTGCATTGTAATTTACAAAATAAATGGCATTCACATCGGCAAAGTGTATTGCACAAAAGCAAAAAATTGAATATAAATTCAAATCATATAACAAATTCTAAGTTCTTTGACTCCAGTTATTCTGTGTCAGAAACCTTTTATGTGTCAAATATTTAATTACAATCCAAATTCAAACCTGTATCAAGCGCGAATATTGCGTCCATGTTCAGGGTTGGACCTCTGCGGTCTTATCCAGCTGCGCTCGGCGAAGCAATTTATTTATTTATTGTTTGACCTTTTGTCAATTCCTGGTGTTCTCAGGCTATATGGTAACATGGAGCTATCTGAATGGACTTCCTGTAATTCAGTAGTTGTCGTTTGTCGCTGTTTATCATATTTGTTTTTTGTTCATTATTTTGTACATAAATCTGGCTGTTAGTTTTCTCATTTGAATTGTTTTACATGTCATTTCTGGGTCTTTTATAGCTGACTGTGCGGATTGGTTTTACTTTTTGTTGAAGGCCGCATATGACCTATAGTTGTTAATTTCTGTGTCATTTGGTCTCTTGTGGAGAGTTGTCTCATTGGCAATCATATCACATCTTCTTATTTTTATATTCATGATAGAATAATTATAATGTATTATAATTGGGGTTCTTTAAATTTGGAAAAAGTATTATTTCTAAATAACATGAATAATGGCAACAACACATTTTGTTATACCAGGGCCTTTATAACTTACTATGCAGCATTAGTTTTGTTCATTGTTGAAGGTCATAAGTAACCTGGTATTTTTCACATCTTTTTCCTTTGTCCTTTAAATGGATAGTTGTCTAAATCATTATCCCACTAACATGAGAAAAAAGAATACAACTGCAATACACCTAGCTTCCAAATAAATTACCTACTTACTGCAAGTTTTCAAAGCATAGCGAAGGACAGATATTGAGAAATCAATCACTTAAAATTCATAGGACACATAGCCAGAAATTAGTAGTACTTTTGCTAATTAATATTCATAATATGTAAATGAGAATTGTACCACGTGATAATAGTTTGAATTGGACTGGCTTGATATCATTAAAATCTTTAAAACACGGATAATATAAGTTGCCCGTCACAGAGTCCTTGGTTATAATCACTCTGATATTTCCGTAAAGTTGTCAGGCGGTCAAAATCAAAACAATGAACGCGAATTTAGTGAATTTTTCGTGTTTTCATGAGTTTATTCTTCTTGAAATAGAGGCATTTTAACTTTACGTGGTAACCTAGAGTTCAACGACTACACATACAAGGTTTGGACTTGCTTATTCTTTGGACATTCAAGTTTCAAGTTTCACCCCGGCAACCTGTATTTCTAAAGACCTTGTTCGCCAATTTTCAACACGAAGTTTCCAAATTTGACGTTTCAGCCATTTTAGCCAGTATTTTATACTGCAATGTTAAAAGCCTCTCGCTTCGATTTTAAAAATAGCTCAGGAACCTTGATTTTTGTAACGACAGTCATTATATTTCGTTTAAATGGTGTATATTGTTGTGTATATTTATTTTCTGCCCCGGCAACCTGTCTATCACTTAAATCAAAGTTAAAACAGACATTTTTTTCAAAATTCCCTATCATTTCAATATAATTTCCGTGACCCGTATCTGATTTTTTTAGTATAATATTCAAATAAGCAAAGTGGCGTTGATTTCTGGATATGAGACACTGAGGGTGGGCAAATTGTGAAACCCGCTTCCAAAAAGGTGGGGTAGGTTGCAATCATATGAGTAGTGTAAGTAAAGAATTAGAACTCTGGACACAGGACTAACATATTAATATTGACTAGAAAAGCTAAAAGTGGCACTATATGCAAATAACCAAGTTCAACAACTGAGAAAACGTCAGGAAAAATACATCAATATGGCCAATTGATTGATAGATTGATTGGTGTTTAATGACACTTTCAACACTGTTGTGCTATTCCATAGTGGTCAGATTTTATTGGTGGAGGAAGCCACCGACCTAAGGTAGGAAAACTGACAATCCTAGTCAATTAAGATTATTTAAGTGCACCCGCACCCGAAATCACAACCTCAGTGTTGACTGGCTAGTGATTACAGTAGTTGAACTACTTAGACCACTCCGCTACCATGACCCTATGTCCAACTGAAGGTGCATTCATCGTTGAAAGTTTGAAGAAAAACTGTTGGGAGTTACTAGACCTGTTAATGCAGGAATAAATAAGGTGTTTCTACACTTTGGAGCAATCTATATCACTTTGCAGTCAAAAATAGAATAAATTTCTGTAAAGAGCCCAAGGAGAATATTAAGGATGAAAGATGACTATAACTGCAATGGCTTACACAGATTCTGTCATTTGGGGGGAAACAAAGGAATAATAATACCAAGAATAATACTAAATATAGTTTATTATAGCTGGTAACCTCATCAATTTTTCATCATAAACTTCAGCTGATTTATATCTTTTTATACTATTTATGTCTACACTACAACCAAAACCATACATGTTTAAAACAACTATCTAGCAAGTAGCTATATCTGAATAGTGTAATCAAGATCTAATTAGAAGATATCTATAACCAATTTTTCTCATGTGGATCTCAACTAAATCTAAGGTAATGTTGGCAATCATATATATATATACCATATCTTATTTTTATATAACCTGGAGCAACCTGCTTCACATTTATAATAGGGACTTCAATACCTTACAATTTTTTCAAGTTGCAGACAAATCACATTAACGCATGTGAGCAGCATCAAGCAAATTGTATTCTTTAAAAAATATATGCCTTTTAAGGCTTTAATTTCAGGAATTTTGTTATATGTCTGTTTTCAATCATTCTATTCTGCAAAAAAAAAATTCTAAATTTACTCAGTGAAATTGTTAAACAATAGAAAGTTTTGCAAATCAGTATGACTATTGAAGGATCTTTGTTTTAACAGCATGAATACTAGTTGTGGGATATGCATCAATGAGACTGTAATCTCACAAAATCCAATGTCACAAAAAGAGTTTAAAAACATTTAGATTTATAAGAGGTAAACATATAGTTTCTGGCAAAGGACGAGTACATCAAACTAAAGATCTAGCAACAGCTGTGACCAAGTAAAAAAGAGTTCTAAAAGTTCTAGAAAAATGTGTGACGAAAAATTTCAAATTCAGTAGACATTAAAACAAATCAAAGTATTGGCAAAGTATGTGACAGAAATATTTGTTGATGAACAGACACAGACGAAGTGAATGCAAGATGAAATGGCACATAATTTTGGTTTGGACATCCACTGTTTTTAAAACAGTTTCTTTTTTATAAAATTAAAATAGAATTGACCCAGTTACAATGAAATTAGTTAATACACTGTATCTGTATAAGATTTGCTCGTAAATTCAGCCATGAGAGTCATGATTTTATTTTCATTCATCAAAATCATATTTCATTTATCAATGCTTAAAAAATATATCATGATTTTTATACGACTGCAAAAAAATTTTGTGGTCGTATATTGGTATGACGTTGGTGTCGTAGTCATCCGAAGACACATTGGTTTTCACACTCTAACTTTAGTTTAAGTGAATGGATCTCTATGAAATTTTACCATAAGGTTCAATACCACAAAAGGAAGGTTGGGATTGATTTTGGGGTTATGGTACCAACAGTTACGGAATTATGGGCCAAAAAGGGGCCAAAAATAAGCATTTTTGTAACTTCCAGACATAACTTGTGTGTTAGTGTATGGATCTCTCAGACATTGTACCACAAGGTTCCATATCACAAAGGGAATGCTGGGATTGATTTTGGGGGTAATTGCCTCAAAATTTTAGGAACTAGGGGCCAAAAAAAAGGCTAAAAAAACAAGCATTTTTCTAGTTTCATGACAATAACTTGTGTGTAAGTGTATGGATCTTTCTGAAATTGTACTACAAGGTTCCATATCACAAAGGGAAAGCTGGGTTTGAGTTTGGGGGTAATTGCCCAAAACGTTTAGGAATTTGGGACCAAAAAGGGGCCAAAAAAAAAGCATTTTTCTAGTTTCCAGACAATAACTTGTGCTCAAGTGTATGGATCGCTCTGAAATTGTACTGCAAGGTACCATACCACAAAGGGAAGACTGGGATTGAGTTGGGGGGTGATGAATCATAAGGGGGTTCAAAAAATTAGGGGGGAATTTTTTTCCCTTTTTTTCCTTTAAAATTTTCCATTTTAAATTGGTTATTTCTGATTTATATATAAAAGTAAATAATAATGATATGGTTTGAATAGGTAAATTAAAAATTTTTAAGTTCTTATACCACATTCATTCTGTGTAAGAAACCTATGCTGTGTCAAATATTTAATCACAATCCAAATTCTGAGCTGTATCAAGCTTGAATGTTGTGTCCATACTTGCCCCAACTGTTTAGGGTTCGACCTCAGCGGAGCATTTTATTCAAAATATCTAAATTTCATCAGCTGATCTGTCAGATCTGCATTTTTTTTTTAATGTATGGTCATATTGAGAAAATTCCTATCTCAATTTTATTGAAAAGAGTACATATAAATAATTTGAACACATCATATGGTGGCATAACCATAGTCTTTGTTTCTTTAATCCACTACTGTATCAGGATCTTTCATGTTGTTCTAAAAACTCTGATAACGTAGCATTGTCTATAGGTATCATTAAATGTTCTATACCGTCATAACTCTGAAAACAAACAAATAGAAAATACAGATCAAATTCACACATTGTCATCTTTCATATTAAAATATTGACTTGGTTAAATAATCATATAAATATAAAACAAGAGTGCACACGCTGAAATGTCTCACCTTCTTTACTAACCATTGATATTATGTTGATAGTCCTAAATATAAAGCTTTACTACAACTATCACACCAATTTAACATTATCCAAGAAAATGAGGTCAAGGTCAGGTAAAAACCAAACTGGAAATACATGTACACCTTACAATCATTCCATACACCAAATATGCTTAAAATATAGTATATCTATTGCACATCGAAGAAACAAAATAAACCAGGAAAACTTGACATTGATCAATGAAACATGAAAATAAGGCCAAGGTCAGATGAACGCTGCCAGACAGACATGTACACCTTACAATCATTACATGTTTTAAATATAGTTGAGCTTTTGCATATAGTATCTAAGAAACAAACTAAACCAGGAAAACTTAAGATTGACCAATAAACCATGAAAATGAGGTCATGGTCAAATGATAATTGCCAGACAGACATATACACCTTATAATCATTCCATAAATCAAATATAGTTGACCCATTGCTAATAGTATTAGAAAAACAGACCAAAAAACAAAAATTTAACATTGAGCAATGAACCATAAAAATGAGGTCAAGGTAAAATAAAACAGACCTGACTGATATGTATATCTTAAATATTTTCATACACCAAATATAGTTGACCTATTGCATGCAGTATTAAAACAACAGACCAATACACAAAAACTTAACTTTAACCACTGAACCATGAAAATGAGGTCAATGTCAGTTGACACCTGCCAGATGGACATATACACCTTACAATCATTCCATACACCAAATATAGTAGACCTATTGAATACAGTATTAGAAAAACAGACCAAAAAACAAAAATCTAACATTGAGCAATGAACCATAAAAATGAGGTCAAGGTCAAATAAAACATACCAGACTGACATGTACATCCTAAAATATTTTCATACACCAAAAAGAGTTGACCTATTACATACAGTATTAAAACAACAGACCAAAACACAAAAACTTAACCATGAAAATGAGGTCAAGATCAGATGACACCTACCAGATGGATATGTACACCTTACAATCATTCCATACACCAAATATAGGAGACCTATTGCTTATAGTATCTGAGATATGGACTTAACCACGGGCATGAGGACCTTGCAAGGTACGCACATACCAAATATAGTTATCCTATTTCTCATAATAAGAGAGAAATTAAAAATACTAAAAATCTTAACTTTTTTTTCAAGTAGTCACTGTACCATAATCAAAGCGCGAAAGCGCTGTAAAGGCAGTTAATTACAGGTTGTGTGTATTTTTAGTCTAGTTATATCATTATCTTGCATAGTACAGTGTACTTATCAGAGGTGGCTTTCAGTATTTAAGATTTAGAGTTCTCTAATGATATTGAACAAGTTTTATGAATGTCATATTCTGAGCACTATATGAAGGCGTTTGTTCTCACTTGTTTATGAACTTGTGCATTATATCCAGTTTGTACCTTTTTTATCTATGTTTATAGTCAAATTAGTTATCAAAGGTACCAGGATTATAATTTAATACGCCAGACTCGCGTTTCATCTACATAAGACTCATCAGTGACGCTCAGATCAAAATAGTTATAAAGCCAAACAAGTACAAAGTTGAAGAGCATTGAGGACCCAAAATTCCAAAAAATTGTGCCAAATACGGCTAAGGTAATCTATTCCTTGGATAAGAAAATCCTTAGTTTTTCGAAAAATTCAAAGTTTTGTAACAGGAAGTTTATAAAAATGACCATATAATTGATATTCAAATACTGTTTAAAATAGTTAGGCATTTTCTTTTGAGAAATAAGTAAATGTTATCAACTGTATTTTATTCAACTCTGCAAATGTGGTTTGTTACTGGTAAGTATGGATGATAGTTGTTTCATTGGCAATCATAACACATCTCCTTATTTATATAATGATCTATATTCAACGACCTCAGGTACAAAAAAAATGTATGTAACTAAACTGTGATGGGAAACCTTTGACTTCTTTCTTTTATATAAACTTTTGATTTGGTACCATAGAACTATGTAGAATAAATGTACATTGCAACATGTCAACTCTTTCAATGACAATACTTTTTTAGAAACTATAACTCCAAGCAAAATTATATTTCCAAGTTTAAAGTAATTTATGAATGAAAAAAAGAGTTCTTAATTAAGAAATAAACTGATTCGCTGAGCGCAGCTGGATACACCGCAGAGGTCCAACCCTGAACAGTTGGGGCAAAAATGGACACAATATTCAAGCTTGATACAGGTCTGTATTTGGATTGTAATTAAATATTTTACATATTATAGTTTCTGAATAAATGTAGTCAAAGAACTTGAAATCGGTTATATGAATTGAATTTATATTCAATTAAAGATTTCTTGCTGTTGTGCAATAAACTGTGCTGTTGCGCAATACTTAATAAATCTGTTGCCAGACTATAAAGAATAAAGTTCAATTTCTTCTCAATGTCATATTTGAAATTTATGAAAATCTATAGGGAGATTACATCAATAGCTATAAATAATTCACCCAAGTTTCATGCGAACTGCTTAAAGCATTTTTGAGTTGTTGTCCAACAACAGTGCACACGCTGAAATGTCTCGCCTTCTTTACTAATCACTGATATTATGTTGATAGTCCTTAATATAAAGCTTTATTACAACTGTCACATAAACTTAACATTAACCAAGAAAACTAAACATTGACCAATGAACCATGAAAATGAGGTCAAGGTCAGATGAATCATGCCAGGCAGGCATGTACAGCTAACAATTCTTCCATACAACAAATATAGTTGACCTATTGCTTATAGTTTAAGAAAAACAGACCAAAACACAACTAGATACGCCCGCAGAGGTCCAACCCTGAACAGTTGGGGCAAAAATGGACACAATATTCAAGCTTGATTCAGGTCTGAATTTGGATTGTAATTAAATATTTGACATATTATAGGTTTCTGAATAAATGTAGTCAAAGATCTTGAAATTGGTTATATGAATTGAATATGCAATTAAAGATTTCTTGCTGTTCTGCAATACTTAGTAAACCTGTTGTCAGACTATAAACAAATAAAGTTCAATTAATTCTCAATGTCATATTAGAAATTTATGAAAATAAAAAGGGAGCTTACAACAATAGATATAAACAATTCACCAAAGTTTCATGAGAATTGGTGACAGCATATTTGAGTTATTGTTCGAAAACTGGAAAATCACCCCTTTTTTTAATGAATAAAACCCCATAACTCAGAAATGTAAAATGTAAAATTTATAAAATTCTAAAGGGAGCTTACATCAATACATACAAACAATTCACCAAAGTTTCATAAGAATTGCTGTAAGCATTTTAGAGTTTTTGTCCGAAAACTGGAAAATCCCCCCTTTTTTTATGAATAAAACCCTGTAACTCGGAAACGTAAAATCTAAAATTTATAAAAATCGAAAGGGAGCTCATGTCAATAGATATAAACAATTCACCACAATTTCTTGCAAGTTGGTGAAAGCATTCTTAACTTATTGTCCGAAAACTGGAAAATCCCCCTTTTTTTAATGAATAAAACCCCATAACTCGGAAACGTAAAATCTAAATTTTATAAAAAATGAAAGGGAGCTCACGTCAATAGATATAAACAATTCACCAAAGTTTTATGCAAATTGGTAAAAGCATTTTTGAGTTAATGTCCGACATGTTGACGACGGACTGACAGACGGACAACAGTATACCATAATACGTCCCGTAAACGGGCGTATAAAAACTTAACAGAGCAATGAACTGTGAAAATGAGGTCAAGGTCAAATAAAACCTGCACGACTGACATAAAGATCATAAAATATTTCCATACACCAAATATAGTTGACCTATTGCATATAGTATTAGAAAAAAGACCAAAACTCAAAAAACTTTGACCACTGAACCATGAAAATGAGGTCACGGTCAAATGACACCTGCCAGCTAGACATGTACATCTTACAATCATTCCATACTACAAATAAGGTAGACCTATTGCATACAGTATAAGAAAAACAGACCAAAACACAAAAACTTAACTATAACTACTGAACCATGAAAATGAGGTCAAGGTCAGATGACACCTGCCAGTTGGACATGTACACTTTACAGTCCTTCCATACACCAAATATACTTGACCTATTGCTTATAGTATCTGAGATATGGACTTGACCACCAAAACTTAACCTTGTTCACTGATCCATGAAATGAGGTCGAGGTCAAGTGAAAACTGTCTGACGGGCATGAGGACCTTGCAAGGTCGCACATACCAAACATAGTTATCCTACTACTTATAATAAGAGAGAATTTAACATTACAAAAAATGTTAACTTTTTTTTCAAGTAGTCACTGAACTATGAAAATGAGGTCAAGGACATTGGACATGTGGCTGACGGAAACTTCGTAACATGAGGCATCCATATACAAAGTATGAAGCATCCAGGTCTTCCACCTTCTAAAATATAAAGCTTTTAAGAAGTAAGCTAACGCCGCCGCCGCCACATCACTATCCCTATGTCGAGCTTTCTGCGACAAAAGTCACAGGCTCGACAAAAACTGGAAAATCCCAATAAAACACCATAACTCAGAAATGTAAAATCTAAAATTTATAAAATTCTAAAGGGAGCTTACGGATTGATAATTTAGTCTTAGATGCAAGATTTTTATATCAGTTGTTAGTGGCTTTGAACTAGCTGTCAGTAACTGCAAGTACTCTCAGATCTGTACTTTCTGTCTTTTTCTTGTTTGGATGTACAACTACCCGACCACATCCACTTGTATTTGTATTTATCCATCTGATGAGTTAAGCCTCTTTCAAGTGATTTTTATAGTTCGTTCTTATATTGTACTGTTACACCACTGTCCCAGGTTAGGGGGAAGGTTGGGCTCCCGCTAACATGTTTAACCCCGACACATTCTGTATGTACATGTATGTGCCTGTCCCAAGTCAGAAGCCTGTAATTCAGTGGTTGTCGTTTGTTTATGTGTTGCATATTTGTTATATTCGTTCATTTTTTGTACATAAATTAGGCAGTTAGTTTTCTTGTTTGAATTGTTTTACATTGTCATTTCGGGCCTTTTATAGCTGACTATGCGGTATGGGCTTTGCTCATTGTTGAAGGCCATACTGTGACCTATAGCTGTTAATTTCTGTGTCATTTGGTCTCTTGTGAGAGTTATCTCATTGGCAATCATACCACATCTTCTTTTTTATATTTACATCAACAGATATAAACAATTCACCAAAGTCAAGGTGAGACAACAAAACTTAGTGGTAAGATCTCTGAAATTTTTTACACGGTACAAGTTTTTCTCATTGTTGGAGATTGTACGGTGACAGTAACACCTGTAACTGCTTAAACCCATTTCTTATGCACTTTAGTTCGATAAACTCACTGAATATCATACCACATCTCCTTATTTTTATATGCATTACAATTTACATGTGCATGTAATTATAAATATATATATATCAGAACAAAATTCATTGCGTCACTTTTATTTCTGCATCCTTTGGCACAATACAAGTTTTAAAATTACACAACATAAAACAACTAAATGTTATTTCAGATGAAAGTTTTGTTTCAGTTCCATTCATAGGATTTGTTAGAATTTTGTATGTTTTGCCAAGTCCAATAATTCGCTCTATGTGCACATGTTAATTGGAGACTTTTCTATCCCGTATAAGAGTTTTGGAACTAATTCTGTTTCTTTTTTTGAAAAAAGTTAGCAAACAAATCTTGCACATTTAAACCTTTGTCTGCCATCACACTGTCACCTGGATCACATAACTGAACTACATTTTGTATTCTACATCTTTCAACTATTTCATAGTCACTGGTAGAACCAACATATGCAGTAGAGACATAGTTGACTAAACCACCAGGCGTCGAACATACAAGTATTTTCAGTGTTTCTGTTTTTATATGATGAAGGAGCTTTAGTTTTATCACGGGATATTCTGTGCTGTCAATAATAATCCAAGTCGTAGGAAACTCTAATTTGAAGTTGGATGGCGAAAAATGCCTGACTAAACCACTAGATGGCCAAGTGTTAGCCTCACACCACTGTTTAGACATAAAAACAATCCATGTATATACACAATATTCTTAACACTAGATTCAATCTAGAATCTAGAAAGTTCAAAGTTGGTTGTATAATGCCTCAATTTCATCAAAGTCATAAAAAAACTGATTTTCAACTGACACCCTATCAATTTGAAAATATATGTATCTCAAACAATGTGCTGTTGGACCAAGTGTGGTCAAAACAAATAAAAATTTAGTATACAACTCTAAACTGGTATAAAAATGCATGGCTGTGTCACGTGTCTTCATTTCAAGCTCATCTTTGAAGCTCAACATTAGCTCAGCAGTTGGTGGTGGACAGTCATAAATCCTTTCTGCAGTATGAATGACTTCTTCAGGAAAACCAACTTTACAATCAAAACTTTCCTCTAGATTTCTACTACAATATTCATCAAGTTTAGTTCTTTTGTTTTCACAGGAAACTGCCCTGATTTTTCTTTTTGCGGACGATTCAGTCTCTTGCTTGGTCCAGGAAAATAGGCTGGGAATGGCAGTAGACTTAGGTCTCTGTATGGTGGGTTTGCGCCCTGAAAAAGGTTATAAAACATTAGTTTTTTGATAATTAAATGAACTTCCATTAGCAATGTATACTTTCAGTCAGGGGTACTACTTGTACAAGTAATCTTTATTTACTTGAAGAAGTAAATAAAATATACTTATATAAGTTAATTATAATGTTTGAATAATCTCCCCTTAATTTTCTCAAAAATTTACTTGTATAAGTAAATTTTTTTTTACAATCCACAAAAATTCTCAAGTTTTGAGATGTAAAATCATGTCTTTAACAATTTTTCTCAGGTTAGCTCATAATTTTTGATAAGAGTTCAATGTTTCATCTCATTAATTCAACAAAGAAACTGATTGAGCAAAGATCTTAAGTATTTGCGCAAGGCCTTCAAAAATTGCTCCTTAGGGGCTTGTAAATGAGCAGTGTTCGGAAGATAACAGACAAATGAGATTTTCATTGTCCATGAAATTACACTTAAATGATTAGTACAGACATCTGCAAAGGACAGACAATTGAAAATTGTGTTAGAGCAAAGAAGTTCTAAGAATTCAAGAAAAGAAGATAGGATGACTTTTTTACTTGTATAAGTAAAAAAATCTGAATGTCTAAGGGACATAATTAGGCCAAAACATAATTTACCTATACAAGTAAATAAAATACACTTGTACAAGTATCCTACAAATTTACTTATATAAGTATATTAATATTTACTTCTTCAAGTAAATAAAAATTACTTGTACAAGTAGTACCCCTGACTGACTTTGTATTACCTGGCGAAATATTAACTAGATTTATTCATTACAATCTGGATAAAACTATGTTTGCCTGATTCAATGTATGTTATGTAAATCCAAAGGACAAACAATGAGAGACTTATGCAACAAACGTACATTGTTTGTACCTAAATAACTATAATATTGATGAGAGCATGTCATTGTTTTGTTCCTGTTAACATTGTCATTGATATTTTTCAAGAAAGTCTATGAGGCATAGCTTATGCATTCCTGTCATTACTACATTAGCATAATTAGTGCTAAAATAATTCTCAGTATGATATACCTCTTGTAAGAAATCATTATAACTGTAGCAATCACCAAAAAATCTCAAACAGATCACATTGAATCGTAATCCAAAAAATTATGACGTCTTGAATTAACCACCCCCTTTTATTCTAAAACGATAATTGCGGTTGTAAACAGGCTTTGGTTTATTCGCATGGCGATTACATATATAACTATATATTTCAAAAAGAAAATAGAGTTTTACCATGAATAGTTTCCTGCACGTAGTCTTTTTCAGTAAAATGTGCCTTGCAAACAACAGCTGATTGAGATGGACTCCACGATGAAATCGTGTTCTCGTCCAATCTGCGTTTGGGCCATGGCGTTGATCCAACTTTTCCTTCTTTTTAATAAGTCATTTGGAAATGCATGTCCTTCTCTTAAATGACATCCAGGTACACAACAACAAGTACTTGGCATCGTTAATTTAAAATGTAACTGAAATAGTTGCACAGTGCAGAAACCGGAAGTTGAGGAACAGGATCGGCTACCACGGCGCCACCTATTCAGGAACGATAATTTGTTACTTTATATAACTGCGAAATAACAATAACGTTAGACGGGTTCACGTGCATAAACAGAAATGCGCTTTAAATTGTATAATATAATTAATGCTCAGTCGACTCTTAATTATTATATCAACGACTGAAATGATTTATAAACATCTAGATTGCAGATAACACTCGAAATTAACCCGAGCTCTTTCCACACGGAATTCAAATAATTCTAGTTTGTCAATCGGTTGACTGCTTATAATGCAAAATACAAATATATCAAAAGTTTTTAAAACTAACAAAACACAATGATCGTTTCTCTATTTCCCAATGTAAATGAAATGAAACAAAAAACATTTTATATCACAATGAGAAGAGGAGAGAATTCAACATTTCCGGATCTACTTGGAGCCTAATGACCCCCCACGTAGATAAGTTGGATATCGCGGAAGGAAGGATTAACCCGGCAACTAGAAAGGCATTAAAGCACTGCCTTTAAAAATGAGGTCAAGGACAATGGACATATGACAGACGGAAACTTCATAACATAAGGCATCTATATACAAAGTATGAAGGATCCAGGTCTTCTACCTTCTGAAATATTCAGCTTTTAAAATGTTAGCTAACGCTGCCGTATCACTATCCCTATGTCGAGCTTTCTGCGACAAAAGTTGCAGGCTCGACAAAAATGTGGAGTATAATTCAATGAGACATCAAGAATATAATTAGAAGCAATTAGTTAATGAGGTAATGCAAAATTCCTTTTTCACTGAAATATTCCTCCGTCTAAAAATCAAAATAGTGGGATGTCCAAAAAAGATGTGTGTCAACTTGTTATCTGGCATTATTATTTATAAGCAGAAATTGTGGAGTGAATGTTTTAATGTAGGTAATCCTTCAAATCACTCTGATTGAAAATTATATACTAGGTGCACTGTTTCATGTCCAGCTGACAAATCTGTGCATGATTGTTTTAATTCTGTCAATGAGGCAAGTGCCAAAAATCTACATCTTGTTACCGACCACTTGGCCGATAGCTCATGGTGTGCTTGTGGTGACCATATTGAAGATAACTTTCATTTTGTTTATGTTTGTCCACTACATGTATATACTATACAGAGATATGAACTTTTTGGTAGTATTAGGAAGTTCCCAAATATTAATCTTGATGTCTTGCTCTATGTTAACCCAGATCTCAATATAGATGAAAATGTTGAAATATTTACAAATGAACAACAATATAATGAAAAAAAAATAATTTCAATGATGTATGACTTGTCAAATTTTGATATTGCACCCTATTATATACCACCAAGGTCCCTCATTGCTCCAATTGTTAAATTTTAATTACATTCCACTTTCCTTATTTTGAACTAGTATATGAATTATATCACTATAATTATTTTCTTATTTAAACACACTCATACAGACAGAAGCTTAAACCTCTGCAAACTTTGTAGGAAGGGTGCATGATCAGAACCCATTCTTTAGTTGATCACTTGTTATAAAGAGAAGAATGTTGATGAAAAGTCAATGTACTTCATTTGTGTTATATATGCTTGTTTTGAAAAAAGTTACCTTTTTACTCTTAATTAACTTGTGATCTTTAAATTCCACCAGTTGTGCCCTCAATGTAAGATCACTGTTGACTAAGAAACCTTCCCGACATCGTTGGTATAAATCTTGTATAGACATACCTACAAAATTTTAAAATAATTTATTTTCTGCCGAAATTATTTTTACTTATAACTGCTTGAACATATTCAATAATTAGAAAATATTGTAATGTTTTATAACATAGTATAATCACTTAAAATAAATACAAAGTCAAACACATAGTAATAAAATTGAGTACTTAATCATGTTAGAAAGAAGGCAGATATAGATCAGAATCATAATCTAGTTGCATGTCATTTTAAATTTGAGGTCCTCACTTTCCAACTCTATATTATATTAGAGATTCTGATGCTTACAGAGAATGGCTCTTAAAAGTTTTAAAAAGCAATTAAACTTAAATAAGTTAATTATCATGATTATAAATGTACATATAAAGACCATAGTCTACAACAGTCATATATAGTTGACAGCGGATTGTCCAGACACTTATAAAATGTATGAAATTGTATGATTTTTCTATGAATTAATGCTAAATCAAGTATACCTATGTAAGTGCTGTTGTCTTTGTTCTCTAATTGGTGCTTAGTTAGCAGTATAAATATATTTTTTGCATTTGGTGTCAAACTCTTCATAACATGTGTCATAGAGCTGAGGGCCAGTGAACCAGATTGTTGTACAAGTAATGAATTCTCATATGATGTCTCATCTGTGTAAGGTAGATATGTTGTAACATCATACCACAACCAATTAAATCTGCTACATTTACTCTGATCCCATACTGAAAAGTATAAGTACAAAACGTTTCAAGGAACAAAAAAGATCATAGAGTATATTGTGATGTTTTTGTTGGCATATTCTCAAACATCTTTTCATTTCAGATCAACAAAAAACAAAAAATCAGAAATTTTGAAAAAAATCATGAAAAGTGTCTGTCAATCATTTCTTTGTATTTTGATTATCTCCCATTAACCATGTTAGACCAAGATTATATTTCTTCAAGCACTGTGTGAAAACAATCTGTAATTTGACAGATATGTGATAAGATGTTTAAACCAATGAAATAAATAACTTAATTTTGAACAAGATCAATGACATTAAATCGTAATTGATCATTTTTTAATAATTTGTATAATATAAAGTGCCGACATGTGAATATAATGGTTTATATGATGGAAAGAACCCTCCAACATAAATCAGTGAGTACAGTAATACTCAGTCATTGATGTGGTCAATAGAGGACATTTCTTTGACACTATGATCTGAGACACTTGTACCTACTAAATAAAAATAAAGCATGGATGTAGTCAAAAGCAGAACCCCAAGATTTTGCTCATGGAGGCATTGATATGGTTACTCTGTATGGCATAGATATATCAATGGAGACCTATTTTCAAACGTTGAGCTGAGTTGAAGAGTACATTACTTACTCAGAGAGGCATAGATATATCAATGGAGACTATTATATATGAAAAACTTTAAACTGGATTGAGGAGTACATTACTTACTTAGTGATGCATTGATGTGGTCAATAGAAGCAATAACATGGAACCCTCTGATCTGACTCAGGAGACTCAGTATATTCTGTGTCTTCTCCCCTCGTAACATCATACCATCTATATTATTCATTACCAAATAAAAATCTCTGTAATCTGAAGAAAAAGAAAATTATTGTATAGAGCTTTAGAGTAGAAATCATGTTCAACTTGCGATAGCACATTTACATAGTTAATTTTGTTTTTTTTATTTCAATAAGAGATCATAGTTACTGTGATATTCTTTTTTTTATATTAACACTCAACTTTTGGTACTTGTATAACTTTTCTAAATTAACCATGACAATTCTGAACATTTTTGAACTTGTAATGTTAATGACATAATAGTTGAATTCATTGTGTTAAATGGGAAACATATACCTTCTTACTACTCCTAAACTATGCCTGTAAACTCTCAAGCCTACCTTTTGATTCAAATTCTGATTTAATATAATCTACTTGATCTAATGGTCCTTTAAAACTGACTTCTTTCTCCAATATTTCATCAGTTATTGAATTTAATATCTGTGAAAACAACATTAAATACATTAATTATAAAACACATGTATATAAAAAAAATTAATTCAAATATATGTTATTCTTTTAACCCTTGAGAATACTTTTTTGAAGAAAGGCAACTGATGTTTGCTTGTAAGAAGGCTTAAATACATTATCATCATACCTATTGTTTAATTGACTGTCAGTAATGTGAGCAACCAACCAAAGAACCAGCTTACTTTCTTTTGGGTAATTTGCAAACAACATATGGAAATTGAGCTATAATTGACCCATGTCAAAAATTAAAAAGTTTCAAAACAAGAGTGCACACGCTGTAATGTCTCACCTTCTTTACTAACTATTGATTTTATGATGATAGTCCTAAATATAAAGCTTTACTACAAGTATCCCATAAACTTAACATGATCCAAGAAAATGAGGTCAAGGTCAGATAAACCAAACGAGAAATACATGTACACCTTACAATCATTCAATACACCAAATATAGTTGACCTATTGCTTATAGTTTCTAAGAAATAGACTTAACCAAGAAAACTAAACATAGACCAATGAACCATGAAAATGAGGTCAACGTCAGATGAACCATGCCAGACAGACATGTACACCTTACAATCAATCTATGCATTAAATACAGTTGACCTATTGCTTATAGTATCTAAGAAACAAACGTAAGCATGAAATTTTAACATTGACCAATGAACCATGAAAATGAGGTTAAGGTCAATGATACATGCCAGACAGACATATACACCTTACAATCCTTTCACACAACAACTATAGTTGACCAATTGCTTATAGTTTAAGAAAAACAGACCAAAACACAAAAACTTAACACTGAGCAATGAACCGTGAAAATGAGGTCAAGGTCAGATGACACCTGCCAGTTTGACATGTACACCTTACAATCATTCCATACACTGAATATAGAAGACCTATTGCTTATAGTATCTGATATATGGACTTGACCACGAAAAACTTAACCTTGTTCACTGATCCATGAAATGAGGTCGAGGTCAAGTGAAAACTGTCTGACAGGCATGAGGACCTTGCAAGGTACGCACATACCAAATATAGTTATCTTATTACTCATAATAAGACAGAAATTAAGAATACTAAAAATCTTAACTTTCTTTTCAAGTAGTCACTGAACCATGAAAATGAGGTCAAGGACAATGGACATATGACAGACGGAAACTTCGTAACATAAGGCATCTATATACAAAGTATGAAGCATCCAGGTCTTCCACCTTCTAAAATATAAAGCTTTTAAGAAGTTAGCTAACGCCGCTGCCGCCGGATCACTATCCCTATGTCGAGCTTTTTGCGACAAAAGTCGCAGGCTCAACAAAAATCATGATGTATATCAGAATATCAATGCTGTATAAGGGATCATAGATTTATTCTTATGAGGAAGCTCCGAGCATGCTCGGAGGATGCTCGGAGCTTTTTCAGTAGGCTCTTCTCTGCAGTTTATGTGAAAATAATTATCATGATCCATTAAGATGTCAATCAAATCTACACCACTTCTATAATAAGGAAAGTAGAGCATTATAGAGGAAGCTCAATTAACACCTGTGTAAACATCTAATCTATTCAAATACATTTTGCCTGAAATTTTACAAAACTATAGAATAGATTAGAAATTCTTCAACAGTACTGTGTAATGCTTGGAAAGAAATCTCATGTCTCCACAAAAAGTGAAAGTCTTTAACAAATAATATACAATTATTATATTTTTAAAATAATCATTTCTTTTTTTATAATAAAAAAAATTCTCAAATTTTATAATTAGATGATATGATTTAAATATAGTTTATATTATATAATATGCTACATAAAAGTTATCAAGACACATACAACAGTTAGGGGGCGATACTAAACAAGTTATTTTTTTTAGTTACTTATATTAATAGGTATTTTTTGTTTTTTTAAATTATTTGATATAATCTCAATTGTTATTTTAAATGTCAAAAGTGGACTTAATGTAGTTTTTAAGAATTTTTATATCATTTCATTAAGTAAAATTAAATATTTATCCAACTTGAGATGAGTATAGAGAGATTACTTTAAAAATAATGACAAAAATATTACTTTTATAAATTATTTTTATACATCTTCGAAAAACTAAGCATACTTACAATTACATGTATTTAAGGAACATATGTAATTGTTTTTGATAAATATTGTAAATTATAAATAACTTCAAGTCTTAATTAAATCACAAGGTTCCATCCATTTATATTTGTTCATCTCTAAGATTTTGAAGGAAAATGTTATTTTAATAGCCCCAAGAGACCAATCTATGACCAAGAAGTGTGGCATCAGAAAGGCAATTAGTGTTTCAGGAGGATTTAAATAGTTTTATACTGCATGGGGAAAATAACCAGATGTGAAAATTTGTTAAAGCTTGTAAAACCTGTATGAATGGACACCTATAGAAATAATATTAACAGAAGTTACTTATTCATGATATATAAGTAATATTTGAAACAACCTTGTTTTCAATATAACTTGTATAGGTTATTTTGAAAATTACTAGTTTAAGTAATGCCCTTAACTAAACAATGGTATTTTTTTTTATAAAATAGCAAAGTTAGTTTTTTATATAAAATATTTTTGCAATTTTAGGGGACATGGCTACTAAAGCTTGTAAACAGAGAAAAAAAAGGGGGATAGAATTTGGTTGGTTAATTCTGGTGATGTCTTCTTTCTAATATGCACTGAAAAATTATGTTGTTTTATTACTATAGTACAGGACAAGAAAAAACTTTACTCATTTCAAGTATTTCTTTATTTAAAACATAGATAAATTCTGCACATATTTTTGGAAAAATACCAATTAAACAAAGACTGATAGGGGGAAACAATTTTATATTACGGTAGATTTTCATTCAAGTACAGGTCAGGATAAAACTTCACTTCTTTATTTAAAATAAAACCAAATCTGCACAATTATAAAAAAAATGACAATTAAAGTGAGACGTACTAGAGGGAAAACAATGGTGGTATTACCTCCTCAACCTTTCTTAGAGTAGCCATAATTTTTTTTATAAAAAACTAACTTTGCTATTTTATATAAAAAAAAAAATTATCATTGTTTTAATAGTTAGGGGCATTACTTAAACAAGTAATTTTCAAAATTACTTATACAAGTTATATTGAAAACAAGGTTGTTTCAAATATTACTTATATATCATGAATAAGTAACTTCTGTTAATATTATTTCTATAGGTGTCCATTCATACAGGTTTTACAAGCTTTAACAAATTTTCACATCTGGTTATTTTCCCCATGCAGTATAAAACTATTTAAATCCTCCTGAAACACTAATTGCCTTTCTGATGCCACACTTCTTGGTCATAGATTGGTCTCTTGGGGCTATTAAAATAACATTTTCCTTTAAAATCTTATAGTTGAACAAATATAAATGGATGGAACTTTGTGATTTAATTAAGACTTGAAGTTATTTATAATTTGAAATCTTTATCAAAAACAATTACATATGTTCCTTAAAAACATGTAATTGTAAGTATGCTTAGTTTTTCGAAGATGTATAAAATAATTTATAAAAGTAATATTTTTGTCATTATTTTTAAAGTAATCTCTCTATACTCATCTCAAGTTGGATAAATACTTAATTTTACTTAATGAAATGATGAAAAAATTCTTAAAAACTACATTTGGTCCACTTTTGACATTTAAAATAACTATTGAGTTTATATCAAATAATTTAAAAAAACAAAAAATACCTATTAATATAAGTAACTAAAAAAAATAACTTGTTTAGTATCGCCCCCTGACTGTTGTTTGTGTCTTGATAACTTTTATGTAGCATATTATATAATATAAACTATATTTAAATCATATCATCTAATTATAAGATTTGAGAATTTTTTTTATTATAAAAAAAGAGATATGATTAATAAATATAATAATTGTATATTTTTTGTTAAATGACTTTCACTTTTTTGTGGAGACTTGAGATTTCTTTCCAAGCATTACACAGTACTGTTGAAGAATTTTTTATCTTTTCTATAATTTGTAAATGTCATGCAAAATGTATTTGAATAGATCAGTTGTTTACACAGGTGTTAATTGAGCTTCCTCTAGAATGCTCAACTTTCCTTATTATAGAAGTGGTGTAGATTTGATTGACATCTTAATGGATCATGATAATTATTTTCACATAAACTGCAGAGAAGAGCCTACTGAAAAAGCTCCGAGCATCCTCCGAGCATGCTCGGAGCTTCCTCATAAGAATAAATCTATGATCCCTAAGAAACTTACCTACAACATAACCAAACATATTATTCAAAGGCAATCAAAAATCATGTGTGATGAACAGAATAGCCTCATGATGAGTATATGTCTTTCCAACCCCAAATTGCTTAAAGTTTTTATGTGAAGCAAGGGGATATAACTTACATGTTTGACTGTCAGGCTAGGGAAATATCCATTCACCACAACATGTGATAATTCTGACAACATGGTCTTCCTGAAATCTTCCAGTAAAGTTCTCTTTGATCCTAAACCATGCAGGAGAATATTGAAGTTATTGCTACAAAATAAACAGTAAATTATATATATTAAAAAAAGGGAAATGTTTGAGCTCTTTGTAACTTTCAAGTCAAATACAAGATCATAACAATAAATTTCTATCAACACACTAAATATCATGATACTTTTCCTAAAATTTCAGTCTATTTATAGGTACCTTGACCTTTGACCTGCTGACCAAAATACCATTAGGGATCTTGTTCTATCCAAGGGATAATTTCCAACAAAGTCTAGTATAGCTATATATATGCTAGACATGCTTTCAAAGTGATCATCCTGAAACAATTTTTTACTCCAGTTCTATACTATTAATAACTGCAGCAAGCTTGACCTTTGCCTATGGTAATATGTTGTCTGGAAACTGAAATGTAGACAGCCAAGTTTGATGCCCAAACCCAATTATCACATATGCAAGTTCATCTTCATCCCTTCTGGGCTAAAAATTGTCTACCAGACAAATGTTTTTAAATTATGGTGCATAGTATTTTTCTTATAGAAATAGGCCTGTAAATTTGAAGGTTTTTTAATCTATGTTTTGTTCCTTTTTTTCCTTAATGGCAACAACCCAATATTAAAATAAAATTGTTCAAACATTTCTATGTTAAAAATTGTTAAAAGAAGTTTAACCTGACTTCTGAATAAAACCATTGTCATTGCCATGAAATGTGCCAATCCTCAAAGTTAAAAGTCTTTGCTACCCATGGTAGGAAGGTCAAATGAATCTGACCTGCTGTGATTTCAGTAATAACCTACCACATTTGATACATCCACTGGTTAAATAAGCTCCTATGTTCCGTATACATCTGTGTACACTCTTTACTATGACTGGAGGGAATCTTATGCAATAACTGTGAAAGTGTCTCCTGGTCCATTTTACTTGTACCTAATTTGGCCAAGGTCCTGTCTGAGGTAGCACAAGGTCCTTCGGAGTGAAGATCAAAATAGTCCTGGACCATTGATGGCTGAAATAATCAAATGAAATAACATTTATAAACAGATTGATTCCAGCCAGTTTTGATTCATTCATTAGATTTATTAATGTATAGCATTTACTGGCATTTTAGGGCAATAACTCCAAAAAGAAGTGAACTGACAATTTCAGATTTGTTGACCCATTTCAACATGTTCAAGATCTTGTTTTGCTTCAACAGTTCTTATTGGTTGTCAGACAGTATCATCTGGTCTAGTTATTTCAGTGGAAAAGGTTTTTTATAGAAGTTAACTGACGTCAAAGATGAAGGAGGAGTGATGGCAAAAGCTTACACTGGCCCTTTGGACTAGATGTGCTAAAAATGAATTTAATAATTGATACTGCTGCCTGTAAGCATCTGGGAAACAACATTGACTTTTACTTCAAAAACAAAGAGCTCATCCTTACATCTAAAAGAGAAGAAAAGTTATCAGAAGTTTTTAAATTTTGACAGGTTTATTATGATATGGACATACAGTCAGGATTCTACTTTGTCAAAATAACTCTAGATAACACACAACAATAAATGAAGTTTTTTTGATGTTATGCATTTTTAAGATCCACCAGAAAAGTTCGTCGTCATGTACTTTTAGTAAACAAGAGTGCACACGCTGAAATGTCTCGCCTTCTTTACTAATCATTGATATTATGTTGATAGTTCTAAATATAAAGCTTTACTACAACTATCACATAAACTTAACATGATCCAAGAAATGAGGTCAAGGTCATATAAACCAAACAAGAAATACATGTTTACCTTACAATCATTCAATACACTAAATATAGTAGACCTATTGCTTATAGTTTCCAAGAAAACTAAACATTGACTAATGAACCATGAAAATGAGGTCAAGGTCAGATAAACCATGCCAGGCAGACATGTACAGCTTGCAATCCTTCCATACAACAAATATAGTTGACCTATTGCTTATAGTAATAGAAAAACAGACCAAAACACAAAAACTTAACACTGAGCTATGAACCGTGAAAATGAGGTCAAGGTCAAATAAAACCAGCCAGACTGAAATATTTCCATACACCAAATATAGTTGACCTATTGCATATAGTATTAGAAAAAAAGACCAAAACTAAAAAATTTAACATTGACCACTGAACCATGAAAATGAGGTCAAGGTCAGAAGACACCTGCCAGCTAGACATGTACACCTTACAATCATTCCATACACCAAATATAGTAGACCTATTGCTTATAGTTTCCAAGAAAACTAAACATTGACTAATGAACCATGAAAATGAGGTCAAGGTCAGATGAACCATGCCAGGCAGACATGTACAGCTTGCAATCCTTCCATACAACAAATATAGTTGACCTACTGCTTATAGTAATAGAAAAACAGACCAAAACACAAAAACTTAACACTGAGCTATGAACCGTGAAAATGAGGTCAAGGTCAAATAAAACCAGCCAGACTGAAATATTTCCATACACCAAATATAGTTGACCTATTGCATATAGTATTAGAAAAAAAGACCAAAACTAAAAAATTTAACATTGACCACTGAACCATGAAAATGAGGTCAAGGTCAGAAGACACCTGCCAGCTAGACATGTACACCTTACAATCATTCCATACACCAAATATAGTAGACCTATTGCATGCATACAGTATAAGAAAAACAGACCAAAACACAAAAACTTAACTATAACCACTGAACCATGAAAATGAGGTCAAGGTCAGATGACACCTGCCAGCTGGACATGTACACCTTACAGTCCTTCCATACACCGAATATGCTAGACCTATTGCTTCTAGTATCTGAGATATGGACTTAACCACCAAAACTTAACCTTGACTGATCCATGAAATGAGGTCGAGGTCAAGTAAAAACTGTCTGACGGGCATGAGGACCTTGCAAGGTACGCACATACCAAATATAGTTATCCTATTACTCATTATAAGAGAGAAATTAACATTACAAAAAATCTTAACTTTTTTTTCCAGTTGTCACTAAACCGTGAAAATGAGGTCATTGACAATGGACATGTGACGACAGAAACTTTGTAACATAAGGCATCTATATACAAAGTATGAAGCGTCCAGGTCTTCCACCTTCTAAAATACAAAGGTTTTAAGAAGTAAGCTAACGCTGCCGCTGCCGTAGCCACCGCCAGATCACTATCCCTATGTCGAGCTTTCTGCGACAAAAGTTGCAGGCTCGACAAATTTGTGTTATTCAAACACACCTACTCTGTTGTTATGACTCATTAGAAAGGTATTTCACTTGACCCATATATTTCATCTTTTAGAACTGTTAATTTTTAATATTTTGTATCAACCTGTCACTGGGGGCAGAGATGCAAATTGATGCTTTAAAAAGATAAATCTATTTTCCTTTTTTGGAATTTTTTTCGTCGGAATTTATGCTTATGCATAAAAAAGATCCATGTTAATTTGCACCTACCACAATCGACTGTTTTGTGAAAATTTGTCTATAATTCAAAAGTTTACAAATATCTCGAAACTCAATTCAATAATTTAAGTAATAAACTGTTATCACAGAGATATGTCTCGCCCTTTTAGTAATTTTGATTATGCAAATGTTGAAATTAAAATAGCATTACTTCAACATGTTTCATAAGTTATGCAAATATTCAAAGTCAATGAACCATGACTGAGGTACATGGCTAAACAATCTCCATGTAAATGAGATGTGCCAAAGCTAAAACAACTGCATACCAAATACCATTGACTTATTACAGGGAAAAACATTAACGGTCGCCCAGTCGCCCAAGGCGACTAGAAATTGACCTGGGCGATCTTTTTATTCAGTTGTGGTAGCCCAGGTGGCGAATTGAAAAAAAGTACTTGACTGACGAGTAAAATCTAGCGTTAACAAATCCGGGATCTACACTCTCACTGGTCCCCCTTGATCAGAAACTTAACCGTCGTCATCACAATTTTATCGGGAACCAGTTGTTAGAATTCATAAATTGTGCCGATATCGGTTTGCGTTTACAATTTTTCGCGAACAACCAGATTTGAAAAAAACAAAATGTGGAAGAGAGTGAGGCAGTGTGTAATGTTGAAAGTGTGAAGCAGAGTATTTTTGAGGTGAGTAAGATGTATGGGTTTGAAGATGAGTGTGATGATGAAAGTGATTATGAGTCAGAGATTGACAGTGATTTGGAGGAGGATGTGGTGTTTGCAAGGTTGTTCAAATTTTCCAGAGATTAACAATTATGTCTGTTCTGTTGTTTGATGTAGCTCATTCAAGTTAATAAAATCATTGAATTCTTTAGTTGTCTTAAAAAGATATGTAAAAAAAAACTGGTACACAGGGTATGAAGATTCCAATTTTGTAAATGATTTTTTTTATTAAATTTGATTGAAGTCAACAACAAAAATAAGACAAAATTAACATTTTCCCAAGCATCTAAATGCCTCCAGGTATGCTCAGAATGCCGGGTTTTGAGTCTAAAATTTCAAAATTTTCTTGGCGGGGGGGCAAACCCCCCTGGCAAGTTCAGCCCGCTTTGCGGGCTTCACACGGTGATAGCGAAATAAAGTGGGCTACTTACTTTTTGTCTGGGCTAACAGATTTTCAAGTCTAGTAGCCCAGCTGGCTACTGGCCTTAAAAAGTTAATTTTGACCCCTGTTATTATAAGTCACTCCCTTTAAACAAACCTAAACACAAACATTAACTTGTAAACTATGGAAAAGTTTCTAAGTCAATGAACCATGAAGAGGGGGTGGGGCTATATAATCTCCATGGAAACGATACTTGCAAATTTCAATAAATTTGCATACCAAATATCATTGACTTAACATAAGCAGTTCATCTTAAACTGATCTAATCACAAACTAATACATGTAAACTAAGCAAAAGTTTCTAAGTCGATAGACCATGACTGAGGGGGGGCCAAATATTCTCCATGGTAATGAGATGTGCTAATGCTTATACAACTGAATACCAATTAACATTTGCCTACCCTAAATGGTTCCCCTTGAACTGACCTAATCACAAACTAATGCATGTTAACTTAGCAAAATTTTCAAACTCAATAGACTATGACTAAGGGGGCGGAGCCAAATAATCTCCATGGAAATGAGATATGCCAACGCTTATACAACTGCATACCAAATATCATTGACCTACCTCTAGTGGTTCCCCATAAACTGACCTAATCACAAACTAATACATGTAAAATAAGCAAAAGTTTCATAGTCAACAGACCATGACTGAGGGGGCAGGGCCAAATAATCTCCATGTTAATGAGATGTGCCAATGCTAATACAACTGCATACCAAATATGATTGACCTAACACTTGTGGTTCACCATAAACTGACCTAATCACAAACCAATACATTGTTGCCGCTGACGCCGGAACCAGCATACCTATGTCTCACTTTTTGACTCCGTCAAGGCGAGACAAACTAGAGGCTCTCAAGAGCCTGTGTCGCTCACCTGTATTTACTGATGCTTTGGAAATCATGTAAAATAAGGTTAAAATCATAATTAATAGTATTAGATATTGATATTATAATGATATCTAAGATAATAACAAACAAGAGTGCACACGCTGAAATGTCTCGCCTTCTTTACTAATCATTGATATTATGTTGATAGTCCTAAATATAAAGCTTTATTACAACTGTCACATAAACTTAACATTAACCAAGTAAACTAAACATTGACCAATGAACCATGAAAATGAGGTCAAGGTCAGATGAACCATGCTAGGCAGGCATGTACAGCTAACAATTCTTCCATACAACAAATATAGTTGACCTATTGCTTATAGTTTAAGAAAAACAGACCAAAACACAAAAACTTAACACTGAGCAATGAACCTTGAAAATGAGGTCAAGGTCAAATAAAACCTGCGTGACTGCCAAATAGATCATAAAATATTTCCATACACCAAATATAGTTGAACTATTGCATATAGTATTAGAAAAAAAGACCAAAACTCAAAAAACTAAACTGTGACCACTGAACCATGAAAATGAGGTCATGGTCAGATGACACCTGCCCGCTAGACATGTACACCTTACAATCATTCCATACACCAAATATAGTAGACCTATGGCATACAGTATAAGAAAAACAGACCAAAACACAAAAACTTAACTATAACCACTGAACCATGAAAATGAGGTCAAGGTCAGATGACACCTGCCAGTTGGACATGTACACCTTACAGTCCTTCCATACACCGAATATACTAGACCTATTGCTTATAGTATCTGAGATATGGACTTGACCACCAAAACTTAACCTTGTTCACTGATCCATAAAATGAGGTCGAGGTCAAGTGAAAACTGTCTGACGGGCATGAGGACCTTGCAAGGTACGCACATACCAAATAAAGTTGAACTATTGCATATAGTATTAGAAAATAAGACCAAAACTCAAAAACTTAACTTTGACCACTGAACCATGAAAATGAGGTCAAGGTCAGATGACACCTGCCCGCTAGACATGTACACCTTACAATCATTCCATACACCAAATATAGTAGACCTATGGCATACAGTATAAGAAAAACAGACCAAAACACAAAAACTTAACTATAACCACTGAACCATGAAAATGAGGTCAAGATCAGATGACACCTGCCAGTTGGACATGTACACCTTACAGTCCTTCCATACACCGAATATACTAGACCTATTGCTTATAGTATCTGAGATATGGACTTGACCACCAAAACTTAACCTTGTTCACTGATCCATGAAATGAGGTTGAGGTCAAGTGAAAACTGTCTGACGGGCATGAGGACCTTGCAAGGTATGCACATACCAAATATAGTTATCCTATTACTTATAATAAGAGAGAATCTAACATTACAAAAAATCTGAACTTTTTTTTTCAAGTAGTCACTGAACCATGAAAATGAGGTCAAGGACATTGGACATGTGACTGACGGAAACTTCGTAACATGAGGCATCCATATACAAAGTATGAAGCATCCAGACCTTCCACCTTCTAAAATATAAAGCTTTTTAGAAGTTAGCTAACGCCGCCGCTGCCGGATCACTATCCCTATGTCGAGCTTTCTGCGACAAAAGTCGCAGGCTCGACAAAAACTGCAAAATTTTTGTAAAATTACAAACTCAGGGGCAGCAACCCAACAACAGGTTGTCGGATTCGTCTGAAAATTTCAGGGCAGATAAATCTAAATCTGATGAACATTTTTGCCACCTGTCAGATTTGCTCTAAATGCTTTAGTTTCAGAGATATAAACCAAAAACTGCATTTTCCCCCTATGTTCTATTTTTAACCAAGTCGGTCATGATGGTTGGAAGGCGGGGTCATCGGACAAATTTTTTGAACTAGATACCCTAATAATGATTATGGCCAAGTATGGTTAAATTTGTCTCAGTAGTTTCAGAGAAGAAGATTTTTGTAAAAGATTACAAAAATTTACAAAAAATTGTTAAAAATTGACTATTAAGGGCAATAACTCCTAAAGGGGTCGACTGACAATTTTGGTCATACAACTTATTTGTAGATCTTACTTTGCTGAACATTATTGCTGTTTACAGTTTATCTCTATCTATAATAATATTCAAGATAATAACCAAAAACTGCAAAATTTCCTTAAAATTACCAATTCAGGGGCAGCAACCCAACAACAGGTTGTCAGATTTGTCTGAAAATTTCAGGGCAGATAGATCTTGACCTGATAATCAGTTTTACCCTTGTCAGATTTATTCTAAATGCTTTGGTTTCAGAGATATAAGCCAAAATCTACATTTTACCCCTATGTTCTATTTTTAGCCATGGTGTCCATCTTGGTTGGTTGGCGGGGTCATCGGACACATTTTTTAAACTAGATACCCTAATGATGATTGTGGTCAAGTTTGGTTAAATTTGGCCCAGTGGTTTCAGAGGAGAAGATTTTTGTAAAAAGCTAACGACGATGGACGACGACGGACGCCAAGTGATGAGAAAAGCTCACTTGGCCCTTCGGGCCAGGTGAGCTAAAAAAACATACATAAGATACATAAAATCCTAAATTAGGATCATTCATTAAACTTTTAAAGCCCATAGAAATACATGTAAACAATTCAAATTTACTAACTTCACCTTTTTTACCTTCTCTAACAAAGAGTTCCATTTCTTTTGTTTAATAGCAACTCGGTTTCTTCCTGGACATATATTAAATGAAAACTAGGTTTAATATAAAATGGACATATACTAAATGAAAACTATATCTCGAGAAAAAATTCCTATTCATTAATGTTTAAGTTATCATTTAGTTTTAAGACAAACCAACTCTCATATGTTCCTTGTTATTGACCTGTCCATATGTTTGCATCATTATTTATATTATGATTACCACATCAACTGTGTCTTCATGCTGTCTACGATTCCTTTTTATACTTGATGGTGTTTTGCTTCCACCAGATGGAGTTTTTGGTGTAGATTGTTTACTGCCACCAGATGGCGTTCTTGAACTGAGTGATTTATTACCACTAGGTGTAGAATTTTCATCACTGTCCAATTCATCTTCACTATCTCCTGATGAAAAACTTTCTTCAGAATCAGACACTGTTGGAATTCAGAACATCATAGATATATGTGTCATGTATAAGTAAATGCTAAAAGTATACAACACCAAATCTTATATATTTTGTTGTAGGTTGCTGTTTGCCATATTTGTTTTTCCCTTATAGTTTAAGGTTTTTTAGTATAAATAAGGCCATTGGTTCTCTCTTTTAAATTGTTTTCATTTTGTCATGTCTGGGCCTTTAATAGTTTATATATAATTACCATGAAGTATATGTGTATCGCATTTTTTTTTTTAGGAGATAAAATGACCTATAGTTCCTTACATCTACATCATATGATCTCAAGGTCAACATCCCCTATCTCCTTACTTTTATATTTTTATTATCATTAACTCAATGTCAAGCCCTGCAGGTATAAGTTGCATCTTTAACAGTTTTGGATTATTTCATCTCATCTAAATTAAATTGGTACTATAACATGAACAATTATGCAACACTACATATTTTTGGGTATATCTTGTGATAATTATAATCTTCATTAGTTTATACCTTCTAAATGCCTCTGTCTCAGTCTGTATGGTGTGGTAGCTTCCGGGCGTTTTACTTTACCTTTTCTTTTAACTGGTGTCTTTTTATCTGCCAAAAATGAAGAGCTTTACTAGGTATACATGCATGAAATGTATATCAGGTAATTCAGAAATAGTAAATATAAAATCTGAGTGTAAATGTGTTGTCCCTTTGTTTTGACTATTATTGAAATGACCCAGTTTGTATTATCTACTAGATTTCCAAGTGCAATCTTTTACTGAGATATTCATATTTCTGATACATGTACTTGAGATTTGTTACTCTAAAAAGTTACAAGTTCTATCAAATCGTTCAAGAAAACCGTACCTTATTAACCCCCATAAACCAAAATTTAAACAACAATGAAGACAGTCGTACCTTTATTTTTGTATTTTCATTGCACCCATGGATATTTAGACAACTAAATAATGCATATTTTTTTTAAATATACCCCTGGTATAAGTATTCAGAAAACAGAAAGTTGATGGGCATTGGATTTCAAAACTCGTCAAACCTCTCAGCATGCTCACATGAATGTTGATTACAAATTTCATGATACTCTGAATCATAGTTCCTAAAAATGTGACAAAATTTTCTTGTGATTATTATGTGTTAGAATATTTATTCTGTAAACAAAAAGTTGATGGGCTATGAATATGAAAATGTATCACATGGTATAGCATGCTCACATGAATATTGTAATCAGATATCAGGATACTCTTCACATAAAAAATCTCTCAAAAATTTCAGAACACGCTATTATGTACAATAAGAAACAAGTATTTTTGTGAACGGGAAGTTGATGAGAGATGAATGAGAAAGCTCTGATTCATGGCTACCAATCAACTCCAATCAAGAAATATAATGAACGGACACAGGAGAATCAATATACCATACCTCCTTGAGGAAGGGTATATAATAGATGAGTCCATTCTGCATTTTGTTGTATTCAATTCTGTTCGTTTTTTTAAATTGTGTATTTTATAAGCTAAGCCAATACCACAAATATCACAAATATTTTTTTTATTTCCCTCATTTATTAATATTTACCTTTTCCTGGTGTTACATTCTCATTGAGATCTTTGACTTTTTTCAGGATTGACTTTGGTGTTCTCGACTCAGAAGCTTCAGAAAAAAGGAAATTTACATGAAATTTGTACATAAACCAGAACTGTATGTGACCTTATATATTGTGGTAATAGTTTAAGTTTAAATATAGACAGGATATATAAACATTTGTTTGATAAAGAAATCTAAAAATATTGCTTTAAAAGGGAGATTATTTCAGGTAATTACATTTTTTTGTATAGCAAAAAGAGGAATATATTTCATTTTTATAAGAGTTCTTTCTATTCCTATGTTTATTCCTTACAAAGTATAATACATTGTAAACTGCACACCTATTTTTTTTTATCATATCTATAGGCATAGCTGGAAACAAAGTACACCTTGGTTAACTATTAAACAAATTCTATTATTTTTGCATACTCCCTTAGTATTTTAACAATTAAAATTCCAGTGATGAAGTTTCCAAGATATAGTATCACTATTACGATATTAGTACCCTTTGCAGCCATCTGTCCTGATTTCTTTGGTGTTCTGAATTGAAATAAATCTGTTCCAACCAATACATTGCCTTCCTCTAGGGCTATAATGAAATAATCAAAATTAGAATTGTTATAATTTCTTTTTAATACACATATAAATATATTTGAAGAAAGAGATCCACATTGCCTACCAACATGAACAAATCTAATTCGAAGCCTCTGTCACTAAAATTTATAACTTAAAACAATGCTAAAGTCAACCCAGCATGTTTAACTCCCCCACATTATGTATGTGCCTGTCCCAGTCAGGAGTCTGTAATGCAGTGGTTGTTGTTTGTTGGTGTATAATCATACTTTATTTTTTGTTTAATTGTCTTGTACATAAATCAGAAATTAGTTTTCTCGTTTGCATTGTTGTTCATATGTTATTTCAGTGCCTTTTTTAGCTTGCTATGCTGTATGTGTTTTGCTCATTTCAGAAGGCTGTATACATGGTATATATAGTGACCTATCACTACAAAAGTCAAAAAGTCTGAAAAGACCAGTTTTTGTCTGAATTTGCATGAATTTTTACTCGACATTCTTAATTTGTCTGAATAATTTTTAAAAATTCTTGACATAGTATGAATTTGTCTAATAAGGTTCTTGATTTTTCTTGACAAGTGTCTTGACAGTATGAACATTGTCTTAAAATTTCTCGACACTTCCTGTATCATCTGATAAGAGTCTGGATTAGTCTCGACCAATTCTTGACTGTCTTAAATTTGTCTCGATCTGTCTTGACATATTCTCGACATTCTTAATAATGTCTGAATATGTCTCGACATATTCTTGACATTCTAAATAATGTCTGAATATGTCTCGACACATTCTTGACAGTCTTAAATATGTCTTGACACTATCTCAACATTATAAATTTCGCCTGAAATGTGAACAGACTTATTCTGCACTGTTTATGACATTCTATTGCTGTTATATACTCCTTTTTTATTATGGCTAAACTAAACTTTGAAGAATCAAGGATTAATTTGGTATAGTAAGATACCCTTTTGGTGCAACTGAGTTGGAATACCCTGAATAATCCCCCATGTAGTTTAATTTTGATTTATTTTTATTAAACATTTAAGTAATTGTTTTCTTTGGAATATAAGTCGAAGGTATTGACAAACAGCATTTAGATTTTTGCCGTTCGCAAAACTGCCAGTCAAATTTGCTTTACTAAAATAGGTGTCTTGTATCTCTTTTGGACCCCACAATTCATCTTTTGGGTTTGTGTGGCTAAAAAAAGAGGGGGGGGGGGCTTTCGTTTAGGTCAAAGAATTTGTTCCCATCTTGATTCAAAAACCTTATTCATTTTTAAGAACAACCCAAAAACATTTTTTATTCAAATTTGAGTGTTGAATTTTATAATTTTTATCAAAAATAAATATTTGTGATAACTCCTTCCTGAAAAGAATAAAATGTTTAGATCTATATTATGCATGTCTGTTTGAGAACCATTTCATAAGACCGATGATTTCTATAAAAATCATTGATGGGACCCATTATAAATACATTTTTTTTATTATTCCTGGAGTAGATAATAATTTTCTTTTAATCTTTGGGAATTATTCAATTTGTTTTTATGTTAAAATAATTAACTTCATAATTTTGATGAAGAAAATCCATTTCAATTCAATTTTTTTTCATCAAAATGATGATTTTCATTTTCATCTATCAACAAACTTTTTGAATTGTAGTGGCATGGTCGGTCAACTGATAAGTTGTATGGCTGATTACAGGTAAAGCAATAACTTCTATTTGACAGTTGCGTGTACTCTGGGTGTGGAATACCTTAATTTTATGGGGAACATCCTGTCCATGTGTAATACTTAATATCTTCCAACAGATGACATTACACAAATTTTTCTTCTGTTAAATGAATGATTTGTATATCATCATAATTTTCTATTTATAAAAACCACATTTTGGTATAATAATTATTACCATATCAACATTGAATATTATGAATGTAGAATGAAATATGTCTGTAGTATGATTGGTTTGAATCATTTAATTTATAAGATTTAGGAATCAAAATTTGTAATTATTTAAAAACCCACATTGAAATTGTTTTATATCAACACACCCACATTTGAATTATTTTATACTTTAGATTTCATAGCCATATTTGCATTTGTAAAAATATTTATATACCCAAATTTTCAATTATTTTACATGCCCAACTTTTATTTTTGTTGTAAAGAAGTGTAACTTGAAATAACAGTATATCATATAAAGAGAAATAAAGATTAAAGTTATATTATGAATATTGGTCATGATTTGTAAAACTCAAACCTGTCAAGTAAATTTAAGACACGATTCAAAATGTTCAGAATATGTCAAGCCATACTGAGAAAAAATAAGAATGTCGAGAATATGTCGAGAAATTTCAAGACAGTATTCAAATGTCAAGAATTTGTCAAGAAATTTTAAGACCATATTCAGAATGTCGAGAATATGTCGAGTAAATTTCATACAAATTTAATATAAATGAGAATTTGTCAAGAAAAATTAAGACACAAGTCATACTTTTGGAGAATGTCGAGTAAAAGTTCATGCAAATTAAGACAAAAACTGGTCTTTTCAGACTTTTAGACTTTTGTAGTGTATGGTTGCTAGCTACTGCATCATTTGGTATTTTGTGGTGAGTTGTCTCATGGGCAATCCTACCACATCTCCTTTCTTTTATATGACATGTGTCACCTGCTGTCTCAGTCTCTTATATAATCATAAAAGACAAAAATAAGACATTAAACAAAGTTATTTTCATCAGTGGAGAAAAATGTGAAGAAAATTTAAGTTTATTCAACAAACTGAAAAAAAGTACTGGCATACAGGAAATATGCATCTCTCTGATCAGAAAAGTGCTCACAAGTTACCACCCATTACTATCAACCAGCTGACCAAAATGAAGTCCTTCTGGTTAGAAGAAGCTGGGAAAAATGTGACCACAATATATCTCAGACTAACTGACGAACTGTTCAGGACAGACAAGAAAAGACAAAGCTGAACTAGGCATTCATTGTATTGGCCTTGATTTAAATAAGATGTAAACTTACTTTAAATCAAAGCACTGTAAGCGCTATAGGCAGTTAACCAATCAAAGCGCGAAAGTGCTGTAAAGGCAGTTAATTACAGATTGTGTGTATTTTTAGTCAAATTATATGGTTACCTTGCATAGTAGTGTATTTATCAGTTGTGACTCTCAGTTTTTAAGATTTAGAGTTCTCTTTTGATATTGAACCAGTTTTATGGATGTTAAATTCTAAGCATTATATGAAGGTGATTGTTCTCACTTTTTTATGAACTAGTGCCATATGTCCAGTTTGTACCTTGTTTATCTATGTTTATAGTTAAATACTGTTTTATATAAGGTGGCATTTTCTTTTAATAAATACCATTTGTCAACTGCATTTTATTCAAGTTTGCAAATGTGGTTGGTTACTAGTAGTCATGGATGACAGTTGTTTCATTGGCAATCACACCACATCTCCTTATTTGTATAATAATCTATATTGAACTACGTCTGGTACAAAAAAAATGTATGTACTCCCAGCTAAACTATGATGAGAAACCTTTGACTTCTTTCTTTTATATAAACTTTTGATTTGGTACCATAGAACTATGTAAATTAATCCTGTTGAAGTTATCTTGCACTGATGAATTTGTCCATCTATCATTTTATATATGTATGATGGTATTTACCGGCTATCTTTGGATACCCCAGATTAAAGAATATGGAGAACACATGTTTATGCAACACAGGTCATGGTATAGTATGCCAACTAGAATGTTGGTATTAAATCTTAGTGCACTTTGATGTTTATGAGCAATTTGTATGACTGATTGATATAACTAGATATCATTGAGATGGGAGCCATCTCTGTGGGCCCTGCTGTGAATAATGTGTGGTAAAAAATTTGTATCTTTATCATTGGACATGAGGTTGTCAAATGAAACCAAAGTTTTTGACCTTGATCTTTGACCTTGGAAGTTGTACATAAATTATGACACACCCTCTGGTGTTGGTTTATATAGTATCAAGTATAAACTTTAATATCAAAATGGTTCTCAAGATATAGAGTGGACACGATCTTTACCATAGGACATGGGGTTGTCAACTAAAACCAAAGTTTTTGACCTTGACCTTTGACCTAGGAAGTTGTACATACATTATGACACACCCTCTGGTGTTGGTTAATATACATATCAAGTATAAACTTTGAAATCATAATGGTTCTAAAGATATAGAGTGGACACGATCTTTACCATAGGACATGGGGTTGTCAACTAAAACCAAAGTTTTTGACCTTGACCTTTGACCTAGGAAGTTGTACATACATTATGACACACCCTCTGGTGTTGGTTAATATACATATCAAGTATAAACTTTGAAATCATAATGGTTCTAAAGATATAGAGCGGACACGATCTTTACCATAGGACATGGGGTTGTCAACTAAAACCAAAGTTTTTGACCTTGACCTTTGACCTAGGAAATTGAACATACATTATGACACACCCTCTGGTGTTGGTTAATATACATGTCAAGTATAAACTTTGATATCCTAACGGTTCTCTAGATATAGAGCGGACATGATTTGTTACGGACGGATGGACGGACGGACAGACTGATCACTATAGGGCGGATGCCATTTGGCTGGGCCCTAATTAACTTGCACATAGTATATGTGTATTTCTGTGGAGTTACATATTGGATATACTAAGTATATATTTTGGCATGGATAATTGATATTGTGGCAATATTATAAAATACTTTTTATATGGATATGTTATATTAATTTTATTTGTAAACTATGGTAACATACAGACAATCTCAAAATATTATTTTAGTCTTTATAGCAATGTTAATTTAACAACGTGGTAGGAATAAACTACACTTTTTAGCAAAGTATTTCTTCATGTAAATATATAATCTTGTATTGCACATCTTAAATGATAAGTATCATTTCATAAAAACATAAACATGAAATTATAATACTGTTATTTGTGACTATTTAAGATGAGAGATATGGTAATCAATGGTTTTGTATAACATAAATGATATCATGGAAAGGACTTTTTACATTACACTAAAATGTGTATTCTGCAATATCTTGTTTTACTTGAAATTAAAACATAATAAAGGTTTTGCTGAACAAGTTATAAACGAGGATTTTGTTAACAAGAATTGACACAAATGATTGACATGTTCTACATAAGCTGCATTTATAGTGTATTAGAACATTATGATTGGCGTTTTCAGAACATGTGGATTTCTTGTTATTTTGTTTATATTTTATTTTGGGGTGGTTTCCAGTATAGTTAATGGGTATAAAAATGGCATTTACTCTGAATATAGCAACAGATATACTAGTATATTTAATCTTTAAACTTGTAGTATTTGGATTTTTATTGTTGCACTGACTTGGCAACTTTTTAGATTTGTTCATACAAATGATAATATTTGTAGTCCTTTTACATTTGTCTGTAATAATCCAAGCAAAGCATTCATTGTAATGGTATATATATTACGTTAATAGGTTTCATATAGTAGTTGCTCTCAACCTGGCAACAAAGGTTAGTGAAAATATAATACTTGTATTTTCATAGTATATGGATTTCAATTTGCTGGACCTGACTTGGCAACTTTTATTCATTCTAATAATATTATTCTAATGCCTTTGGTTATATTGGTGTTTATTATATATGTATTAATTGTATTGGGTTTCGAAATCTGTATTGCATACTTAATTGGTATACTTTTTGTAACTCTTGGTTTTGAATTATATATCTTATCATTTATTTAACCAAGTTCTGTTATAAATAATTTATATTCCAGAAAGTGGAAGATGTTTGAGGTGTATACATAATGTATGACACATATGACTTGTCTTTTTTTGTAGAATTGATTTATTTTGATATTTGTTTTCTGGTATTAAAATACTTTGTAGATTGTGTGGGGAGTTTATCAAAAGATATGTATCACAAGGTAATAATCTTCTAAAATATACATAAGTTCTAAAAACTACATAAAAATTTCAACATATATACAGATATAAAATAAGTTAACGATAGTCTGACATACATTTAGAAATATTTCTAGCTAAAGCTCAATGTATCATAAAATACTTTAGCATTTTATAGATGCAGATATGTAGCACAAAATATAATAGATTTTCTTATAACTTAGGTTATTTCAACATATACATACATATGACAACTATATGTGTGTAAACTATATAGTTTAGCATCTAGTCATATCTCATGGTATCTATAGTAACAATAGAGCATCATAATGATGCAGATATGCATCTCACAGTAAAAAAGCTTCTAAAAACTACATAAAATTTCAACATATATAAATAAAAAGTTAACGATAGTCTGTCATACATTTAGAAAAATTCCTGGCTAAAGCTCTATGTATCTTAAACAACAATGTAGCATCCTATAGATGCAGATATGTAGCACCAAATATAATAAATTTTCTTATAACTAAAGTTATTTCAACATGAACATACATATGACAACTATATGTGTGTAAAATATATAGGTAAGCATCTAGCCATATCTCACAGTATCTATAGTAACAACATGAACAATGGACATCATAATGATGCAGACATGCATCACACAGTAAAAAATCTACTAAGAACTACATAAAAAATTCAACATATATATATATATATATAAAAATCAACAATGATATTTGACTTATTCAGTAAAGCTACTATCAAGAGTGTATTGTTTTTTAGTGACTATTGACAACAAGCATAATGATTTTATCACATATTTTTATAGGTTTTTTACAAGTTCTATTGAAGAGGTTATCATAGATAATTACTTTCAGATATTATGTATCATTAAGGAATGACTGTAATATTTTTTCTGTCTATGAAGAAATAACATCAAAAATGTGGTGCACACTGAATAACCCGCGTAGCGTGTTATTTTAAAGTGTGCACCACATTTTTTATGTTTTTTATGTTATTTCGAATAGACAGAAAAAATATTACAGTCATTTCTTATAATTTAATTCTAAATTCCATTTGAAACCGGAGTAAACCATGAAAAAACGTTGATGACGTCACGGTCACATGACAAAATTATGTCTATGAGCTGATAAACAAAACAACGTCAGCCAATCAGAAGACGTGTTACATCCAAAATTAAATTATTAGGACATATCTTCAAATCTAAAACTGTCGGAAAGTTCAGTATTTGCATTATTTTCACATCCCAGTTCATTGATGAAAGCTTGGACTGACGGAGATTGAATAAATAATAGTTTTTCAGCATGGTGGGTAAAATAAAACAAAGCTCCTCATACCACCATATATTTATTACAGGATAACCTCTTATAAAGACTCATAACCTATCTAAAATTTATAACTATATGCCTACAGGATATCCATAGATATTTGCACCAAAAAAAAATATTCATTCATATAATCACGAATTTGTATACAAGGTATACTATGTAATATCACAACCAAGTTTGCATGGATATATATATATATATATATATATGTATGATAAACAATGGGAAGCAGCCAGTGTTCTCCCCAGGGCCTTCATGGTAATGTGATGCTATAATCTTAATTGTGATGCTATCTGAAGTACTTTTCTTATAGATTATGTTATGGATGTGATGCTATAATTTTTGAAAAAAAAGATGGTATATGATAATCCCCTATTTACCAGGATGCTAAATGAAATATCTGAGGAGAACACTGTCAGACAGCACTAATACTAAATTCTCTTATTTAACATATGTTAATTGAAAGTATGTCACTGTCATTTCCTTTTACTTCTATCATTACAGACAGAGGTAGCAGTGGGGGTAGGACAGTGTCTATCTCTTCTCCATCACCAACAATGGATGACATCAAGTCTTCTCTGGTGCTGTAATCTTTGTACTCATCTGTTCCAGGTATATTACATACCAACACTATATGGTGGTCTTCTATGTAGTACCCATCTTCAATTACATTTACACTTCTGACCGGTGCTTCTCTAACCTGAAATATTGTGTTGTTATTAGTATGATTGATTTCACATGTAGTTTAGACTTCTGTTTGGATTATATTAATTGTGTACTACATACTGGTTATTGTACATATAACTGATGATTGCAGTGGCAGATTCAGAAATTTTCATAAGAGGGGGCCCGCTTCATTCATGCTTCAGTGATTCCCTATATAATCAGCCAAATTTTTTTCTCAAAAAGGGGGGGGGGGGGGGGCCCTGAAAAACCCTCTAAATCCACCCCTGGATTGCTGGATGCAACTATCAATATCATCTTAGGGTATACAAGATAAAGCATGTAATATGGGTATTTATGGAGTTTTTTTTCCCTTTCAATTTAAGGCGTTGACCTTTCCATTGATGGCTTAATTTTACAAATTGTGACTTGAAGAGTTGTCACATTGGAACTCACACCACATCTTCTTATACATGTTATATCTAATTATGATTAAGATGACATGTCCTCTACATTAATATAGTTTTTTAACAAACCTAGCTTTGGAGGTTGTTACATTGTCAATTTTTGCTTATTTTGTTTTATTTATTTATGGCTGGTCTAATGTTATTGTCTTTTTGTCTTCTTTCCATATTACAGCTGTTTTGTGAAATCTGATTATTATAATTTGTTAAATACCAATTTTTGTGGATTTCATTGTCCTGTGGGAACCTCAAATTCCTATGTCCAACATATTGTATATTGGCAGACTTTGGCAGAACCAAGAAATGGAAAATTGAGTAATATGCCAGTTTTCCTCAATCCACAGTAATTATTATATATATACCACAGTATTAAACGAATCCACAGTAACTATTAATATATTAATACATAAATGGTGATTACAAACCTCTATTTTTGTGTTGAATGTATTATTTAGTGACATCTCATTCTGGTATACATGGGTTTTTACATTTGCTATGTAGTAAAATTCCCCAACCGATAGAGAAAGACTGACATACTGTCTCCACAGTGACAGTTTAATTTCTCCACTATCATCTTTCAGTGTTATGGCCTTGTAGTCCACCTTTTCCTGTGTTTTTGAAAGTGTTTTCAGTGTTGTAGCTTCTTCCTGTAAATATATATACAATCATTTTACAATTAAACATACATGCTATTGACCTGATATCTAAACAATGTTTTAGTTGAGTGCTTTAAGGAAAATAATTAATAGTTTTTACAGGTAAATCAGACTGTTGTGAACGATCACTTTGCGGATAGTATAGATGTTATAAATTGATGTAATATTAAACTATGGTTTCAAGTATATTGTTCAACCTTAAGTTCTAGTTTTTAAAGATTTATCTATTGTTTGTAATGTTTTAATTGCTGTTTACTTTAATCAACATTGGTACTGTGATCAATCTTTTATATAGAGATAATTTTTACCTTAATCACTTTTGCTACTATTGAAACAGTCTGGCCTATTCCTGCAGTTTTGGCAGCACTTATTCTCATTGTTGGACTATCTACTTCTTCAATAAGTGTCTTTGCTGTCGTCATGTATCCAGCAGGTATATTACCCATTGCAGATGTCCTGGAGAGTTTAGTTTGGCTAGTGATGATAATTGTGTTGTCTCTAAAGATGTAGTTTCTCATCATTATTTGGTTGCCTTCTCTTAACATGTTTACCTTCCCCTCGTCATAACATAGAGCTAGCATTGCTCCAGTGACATCTGCTAGTCCAATTTTTGTTGTTGATTTATTCCTACCATCATGTTGGTAATTTCTTGTTTGCCCTTGTTTGGCAACAGTTGCCTTTAGTGGAAGATTATACGGTTGGTTCCTTCAAGATGACTGGAGAGCCTGTATTGTATTCATTCTGGAAGTAAAATGCAAGGTATTAACTTAGCTTGTAAAATTCTAAGTTTTATCTTAAATGAATATTTACACAAGGTGTTTATTAAGAAGATAGCTTGGTTCTGAATTTAGTAATTTCAGAGATATATAAATAACCAAATGGAGTTGGTATTAAATTTAAGAATATGTTGATGTGGTGTGATTGCTATTTAGACTACTCTCAGAGACAATTTGACATAGATGTTTACATGTACATATGGCATTATACTTACTTTTTAGCATGTCAATACTCACTGCAGGAATGCAGAGGTATTGATTAGTATATATAGTTCAGGTCAATGACCTGAACCTGATGCATAATTTAGTTCTTGATAACATCAAGGAGTGAGCAGACAGTAATATTTCTATATTTGGTCATGCATATATTTACAGTTGACAGTACAAGTACTTGAAACCACATTTTCATACTTTATAACATGAACAAAATGTACTTTTCAGAATAAAAACTCATATTTACATTTGCTACTAAACCATGCTGTTTAACCTATTTACTACTGTAGTAATAGATAGTAAGGGAACGACCATTTAACTTCAAGGAGGGGTTATGGTTTTATCATAAGTAATATTCTTATCCCGAATTATATAATTTGATGGAAAGAAAATATTCTGGTCAAGCTGATGACATAAAATATGCTGAATGCAGATTTCCCCCATACATGTACCTGTAAGTGTTTAATTTTGAAAAACTATTTGATTGATTGCAGTGAACATAACCTATAAGTAATAAATATTTTCTGACTCAGGGAAAAACCATAACCCCTTGCATTTAAATAATTGTTATCTTACAATATATATTCATCATTTACTAAACAGGCAGGCACAGGTATATAGGTTTGTGATCGGAGTAGTAAGATTCTAATGCACCATACTTTAAATCACCATTTTCTATTTTTGTGAAAATGCGATCAAGACTACTCTGATAGTCTGTTGTAACGTGAGTGGGCAGTTCAGTATAGTTCAATTTTGAAAATAATTTGTACAATACATCATCTTTTTGTGAATCTATGTTAAAATCGCCAAGTACAACAGTTTTTTCTCCAAGGGGGATAGTACAGGCAAGACTGTCAAATAAAAGTTTGAAGTTACTGCCACTTGCAATTTTAGGTGGACAATATATAAACAAGGCTCTTAGCCTGAAGTTATTCTTGCATATTATAACAGATGTTACTTCTATTTGTCGGAAAGTCATCTTTTTCTCGATTGTGACACAATTTCTACCATAAACAACAGTTCCATGGTATGGTCTTGATCCAGCTCTTGCTTCAGAGTCGTTCCTATAAATTGAAAAATTTGTGAGTCCATAATCCCGATCTTGGTCTGCAGAGTGAAGTCGTGTTTCAGCAATGCCAATTGCATCACTTTGTAATATGTTGTTTTCCTTCTTTAATTGTTGTATATGTAGATGCAAGGATCTAATATTGTGGAACACTATGGTAATCACATTTTCATTACATGACAGAGTAGGTACGACCAGAGATATGTTAGCTGTGGACCTTAGTCTGTCCATTTCTATCATTACATCTGTGGAAACTGATATTTTTTCTTCATAAAGATTTAAAATATGCAGACCTGACAAACTACGTACTCGGCTTAGACCAACATAATGCATATGGCAATTCTTTCTATTACTGAAGTTTACGAAAACATTATTTAATGTACTTCCTTTGGGATTTGTGTATAGTTTTTGCAGCTGATAAGCGTAATGGGAATTGACGTCTGATTATTTTGTAACCTGAGCTATGGCCAACTTTAAATTTACGAGTTATTTCAAAGATGGGTGTCCAGGATGGTTCTACCTTGGTGTTTCTAAGATAACTGTATTTTTGTCTCTGTTGCATTCCTATGTTAACATCGTCAAATAGAACCCATATTATGCTACAACGCTTTGAACCTTCTACACGATAATCTAAAAGCTTGATACAGCATGAAGCTCCATTGGTCAAACCATCTTCTATACTTATATTTGTGCAGATATCTGCATTCAGATTTTCAGCTATTTTCAGTATAGTTTGCAAACCCATGGTTTTATAAGGATCATTTTGTGGTATTTTTTCGAGGATTGTTTTGTGCAAGGTAATGTCTACATCGCCAGTTACTAGGTCAATGCTCTCTATATATGCATTTTTTGTTGTTGACAACTCAAATACTTTGTTGTTGAATTGGTCAACTTCTGCTCTAGTGGTGTACAAATGTTGATACTCCTTTATTGTGTCACTTTCAAATTCTACAACCCTACTTTGTAAGACTGTGATATCTGATTCAGACTGTAAACCTTCACGTAAGCGATTTAACAGATTTGCAAACTCACCATCCTCTTGTTGACGCATAACAGTTTGGAGTTCATAAAGAGTAAAATTATCTTGCCACAAATTTGCAAATCCATAATCATTACAAAAAGGTGAAAATATCCAATTATCCATAACTGGTTTTAACTGATACAAGTCGCCTATAGCTATAATGCTTACACCACCAAATATTATTTGGGTTCCCATTATTTCTTGTAACCGACAGTTTATGAAATTAAACATTTTACAACCAACCATAGATATTTCATCTATCAAGACCACTTTCAACTCCTTATATTTAAGGCGGTAAACATTCAATTGCTCCATGTCTAAAGGTTTGTATTGAAATCCTTTACTAGCAGGTATGCAGAATGTGGAATGAATAGTATTGCCATTGATATTGTGGGCAGCTTTTCCTGTTGGTGTACATAGCAATACCTTTATTTCATCTGGATTTGCACCTGGATATGCATTTAAACAGCGAATTAAAGCTTGATAAATAGCTTTTGTCACAACTGACTTTCCCACACCTGCACCACCAGACAAAAAATTATACAAGGGGTCAGTCTTAATTTTGAATCAGTGCAATATATGGTAGAAAAACACTTTTTGCTCATTATTCAAAGTGCAAACAATCTGTCTATACTGGGACTCGGGTATCTTATTTAAGATGCAATCATCATCTTCTATTTGTTTTCTAGTAACACCCATATCTGTACCTACATCATAAGTCAGCTGTTTTCCTGGATCAAAGCAACCATAGCGTTCAGTTAATGTCTGACCGTCATACATGTCTTGTTCGTCAGTGTGCAAACATTCAGGCATGAACTGTGAATCTATAGATTCATTATTATCATTTCTGTTTTCTGCATTCATCTCAACAATTTCTAAGATCTTCCTATTTCTTTCATAGGCATTCTGGTTTCTTTTATAGTATTCTCATGTTGTTTGTATAGGGCGTAGACTTCCTGTAAGGATGTTGGTATATCATTAACTTCCTTTCTCCAATGGTGAAACAACATAATTAGTTCTCGATAATGATTGGTAGGATCATTTTTCTCATTGTATCTGACATATCGCAGAACCTTTTGGAAAGGTCTTTTTTTCAGAATCCCACCATCGGCCATGTTGTATTCAGTACTTGATTGGATTGCTTCTGAAAGCTCATGTTCATTTGGACCATGTGGACTGTCATCTAAGTTTTCTATTTCATTAGTTTCAGGCAAATCAATTTCAGTCACAACTTGTCTCTTCAATTTTTCCTTCTGATAAGATATTTCAAACCATGAGACAACATCAGCTAAACACCACTTATCTAGAGCTTTTGGTCGTCTTTCATATCTCTTTATTCAATTGTCACTTTCTACATCAGTTGAGCTTTTAGACATATCCTCTAAATCAGAATATGATTTTAGGAGAATCAACCTTTCTTGTGGTGGACTGGTATTGATGAATATAACCTTACAAGAAGATTTTCGCAAAGGCATTTGTAAAACCAAATACACTGCTTCTTGTGCTCCTTTTTCTCCATGAGTCAAAAATTTATTACTGACACAGTGTATTTCTTGTTGGATACTATAATTATTTTCTCTGCTCTCTTTAACTGCCCTATACATTAAATTTGACATTCCTCTCTGACCTTTTGACACATATGATACTATATATGCAGCACATGAGTAAGCATCTAGTATGAATTGTACATCTATATTAGCAGACTAACATTTTAACATAACAGGATTGTACGAGTTTATCCTAATTTCTGACAGTTCTCTTTTTAGAAACACTCTTAGTCTGGTCAAAGACCAATGTATTGCTTTTAAATACTCTGACTTGTTTAATTTTAGCTCAATTAGAAAATCTTCATAGCTGATGTCACTACCATATTTGTATTCATCTAATTTCTTTGTTATTTTTTCATATATGTTTGCACAATCATTTGTCTCTTCCCGTTCTCCTGCCGATAGAGGTTGCAATATTCTGGTTTTTGACATAGGAGGTTGCGGAAAATTGAACCTGCATATTGACTTCCCCTTCTTTCTACATGTTCTAGCATGATGATGTGTTTGATAAGCTAATAAATTTACAAGGTCTGGTTGCTTTAAACATGTAATGTGGTCATCTATGAACTGCTCTATCCTTTCATCTTGATCATTTGAAATATCAGGGGCATTCTTTACCCAAAGGACCATGTGTATATGTGGAGACCTACGTTGCTGGAATTCCACCCTATAAAAATAGTCAGTCACCTCTCCTAGTGGTTTAACTAATTTGTCCATTAAAATATCTTTAAAGAACTTTTGGACTCTATAATCAAAATAACGGGCACAGGTAACAGGGTCAGACTTGATTAACCTACACTTTTCTTGCCAGGGCATTTGGTTTATTTGCAGTTCTGTATACTCTGTATGGTCAACTAGTCTACCTAGACATTGTAACAAACTAAGCCAATGTGATTCTGCCGCAGAAAGTGAGCAAAACCAGACTGGTATCCCTAACTGTTTTATAAGTGCAAACAAATCTTTCTTTGCAGCTTCCCAATAAGCAGGAGAACCCCTTAAATTTCTCAGAATTTGATACCCTTCCTTATGTCTAACAAAAGTATCTGCAGCACCAGGTGCCAAAACATCCTGAACAGTAATTTTTTTCCCTTGCAATTTACATTTTCTCATAGCTAACTGAATTTTATCCTGTAAGAGCTTAATCTGAATTTTTTTTAATTTGAAGAATGTATTTGGTATGGACAAAGCTACTATTCTATCATAATGCCTCAATTCCCATTTGGAGATAGTACTGTAATGTAATGGGATAACACGCTTATTGTTTGGCATGCATGATTCTCCACAAGAAATTGAAGGAAATGACAAAAACTCAGAATTGATGTCTTGGAAGATTCCTAAAGGTGTATTACCTTCACCAGGGGCTAAATTTAGTGTTTTATCAAATTCCCTGAAATCAACTGGTTGCAAAACTGTATCCATATTGCCTGTATTTCTCCTGTCAAGATCAGTTTCTTCAGTCCAGTTATCACTATCAGAATCATTATTTGTATCTTCATTATCATGAGGGTCCTTGGGGGGATGTTCTACAACAGTTTTGTTTCCTACATTTGCAGGTGGCATGATGTTATTACTGTCTAACCAATTCTCATTTAATGATATTCTTTCACTTTTAAAAAGAGCCTTTTGGACTAAATAATGGACTGCATTTACAATTTTGTTTGGTCGAACCATCTCATGAGCCACACAATGTTGAAAAGAAGTTTTGCGCTTAAACTTAATATTTATTGTTTCATCATCATTTAGCATATGAGGCAGAGACCTTACTGTTTTTTGTATATCAGCAGGAACATTTACTACATTTCCTTTTAGAGATAGCTGCCCTCCCCTTGGCTGCTGTCAAATTACCATAAAAGGTATCCTTGGCCATATTAACTGTTCTTCTAAATCAGTTAAACCTTGTAATTCTGTAGGAATATCTGGAAATTTCATACCATTGCCAACTGAACACTCGGGTACCTTACCAGTATCCAAATATTTTTTGCATGTTCTGCAGACCCATTCTTTATTGTCCACAGATACTAACCCTGAGGTACATCTTCTGAACAGGCTTTTGTCACATTTAATAGAAGTTGCTAAAGAAACACTCTCTGTAAACCAGGTCTGATTACATAATGTACACACATAAGAAGGACCTTTGTCTACAGACAGTTGAAAACACTCTTGTAACTTTTCACGATCATTGACTATTGTACGAGTTTGTCTGTCTACACTGACTGAGGATTGATTTGCATTTTGGTTCTCTATATTTGTACATGTATTACCAGCAACACTTATCTCTGCAAGTGATTTACTAAATGGTTCTGACACTTGATTTATCTCTATCTCAGCGTTATTATTCCCTGTGGCTGCATTACTTCCCTTTTCTATAACTCTTCGCTTTGAAGAATTTTCTGATGGTGCATCATCTTTTAAACTGCACGACCTCTTACTTATTATCACACCGTTATCAGAAGATTTGCTTTTATTTTCCATTTTCTTACCGGTACATGTGCTTACATTTGAATACATTTTATTTTCTGTTTCCCTTTCATGTATCGTGTGTAAAAATATACCAGCATCTGTGCTAATCTTCATCCTTTTTGCATTATTGCCTGTATGTACGGTACTACTGGATAGTGTCTTTTAACAGATGCTCCATTCCTGTTTTCTCGATTTTTCAAATCCTTGTGTACATGGTTTAATTGAACAATGGAAATATTCATATTGTTCTTGTCAAATGTTTTTTTTTTAGGGGGGAGTTTAATTTTGTAAGAGTGGTTTTTCCTTGTTGATGGTTTAGCTTTAGTTAGCTTAATGCACACCATATCATACTGTATTTCTTGCAACTTTCTTGTTGTGAGGGACCCACAAAGATTTCTTAATCAAAGAGCTGAAAGCTCTGAGGAAAAATGACGCCACTGTCTCTAATATTGTGATATTTTTTATGCAAGTCTTGATTTTCACATACCGTAATAAGTTTAACATTGCAACATGTCTCGTAAGCATATAATTGATATTCGTATATGTGTCTGTTTTTCCAGTACAAATGAATAGGTCAAGACTACCTGAATGATCTACAGTATCCAATTACTACTGGCTGTTTTTTTTGTATAAATAAATAGGTCAAGACTACCGTAATGATCTACAATATCCAATGACTACTGGCTGTTCTTTTGTACTAATAAAAAGGTCAAGACTATTTGAATGATCTACAATATCCAATGACTACTGGCTGTTCTTTTGTACATATAAATAAAGACTACCTGAATGATCTAAAGTATTCTAAGTAATGTGATTTTTTTTCTTGCAATTACATTTTTCTAAATCAAGAATATAGACTACTAGTATCCTTTTCAAACCAAATGATTATGAAGAGCCTGTTGTTAGCAAGCTCTTATACCCCACATACTCATTAAAATAAGTTACTAGTGACCTAGTTATTTCTGTTACTTGAAGCAAATTATATTTCTGTATATTTAGACAATAGTATAATATTGTTTTACTAGTTTTATTTCACCTTGAAGATTAGACAAATAGGGATACTCCTTCGATTTTTTATTTCATGTCAGTCAGGTCGCTTTATATGAAACTTGAAACCACTTCTCTGCCATATTGTTATTTCATAAAAACTCTGCCCTTTACCATGTTGACTCATGTAATTGATATTCATTCTTTAACCATATTTCATAGTCAGTTAGTTTTTGATTTTGCACTCCCACACCACCTTTCATGTCTTTCAGTTCAAATGTCTGTCTCCATTTAAGTTATCTATCACCAGAGATTACAAGTCAATAGAGGATGGACGGGATACGTCTGTAAAATGCTTGCTGAACTGGAACTTCAGCAAGATCTCCAGACAAGACGAACAAAGCGTTGAAGCCAGAAGTTAATATTCATGTAAAAAGTAGTTGAGGTGCTGATTCCCGCTATTGAACCATACTGTCATTCTATAATATCATTGCGTAAGTATTTCTGTATTGGCCTTGTTATTGGTCCATGTCTTGGGTGTATTGGTCTGAGGCGAAGCGGAAGGCCAATACTGCTGGCCGAGGACCAATAATAAGGCCAATACAGAAATACACGTTATAGTATCTTTATTAATTAACTACAGTGTTACAATATTTTTTTTATTTCATTTCACAAGAGATAAACATTTTTACCTTGAAGTGGAACTATCCAAATCTCAGTTTCCTTTTATAAGATGCAATATCTAATGATTCGGTGCCGTTTGAAGTATCTTCAGCCTTTTCTCATCTGATGAATTTTTCTACCCTTTCCAGTCACTATAAAGTGTTACAACTTTAATTTAGACACAACACATAAATAGTAATTGGAAAGGTACTGCCATTGCATGTGTAATGCAAATATATTTAAAAAAAAAATAATCATGATAATGTAAGAGTTGAAATTGATACAACTATCCATAAGCCAATTGACCAAAGAACGAAGATTTGCACAATTACAGAATGCATATGCCTGGTTCGGGTTTAAAAATAAACGACCGTTTAAATACAAAACATGAGAAGCGACAGTAAACAGTAAAAATCGATTTGTACCATCGACATGATGAAATTATGAGGTCGTCAAGAAATGATAATTTACTCGTTCCCCAAACCTGAAATAATCCCATCGTCTACTTTCAAAATGCTTTTTAAATGAATGGGACCGTCTTTAACCTAAAATATATGCCATACTGAACGTTTCAGCTTGTTTATGGTGAGTAAACCTGCGTCTTACAAACAACTGTTTACTTTCAGTTTGAGTTTATCGTGACTTCCGATCTAAAAACTAGAGACGTTCCAAATCCTGTTTTGTAAACAAAGATGCGTGGGTATAACCGTATTACTAATTTCCGATTTTTAAAATCTTCGTAAATCTGGATAAAGACCAGTTTCTATCCAATGGATATCAAAATGATTCTGATTTTCACTTTTTTTAATGATTGTAAAGTTGAAATGGCATGAAAGGCTGACATTATTTATGAGAACTATTTTGTCTAGCGATTGCTGATCATTGGAGGGTAAAAAGTCCTACACCATAACACAACAGATCTATTTATCATGTATATATACCGATTGTTTACGATTGTAAGACATGTGCTTAAAAGTGAAAGCTCGAATAAATATGAAAAATATAACAAAGGGATAGCTCCAAATACCATTTAATAACAAAAAACATATGGACAGGTCAAGATATCTTTTTGGTAAATAAAATAAAGTATGTAAACTGGTTCCCGTCCGACTACAACACTTTATTCGAGTGTAGCGTAATACAATCAGATTCCAGTTAGTATGTAAAATAGTAAACATGAAACCGAGTGCGCTAGGCGGAGGCAATAATCGACTTCCGTAAGTTCTGGTCAATGGTATCGGAAACATGCCGCTGATAGCGTCATTTTCCAAAAAAGCACACAAGGACTGCAGATTATCATGAAAAGAAACCAAGCATTTTCCGTTGCCAGAACAAAATCCAAACTCATTACGACTATGAGGATCATACACAGCATACCTATTACCATCTTTAATAATAGCTATAGCACAGTCACAAAATATCACTATACATGCCTGATTATGTTCTGCAGAATGGAAAACTAAATTTATAGCAAATTCCACTAGTAACTCGAATTTAGCTTGAACGGACAAAAACGCATTAACGGCATTAAAAAAGATTAATGAAAATTGAATAAAGATTGACAAAAATTAAAAATTATTTTTAATGCATTTCAATCCATATCAAATCATTTTAATACCGGTCAAATAGATTCCCTTGCGGTCATTCAAGTTAATTTGAGATGTGGTTAAACTGCGTCAAACTAATTAGCCACGCCCCCGTTAAACGGAATCAAACTGATGTTAAGTCCTTTTAAACTTAAAGTGTCCGCCTTTTTGTAAGGTAAATCACTCAGGCGGTACAGCATCCGCGTGTATCTATCGTTTAACCGTTCCGAGCGTTATCGATTTTAGTCAGAAAAGTAAAAATGTACCTCTTACAAATATTCACATTAAAATTAAATAATGACAAATACATGTGTAAACTAAGTTTTTTATAGTTAATGATGCCAGATTTTTAAAATGCAGCGAAAAGTATAATTAGTTCTTTATTTTAATTTGTAAACACGCAGCAGCTCTTGAGATAAAAAAAAAAGTGACTGTGATAAAAAAAAATTATTTTGCTTGAAATAAAACGAGAAAGCTGGTAGTTATTTAATAGCCAATAAAGGGACCAAAATGAGCATGTTTGATGAATGCCAATGGATATTTTACGCAAACATTAATCTATATGAAGGTATCGTCTGATAAAAAATGTAATTTCGTCGAGAATATGCAATAATATTTGCCACGGTACGTTAAGCAAATTTAATTGAACCAAATCCGTCCCGAACTTTTAAAAATTCACATTAAAACATATCTTTTTTTTTTTGGTCTAATTCGCCTGGAAAATTAAAATTTCGTTTAGCTTAAACAGTTTTAAGTGCGCCCCGTACTCGTATACCGGATACCAAATATACATGAACACTGTTTGTCTTGAGTCTGATAGTGCTCTGCTAGTCATTACTAAATTCATACGTGTAAAACTATACAATTTTACTCATCTGCCTTCAACACAAAGTCTTGGCTAACACCGAACAGCAAGCTATAAGGTGCCCCAAAATGACCAGTGTAGTACCATTCAAACGGAAAAACTAACTAAGTCTATATATTCGACTTTTGAAATACATAATCAAACAACAACCACTAAACAGCAGGTTAGGGCAGATGCAAACAAATGCAGCGGAGTTCAAAAGCCCAAATACACGAATAATGCTCGAGACTTAAGTGACATTGTTTTAATAAGATCAGAACCTTATATGTGTTAATTTTAAAGCAAAAGATATAAGTTTGTAAGAAAAATATTGACGTACCAATTCTAATAGCTAAGAAAATTTCCTTTTGCTAAACGATGATAGTATTTTAACATTTTGGTATACCTTATAATTCATAATCTATTTCTGAAACGACTTCTTGCCTTGAACATGTATGAAATGTTTGCAACTGGACGTTAAACAACCATTAATCAATCATTCAAATGGTGCTTTAAAAATGAATTAAGCTGCAAGTGTATCCATCAATGAGTGCTGTTGTTTGTTTGTCCATTTAACATATACTGAATTTGTTTTTGTCCAGAATTATATTCCTTAGAAGAGTTCAAGTATGTAAATAAATTCATAGGGTATCATGTGCTAGTTGAAATTTTTCAGTGAAATCAGTATTGTGTGTCCAACGTTCTTTCATGCATATCAAATGTTGTATCCACTTTTTGCTGTTCGTAGTCTGTTAGTCCTCGGTCTCCAAACTTTAGCACACACTTTTGTAATGACCAATCTCGAAAGGGGGAACATTTTTTTTTATTAAAAAAAAACTAAAACAAGTTCTATATTCTATCATTCAATTAACCGATGTACACCTAAGATTTTCACCTATAGATGTTGAATTAAAAAAACAATAATAAGTCCCAATGTATTTTTATGGCAAACATATCTAATGGGTTATTTTCTCATGCAAAATAATTATTTTTTTCATTTTTTCAAGATAATAGTGTTACAATGTATCAGATATGTTCTTTGACACGTGTCTTACGGGTCACCGATTTTCGGCAAAATCAAAGAAAATCAGCAAGTGCCTAAACATTAGTTTTAAGAATGTTGATGCTGTATTAATATATGGAACATGTCTTCATACCAAAATAGAGTACTCACATTTAATTTTCTTGTAAATGAAATTGGGAATGAATATGGGGATAATGGACATCATACTCAACTCCGAAATATATAAAAGAAACTAAAATTAAAATTATACAAGACTAACAAAGGCCAGAGGCTCCTGAATTGTGACAGGCGCAAAAATGCGGCGAGGTTAAACATATTCATATTTTTTTTCGAATTGTCTTTTTTTGTGAAATTATTCAGTAACAAATTAATCTATTTATTTTTAATACAATGAAACAAGATTTTTTTAACGAAATGAAGTATTTTTTCGTCCCTTATATTCAAAGAAAATAAACAATTTGTCAAAAAAAAAAAAAAAAAAAAAAAACTCCGCCCATCCTTCTCTTCACCCCCCCCCCCCCCCCCCCCTTAAATCCAGAAAACCAGAAAAGAATGAATTGACATTTTATTAAGAATAAATGTAAAATCATAGATAAACTGCTATTATATTCTTATTAAGATCTACATTTTAACAGATTCGGGGACTAATATTTCTCTAAAAGCCCATGCATACACTAATATTTGTGTGTTTTTTGTTTCAAGGTGTTTCAATTATCATTTACATGTATGAGGCTATAAATGGGACCACCATTTATAAGTATATGAATGGGGTTTACAGATTTGAGAATTATGGGGAAACTTAGTTAATAAGAAGCGAGGCAATATTCCGCTGATCTACGATTACTACATAAATTCACAATTTTATGAATGTTGACATTGATAGAAATAGTTTTTATACGCCCGTCAATTTTTGACGGGACGTATCATGGTATACAAATGTCCGGTGTCCGTCCGTCCGTCCGTCTGTCTGTCCGGCGTAAACATGTCGCACCGTAACATCAGAACGACTTATCCAAATTTTATGAAACTTAACATAGTTGTTTCTTATGATGGTCAAACGATCTGTATACTTTTTGGTAAAAATAAGATTAAAACTTTTTGAGTTACGGGACTTAGTAACTGAACAGGTGTGAGTTTTTTTTTCACATGTCGCGCCGTATCTCAAAAACAATTTATGATTATTGCTTAAAACTTTACACACTTTTTAGTTATATTAATCTTAAGATCTGTATACTTTTTGGTGATGATTCAAAATTTTATTTTAGAGTTATTGAGTATTTTGTAAAAAAGGGGGAGGGGTTTTTCACATGTCGCGCCGTATCTCAAAAACGATTTATGATTATTGCTTAAAATTTTACACACTTCTTAATTATATTAATCTTAAGATCTGTATACTTTTTGGAAATTTCTGACGCATGCGCAGTCACAAAAAAGGGCAGACATACGCAGAAGTGAAAAAGGGCACATCACTAACCCTCGTCAAAGTCCACTACCATCGTCCAAGTTACTACCCTGACCCTAACCCTAACACTAACCCTGACCCTAACCCTAACCCAAACCCTGACCCAAACCCTGACCCTAACCCTAACCCAAACCCTGACCCAAACCCTGACCCTTACCCTAACCCAAACCCTGACCCAAACCCTGACCCTAACCCTAACCTAAAACCTGACCCTAACCCAAACCCTGATCCTAACCCAAACCCTGACCCTCACCCAAACCCAAACCCTGAACATAACCCAAAAATCGTTACAATCGTTATTTTGAAGGCCTTACTTGATCTCGGAACGGGTAAGTCTAGTGGGGTAACCGATTGAATTTTCGTATTAAGTTTTGCTACGGACTTCTCAAAAATCACAGTTTTGGAGGGGTGGGGGGTCAGGTTATGGTTTTTGGTACTTTTCAAAGTCGATTTTTTCAAAATCTCAACATGATCCTATGCTTCGATCGGCTTGAACTTAAAAAATCGTCCCCATTAGGGACAGTACTTTTCGACAATTAAGCCTATAGTGAAGACTGCAAGTCTTTATCTTTTGTAGTTTCGGAGTTGGAGTTAATGTCGGGGTTAAGCTTAACTCTTTTCAAAGTCCATCTTTATTAAATCTCAACATGATCCTGTGCTCCGATCGAATTGAAATTGAAAAATCGATCCCAAAGGATCCCAAAGGACAGTACTTTTTGACGAGCAAGCCTATGGTGAAGACCGCATGTCTTTATCTTTTGTAGTTTCGGAGTTGGGGTTAATGTCGGGGTTAGGCTTCACTCTCACACAAACGTTTCTTCAGTGAGGTCGGAAAATGCGGCCGTACACTTCAGTGATACCAATAAGTTTTCATCCTCTAGATCGCCTTTTCATCTTTTCGGAACAGTTAACTTTAAGAAAATATCTCTATTCAAATCCATTCTACACCTGTTTGAAGATTGAAGTCAAAGGCACTTTTCATACGCTGTACTTCATTATCGTAATCTGTAAAGTTCAACGAGACTTTTTGTACCTTTTTGCATGGACTGTCTCGGATATAACAGTAACGCAAATCACGTGTATTAAACATGGTATAGGCCCAGGAGGATATCATTTCATTATCACTTCCTAATATCCAATCCACAGACACGAGTCACACGACATCCCCGTATCTTCTAATTTTACTAGTATACGAATTACCAACAACTTTGGCATTTACCAGTTGTTGACTCTAGTAAGAAAATGAATAGTTAAGTTCGAATTATTATTATTTCAAATGTCAAAAATACTTTAAGTATTATAACAGATTATCTAAAAATCAAACTAAATAAGAAGTATCACAGCTCAGATCGGCCAATGTCACTCATTAGGACTTATACCTAATTGAAATACTGACACATTGCTTATAGTTTGCCTAACGCTAATTTGAATCGTAAGATATTACTGATTTAAAAACTTGTAGTATCAAAATTGAATTGCATAAATTAAAAAGAAATACATTGTGTATCTAAAGTATTTTCATCAGCTTTCCGGATGACCCTAATAATATTTACCTTTCAAATGATTTTTCTACAGAAGGTTATATATCTTCTCTCTGGTCACTAAATTGCCCTAAAGCTAAAAGTCACAGTCAGATTTATAGTAGAAGGCAAAAAACGCTTAGTTGTTAATTTCTGTGTTATTTGGTCTCTTGACGAGTATACCACATCTCCTTATTTTTTTAGATTTGTTTGTGTTCAATGTGCAAACAATGCAAAAACATATTATATAGTATCTTTAAAATGAAACGGTGTGTAGAAATACCGCAAAGGACTTCTTAGTGCACTAAGGACACAAAAACGATGTTTTAAGATCACAAAGAACATGGATATAAGTATATAACTCATAATAAAGTTTGGTATCAATAGATAAATTTGTAATTTTGAAGTAAAATGACTTTTTAATCAGCGCGTGCCACTCGGCACGTGACCAACGGCTTATTGTAAATTCCCAATCATTAAGTTCGAAGGAAATTGCTTTAGTAAAGTTTTTTTTTTTAAGAAACCTGTTTTGAGATAGAAATTGAGAAAAAAAAATGCTTCTGAGATTTCATTTCCACATTTACAACTCTATAGTTTACATACTATCATTATACCTCGAAAGACATTTGAGAGCAAAACATATTCTTCAAAACCCGATTATAGAAGTGATATAGAAAGACTTCAAGAGGTTAATATTATTTTCAAAAAGAGAATAATCATATTAAATTGTTTTATATGAAAGTTACCTTTATTACGGATGTCATTGTTTTTTATTGTCATTCTCCGCCATATGTGTATTTTGTATAATCATAAAATTCAATTATGTTATTAATATAACAGTGATGCTTTTAAAAAATAATGTAGACCATGATATTCTTGCTCCTAAATAAAACTCTTATAATCTTATCCTTAGTAAATCTAGTAAGTGTACCCATTAAAAGTATTTCGGTTTAACAAAATTACCGTTCTATAACTAAAATTTGGCCCAGTGATTTCAGAGGAGAAGATTTTTTGTAAAAGCTAACGACGACGGACGCAAGATGAGCTAAAAATAAGAGTAGAAAATACGATATTACATTAAAGTAAAAAATATAACAGACAGAAATACAAAAAGCACCATATAACTGCATTTGTCATGTTTATAAAATATTTCAGGTCTGCAAAAACATCACTTTCAATCAAGCATATAAAAAAATAATTTCTTCTACTTAGAATATTACAGCAGGTCTTGTCAACCACACCAAAAACAGTACTTTTAAAAGATGTATAAACTTATCATCATCAGATAAAATATTAAAATCACCATTACTTCTTTTAACTTCATAAAATAAACTTTCACGTAAATCTGCATATAAAGGACAGTCTAATATAATATGTTTCTCATCTTCAATTTTACATGTTTAATCAGTATACAAAGTGGATTCTAAACGGTCAAGGTTTTTCGAATTTCGGGATGTCGGGATTTAACTTTTTTTAAATTCGGGACTCCGGGATTTCGGGATCAGGACCCCTCCAACCCCCCCTCCCTCACAAAAGATATGATCATAAAATTTAAAATAATGTATTTTTACAAAGTCTATTTCTATATGCCATGTCCTTTGTGAATGTTGTATCATTCCATCAGGTCCTTAGTGCACATTTTTCTTCTTAGTGTACGAAGGAGGTCCTTTGCGGTATTTCTACGAATGTGCTGCCTTGGAGCCTTTATATCAGGAGACTGAATTAACGAGAGCTTCTAAACACCACCTAGGCCGCCTTTGTGCACTAAGCTCCTTTAACTGGCCCAAGCCCATGATGGGATAGTGTTATGAATAAAAAAATAAACGTACCGTCAAATGTAGTTTTTCCACAAGATATTATATTATCTGATGTTGTTTGTCAAACAAATCAATCAACAAAGAAGCATGGATATTGAGCACGTGTATAACACTTGTACATAAGTTTAATAATGACAACTATCCATTTTGTTATAAAAAACATATGCATATTTTTTAATTTGAGGTTTCATATGACTTTAAGATCAATACCTCTTTATCTCTTCTAATAACGAAAACACAAGAATTATTTTTTTTTAGTTTGAAGTTATTTCTTAAAGATTTATTGGATCAATTAACAAGGTGATTAGACATTACACAAGAAGAGCGCGTGCCACATTAAAATAATAACATATTTTTTTAATTTTAAATAAGGAATCGTTTTGAAACTAATTTTTTATTAAGTTTTTGAAAAAAGTCATATTAATGGAAATTAGTTAAAAAGTCAAAGTTCAAAGTCATAAAGAAGTGTTCCGTGTAGAAATGTTTTCGAAAGTCTAGTTTGTTCATAATTTCTCTATGTAAAACGGTTTTGTAAACTTCTTTAAATAAATTCGTATCTGCCCTCATCTGATCACCAGCATAGCTGAAGAAATTGTTCCCAGATGTATTGTGAGGTGACACGTCCAGGTATTCAAGCGATTTCCTGTCGGACTTTAAAACTCTTATTACACAATTACATAAAGCAAGCTGGTGCATCACTTGACCTCTGAGGGTATTGATCAGTGTACACGGCCGATAACTTGTAACTTTCCATTTTGATAATATCAGGTGTAATATACATCTTTGTCTTGCGTGTTCGATAGTGATATACTATAGTCATTACTTATACGCTTGTTTATAAATAACGTTTCTGGTGTTAAGAATTATATTTATGAAAATCTTAATAATTCCCCAAAAAAGATCTGATAAAATAAAAATCTATTTACATATTTTCCAAGGGTATATACTCGTTGTCAATAGATATGGACATTTGAAACATACACATTATAAATGATTTCACAAAATGTACGCACTTGTCGATCATTGGTTTATACGCTTTGAAAGAATGCTATGGAACTATAATAATAATAGATAGTCTCAATTTAGAATATATACATGTATATACATATTGAATATACGAGAGAAACATTCAAAACCAATCTGATTTAAAAACAGGTCGAAGTATTATTCGCTTTAATTTGGTTCGTCGAAGTTATGGACAAAGTAAAATTACAGATTTATCTTTCGGTTAGATTATTTCGAACAGTTTAAGAAATTCGTCATCATCACAATTGTTGGGTATAATCAGAGACATATGTCTAATGTATAATAATGTGAACATGGTTCTAATAGTACCTTATGTCAATTTTCCTGTTCCGACATGCATGTTATATATATGCCACTGGACGTACATTAATGATCCCCAAAAAGAATTTCTGAATAATATGATTTATGATAGTTTGTATGAGTGTAACCATTGTAACCAATGTAACCATTATGTCAATGGGGGTTACAAAACAAGGTAAATCAATTATGGTGCAAATTTTGTGCTTATATACCTTTTCTGCTCTCTGGTCGGATTATTGTCGGACACATTTTCTATTTCCATTCTCCATTTTATTCAATTGGTTGCATGCATTTTTGTTTTATCTCTCTCTGATGTTTTCGCAGAATTAATCTAAATATTTAAAGAAGACATTTAACTCTTTCTTCTAAAACTTTTAGCATTAAAACCTAATTGCATGAAATTGAATTAGTATGTTATTATCAGTTTTATCTTTTTCGGATGAACTTTTAAATATTGACCCAGGAAATGATTTTTGACAGAATTTTATATATTGTAGAATTCGTTCTTTTTATCGACACATTAATTGATTATTTGCTTTAGTAAAATGTTATTTTTCGCGACGTCAAACTGTGAAATATCGGGAAAAAATGCATCTTTTCGAGATTTAACCATTAGCTTAAAAACGAGAACATGGACCCCCTCTTTTTAAAAATGGCGTTTGGCATGATACTGTATGAAGACAGAGACATATAATACAATTCGGCGTTTAATGTTTCCGCATTTTGGCACTACGTTTCCGCATTAAAATTCTTACGTTTCCGCATTTTTATAGTACTCTTTTCCGCATTGTTTTTACATTGATTTTATTAAAGGTTATTTACGTTTCCGCATTTAAATTTTTAATGTATCTACCCCCCCCCCCCCCCCCCCCCTATTTCCTCACCAACTGGGTGGAAGTAGGACTTCGAGCAGGATAAGTCTTTATGACTAAAATGAAACTACAAATGTATCAACTTAAAATGATAAAAATCACACATGGTCATATATCAATTAAAAGTCAATGTTCAGCACTAAAAGTTTATATATATTTTAAGCGTCATACTATTATACAGTACATGTAGCACAGTTTAAAGCGGTAAACTTGTAGCCAACTGACTTTATAAAGTCTAACCTCGTATACTATTCTCTACCATACTTGACAAACTGTTCGGATTGGATTCAGCACGTTCGCGATCATTTTTACGAACTGATGCTATTGCTGATAAAGACCGAATTTTGATGTAAGTTGTTGTTTGGATCTTCTGCCAAACGTCCATAAAAATAAATATAATTGTGTGACATGGATAGAACTGGGAGAAACGATTCCGACCCAGTCGTGGTTCTTTTGGTATCTGTGTCGGGAGGAGATGACCATATTTGATAATAAAGTCTTATACCAATATATCATTATTACCCATTTTTACAGGTGAAATACAGGTAAAAATGTTGAAAAGTGTTATCTATTTATTTCAGAAAAGTAATGCACGAAAATGTGGAAACGTGAACTGGATTTTTGCTAAAAATGCGGAAACGTTATACACCCATACAATTACTATATGTCTCTGATGAAGATTATTCGTTCCAACTTTTATGAAGAAATAACCGACTTTTTTTCAACTAGATAAATAAACAACAAAAATGCCGGTTTTTTTCCTTCTAAAATCGATTTCTTTCTTTCACAAAAAGGATTTTTGATAAGGATTGTTACACAAATGTAGAGCCCAATTTTGTAACGAAGATATTCCTTATCTCTTTACCGAAATCCGCATATGTTTATCTTTTGAAACAAAATTTAAGGAGACAGAAATGTTCAAGAAACCGAAATTTTTAGTAAATGTCGAAAACTTCAAACCCGTTTATCTTAAAAATTCAACACATGAAGATATGGATATAGTTTTTATTACATATTCAAGTTGATTTTGTAAAAATTAGCTTGTGTGTGAACTTTCATAAAAAAAAACACTGTGTTGTTGGTCGTTTGCCCATAATTGCCCTAAATCTAAATATCATCGTCAGATTGTGAGGGTCTGAATCGGGATTCATTATTTCTGTATTCTATCATTTTAGGCAATTTTTTCTATTCGTTATACCTTTTGCCGATCATTCTTTATTCCATGTATTCTAGAACCTCATCATTTTCTTTTCTATGTATTTGTCTGGTTATTTTCTGTTTTCTTCATTCTTTTGTCAATAATTTTCATCCACAACGTCATGTATAATGGAAGACGATAAACATTTTAGTATACATAGCACCCGTTGTCAATTCTCCCCTGATATACAAACCACATGTAGTTATTTCTCACTTGGACACAGGACTTATATATATATATATATACAACTCGTCTAAACATCAACCCAACAATGTTAGATCTGTAAATTTGCTTTCGCAAATTTTTTGTTCTTCCCTCGCCGGGATTCGAACCCATGCTACTGAGATATCGTGATATATATTTTACGTAATAGTAACGAATGGAATTTTATCGGACTGGCTTGTTAAATGTATTTTGATCTGACAACAAGAATACATTTGTTTATCATAATTTTTTACTTTATCTAAAATTAAGAATGGAAATGGGGAATATGTAAAAGAGACAACAACATGAAAACAGAAAGCCACCAATTATATTTGATCATGCTTTAGTTTCGAAAAAGGCATCAACCATCGTATTTTCAAAAAATCTCTACAAGGATGATCAAAGTTTTAACGACCTTGAATGGCTATACAGACTGAGCCCTCGCACGGTCGGTCACTAAAATTGCCGAATTTAAGAAATTTTTTATCAAGAGATAGGCTTTACCTAGCTTTAGGCCCCGGGTTTTAAAAATATCCATTTAGGAACCAAATTGTGGCTTCTTCATATTTAATTTTGTCGAAGAGAACAATTACAAAAAGTGCAACATGCGAGAAGAGGTTTCATTTTCGCTTACATTTTTTTTATTGCAGTGACTAATCTTTTGAGGTTACGTCACGGAAATATATTTCAAATGAAAAGGTGCAATTGGATGCATCCCTAAAAAAATTTTTTAAAAATAATATAGAGATAAAATTACGTCTATTCGTCCATCAGACAGCAATCCTACATAAAAACAAGTAGGTTATCTGACCTATAGAATAAAAATTTAACTTTAAGCATAACCCGCGCTGATATCAACTTTCTAAGTTCTGAGTAAAATTCAACATACATGCAGGACTCTGAAACGTAAAATATACGAAAGTTTTTTTTTTACGTACGATACACGGAGAGTGCCATTCCCTAAATACAAACGGGTCCACAAACTATTATAATGTAAGGGTAAATGAGGATCTCATTAGAGGAACAAAGTAAAGATGCATGCTGAAGGAACAATAATTTCCACACGAAGAACATCAAAAAGGACGATCTCTCAATTAGTATGCAACTGTAACTAATACATCCATAGACATTAACACTAGTTAATGCTTTATATACTGACATTGAAACAAATACACTGCTCATATAAAATTTGGCATTACTTTCCCGGGAAAAAGAATACGTTTCCACAATTAAAGTCTACACTTCCGGAAAAAAATACCTTACTTTTCCGAGAAAATAGTACAATTCCGGTATGTTCAGGCAAAAGTAGTAATATCTTTTAAAGTCAAATCCTAGGGAAAGGATGCACACAAGAGCTAACTGTACACATTCTGGTATGTTGTGTGGTTGAGATGCTGTCTCTTTTACGTCTTTATCACATCTTCTCTTCATATATGTACGCGACTTTGATATCGTCATGCATGGACACAATACTTCACTACATTCGTTCCATTTTCGTATTTTGACATGATTAATATACAAATAAGAAGATGTGGTATACTTGACAAATTCGAGTATTTATACTATATATAACATAGGTGATGTCATGATCACAAAACTTCCAATAATTTTGACATTGATCATTAGTTATATTTTACTATTTTGTAAATTTGAGTTATTGACAAACAATCGCAGGTCTTTATTTGTAGCACGTTCCTTAGTTCACGTTTCCGCAAAAAGAAAAAAGAGTTTTCTTCTCGCACTTTAACAGCCCTTTCCCGCAATTATTTTCAAGATAATTTCATATAACACATTATGAAATCCCGACCAATGAAATTTATTTGAATATTAAACGTGGCCTAAGAGAGCACCTAGATTAAACTTGGGAAGTTAGAATAGCCAATTATTTTTTTTTATCTAGTAATTACCGCTAAAATATACATTACCGCTAAAATATGCCTTACACAATTATATGACAGAAACATTTTATCCGACGTGCTTTACAATGTTTAAGTTACCTTTTGGTCTTAAAAACGTTTTTGAATGCCGCAAATATAAAAATATATTTTTTTTTTTTAAATATTCCTTTTGGACTAGGGCCGACCGTGCGAGGGCTTAATAGCCAGTCCACTTCGTCAAATGTTCATTTCTTGCAAGAATTATTTTACATGCGGACATAACGATAATCCCTTCGTAAACCCACTTCAAATTTCATTTGTCGTTTGCTGCTTTTACAGAAATAACACACATTTTAACCAGTGACCGGTATTACAATTTTACACAGGTTTAAAAGTTCATTGAGCTGTTACTTTAATTACAAGTTTTAGCAAGACGAAACTGTTTACTAAATGAATTTAACAAATGTCAAGCTCATCTAGATCAATTTTATTATTTAACAAAAAAATGTTTTTAATTACAAGCTATTTTAAATGGTATAAATGTTAATGTTTTTTTCTTACCGAAAATATAATATGCCTCTATTAAAACTTATTGTCTATTGATTAGAAAAAAAATCTTTCACTTCTAGGTTTGTAATGAGCACAATTACGACCTTCTTATTATCTTTCCGGTTTTTATTTTTTCGCAGATATATTTAAAAGACCATACCTTACTTACATGCCACGAGTTTTCATATTAGTAAGCAATATTGAAAACGAATAATTTGATATAAAGAGCTATTTTATTTTTAACAGATTAACACTTTGTGCTTTTTAAATCGTGCATCAATATTTATAAATTTAGTTATATATCTATTGTTCATTCGTTTATCTTAATTGTGAAGCATGTTTATATATTCAGATTTAAATTTTTTATTAAAGTCTCACCACTTGTATAACATTATACATTCCAATATACATATAAAACATTACGTATAGCATAAATATTGGAAACATATATAAAACTAACCACCAGTAAAATATCTTAAATCGATAACGCTCGGAGCAGATTAATGATAGATACACGAGGATGCTGTTCTGCTTGAGTGATCTACCTTAAAAAAAGGCGGACACTTTAAAGTTTAAAAGGACTAAACATCAGTTTGATTCAGTTTAACGGGGGCGTGGCTAATTAGTTTGACGCAGTTTAACCACATCTCAAATTAACTTGAATGACCGCAAGGGAAACTATTTGACTGGTATTAAAATGATTTGATATGGATTGAAATGCATTAAAAATAATTTTTAATTTTTGTCAATCTTTATTCAATTTTCATTAATCTTTTTTAAATGCCGTTAATGCGTTTTTGTCCGTTCAAGCTAAATTCGAGTTACTAGTGTTCCAAGCACATTATACTTGTGTCTACATAATACAATTGAGACTTTAAATTTCCACTATATATTAATTGGTCAATGCCATTGTTTAATTTGAATAGTATACCTCCAACTTGTATTAAAGAAGGTAATTCTGACACAGTTAAGAACCTTGGAGATAGATTTAATGTCTGACAGATGTGTTTGTACATAGCATCACCCTCATGTAAAGTACAATTTAGGTCTTCAGTTGTCCAATTACCCACAGGATTAATTGTTGTAAAGAGAATGAAGGATAAACAGTTTGGAACACATTGTCTTCCTATACTCATTTCAGAAAATATATTTGAACCTTGGTGATAATCACCGTATATAAATGATTTTCTGTACCTCGCCATGGTACGCACTCTTACAACATATAACTTTTCCTTATTAATATAAATAAACTAGAATGTATTAGCATATTCAATGACTTCTATCCTAGAAAAAGTACATGTAGTTCATAATGATAGCTTAGTTATTTTATTGTGTGTATTGCAAGAACAGCAAGTAACACAATGATAAATGTACATTGCAACATGCCAACTCTTTCCATGAATACTTTTTCTAGAAACAATTACTCCAAGCAAATTATTTCCAAGTATAACTCCAAGAAACTTTTTCCAAGATAAGTCAATAAAATTATTTCCAAGTATTACTCCAAGAAACTTTTTCCAAGATAGATCAATAAAATTATTTCCAAGTATAACTCCAAAAAACTTTTTCCAAGATAGATCAATAAAATTATTTCCAAGTATAAATCCAAGAAACTTTTTCCAAGATAGATCACAATAAAATTATTTCCAAGTATAAATCTAAGTAACTTTTTCCAAGATGGATCAATAACTAGCGTTAGAAATGGTCAATTGTCACCTATGAAGATACCTGGTCCTATCATATGTTGTGTGTATACTATAGTAAGACACGAAGATAACACTTGCTTCTATACTATACTTCAATAGTATGCTTGTATTTAATACACTCTCATTAGGAAGCTAGCAATGTCACAATTGTTGTTATCACAGACACAGTCACTGGATCTTGGCGTATATCAATTTACGTCAAATTACATGTCTTGATGGATAAAAAATACTTATTGAGTCTTGTGTACTGATAATATATTATATATCTTCTCTGAGAAATGAATTATACTATACAAGAACTGGAACACACTACATGCGCATCCAAAAGTGGTAAACTAATCAGTTTATTGATGGTGGCAGCAAAATGGTAAAAGTAGAAGTTCTCTTTTCAAGTAACACTATAATTGTACTACCCTTCAGTCTTCAGTATAGCATTGTTGCCTTCAGTCGTTCAGAAATAATTACAGTTTTTTACACATCAACAAATTTTCAGGACAAGAAAACATTAGGTCTACATCAAGACTTCGGACAAGAGAAAAGATACGTACATACAACCCGTGTAAATGTGTAAAAGAAATATGTCTGGTTAGACGACGTATAAAAAGAAGGAGACAATAGTAGATATATTGCATTACGTTACTTTCTACCTAAAATCACGTGGATATGTTTACATATTTAGACTTGACCCAGTATGACCCGTACCAGTGTTTTGGGTTACCACCGTTGTTTAGACACTAGACTCGAGTCATGTATGATACAATAAAATACTAAAGCTTCTACTACTAATTATGTGAAGTGAATCTGTTTATTTTGTACACTTAAAATGTTTTACCTGATATCTATCTGTTTGTTTCCTTCTCAAAGTTCTTGGTCTGTCAAAATTCTTCAGGCTTCTTCAAAACATACGTATTACTGCGCCCGGAAGTGAAGAAATTTAGACAAATCCTCGTAAAATAATGTTATTTTCTTTTTTATGAAATCCATTTTGTTATAATTATATTATAATGATCAAAAGAAGTTACGATCAATTAGGCATTTGCATTTTATTCTATGGAACGTTTATGAACTATTTTTCCATAGCTGTAAGTCGGTCATTTTGGCGGGAATTCATATACACATGGAGGTGCTCCTAGTGAAAGAGCTTCTACGTAGATAGACTGGTTCCCGATCGCAATTTTCAGTATGTTACACATATACCAAAGAGCTAATGCCTGGAACGTATACGTAGTACCGTAAACCAGGATAATACGTAGACCACATACATAATTGATACCGAAATCGAAAACAATAACGTCTTACGGCTTCACGTGCATAAACCGAAATGCACTTTGAATTGTATATAATGCAATATAATGCATGTTCAGTCGACCTTTCATTGTTATATCAACGTCTGAACTGATTTAAAAACATCTTTAGATGGCAGATAACACTCGAAATTGACCCGACCTCTATCCACACGGAATTCAAATAATGATAGTTTGTAAATAGGTTGACTGCTTATAATGCAAAATACACATTAATAAAAAAAGTTTTTAAAACTTAAAAATAACACTCATCGTTTCTTTATTTCCCAATGTAAATGAAATGAAACGAAAAACATTTAATATCACAAAGTGTAGAGGAAAGAATTCAATATTTCCGGATCTTTTTTAAGCCTACAGACCCCCCACGTAGACATGTCGGAAGGAAATATTAACCTGGCAACCATAAAGGCATTTAAAGCACTGCCTTTAAAAACCAAGGTAAACATAATAATGAAAACTGTGGCAGTGTTGCTTCAATTTTTTTTTAAGATTTGAAAGAACAAACATTTAACATTCGTATATTGTACATTTATGTTTATTTAATGAATTGATTATTAAGGCAAATTAATTAATATCTTATCAAGGTTTTCAAAAGCAAAAGCAAGGCATATATCAATGCATATTTTTTATGGTGAGTCTGTAGTGGTACAAGTTCGCAGTACAAGTTTGTAATAGTATGAATGGACTTGCTTCCCTGGAAGGAACACTGAGTTTGAGTTCTACAGTACAAAAGTTATGAGACACAAATCAGACAAATGTTTACTACTACCATGACTACAGGGATCAAAGGTGAGGTCTGATTGACCTGCCCATAGTAAATGTAAATGACCCCCCCCCCCCCCTCCATGATGTCACTCCATACCAAGTTTGAAAATTTTTATAGGCCTAGAAATAATTTAAAAAATAATTAAAGTAAATTCAATTAACCTAGACTTATTTTTGCATCAATAAAATTTTATAATAAACAAAAAATAATTGTAGCAGGATGCTGTTACGAAGTCTCCCAAACAAAGCTCCCATAATTCGTCATTCCCATGGTCGCCTGACATTGGGCAAAGTCCAGTACACATTGGTTTGGTCTAGTAAAGTGATATGCATATGTGACGCCTAGGAGATTGACCCTGTATGTCATTCAAATCTTTTTGAAATGACGAACAGAAATAAATATGGTTTAGGGGTGGGTTTCTCAACCGTTTATAAGTTCTCAAAAAGGGGGGGGGGGAGTGATCCCCAGGGAACTCGCCCTATATTTCATTTGATTTGTTATATTGTCCCATACATGAACATATATGGTTTAGGGGTGGGGATCTCTACCATTTACAAGTTCTCAAACAGAAGGGGGTGGGGTGACGCTGGGGATTCCTCCAAATTTCCATTTGATTTGTTATATTGTCCCATACAAGTATATATATGGTTTAGGGATGGGGATCGCGACCGTTTACAAGATAAAAGCACATTTTCAAATTGAAGGGGGTGGGATGACCCCAAGGGACTCACCCTATATTTCATTTGATTTGTTTTATTGTCCTGTTGTCATTACTGAAGACCGCATGTGTCTATCACTTACTGTTTTTCGAGTAATAGTCATTAAAAAATTAAAAAAAAAAAATCCCATTGGGCTTTACAGTAAACCCCTCCCTTCTTTAGGCCCTCAAAATACCCCTAAATAGTCCCGAATGCTCCGCTAGACATGTTAGTCTAACATTTTATGAAACCCTAAGTAAATCTGACAAGTGGTTCGAGTTGTCTTCTTAGACGGTCAGACTTGTCTCTGGGACGAATTGTTCTGCATTTCTTAAAATTTTTTGTATTCAAGAATTAAAAGTATGAAAAAAGTGTCCAATCAGTTATAAATAACATTTTAGCCTGCTAGATTATAACACTGGCACCTTTTTCAGCATTCGTTGAGAAGAACACAAATCTAGGGTGATAGCATAAAGCAGCTTAACTGCCTAAAAAATATATAATGTAGAGAAATAATGATCATGACAATAGCAAATATTAGATAACTAACTTAACTTACTGCTTGGTGCTTTGATTTGTGTTTCATCTTCATCCTCACTGACCTCTGGGGTGTCTTTTCTCAGGTCCTCTTTATAACTAAGTTTGTCTTTACTAGGAGTATTTGATTTACTTTTCTTTCCTATAAAAATAATTTTATTCATTGATAAACACAAGATATCAAGGGTCTTTGCTGAAGTAAATTCAAGTGTAGACTCATCATTTTTTTAAAAAGGGTTGTGCACCCACTAACATGATAACCTCGCCACATTCTGTATGTGCCTGTCTTAAGTCAGGAGCCTGTAATTAAGCATGTTAAGTGGTTGTCATTTTTTGCTGTGTTACATACTTTTTTTTTGTTCATTGTTTTGAACATAAATAATTAGGCCATTAGTTTTCTCGTTTGAATTGTTACGTTTGTCAATTTAGGGTCTATTATAGCTGACTATGCTGTATGGGTTTTGCTCATTGTTTAAGGCCAATGAAGGTCGTACAGTGACCTATAGTTGTTAATTTCTGTGTCATTTGGTCACTTGTGAAGATTTGTCTTATTGGCAATCATACCACATCTTCTTTTTTATATTAAAAACAGTTTTTTTGGAGAAAAATATCCCTCATCAGGGGGATAGTTACTCATTCAGGGGGGTTTTCCCTAACCTGATAAACTAGGTCGCTGGGTCATATTGAGTGTAGGGAGTTTTGGAAATCCATGCACCTCTGAAAATTGATACCTGCTTTTGGTATATTACCCATAATATGGGATAATATTCATTTTGAAAGCCATTTAAGTTTTCACTGTTTTCTAATTGATGTAACATTTATGTGTGTTTCAATGCAGCAATACAAGATTAGTGACATATTGTAGGTATTCCATTCCTATGGTACCAATTATGTCCCTAAAATAGCAGACTTGTTCTTGTACTGTTATGAATCACAGTTTATGGCCAAACTCAGTAAAGACCAGTCTGAATTGCATCAAATTGATAAATTCAACAACATTACCATTATCTGGATGATATTTTTTCTTTAAAGAATTCTCTAAATATACCGCCAGAATTTACCCACAGGAACTTACCTTAAATAAATCAAATATTAACAGCAATAAGTCATGAAAGTGTCCTTTTCTAAATTTAGACATTCAGTTTTACACCAGAAACTCAACACAAATTTACGACCTGACAAGGGATGATTTTTCTTTCCCTATTGTTAATTTTTATTTTTCTGACAGTGATGTGCTTTTGGCACCATCTAACAGTCACTGGTAGACCTATTTGGCTAATGACCACGATTTATGGACAATCTCAGGTGTACTTGGAGAATCTGCGTACTTGGAGAATCTGCGCTGAACGGATAATTATTAGAGATTCCTCCTAAATTTGCTGTGTCACAGAAGATAAGTCTTGTCATCAGGAGATTTACTGTGTCAACAAGAATTAGCCGTTTGTCCTATAAAACTAGTGTGTATTGAGTCGTCAATAGAACCAGTGATGTGTGAGCGACGATAATTAATAGATCGTTGTATATAGATGTTTACAGAATCCGTTATGCGTGAGCGACGGTTATTAATAGATTGTTGTATTATGGTACAGATTATGATATATAGATGTTTACAGAATATGTTAAAAACAAAGTAACTACAATTGTTTGAGATATAAGGTAGTTTCGAAAATATATTATATAATTTATCTGTAAATTTAGACAGAAACAGATTATATAGTGATATATCTCTGGTTTAGATTACTTTTTTAATAAATAAAATAAACTATCCATTATCACTGAACTAGTATACATATTTGTTTAGGGGCCAGCTGAAGGACACCTCCGGGTGCGGGAGTTTCTCGCTGCATTGAAGACCCATTGGTGGCCTTCGGCTGTTGTCTGCTCTATGGTCAGGTTGTTGTCTCTTTGACACATTCCCATTTCCATTCTCAATTTTATTAAACTCGATGTTTGTGAGTACAATCTGCCGATACCTATATTTTGGCATTGTACTAGGTCATCATTTGGCCATGTTTTTCTCTACCTGTTAATGACGTCTTTATACCTATACTAAATCCATAGGGTGTTGGATGTGTATTGATTGAGTTTTAAGACGGATTTGTCTCATTGACATTATTGAAAGCTGCAAGGTTGACTATAAATTATAATTGCTTACAAGTTACATCCACTGTATTTAAACTTTGGCAGATAGTTGTCTTATTTGCAATCATACCGCATCTTTTAATCTTTATATAATACAGTGTCAGTACACAAACCAAGCTATAATTCTGGGCCCTTATGCCAAGTTATGGCTATGTCGTGATAGATTGTTTTCATCCCCGTGACAACATGACCCAAATAAATTCTTCACCCTTTCTTGAAGACTTTTCGTGCGCGTCTACTATATGCTGAATAACGTCTTCGTCCGCAACAAAACTGACAGATACACATTTTCTTCGTGGACGACTGTTCATTTTTCTTCTTTCCCGCAAAATAGCTCTTCAAAATAAAGGAGCACAAATGGATAAAGTATAAAAAACTTAACAAATGTTCCGGTGTCGTTCCTTAATCGTGACGAAAAAATTGCAGAGTGTCAAAAATATGAGAGATTAGTGAAAGTAAGATTTTTTTATAACGAAATTTGAAGTTTTCAATCCTAGAAATCCAACTAACCTACTGACTTGAACTTAACGGTATAGTTATATATTTCACTGTTCACAAGAATAACTAATTATAACTTATTATATTTTCAGTATAAAACCCAGTACAAAAGGATTATCCCCAAAATGCACATATAAACATAATGTATTTTTAAGACATTACAAAAAAAAAATAAACATATCAATGATTTGCGTCTATTGATGATTTTCTGATTAGATAGATAACTATATAATGGCCATGATATGTCTCCTACCTGTGTATCTTTAGACTGGTATAATTTTACTGTTCAGTCTCTTCTATTCAGAGCTGCCTCACATGCGGCTGAATTTTCTTCTTTTTTTTTTCTGGCTCGTTGCGCTTCAATTCTGCATAACTATATATAGCTACTTTTTGATTGCCAGTGCGTAATAGTTTCCATGCTTAGGCTGTCATCTCGTCTGACTTTAATGCGCTTTATTTGTTAGTTGATGCTATTGTAGAGAATGCTAATGGAGTCTTGAGCAAAGAGGGAATTACATAGGGCCAATGACTCTGGAGGTTCAGAAATCAAGTTTGATATGCTTTATATACCTTTTTCTTCTTATTTGTCTTCTTATGAGATTTTTATCAATAGTCAGTTAAAGCTCTTGTTTTGATTTGTTATTATATATGCATACCATATACCAGAAATGCCGACATTAAATTGAAACTTACTTACTTAATTTCCTTCTATAGATTTTCCTGATTTTTTTGGGGGGTTGCATACCTTTGTATACCAATATTTATATATGAGACAGGTGCTACCTGATGAGCTTTAGAATTGTTATAAGTTTATTGCAATCAGCATATAAGAAAATGCTACAGCACCAACAACATATGTAATAAAGTAAGCGACAAAATATAAATGAAAACAGAAAGCAAAATAATAATAATAATAAAAAACAAAACAAATATAAAACAAATAGTACCTTATAATCCACTCTATCAAAGCTTATTTTTAATGATGCATCATAGCTTTATTATAGAATCATATTATCATATTTAATAAATTTCAGCACAGTTGATTCGTTGTTACAACATGCATGGTACTTAAAAAGATCCGTAACTTCACACTTTCGGCACTGAGCTTGTTGGTCGATAAAAAATTCGGTGGGCAATCTGCCATATGAGAAATTCTATAATGCAAAATAAAAATGAAAATGATATCATAATTGATTTAACAGTGCAGGTCCAATATTTTCAGATACAATTGAAACTTATTGCAATGTAAACGAATTTATTATACTTCACGTTAAAATGCCATATTTTGATTGGCTACTACGAGAGTGTTAATTTACTCTATCACATCTGGGAACAGTATATCTAATGGGAAATGAATCTGATACGCTTTTCAGTATAAAATTGATAAAATCTCGGACTCCCCGAGACTTCCCAAGATTTACGGATTTTGGTAGCGTCTGACTGAAAAACTATCAGAACTGCTCAACAAATTTTATTATAAACCACATAACTCTAATTGTAAATAAATACAAGTTTTGTCAATATATATGTTCCTGATCACATGACTGAGCGGGTGACAATTTTTTTGAATGTCACCCTCTCGTCCCGACCAATCAAAAGTCGATAATTTAAAGGACAATGAATTGAATTTGCATCAAGTTATTAAAGACAATGCTTAAATTCTACGTTTTGGCTCAGATTCTATTATTTGACTGTCAAAATAAAAAAAAATAAAACATCTTGCTTCATTTCTGTTGATTTTTCTAATGCCCGTAACGTTGTTATGTACGTGACGTCAAAGAAAATACTTTTAAATAAAATTCATCTGTAAAAGACAATAATGAGAGGACATTCAGTATAATAAATTAAATAAAACATAGCTGAGAGGGTAATAGAGCAGATTGGTACCCCTCGAAAAAGCATCAACCTTGGCTTCGCCGCGGTTGACAATGTTTTCTCGGGGTAACACTCTGCTCTATCACCCTCTCAGCTATGTGTTATTTATATAATATTATTTAAATAGTAAAGTTTGAATGCTTAATTGTTTGATTAATACGTCACCGTAATTATTTATGCAGTTTCCAATTAGTAGTTATATTGAATTCCAGTATAGTTAGAATTACTTACATGCACTTCCACATATAATAATTATACTGATAATTTCTAATGAGATTTTAGTCTTTCTTTTTTGTCATAGGTGAGTTTAGTAATGATGATTTGTTTTATTGTTTTATCGCAATAATATCTCATTCTCATAACCATTGCAGATACATAGGTACAGAGAGGGTGCAAAATATGTACATGGATATGCATCTATTTACACAATACATATATACCATACAGTGGTTTCAAAATAATATACATTTTAGCGAGGAGGACCCACATGTTTATTTATACACTTTATAAACTTACATAGTCTTTTTAGCTCTGACTGTTTGTTTTATTTGCTCATCAATTTTCTAAACTTCAGTGTATTAACACGAGCCAAATAGTACTTATCAAGGTATAATTTTCTACTGTCGTGAAAAAATGGACATTCTACAGATAATGAAATTCGTCTCCAATGCTACAAATATTACAAAGATGACATTCTCTCATTTCTATTAACATTATTTCACTTCCCTGTCTCTATTTGGGAGTCTGTGGTTTGTGGTTCTATATCTACATAAAATAATACTTTCGTGCATACCCAAGATATCGAAATATTTTTCAAAATTTAATTCTAACTTAAAAATTCTATAATTTACTGCTTTTGTAGACTCTTGTTATTGTGTAGTCTACAACTGTTTGTATTGGTCTTGTAATCGCAACTTTAGGGCATTTGTTTATATGTCATTACCAAAACATTGAGAAATCCAAATATTTGAAAAAACACATTCATCCAATATATTTTTAACTTTACTCACAAAAAATGTACGTACATTATTAACAGTAAATAGTGTTCTTAATAGTGTATATGCGATCGAAGATAACTAAGTCTCTTTAGCAGATACTGATTTACACCAATAAGATACGATTTTTGATTCAATATCAATGTCTAAAGGATATCTACCAAGTTCTCCGTACACCATATAGGTAGGTGTGGAATTTGTCAGTTTCAAAAGAAGTTTTATACAGAATTTCAGATGAATTCTTTCTATAATTTCAACATTACCATGCCCAAAAATTTCACATCCATACAAATGTATGGGTTTCATAACTTTATCGAAAAGATCTAAGCGACACTGAATGGAAATATTATGTCTGCGACCTGATTTTAACACATTAAACATAGCTTTTGTGGCTTTTTCTGCTAGGTGTTTCTGTGCTATTTTAGTATTACCAGTTCTAAATAATAATATGCCCAAATAGTTAAATTCTTTAACAATTTCAATGTCAGTGCAGTCTTTATCAAAATGTAAATTTGACGGCATTCTGCCTCTAGAAAAAAATCATCACTTTAGTTTTCGTGACGTTCACTTTAAGCTTCCAAACACTACAGTATTCACTGATAGAATCCAGCTGTTTCTGTAAATCATCAGCACTTTCTGCCAATAGTACTGTGTCGTCTGCATTTAGGTTTACAAACAGTTTCAAATAAATTTGAAGCTTGGACTCAATTTCTTTGCAAATGAGACCGCCTACCACTTCATCATGTTCATACTAAAGTTATTGTCTAACAGGAAGAGGTCAGTGTCGACATCTCCCGGAACGTGTAGCGCGGCCAATACTCCCGGAACGTGTAGCGCAGCTAATGCTTCGTTCCTATTCTATCATCAGAATACCTGATATTAGATTTTGGCTGAACAGAGAATAACTCGAATATAACTCACCATTTTATTCACAAATGATTTTAAAACAATCAAGTAAAACATAGTCAAATCTTCGACTAGTACACTAAACATGCGAAATATATTATGTCATTATGTTATGCAATTCACGTGAAATTCACATTGGATTGACGTGAAACTCACATGAACTGATTTCACGTGGGCTTCACATATCAGTTCAGTTTAGGTGAAATTCAAGTGAATTCAAGTGAATTTCACCTGCAATAATTATCTAGATGCAATTACTTGAACAGATTGATCACAAAGACACAACTAATTTTTAACATTTATGTTTAAGCAATGGGTATTTGGCACTTTAAGACATATATCTAAAGTGTGTATGCCATGCAATTGTGAATTCCCAAAAACATGGGAAATTACATGTGCCTGGTTTTTCTCTCTCTGGATTTAAAGGTAAAAGAAAATGGCAAATAAATAAACATTCATTACCATTGTCTATATAAGTTATCCATGTAGACATGTGAACCCTCGAAAGGATATATTTCCCGAGGCTATTCCCTCGATATAAACTTTATACTGAATAGATATCTATAGGAGCTGCTACGCAGCAAAAAAAAAAAAAAACAACAAACAAACAAAAGAAGAGCTGAGCGCTGTAAAGAACAAATTGAGAGTTCTGTTGAATATACCTGGTTTTAAGATATGTGCAACTATGACAAAATTATTATATCATTATAATCAGTGTCTTTTCAGCAATAATTGGGACCAAAATATTTGAAAATCTAAAACTTAATATAAAAATTGAGAAGTCCAAGACCCCAAATGAATAGTAAGGAATGTGGGTTTTTATGCACCCTAAAAACCTAGGGTTCAAGGGCCCAAGATTGCGACCACCGTGGAATTCCTCTCACATAAAATATAAATGATATATTCCGATTAAGAACGTATGACGTCTGTTACATATTTCGACCAATGAAAAAGCTGTCCAATTATATGAACACATAAGTATGTTAATCCCCCTAACACAAATAAGTTTTAGGAAATAATTTTTTAATCGGATTATGGTGACATAGATGATGCAACACACTGTGTCATTTTTCACCCAATGAAAAAGCTGCATATCAATAAAACGGTAAAAGGATGTTTATCCCTTGCCAGGGATTAAGTCGTCATCTGGAAGATAATGTTGTCATAGGAGATTTAAATATCGTTGTACGTACTGTTCAATTCCAACAAACAAAAATTAATACTTTGTTGATTATACTTAATTTACGAAATTGATAAAACAATGAAATGCAACAACATCAGTAGACGACGTCACCATCAACAATATACGTGACGTCATGAAGCCCTCATGAGATTTACTAACTCCCTACGCATCCATAGGGGGTCACCACACGACGGCGTTTAACCAATCACAACGTCATGATTTACCGGCGGTGCGATAAAATCAGTAAGTTAACAACAATAACCTATTGCGAATTGACTTTTAAAATGTTGCGTTGGTGGCTTTTTAAGGTGGTACCTAACACTACAGGGAGATAACTCAAGTAAAAGGGAGTAAAATCAGCTAAACGTTTTAATTACGTTGTGTTGTTAAGGGAATATTAAGCTTCTCAATGATCAAAGTTAGTGTTTGTCAAACTGCTATATAACCAGTCTAATTTTTCTGATAAATTGGTTGGTTCAAATTTTTTGAAATTTTTATATTTTTGTCAAAGGGTCAAAGTAAATACTTTGTCAAAATTTTATGAAAATTAAACGAGCCAAATTAATTTTAGTGAAGGTGTTGGGTACCACCTTAAACCGTCTTTGTTTCTTATTTTTTGTGTCGCTTTAAAACTTTAAAGCTTTTAGCTAGCTTTAAAACCAGGCTTAATCCACCCTTTTCTACATAAGAAAATGCCTGTACCAAGTCAGGAATATGACAGTTGCTATCCATTCGTAAGTTTGAGCGTTTGATTTTGCCATTTGATTAGGGACGTTCCTTTTGAATTTTCCGCAGAGTTCAGTATTTTTGTGATTTTTCTTTTAACAAGTCTATTAAACTTTCAACATGGTCATGTAAAATATTGCGTTTTATGGTTAATTTTCTTTAATTTCATTTTGAAGACGAAATACTATGCGCCAAGTGTTACACGCACATCTTATTACGGCACCTACTGTAGTGGATACTGTAGCGGATTACAAGGAAGCCAATATTGTTTTAACGGAAACCATGTTATATAAGTATGATCCAAATCAATCAATAAAAGATGATGGAACAAAACAAACAAAAAATCTAATTATTAATACATATATACGTTCACGGACCTATATTCTGTCGATGCCTATATTTTGGCAAATGCGCGAGGTCATGTTTTTCTCTGACGGTTAATGACGTCTTTACACTAAACTCATAAGATGTTCGATGTGTATTGATTGATATTTTAGTCTTAGATATAAGAATTTTTATAAGTTGTTATTGGCTTTTAACTAGCTTTCAGTTACTGCGAGTACGCTCATATCTGTACTATGTGTGTTTTGTGCTTTTGTAGTTGTTTTTGTGGGTTTTTTTTGATGAGTCAAGCCCTTTTTCAACTGATTTTTATAGTTTGTTCTTATGTTGTGATGTTTACAAATTCCAAAACTGTCACGTGCTAACTGAGCGTTTGCCACCCGCAAATATATTTAACCCCGCTTCTATCTGAAAGCACCTGTCCTTTCCGTACGGTGACATATAGTAAATAACTTCTATGTCATTTGGTCTCTGCTTGAGAGTTGTCTCATTGGCAATCATACCCCATTATCTTTTTATGCCCAACCTACGATAATAGAGGGGCATTATGTTTTCTGGTCTGTGCGTCCGTTCCTTCGTCCATCTGTTCGTCCGTCCGTCCAATCGTTCGTCCGTTCGATTGTCCGTTCGTCTGTCCCGCTTCAGGTTAAAGATTTTGGTCAAGGTAGTTTTTGAGGAAGTTGGAGTCCAATCAACTTGAAACTTAGTACACATGTTTCCTATGATATGATCTTTCTAATTCATATGACAAATTAGATTTTTGACCTCAATATTACGGTCCACTGAACATAGAAAATGATAGTGCGAGTGGGGCATCCGTGTACTATAGACACATTCTTGTTTCTATATAAACAAACAAACTTACAAATTTATAAATGCCGACGATATTATTGCATACTAACTACATCTACAATCTTTCATGCAATAATAGATACTTTTTGCCGATTAAACTATTATGGTTCCGAGACAAAAACTTGCCATTACAGGGTTTAGGCAATTTGTATGTATTTTGATATGGGCTGCTCTCTGGCGCCGGAGGGTCTCAGCAAGTGGAATTATACATCCTCGTTGAATTCCTATCTTTTTGATCAATTTTAGTAAATGTACTGTATAGTATATATTCCTCATGTTTAATTATGAAAATATAACGTTCATTGAATCATGTGAAATTACTGTAACGGTGCGCATGCATTGCATCCAATAACTGTTAGTAGTGCACTCATTCAGAAGGAGGAAAAAAAAGAAAAATAAACAATTAGAAAGGATAATTTCTTCTCGTCCTTCAAAAGAATAAGTCACAAAGCTTACAATTCTAATTTCTCATATCACGATGTTAAAGAGAGAGACAATCTATTTTAATGTTGGAATTATTGGATGACTAATTAGGTTGACCTTTCATTTAAATTAAATTGCTATTTTAAGTCCTTTTTTTGGTCATATAGCTTATGACGTATTCAAGATATGTATTACTCAGTAAGGAAACTGCAACCAGTAAGCAAAAGTCGTGTTTTGTCTCGACTGCGACGAATGTTTCAGAATGAAACACAAAGTTAGAGATTTCAGTCTGGTGGCGGCGACGACGTAAACTACATACGGAGTATATATATCCCAATTGATACGATATTCCCGGGCTTGTATTTCCTATCATGATTTCCTTGATAGAGGACTGCTGCTCACAAGGAAGCTATTAAACCAAGAGTTTCAAATGGTGAAGTTGAAATCATCCCTTCGTAAATTTTACGGACTACATCACGAGTTGGTTGACCGTTATGGAATAACCGTTTCACAGATGATATCGGATATGTTCCTTATGTCGTAACTACAATACCCTTCCCTTTTCACGAATGTGACCTACCGAATTAGACTATTTGCCGGATTTGTAATAGCATAAGCAACACGACGGGTGCCACATGTGGAGCAGGATCTGCTTACCCTTCCGGAGCACCTGAGATCACCCCCTTTTTTTGGTGGGGTTCGTGCTGCTTAGTCTTTAGTTTTCTATGTTGTGTCTTCTGTACTATTGTTTGTCTGTTTGTCTTTTTATTTTTAGCCATGGCGTTGTCAGTTTATTTTCAATCTATGAGTTTGACTGTCCCTCTGGTATCTTTCGTCCCTCTTCTATTGAACAATGCTTCATAGTTTGTACAAGGATACCTCATGTTGCGAAATTTTTCTCTGTCAAATTTCGTTTTGCCTAATTTCAAACTTACTATGCGTAAAAGGATAACCATATTTGTCCTTACATTAAGGATTCTTGCAAGTCAAGGTTTGTCTTACCTGAATGTGACCTCCTCTTCATTGTTCAAAAGTCAACGTTGTCTTAGTGGATGAGTATATTTCTAAGAAACTATAAATAATTGATCAAATATATTTTGTGTCAGAGCATAAACTCATTTTCATCTTCATTAGTCAAAGTTTATTTTTCTTGGTAAGGTTGGTTTCACTAAAACTCTAAGCAATTGGTATTATTTGTATCGGGTGTATAGAGTTATTATGAGGTGTACATTATCCTGAGATATTACATCTGACATATCACAGGTAAATAGCTGTTACAAACACCAGTCATAACACAGGTAAATAGCTGTTACAAACACCAGTCATAACCCAGGTAAAATGATAATTGGGATGGTATACTAATTTATAAAAGAAAGGACGGTTTTTTAGGGGTGAGGACGGAAGGACTACTACTTAATTACATTCTTTGTGCATAGAGGTTTGCTTTGTCATTTATGTTTGTTATTTTGATTCTCTGTTCATATTTTCAAACGCTTTGCATAGAACAACATTGTAGCGATAACATTTGTTAAAATGAAATATTTGTTGTGTTTATGTACCTGATAAATGCATTAATCATGTGCATTAATATCTTAATATGATTGAAAGTAAAACTGGTGGCCCTTTCAAGACGACAAAAACATAAAATTTGTTTTCACTTTATTTAAAAATCAATTTCCCCTAAGGTGCGACAACAATGTAGTTTGTTATATAATGTTTTGTCATTTTTAAATACTGAAAAAACCTCAATGTTGACTGCTGTATCCCTATTTTGACATTTGTACCTATTATGTCTGTATGTTTTGTTCACACATCGATGTCAATATAATGGAATTTGATGCGACTGTCAAACAAATGAGAGGTTTGCTAGCTTTAAAACCAGGTTTAATCCACCATTTCTACATAAGAAAATGCCTGTACCAAGTCAGGAATATGACAGTTGTTGTCCATTCGTTTGATGTGTTTTATCATTTGATTTTGTCATTTGATTAGGGAGTGGGTTTCACATATCAGTTCTGTTGAGGTGAAATTCAAGTGAATTTCACCTGAGATTATCATGAATTCAAATTTAAATTCATGTGAAATTCATATGAGTAAAATTTCCCTGTGAAAACATTTGATTAAAAAAACAAAACAATATATCCTAGAACATTGAAAGTATCCAATTCATATCTAGAACAGCAGTTTTCCGAAATGAGATAGTTTGAAAAATGTTCAAATAATAAATTCTCTTAGAAAAATAAAAAAAAATATAGTAATATCGTTATACATATAAGAAAAAATATAGAGACAATTACTTGAACAGATTGATAATAAAGACACAGGAACAACTTATTTTTAACATTTATGTTTAAGCAACTGGTATTTAGCACTATTAATAAATATATCTAAAGGATGTCATGTAATTGTGAATTCATAAAATATCGGAAATTACATGTGCCTGTTTTTTCTCTGGATTTTAAGGAAAAAGAAAATGGCAAATATAACAGACATTCATTACCATTGTCTAAGTTAAAACTTCATGTTTTCATGTTAATCCTCGAAAAAGTTATATTTCCCGAGGCGATACCCTCGATATAAACTTTACACAGAAAAGAAATCTACAGAAGTTCCTCTTCAGCTACAACAAGAGCTGAACACTGCAAAGAATGAATTGAGAATTCTGTTGAATATATCTGGTTTTACGATATGTGCAACTATGACATAATTATTATTTTATTATATTATTATATCGGTGTCTTTTCAGCAATGATTGAGACCAAAATATAAGAAAATGCCTGTACCAAGTCAGGAATATGACAATTGTTATCCATTCGTTTGATGTGTTTGAGCTTTTGATTTTGCCATTTGATTAGGGACTTTCCTTTTTGAATTTTTGTAATTTTACATTTTGACGGCATTATGACAATCTCTTGTTTATTAAATTGTTGTACAAGCAGTCATCTTGCGGACCACAGTGGTATTCTTGTAAATATAACTCACATTCCAAGTATAACTATTTGATGCTTTGTATGTTTCCTGCAAGAATGCTTTTGATTAAATGTTCTTAAATGGTGTTGGCTATATGTACCTGCTTTCTCTCAAGCGGGTTATGACTTTTGAACACCGGTATACTTCTGTTGCTTTATTTAAATAGCGGGGGTGAAAATTTATCAATAAAAATATCAAAGGTATACTAGTTAATACTATCTAATCGAATGACGTTGCAAAGTTTTGCTATAAAGACCAAAGGTATTTAAAAGTAAAATCACAAAAATACTGAACTCAGAGGAAAATTCAAAACGGAAAGTCCCTAATCAAATGGCTAAATCAAAAGCTCAAACACATTTGTCATATTACTGACTTGGTACAGGCATTTTCTTATGTAGAAATGGTGGATTAAACCTGGTTTTATAGCTAGCTAAACCTCTCACTTGTATGACAGTCTAATCAAATTCCATTATATTAGCAACGATGCATTGACAAAAAAACAGATACAAGGTAAAAATGTCAAAAATAGGGGTACAGCAGTCAACATTATGTTATCATCTTAATCCCTATAAAAACAAACAAATGTAACAAAAAAGCACAAATCGCATACATCAATTTGCTAGTCTCGATTAATAATGAAAATAACACAATCTGCATTTCAATTTCTACTGATACTCATGCATCTGATCCTTTATATCATTGAACATGAACATACAATAACGATATCTTATTAGTTTTTCGTTTTCATCAGCATTGTATAGATTTCATAAAACTTCTAATGTTTCCTTTAAAACATTTATTTTCAAAGCTTTGCCTTTAATTACTACTATTACTAGTTTGGATTAATGACGGCTACTTTGTAGAGCATTGCACTAAATTATCATAGAATATAAAAATGGTTACATTTAATTTTCATGTTTTCAATATTTCAGGATATATGCAGCCTATGAACCCATATGGTTATTCTGCCCCACCTCCTCCTGCGTACGGCATGATGTATCCACAAGCACAGCAGGTTTCGCCAGCTTATCCACCGACACCTGGAGTACAGCAGGGGTACGGTGCACCTACCCAGCCACAATACAGTTCTATTCATAATCAACCAGTCTTTGGCAATTTGCCACGTGCAAATATGTAAAATGTTAAAAAATGTTTATATGAAATGCATTTATTGTTTGCACAATCTATATAATTGGGTAAACTATTTATTATTAAATCAATGTATATAGCTAGTACTAACCATTAATGTTTCGTTTGATTTGACGAATTTGAATGTTATTGAAATTAGTAATTATGAATATTTATAAAAGAAAATCTGTATTTGTTGTATATTCTATTTTTTTCCGAATAGTGTACATCATTAATACAAATGAATGATTTGTATGCATCAAGAAGTACATGTAAGATATTTTCGAGATTTCGAGTTGTGTCGCTGCTGAAATTCCCTTAACGAACGCCTAATTTACAAGATACTTTAAAAAAATAAGTTACTGTGTATTCATTTATTTTCGTGAGTACCAACTTTCGTGGATTGAGGAAAACTTGCCTTTACGTGGATATTTGGTTTCGTGGTTTTCCAAATGTCTGCATTTAATCATACAGAAAATTTGCATTTCGTTGAACGTTTAAATTCGTGGTTTCCCTGTTCTCGTGAAATCCACAAAAATTGGTATCCAACAAATAAAAATGATCCACAGTATTGTAAATTTATCAAAAATATGAATGAAAGTTGCATATTTCTTCAAAGATTAAATCTTTCACATAAGGGTAGTTAAAGGGGCATTTACTAGGAGATATTAACAAAAAAAAATTATTTTTTTTGTTCAATCATTAATGAAAGTGAAAAAGTGAATTAATAATTTGCTTTTAGCAGCCAGTTGGTTCAATTTTGTCAACATAAACTTAGAAACATCGCTGAATATATATTCACTTGCAAGTAAATAATTCGGCCGTAATGACTCCGTATTTATGTGACCTTCAATTTAAACCCGTAGCCAGAGATGGGTTACGCATAAAGTAGGCGAGTTCGATTGTTAAAAGAATAGTATGTCAACATTGAAAGTGCACGAATTTTTTCAACAGTAATTTAGTATTAAAGCAAGGCAAAACATGTTTAATGTAAAGTGCACGTTTGATAATTTTGACTGTTTAGGTTCATCTGCATTTGATGGTCACCCATTTCTTATGTTTATTGTATTTCCAGACTTTTTCTCGGAAACACGTGTGGTGCAGACTGAAACCAGTGTTATACCTTGTTGTTCCCTTAACATTGGTTAAACAAAAAAAGTTAAAAAAAAAAACACAATAAGGTTTTCTTTTTCCTAAAATATTCGCTTAAACATATGAATTGAATAGAATTCGGTAAATGAACAGTGTTGTCATGTAAATGATCATGGATCACAATATATACTGACATGGTTTGCATGTGTCTCTCGTTAAAAAACAAAAATATCTAAACCAATAACTTTATGAGTATGAAATTGAGGTCTGTGTTTTGTATTTCACGCATTTGCCGCCAAAGTTTATTCAAAATGCAACAGTTTCATTATTGTTGATTTAACACAATTTTAATCAAATTTAGATCATACCAATTTCAATTTGATAATAGAAATTTCAATATTCAATTTGACAGTTTTTGGGCATAATTCCACTGAGATTGCTTATCTTATTGACTTTTAATTTTCAACAATGGTGGTTGAGTATTATGGTATTTACAAAAAACAAATACTTCACGCTTTTGATAGCTTGTTGGGGGATAAACTAGTTCCAGTGAACAATAAAACATTATGAAAAATTCTATAATGCCAAAAAATATAAAACCTGTATATTACACAATTATTGATTTTAAGATGCAAGTCACACATTGTGTTAAACTATCGAGCCTTATTGCGAAATGTATGTATAATATATTTAAATAGTTAAAATTGAATGCTTCATTGTATTTCTATACGTCACAGTTATTATTTATGTAGTTTCCAAGTAGTTATATTGAATTCCAATATTGAGATAGTGAGAATTAACTACATGAATTTCTACAGATAATATTTCGAATGATTATGTTTAATGCGATTTTAGTCTTTCTTTTTATCATAGGTGAGTTCAGTAATGATGATGATATTGTTTAATCGTAAAAAGAGACAATCTACATGAGCCTTTTTATACACTGTAATTTCAGTATAACAGGAAGGGTCAGTGTCTACACCTCCGGGAACGTGTAGCAGCCAATACTTCGTTCATATACCATCATCAGAATATCTGATATTATATGTCAGCTAAACAGAGACATAAAGCAAATATAACTCATCATTTTATTTACAAATGTTCAACAATCAAGTAAATCATAGTCAAATCTTAGAATAGTATTCCAATATATAATGTCCCACGTCAAATGACATAAAAAAGGAATATCATTCAAAAGTTTAAAAAAAGTAATTGTAATTGCAATGGTTGCGGTATGTTTTATAATTTAGTAAATCGTACCAAAATAATGTCAATATAGTTGCTGATAATTTCGAGTGGAATCCAGTCTACCCGAGATGACATACATAAGGAAAATCTTCAAAAGATAGTTTCTCTTAGGAAATTAAAGATAAAGTTATATCGTTATTTATAGTTATATATAAGAACAATTATAGCTTGTCTATTAGCCAAAACGCTAATTATCTAGTGGCAATTACTTGAACAGATTGATAACAGAGACAAAGGGACAACTAATTTTTAACATTTATGTTTTATAAGCAAACGGATATTAAGCACTATTGAGAAATACATCTAAAGTATTTATGCCATGCAATTGTAAAATAAAAAAGTATTGGAAATTACATGTGCTTATTTATTCTGTTTTTTAAAGATTAAAGAAAATGGTAAATAAAACATTTATTACCATGCATTGTCTGAGGTTTTAGTTTAGACTTAGCCTGTTTACCCTCGAAAAATTATATTTTCCGAAGCGATACCCTCGATAAAAACTTTACATAGAATAGACATTTAGAGGAGATCCTTTTCAGGTAAAAAACAAACCCGAAAAGAACGAATTGAGCATTATGTGGTTTATACATGTACCTGCTTTAATATATGTGTAATTATAACAAAATTTATATATCATTGCAATCATTGTATTTTCAGTAATAATTGAGACCAAAATATTTGAAAAGCCAAAATATTATATAAGTGTTTATGAGCTCATGAAGCCTATTTGTCATATAGAAAAGCTAAACCACATTCTGATACCACAGCATCAGACGTCTGGAATTTCAAATCAATTGAATCCATTTTATATTGAAAACAAACGCAATTGAAATGAAAAAACTTTATATGCGTTATAATCAGTTAATGTAGAGCATTTGCCTCCAAAAAGAGTTGCTTTTCATAATGCTGTCCTTGCGTGCATGGCTTTTTATACTCTCTTTGTTTTTTCTTAATTTTTGTGTCGTTTACATGTCAGTTTAATGCTTTCAACATAATCCTGCAAACTATTGTTTAATGGTTGTTATTTTATTTTGAAGACGAAGTACTATGCGACACGTGCTACAAGTACAACAGTTATTCCGGGTATTACAGCACCTACTGTAGTGGACACTGTAGCGGATCATATGGAAGCGAATATTGTTATTACTATTATTATGACTACGGAAACTATGTTATGTAAGTATTAGTTTATTTCAAATTAATGAATGAAGAATGACGATACAAAAGCTATTTTTGTGTTGCTGTGCATCATATTTGTTTGTTTGTTTTCGTATATGGTTTTTAGCAAACATCAGACCGTTAGTTTAAAGACCGTACGGTGACCTGTGTTGCGAACTCCTGCGTCATTTGGTTTCTGGTGGAGAGTTGTCTCATTAGCAATCATGCCGCATTTGTTTTTCCTATATAAACAAACAAACAGACAAATTCATACATTCCGACGATATTATTGCATAATAACTACACGATTCGCTCGTGTATGTAACATTCTATGCATAACTGAAAAATTATTACACCAGGGTTTTCGATATCACAAGCTAGTTATAACATTTACTAAATTTTATCATCGGTACTAAGAAATCATTCGTAAATATAAATCAACATGCAGACTTCTTATACGATCAGGTATTTCCAATCTTGTATGGTAATATTCTTAAAAAAGAACAAAAAGTCGGCATTCACCTCAAAAGCTAAAAAACCTTTAAACAGACTTATTAAGAAAGCATATAGTTATGATACTGTTGTCAGGTCATTAAAGATGGCATATTTTGGCTTTAATATTGATTCACTTATAGGGTCTTTGTTTCGGAAATAAACACATTTATTCTAAAACCAGTTGTTGTCATGCTACGGGTTAAGTTCTTCTCATATATTTTATGATGGTATGATACTAAACTCCTAACGGTAGGGATTGTGCTTGATATTCATACGATGAAGACGCAATCTTACAATCAGTTTAATTGAGGTCTGGAGCTAGCATGTCAGTAACTGCTAGTAGTCCTTTATTAATTTATGTATCATTGTCATTTTGTGTAGTTTCCTTTGTTACCTATTCTGACATCGGATTCGGACTTCTTATAAACTGAGTTTTACTGTGCGTATTAATGTGTGTTTGTTTTTTCTACATTGGCTAGAGGTATAGGGGGAGGGATGAAATCTCACAAGAATTGTTTAACCCCGCCGCATTTGTGCGCCTGTCCCAAGTTAGGAGCCTCTTACCTTTGTTTGACTTGTATGATTTTTACTTTTAGTTTCTTTTATATATTTCGTTGTTTAGTATGACGTCCATTATAACTGAACTAGTAAATATTTTGGTTTAGGGGCCAGCTGAAGCACACCTCCGGGTGCGGGATTTTCTCGCTGTATTGAAGACCCATTGGTGGCCCTCGGCTGTTTTCCGCTCTTTGGTCGTTTTGTTGTCTCTGTGACACATTCCCCATTTCCATTCTCAATTTTTATGCATATCGACAATCTTTCATGTAATGAGAAATACTTTTTGCCAATTAAACTGTTATGTTTCCGTGGCAAAATGTTGTCGCCACAGGGTTTCGGCAAAATATGTCCATGCATTTTTATATGGGCTGCTCCCTGCTGCCCAACGGTCCCATTTAGTGCAATCCCCCTCATTGAATTCCTATCTTTGTGATAAAATTTGGTAAACATGCTGGATAGTATCTATACTACTAGCATTGAATCATTTGACATCACTGTAAATACTCCTATGCATTTGTATCCTGACTGTGTTTCCTGCAACCGTTCAGAAAGAGAAAATGGAACAGCAACGTCACGAAAATGAAAACAAACAATTGGAAAGGACAAGGTCATATCGTCTTTGAAAAGATTTTCTCACGACAATTACAATTGCAATTTATTTACATCATGATGTTAAATAAAAAGGTTGACAATCTGCTTTAATGTTGAATTTATTGAATAACTAATCAGCTTAACCTTATATTACCATTGCTATTTTAGTCCCTTTTTGGTCATATTAATTCTATCGTTACAGATATTTATATCTATGTCAGGAGAGTGCATTCAGTAAATCGTATAGATTACTGTCCGCGAGCGGCGACGGCGAAACTATTATTGGTGCTTTATAAATTATAAACAGATACATCATGTTAAGAAATTTTCATCCGTCATGGTTCTGTAGTCTTGATCTAAACTTTTTGGTTTGTGTACTGCAATATGTAAATGTCAGTCTGACCTTGATCTCATCCTCCTCGTTCAAAAGTCAACGTCAAAAGTCCATTACTCAGAAACTATAAACAACTGATCAATTTTCATCTATATATATGTAGTGTATGCAAGATATGCAAGTCTGTTCATCTGACCTTTAACACATTTTCATGGTTCATTGGCCATCGTTTAGTTTCCGTGGATAGGTCTACTTCTCATTAACTGTAAGCAATAGGTATTGACTATGTCTGATGTATTGAATTATTGTAACACGTACATTGTTTTGATATGGTACATCTGACTTTGATTTAATTTACATTTGCATAAGTATCTCATTGATACTGTTCATTTTATGTAATGCAATTTCTGCTTGCACATCCTTGTTTGTCAAAAAAACACTCTAAAGATTATTCAAACTTTCATGCCTTGAACATGTAAAGATAAAAACTACTAAACGTAATAAATGTTTAACATTTTTCACAGTTCCGGAGGTGCCATAGCAGGATTGATTATAGGTGTATTGGCAGCAGCAGCCATTTTTGTTGTAATTGTCGTTGTATGTATAAAAGGAGGATGTAACAAAGGTAGACCAGGAAGAGTAGTGACAACAACAGGCACGGGAATAGGAACACATGTGGCTGTTACAAACACCAGTCATAACCCAGGTAAAATTAAATTAATTAGGGCTGGTATATTAATTTGTTATAGAAGGGTTTTGAGGGATGATAATGGACGAAGTAGTACATAGTTACCTTATTTGCATAGAGGTATGTCTACCCCAAGTTTTGAAGATTTATTTTTATTATCAACATTGTATAGAGGTTCTATGAAAACGATGTTTCCTATACAATATTATTTTTCGATATTTCAGGATATATGAAGCCTATGCAGCCTATGAATCCATATGGTTATTCTGCCCAACCTCCTCCTGCGTACGGCATGATGTATCCACAAACACAGCAGGTTTCGCCAGCTTATCCGCCGGCTCCTGGAGTACAACAGGGATACGGTGCACCTGCCCAGCCACAATACAGTTCTGTTTATAATCAACCAGTCTTTGGCAATTTGCCACGTGCAAATATGTGACAAATTGTTTAAATGAAATGCATTTATTTTTGCACAAACTTTATAATTGATTAAAATGTTAGTTATTGAATCAAATATATATAATTAGCACTAACTTTTAATATTTCGTTAAATTTGATGAAGATTTTGTATTCTTATTGAACACAATATTTATGAATATTTATAAAAGTTATCCTGTATTTACACTATATTCTGGGATTTTTTGCGACCAGTGTACATCATTTATACAAAAAGATGCTTTGTATGCAACAACAATTAGTTTACTTTCAAGTCTTTGATTTGAGTCACTGCTGAAACTCTGTAATCCCCTTAGAGAATGCTAAATTTACAAAATACTTTTGGAAAAAAAGTTCTGTAAAAAGTAGATTAACAAAAATAACGAACTCTGGGGAAAATTCTAAACGGAAATTCCCTAAACGTATATTGTAAATTTTTGAAAAACTAAGAGTTTAATTTTTCGATCTGATTTTATCTTTAATACTATTTAATGCATTATCTGAAAACTTTCAGTTTACATGAATGATTAAAAATAAAACACACGCAAATCCCCTGTGCATATTTCTATCAAGATCATCTTTTTTTAACAGCAGTAATTTCACCTCAGAACAACATTATTTTCATTTGACGATGTCGTTCTTGATTTCAGATGATATGAAATATATAATGAGCTCTAAGGGTTTACTTTTTACAAAATGTGACCTGGATGGAGAGTTTTCTCAATTGCACTCATACCACATCTTCTTAAATCAATAGATTAGAATTCCAATGAGCACCAATTATGCGGCACTCTTTTGGGGTTTATTTCTATGCTAACATGAATCATAATCTACCTAGTGTTATTACAAAATATTTCAAGCAAGATGCATATTTCTTTCAGGATTCAACTTCAAATGTGTATATATTTTTCATGATTCCTCAGTTTATATATACCATTGGGTATGAACCGCTAAAGATGAACTCTTAGTCGATGAGGGTATCGTCAGCTAAGTACTTAATACTTAATTAATGACATTGTTTGAAATACACATGTACATTTAAAAGAAAAGCCAGTTCTTACATTTTACAAGTACTTAATAAAGGCAACAGTAGTATACCGCTGTTCGAAAGTCATAAATCGATTGAGAGAAAACAAATCCGGGTTACAAACTAACACTGAGGGAAACAACGAAACAACAGAAACACTCTGAAGTGCAACAAAAAACCAAACGGCTATACAACACAAACGAACTATAAGATAACAACTGTCATTTCCTGACTTGGTACAGGACATTTTAAGAAAAAATGGTGGATTGACCCGGTTTTGTTGCTAGCCAATCATCGCGCTAGTATGGCAATGTTAAATATAACACTAAAATGACAACATTACATGATGGGACTACAGTACAAATAAATGCAAAAACATTCAGCACAGAGAAATACACAAATAAACAATACAATAGAACCTTTCGACATGCTAATAGTTATCAAAGGTACCAGGCTTATAATTTAATACGCCAGACGCGTGTTTCGTCTACATAAGACTCATTAGTGACGCTCAGGTCAAAATAGTAAAGAAAGCCAAACAAAGATGAAGAGCATTGATGACCCAAAATTTTCAAAACATTGAGCCAAATACGACTAAGGTTATCTTAAACAAGACAGCAACTTCTTCGTGTATAGTGACAAGTGCACGCTTGAGGATTTTGACTGCACTGTTTAGGTACATCTGTATTTGATAGTCATACATGTCTTATGTTTATTACAACTATATTTAGACTATTTGTATGAAACACATGTGGTGCAGACTGATATCGATGTTAAACCTTGTTGTAATCAACATTGGTTAAAAAATATACTAACAATACCATTTGGTTAGCAAATTTCCTAAAATTTTCTCTTCAACATACCCGGTATGAATTGAACTTATTTTGGTAATGAATAGATTAAATTAACCGTTTTGTCATGTTTATGATCATGGATCACAATATATACTGACAGTGTGTGCATGTGTCTCTAGTTAAAAAACAGATCTAAAGCTTGATTTAAATGTACACTTTTATAACTTTTATAACTTTTATATAATCGATTTAAACTTCAAATAAATAGCAGGGATTTGTTTAACGGTATTTGTTTACGTTTAGTTGAAAGCAAATACTTGGATCAGCTTTTTTTCTTGCAAGATCTATTGTGTACGGCTTTATGAAAACTGTGTTATAATTGCAAGAAAAAATCAACAATATAATGTTTGTATACATATACAGACACAACACAATTTTGTTACGACATTCGCTAAACAATGTATCACTTAAAAGTCTATAAGTTATTGAGCTCTTCACACAAATGGTTGTTATCACTACTTTATATTTGAAAGATTATCATTTTTAAGATTTTAGAGTACCAAATATAATGCTTTAACCAAACTGAAATATCTCGAAAAGTAAACATTTTGCAGATTTTGAGAGGCAAAACATGATATAGGAGATCCCACCTCTGCCAGCAAAAATGTATACCAAAACACAGGTGTCAAGTAAAGTATTTTGATACTGCCGTGGTAGTGTGCTAACCTCGATTGAGGGAGGTAGTGGATTCGAACTACTGAATATAATTGGACAGAGTGGCATCACTTGATTTTTAAAGTGTAAGGTTAAACAATAACATTTTGCTTGTTATACCTTTGGAATTCAATCATGTAAAACATATGATGCCATGCGAATTTCAACGAGTAATGACCCACACACACATCAACACAAGCACCGACATCCATCCACATCCCTGCACATATCCATCCACAGCACTATCAATAAAGTACACCAAAAACACAGGTGTCAAGTTACCGTAATGTTATTCAATACCGCAGCAGATACCTCGTGGTTGCTTGCTAGCATATTGAGTTTGGGAGGTCGTTGTTCAACTAAAGTTTTGAAAAATTATTATTCCGATGAGCACATATCATTGGGGACTAGTACACAGGCAATTTTTTCCAACGTGATTTTAACATGGGAATCACGTGATATTCACTTTTTCCACACCACGTGAGTACAACGTGAAACGAGCAGAAACGTAATATTCACGTTGTGAGCACAACGTGAAATAAACGTTCGTCACACGTGATATTCACGTTGTATATAAATCCACATAATATCAACGTGATAATACAACGTGATATTCACGTTTAATATAAAGCCACGTGATATAAACGTGATAATACAAAAAGACTATGTGAAGCAGCCACTAGGAAAAATGAAATATTGTCTTTGTTGCACTCATTGACATATCATTTTTTGTTCTTGGTCATCTCTATTTGAAGATGTTTCTCTGGTTCTTTATGGTAAAAGTACTGTAAAAGTGAGTTATACATCAATAAATTGTCTTATATTGATTATCAGTTACCTCATATGCATGTTTTATTAACCTGTTATCATCCTGAATATGTATGTAATATTTGTGGCTGGATGTTTAGCATCCATTAAAACTTATATATATATATATATAAATCCAAATCTTATTTAAACCATGAGACTATTTCTACATGTTTGAAACCTTTCGAATCTTCCTGTTAGTATTTCTTTTTTTGTTTGTTTGAAAATCTTGCTTTATAATTTGTTTGTTTGACAATTCATAAAAAATCTAAAAGTATGAATACCAATGTCAAAGTCAGCTTCATTTTAAATTTATACAATTTTTGAAAAGAAGTCGAATTTGAAATTGCACAACAAATAATGCAAAACCAAATGTATACCAAACAACAATTCAATACAGACTAGCTATTTTACAATGTTCATTCTACAAGAGTTGTGTCCCTTGCAGGTTTACCATGACAAATCTAAAAATAATCAGCTTATGATTAAAAAATTGTCCCTAACAGAGGCATATGTTACCAAATGTTAAAAAAAACAAAACACTTTCCACATTAAATTCAATTATATTTATATTTAAGAATATTCTAAACAGTTAACATTTGAAAAGTTACTGAAATAGTAACAAATAATATTTGATTGTTCCGTCTTCTAAATGCTCCACTCTTTTAAAAGTTTCTTCATCTGAAAGGATAAAAAAAAGAATTTTATTTACTGTTATAATATTATCTTATTTAGGCATACATAATGAAAGCTTTATTTTACTTCTAATATGAGTGTTGCTTTTGCTTTGTAAACAACAATGTGATAAAATTCTCAATATATCTATAGTTTACAACCCTAGTAAACATTATTATTATATACATATGCACTTTCATGGATCTACAATCTGTCATTTCCTGTATCTTGGAATTGCACCAGGTCATGTTTTTCTCTGATTGTTTATGATGTCTTTACACTAAATCCATTAGATGTTGGATGTGTACTGATTGATAATTTATTCTTAGATGCATTTTTTTTTTAAGTTGTTATTGGCTTTGAACTAGCTGTCAGTATCTGCACTTTCAGATTTGTACTAAGTGTCTTTTTGTTGTTAGGATGTACAAGTACCCATCCACGTCCACTCTGTGTTTTTGTTGTATGTATTTCTATTTGTATCCATCTGTTGAGTTCAGCCTTTTTCAACTGATTTTTTTAGTTCGTTCTAATGTTGTGCTGTTACACGGCTGTCCCAGATAAGGGGAGGGTTGAGATCCCACCAACATGTTTAACCCTGCCACATTCTGTATGTATGTGCCTGTTCCAAGTCAGGAGCCTGTAGTTAAGTGGTTGTTTGTTGTTACATATTTGTTTTTTTCGTTAATTTTTTTGTACATTAATCAGGCCGTTAGTTTTCTCGTTTGAATTGTTTTACATTTGTGATTTATAGGTGACTATGCAGTATGGGCTTTGGTCATTGTTGAAGGCCGTACAGTGACCTATAGCTCTTAATTTCTGTGGCATTTGGTTTCTTGTGGAGGGTTGTCTCATTGGCAATCATACCACATCTTTTTTATATGTATCATAACTAATGTGGTGATTTGCCTGTGTAAAATTGAAATGAAAACTAGACAAAGTGACTCCACTCTGAAGTAACTGTATTATAACAAAATCAATGTAGGACTTTCTTTGAGATATTATTGTGTCTGGGAGACACAATTGATGCCCCCGCAGATGCAAAGTGTTATTTTAAAATAACTATAACATTTAAACGCTTACACCCAAAAAATGACAAAAGTTCAACTATCTCCCAAAAGAGCAAGTATTAATAAAAATCAAAACCCTGACCACATGCACACCTTCAATGTATGTACAAACAGCCAGCAAAGTGAAAAATTCCTAGCATTCAAACTGTAGGAGGAGTTATCTGGAAACGCTCTCTTATGAAAGTAAATACTCCAAAAATTGACAAAGTTCAACTATCTCCCAAAAGAGCAAATATTAATAAAAATCAAAACCCTGACCACATGCACACCTTCAATATATGTACAAACAGACAGCAAAGTGAAAACTTCCTAGGATTCAAACTGTAGGAGGAGTTATGCGGATTAACTATATACCCATAATGGGACGGATGGACAGGGGTAAAACAATATGCCCCCCAACTTTCAGTTGCGGGGGCATAAAAAAAACATGACTAAATGTACAGGGCCAAAAAATCTCCATGGAAATGTGATGTGCCAATACTAATACAACTGAATACCAAATATCATTGGCCCATCACTAAAGGTTCCCCTTAAACTGACAAACATTTTTGGGGCCTTTTATAGATTGCTGTTCGGTGTGAGCTCAGGCTCTGTGTTAAAGACCATACTTTGACCTATAATGGTTTACTTTTACAAATTGTGACTTTGATGGAGATTTGTCTCATTGGCACTCATACCACATCTTCTTACATCTAATCACAAACTTATATGCTAAGTGACTTTAGTATTTCATTGTCTGTATCATTTCACGGTATGTATAAAACTTTCTTCTTTTTTTTTACATTCCTTTTGTTGTGTGATATCTAATAAATTTTGTATATATATTCATTATATCTCAATTTCCCTTAAAATGACCTAATCACAAACTTATACATTGTTGAAACAGCACCCCTAGATCTAGCTTTTTCAAGGCAAGACAAAAATAATGAAAAAGAGGAGACAAAATTTTGTTCTTTATGTTTCTTAATTTTTCAATGTCTGTGTTGTTTTTACTGTACCGGTACTGTCTTGTCTATCCTTTTCATTAAAAATTTGCAAATTTCAAAACTTCACATTAGGTCAAGATTTATTGATTAATTGTTAAAAATTTACATTACTGATGGTTGATGAATATGGTGATATCTTAGTGTTAGATTAAGAGTCAATAACCAATCTGCTAGTTGCCTGATGCCTAATGACTTAGTATAACTTGGCAAAGATATTTTTTTGGAATAACACGTTAGGTTTCACATTTGGATCAGGATTAGCTAACCCTTCTGCATTATCTGAGATCACCAAGATTTTTAGTGCCGTTGTGGTGCTCAGTCTTTAGTTTTCTACATTGTGTATGCAGTTGCTTGTCTTTTAGTCGTTTTTTGTTTTGTTTTATGGCGTTTGTCAGTTTGTAAATCGACCTTTGAGTTTGAATATATCCCATTGGTATCTTCTACCCATCTCGATTATTAAAATCTACTATTCAAATGTCATTTAATTGCATCAACATGATAATCCGTGATAAAGGTTTCATATATTGATAAATAAAAAAAAACTTTAACCAAAGACTGAACTTTAAATATAGCGGACTATACATTATGGATTTTTCTCATTGTTAAAGGCTCTATGGTTGCCCATTATTGCTTACATCCACTTTCTTTGAACTTTGGTGGATAGTTGTCTCATTGGCAATATCATACCTCATCTCCTAATTTTAATATTTCTATTATCACCAGTTTAATTCGCCCTTTCAGACTCTAAATAAATGCATTCTGTTCTGGGTAATATTTTCGAAAGCGTACACCAAAACGTTGTGATTGGTTTAAAAAGTTCTAAACAATAGAAATTCAACCAATGAGGTAATGTTATTTTCATTTTGGTGTACGAACAATTAGATTACCCATAATCCTTTAGATTCTGAAAAAGGCGAATTATTTCTTAATTATTCTTCCTTTGTTTAATTTGTACAATATACAAATAAGATATTAATGTATTTACTTACATCTTCAGCTATCAATAAAAAAGGCTTCCTTTTAAAGTCTGACTTGAATAGTGAAGGTGTAGCCTAGATCTGTTTTACTATGAAGCTGTAAATTAAAAAAAAAATAACATCATTATGTCAATATGTGCTTAGGAACAGGATCAAACAAAGCAATAACGAGAAGAAAGGCATACATACATCTGGAAGTCTTAAAGATTTTTTTTAGATCTCAATCCTTTGAGCCTTCTATTTAAATCTGGGTCAATGAATTAAGAAATACTCAAATAGTTCATAAAATGAAAATAAGCCAAGAAAATGTTTTCCTAAGGGCTATCAAAAAGTATAGTATACAGTTTTTATAAACAAAATGAAATTCTAGATATTCCTCAAGGTTCTGAGCATCAGTTTCAGATTACTGTTCAATTTTTATGTCAAAATCTTTAAAGCTATTGTTGCTGTCAACATGGTCAAATCTACAATTACCGGACCCTCATAACTTTATATCTTAATTTGAATGAGCTGTCAATAAGACAATATATGAATTACTGAAACTCTAATATTCAATTATTATAATATAATTGACAATATATTATTATCTACTTGAAAATAATGTTTGATGAGATTATAATCTTAATTTCAGGCATGCAAGTATAGAAATAACCTGCAGTATGAAGGATTTAATCAATATTTGGTTATGTTTTGTAACATCATTTTTGAACAATAAAGCCAAAAAATGTATACACTTATTTGCTGTCTCCTGGCAGAAAGATAGGGTAAATAGATAAAATAATTGTATTTTTTATTTTTATTTTATCTAAATTATTAATATACTATATATACAACATGTTCTGAACTTAAATGGTGCTTTACCAAACAAATTTTGACTTTTACCAGTACTTTACAAAAAAAAAAGCCAGAAAATATGTAAGTAAATCGAAAGGGAGACAAAAAAAAAAGAACTTTATCATATTCTGACCTAAACATCAAACTTTATTTTAGTATACTTGAATAGGAAACATTTCTTGTTTTACTATTAAATTACCTTCAGCTTAATAACTTGATTACAACCAAAATACTACAAACTTCTGTCACCAAATGTGATTCTCTGAAGCACTGCTAAAGTATCATGTCCTTTATCCATCTTATATATATACATCATGTACATGACAGTATATATTTGCCTCAAATTCAGATTTTTTCTGGAAAAATAAATATTCAAATAAATGTACATGAACATGAACTTTAGTCCACATATTATGCCCCCTTCTACTGACTGACAAACAAATGTCACATAATCATCTTTAGTAATGTTAATAATATGAACAGTATATACATGTAATATGTTATCATTAAAATTTAACATCATTGCATAGGGATTTTATGCTGAGTGACTTAAATATTTCTTTGTGTGTATGTATAAAACTTTCTTTTTTTCTTTCTTTATTTTACATTCCTTTTGTTGTGTGATATTTAATTAATTTTGTATATATATATTTATTATATCTCGATTATATGGGGCCAACTTGGAGGAGTAGTCTTAAGTAGTCGAACTTCTGTATCACCAGCCAGCAGCCAGTCAACACTAAGGTTGTGAGTTCAAATCCTGCACGTGGCAAGTGAACTTAACTCCAATCTTAATTGACTAGGATTGTCAGTTTTCCTACCAAAGGTCATGGTTTTCACCAGCTTCCTCCATCAATAAAAACTGGATGCCACAAAATAGCACCATAGTGTTAAAAGTGGCGCTAAACATTAATCATTCAATATCTCAATTATGAGAAAATAAAGACATCAATGAATCAATAAATGTCCATTAGTTTTTTTTTTTATTATTAGCATTAACAGTAGTTTTTTTGGTATAATGATTCCAATTATGCAATCTAATTGTACAGTGTGTTAAAAATTTAATAAACAGCTGCGAAAGGACTGCACGATTACAAGCCCTCCAAATTCATATCAAATTTGTTTAAAGTATAAAATGAAATGTTAAAAATTGTAGAATCAGACATGATTTTATAAGTCATTTTTTATTTTTTTAAAGGTAACAATGACAAATGAATGAGTTGCATCTGATGTCATGCCAAGTAGTCATATTATATTGGGGTGGTTGTAATTTCCTTAGAATTTCTTTAGAAACATACTTCATTAAGTAAAATAAATTTTTATATTACGGGTGGTTGGTGTAAAAAAAGACCCTGTTAGATAATTCCTGAATAGCTCCAAGATATATCTATTGTTCATGTTGTTTAGTCACTTCTTAGGTACATTTGTATATGTACCGTATATATAGTTACACATTTAAATGATTATTCGATTCTTATCACCTTTTACAGTTGACTTATCAATTTTTGTATGCATTACATAACGTCCTTCAGTTGTCCAGCGGCAAATATTTAATGCTAACATTCAGAACATTGTAGCATTAATGTACAACAAATTATATCTATTCTTCCTCTGCACATATGCTGCAAGCCAAAAGGCATGTTGTTCTTTTTAAAGCACACTGTTTTGTTAAATGCATTACATTTCATAGAATGGAAATAGTGCATACATATCTGTTGGAACTTTGCTGAATTGTCCTGGTCACGTTGAACTGGACATCTCTCCCTGTCATTTTCTTTCTCATGTCTTGAATTTTCAAACAGATCCTCCATACTTCGTTCATGCCCTGCTTATTATCTGTCATATAGAAAAAAGAAATGCATAAATTTTAAGTATTTTTTTTACACATACAGTTATTGTCATAGTCTGTCAAACTTTAAATTGGGAACATTACAGTGAACTACCAAAATTGTGTGGTAAATATTAATAAGTGGAACAATGAAAGGTAATTGCCTGATAATTAACTCAAGTGTCATTCTATGATCATGAACAATCTTGACATATATTTAACTGGTGAAATAAAATGAGTTGTGTGGTGTATGTCTATGAGACATGTGAAGTTTATATACCACTCCAGACAGATAAGTGTAAGTGATCAATACATGTAGGTCCTCAGTACCTGCAGCTGAATATGTTAAAAAGTCCCTATTTATTTATTGAAGTCTTGTAAAAATCAAAACCCACATATATTTATGTCTAAGGATGTTCGTTCCTCATGTTTTTGAGTTTTTGCCAGATATTCAGAATCCTCTGGCTTTATCCATGATATTCTGACATTATAAAAAATCCCAATAATCTCTACTTTTCTTTTCATAATTTTATTTTGAATAGATATATAAATATAAAATAATTTATCTATAAATACTAACTTTAGTTCTCTTTTATACTGGTGAAGTAAATCAGAGACATTATATATGACGTCTCTGAGTCAGTCTGAGTAAAATTGAGAATGGAAATGGGGAATATGTCAAAGAGACAACAACCCAACAAAGAGCAGATAACAGCCGAAGGCCATCAATGGGTCTTTATCGAAGCCAGAAAATCCTGCACCCTGAGGTGGGCCTCAGCTGGCCCCTCCATAATAATGTGTACAAATTGAGTAATTCAGTGAAAATGGACGTCACACTTAACTCCAAAACATATAAATGAACTAAAATTTAAAAACATACAAGACTAACAAAGGTAAGAGGCTCCTGACTTCGGAGAGGCAAAAAAATGCGGTGGGGTTAAACATGTTTTGTGAGATCTCACCCCTCCCCCTATACCTCTAGCCAATGTAGAATAAAGAAACACACAGCAATACGCACAGTAAAATTCAGTTTAAAACTTAAAAGAAGATATTTATTTTTTACAGAGATTAAATTATATACAAAATGCTAGTGCCTGTGGTAATTTCTTTCAAAAGTTGGGTATTAGGGGGGCCTACTATTAGTGTGATCATTTGGTCTTCATGATTAACTCATAAAAATCATACGGCCCAGGCATGTATAAATGTTGTCAGGACAGTAAAATTTTAATGAAAAAGGACTCACAAGTCACAAACCATAGGCCCTAAATGATTTAAATTTAAAGGAATTTAAAAGTTTATGACGGGTTTTTCCAATTTTCAGGCAGTCAAGTGTTTCATGAAGACTGTATTTGTTCAGGGAATGGTACGTTTTAATTAACTATTGTACACATACCTTCATAACGGGATTGTGAAATGAAATATACCTGTTATCATAATTTTATTTTGAATAGATATATAAATATAAAATAATTTATCTATAAATACTAACTTTAGTTCTCTTTTATACTGGTGAAGTAAATCAGAGACATTATATATGACGTCTCTGAGTCAGTCTGAGTAAAATTGAGAATGGAAATGGGGAATATGTCAAAGAGACAACAACCCAACAAAGAGCAGATATAATCTTCAATCTTCAATATATCTTCAAGAGTATCTGCATTACTTTCCATTGCCACTACTGTGGTGTTAGTCTTTAGTCTTTAGAAGTGTCAACTTGACACTATAATCTCTCTGTACTTTCGGTCACTCTGGTAATTTTATGTCACTTTTGTATATAACTCATTAGTACATTTGTATTTATGTGTGTGTCGTCCAAATGTGTCGCCTGAGACGCTCGTTTCTGTGAACCGTACGGGATAATTCTCTGAGAGACGAAGCACATCAATTCTCATTTAAACTGAATTTACCGATTGTATTTCATGTTTAAATATTCAAACAATTAATTAAACTAAATATTTAAATTATATTAAGCTACCAGCTGGATAACAAAACAATGTTAATAAATTGATTCCGCTTCTGGGTTACACACCGATTCCGAAATGTTTCAAGGTGTGCGGTATTTCCCGCGGTTATTTTTGGCAAGCAATCTCCTTGTCAATGTGATAACAGTCCATATGAAACTGACAGACTGAGAGTCTGTGTACTGTATAATGACGGAACTGTAGAAGTAAAAAAAAGTTCTGTCTCGGGTCTACTGTACTGTGTACTTGTGACTTTAAAAATATGCATGCAGTGCAGGTAAGTTCGATAAAATTACAGTTTTTTTTCTGATTTTTTTTACCCTAAGGCTACACTAAAGTTTAGTTAAAACATATATTTTATTTAAATAACAACACAAATTCGATAAGACACAAGTCAAACCGATTTATGAACTCTTTTTCCATATTCAGTGGTGGATCCATAAATGACATAAATTTTTATAAAAGGGGGTGGGGGATATGGCATTGATTGTCTAAGGTAAATCCCACAAAAGGGGGGCATTGACTGCCTAAGGTTAAGCCAACAAAAGGGGGCATTGACTGCCTAAGGTAAAGCCCACAAAATGGGGGGGGGGGGGGAGGCTGCGCATTAAATCTGTCTCTGATATTAGTACAGGTGAACATTAGGGGAATGACACGCTTTTGGGTTGTGGGATATCGAGGTTAAAGACCAAACAGCCTATTGTTGATGCGCATCAACTAACGCAACTTGGTAGTGACATAAAAGCTCTATGACGTTGTTTCTAGCCATGAAAAAAAAACGTCAAATTATAACGTCCTATTTCGCGTTTTTCACGGATTCCAACATGGTGTACGCTTAAAACAAAAGTGGAATTAAGCGTCGCACTGATACCTAGTGGAAATTAAACACAAATGGACACAAAAGATACTACACTATCTGTAACCTCCGTTCTAATAAAAATAATAATAAAAATATAAATTTTGAACTCGGCTTTTTGCATTTGCGCCGATCTGCATTTCACTTTTTTTTTCTCACTTGCGCCGATTTTGTCTTTCATTTGCGCCGATTGTGTACAGGTAAATTATAGGTGAAAGTTATTTTTTTATTTATCATATAAACCTCTTCCGTTAGCCAGTTGTACATATGTTATGAATTGTCAATTATAACATGTATATAACTGTTGTCCCCTGCTCACAAAGGGGAGGTTCGAGTAGAATTTCGAGCAGGATAAGTCAATTTAAAAGATATTTGTGCACTCTGTTTACATCTACTAAAATCACGGAGTAAAATTCTATTAACAGCATTTCAAAGCACCACAATAAAATCCATAAAAATGTAATACTAGTACAATGAATAATTATCTTGCCGAGAATTTATATGCCACATATCTGATATATTCCTTTCTTGTCATTTTATCTTTTCTATACTTGTTGTACTTGCCAATAACGAAGTCCATCTTTTCTTTCTCGTGTCAAAACGAAGTTCTCGAACAATATGACCAAAATTATCTTAAACATAAGGGAACACTATTTATATCCATATATTACCATGCAATATACATTCTAGGTTTACTACATGTACATGTATTTACTCGTATAGCAAATAAAGTATCGGGGCTAGTGATAAAAAAATAAAATAGGCGCTAATGAAAGAATCAAATCGGCGCAAATTAAAGATCGATTTTTTTTTAAATCGGCGAAAATCTCGTTAGCCCGTGTAACTTTACACTGGTAAATTTATATGACTTACGCTTAGAATTTTAACTTAATATGTGATTTTCAAAACTGAGTTTTCAGAAGGTTAGGCCGATAAACAATACTTTCTAGAAGTTTCGATATACTGGCAACGTATGCATGTTGAGATTAACTTATTTCTTTAAGATTCTCGTAAAACAATGGTGATCTTGCAATGAAGTTAAATTTTATCTATACTGGTTAATTGACAGAAAAATCTTATAGTAAAAATAAAAATGATAAAGGTTCATTGTCTTTTGTCATTTGTTTCATTTCAAATTGTCTCAAGGAGAAATGATAAAAATTTCGCCTGATCTCACAGAAGCTTAAGGCAAAAAATATAAGAAATTAATATACTAAGTGAATGTGAATTAAAATAAAAATTGACAGTTTTTTAAACTAAACTTATTGTAAATTTAACTTATGACAAAAACAATTGCTTCAAGAATAAGATCCAACATAAAATTTCTCACTTTCAAAAAGCAACAATGACCGGAAAGATTGAAAACAAATTTCGATTTTCAATGCCGGCAATCTATACATACAACCTTGTCTTTGTTTTAATTTCCAAAATGAGCTATTTAGATTCATAATATTTCATCCTGTTTTGAGAAATACTTTATAGTTTTCAACGGGAAATTATTTCTTAGATTCTAAATCAATTTTTGAATTAAAAACTTATTTGTATTTTATATTTATGGCTCGTTTATTCAAAGCACGTGATGTAGTAATAACGGGGATCGTATTTTATGATAGGTTAAATGGATGTAAAACGTTTTAGAATCAAAAACTTTAATTCATATATTATACATATAATTTTCTTATATTTTAAATATTCAGAAATAATGAATCCACAAACTAGATGGGGAGGGGGGTCCTAGATGGAATAATTTGTATACGCTCGTCTTAGTCGGGACACATAATGGTATAAAGAAGTCCGTCCGTGCTAATGTCTGTCCGTCTGTCAACAGTAACGAAAGAGTGCGCTAGGGGGAAGTTCTGAAATTGACGCGACAAAAAAAAACCACACATCTAGTCTAATATAGTCAAATAGTCTGTAAGTTTGCCAGTGTCATCTTTCATTTCTCTTTTTATTTTCAATGATTTTGCTAATGAGAGGGAGAGGACAAAAACAGACTTTCCTTTCTAAAGCGTCGAAAAAGGTTATTTCGAAAAAATTTTCATTCCGACGGATGGTGTTTCTGAAGGTTAATTTTGTGCGGCAACAACATCATGAGATCTGATACTGATACATACATGTGATCTCTTGTATTACCGGATAATAAAGTAGGTGAATATAGTTGTTATTCTTGATTCTTGAAAATTTAAATGTGAGTTTCAAACGTCCAATTTGCATTTTTTTTCAAACAGTGCGCCAGCAAGGAAAACTTGTACTATGACGTCAGTTTCAATGTTCTGAAGAAAGACAACTCTTTTCTTCAAAACGAACGAGAAAAAAACATGAAAATTAATCATAACTTTTTTGAAAGGTCGGTGACATATACATTTTTTTGCTTTATTTTGAAGTGTACACATGGCACTTTCCTTCTTGAAATTTTTATGAAAAAATCACTGGTAGATATTTTTTAATACTTGAAACGTTTTTCATTCTTACGTTTTATTTTTGGCGGGAATGAAATAAATCATATTTTTTAAGATCAAAACAATAAGAGTCTTAAACTCTTGAACCTGTATTTGATAGACACAAATCTACTGTTTAACATGAAACAAGAATTATGCTTGTAGGTTTGATATAATGGGATTTTTGAGAGTTTAAATAACAAGCAAATATCCTGTTAATATTCGGGAAAACACGAAACTGAGGTTGCTATAGTGACAAAACTAAGTCGGTGACCCCCAATTTTTTTTATCATATTTTGTTCCTCAAATCATGAAATACCTTCACACAAAATTTTAAGGAAAAATCACTGGTAGAACTGAATAGGCTGTTTGGTCTTTAAAAAAAAAGGGAATTTTTCATATTGGGATGAAAAAGTGGGGATGTGGGATTTAGTTGGATTCTTCAATCTTTGTCTTGATGACAGGATAATTCTCTTCTCTTGTTAAACGATATTTTCAGTTGTAATTTCTCCTTAATTTGTACTTCAGGGGGTTAAATCTAATTGATGATATCATGTCAGTCAGCTTTGAACAGCTATCTTTTATTTTATGTTTAGCTTACACATTTATGACATTACTACAAACTTATGCTATATGTAAAATTGAAAATGAAAAACATTTTCTTTTACATTGTGAAAAATACTCAACTAAAAGGGCCATATTTTACCAAAAAGTTTCAAATATAAACGTTGATCCTACAAAATTTCAAAAAAATGAAAATAATGTAATCTTTTTGTAATAATAAATAATAATTCATACACAATCCTAAAATTGACTTCCTCTTTCATTTCAGACAGTCTGAACCTGCGTAAAGCAGAACAAACTCTATAAAATTGTCAATATGTCTAATTCTTAATCATTGTTTATAAAATTACATATTAATATAGTCATTATTTGCAATACTTATTATGTATGATCAACTATGTAATTAATATACCATGAGCCTTAACCATTTATTGTTGATGAGTTTGTGCTAATAAAATATTTTTTTTTTTTGTAAACAAATATTTAAGAGTAATATTTCTATTGTGTAATAAATAATACCATTATAAAAATGAAAGATTTTTTTCCATCAATTGAATAATTTGATATGTTTTTAGGGATACAGCAAGTTCCCAAGTTCTTAGTTAATGAACAGAGAAAATTGTTGAGGAGCTCATTGGGGGAAAAAAACAAATTAACAAAGGAAATGTACTTTTTCAATAAGGAGAAGAAGTAAAAGCAGCAGGTATTATATACTTATTTTATACTTGATTAACTTGGCTGTAACGGTCAAACGATTGAGATAAATAAATGAAAAGAAATGTCGTCTATATTTCAATGAATCAGCACCCGAACAAACAACAAAACAAGTAGAGGCATCTTTTGGTTAAAACAAAAGACTTCAATATACATTGTAAGTGTCAATACAAATGTAAAATAAATAGGATGTGGTAAGATTGCCAATGAGACACTCTCTCCAAGAGACCAAATGATACAGACATTAACAACTATAGGTCACTGTATGGCCTTCAACAATGAGTAAAACCTATACTGCATAGACAGCTATAAAAGGCTACTAAATGACAAATGTAAAACAATTCAAATTTGATTGTCTCTGCTCGTGAATATTATGTACCGGGTACATGTATCCGAGATTACCAAAGAATGGTCTTAGGCAGATATCCTGAAATGACTAAAAGGTTAAAGATATAAATAAAGGCTATATATTAGCTTGTCCATGCAGCCTCATTATCTAAGCAGACCAAGAGAACTTGTATTATTGTTTTTGTCCCGTCAATCTGACCGTCACAAAATTTTCTTCAGTATTACTGTAAACTTTGTATCAGGCATGCATTGAGTTTTGTCATTCTTCAGTGTTACTGTAAACTTTGTATTGAGTCTTGTCATTGTACATATATATTTAAATATATAAATGTCTAAGCAGTTTCTTATTTCATTGGGTATGGTAATATATCTTGGATTCAACCTTCAAAACTTCAATTTTCATCCTCATTTGCTTTTTCATCACTTCTTCCTTCAAATCCCATAAATGTAGTTTTTATTGTCGAGCCTGCGACTTTAGTCGCTGAAAGCTCGACATAGGGATAGTGATCCGGCTGTGGCGGTGGCAGCGTTAACTAACTTCTTAAAAGCTTTATATTTTAGAAGGTGGAAGACCTGGATGCTTCATAAATTGTATATAGATGCCTTATGTTACGAAGTTTCCGTCTGTCACATGTCCATTGTCCTTGACCTCATTTTCATGGTTCAGTGACTACTTAAAAAAATGTTAAGATTTTTTGTAATGTTAATTTCTCTCTTATTATGAGTAAAAGGATAACTATATTTGGTATGTGCGTACCTTGCAGGGTCCTCATGTCCCTCAGACAGTTTTCAATTGACCTCGACCTCATTTCATGGATCAGTGAACAAGGTTAAGTTTTGGTGGTCAAGTCCATATGTTAGATACTATAAGCAATAGGTCTAGTATATTTGGTGTATGGAATGATTGTAAGGTGTACATGTCCAACTGGCAGGTGTCATCTGACCTTGACCTCATTTTCATGGTTCAGTGGTCAAAGTTAATTTTTTGAGTTTTGGTCTTTTTTTCTAATACTATATGCAATAGGTCAACTATATTTGGTGTGTGGAAATATTTTATTATGTACATATCAGTCTCGCAGGTTTTATTTGACCTTGACCTCATTTTCACGGTTCATTGTTCAGTGTTAAGTTTTTGTGTTTTGGTCCGTTCTTTAACTATAAGCAATAGGTCAACTATATTTGTTGTATGGAAGGATTGTAAGCTGTACATATCTGCCTGGCATGGTTCATCTGACCATGACCTCATTTTCATGGTTCATTGGTCAATGTTTAGTTTTCTTGGTTGTCTGTTTTTTAGAAACTGTTAGCAATAGGTTAACTATATTTAGTGTATTGAATGATTGTAAGGTGTACAAATGTACATACTACAAGTATTTCTCGTTAGGTTTATATGACCTTGACCTCATTTTCTTGGATCATGTTAAGTTTATGTGATAGTTATAGTTCAGCTTTATATTTAGGACTATCAACATAATATCAATGGTTAGTAAAGAAGGCGAGACATTTCAGGGTGTGCACTCTTGTTTTTATAATATACATGATATATTTATACAGTTGCAAATTTAAGTTAATGGATCTTTATGACACCACAAGGTTCCATACCTCAAAAGGAAGGTTGGATTGATTTTGGGGGTTATGGCCTTAACCATGTTAACAGTTTAGGCATTAGGGGCCAAAAATAACACTTTGTTTATTCTTTGTACATGTATAAACTACTTTTTTCTTGACCAATTTCAATTGTGTTTAATTCAAAGTCTTTATTTTATTTTTTCAAACCTTGTTACTTGTATATAGATTTGGCCTCCTTTTTAAAATAGGTCCACATTGAGGTCCCTAGGGTACAAATTTAAACTTTGTCGTTTGAAGACATATAAAATTTAATAATTTATTGGTTCTATTATATGAGATATCTAACTGTTAAGTTAAAATTTTAATTTTGAGCCCTGTTTTTAAATTGGTCCCCATTAAGAAGCAAAGGGTCTAAAGTAAACTTTGTTTGATTTCAACAAAAATTGAATTTTTGGGGTTCTTTGATATGCTGAATCTAATTGTTTAGTTAGATTTCTGATTTTGGGCCCCATTTTCAAACTGGTCTATATACCTCTGTGGTCAGTCATATCAAGCTGAGCCTTGCATTTTATTTTCAAATTGGTTAACTTATACTCATGTTAGAATTAAATAATTTTGTATGTATAAAATCGAGAATGGAAATGGGGAATGTGTCAAAGAGACAACAACCCGACCATAGAGCAGACAACAGCCGAAGGCCACCAATGGGTCTTCAATGTAGTGGGAAACTCCCGCACCCGGAGGCGTCCTTCAGCTGACCCCTAAACAAATATGTATACTAGTTCAGTGATAATGGACGTCATACTAAACTCCAAATTATACACAAGAAACTAAAATTAAAAATGATACAAGACTAACAAAGGCCAGAGTCTCCTGACTTGGGACAGGCGCAAAATTTATGCATACTCAATTTAATATAATATTATTATCCTATTGTATACAGAAGTAAAACTTGTGTCTGATCCTTACTACTAATTTAAGTCAATTGTTCGAATAAAATAATCATAAACTAAAACATTCATATGATGTAGTTTTGCATCTTCTATTTAGAGCATGTTCAGTACCAGTAGAATTCAACGACAAAATTAATAAGCTATTATTATAATTTCTTTGTTCTTACTACTTTTCTTATGTTTGCAGGGAAAATTGACAGAGTGATACATCTTCTATGAATAAAAAGAGGAAATAAGTGTCTGCAGCAGTAAATCATTATAACAACAAGACTGTGAAAAGAAGATATCAGAACATGAAATGAGTTTTATTTCTTTTAAAAAGAATTGTTACAGAATATATCTCTTGTGATCCTAATGAAAACCATTGTCAACTTGAAGTAAAGGAAGATTTTATAATTTAATAGAACAGGAAATAAAGGAAGACTCATTTAGAGCATAACAAAGCACAATGTATATTTCTAATTAGTCTGTTAATTCAGAATAACCCATGTGAAGGAATTATATTTTACAGTAAACAACATACTAAACACTTACAATTTCATGTTTTGCAATTGGTGAATTTTCATGTTGTACTAAGGTAAAATTTATATGACAGATGCATTACCTTAAATATTCACTGAACACATGAAAATCCAACATAGCCATTGCAAAAATAACTTGCACTTACGTGTACATATGTTATTCATGTGATATTAATATGAAAATCACATCACCATTATGTGAAAATATAGACGTGAAATAACAAAACTTTTACACGTTAAAATAATGTGAAAAAATCTAAATGTGAAATTAACACAATATTTACACGTTAAAATCACGTTTATAAATTTACGTGTGAAATTAACACAATATTTACACGTTAATATCACGTTAAAAAATTTACATGTGAAAATAACGTTACGTTTAAACATGAATATCACCTGAGCAGATTAAAACGTGATTATCACGTGAGAATCTTGTGTGTGTCAAATACAGGTGATATAAACGTTTAAACGGAGTGATACACACGTGGAAATAACGTAGTTTTCACGTAATGAGCACAAACGTTAAACACACGTTGGAAAAAATTGCCTGTGTAGCAGAATATTTGTTTTTCGTAAATTGTTTTGCTAGGCCGTTAGGTTTCCTAAATTGGATTATTTCATGTTTTTCATGTCGGAGTCTTTTAAAGCCGACTATACGGTATGGGGGTTTCTCATTGTTGAAGGTAGTACGATTTCCTTACAATCTCTTCATGTTTATAAAGCTCTTATAAAGGTTCAGAATTACAGGATTTCACTTCCTTAGAGGTCCCTGTGAGTATTACTATACAAAATTCAAAATAAATATAACATCACTGTTAAATGGGAAAGTAACTGGTTACTATGTAATGAGTGGTGATAATGACTGGCTAATATAGGTCAATATTTTCATCCTCATTGTATATGATAAGGTCGAAAAATTAAGTAATTTATGTTACTCAAAATATATGAAAAGGCCGGGAAATTAGGTGTCTCAGATAGTTACCCCTATCACAAATGGGTCGAAACCTCGTTCATAACGTTCATAAATGACTTTAATAAATTATTTTGACCAGAAATTAGTATTAACTATTCTAATAGAAAACAAAACGACCAACACAATTTATTTATTTTATGTGTTTTTAAAGTCACTTTTAAGCACCGCTTTTGGGCTATTTCATGGCGGCCAGTTTTTATTGGTGTAGGAAGGGTTCGTGTATATTTGCGTCCATTCGCTTTTCGTTTTGAAATATAAAAAACGAGAAACGAAAGTGTTTTCATTTTTCGTTTTTGATTTCTCAAAAACCAAAATGAAAAACAAAAGTGTTTCCGTTTTTGGTTTTTGATTTCTCAAAAACCAAAACGAAAAACGAATGTGTTTTCATTTTTCGTTTTTGATTTTTCAAATACAAAATGAAAATCAAAAGTGTTTTCGTTTTTTATTTTTGATTTCACCAAACAAGAAAGGCATCTACATTTGGATTCAATTTCTGTATTTTGCTTTATTTATTTCTCGTTTTACGTTGTACAATGTTTTCCTTTCCTTTTTTATAGCCCTTGGTACCCCAGTGTATTAACTACTTAATGTAGACAGAATAGACCGCCTGACTTATGATTTGAACTAAGGTGATTAATGAATCAAAGACTTTCAAATATCCTTGTTTTTATCTATAATAAAATATAAAATTATTATATTCAAACATTAAATGAATCACAAATTTAAATAATACAATGAAATATATTATATAAAGATGGTAAAAATAAAACGATTGATTACAACATCCCATTAACAAGGGAGGTTACTACTTATCTGATAAGAAAACTAGCCCTGCCGTTTAAGTATGCACAGCGATTATCAGATCAATAGTATTTCAATCGTAGATAATGTCGACGAATGGATAAGACTTTATCAATCTGAACAATAAGGATGCATGATCTTTACTTTTATGTTTTGAAAGGTTAGTAATCTAAGATGATTAGAACTGATGACATAGGTCTACACTACTATTACACGAACATTCACTACGATAATCTGTTTGTTTTACATACTTGCAACTTCTCGTCCAATCAAATTGCTTGAATTTGCCTTCTAATTTTCATATTACATACTTTTTCTGTGTACTAAGTAACTACGCATGAATGACCACAAGGGTAAGATTGTATCGTAATCAAGATATTAAAACAAAAATTGCCACTGGCTATTTGAAATAAAATGCTGTGTTCCAAATTAAATTATAAAGTTTGTATTTAGTTTTCACATTAATTTTTATATATCCTGCTATTAAAATCTTTGGGTCTAAACAAATGTTTTTGACGATTGCAAGTTTCTTTCATTTAAATAAAGAGTAACAAATATGGTTCTTTATACCTTGATTAGAGTACAACGCCATCTTAAAATTGTGATAATTTATCATCCATGCAATTACTTTGTACACCAAATAGTGTGTACTATGAAACCTTGTGAAGGGGAATTAAGGCAACTTGATCTATTTCGTCATGAATTGATTGATTGATTGATTATTGGTTGCTTAATGTTCAGTGGCAAATATTTCATGCATGTTCAGGACGATGTCATTAGTCGAAAAACCGTGATAATGTCTGAAGAGAATGTGCCACCTATATATATATATTAAGATCCATGTATAACATCGGTAATCCGTTTATTTGGCAAATCGCCAATGGCAGTCAGCAGGGTTTAAGAACATTTGTTGTTCGACCTGTTAGTCAAATGCGTTTTATTAAAATATACTTTTTCACTTTTTTGGTCTTTTGGAAAATGTTGTTTGTACTGTATTTAGACCCCTCTAACAAGAAATTTGTTTTGCATGCACACGTATAAAAATTGCGGTTTTTATCCAACGCAATCATAGGTTTGAACGTTGTTTTCAATTTAGACTTGTTTATATATATATATATATATACATGTACTGATAAATCTTTTAGTTTTTTACTTTGAAATGAATAAAGTAAACATAAACCCTAGTATCTTTGATCTATTGGTAGTTGCTTTTTAATGACTATCCGCTAGACTATCTATTGGGACAAACCAGGGGCGGATCCAGCCATTTCTAAAAGGGGGTTCCAACATAGGATAAAGGGGGAGGGGGTCCAACCATATGTCCCCATTCAAAATCATTGATCGTCCAAAAAGTGGGTTTGCAATCCATGAACACCCCCCCCCCCCCTGGATCCACAACTGCATACTATTTATATGTTTCAAATTTATTATAGCTTTGGTTTTACTGTGAAATTGAAAATTGTTTCCATGACATGTAAAGCTTCCACTGCAATTTGATTATTGCCTGGTTTTGGTCAATTTATTTTGTCATCTTACCATGTAAAGAAGTACATGTATAGTAAAACACCGCTTTATATCAATAAACATACTTACACCAGCAGCTACCATCTTTTCATTCTGGAGTCAAGGGCCTTTTGAAATCACATATTTTACAATGATACTAGTGAGTAGATTTACAAAATTTCGTTAATGAGCTCCATTTTACAAACACCTGTGATACAAGTAGTCAGCCAAAATAAACTATCAATAGACCAATTAAAAGATTACTCGAGTTGTAAATATGTGCTAAATTGGATAGTCTATGAAAAGGTATATATAATGAAATTAAGAGCTCGGGGCAAGCCCCTCGCTCTAAATTTCATAGTATATACCTTTTCATAGACTAACCTAGACTAAGATCGTTTGATTATAATACCGAAAGTTCACAATTCAAAATGTGATTAGCATTCAATCATTTTGCCATTCGGGGCCTATTCGTGATGACTTTTACTCCTTTGTGAAGGCTATATGGTGACCTATACTAAAGGGTGTGCACGGGTTGGTTACGGAATAGAGAAAAATGGGCCAAAAATATAAAGATTAGAGGAAAATGAACCAAAAAATAAAGAAAAGAGAACAATGCGGTGTTAGAATATAAAGAATAGAGAATAATTGGCAAAAAGTATAATGATTAGAGAAAAATGGCTTAAAACATTAAAGAATACAGAAATGAAGGACCCCAATCCAGACCAGTATAATAGATGCCTATACCAACGTTTTCTGTCTCCAGTAGATGGTTATTTATATATTTTTATATATATATATTTTTATGACTATCAATTAACACATGAGCTTCAATAATTTGCCAGCATATGGTTACTTAATTTCTTTCGCTCCTGGTGACAAAATGGAAAAATTTTAATAATTTATTGCGTCCAAAGCACTTTTCTGGTTTTACCTTTATCAGGAGGGTTAGGCGGGGGAAAACAACAGTATATTTCACCTGTTGGTACTGTAGTGTCACTCTTTTTTCATTTTATTGTGCCTGTTTTTTTTTATTTACACCAGATTAGACTTTTCAAACGCTCCTGACTTCAAACAGGCCAATATATTCGAGTGATACTCCCCAACTCATACCTGGGTGGTGTAAATATCAGTTCATAAGAACAGAGTTGTCTTTCACAAGAAACCACGTAAAACATTGGTTACATGCACAATGTAGTAGTTACTTCGGTATAAATGATCGAGAAATTAAGAAGGTAAAAACAAAACAAATATCAAAATTAAGACAGTATTCATGCAATAACTACAACTTGGATACAGTCACTTTGTTCGGTTAAGAGTTTGATTTCGACAATTATTTTGCAAATCACCATAGATTTCCGATAATTGTTCTGCATAAAACTCCTATGGGAAAGCACATTGACATAGTTTTCTAAACGTTTTTAGGAACCCAATGACATTGCATAGTGTTGCAACCTGTTATGTGAAGATGTGCCTGAAATTGTGGAGGTTATTGGAATTTCGATCTGGTCAAGCCAAAGTTTTTAAAATTGTTTTTTTTTTCTCTACAAGCACGCGACATAGATAAGTAAAAGCAGAGACTGGTCGTCTCGGAGTCTAAATATTGAATCCGCGTAGGATAACATGTCTTCCTGCAAACTATAACATCGCGAAGTAGCAAGTCCGGCTAATCCAAAGCAGGGTTAATAATTCATATTACAATAACATGTTCTCGTCCTGAATATGCATTTAATTTGCCACTGGACATTAAAAAGCGATCGTTCATTGCCATCTCATGCACAACCTTGCATAAAAGAGTGAGTTTGCGGTCGTATAATGGTATGACGTTTGTCGTCGTCGTCCGAAGACATTTGGTTTCCAAACAATAACTTGAGTATACATGTAAGTGTATGGATCTTTATGAAATTGTACCACAAAGTTTCATACTACATAAGGAAGGTTGGGATGGATTTGAGGGTGATTGTCCCAACTTTGTAGGAATTAAGGAAAAAAAAAAGCATTTTTATGGTTACAGGACAATTACTTAATTATAAGTGTATGGATCTCAATAAATTTGTACCACAAGGTTCCATACTTCATAAGGAATGTTGTGACTGATTTTGGGGGTTATGGTCCAAAACGTTCAAGAATTACGGACCAAAACATCGGTAAAAAACTTGGATTTTCTGGTTTCCGGACAATAACTTCAGTATAATATAAAATGAATCGTTTCAGGAAAAAGGGCGTAAAAACAAATGCTTTTCTTATACTTTGCATACGTTGCTCATTTCTTGACCAATTCAATGGGGTTTAATTCATTGTCTTGGAATCTTGTTTTTTTTTATATGCAGAATCTAACCGTATATTTATAGATTCTTATTTTGGGGTCCGTTTTCAATTTGGTCCACATGAAGGTCCAAAGGGTCCAAAATTAAACTTTGCTTGATTTTTACAAATAAAATAGACTATTATGGTTCTTTGCTTTGGTGAATCTAACCGTGTATTTAGATTTTTGATTTTAAGCCCGGTTTTCAAATTGGTCCACATAAAGGTCCAAAGCGTTCATAATCAATTTTAGTTTGATTTTAGCAAAAATTGAAATCAAGGGGTCTTTTAATTACTTAATCTACGCATGTATTTGTATGTTGGATATTGGATCATGATAGGTAAATATTCAATTTCATTGTTTTACAGCGGATGACCGTGAGGGCATTCCGGTGTTATGTTGCCACAGACATTTCTACCCACGTGACTTGCGTTTTTGACTGATAACCGAACATATTTCGTATAATTACGCGGATATCATCGAGTGCAAAATAACACTCCTTATCGCTTGTGTTATATACTAATTTCATCAATAAATATTCATGAAAATAATTTTAAGAACATAGATAAATGATATGAAAATGTTTTGTCGTGAGAAATATATATATCAATAACAAATCAAGAATACCGAAAACTTGTGTTAACGCATGCGGAAGAATATCTAAAGAACGTTTTGCAACAAACGCGGGAAAATATGATTGCCTACTCAAATGCAATGTATTAGAAACACGAACTATTACAGAAGAGTGTCCACCATGCACTTGCACTGCACTATCATTACAATAGTAGAATAGAATGATATACAAATGGATAAAAATTATATATAACTGATGTACAAATATTGATATAATATATTACACCAAACCAGAATATACAGATAACAAATGATTATATCACTACAATATAACAGTTATTACGGTGAGCTTGAATTTCCTGTCATCATCCACACACGAACTTGTCTCAGAAAAAAATATATCTATGTACCTTAACCTTACTTTCATGTATAGAGATGTGATTTTTTTTTCTGAGACAAGTGCTTGTGACCATCCAACAGAACTTGCGGTCATCCGATGTTCAGTACTTCAGTACTTTGATTGTAGTTCTTAGACCACATTCATTCTGTGTCAGAAACCTATGATATGTCAAATATTTAATCACTATCAAAATTCAGAGCTGTACTGCACAATTGATAGAAAGTGTAAGTAGATTCACAGTTAAAAATAGATACCGCATTAAATTTTAATTTTATAGAAGAAATTATGTATAAATATAGTTTGAAATTTCCTATTCAATAATAGATCTTTTTAAAAAATAATTAAAAGTAAGTTTTATGGATTTTTTTAAAAAGATATTATATTAATGATTAATGATATTTTGTGAATTGTTTTTTTTTTTTCATTTCTTTTGTAAATATTTTTAAGAACTTGGTGGTATTTTTGTTTTTATTCTATATAAATTAATTTTCAGAATGCTATATATAGATATATATAATTTTTTTATGCACCTAACCCCTAGACAAACTTAGCTGTTATTGTCCATTGATAAATACTAGTAGATTAAATTATTGGTACTGAATCTAACCTTGTACAAATGTATTTAGATTTTGGATATTGGACCACATTTTGTACGTGCCTGTCTCAAGTAAGGAGCATGTAGTACAGTGGTTGTCGTTGGTTCTTGTCTTTCATATTTGTTTTTCGTTAATTGTTATGTTAAAAATTAGGCCGTTAGTTTTCTCAACCGAATTGTTTCATATTTTTCATGTTGGGACCTTTTATAGCCTACTATTTGGTATAGTGTTTTTCTCATTGTTGAAGGCCTTACTGTTACCTTTAATTGCTTACGTCAACTTTATTTGAACCTTGGTGGATAGTTGTCTCATTGGCAATTATACTTCATCTCCTTATTTTATAAAAGTCCAATTTTTAAATTTTTCAGGTATTCGACCACATTTATTCTGTGTCAGAAACCTATGATGTGTCAAATATTTAATCAAAATTCAAACTCAGAGCTGTATCAAGCTTGAATTTAGTGTCCATACTTGTCCCAACTGTTCATGGTTCGACATCTGCGGTCGTATCATTCTGTGCCCCGCTGAGCATTTTGTTTATATTTACAGTTCATTGGATATTTAATTTAACTGCAAAAGCAACCAATGGACGGTGGTGCATGGCAAACTGGGAGTTAGACGCACATTGTATACATACAAGTATTTATAATTTGATTAAAATACCTCGTACCTGATGGAGAGGGATTACTATACATTGTAATTTGACTCCAGGCGGCACCAAGGGAACATGTCATACACAATTTACTTGTGAAAAGAACACTGTAAAAAAAGTGCTTTAAAAAAACCAATACGTGCAGAATATCAACCTTCATGTAGCTGAATATGATTAATTTTACGTTAAATGAAAAAACCTTGAACTATATTTCATCTGTAATGCTAATAGCACACTTAAACTTTAAATCTAGTACTGAAATGAACTCAAATAAAGCTTATGCATTATTTAAAGTTACGTTCATAGTTAACGACGTTTTTCTCACAATGACTTTATACCTCCATGATAGAAAGAAAGGATAAATGGTATCCATACATGTCAATATTGTCAGGCGACTTCTTACAGGAGTTATTGCCCTTAAATGACAAATTTTACCATTTATTTTTTTTCATTTTTGCCTATTATCTTGAAAACTATAAAAGATACAGAGAAACATTAAAATGCAAAAATGATCAGCAAGACAAGTTCTACAAATAAGTTCAATTGTCGAAATCGTCAGCCGACTCCTTATTTGAGTTATTGCCCTTGGATGATGATTTATACCTTTTTTTGCGTTTCTGCCTTACAAATGTTTATCTTTAAAATTATAATAGATAGATAGAAACTTAAATAAGCAAAAATGATCAGCAAGACACTATCTACAATTAACAATATTGAGGAAATCGTCCGACGTCTCCTTGGAATTATTGTCCTTTAATGACGATTTTTATCATTTTTTTGTTGGGGGGGGGGGGGGGGGGGGGGGGGGGGGGGGGTTGCCTTACGTGATAAAAATTATAATAGATAAATAGACACTTTAAATCACAAAAATGACCGATAAGGCAAGATCTACTAACGAGTCACTTTCATACCCTCTTTTGTGTTTTGAGCAAAAACTAGAGAAGATGGAGAGAAAATGTTTTTCTGTTTGTTTTTTTTTAAGCAGACTAAATGATCAGCAATACAAGACCAACGAAACAGAGATTTTTGTCATGAATTCTATTCTCGTCTTCTATGTTGAAGAATGGCCTTTGTTGAATATGCACATAGACCTAGGTTAGCTACACAGGCTCTTTAGAGCCTCTAGTTAAAAAGTATATCAATCTGTAACTAAATTCTTAGCACATGTATCGCAACCCAATGTATGTTTCCTATGGTTCTAACAATATAATGGGTAATTCTTAAACAGGTTACAAAACTATAAACGCCTAAAGGGTCTGCAAATAGTCCAAACCGGAAAATTTTTGAAAGATTTTGGCAACGTTTAAGTAGTTATCGTCAAAATGAATAAACAAAAATAAAATAGTTAACCAAACCAAAACTCTTGATTTATTTCAAACCAGGGCCATTTACAAAAAGTTTTAAAGTTTACTTAGATTCATAGTACCACATCCCAAAGTGTACACCAACACTGAGGTTGTGAGTTCGAACCCGGCTCGTGCGGGTGCACTCGACTCCAATCTTAATTGACTAGGATTGTCAGTTTTCCTATCGAAGGTCGGTGATTTTCTCCGGGCACTCCGGCTTCCTCCACCCATAAAAACTGGCCGCCACGAAATAGCCCAAAAGCGGTGCTTAAAAGTGACGTTAAAACACCAAAAATCAAATCCCAAAGTGTACACTCTAAGAGTTTTACAATATGATCGCTTAATTTCAAACGTATCACCAACTTATAAACGCCTAAAGATAGCTCAAAATAGCGAATTTTGCAAATTTTTGCTTTTAAGTATTTATTCATAAAACGTACAAGAAGGTCATCGTTAACCAAATCCAAAACTGTGTTAGAAGTAAAGCTATTTATTGTCTTTCGGACACTAATTCATTTTGGTTATCGATGGCCTTCGATGCAAAATTTGACAAAAATATGTAAAAGCAAATTTGTATCTTCAACAGCATGCAATATGTAACGCTGAATAGCATTTTGAGTTTATGGAAATTCATATGTAAAATTGTTTAAATAAAGTTGAGAATTGAATTGGGAATGTGTCAAAGAGACAACAACCCGACCAAAGAGCAAACAAACAGACCAAGGCCACAAATGGGTTTTCAACACAGCGAGAAAATCCCGCACCCGGAGGCGGGTTTTTGCTGGCACATAAACAAAAATGTGTACTAGTTCAGTGAAAATGGACGTCACACTAAACTCCGAAACATATAAATGAACTAAAATTACAAAAAAAAAATATTTTAAATATATATTTTGAACTTTTTAATATCACATTTCAAGTATGATAAAGATATGAAAAACACATTTAGAACCCTTTGAGTGAAAACAGAGATATTGGGAATTAGGCTCTAACTATTTTTTTTGATTTCAGGGGAATATTTACAACATTGTTACAATATATAACGTCATCTTCAATTTGCAATGTGCAGACCAAATTTAGATTTTGAGTGAAATAAGTCCAGGGAAAATTGGTCTCGTCACTTTCGAATGGCTATTTCTGTGGTTGACCAAACTTGCTGCCAACAATTAAGTTTCGATGCTTTACTGCTTGAAAAAAAGTGGTCCAACAAGTTCACGGTTATGAATGATTATCGAAATATCTTTATTGCCATCACGCAAAGTAAAAACGAACAAAATAAACCACCAATTATTGAGGCAAAATAATAGGAAAAGGATGAAACTCAATTAGTCTCACAACCTTATGTTATGTGATTTGCGACTTAATAAAAAAAAGTCGTAGCAATTTCATCACATATTTTATATTTTGATATAAGTCAAGTAAGGCGGGAAGTACAATAATGTGCCGAGCATCGGGATAGACATCTTCTTTTGGACTGCTTCCTGGTGACTCATAAGATGGCCTCCTAAACCTCGATTTGGAGTGTGAACTTTTTTTGTAAATAATCTAAATAGCGTATACATATTACCGTCATGAACGCTGAGCTTGAATGTTCGTGTAATATTCGGGGAATGGTCATTATTTATCAGCTGAGGGGGGTCGGTTCTAATTTTTCACATATTTTTTTTTTTTCTCACTGTGTTGAAGACCCATTGTTGGCCTTATGCTCTTTACTGCTCTTTGGTTGGGTTGCTGTTTCTTTGAAACATTCCTCCCTTTCAATTCTCAATTTTATTATAATATTTCAACGTGAAAATGTTTTACGTGTATTGTTTTGTATGTGTGAATGCCATGGTGCCCATCATGTATTCTTATGAGGGTCTGAATAGGGTTTACAGAATAAAGACGAATGGATCAAACTATAGAAAAATAGACCCTCCCAAAAAAAAAGAAAGAATAGAAAAAATAGAAAAAAAGAATAAAGAATAGAGAATAATGGGGTGTTAAAATATAAAGAATAGAGAATAATGGGGTGTTAGAATATAAAGAATAGAGAATAATGGGGTGTTAAAATAATAAAGAATAGAGAATAATGGGGTGTTAGAATATAAAGAATAGAGAATAATGGGGTGTTAAAATATAATAATGGGGTGTTAGAATATAAAGAATAGAGAATAATGGGGTGTTAAAATATAATAATGGGGTGTTAGAATATAAAGAATAGAGAAAATATAAAGAATAAAGAAAAATTACCTTAAAAATTAAAGAATACAGAAGTGAAAGACCTACCATCCAGACTATCTAATATTCTTATTCGATATCTTTGTAATAATTTCATAAAATAACTTTACCTATTATCAAATGATTTAAGAATATACACACCTTCTATCCCAAGAATCACATCATAATGATTTAAACACTTTAGAAAGTTGACTATGCGTGTTCAGAAACTTTCCTGTGGTCAAAGTTAGGATAAATTTATACAGTTGTTTATCTTAAGATAAGTAGTACTAGAATTGTAAATTTACACATCCTATGGATAATGAACTCTAACAGATGACTGTGATATGAAGGAGTGATCGGATTCACTACCTTGAGAGATTAGGCATCCTGCTGGTGCTTTACACTATAAGAGATTTAAAAATGACAGAAATTATTTCACAGATTGCACACTCACTTCAATATCGTCAACAATCTATATATATAATTGTCAGTCATAAAACTTTAATCGTGTGAAATAATCTAAATAGCGTATACATATTACCGTCATGAATGCTGAGCTTGAATGTTCGTGTAATATTCGGGGAATGGTCATTATTTATCAGCTGAGGGGGGTCGGTTCAAATTTTTCACATAAATTTTTTTGTTTTCTCACTGTGTTGAAGACCCATTGTTGGCCTTATGCTCTTTTCTGCTCTTTGCTTGGGTTGCTGTTTCTTTGAAACATTCCTCCCTTTCAATTCTCAATTTTATTATAATTCTCACTACCTTGAGAGATTAGGCATCCTGCTGGTGCTTTACACTATAAAAGATTTAAAAATGACAGAAATTATTCCCCCCCCCCCCCCCCCCCCATTTTTGGCAATGACACCCCCCAGCTGTTAAACAATAACTGTTCCCTAATGGCTGATTGGCTTCAGTCATCATACAATTCTAATAATCTTAGATAACCAACTTTTCAAACTTAAAAGTAAAGATCATGCATCCTTATTGTTCAGATTGATAAAGTCTTTTCCATTCGTCGACATTATTTACAATTTAAGGTAGATGGGGTGTCTAAATTATAATCCATAGAATTTTTTAATAATTTGCCAAAATGTAGTTTATATCATGCTTTTTTAAAAAAAATAATAAAAAGAATGGGTCACGGGCCTTATTTTCACGCTACAGGTTGTGCAAAATTGACAGATTTTGTATAGAATATGCATTGAAAACCCAATTTTCTGCCATAAAATGAAAACTACACCATAGAATTTTGAGAAAAGATATGAGAAGATAGCTCTAATAGTATGCTTTCAGATAAGAAAAAGAAAAAATGGGGTCACCGGATCCGTTTTCTTGCTACATAATAAAATAGGTAAATTCCTAACACATTCTATTGTAAAAGTAACTTTATGTGAATTATCTGCCCTTACATTTGAGTTGCCTCCCCTTATGTGGCAAAGTTGGAAAATATAGAATCAAACAAAAGTATTCTGTTTTTTTTGTAAAATACAACCATAAATATGATAGAATATGTCGTTTTCTATATTGAAATGAAAATTCTTACACATGAATTACCTACTACTCTCAAAATTTGCACCTTTTATTATAGATCTAGACCGATTGTTTTCTGGTATTTCAAAATCCAAGATGGAGGAAGACACCCTATCTACCTTAAATACTATTGATCTGATAACCGCTGAGACGTTACGCACGATATTGCGTCTCAAATGGTAACGTCATTTTTTTTTTACGTTTTACGGCGATTAATGATTATCATGATTATATTGGGGATATATTTTTTATTTTGCTTGCAATTTCTGTTTTGCACATCAATATTGATACTTCTTTTAAAATGTTTGGTTGTACTGAATATGCATGAAATATTTCCCACTGAAAGTAACGTAAGCAACAAACAACAAAATATATCGTATTTGGGTAATGCATAAGTCTATATGAAAAAGAAGATATATACGGTATGACGAGTGCCAATGAGACAACTTTCTACCAGAGACCAATTGACATTAAACGTAATAAAATGCAATGTTTCCCCATTTTGATCCGAAAAGGAAGAAGATATATATTTTGATTTAATTAAAAAATGTTTGTCGGGAATTACAAGTTAAACGGGTCTTTCTTATAAAATTCACTGTACTTTCTTTAATAACGGAACAATTAGATTAAGAGATGAAACGATTGTCAGAAAAAAGGTCAATTCTATTCATCTCATATGTTTACAAGCCTTGTATGATATGGAGAGGTATATAGCCACGCTTCAGGTCCAATTTTATTTTTACTTTCAAGTTCTATACATATGAATCTTATTGCAGAGAAATAAAAAAAATCGCAGTTTTACGCTCCCCAAATTTGAAAATTTGAAAAAAGATTATTTTTTATCCTCTCGTAATACACAATTTTTTCACAACTAAAGAACCTCATCTAAACGAACAACCCCAGCCATCGGATTTTTTTTTATACTTTGTGGTCTTTTTGATAGTATCTGACTATCAAGAAAATTCTATCTGAGGAAATATATACAGATGATTCACCATAAATAGCGTCCCGAATTTACAACGTTCAAGACGTATGAAAATCGTCCAGTGGACAAACTTGCAAGACATTTCATTTCTTTGAAAACGAAGTCGTTTTGACTACGCAAATTATCAAAAAGTATGTAGCGGTTTCGTAGAGTTAAAGTACAATTACGGAAAAGTGATATTTAGCAAACAACAAATCTCAATTTTCAATAATAACGTCGCAAATGACAGTTTATTTGTAAAAAGCGGCGAAATCCGACATTGGACATCTTGCAAGACATTTGCCAGAAGCCGTTGCCTTTTTATATATGGTGTGAGTGCTGCAAAAATTCGATTTTGATATGGTCTATATATGTATTTTGGTGAGCATAATTTACACAAACGAAATTTCATATAATCTTACATTTTGAAACCTATAAATTTTGATAACTTAAGATTTTCCTAAATCTGACCATAATGGACACTTTTTGTTTTTGCCAAAAAATAAAGTTGGTTGTTACAGGAACGCATATTCAGTAACATTGTAATACTTTATATATAAAGCATATCATCCATTCGAATTTTCGCGGATATAACACTGTTTTGAAGAACACAAACACCCCTGCTAAAGTTATTATGCGTATAGTCTGTTACGTCTGACACGCATATTTTGGACGTTTTGTCAATATGTTGTCCTTATTTTAGACTATTGTAAAATATGATAAAACAGTTTGTAGTTTTTTTTCGGAATAGTTTTTACTAGTCTAGTCTATGGATAAAAAATTTATATAACTTCACTGTTATGATTTTATAGAAAAGCTGTTTATTAGTGTGGACTGGTTGATTACACGGTATTGACGCAATAACGTGCGTAACGTCATGTGCATACTTTAACGTCAGGGCTAGTTTTCTTATCAGATAAGTAGTAACCTCCCTTGTTAATGTGATGTTGTAATCAATCGTTTCATTTTTACCATCTTTATATAATATTTCATTGAAATATTTAAATTTATGTTTCATTTGATATCTAAATATAATAATTTTTTATTTTATTACAAATAAAAACAAGGAAATTTGAAAGTATTTGATTCATTAATCACCTGAGTTCAAATCATAAATCAGCTGGCGGTCTATCCTGTCTACATTAAGTTGTAATTACACCGGGGTATCAATGGCTATGAAAAAGGAAAGGAAAACATTGTACAACGTAAAACGAGAATTAAATAGAGCAAAATACAGAAATTGAATCCAAATGTAGATGGTTTTTCTTGTTAAGTGAAATCAAAAACGAAAAACGAAAACACTTTTGATTTTCATTTTGGTTTTTGAAAAATCAAAAAGGAAAAACGAAAACACTTTCGTTTTTCGTTTTGGTTTTTGAGAAATCAAAAACGAAAAATGAAAACACTTTCGTTTTTCGTTTTTTGTTTTTGATATTTCAAAACGAAAAACGAATGGACGCAAATATACACGAACCAGGAAGCCGGAGTGCCCGGAGAAAACCATCGACCTTCGATAGGACAACTGACAATCATAGTCAATAAAGATTGGAGTCGAGTCGAACTCACAACCTCAGTGTTGACTGGCTAGTGATTACAGTAGTAATTACTTAGACCACTCGGCCACCGAGGTCCACTCGACCAACACCACAATACGATCAAAAACTTTTTGTTTTGAATAAGATACCTACACATTCCAGTAGTTAATTTTAATTTATTGTAATATGGCACATCGCAACAGTTTCAAACAATAAAAAAAACTACATTAAACTATCATTAAAATTACAATTCATAATTTCAGTTGTATATGACTTATCATGAATTCTGCAAATGCTTTGTATTTTAGATAAGAATATGTAAACAAAGAACGCAATCCTTCTAATTCAGAAACATTTTTAAAGAATGTTAACGCCGTCCGGAATTTTCTAAGTCTATAGTGCGCTTGTCCCATGAACAAATTCCAATCTAGATGATCAAAGTCTCGAGTAAGATAGTTCCTTAGGTCATAAAGATCTTGTAATGCATATATAACATCGGTATGTTCATGAAGGTGGTATAAACACAGGAAACGTAAAAAGAAGCCGTACATGACTGGTGATTTAGAAACTAAAGATCTTATTCGAATTTCCATTTCTAACTCGAATGGATAAATGCATGAACACCTGGAAAACTCTACATTATCTGTGAGGTGTCGTTTGCAAACATGAAAAGCATTTATCACACCATGCTCTATTGCTTCATGTTCGACATTGCTGAAGATACGGCCAAAACCATCATTCATACAATAGAAGGATAATATTTCATTTGAATGACATTTACTTAATGTCAACACGGTTAGACATACGGAAATCCTGTACTGTTGCATGCAGTAAAAGTAAGTAGCAACTATGTTGAGATCGCATACATGTCTACCTCGCTTGCGATGACTTTTTTGTTTTGTGTCGTTGGGTTTCTGACTAATTGTCTTTCACTCTCATATCATTTGATTCACACCTACCACTCTTCTGAAGATCTGCTTTAATTTCCTCAGGATTTTCGTTGGACCCATGTTTATGTTGCTCTTTTTTGTCATTTCCTGAAACAATTTCATTCGACGATTGTAAGTTGTATTTTGTCCATAGGACGTAAACATTTATCTTCGACATCAAGAAAACCTGTTTAAATTTCTATGTAAATTGTTATAAATTTACACATGAAGATTCAAAAAAAGATTTTTTTTGGTAAAGGTATAATCTACATACCTGGTGTCTTTTTATCTTCTGGGTTGTACCACTGTCTCACTTTGTCGTCTGTATCCCAAAAATTCTTCTTGAAATCGATTGCAAATCTTTCAGTTTTCGCACGATCACCCGTGAATCCAAAAAAAATACTATTAGCAATCTATTTCGTTTTTTTTTCATATTTTTTTATATTGAGTATGTATGTAAAGATCAAGAATAGAAACTTGATGTTGAATAAACTGTTTGTCTCCATTGTTTAATTGCTAAAGGGGCTATTGAAAGAAAATAGTGCGTATAGTAGCTTTAACGTCGACTTTAAATGAGCTTATTTGTTTTCAAAGAGTGATTTGTACGAATCCCTGGGACCCCCCTTTTTGGCTACTGGCTTGTTAAAATATGTATCTGTTGGTTCAAGTCTTAGATTTTTGAGTTAAGACAGATCGTTATCGATATAGAAAAATAAATGATTAAATCATGATCACTTGAATAAGTAATTTTATTAGGATTATGTGATATCCAAGTTACAAATTTGCTATATAAGTTTTGTTGCTTTATGAGTTTGGGGAGGAGAGGGGTATGTTTTACGGTATCTTGGTATATCATAAGAATACAAGGATATGGGAGATCGACGTCGATGAGAAAACAACCGAACGAAAAAAACAGCAATTACACGTAGAGGATATCCGAAAAAAGTAATAATGAGATGTCCGATATGAATTAAGAAGAAAAGGAGCACAGAAAATATAATACAGACAGCAATACCTGTCCTTATCTAGATTTGAATACTTCACGGGAAACTATTAGACTACACTTAACGACAAAAGAGACGATTTTTCGTACCCAATTGTTAATTTTCCGTTTGATTTTCCTTTAGCCCCTTCTACCTGTACATATTTCACAATGTGTTAACCATGCTCGTTACTGTAGTCCTGTTTTAGGTTTCAATGAACGTAATTTATGTTTTACCGTCCGATAAAGTTTTAAGTCAGGAATTTCATTACCACAAATGTTTTGTAACCTTTCCAAAATCTTTCAAAAATGCAATGATTTGGTTGGGAAGGTCGGCTGTATCTGTAGAGTTCTTATTATAAACGGGATATCATACCTAATCTAATACAGCAATATGGTTTATAAAGCCCGCACATTTAGATATATATACGATCCACGTAAATTAATTGATCCTTTAAATAATGTTATTTTAAAACGTTATAAATTTAAATCAGTAGTAAAATCTTCAAATATTGTTTTTATTGGCATTAACATTGGTTTTTTTTTAGATTAAAACATAACTAAATATATAACTATGTTTGATTCTACATCCTGTCGATACAGTTTACTAATATTTTGGCATTGCACAAGGTCATGCATGCGTTTCTCAGAATGTCTTATCACTTAATCCGTTGGATGTGTAATGAGTGATACTTTAGTTTTGGAGAACAAGATTGATTTATTAGTTGAAATTGTCTCAGTTGAACTACCTTTCAGTAATCTCGATTACTCTTATTTCGATGCTTTTGTCTATTGTTTTATATTAGTTGTTTTGTGCCTTGAAGCGATCTTTTGAGTAAGGTCGATTGCAACTGCTTTTACAGTTTGTTCTTATGTTGTGCTGTAACACAACTGTCCCAGGTCAAGAGAGGGTTGAGTGTTCACAGACTTGTTTAATCCCGCACATTCTTTATGTGCCTTTCCTAAGTCAGGTTTTAATATGTCTGTCATGTTTGTTGTTCGTAAATAGTTTTGTTACAAATTAGGCCGTCAATTTTCTCAATTGAATTGTTTTACATTTTTCATGTTGGGGCCTTTTATAACCGACCACACGGAATGGATTTTTCTCATTGGTGAAGGCCGTACGGTGACCTATAATTGCTTACTTTCACTTCATTTGAACTTTAGTAGATATTTGTCTCATTGGCAATTATACCACATATCCTTATTTTCTTGTACGGTAATTTCCCATATAAATGCCTACTTAGTTGAAAAATGTCGATCAAACGTGTGCAAACAAAAATTGTCATTAAAAAAACCAAGGGTCATTTCCGTTTTACAGTTGCAAACTCTTGTTTGAAGTAGAGTTTTTAACAAAGAATAATTTGTATTATTTCATTTTTTCTAAGTTCTTAAATATATTTGAACATGTAGTTAAAGTTAAGCATATTTAAGGTAGTCAATGTTTTGGACTATTTTCACTGTTACTTTAGAATACATGTGACTGTCCTTTTTCTTGCTACAAAAAGTAATCAGACAGTGATATTCGCCACTGTTTCACATGAATTTATTTATGTATATTTCGAGAATCCTTATGTCGGGGTTAACACGTTTTAATGCGACATTTGTGGAAAAAGGGGGTCATTTTTTCAAGTAATGCATACAGTAAAATAATGATGGACTTTTGTTCAAACATACAAACGATTATTTAAAATTTATCCTACAATTAGCCCGACATTATACAAATGACTTGTTTTATCTAATAAAGTCTAATGGGGTTCTTCTTACATGTTAAGCAAACATTTATGCAATAATATGATATTTTCATCATCCAACAGTTACGTTTTGCAGTTCATTCACGATCCGCGCTTAAGCCATGTAGATTTCTTAAAGGACAAAAAAGAGGCGACGGATACCATAGGCATATTCAATTTTATAAGTCGAAAATAAACTGACAACGTCATGGCTAAAAAAAGAAAAACAAAAACAAAAACAGCAGGACACAAAACACAACATAGAAACCCAAAGGCTGAGCAACACGAAGCCCACCAATTACTCAGTTGGGTTGATCTCAAGTGCTCCGGAAAGTTAAGCTGATCCTGATCCACATGTGGGACCCGTCGTGTTGCTCATGTTAGTACAAACATTCGGTAGGTCACATTCGAAGGAAAGGGGGCAGTTTGAACATATCCGTTGTCATCTGTGAAACGGATATTCCATAACGGTAAACAAACTTGTGATGGCGTCCATGAAATTTACGAAGGGACAATTTCAACGTCGCCACTTGGAACTCTTGGTTTTGATAGCTTCCTTGTGAGAGACAACCCTCTATCAAGGAAATACACGCCCTGGAGATATATATATATATATATATACTCTCTATGCATAGTCACCTAATTTTACTTTCTTATACAAGCGCATCATAAGTGGAAAGCAACATGCTTGGCTTTAATTTTAACTGTCAGTCAGTAAGTTTGCTTTTTAACGGTGTGCCCATTTTCCTATACGAAGATAGTCAGTTCTTCAAATTATCTTCCCTTGCGTCATTTGGATCTGCGGGATGTATAGATAAGCAGCCACGTCCATTCATGGTTTGGATGTTATATTGGATGCCTCGTGTTCTTCTTTTTATATTAATCACAGGAAAGGGAAAAAAAAAACACACACACTTTAAATATAATTTTAAAATCTACAAAACATGACAAATACATATGGTATGGTACACTGTACAAAGATTGTTCATAATACAGATTTATAGGAACTGTTTGATCTCTATTTCTTTCTATAAAACGAGGAACCCCGGTAATATTTGGTTAGCGTAACATCTGATCTTTGTTATGGATCGTAAACTAGTTCAGATTAAAGTTGTACTTGTTTCATCGAAATTTGAGCCTTTGTTAATTAAACACAGCCTGTTTCCCTTGATTAAAATCATAAATAATGAAAACAAAACGGTTTGATTTTAAGCGGTGCTTTGCTTTTGCGCCAATTCGCATTTTAATTGCCCAAAATTCATCTCTGATTTGCGCCCCAACCCATATTTCATTTGCGCCAAAATAAAACATTTCATTTGCGCCAATAATATAGGGGCCATGTCAATGAAAGTATCCTAGGATATGTCCTAAGATATGTCTTAGGACATTATTTAGGATGATCTTAGAGGACGAATTTGAGGCATGTCTTAACATTAAAACAAAGCTATCTTAGGACAGTCCTAACATTTGATATCTAACTACAATTGTCCTAGGACCGTCCTAAAACATTTATTGTTACTGACTTTATTTCTGATGCATGCAACAAACAAAACGGGTTGATTTTTAGCGATGCTTTGCTTTTGCGTCAATTCGCATTTTATTTGCCCATCTCTGATTTGCGCCCCAACCCATATTTCATTTGCGCAAAAATAAAACATTTCATTTGCGCCAATAATATAGAGGCCATGTCAATGAAAGTATCCTAGGATATGTCCTAAGATATGTCTTAGGACATAATTTAGGATGTTTTTTTTAGCGGACGAATTTGAGGCATGTCTTAACATTAAAACAAAGCTATCTTAGGACAGTCCTAACCTTTGATAACTAACTACAATTGTCTTAGGACCGTCCCAAAACATTTTTTTAATAAATAAGAATATTTAGTGAAATAAATGGCATATATTTTGATGTATAATTAAAAGTTTACAAAACCTTGTTACAGACTTTATTTCTGATGCATGCAATTTTAGCTATTTATACATGTATTGAATCAGCCTTAGTAAGAAAAGAAGTCCGTTTTTTTCTGAAACCGAAATTCAAATGTTTTCCACAATTCAATTATTATTGTTCAAACAGATTGGTCAGGTGCAAACATTTTGCTAATAATGATAGAATTTTTTGGCTTCCAAAAGGGCAGCACGAATTATTTCAAAAGAGCGTAATACTATGAAATTGTTAAATATACTTCAGCTTATTTTTTTCTAAAACTCAAACTGAATACTTAGTACTCTAAACCTCAATGTTGATTTATGGACCAAATTAGTCTACAAATTTAAAATAATGTCACACAATTGAATCTTATATGCTTTAAGATTCACCTTCATCTTGACCAGCCCCTCCCCCCCCCCCCCCCCCCCCCTTTTTCCCAGGTAAAAAATGAAAGTTCCCTTGAAAAACTTATGTTGAAGAATATTTTGTTTAATCAGTTTAATTCTTATAACAGTATAATAGTTTTATATTGTATTAGTATTTTTATTATGAAGTTTATGTCATATATATTGTTTTCTGTTTGGTATTAAATTATTATTAAGATCCATTTTGTTACATCTGGTGATCAATTTATTTGGCATACCCAATGGCAGTCAGCAGGGTTTAAGAACATCCGTTGTTCGACCTGTTAGTCAAATATGTTTTGTTAAATATACTATTTCACTTTTTTGGTCTTTTCGAAAATGTTGTTTGTGCTGTATTTAGACCCCTCTACCAAGAAATTTGTTTTACATGCACGCGTATAAAAATTGCGGTTTTTATCCAACGCAATTATACGTTTGAACGTTGTTTTCAATTTAGACTTGTTTATATAGATATATATATAATATATATATTTAATGTTTCTTTTTCGACTTATGACATCGTAACTGTTAAGACTACTCTCATACCATCCTAAGACACCCCTGGGGCCGTGTCATCGAAAGTGTCATAAGATTTGTCTTAAGATATATCTTAGGACAAATTATAGGACTGTCTTATGATATATCTCAGACTGTACATCGAAGGTATCCTAAGATAGTCTTAACAAAGATGTCATATCGTAGTTCTAAGTGCTGTTTAGATTTTTTAGTTCAAAGGGGAATCTCGTGTAATCTTGGTATAAAAACTCAGGACATAAATTATCTATTTTGTATTGCTGTATATACACTGTAAAAATTGTGCTTAGAATTTAAACGTGTTGCAAGACTTATGTGCTTAGGAAAGTGTTTAATTTCTGAACATAAAAAAATAAACTTGTTTTGGCTCTCAGCACTTCGCAATAAACATGTTTTGGCTCTCAGCACTTTTCAATAAACATGTTGCTGTGCAAAACATGTTTAGCTACTTTGTCAAGTATATAAAGCTAAACGTGTTTAAATTCTAAGCACTTTCAATATTTAGACACTTTCCTAAACAAGTTTAGAATTAAAACACATTTAGGCCGAATACGGCATTCATATCACGTGCTAATTTTTGAGCGGGAAGAAGAAACAAAGAACCCGAAGTCAAAGGCCACACTGTTTACTTCTGACCATAACTGACCGTAACTTGACTGTTTCAGAAAGGTAAGGAGTTATGATTATACTATCTTTTATTTTGTACTGCCAATTTTAAATGATTATTGACATTTATAAGCATTATTTACAAGTACACTACCGTATAGTCAATGCAGGAGAGAAAAGGGTGTACCATCCCACGAAACAAGTGCTTGTAAGAGCTTTAAGTGTTCAAACTATCTTGTGTATAGATGATTAGAGTTGTTTAATGTTCTTTCATGCAAGTTTGCATTTATTTTTTTATTTATATATGTTCTTGGAAAGGAGTTTGTGAGGATAATTTTCGTTCGGTACTCCTCGGCAGATTATAATGGAACATGAAGGGTAGCGGAATCTGCCGAGTCTTATCAGGATGAGGTGCATCATTCGCAAATCCAGTGTCATATCGAGTTCATTGTTTTCGTAAGCACTTCCGATATGCACAATCAACATTTCCTCAATATAAATAGAAAGATGCTTGTTTATTTCAATAGTTATAAGCGGTTCTGATTTTTTTTATAATTTTATTGATATGTATTGTTTTATTCTAGATGAGAGAAGTGCAGAGGAAATCATCATCTGTCTTGGCATGCTAAAAGAGGAGATAAAGAACAGTAGCAAATATGCTGCTAGGTAAGAATCAAAAGTGTATTTGATTTTAAAAATGCCAATATATATTTGATCAAATGAATAATATTAAGCATGAAAAGAAGTTTTATATTAAAAAATATCAATTGATTCATCAGTAAATTTATGTTTTTATACCACGGTCCTAATGTTGTTTCTGGATCTTAAATCATGCTTTTACTTTTTGGTGTTGTAGTTCGTATTCTTATATTTTTAGATTAATTCTACTTAGTTGCTTATCAATATTTTTTTCTATATTTCAGGCCATTGACCAGCAGTTGGGTTCTAAGAAAGAAGAAGCTCTTATTGACCTGTAAAATGAAAACAGGACATTTTCAAATTGTTTTGTTGTAGGGATGGGGTACAAGTAGAAGATTGGTCAATATTATGTACATGTACCTTGATATGAATTTATTTTTGATTGTGTTCAATGATAAACTGGAAATAAATGATAACATAAATTCCTTCGTTATATATGTTGTAATTTTGTTTTTAAAGCTAGAATAAGTATAATGATAATTTCATTTCAAAAGTTCTAGACTGTTTTACGAATATTTGAAATGAAGAAAAAATGCAATAGTCGAATGACGTGAATTGAATTAAAGAAAAAACTCATTGAGATTGAAAAGGTATTGGTCACATTCAATTTGATATGGAAATTCCAGTTTCTTAGTTTGATGCACTGGCTCCTTTTTGTGATGGTATGAAAACCTGTTTTATTGAGAGCTATCATACGTTTTACAGTCAAGCCTTCCGGAATATTAGTTGAATTGGGGCCTAATGAAGTAACGGCTTCTCACAATAAAATGATAAACATGTTTCTTCACGACCCTTTATGGTCTAAACATGTTTACATTCAAAACACTTCACAGCTAAACGTGTTTCCAGACAAAACACTTCTCAGCTAAACATGTTTCCAGATACAACAATTCACAGCTAAATATGTTTACAGTCTAAGCACTTTTTTTTAGCTAAACGTGTTTCTAGTCTAAACGCTTTACAGCTAAACATGTTTACAGTCTAAGTAGATATAAGAAGATGTGATATGAGTGCCAATGAGACAACTCTCCATCCAAGTCAAAATTTATAAAAGTAAACCATTGTAGGTCACAGTACGGTCTTCAACACGGAGCCTTGGCTCACACCGAACAGTAAGCTATAAAGGGCCACAAAAAATTACTAGTGTAAAACCATTCAAACGGGAAAACCAACGGTCTAATCTATATAAAAAACGAGAAACGAGAAACACTTATGAAACACATCAACAAACGACAACTACTGAACATCAGATTCCTGAAGCACTTTATAGCTTGACACGTTTAGGCTGTTAGCACATTAAATATTAAACATGTTTAGATTTAAAACATGTCAACACTAGGTTTCATAAATGTGTTTAGGAAAGTGTTTAGGCTCTAAACATATTTTTTACACAATGAGTAAGAAAAGAAGTCCGAATTTTACAGACACAGACACATCACAGTGCATGATGGCGACAGCTATGTTTGTTTATATGCTAGACATCATAAAGTTATCCTAAAAGTTAAAATTGTCATGGATCTTCAATCTGTCGATACCTGTATCTTGGCATTGCTCATGGTCATGTTTTTCTCTGACTGACGTCTTTACACTAAATCCATTGGATGTGTACTGATTAATAATTTAGTCTTAGATGCATGATTTTTTTTATTAGTTGTTAGTGGCTTTGAACTAGCTGTCAGTAACTGCGAGTACTCTCAGATCAGTCTTTTTGTTGTTGGGATATACAAGTACCCTGCCACGTCCACTCTGTGTTTTTAAAAGAAGTTGTGGTATGATTACCAATGAGACCACTCTCCACAAGAAACCAAATGACACAGAAATTAACAACTATAGGTCACCGTACGGCCTTCAACAACGAGCAAAGCCCATACCGCATAGTCAGCTATAAAAGGCCCCTGAAGTGTGGGATAATTGTGGGATACGTTATTCAAATAAATTAGAAAATTTGCAATTGGAAGCCGCAAGAATTGTAACAGGTCTACCAATCTTCACTAAAACTGATACTCTGTACTCTGAGGTTGGCTGGGAATCTTTATATGAAAGACGAAGAAGAAGAAAATTACAGATGTTTTATAATATAAATAAAAAACATGCACCTCAGTACCTGTGTAATCTTGTCCCCCCATGTATACAAAGTACAACCAACTATCCGTTGCGAAACGGTCAAAATATCATTGTTCCATTTTGTAGACTTTCCCTTACCACTGAATCTTTTATTCCATCCACAATACGAGAATGGAATAAGCTTGACTTAAAAATTCGGAACACCGACTCTATAGCTAAATTTAAGAGAGAATTGAAAAATGAAAGTGTTCAGAGTAGAGTTGCGCCGTATTATATGTACGGTCCGAGAAAACTGAATATTATTTTAACTCAATTGCGATGTTCCGCTTCATTTTTGAACTCTGACCTTTTCAAAGCTAACATTATACTGGATCCTTCGTGTCAGTGTGGGTCTGATATTGAGGATGTTCATCATTTTCTTTTAGTTTGCCCAAAATACACTACGTGTAGAGAAATTTTACTTAACAATCTTAATTGGCTTACTGAAAACTTTATTATTGATACTAAACTATTAACTTGCGGAGATCTTGAACTTTCAAATGAACAAAATCTCCTAATTTTCAAACATGTTCAAGATTTTATTAAAAGGTCTAACAGATTTCTAGTACCTTCATAAAATATTATTGCTACCGGCACGGATGATCATCACCATCAAACCTAAGTCAACATCACAGAAAATATAATTTGCTTCTTTTTCTTTTCCTCCTTTTCCATTCTTCTTGTTCTTTTTTTCTTTTTATTTATAGTTCGTATAATATTTAATGAATTTGTTAGCTTTACATGCATGCTCATAATGTTATTATTGTATATATACTTGTATTGTAATATGGAGAAGACTTCATAAGTATGATTTACTTGTGTCTCATCCATTTTGCTGATATTTAGCAAATAAAATATGTTTAAACTAAAAGGCCCTGAAATGACAAATGTAAAACAATTCAAACGAGAAAACTAACGGCCTAATTTATGTACAAAAAATGAACGAAAAACAAATATGTAACGTATCAACAAACAACAACCACTGAATTACAGGCTCCTGACTTTGGACAGGCACATACATACAGAATGTGGCGGGGTTAAACATGTTTGCGGGATCCCAACCCTCCCCTAACCTGGGACAGTGGTGTAACAGTACAACATAAGAACGAACTATAAAAATCAGTTGAAAAAGGCTTAACTTATCAGATTGATACAAATAGAAATACTATCCTAAGACAGCTTATTAGTAGTCCTAAAGTTGGGACCAAAATTAGAACATATCCTAAGATAAGATCTTTTCGAAACACGGCTAAGAGCAAAATTCTCTAAGATTATCTTAGGACATATCTTAGTCCTAGGACACCTTCGATGACACGGTCCCTGTGTATATATCCTAACTTTAGGACCAAGTTTAGGACATATCTTATTTAAGGAGACTTCTGTTAATCTGACTTAGGGCTAAGACGTGTCCTAAGACCATCCTTAGACACGGTCTAGTCCAAGGACAAATTCATTGACACGGCCCCAGGTAAATATTATTAAAATAGTTTTATCTAAAAGAGACTTTAAATAGTAACTTTAACAGTTTTTTTGATTGCATAATAAAACATATTCCTCCTAAATCAGTCATCTTAACCTCAGTCAAAGCACTATACACAGATACTTTCTTAATAAGAGACTTTTCACGCTAACTTTAAAACTCAGTCAAAGAGATCATAAAACCTAAAAGAAAGCACTATATATAGTCTATACACTAGAGTAAAACCAAAACTTCCGTTGTTCTGAATTAAGGCTGGTAAGCAATGGCTATGGATGTACTCATGTACACTGGATGACTTATATGTGTGGTCATTAAAAATTACAGACTTATCTCATCTATATAGAAATAAGGAGATGTGGTTTTATTGCAAATGAGACAACTATCCACCAAAGTTCAAATGAAGTGGATATACATGGGATCACTATATAGTTTCAAACCTACGTGACCTACAGTTTTATATGAGTATCAACTTAATTAGTTACCTAGGAAAATACTCTTACAACAAAAATCTTATTCACGATGAAGCAATGAATATCTAAATTTTTTCATATATGTTACCTGTAAAATGGTGCAAATGTGGTTTTTATTTTTTGGCGCAAATGAAATATAAACTTGTGGCGCAAAAGAAAGTTTGAATTTTGTAAAAATTGGCGTAAATGCAGTGCGCCCGATTCAATACGACTTTAATCTTGCTCGTGATAATATATTGAAAAAAGTGAACTATAAATTGTTTTGTGAAAGTTGTAGATTTACTGCCTGTTTATTATTTTACTGGTTTGAGTAGTTTGACGTTAAGGATATTCGCTATTCATTTTTAAAGTAACGGGCTTTTTCGAAGACTGTTATATATAATTGCTTGTTTTTGAGATATAACCCATTGAAAATTTGGCGGGAAATAATTTTCTGTAGATTTTTCTTAAATTTAACCGGTACATTTTTTTCTTTCAAAAACAATGAAATATAGAAAGGAGTTTAAAAGATTTTCAAATATGACAATCTAAATTATATGTAATCAAAATTGTTGAAGGAAAGGTAGGGGTGAGTGGGTAATTTTTTTAAATAGCACTGCATGGATAAAACCTGAGGATTCCGAATGCTTGGCGCGACGTCAAGCGTTCGAATTTCATCAAAACGTCACTTTCTACGGGACGTCATACGTATTATTTTCGGTAATAAGAACGATATTTTCTATAATTTACAATTTGATTTTATGAATTAATGTGAAATTCTGAAAATTATAGATTTCAATGTGAATACTAGTATTTTTTAGGGGTATGCCGATGAAACAGCAGCCCACCAAACTAAACAACAACAAAAACCAACATCTAGAGGTCAACATATTGTCTTCAATAATCATACACGAGTGTGTATGGTACCTGAATGTCAAGCTCAAAATTGCCGCGAGTCCTTAAATTACGCAAAAGGCAGTTAATGTATAATAGCACTATGAGAAAAATAACTATATAAGAACCTCTCGATTTCCACATAAAAATAAACTAAAAAAATATCCCACTTTGAGCATCTTATCCGTAATTTTAAGCATGGCTTGAAATATTAACTAGTCATTCTCGTGGGGATTTATTTTCCCCTTATTTTAACTAATCACAGCATCAGATTGAATCCAATCAATTTATGACGAAGAATATATCTACTCAAAAAATTTTATAACTTTGCTTTACTTTTTTACAAAAGTGCAACAATCCCCACTTTTCAGCCTCAGTTTTCTCGAAAACAAGCACGGTGACCTATGTTTTATTCTTTTATAACTAGCCCAGGCCAATCAAAATTATGAAAATGACAATGACATGAAACTGTATCGGATGCCCTGCATTTTTAAATACTTTTCTGTTAAATTGCAACCGGTTTAATCATTAAAAAATTTCACGTTAAATATTCCTATGAAAAGTATATTTAATAACTTTTATGTTTAATCAAGAATTATTTTATGCTACGGCTATAATCTGTTGGAATAGGAATTGACCATTTTCCGCTGTTTTTTTTTTTTTCATTTGAAATGGGTAGCAGCTTAAACCCACTCGAATTTGAATGTACATTTGAGTAAATAAAAATATAATTAACTGTCTTCCATGGTTATTCTTACGTCTTTAAAGTTGTAGAACTTCCGCGATACACTAATAATTGAGGATTATGCTGTGACCAGTGGTGGATTATGTCATATCCATAAAGGCGCGTGTTTTGTTATCACAACCAGTAAACGAGGTCATTCTGTTGCGTACTTTGGTCGGAGAAAGAGAAAGATGGAGTCCCCTAGAAATGAAAATAAGCTGAATGGAATTTCGTTTTCAAGGAAGAAGAGTCCGAAGCCGAATCTTACTTATGCCGGAGAGTTCTGGTAAGATATACTTTTTAATCCATAGAAAATATGAAGAGAAAAAAAAATTCATTGATATTTAAAATATGATTTAATATGAATATGAAAAACCGAGGTTTGCTCAAGTTCATTTAGAATACAAAAATGTTTGTCATATTTTTGGGTAAAGATTGCATGAAATGCAATCAAAACCCTATGGTACTGACTTGATATCTAAATCTTCCAAGGTTTATTACTACTTTTGAGATACACAAAATATAGTGCATTGATCATAACATTCTTCACATCCTATCCATGAACATTTCCAGAATTTTATCAATGAAATATGTGCTCAGATATTCATGTTACAAAATGATGTTATACTTATCAAGAAAATTACATAACTTATGCAAGGTGCAGGAATCTAATATCTGTTCTAAAAATATCAATGAAGTCATTGTTAAAGTAATCTTTAAAATTGGAGTTATTTCCCTCTGTCCATAATTTGTAGATGAATCAGTTATAACCAATGCTTTATACAATACATGTTTACTTTTACTTGCTCTGATAAATTAAAGCAATCTTTACCCTTCAGTGCTTATAAGCACTTTGATTATGTTATAGTATATGTTAATGAAGAAGAAATGGAGGTATACAGTTAATTCGGGATTGTTTTGTCTTGAGTAGCCACACATTCCCATTTTTATTTAACAATTCTTTATTCAGCCGTGCTGGATCTATGTGATCACATCGGATTTTGAGATGTTGCAGAATTCTAAGTTACACACATATCATAATACTCATCAAGTTGTCAATACTGGCAAATACTATTCGATTGAAAATTTCATAGTTCTATTGACGAGATTTACTTTTAGTAAAGTACCAAGTATCGAGTTAAAAAAGTGAGTATCGGGTAACAAAAAGTGAGTATCGAGTAACAAAAAGTGAGCACTTTTGTTACTCGATACTCACTTTTTGCTACTTGATACTCACTTTTTGTAACTCGATACTCACTTTTTATAACGCGATACTCACTTTTTGCTACTCGATACTCACTTTTTATAACTCGATACTTGCTACTCGACAAAAAGAAATCCTCTCTATTGACAGACAAAACTCTCAACTTTTAGTGTATTTAGTAAAACATTGATTGATGGGGGAATTTATTTTAACTTTATTCCTTTGGCATGATTCATTTTATCAAGGATGTATATTAGTATGTTAGTTTTATGTCCCTGGTTATATTGACTTTAACATGAATAATGACTAACTTAGTTCTTAGGGATAGTAATATGAAACTGATAGGACCACTTAAATAGTAAACATCTCAAACAAAACAGTAGTCAGAATAGTTCGCAAGAAATACCCAATTTAATACTTGGGAACAATATTCCACGAACAAGGGGAATTAATTGTAGTCTGAAGCCTATTAGACACCAAAATGTTGGTATTTTTTATGAAACTTTACATTTACTTAGCATGATATCTTAGTAGCATAAGTGCCAAATTTTATTACTTTCTGACAGTTATTAAAACAGTTTGGAATATTTTATATAAGTGCATCTGTCTGCGGAGAATGCTATTTGCAAAGTTTTAAGACCTCAATCAATAGATATAAGAAGATTTGGTATGAGTGCCAATGAGACAACTCTCCATCCAAGTCACAATTTGTAAAAGTAAACCATTATCTGATTTAAACTAAATAAAAGTTATGGCTACTGGATGTTATAAAGGAAATTGGGCAACATTTATATGAAGAAAATATTTGTTAGATTATTTATTTGCCTTGATCCAGTAGCCATAACTTTTATTTAGTTTAAATGAGATAATTGTTAAAGCTTACTGCCACTTGTGTGCCAGTTTTGTGCAAACTTATATCCCTCTAGTGCTTAAATCAGAAGTGGTCAATATGATAAGTGTACAGATATAATAAGCATTATTGTGGGTAAATTAATACTGAAAAGTTTCTTTATTTCCACTGCCTATCCTTATTAGTTATGTGTACATGTACTTCAAAACAACTTAAAAGTAAATTTAGACTTGACACTTTTCAATTTTAAGATATTTTGCTCATATTTTTATACGTGTTTGTACGTTATCTCCCAGGGTCAACTCGTTTTTGGAAAACTTATAGGAAAAATGCATCATAAGGTGCTTTCATTCACTCTGATAATGACCTATATACCCTTATTTTTTGTATGCACTGTTCTAACTCAGTTTTAAGCACTGTTTAAAACTGTGTATAATTTGTATTAAAACAGATGAATCACCAAAGAAAAGAAAAACTCAAAGTCCTAGTGGCCCGGGTGCAGTGTATTCGAACTATCAACAGTGCTTCTCAAATAAAGAAAATAAAAGAAAAAGGTGAGGTTATAAATTTGCCAAATTTCCTTTATAACATCAATTTATCACTGTTAACAGTCAGGGGAATTAGAGTGATATCTTAAATCACTGGTTTAGTAACATTTGAATGTTATTATTACTTTAGATATATAATACTAATGATCCAGGGACACATCACGTTTGCTAAAATTATCAGAACCAACATCTGTGTTTAAAGGATGACCGGTCATGTCAGGTGATGACCTTGTACTGAATCTGGGATAATGACATGAAAATCACTTGTATAAATATATCATATGATTCTATTTTATTTCAAAGAATCATTTTAAAGAGGTTTCTTTTTTTTAATTTTACTCATAATTATATATAATATAAACCTGTATGTTTAAAATTTTAGTAAAACTACAAAATACAAAATACAAAATTATTTTTTTTATCAAGGCTTCAGATCCCAATTAAGTTGATAATTTTTGCTATTTATAAGTGATTATTTCAAAAATTCCCATGACTGATTAAACTTGCTATTAAAAAAAACCCAGAAGATACAGTTTGAATATATGTAAGACAAGTATCCAACAGAGACCAACTGAGGTTGATGTTAGAAACTTTATGTGTGTGTGAAGAACTTTCATATTCTTTTTGATAGATTTCTAGTTTTTATATAACTATTTTGAAAAAAAATCAAGACTGTAGTTCAGTGGTTGTCGTTGGTTCACAGCTGTCATATTTGTTTTTCGTAAATTGTTTTGTTATAAATTAGGCCGTTAGTTATGTCAGTTGAATTGCTTCATTTTTTTAATCTCGGTCCTTTAATAGCCGACTATTACGGTACTATATTGCCATACAGTATGGGTTTTTCTCATTGTTGAAGGCCGTACAGTTACCTATAATTGCCTACATCCACTTCATTTGAACTTTATAGTAGATAGTTGTCATATTTGCAATCATACCACATCTCTTTATTTTTTAAACAATCATAGACACACAAAAAGTAAAAAAATACATGTTATGTTCTTCTTGTATATTTTATGATGGTATGATACTAAATTCCTAATCTTGATTTTCATATAATTGAGGTCTGGAACAGGCATGCCAGTAACTGCTAGTAATCTATTGTTAATTGCTGTATCATTGTCCTTTTGTTTAGTTTCTTCTGTTACCTAGTCTAACATCGGACCTGGACATCTTAAAAACTGAGTTTTAAAATGAGTATTTCTAAACTTTATCATCAAATATGTATCAAGGGTTTCAAGCATTTAAATTAGATTTACAAATACCTTTCCAGAGCTTCTGGTAAAGCGATCCTTATAAAGCGATCCTTATCGATATACCAGTTTGTGGTAAATCATTTCAAGTAGTACAGTTAGAAATTTATTGTGATCCAACAATTAATATACCACTTACATTGACTATATTTTTTCCCCGGTGCAACGCGTTGCGGGGGACATAGAAATATTGACGTCCGTCCGTCCGTCCGTCCCATCTACTAAACGCTCTCACGTGTACAATTCTTGCCAGATTTTTATGAGACTTATGTCCTAGTTTTAAATTTGCAATTTCTTGAACGAATTTAAAAAGCCGTGCCTTTCATTTATTTTTAAAGAGTTATGCCCCTTGGAAATATTAATTATGGTGAAAATTGCCAAATGAATGCTCAAATGTGAACAATTCTTGCAAGATTTTTGAAAACTTATACTATAGGTAAATATTAGCAATGTTTTGGACGAGTTCGAAAATCAGTGCCAATCAATTATTTTTAAAAGAGTTATGCCCCTTGTAAACACTTATATGGAAATTTGCATCGTTAGTGCTCTCATTAGTCCAGTTCTTGCCAGATATTTATGAAACTTATATTATAGGTTTATATCAGTAATGTCTTGGACGAGATGGAAAATAAGTGCCGATCAGATATTTTTAAAAGAGTTATAGCCCTTGGAAATATTAATTATATGGAAAATTGCATTGTTAGCACTCTCGTATGTTCAATTCTTGCCAGAATTTTATGAAACTTATATCAAAGGTTTATACCAGCAATATGTTTAAGATATCAAGTATGATATTACATGTATATGGTCAATATTCTTTAAAAATAAACGTCTTTTGAAATGGCACATGTGACCTCTTGAAAGAAGTAGGATCAAGAAGTCCTACATTTGGTCCTTATAAATGTCAAATTTTTCAATATTCAATCCAAGACTTAAAGTTATATCTTAAAAAGGCAAATTTGAAAAGACTACATATTTTTTCTCTCGAAATTTTAGTTTAAAAAATATGAATATCTAATACATGCATTGTAGCCAGATTGCCTGTATTTATGCATTTATAGGCCTTTTTATCTGAATAATATTGGTCACATACTAAGAGTAATAAAAATTTATCAAATTATATATATGGTTCAAATTCACACTATTACAACACATATGGTTGTCCATTCATGCTGCCAATACCATTTGTAAACACAACCTGTTGAAATTAGTCAAAAATTGTTTATTCAAAATTAAGGTTTTTCTTCATAAGAGTGTATAACTTTGATGAATTGTGATGACACTGTCCGAAAAATAGTAGTTTTTAATTTGGCATTTCCTCAATTTAAAATGAAAATTAAAAATTTAAGTAAAATATTCTGCCAAAATATAAGTCCCTTATCTTGTACCATGTCCTTTGTCTGATGCTATTCAACAAATCCGGCTAACTGTTGAACATATAGCAATTATTAAAATCATCAACTGTTTCTGGTATTTTATGTAATTAAACTAAATTTTAAAATTAAAAAAAACTATGCTTTTATGAAATAAGGTGTTTTTTTACAAGTAACGTAATTCAAAAAAATGAAGCAACATGTACCGTTACTCTGAATAGAAATGCATTTACTAAGAATGGCATTATCCTCACTATCTAAAACATCTGTTTTTTCGGAAATAAATCATTAGAATAATTTGCTTTCTTTATTAGATTTTACTTTCTATGAGTATCCACAGTATCTTCAAGCAGAACAATGGATATTGATCAGACCAGACAGTCAGGAGAATTTACCATGGATAGAAGTAGCAAAAGTGACAGCAACACACGTTTATTTCGATTGGTGTGAAGGATATTTTGGACAGGAGTAGCAGACTGGTCCATTGATTCCAAAATCTTGAACAAACAACAACTGAACACATTCTTGTCTCTTTTAAATGGGATAATGTTAATCTTTACAAAATGCCAGCACAATTGAAATTAATACGGGATAGTTGAAAGATGAAATTTCAAAATGATACATATTATCACAATGTTGCATTTAGACAATCTCTATTTTTGTGAAACAGTTTTTTTTTTAAACTTTAAATACTGTGATGATCTGCAAAACATAATTAAAAGATGAACATGTAAGTCTCAGGTGTGATCCAGTTTTTAACCGCTTTTCGCTTGAAAAAAATCAAGCTTTTTTAAATTTATGAAGTGACAACAATTGTTTTTACTCGATTTACATCGAATAGATAATTTTATCCAGACATTAAAATAAAAATGTTGAAATTGATTTCACTTCATTTTATTTTTATTTTTTCGCAATGTTTTTATCAAATGTTTTTTAATTTTTCTAAGTGAGAAAGTCAGACTTCTTGATGCTTCTGGTTGTTACACACTACATTTAAAACATTGTCACATTTCATATGGTATATTTTGGCTTTCATTGTATTTTGTGTTTTTTGTTTGTTGGTGAATTTGCAAATGTGTTCTGACCAATGAAACTTAGCAGTTAATTGTGCTTGATTTTTTTCTTCTTAAACAATGAAAAACCCTTTTAATTAAAAATTAATATGTTAAGGTGAAGTTCATCTCAAAGGTTGCTTCTATTCATTTTCATAAAATTATAAATAATTAAAAAAAAAAATTGGAAAGTTTGGAACTATTTGATTTGATTACCAATGACACAGCTTTCCACGAAAGTTCAAATGAGGTGGATGTAAGCAATTATAGGCAACCATAGCCATACGACCTTCAACGACATGAGAAAAAGCCATACCGTATAGTCATCTATAAAAGACCCCGACATTAAACACCAATTCAATTGAGAAGAATAACGGCCTAATTTATTACAATTTACGAAAAACAATATGACAGACATGAACCAACAACAACCACTGAACAACAGGCTCCTGACTTGGGACAGTCACATAACGGAGGTGGCAGGGTGAAACATGTTTGTGATCGCTCAACCCTCTACTAGCCTGGGACAGTGGTGTAACAGCACAGCATAAGAATAAGCATTTATATAGTACAGTATCATTTTAACACAACAGCTTTCCAAAATTCACTTAATTTTGAAAGCAAGTATTAGTAACCAATCAATATATACAGAGATATGAATCACCTGTGTGCAATTTTGATAGATATATATTATGCAAATGTTGAAATTTAAATTACAATACTTAAATGACTAATTACCCATTTTTCATCAGTATTCTGATATATTAATATAGAAATTGACCCTATGCAAAAGTTTCAAAGTCAATGAATCATGACTGGGGGAGGGAAAATAATCATTATGGAGATGAGATGTGCAAAATCTAGTACAACTGCACATCTAGTGTAATAACCGTTAATGTTCAGCCTTAAACTGACCAAATCACAAACATAAACCTGTAAACTAACTATGCATTTTCGAAATCAATAGACAGTGATTGGGGAGGGATAATCGCCATGGAAATAATTGCCAGTGTCATTTTATAAATGGTTATTAGAGTGACATCCCTAAATTATTCCCCTTCTGACTGAAATAAACAGCAATACACATTGCTATGAGTTGATGCTCTAGTGAATATAAATGTGTAAACCTAATTTTGTGACTGAATTTTTTTTACTTTTGCAGAATTGGTCTTTTCAACAAATATTTCCTGAATTTGTATTGACTGAATTCAGTCATCTAATGCTGTGTGACTGAATTCAATCAACATTTTGTGATAAAGAGTTAATTTCATTTAGCTGTTATCCTGTTATATGTTGCTTGTATTAATCTATAATCCGAATTCTGTTTCATCTGAATTAACAGTAATAGGTTTTAGTTAAGAAGCAACAAGTACAAATGTATTTGATAGATATTTTACGAATAAAATGGTAATGTTATTTTCTATTGTACTTATTGAATTATGTGATATAAAGATGCAATCAGGTGACTGAATTCTGTCACTCAAAAAATTATCACCGTACAATGCTATTTTATTTTTTGTAAGTTGATCATATTAATATGAATATATTCTGTGTTGACGTTTTCATCCATTTTAAATAAAATGGAAATGAAATGATGCGCATTGCATACAATGTTGAATGTTAAATGGTATTTTATAATGAATAATATATCTACAAAGTTCAACCCTTGAATTTTGATAAATCAGAAAATTGACAAGTTGAACCAGACTGGAGATTTTAACTTTATAGAATACAAATTAGATTCAAATAACATGAATTGTAGACTTAACAAATATATTCTTGATGAATTTAAAAGTATTAAAGATGTATTAAAAATAAAAGATGTATTCAGAGAAATACATAAAGAAAAGACAAATTTTACGTGTTACAACATCTCGGGTTCTCGTACTAGAATTGACAGGTTCTACGCAGATAATGAATTAATCCATAAAATTAAAGATATAAAACATATTTCATATAAAATCGCTCAGATCAACATTCAATTAAAGCGACAAAAATGGGATCGGGACTTTTGGAAAATGAATAATAGCTTACTTGAAAATGAAAACTATACCAAATAATATCAAATATTATAAAAAAAAATGGAAAGAAGAAAAACTGAAATATGACCCTCTTAAAGGATGGGATATTTTAAAAAAAACAAATAAAAGAAACAACAATAAATTTCTCAAGAACCCAAACAAAAATTAGTAAATCTAAGCTGAATAAGTAACATGATTCACTAGTAGTTGAAGAAGCAAAACCCTATCAAAATTCCACTATAATAAATAAAATTAAGGACGAAATAGTAGCAATTGAAACAAAAGACAAAATGGGAACATTAATCAGATCCCGTGAGTGTTTTAAAAAGAAGATATTGAAAATATTGAAATCTTTAAAATAGCAGAAGAAAAAAGAGGCACAAAGAAAAAATAAATAAAATCACTCCTTGATAAAAACAATCAACCTACTGAAGATAAAAATTCAATAATACAAATAATACTGGATTTCTATTCAGAGCTATATACGTCTGATGGTTTTAATGAACAAGAGGTAGATGAATATCTAGGGAAAATTGAATTAAATAAATTAAACGAGGAAGATTGGTCACTTTTAAACCAATTTATTAGCAAAAAAGAATGTAAAAATAATATATTAAAGATTTCGAAAACATTAAATCTCTAGGTATAGATGGCTTAGACAAATATTTTATTTAAATTTTGGAATATAATTGGGGACGAAGTTGTCGAAATAGTAAATAATATCTATTTAAAAGGGGGATTAACCGAAACAATGAAAATGGGTATAATCACGTTAAATGATAAAAATAAATGGGGATAAAAAAGATCTAAAACAATGGAGACCTATAAGTTTGTTATGCTTTGATTATAAATTAATCACTAAAATTCTAGCTAAAAGATTATCTAAAATAATAAATAAATTGGTTGATATAAAACAAACAGGATCGGGTGAAGACAAGAATATTTTTTCGATTTCGGACATTTTCGACTACATAAATTTGAACGGTATAAAAGGGTTCTTAATAAATGTTGACCAAGAAAAAGCATTTGATAAGATTAAACATGATTTCCTTATTGAAGTTTTAAAGAAAATGAACCTTCCAATAGAATTTATTAGATGGATTAAGATACTATATAAAGATATTAGAAGTAAGATTAAAGTAAATGGTTTGCTAACAGAAGAAATTTTAATTACAAGATCAGTTAGACAAGGCTGCACGCTCTCCATGAATCTATATGCTCTAGCTATTGAAACACTGGCAAGTTCAATAAGAACAAATAAAAACATAAAAGGCATTAACATTCCAAATTTAAAAGAACCCATAAAACTTTTTCAACATGCTGATGACTGTACAACAATTACAACAGATATTAAAGATTATTACTTGTTTATGAACGAATTCTAAAAATTTGGTAAAGCATCAGGAGCAAAAATAAATAAAAAAAAAACGGAAATACTAAATATTTGTAATGCCCCAGAAGAAGACACTTGCTTAAATCTATTAACTAAAGAGAGCGTTAAAACACTAGGAATTTGGTTTGGTAAGGAAAGTAAAAGTAAAAGTTGGCTACCAATTATCCATAGTATAAAAAATACAGTAAATAAATGGGAAAATAGAAAGCTAAATTTTAAACATAAACTATAAATACCTATATCATTAGTAAAATCTTATTTGTTGCTAGAGTGGAGTCCCCTTTACCTGAATATCTCACATAAATAAATAGATATATTTATACTTTCTTTTGGGGAAGGTGTAATTCAGAATATATAAATAGAAAGTCTTTATCACAAATGTATGATGTGGGGGGACAACAACTACCAAATATAAGTTGCAAAATAGATGCCATGCTTCTTCAAAGAATAACACTTTTCTTACAAGGAAATAAATCTGTTTGGACAAGTTTTATGATATATTACTTAGGTAATACATTAAGGAAAATTAATTCAGAATTAGGAAATAATAATTGCCAACACTCAATGCTCTTACCAAAAGTTTACACACAATTAAAAGCTCTTTTAATGAATTATATGAATAAAATTGACTTACAAAGTTACAACCCCAAAAATATTTATAAGAAACTTTTTGAAATAGATAATCATAAACATAAAATCGAAATTACGTATAGCTATGTCGATTTCACAGATGTACGGTCTAATATTAATAATATCAAAAGCAATTATCAACAAGATTTTATTTATAGAGTTGTGCATAATGCTCTTCCTACTAAAGATAATCTAAAAAGAAGAAATTATTTTAACGTTTCTCCGAATTGCTATTTTTGCAACTCGAAAAATGAAACCTTAAAGCATTTACTGCTTCATTGTAACAAATTAAGACTATTTAGAAAATATATCAATGGCTTCTTTCTGTGCATATTTGTTAAACACTCTATAACATCTCTTAATTATTAATATTTTATACTAATAAATTCCCAGTTTTTACTTATAACTTAAGTCATATTGTGATGTAAATGTTAAAATTTATCTCCAAACCCTACAGTCTGAGTGCTCAAGAAAAAAAAACCACCAAATAAAAAAAAAAAAAAAAACAAAAAAAAAAAAACAAATACGGACCCCGTATTACCTCATTTAAGGACTTTCCAGCGGACTGTGCCGTTGTTATTGTTTTCTGGACTTCCATATGTAACTTTGTTTTATGTAATTGTATTGATTTAGTTTGGATTCGACAATAGAACATTGAAAGTACAACCTGTGTATTTCTTATTTATTCAAATCTACCGCTAGTTCCCCCGTGTTGTAAAATTACAATACGTCAAAATGCGTTTTGTTAAAATATACTTTTTCACTTTTTTGGTCTTTTGGAAAATGTTGTTTGTGCTGTATTTAGACCCCTCTATCAAGAAATTTGTTTTGCATGCACACGTATAAAAATTGCGGTTTTTATCCAACGCAATCATAGGTTTGAACGTTGTTTTCAATTTAGACTTTATATTTTTTCGTTTGGGCTTGTATTATATTTTCCTTCGGGTTTATATGATCCGTTCATCCTATTACGACTCTTCAAAATTCAAGAGTCTATCCTAAATTGAGGTAAATTGTATGGCTTTCCAAATACCGTTTCGATTCCTAACATCATTGAAGAGACATTAATTGTCGAAATCCGGATATGGTGTACAAATTTTTGCACCTCATGTTTGCGGTATACCATCTTTTCCGTAAGTTTATTGTTTTCTGTTTGGTATAATATTAAAAATTAATATTCATTTTGTTACATCTGGTGATCCCTTTATTTGGCAATCGCCATGGAAGTCAGCAGGGTTTAAGAACATCCGTTGTTCGACCTGTTAGTCAAATGCGTTTTGTTAACATATACTTTTTCACATTTTTGGTCTTTTGGAAAATGTTGTTTGTGCTGTATTTAGACCCCTCTACCAAGAAATTTGTTTTGCATGCACACGTATAAAAATTGCGGTTTTTATCCAACGCAATCATAGGTTTGAACGTTGTTTTCAATTTAGACTTGCACATATATAAATGTATATTTGTCTCTGGTTATACTATGCAGAAATATATATTAAAAAAAATACGGTAAGAAATCATTATTTAAAGCATATAAAGCACTTTCAAACACATCAGCAGTTATAAAACATTAAGCAGAAATACACTATAAATTAAAGCATGAATTATTTGCAGGCATTGCATTGACATGAACTACTATTCTAGGTATGTAACAATAAGCTTAGAAAATTGGTGTAAAATTGTTTTCTTCTCTAAAACTCTCAGGTAGTTCATTCCAAATTGTTGCAGCTGTCTAGCGAAAAGAATTGATACCATAGCTTGTTGTTCTTACCTGGGGCTGTTGAATTGTATTTCTATATCTGATATAAATTGTAACGCGTCAAAATTAAGATAAATTTATGAAAGTAATAACTTTTGATTACGAGATTCAAAATATCAATCCTAAAAATATTATTGCATAACTGAAACTGCAGGGATTATACTACAAGTAACTAACTAAATTGAGACATACTGTTAGTTATACAGGACTGTTCATATAGCTCAAGGCTTTTTGAATGCCAGTGCTTAATTATTTCCATGTTTAAATTTTATGCGCTTTAGTTTGTTAGAAATGATATGGATATTATATTGAAATGATTTGTTGTCCTTTGAATCAGTACAAAGAGGGGGGATTGCCACATGGGCATTGACTGTGAATCTCATGAAACTTTGATTTTTATTTGATAGTCGGTTAAAGAGCTCACTAGAGTTTTTGTTTCGATTTGTTATTATATGCATACCATATGCCGATATTAAATTTAATTACTTACTTTCCTTCTAACTAGATTTCCATGACCTTTTTTTTATTTTTGTCCATCCCTGTGTATACCATTCCTCTTGGTATGAGACAGGTGTTTACTGATGAGGTCTAGAAGGTTATTAGTATGTCTAATAAATTTCAGCACAGTTGATTCATTATCATGGTATTTACCAAAGATCCGTGACTTCACGCTTTCAGTAATGAGCTTATTGGTCGATAAACGTGTCTCTCTTTAATAAATTCTATAATGCAAAAAAAAAAAAAAAATGAAAATGAAAACCGATATCATAATTGATTTTACAGTGCAAGTCCAATATTTTCAGACACTATCCAAGCATTTTGCAAACTAATAGAGTATATTATTTAAACAGTAATGTTTGAATGCTTCATTGTTTGTTAAATACGTCACCGTAATTATTTATGTAGTTTCCAAGTAGTTTTATTGAATTCCAATATTGAAATAGTTAGAATTACTTACATGAATTTTCACAGATAATAATTGTACTGAAAATGTTTAATGAGATTTTAATCTTTCTTTTTGCCATAGGTGAGTTTAGTAATCATAATTTTGTTAATTGTTTTTGTCACAACAAAGCGACAACATACCACTGTAACTCTACAGTCTTTCCAAAATGAAATAGATGAGACAAATGTTAAGAGTATACTTTCGTTTAAGTAATTAGAAAGTTATAAAAGAGTGGCGAAAGATACAAAAGGGATATTCAAACTCATTAATAAAAAATCTGACAACGCCATGGCATAAAAAAGACCAAAAGACAAAAGACAGTATACAAAACACAACATAGAAAACTGAAGACTGAGTACCTGGACAAAACGTGAAAACACGAACCCCATCAACCGGGGTTAATATAAGGTGCTCCGGAAGGGTAAGCAAATCCTGCTCCACATGTGGCACCCGTCGTGTATATACTATATGACGTTATGTAAGCGTTTACTTGTAAAGATTCAGAACAAAGACAGGATGAACTATTAAATTTGTAACCTTCAACCTTTGCAGTAAGCAGAAGGGTATATATTAAGCATTGTTGACAGCTTCACGAAGTCTATAAAACTCATATCATTGTATTCTTTAATTCGGTAGACTAATCATTCCACATTTTTTCTTATTTTTATAAGACTTCCAATTTTTTTTCATTTTTGAAGGTGTAATATTCTGTGATACGTGTTATAATACATATTCTTCTCCATACCGCACCTATTGTAGTGGATACTGTAGTGGATCATTTGGACGGGAATATTGTGATTACTATTATTATTACTACGGAGACTATGTTCTGTAAGTATGACCTACGTATAATCTAAATCAAGAATTAAACTACAATAGTAAACAAATAATGCATGAACATCTTATCATGTTTTACCAATGTATAATTAGTTTATGTAATGACCGTTTGATTTTCTTGCTATTTTTATGCTAATAGGGCTAACAACAGAGGTCATCTTTGATAGCCAAGGCCTTAGGGTTACGATCCGGTCCGGGAAGGTTACGATCCAGTCCCCGGACTGGATCTTAACTCTTGGCTAGCGAAGATGCAGAGATGTAAGATGTTGGATATTTTTTCCTTCATCGATAATGGGAGATAAACTTCAATGAGATAGAAATCCAACGGCACAACAATAACGACATAAAATATAAAAACAATCATCCGGAGGTATGTATCTTTATTTCTCAATAAACCATTTACAGTGAAATGGTACAGAGAACACAATATTAGGAACAGATCAACATACATGAGAGAGATGTCAGCCCGGATCACATGACCTTTTATCAACAATTCTAATAAATTTACAGAGTCATAAGATCTCCAAATTTAAGTGTATTTGCACGTTTTAAAAAAAAATTCTTGAATTAATTAAATTTCGAATGTTGACAAATTTCCTGCATGACATTAAGTAATGTATATTCTGCCATCTTCCTTGTTCAATGATTAGCTTGTGATTTGTTGTCATAAACTTGCAGAGTTCAATTGTTTCGTTAGTTTCTAAAATATTAAGATATCAAAATAACTCTCAAATTCAAGTTTTTGTTTGAATAGTCGGTAACAAAGTGATTTTGACGAGTTTTCTATTTCGTTATACCAATTTTGTTCATATTGATCTTTCATTCTTGGAACAACTATTTTTAGTTTTAGTTTAAACATATTTTATTTGCTCAAAGCAAAAAGGATCAGACACAAGTACAGCATACTCAAATTGAATGTGAGCATGCATATATAATATGAACAACATAAATATCACTAAACTATACTGAAAAAAGGAAAGGGGATGAAGAAAAAGCGACAGAGATTAGGATGATGATGATAATGATAATGATGTGCGTTTTACCTATGTTGATATTATACTACGAGGAATCGTTTTGATCTGTTTATAAAATTGAATACTTGTTTAACAATTTGCACATTTTGATCATAGGAAAGAGTTTCTTTTCCAAACACCAATAGTTTTAAGTCCAAATCGCAGCCTTCGGGAAGCCAGCTGAGACTATTAAACAGAATAGCCCTTTCATTTAAATAGAAAGGGACAATCAAAGAAAAAATGGCGCATGTCCTCAATATCCAAACCACATTTACATGTTGGATCAGATATAATGTTAGCCATAAACAAGTCACAATTCAAGAAGGATGCCGAACATCTAAATTGAGTTAAGATTATATTCAATTTTGTAGGACTGTTTTTACCAACCATCCCTTGTTAATAAAAGTCTGTGTGTTCCTTACATATGCCAATCCACAATTATTGAGTATACTCATTATACTCGATAACCATGGATACCCTACTTTATTGACAATATTCAATTGATAAATCAGTTTGTATGTTATAGAAGACAGTTTCGAACTTTTACCCTCAATCAATTTTGTTTTTATTTGAATTTCGAGAGGAAACCTTCCAAGTTCGCCATATATCATAAAAGACGGTGTTGACGATTTAAGTTGTAAAAGCATCTTACAAAAATTTAAGTGAACCCTTTCAATGATATCGTTATTACCTGTTCCCCATATTTCGAAACCGTACAAAAGAGCGGGCACGCCCATTTTATCAGATAGGTCTAACTGTATTTTAATAGACAAATTGTGTAATCTTCCTAGCTTTAAACCTCATAATGACATTAAATACATTTCTCTCGATACTCTCTCGGAGTATGGAATAAAACAATTACTGTCTTTTGTTTCGGTGAATATGTGGTTTAATTGACTTTTGAAAAACTGATATTCAGTTACTAGTAGCCTTTATCTTAATTGCTTCGCATCACGTTGGGTAGCAATTAGTTTCATTCAATATTCATGCCATCTTGGAATTATTATTTCACACATATCGGTTCTGATTGGTTGTCATATGTTGTGGCTAAGGTTCTATTAGCTAGAGTGAGATATATATCCTGTTGACGTAGTTTATGATACTGCGAAGCACTCCTTGCCTTTTTAGAAAGGTTTAACTGGTAATGCATGTATACACAAGGATGTGTATCACTATACAATTGTTTATGTACATTATCAATGTCGATCGGACCTGGAACTGTTGGATGATTTTCATCCGTCACACTTGTAAATATCTCATCATAGATACCATGCTTGAATGTGCTTTCCCGTTTGAAATCACTTTTCTACAGGTACAACGAAACTTCCAAACCAAATCTTTTTATCTATGGAAGAATTAAGTATAGGTTTTGAGTAATTTGTGGTAACGAAACCCATGACTTAATAATTTACCAGTAATACATAGATTACGTTTATTGAAATCCAAAACGTCACAACAGACACGGGCATAGCGCACGAGTTGTGATGTATAAACACCGTAATATGGTGCCAAAGGAACATCACCGTCCAAAAAATGATAATTAACAATAGGGAACGAAACATCGTCCCTTTTGTCGTAAATGTTTATATAATGTATGTTGTGAAATTTTGGTTGTACTCATATACTTTTTATTTACCATTCTTAAATTTGAAACCAATGAAATATCTGATATCTTATATCATATATATAGCGAAGCCTAAATAATCATGTTTTCTCAAACATGGCACTCTATTACCCGTCCGAACTTTCATTTATACATATAAATCCATATGTTGAGAGTAATTAAATATTTTGATATTTTTCATAGTTCCGGAGGTGCCATAGCAGGATTGATTATAGGTGTATTGGCAGCAGCAGCCATTTTTGTTGTAATTGTTGTTATTTGTATAAAAGGAGGATGCAACAAAGGTAGACCAGGTAGAGTAGTGACAACAACAGGTACAGGAATAGGAACACACGTGGCTGTTACAAACACCAGTCATAACACAGGTAAAATGATAGAAACAACAAAGGTAGACCAAGTAGAGTAGTGACAACAACATGTACAGGAATAGGAACACATGTGGCTGTTACAAACACCTGTCATAACACAGGTAAAATGATAGAAACAACAAAGGTAGACCAGGCAGAGTAGTGACAACAACAGATACAGGAATAGGAACACATGTGGCTGTTACAAACACCAGTCATAACACAGGTAAAATGATAGAAACAACAAAGGTAGACCAGGCAGAGTAGTGACAACAACAGGTAGAGGAATAGGAACACATGTGGCTGTACAAACACCAGTCATAACACAGGTAAAATGATAGACACAACAAAGGTAGACCAAGTAGAGTAGTGACAACAACAGGTACAGGAATACGAACACATGTGGCTGCTACAAACACCAGTCATAACGCAGGTAAAATGATAGAAACAACAAAGGTAAACCAGACAGAGTAGTGACAACAACAGGTACAGGAATAGGAACACATATGGCTGTTACAAACACCAGTCATAACACAGGTAAAATGATAGAAACAACAAAGGTAGACCAGGTAGAGTAGTGACAACAACAGGTACAGGAATAGGAACACATGTGGCTGTTACAAACACCAGTCATAACACAGGTAAAATGATAGAAACAACAAAGGTAGACCAAGTAGAGAAGTGACAACAACAAATACAGGAATAGGAACACATGTGGCTGTTACAAACACCAGTCATAACACAGGTAAAATGATAGAAACAACAAAGGTAGACCAAGTAGAGTAGTAACAACAACAGGTACAGGAATAGGAACACATGTGGCTGTTACAAACACCAGTCATAACACAGGTAAAATAATAGAAACAACAAAGGTAGACCAGGTAGAGTAATGACAACAACAGGTACAAGAATAGGAACACATGTGTCTGTTACAGACACCAGTCATAACCCAGGTAAAATGATAAATGGGATGGTATACTCATTTGTTTTAGAAGGAACGGGTTTTAAGGGGTGAGGATGGAAGGACTATTATATAATTACCTTCTTTGTACAGAAATATACATGTAAGCCGGGGTTTGCTTTGTCATTTATTTTTGTTATTTCGACTCTATGTTCATGTTTTCAAATGCTTTGCAGAGAACAACATTGTAGCGATAACATTTGTCAAAATGAAAAATTTGTTGTATCAAAACATTTACCTCATTAATGCATTAATCATGTTAATTAATATCTTAAGATGGCAAAAAGCAAAACTGGTGGCCCTTTCAAGACGACAAAAACAATAAATGTGTTTTCACTTTATTTTAAAATCATGTTCCCCAAAAGGTCGGCCACAATGTACTTTGTTATATAATGTTGTTTTTTTTTTCATTTCTAAATACAAAAGTCGGATGCACTTTTGTATTAACTCAAAATGTTTATAAATTGCCTAATTCAATGAACGTATTTTTTTTTGTCTTCTTTTATTGATTTATATAAATATTTATTTTCATTTGATGGCATTTAAATATGTCAATATTCTAAAATATATAATTATGCGGTTTGACAACGTTTTGACGGAATTACGACATGCTCTTGTTTATAACATTGACGTACAAGCAGACATCTTGCGGATCACAGTGGTAGACTTGTAAATATAACTCATACTTCTAAATAGAACTCTTTGATGCTGTGCATGTTTCCTGCAAGAATGCTTGTAATTAAATGTTCCTTAAATGGTCTTGGACATAGCGGTGATGAAAATTAATCAATAAAAAAGTTAAATGCAAATAATAACACCAAATCAAATGACATAGCAAAGTTTTACACTTTTGTATAAAGACCAAGGCATTTTCTTGATAAATAATGAAAATAACACAATCTGCATTTGCATTTGTGCTGATATCTATGTATCTGATCCTTTATATTATTGAACATGAATATAAAACAATGATATCTTATTAGTTTTCAGTTTTAATCAGCATTGCATAGGTTTCATAAAACTTCTAATGTTTCCTTTACAACATTTAGTTTCAATATTTCAGGATATATGCAACCTATGAATCCATATGGTTATTCTGCCCCACCCCCTCCTTCGTATGGCATGATGTATCCACAAGCACAACAGGTTTCGCCAGCTTATCCGCCGGCACCTGGAGTACAGCAGGGATACGGTGCACCTGCCCAGCCACAATACAGTTCTGTTTATAATCAACCAGTCTTTGGCAATTTGCCACGTGCAAATATGTGAACAATTGCTTAAATGAAATGCATTTATTTTTGTACAATCTTTATAATTGGTTAAACGATTAGTTATTAAATCAAATGTATATAGTTAGCACTAACTATTAATGTTTTGTTTAATTTGATGACGATTTTATATTGTTATTGAAAACAATATTTATGAATATTTATAAAAGTTAATCTTTATTTACTTTATATTCTATTTTTTGCCACTAGTATACATCATTAATACAAACGGATGCTTTGTATGCAACAACAAGTAGTATATTTTAAAATCTTCGATTCATGTCACTGCTGAAACTCTGTAATGCTTTTAGCGAATGCTTAATTTACAAGCTAAATTTGGGATAAAGTTCAGTAAATGAGTATTGTAAATTTATCCAAAAAAATGCTTCGAATTTTTCGTTTAAATGGCATTTAAAGCATTATCTGAAAACGCTAAAATCTCAAAAACATATTTACATGAATGATTAAAACAAAACCAACATAAAAACACACGGGGATCACCTGTGCATATTTCTACAAAGATTTATTCGTCTCCATTAGTGTAGTTAACCAAACTTGTATTCCTTACACACAAAACGGTTCATTTTTGCAGCAGTAATCCAACATCAGAATACCAATATTTCCATATGACGATGTCGTTCTTGATTCCAGATGTTGTCGACCAGAGTTCAAATGAGCAACACTTATGCGCCGCTCTTTGTGGATTTATTTTTTTACTCGCTTGAATCAGAATCTTTCTAGTGTTATTACCAAATAATTCAAGCATAATTTTCAGGATTCAACTTCAAATGTATAGATTTTATTAATGATTTCCTCACTTTTTAACTAACATTTGGTAGGAACCACTATAAATGAACTTTTAGTCGACATGGGTATCATCAACTCAGTAGCCATTTCTTAGATAATGGCATGATGTGAAAGACACATTTACACTAAACTTCAGTTTATATATTTAGAAATTGTACTAAAGCAAAGTATCAACTCCTTCATATAAACTGCACGTCAGATGATTTTGGCTGTACTGTTCAGTCACATCTGCATTTGATGGTCACATAAGTATTTGTTGTATTTGGATTTCCAAACTTTTTGCCACTTTGTGGTGTAGACTGACATCGGTGTTATACCTTTTATAATTAACGTTGGTTGAAACATAATTTATATTTTATCCACCAAAATAAGTTAGAAACTCGAGATGCATCGGACACAGCTCCCTCGCCATATATATCTGTCGTTACAACTACTGTTGCTCTCATACTCAAGACTGATAGACACTTAACAATGTGATGAAACGCATAGTTTAGTGGCAGTAAGTTGGAAAGAAATATACTAACACAGTACGTTTTGGTTTGCAATGTTTCTTTTTCCTAAAATGTTCTCTTTAACATATGAATTTAACGGATTTTAGTAATAATTTGATTTATGAACAGTTTTGTCATGCAAATGATCATGGATCACAAAATATACTGTACCTGTGTCTATTGCTAAACACAAAAAGATCTAAAGCTCGATTTAATTAACAAAATTTATATAATCAATAACTTCAAATAAATTACAGGGATTTGTACAAAGTTTTTTTCCTTTCGTTTAGCTGAAAGCAAATACTTGGACCAGCATGTCTTCCCTGCCAAATCGATAATGTACTGCTTTAAGAAAACCATGTGATAATTACAAGAAAACGATCAACAATTATAATGTTTGTACGCATACACAGTAACAACAGAACTGTTTCGACAAAATTCTATAAACAATGCATAGTTTCACCGTATTTTTCTTACATTTAACCTCCAACTTACAAATTGTCGTGGGATCCGAGCATGAAATGATAATATATGAACAATATATGATAACTCATCAGGGTTTATTCAGGTGATAGTAAATTATACACAACATGCAGCAAATATATAAGCAATCAATACAATTAATAAACAGACAATACATGTGGTTGAAGGTGAAGAGAAGAATGTATCATTATGCGCACTACGTCATCGGTTCATGATGAGGTCCATATAAAAGTAGTATACATTGGTGTCCAGCACCACAATCGCCCGATCTCAGTTGACCCAGTCCAGGGTTGAATCAAACGACTAGAAAAAACACACTGTCTGTATAATTGTTATCCATATAGTGATATTGAAATAAGCAAAGTCTCATATATACACATATAATTGCATAAAAGTTCATGCTAAAATTCTCATTATAAAAGATGAATACATATAACACAATTTATGTTTCAAACTTATGAAATACGAAAAACAAACGGTTCATAGAATAAATATGTCCATTCCTCTCTGGACACATAATCCAACACGATATAAAACATAGGTCGACACTATTCTCTCAAACAGTCTAACAAGATTCTCTATGTTTTGGAATCTGAAAGAATTTCAAAGCATTGTCATTTACGGTACAGACAATCAGCACAGAGAATGGAATGTTCCTCAAGCGACTCACTTCAGTGTCAATCACTGGTAAATTCCATGGGTGGTTAACTGGACAGCATGTGAACAGGGATCAGAAAGGGGGATCAGTTTCAAGCACAAGCTGGTGTGGTGGAATCCTAGGAATTATTTCTAAACCGGTATTGTCCCGAATGAACTTGCCAGATACTCCGAAAATTATACTTTGTAGTTGTTGCCAAGCAGTCAGTTCCTCAATAGTTCCTTCAACGCTGTGGCGGTAAAATTTCATGTCATCGAGGTCATGGTGGAATATATTTTCCAATGTCCGTTTGACGGCCAAACCGTCACCGAAATATCTGCAATGAATTTTAACAGGAAAACCTCTTCCTGGCTAGGAGCAGCATATGTATAAAGGCCTCCTCCAGATTACGACGTGCCTATTCTTTACACCTACTAGGATTACGACAGGGACGACAAATGCAGGTTATAGTGTAATAAAGTCCAACTTCACCTATGGCAACACATGCATGGTTATCTGTTATGGATAGATATAGGAAGATGTGGTATGAGTGCCAATGAGACAACTCTCCATCCAAGTAACAATTTATAAAAGTAAACCATTATAGGTCAAGGTACGGCCTTCAACACGGAGCATTGGCTCACACCGAACAGTAAGCTATAAAGGGCCCTAGTGTAAAACCATTCAAACGGGAAAACCAACGGTCTAATCTATATAAAAACGAGAAACGAGAAACACGTATGAACTACATAAACAGACGACAACTACCGTACATCAGATTCCTGACTTAGGACAGGTGCAAACATTTCCATCTGCCTCTTGGATATGCCTTCTGCAGCAAGATGTGGATGTATACCGAAAGAGACGTAAACACCACGGGCAAAGCCCACGTCCGAAGCCCAGTTGTTCCATCCTGACGGAAAAACGTAATGTGCAACTCCGTAAAAGAAAAATTGAGAGCAGCCAGGTGCCACTACTGATTGTAGGTGTTGAAAGTTTTTTAGACTCATCCTTCTGAGTATCTGATCTAGATGAAAATGGCTATCCCCGAACACAGTGAAACTGACTCGGTTATTGTTAGCACCTTCATATGTCAATCGTTGTGTCTGTAGTAAAAATCTTTGCTGTTTCACTGTCTCAACTTGGGATAGGAGAACTGCTATCAGTTCCCAGTTGAAAATACAGATGGGATGATTTGGTGGATTGCAAATATAAGTCGGCACTGGTGAAGGACAGTAATTTTCGGTCCAAAATGTCAAAAGTTGAAGTTCTGGAGGTGAAAATTGTGGTAAAGTTCTCTCTGTAGAATGTAATTCAAAAGATCGCCAAGAGTGGTACATTCTAACCATGTCCTAATTTGAGGAAGTGAACCCAACACAAGCTGGCACTAAAGATGCATATGGTCTTCGTCAAATACGGCACTTTCTACCCCATGTTCCATTGTATGTCGGTGCGCCAAAGAACAGGCTTGAGCCTCTTGAATTTCACAGCTCCAGCAGGCCGTGGTATGGTTCCCAATACCATGGCAAATGTGTCTTTGACATGGCGTCTCATCTTGCCATGTGTCACTAATCCACACACAAAACATTGATGTGGTCGACTCCCTAATGTAGTTATCGAATTACTTTCAATTGCTGCTGAACTAGATGCAGTGACAGTACACGGTGCGGGACCTTGGGTCCCTGCAGATCTCTGATGGTGACCATACTGTTGGTAGACTCCTTCGTCATGCACTTCACGGTTATAACATGATTCGTCTGTTGTGACCTCATATCCAACTTCCTCAATGACCAACATATCAGAAAGCTCTGTTGCTTTAGAAGAACTATCATCACCAATTGACTCTCCATGAGCACTTAATGAAAGAACGTCATCCTCCATATTTAAGGAAACTGCAAGAGACAAAAAAATGTATAAAATCCAATACTATATACAATATGCACACTACGTAGCTTAGTTTTAAAAAACTACTAAAATTAGTGTACCGAGCTGGAGGCTTTATTGTTCGCCCCCTTCTGGTACATCTGAACACCCTGAACATCTTGACTATGACCTGCAACTTCTGAAATGAGAAAATCATCATTAGTAGACGAAGCTAATAGCCCCTGTTGTGCTAAATTTTCCAGATCCTCCTGGCCAATAAATAGCTGCTGGAATTCATCAATCAGAGAAACATTACTTACCAAATCATGGTCCTCTAGAAGCTGTCCAACGCAGTAAAGAAGGTTTTGTCAGGATCTGTAAGTGGGTCTTCATCTCTACTCTCGTCAGCATGCACAAAACTTGTGTCATAGAACAAATTGTGTCTCATTATGCGTAAAACACAAAGGTATCTCTCTGTCATTACATCTCTTCAGGCGGTTATGGTGAATCACAGACTCTCCTTTTCGGTCCTTTATTGTATAAAGCGGAAAGTGATCTGAAACAACTAAATAAGGTCCTATCCATGGAGATCGAAGTTTCTTACTGTGTCCTATCTTAGTCGATGAGTCAATCTTGTACACTAAGTCTACGGTATGATATTGATTGTGTGCCAGTCGCAGATCATAATCTCTCTTCTGTCGTTGTTGAGTTGTCCTAAGGTTTTCACGAGCAAGTTTATGCACCTCATTTAATGATTTTGCATGATGTTCTACCCAGGAATCGGGATCGAATTTCCCGACGGAACAAGGAACAGTTCCAAGCAGTAACTGTATTGGCTGAATTGTTTCTCTTCCTAACATGAGACGATTAGGTTTGTCGGTTTATCATTGAGTGTAATGCCATCGTTAGTAATGGCAAATCAACATCCCACAACTTGTTCTTCTTCTGTATGTAGCAACGTATCATTTGTAAGACCACAGTGTTGTATCTCTCTACCTGCCCATTCGATGAAGGATGGTAAAGAGTCGTCCTAGTTTTCTTTTGCAATTTCCAGAATTTCGCAGAGTGCCTTAAACAGATTCCCATCAAACTTACGGCCCTGGTCAGTGTGGACCTCCAAAGGACATCCAAATGTGACTATAAAATGCACAACGAATTTTTGAGCTATGAGAAGTCCTGATTGCTCAGGTAGTGCGGCCATCTCAATCCATTTCAAAAACTGATCAATTATCATAAGGACATAAAGATTCCCACTCTCACTGGTATTAAACGGCCCTCAAATATCTAGGTGAATACGTTCCATAGGACAGCCAGTATGAAATTTTTTAAATGCAACTCGGGGGTTAATGTGAACCTTTGTGTTCTGGTTACAAAAATGGCATGATTTAGCATAGTCAATACAGTCTGAATGGAGGTGATACCAGAGGAGCGACTGCTTCACACGGTCAAACATTTTCTGCTGTCCAAGGTTACCCACTACTTTTGAATCATGGCAATGTAGGAGAACATCAGATTTTAAACTTTTGGGTACAACCAAGCATGGTTTTCGTTCCTACTGGTTGATCCATTTGTAATAAAGAACGACGTCAATGACTTCTAAACAGGAACCAAATAATCATAGAGCTTGGGTTGCTGGTCTCTGTAATCGCAGCTCATCATCACTAGGGTCGTACTGACTTTCTATCCACTCTATGAGAGGGAAAAGATCTGAATCTTGAAACTGCAATAGTCGTAGATGATGTTGACTATAGTTCTGCATCCAGTTGGTATGGATAGCATCTCCGTCAGTATTAGGTTGAGTTATATCATGTTCCTCAGAGTCCGATTCACTAAAAGATGAAGCTGTGAGCCCCTGAATGGATGAGATGAAGGACTCCTCAGACTGAGAATTTGGATCTTCTTTGACAGTAGCTGTTCTGACTTCAAGTGGACTAACTTGTCGCTTAGCTAATGGTATGACATCGTCAACATCATTTAGGAAACGGCTCCACTGAGTACGAGCCTTTTGACAATACTGGCAACCTTTACATGGCAAGTTCTCTACGTCAGCACCTGCGTTATGACAGTCGCAACCTTCAAGACAGACTGGTACCCGACTTAGGCCATCTGCATTAAGATGTTTCTTTCCGGGGCGATGACCAATCTATGTGATAATTCACAAATCCAAGAAAGGACATTAATTCCTTTTTGTTTGTGGGCACTAGCCATTTTTGTATAGCTTCAGCCTTTGTTGGAGCTATTTGTATACCCTCTTGCTGACAAGCCTGAAAAGCTGACATTTTGTAGGTTTCAACTTCAAGGAATACTTCCGGAACCTTAATAGTGCTTCTCTAAGACTCTGAATACAGTGGTTGAAGTCCTTGCCTAATATCACTTCATCATCAGATTGACCAAAACTTGATTCCAGGTAAGTCCCCGGAGTACTAACGCTCGTTGGAAGGTAGTAGGAGCGTTACAAAGGCCCATTCCCATTCGCGTGTGCTCGATTAATCCGTAGCGTCTTATAAAGGCTGTTTTTTTTCTGGTCTGACTCCTCTAGTTCTATTTGATAATATCCGATGGCAAGGTCCAGCGTGCAAAACGTTGTTACACCTTGCAAAGAGTCAAACAATCCTCAATGATAGGTAATGGAAAACAATCTTTCACCGTTCGATCGTTCAAGACCCTATAATCGACGCACCATCTAACAGATCCGTCACGTTTTCTTATAAGTACAGGAGCTGAAGACCAATCCGATGTAGAGGGCTGTATAACACCTGCAGCCAACAACTTTGTCAGATATTCCTGTTCCACATCCTGGAATCCCAGTGGTGTGCGACGCATGCTATGCTTGACTGGCGGTTAATCTTTTGTGTCAATTTTATGCTTGGCTTCAGTTAAACATCCAAGATCTAAATCGTGTTTTGAAAAACATCTTCAAATTCTATCAATTGTGACCTAATGTAGATATCAGATCATCTTTCAAATTTGTGATGGAACGATCGTATAAATCTTGTAGATGACCTGGTAACGGCATATTAGACGGCTTATCTTCCTGATTATTAGAGTTCGCAGGTTGCAGATGCACTTGTTTTATGTTAAGTGCCAATCTGCCTAAGAATCAGGCAGTGGTGAAACCATGACAAACAAAAACCCGCTCAACTTTACATTAATTTAAGTTCAGAATGTATAATGGTGCATGAATATAACATTCGTTTCCTTTCCCTGTTCTGGTAATTCAAGATATAAATTGGTTGAAATGCACTAGAAAATAACAATTAAAGGGAGATAACTCCGTAATTTGCTATCATTCTAACCAAAATGTATCTAAATATTTCTCGAATTACCAGACACGCAGAAACGAAAGACCTTCCATTTCATACTCAGTATGAGGGTACCTTCAAAATAGGGTGGTTAGGACGATGGTTTTTTTTTCGGCCATGTTTTGAATTTTTTCTAAATTGCCTGATTCTTACAGAGACTGGCACTTAAAGGTATCCTTGGTGGACGTGTTGTCATCTATAATTTCATCTACTGGTTCTGCGTGGCCCAAACAGGATCCTTTCTTTATCTTTACATAAAATCCAGTATCACTGACAATGTTTACAATGCATTGTGGACAAGTCTCCATGACGTTTGACATTAAGACAGGCAGATGGTTACCTACTGGGACGATCATATAGTCGTCCTCAGGTGGTGATTTGACTTCCACTGTTATGAGCATACTCGAATTTGGAGCTACTATAACAGATCGAGACAATAAAACTTCTGACAAAGACTGACTGTTTCCGCCGACTAGTTGTGCAGGTATGGAATTTCCATTTAAAACAACAGCCATGTGCACCAAGTCCACCACAGCGCTGCATGCATTCAGAAAATCTAGTCCAAGGATGATGGTACCGGTCATATACCACACGTCCCAATGCATAGTAGTATGTCCTATAAAAATAGCAGTGTTTGTTACGAGTTTACCAATAACTGTTTGAGGTCCTATTCCTTTTAAAAGTACAGATGTACAGCTGCTTTCTTGAATATTTGAAATCAGGGAACTGCTTACTAAAGTAAACATAGCAGCAGTGTCAATGATAGCCTTGACTGGCATTGAATTTACAGCTGCAGGTATAACTAAACTTCTACCAACAGTTCTTCTAACCACCAGCTCATTTAGGTTCTCTTCCTCTTTGGTCAGACGTAAGCCTAGTGGCCTGACTATGTCCTGTTAAAAGACTGGTCTTTTGATGAGTTCGAGGACGCGGTCCTCTGAAAAGACGGTGATATTGCCCTTTTGAATGGCATGTTGTCCTTTTCTTTACTTGACCTTGAACCTCTTTGCGGTGACGGGGAGCGTGAATTCTGAGGATTCCGGAATTTTGATTGTGACCTTGGCGGGGTTGGTGATCTGACATAGTTGCTCTGAGGGCACCCGGAGGGCGAGTTGTAATATTTTCGATGCACCTCGGGAGATGATGATCTGTTACTGATTCCATCTTTTAATAACTGCCCAACTAGAGATACTAAGTCTTTAATATCAGATTGTAAAGACTTATCTACTTTTTCAACCCTCTGACTGTTTTGCGAGGCCATGGGCCTCAGTGGAGATTGATCAGAGTCATTCTTATCAGAAAATGTTACTTGCCGCTGGGAATATGACTGAGGCCTGCCTAGGTAAGACTTCCTGGCTTCATAAATGGCTTTCTGGTTTGCTAAAGAAGACTTAATCCATTCAGTGCTTCGTTTATAGTCCTTGGAGTTTTCTCTATAACGATCCGGGCTGCCTCCTTCTCCTGACATCCACGCAGGAACGCCTTGGTACCTATTTGATCAATTATGTATATTGTTGCTTCGGTAATACCCATCCATTGTCAGATAAAATGAACTCGCTCTGCAAATTCCTCTATGGTCTCTCCGTCCTACTGCCTGATGTATTGCAGCTATCTTCTTGCTACAGATGCTTCCTCCTTCTCGCTGAATCCATCAACACTAATCTCCAGGAAGACATGTATGCCTCAGCAGCATCCACTCTGAAATTGAGTACTGCACCTAAAGCGGCTAAACAAAACCATGAGAAAACCAACACTGAAGTTCCTGTTGGACAGGGAAACTCGGCTCCGCCTTTTGTTATTTATAACATTTAGCCCGCTCAGACAATTATGGAAGTGCAATCGGAAGCAAGCTTCACGAAGCAAGGACAGTTGGACAGTCAGTCTAAAGATGGACATGGGGCCTTTGGTTCCACCAATATCCAATATCCTCAAATATTGAAGCTTATTACAATACCGGAACTAATGAAGCAAAACCAATCAACTTTGTCTCAAAGGGACACGCTGGACAGGGGACTTTGGCCCCATCATCAACTTATAATAGATATGTGGTATGAGTGCCAATGAGACAACACTCCATCCAAGTAAAAATTTAAAAAAGGTAAACCATTATAGGTCAAAGTACGGTCTTCAACACGGAGCCTTGGCTCACACCGAACAGTAAGCTATAAAGAGCCCCAAAAATTACTAGTGTAACACCATTCAAACGTGAAAACCAACGGTCTAATCTATATAAAAAAGACAACTACTGAACATCAGATTCCTGACTTCGGACAAGTGCAAACAAATGCAGCGGGTTTAAACGTTTTAATGGTACCAAATCTTCACCCTTTTTCTGAAACAATAGTGTAACATCACAATATAGAAAGATACACTATAAGATATCAACTGAAATAGCTTAACTCAATCAAAGGACATATCAACACCAATGAACATACATCGGTAGGAAATGTTAAACAATTTAAGAAAAACAATATGCTCGAACAAAAATATCAGCCATTTGCAATTATTTTAAACACTGGTAAATGAAAATAATTTTGTTGTTAGGTATACGTGTACAGTTCCAATAGAGAGAGGAAATATTTTTACAAAATAAATAATTTTGATGTTCATAGTACGAAGTGAAAATTTATAGTAATACCAAACACTTATCAAAGCTGGTATATAGACCAGATATAACCCTGAATAACATTTAATAACAAAAAAGCATTACAATTAGTATCAACAGGTCAAATAAACAAGGAAGTACGATTTGAGAGTACTCGCAGTTACTGACAGCTAGTTAAAAGCCAAAACAATTAATAATAAAAAATCATGATCATAGACTAAAATCAACTAAAACACATCCCAGGGATTTAGGATTTTAACGTCATGGACAGTCAAAGAAGACATGACTTGTGCAATGCCAAAAATAAATGTATCGACAGACAGTAAGATAGTTAGGAGTTTAACCTCTTTATCGATATAGATCAAAATGAACTTGGGTGTGTCTTTATACATCCCGTTTGAAAAAAAAAAATTAAGTTATGTTTTAATTTGCTGATGACAAAATCGATATTAGTGCCAATGTAAACTATATTCAAAGATCTAATTACAACATTGGTAAGATAACCTTTACTAATAAGTTTGTTTAAAGGTTCGATCACATAGTGATTTCCGCGCTTTAAGTACAATATTACCGTAAAATTTAGGATGTGAAATACCAATTTTAATCAGTTTTCTACAGGTACAGCCAAATTTACTAATCAAATCTTTTTATCTATGAAAGAATTTAGTAAAAGGTTTACGTAATTTATGGTAACGAAATCCCTGACTTAATAATTTACCAGTGATGCATTGATTTTCCCTATCTTAGTTCAAGGTTCCACGTTACCCAACACGCCATCATTTTTGTCTTTCAGTGTTCCACCACCGGGAGTCCAGCATAATGTTGGATCGTCTGTACCGACAGCTGCAGTTTTCTACCCTGGATCCAATACAGAAACTTCAAATATACCTTCAATCCCAGTACAGTGAAATACTCCAGTGGTTATACCTTCCCACGTGCAGTTTGCAAGTCAACAAATTGCAAAGAATATCTCCACCCCCTTGAATTGCCAATCACTTTTAACTGATTCACTAAATGTACTGTAAATGTTTTGTGTCGTATAGATATTCATGAAACTTTTCCCGCGGTACATGTACGTGCAAACATTTTAGGGATGTGTTCATTAACGAAAGATCTGCGCATACATGTAGTTGAAATAGGCATATAAAATGTATGATGGAGAGCTGTTGGATTTATACTGTAAAAGGCGGATTGAGCCAAACGGATTTGACTCAGAAGGTAAGAATACTTAATTGCATAAAACTCAAACTCGGAGTACTTCTTTCAGACATGAATTAAGTTTGGTTGATGATGCCCTTTAATATAACACATGAAATATTCGCTACTATGCGTTTACCCAAAAATCCATCGACCAATACGTCAATGTAAATTTGACTAAAACATGTACAATTTTCCATTGTTTTTCTAAAAATAGTTTTTAATAACAGTTTTTATCATTGAACTTTTAATGTTATGCGCATATAGACCTATGGGGAAATTTTATTGCGAAATTCCTTAAGCAAAATTACACTGGGTTTCAACAACTTTCGGGATTTAATCCTTGATAAGTGGAATACATTCAAATTGAGAACCGTTCAAATATTGCTTTTCAAAATTCAATATCGGATGACATGGATTACCGATGTCAAGTTTGAGTTGGGCAATTTATCCGGGTTTGCTATCTGTAGTCTGGCAGTCTTGTTTTAAAAGAATTGATAAAGGATGTACATGTACTTCATCTTCGCTAGCCATGGGCTAATATCCAGTCCCCTCTGGAGAGGATGGGACAGGATCGTAACCCTTGGCTAGCAAAGATGCATGTAATTATGATAAGTTATCATTGTTATTTTCGTAAACTGCAAAAAATGCATGTTTTCAAACGTATGTATGTATGATTAATAATGTTTTATTTTGACATATTTTTTCTGCAGGTGACCGTTTTTCAGAACAGAAATCAAATCGAAAGAATATGTACACGTGGCATATTTCTTAGTTTATTTTTTTCAATGAGAGTCACTTTGGGGAACTAGTAACTTCCCGTCTGACTGTAACTTCCAAACAAATGGAAGTCAGTGTACGGAATGACGTCACAGAATGGAAGTTGTAGTACAGACTAGCTCCTCCTCTTTAATAGCTTTACGATTTGTAGAACAGGTATTTTCAATGGCAAACACATGAAACCATGACACAGTTAAAAGTTTTTATAAAAATCATTATTCCTGGACATGCGCAATTAAAAGTTTAATTTCTTGCTTGACAAAGTTCATTTTTGCAAGATTATCGTCAAATCGAATTTCATTTTTATCTAATTAACTAAATTAATAGTTGTATTGAGGTGGATGAAAACAGACTTATTAAATATTGTACTATAGTGTAACATAGACTGAAAGAATTACGGGTCCTCCTGATAGAGGAGGGATTTACCGAAGGTAATATGACTTTTGTGTACTTACTACGCTCTGAACTTTTTTATACGGTTATTTTGTCATGGAAAATCTTAAGAAAGGGAAAGTTAAAACTTCTGACACAATATTTGACATTTCAAACAATGATAACAGATAGAGTCATGATGTATTTACTGCAAGAAATCCCTATTTTATTAATAATGCTGAATATATTTTATCTAAAAGAAAAATATTTTTGTTTTTGAAAATATTCCGATATCGGACAACTGGGGTGTCAGACTTTTGGGTTGTCGGACCTATGATGTGTCGGAATTTTGGGACTGCCCCGTATTGACACAATTGTCTGAGCAGACCCAACATAATTATGTAATTGGTTTAAGTGACAACAATTGGGATCCAGAAGCTAAAATTGTGTAAACATACATAATAGATATATACAAAACAACTGACTTAAATCAATCCAAACAAACAAACTGATATATGAGTCTTAGATACATGACTTTTATAAGTTGTTGTTGGCTTTGGACTGGCTGTCAGTAAATGCGAGTACTCTCTGGTATGTAATTTGTGTCGTTTTTGTTTCTAGGGATGTATAAATACCCTGCCACGTACGGTCTTTGTTTTTGTTAGATGTTTTCTGTTTTGTATCGATCTGATAAGTTAAGACCTTTCAACTGATTTTTGTAGTTTTTTCTTATATTGTGCTGCCACATCACTGTCCCAGGTTAGAAGGATGGTTGGTGCCTTCAAACATGTTTAACCCCGCCACATTCTATATGTGCCTGTCCAAAGTCAGGAGCCTGTAATTGAGTGGTTGTCGTTTATTGCTGTTTCTCATAGTTGTTTTTCGTTTATTGTTTTGCATACATTGTTCTTTTGTTGTGTCGTTACACCACTGTTCTAGGTTAGGGAATTGGCGCATTAAAACATGTTTAACACCACCACAATTTATATGTTCCTGTCCCAAGTCAAGAACCTGTAGTTCAATGGTTGTCGTTGGTTCATGTCTGTCATATTTGTTTTTAGTAAACTGTTTCGTTATAAATAAGAAAGTTAGTTTTCTCATTTGAATTGTTTCATATTTGCTATGTCGGGGCCTTTTATAGCCGACTTTACGGTATGTGTTTTTCTCATTGTTGATAGCCGTACGGTTGCCTATAATTGCTTACATCCTCTTCATTTGAACTTTGGTGTATTGATGCCTCATTGGCAATCATACCACATCTTCTTATTTTTATATACAAATAAAACGACACCAACAAAAAAAGTTTTTGTAGTTGATATTGCAATATTTTGAAACATAATGACATATACACTTTCCCGACAAAGTACAAATAAAATGAAATAAAAATACAAGGGTACACAAAATGTAAACAACACTGTGAAAACCTCATGCGTTCGAATTGCACATTCGGACTCACCCGCATCAGGAACGCTCCAAGTCAAAAACCTGAAAGCTGGAAGAACAAATACCGAACCACGTCAAGAGTCATACGACCAAAATGAACATACAAGTAAAACGACAAAAAAAGAGGAAACTCTTAAATAAGTATAATGATACACAACGTCAACACTTAGAATCTATAAGATGACACTGAATATTTATGTTCAATGAGGCCAATAAGGACTTGTGATTTGCCAAGTCTCATCTTACCAAAAGGTTCGTTGGTATTAGTGTTCATTTATTCCAAATGCTTAGAAAAGACACTCTTAGTAATAAGATTCACAGATAAAAACAATATTTTTTGAAGCGTTGTACGCAAGAAGAACAACATATTTATCGTGAAGAGAGGATAGACATTTCACGGAAATGAAGTCACAATGAACTAAGTTTTGACAAAATAGTGGAACATCCAAAGATTATAAAAAGTAAGTTTCACCCAACGTTTGTCTATTAAAAATATTTTTGAAGAGAATGCAAGACTAAAATTGAGAGATAATGCGTTCGATTCTAGTTGGATAAGCATTCAATTTGGATGACCTTCAGAACAATGAAAAACTTCATCAATGTCAAAGTGTTTTCATAGAAATTTTGCTTATTATGTTTGTTGAGTTAACCAACAATTTAACGGTTTTCATGTGTAAAAGAATAAAAGAACCTTGTCAATTTATACACTAAATTACAACATAACACTGTGAATGTACTATTATAACAATCTCACGATTTTGAGGTTAACTGCAGGCGCGTAACTGCAGGAGCCGTATCATGTCCGTAAGGAGATATTAAGAGATTTTCGTAAATTGTTTTGTAATGAATTAGGCCGTTAGTTTTTTTTTTATTGAATTGTTTCATATTTTTCATAGCCGACTATACGGTATGGGGTTTTCTCATTGTTGAATGCCGTACGATTGCCTATAGTTGCTCACATCCACTTCATTTGAACTTTGGTGGATAGTTGTCTCATTGGCAATCATACCTCATCTCCTTATTTGTCATATTGATATAAACTCAACAACATCGGAAACAATACATACATCAATACAATTAGCAATCAAACCATATCTCCTCATTTTTATATATTTTATAACTTACTTTAAACAAATTAAATACCAACGGTAATGACTGTCCTCCCCTAGATTTAGATACTTCAGTTTATACACGGGAAACTCTACACAAAAATGTATGACAAAAGGGGAGATTTTTCGTTCCCTATTGTTAATTTTCTTTTTTTTACATTGATGTTCCTTTGGCACTATCTTACGGTGTTTATATATCACACCTAGTTCGCTATGCCCGTGTCTGTTGTGGTTTTTTGGATTTCAATGAAAGTAATCTATGTTTTACTGGTAAATTATTAAGTCAGGGATTTCGTTGCCACAAATTACTTAAAACCCTTACTAAATTCTTCTATAGATACAAAGATTTGGTATGGAAGTTTGGCTGTACTTTCAAAAGGGATAACACATCTCCATTTATACGGAGATGTTGTTTACCTAGCCCAGAAATTAGATACGATCCAGGTAAACTTATCGATCCATTGAATAAACACTTATTTTAAAATGTTACAAATTCAACACTGTAATTAGATCTTTGAATATTGTTTTATTGGTGTTAATATTGATTTTGTTATCAATAAATTAAAATCAAATTAAATAATATTTTCATATACATAAATTTATTATGCACATTCATGGCTCTACAATCTGTCGATACCTGTATCTTGGCGTTGCACAAGGTCAGGTTTTTCTCTGACTGTTAATGACGTCTTTACACTAAATCCATTGGATGTTGGATGTGTACTGATTGATTATTTATTAATTGTTATTGGCTTTGAGCTAGCTGTCGGTAACTGAGTACTTTCAGATCTTTACTTAGTGTCTTTTTTGTTGTTGGGACGTATAGATACCCTGCCACGTCAGGTCTGTGTTTTTGTTAGATGTCTTTCTGCTTAGTATCGATCTGATGAGTTAAGCCTTTTTCAACTAATTTCTACAGTTTCTACTTATGTTGTACTGTTACACAACTGTCCCAGGTTAGGGGAGGGTTTGGCGCGCCAGCAAAAATGTTTAACCTCTCCACATTCTGTATGTGCTTGTTCCAAGTCAGGAGCCTGTAATTCAGTAGTTGTCGTTTGTTGCTGTATATCATATCTCTTTTTAGTTTTTGTTTTGAACATAAATCAGGCCGTTAGTTTTCTCGTTTGAATTGTTTTACATTTGTCAATTCGGGCCTTTTATAGCTGACTTTGCGGTATGGGTTTTGCTCATTGTTGGAGGCCGTACGGTGACCTATAGTTGTTAACTTCTACGTCATGTGTTCTCTGGTGGAGAGTTGTTTCATTGGAAATCATACCACATCTTCTTATTTTTATATTATAAAGATTCAGAATTACAGGATTTCGTTCCTTTAGAGGACCACGTGTAAGTGATACTATAAAAAAAATCCTTTTGAGAATTTAAATTAAATACTATTTGCAATCTGACTTAATTTAAAATTTTCTTTAACTTTTAGTTCTGTTAATATGAAATCACTGTTAAATGGGAAAGTAACCGGTTACTATGTAATGAGTAGTAGGGATGGGCCGCTGATATAGGTCAGTATTTTCAGCTTCGTGGTATATGATAAGGTCGTTATTCAAAATGTATGAAAAGGTTGGGGTACTGGTGTCTGAGCTACAAACCCCTACCAGAAATGGGTCGAAACTTCGTTCATAACGGACTCACTATGACTTCAATTCAGTTATTGTGACAAATCAATATTAACAATTATAATAGAAAACAAAACGACCAACATCAGAATACGATCGGAAACGTTTTGGTTTGAATAAGATACATAGATATTTCAGTATTTCACTTTTTATTTATTGTAACATGACACATCGCAAAAGTTTTAATCAGTAAAAAAAAAATAATTCACCATCATTACAACTACAATTCATAATTTCGGTTGTATACGATTTATCATGAATGCTGCAAATGCTTCGTATTGTAATGTTTTAACATATTCAAATATAGAAAGAAATCCTTCTAATTCAGAAACATTTTTAAAGAATGTTAACGCCGTTCGGAAATTTCCAAGTATATAGTGTGCTTGTCCCATGAAAATATTCCAATCTAGATGATCATAATCTCGGGTAAGATAGTTCCTTAGGTCATAAAGATCTTTTAAAGCATATATAACATCGGTATGTTCATGAAGGTGGTATAAACACAGGAAACGTAAAAAGAAGCCGTACAGGATTGGTGATTTAGAAACTAAAGTTCTAATTCGAATTTCCATTTCTAATTCAAATGGAAAAATACATGACGAAATGAAAAACGTTACATTGTCTGTGAGATGTCGTTTACAAACATGAAAAGCATTTATCAAACCATGTTCTATTGCTTCGTGTTCGACATTGCTTAAGATACGGTCAAAACCAACATCCATACATAGGAAGGATAATATTTCATTTGAATGACATTTACTTAATGTCAGCATGGTTAAATATAAGGATATCCTGTACTGTTTCATGCAGTAAAAGTAAGTGGCTAGATTAAGCCATCCAGACAATGCATCACTCTGCAATCCAATTAGTAAGTATGGCAATTTATTCTTATGTCTTTTATAAAAATATTTATTAGTTAACTCCCATATGTTTATACCACGTCCACTAATTTGCTTAGCTAGCATTGATGTTAAAGTTGAATACAGAAATTTGTGCGATTTCAGTTTGTACGCGGCCAACAGTCTAAATAACTTATCTAATGTTGCAACAAGTTGAATAGATTTACAGTGACAATTGAACAAGAAAATCTTTAGCTGACTATATATTTGTTCTACCTTGGGAATTGTAATAAATTTCCACTGGACAAAGTTTGACTTAAAAAAACTCGACATGGTTCTGGACTGACTTAAACAGTATACACCTCTCTGGTGTAACTCCAATAATAAATTAAGTATGCTTGATAATTGGACAACAGTAAATCTATCTTTTAAAATATTGTTGTCACTGATAAAATAATGAGGGAGAATCTCGAATTTTATGAAGTAAATCAATCTTTGTATAACATACTGAAAACAGAAAATTATATTTTCTGGTTTCCAAACATCTACAGGAAGTTCCTCGGATGCCCATAATATCACTGTTTTCATGAAATAAGAACACAACAAATCTTTACACGATTGGTTCAAATTAATCACTTCCTTTAAAAGGATTTTCAATAACGCATAACAAAGAAGTTGTGTATGAGAAAACGAATATATAAGCTGTTTCTCTGCAACCGAGAATGAAACTCGCCATTCAATATCCTCGTTTGGTGAATCTTTACAGCCTATTGCTACAAATAAGACACCAACGTTCTGTATTTTATGAATTAAATTTGGTGAGGGCCATTCACGTTTCCTTTGAATCCATGGTTGTGCTTGCTGTATCCAAGACGTGCACCTAAAGCAAAACGCATGATCAATACATTCAGTTCGATCTGTTATACAAGGTCCATGGATAAAGGCAACACCAGGAAAATAGGATAACCAATACGCTTTAACGAGTTTGTTTGACAACAGTAGCTTGTTTCTGTCCTGCTTTATACACCATTCACGAATTAAGGGAGAAGTGTAACTAGATGATATTAAACGCACATACCCTGGTGCTGTGTCTTCTGTACATATCATAAAAGAGTCCGGTAACATGTTATGTATTGGACGTTCAAAAACGTGTACATCTGTCAGCAAAAACATTATATCCAAATCACTTTCAATAAAATCGAGACCTTCAGCTTTACTACCACTAGGAATTATTATACTGTAAGAACAAATATACTCTGAAATCGTATAGCAAAGTCTCCTTGTTCTAACATCATTTTCATGTCCTAGTTTTGAACATAAATAATTGTACAAAGGAACTGACATATTACCATCACCCATCTGTATTCGTGACCGCGGAAAAAAAATTTAAAATCTAAAATATAATGTGCAAATCCAATACCATCAAACAGCATCAACAGCTTTATACGTATGATAAATTTATTCCAGAAATATAGCCACATCGATTGATCTGTTTTTAATGTGACAAATTCCAGGTTATATGTCAAATTGTATTAAAATACATAATAAGAAGAAAGCTCTGTCATTTCTTATATTTTCTTTTCTTTTCTTAGTCTGCATATTAAAAATCTCGCATCTACCAAATTCCTGAAAAAAATCACCATTCAAAATATGTTACTCTGAAATAACTAATTCGTATTTCAAAAACCTTATTATAATTTTAAAAAGAATACATTAGAAGATATCAAGGAACAATACAAATCATAAATCAAATTGAGAAAGAAATTACATGACAAAGCAGTGACAAAAATGATATTCATCAATTATTACGAAGTAAAACGGAAAATTTACAAGTGATCCGCTTAAACCGGATGATCCAGGGAGGTATTTACTTGTTGTATAACCATTTACATTCAACGAGTAAATAATATAAAATAGTTGTCTTGAAAACGTTCTTTTTTGGACGTTTACAAACATTTAGTGTAATTCTGAGGAAAATGCTTCAAATGGAAATTAAAAACGCGATGGGGAAAATGAATTCTGCATGCTTATGACACTTCGACCATAACGTAAAAAAAGCAGGTAAGATAAAATCTACATCTATTTCACTTGAAAATTCAACCTCCAAGGTGTTTCCCTATATGCAGAGAAATCATGGACATTCTCATCTTGTATTTTTATTTGTAATTTGAATTTTGATTTTCACGATTTTTTTCTCTTTTATGTAGATTTTATTTAGATATAATTACGATTTTGTTTAAAAAAAAACAAAAAGGCCAACATTTTTCAAAGTTGATTATGTTAATTTCTACATAAACAGATGGCAAATTACGTGTTAAATGCGGAGATATTTTTGATGATTGGTGATGGGACGTAAGAATTGTAATTTTTCTGGCATTTAGTTCTATTTAAATGACATTCGTCAAATTAAAGACAATACAGACGCTATGCAAATAATCAAATCTGCCATATGTCTAGACGTATCCAATCCAGAAGCACACCTCATGCTAAAAGAATGGTCTGTTTCGCTTTGCAAGATGTACAAATACGCATCAACATCTGGTCGTAATGGGGACGTTAAGTCTTATTCCTTGTGTGGTGAGAGTGTCATACTCTCTGTAAGTTGAAGAACCCTTTCAAGAACTATCTTCCCCGAGTATATCGCAGATTGTCACAAGCAAGCTACTGCCACATGCAAACTATTGCCACATTCAAGCTGTGTGACAATGTCTCACTTATCCAACATGCCCTCATTTCACAAAATTTCAGCACTTCATTTGGTTCAAATCAACCAATTTTTCAGCACTTGTAACATATTGTGTTAGTTATTGATTTGATCTCTTCCTGAATATATAGACCTTAGACAATTAACTTAAAACTAATCAATTATTCAAATAAACATAATTTTGTATGAAAAACTTACAAAAAAATGAAAAAAACAATATGATGAAGCGGAAACAAAATTCTTGTTTGTGCTTCGTTTTCGAAATACCCTAATACACAAATAAGGATAAAAAACGAAACAGCAAAAATAAGGAAGAAACATGAGAAACAAGCATTACTTTGACTTATAATTGTTTATTTTTTACACATTGTGACTTGAATGGATAGTTGTCTCATTGGCATTCATACCACATCTTCTTATTTATATTAGGAAATCATAAAGTTCACATGGATTCTAAGGAGAATAGTGTTTTGAGACTAATAAATCAATAAATTCAATTTTCCTCCTCGTGAATCTCGTAGAAATCGTTAAGTTGCCTACGAGTCTACGTAACTGACATCTAGACCAAACATCGTCAAATTCGGGGACGTTCAATAGAGCAAAATCATTTGCGAATCGGTATATTGCTATACATATGAAACATATATCAATAATAGGATATTACTCAACTATAGTATAGAAAGATCTGGTAAATGTCACTCCATACAATAATAAAAACTACAAACCTTTGTTTTTGTTACTATGTCCTATGAATTCTCGTTCATACTTAAAAATCATGTTTGGTTTACTATTGCTGTATGTCCGTTTACTAGTGCCTTTTTATAGTGAAGACAAATTATTTGTGCGCTTATAAGGTACTTTTTCAAAACGATAAATCAATACGGAAATAAAAATCAGAAATTTATCCTGTATATTTGATAGTGGAACGTTTTTAAACTCCCAAATAACGGAAATTAATCAGGAAATTAAACGAGAAAATAACATATTTAATTGAACTATGAAAATAAGTACTATAGAATATAGAATCTATATCATTAAAAGAATAAGGGAATATTTCACATTGAGGCTTTGCATGATTAAATGAGGATTAAAAAATCAAAACCTTTAAAATTTCCAGATACACACTGTGACAGTTGTAACCGATTTAATATAAGGAAGCTTATTAACTGGAAAATATTAATATATTCCCTTATATCTCATTTCTATAGTTGACATTATTTGTAAATTTATAATGAAATCTTAGTTTCTATTTAGGGAGGATGACAGCTTTTGTGAATTTTATGTATTGAATTACTACACAATACCAGTTGCACAAATATTTGGTACAAATATATATTATAATTTTGAAAATCACACCTGGTACCGTAAGCCATATAATACATAAAAGTGTATAAAAATGTCATTCCGAGCGTGGAAATGATAAGTCGATAATCGATGCCTCTCATTAGCAATGGCAAGCGAAAATTTAGAGAGCTTGTACAATAAATGAATATATTTGTTTGTTGATATTTCTATCAAGAAAAATGGCAGGATAAAAATAGGCCATCTACCTACGTCATGATGTACACCTTAAACACATTTTGACGTTTAAATGTACACAACGATGGTGCATAAGCGACATCTAAATCAATCAACTAGCGAAAGTTATATTCTACATAACCTAGTTGGTATATTGGTCTAGGTGATTAGAGACATCGAAGGCCGAGCTGTCACATGCAGAATCCTGTGTTCATATCCCGCGGAGCGAAGAACAAAATTTGTTAGCATTGTTGGGCTGAATTTGAGTATAAAATAATTCATCAATTATTAATTTGATACGAATATGTTGGATCTGAGTCTTTGAACATAGAAAAGAAATTGTCGTTTATTTCTTAATTTATATTATTTCATATTTGATAATTTCTGATAATTTCTGATAGTTAATTTATTTGCTTTTAATTATGTACAAGTATTACCAATTATATATATAGGTATACAACTTTGATATTTTTTTCTTGTCGTAATTAAAATAAATGCCGCTGTTTCCTTCTCTTGATGGTCAACATAATAGGGTAGTACAGGGAGATATGCCATTATTGAAGTAACGTTTGCCCGAATAATTCAGTCGTAACATCCCACGGCGTTACAATGACGAGTAGGAGAGATCGTTAACAAAGAGGGTCTGAATTATTCGAGTTATTATTGTGTCGTGAATTGAGATCATTTTTAAAAGTTCTATACGACAAAAAATTACTTCATGTTTTTGTTTACGAAGACTAGAATGTAAAGATGCATTAATGGAATTTTGTCTGAATTAGAAATATGTTTCAACCTATTTGAGTTCAGCATTACTAGTTCATGGAGTTGTATTGCAACTGTTTACAATGCATACTTATATAAATTGTTTCAACAACGTGTAGCCGAATAATAAACCAAAGGATGCTTTGAATGTGGTGTTCAGCGCTTTGTTTTGGGGCACATAACGTCACGGTACCCAAATTGCACCGAGTTCCCAAATTGCAACAATTTAGAAAAAAATAGCAGCAGAAATCTTACAAGTTTTCTTAGAGACTAAACAATCAGTGTTTTTACGATTTGACGTTGTGCATGTCTTTCAACATAGCTTAATATGTTTAAAAATACACAAAACGGCCACAGTATGTATCAACAGATGATGTATTCAGTGAAAAATTAAAATCTACGGAAACGTCGCTATGCGACGTCCACAAAAAGTCAACTTTTAACAATTAGAAATTAAAATATGTCACAGACATTTATTTCTTAAGAAATGAATATTAACCATGGACTATTGTCAAATTGTTCTAATTATTTGGCAAAAATAAAACTAAACATTAGTTTTTTGATTTTTACGGATGTGAAGTTAGGCATGGTTTGGGTACATGCAATTTGGGTACTCCTCATTATGGAATCATGGGTCGTTTGGGGTCGGTTCAAACCCATTTTTCTATGATTCAATATGGATTCAAAATTAAATTGGTGGAACTATATAGTAAATAATGATACATCTACAAAATAAACACAGAATGGAAACTTATGTCTGGATCATAAACAAACGTAGGTGAAAAAACTATCAAAATAGGTGCAATTTGGGTACCCTCACGTTACCTGCATCAACACCTGATATGACTACGTGTAGTTGTTTCGGATTTCGTATTTCCTAAAATAACGTTTTTCAAGTTACAAATTAAAATGTCATTGAAATGCATTTCTGCACTGCTTTGGTAAGATAGATAATTTTTTCAGCGTTTTACTAAAAAAATCACCATTCGATAAAACACGGAAAGCTATATCATTGGCTTTCAAATATTCGGCTTTGAGCGTTCCTGATGAATGTAAATCAAGAAAAGTGCGTCGGACGCATGCAATTTATAAAGAGTCGATTTTATTTTTCAGTTACATTATTATACATCTGTCGGGAAAAGTATAAATGGGGTAAGAATAAGGGAAATTTTAATACCATCAGACGAAGATGAAATAAAAGTGAATTTATTTTATCCGTTATAAAGAGAAGGTTCAATTTTGGACAAAACTGGCCCAAAATTTATTATATTTCAAAATTTCTCCAAAAATTGAATATAATAACGTATGTCCTTCTGTAGAACATCTTTTTGTTTTTGTTTGGTTTTTAAACATTTCCTTTTCATAGGTTCTTTGCATAAAATGAAAGTCGATTGAATGAAGTTACTAATGCACAATATTTTTTTTACACACGGAACGTGTATTTGTCATTTTCTACAAGCTATGAACATTCTTTTTGGCAACTTTTGTTGTTGGAATGTCTTCCGAACAACATATCAATTTTTTTATTTGTAGCCTTGCACCGATCTCAAGTCATTTTCATTTTAAATTAACCGCTTCAACAATCGGCAATTCTCGGGTGAATCCGCTACTCTCCTTCTATGAAGGTACGAAATCGGCCGAGTTGTGACGAATGACCGCTTCAACTTACTATTCCAAGAAGTACAACTCTTGTTGACCTTCACAACAAGTACAAAATGTTTTTCCATAATATAAACTGCATATTTTGGCAAACAACAAATTAGAATATTTGTAAATTGATAACTTGGTAAAAGTGCACTTGTTTATCATGTTAAATAGGATAGATTAATGATTTTTATTAATTATTATTGTTCTGTGCATTTTGAACGTTGTTTACAATCACCACTTCCGGTTCTGCTTGACTACATGTGAACGATGTTGTTTATGCAGCTTTCTGCAAAGTAATTCAAGTTGCGGTCTTTACTTACGTCACCCTAATGACTCAACTTTTATTAAGCTTAGTTTGTGTCAATATCACTTGGAATTAATCCTGATCCTTATTAAGGAGCTGTTGGGATGAATGTGGAAGTACATCAGTACATTTTATCTGAATCTGGTTTTAATGAATCAGTGTGGTGTGAAGTGAAGTTAGAAGAAACTGATAAACTTTGATTAGGATTATTTATAGGAGTCCGTCGTCTGTACCATAAAATAATAAGAAATTGAACGATTTGATATGTCAAGCTTGTAATTTAAAGTATAGCCATTATTTAATTATGGGAGACTTTAATTTTCCTGAGATCAAGTGGGTTGATAATGAAGTATCAAGTGGTATTAACACAGATCCTTTTAAATTTTATGAGTGTATGCAGAACAATTTTCTCTTTCAACATATATGTACACCAACACGTTTTCGTACTGGTCAAAATGCTAATTTACTTGACCTGGTTTTTACAAATGAAGAAAATATGATAGCCAAATACTCAATAAAAACTGATTCACCAGTAGGGAAGAGTGGCCATTGCATGATAAATTTAAGAAAATAAGAAGGTAAAAAACAAAACAAATATTAAAATTAAGACAGTATTCATGCAATAACTACAACTTGGATACATTGATTGGTTGGTTGATTGATTGATTGATTGATTGATTGATTGATTGAACAGGGATTTGCTCATGTTACTCCGAACGAAAGTCATGTTTGTTGTTGTTATCATAATAATTATTTGTATTGCCGCCTTAATTTCACCAATGAAACTTTTCATTAAAGTTTGCCTTTGTATTAAATTAATTTATAAACTTCTTTGAACTCTACAACAGCCGTCTGATTACAATTCGACCCGCAATAATGTGAAATATGCAAATTCAATTGGCCTTCAATGCCTCAACTCTTCTAATGTGGGAATCCTATAAGAAAGAACATTGACATAATTTTCTAAACGTTTTTGGAACCCAATGACATTGCAAAGTGTTGCAACCTGTAATGTGAAGATGTGCATGAAATTACGGAGGGTATGGGAACTTCGGTCTGGTCAAACCAAAGATTTTAAAATTAGTTTGTGCTGCTTCTCTTCAAGCACGTGGCATTATTAAGTAAAATTAGAGACTGGTCGGCTCCGAGTCAAAATAATAAATCCGCGTAGGATGACATGTCTTCCTGCGAACTATAGCATCGCGAACTAGCCCGTCCGGCTCAGTATGTCGATCTAATACAAAGCAGGTTAATAATTCATATTAAAATAACATGTTATCGTCCTGAATATGCATTTAATTTGCCACTGGACATAAAAAAAGCCATTATTTGTTACCACCGCAGGAACAACATTGCATAACAGAGTGATTTTGCGGTCGTTTAATGGTATTACGTTTGTCGTCGTCTTCCGAAGACATTTGGTTTCCAAATAATAACTTGAGTATACATGTAAGTGTATGGATCTTTATAAAACTGTACCTCAAGGTTTTGTACCACAACAGGAAGGTTGGAATTGATTTTGAGGGTTATTGTCCTATCTTTGTAGGAATTAAGGACCAATAACAAGCGTTTTTCTTGTTTCAGGACAATAACTTAATTATAAGTGTATGAATCTCTATGAATGTGTACCACATGGTTCCATACTTCATGAGGAATGTTGTGACTGATTTTGGGGGTTATGACCCAAAACGTTCAAGAATTACGGCTTAAAAAATTAGGATTTTCTGGTTTCAGGACAATAAATTAAGTATAATTCTAAAATGAATCGTTTTAGAAAAACAGGCTCAAAACAATACTTTTATTATACTTTGCATACTTGCTCATTTCTTGACCAATTTCAATGGGGTTTAATTCAAAGTGTTAAATTCTTTTGTTTTTTTTATATGCATAATCTCACCGTGTATTTATACATTTTCAATTTGGTCCACATGAAGGTCCAAAGGGTCCAAAATTAAACTTTGCTTGATTTTGACAAAAAAAGAGATTATTAAGGTTCTTTGCTATGGTGAATTTAACCGTGTATTTTGATTTTTGATTTTGGGCCCGGTTTTCATATTGGCCCACATTAATGTTCAACGCGTTCATAATCAATTTAGTTTGATTTAAAAAAAAAAAAGAATTCAAGGGGTCTTTTTATTGCTTAATCTACACCTGTATTTGTATTTCGGGTATTGGATCATGATAGGTAAATATCCAATTTCATTGTATAAGTTCTTAGACCACATTCATTCTGTGTCGGAAACCTATGATATGTCATATTGTTGATCACAATCAAAATTCAGAGTTGTATTGCACACCTAATAGAAAGTGTAAGTAGATTTACAGTAAAATAGATACCGCATTAAATTTTAATTTTATATAAGAAATTATGTATAAGTATAGTTTGATATTTTCTATTCAATATTATATCTTTTTAAAAAATAATTAAAGGTACTAAGTTTTATGGATTTTTTAAAAATATATTGTATTAATGATGAATGATATTTTGTGAATTGTCTTTATTTTCATTTCCTCTGTAAAGATTTTTGAGAACTTGGTGGTAGGTTTGTGTTTATTCCATTTAAATTGATTTTCAGAATGCTATATATATATATATATATATATATATATATATATATATATATATAATTTTTTTATGAAGCTAACCCCTTGACAAACTAACCTGTTATTGTCCATTGATAAATACTAGTAGATTAAATTATTGCATTTGGTACTGAATCTAACCTTGTACAAATGTATTTAGATTTTGGATATTGGACCACATTCTGTATGTGCCTGTCTCAAGTCAGGAGCCTGTAGTACAGTGGTTTTCGTTGGTTCTTGTCTGTCATGTTTTCCGTTAATTGTTTTGTTAAAAATTAGGCCGTTAGTTTTTTCAACCGAATTGTTTCATATTTTTCATGTTGGGTATTTTTATAGCTGACACTATGTATGGGTTTTTCTTACTGTTGAAGGACTTATGGCTAGTACCTTTAATTGCTTATATCAACTTTATTTAAACATTGGTGGATAGTTGTCTCATTGGCAATCATACGGTTTATTACCACATCTTCTTATATCTATTTACCCAGATTACAAAACTATAAATGCCTAAAGAGTCTGCAGATAGTCAAAACCGGAAAATTTTGGAAAGATTTTGGCAACGTTTAAGTATTTATCGGATAAACAAAAATAAAATATTAAACAAACCACAACTCTATAAAATAGATATAAACATAGTGAAGCTGTTATATGTATTGTCTTTCGGATACAAATTATTTCATTTTGGTCAACGTCGCCTGCCGATGTAAAAGTCAAAAACATTTAAAAAGGGTAGAGCCGATTACCCCTTGATTTATTTCAAACCAGGGCCATTTACAAAAAGTCTTTCAATCTTAAAGTTTCCTAAGGGTTTTACAATAATTATATTATAATTATGATCGCTAAATTTTAAACGTACCACCAACTTATAAACGCCTAAAGCAAATTTTTGCTTTCTAGTATTTATTCCTAAAACGAATAGGAAGGTCATCATTAACCAAAACAAAAATTGTGTTAGAAGTAAAGCTATATATTGTCTTTCGGACATTAATTCATTTTGCCTATCAACGGCCTTCGATGCAAAATTTTACAAAAACATGTAAAAGCAAATTTGTATCTTCAACAGCATGCATGCAACATGTAAAGCTGAGTAGCATTTTGAGTTGATGGCAATTTATGTGTAAAATTGTTAAAAAAATTAAGAATTGAAATTGGGAATGTGTCAAAGAGACAACAATCCGACCAATGAGTCAAAAACAGACCAAGGCCACCAATTGGTTTTCAACACAGCGAGGAAATCCCGCACCCGGAGGCGGGCTTCAGCTTGCACATACACAAAAAATGTGTACTAGTTCAGTGAAAATGGGCGTCACACTAACTTCGAAACATATAAATGAACTAAAATTCAAAAATGATATTTTAAAATATATAATTTTAACTTTTAATATTACATTTCAAGCATGATAAATGTATGAAAAACACATGTTGGGCCCTGTGAGTGAAAAAAAAAGATATTGAGAACTAGGCTCCAACCGTTGGCAATTGTGTATTACATTGCCTTTAACAGAAACATATATATAGCACTTAGTATAGTATTTTGATTTCAGGGGAATATGTAAAACATTGTTGCAATATATAACATCATCTTCAATTTTCTATGTGCAGACCAATTTTAGATTTTTGACCCTATGAGTGAAATTTATAGGTCCAGGGAAAATTGGCCTCGACGCTTTCAAAGACCCCCCTTTTTTCCCCTTTTTTCCTCTAAAAATTGGAGGAAAGCCAAATGTTTATCAAGTGCATTTGGCTATTTCTGTGGTTGACCTTACCTGCTGCCAACAATTAGGTTTCGATGCTTTACTGCTTGAATGGTTAAACAAGTTCACGGTTATGAGTGATTATCAAAATATCTTTATTGCAATCACGCAAAGTTGAAACCAACAAAATATACCACCAATTACTGAGGCAAAATAATAAGAAACTGATCAAACTCAATAAGTCTCACAACCTTATGTTTTGTGATTTACGAATTCGTAGCAATTGTATCACATATTTTATATTTTGATATAAATCAAGTAAGGCGAGAAGTACAATAATGTGCCGAGCATCGTGATAGAAATCTTCTTTTGGACTGCTTCCTAGTGACTCATAATATGGCCTACTAAACGACGACTTGGAGTGGGACCTTTTTTAAAAATAATCTAAATAACGTATACATATTATCGTCTTGAATGTTCGTGTAATATGTCTAATATTGGCTGATTGGCCTCAGTCATCATGCAATTCTAATAATCTTTCATAACCAACCTTTCCAACTTAAAAGTAAAGATCATGCATCCTTATTGTTCAGATTGATAATATATTTTCCATTCGTCGACCTTATCTCCGAATTAAAAAATACTATTGATCTGGATAACCGCTGTGCATACTTTAATGACAGGGCTAATTTTCCTACTAGATAAGTAGTAACCTCCCTTGTTAATGTGATGTTGTAATTAATCGTTTAATTTTCACCATCTATATAATATTTCATTGTTTTATTTAAATTTGTGATTCATTTGATATTTAAATATAATAATTTTATATTTTTTTATAGATAAAAACAAGGAAATTTGAAAGTCTTTGATTCAGTAATCACCGATCAAATCATAAGTCAGGCGGTCTATTCTGTCTACATTAAGTAATAAATACACCGGGGTATCAATGGCTATCAAAAAGGAAAGGAAAACATTGTATAACGTAAAACGAGAATTAAAGAGAGAAAAATGCAGAAATCAAATGCAAATGTTGATTCTTTTCTTGTTTAGAGAAATCAAAAAACGAAAAACAAAAACACTTATGATATTCATTTTGGTTTTTGAAAAATCAAAAACGAAAAATGAAAAGACTTCCGTTTTCCGTTTTGGTTTTCTTGAAATCAAAAATGAAAAACGAAAACACTTTTGTTTTTCATTTTGGTTTTTAAGAAATCAAGAACGAAAAATGAAAACACTTTCGGTTTTTGTTTTTTGTTTTTTGTTTTTGATATTTCAAAACGAAAAACGAATGGACGCAAATAAATACGGACCTACACCTACGTGAAATGACAAGAATTGATAGTTAGCTAACAAAACGTCTTTTTAAGTCACACCATTCAAGAAAACTGCTGAGATTTTTTTATCCTTTTTATTAAACGTTAGTGTTTAACATTTATCTCTTTAACGTCTAAAAATGTACAATCATTGATGTGTATATACATAAAACCATCATAAATATAAACACTGACTGCAATGGAGATAACAGGAATTTATGTAACAATAGTTGCAGTAATACTATTTACCCTTTGTTTATGACGACACTAGTAAAGGTTGGGCAGAAATAATTCTCTCAATATTTGTTTATTTTTATACGATAGTATACTATAAATAATCTAAATAATTTAATAAAACTATCTGTATCGTATATAGATATGTTATCAGTTTCAATGCACGAATCTCTTAATTAGTATATAATTGATAACCTGATGTATATACATGTATGAGTCAATTAGAAATGTCAGATATAATATAACCTTTGGATAAGAAAAATACCAACCTGATTTACAACAATTGTGAGCCGGATTGTTGCCATCCTCTCCAATGTGGTTCACGTTTGCACCAGCCTAAATAAATTTTTCTGCAACCTCAAACAAATTGTTTTTAAGGGCTAAAATCAGGGATGAATCTTTTCCATCTCGACCCAGGTTAGGATTGGCACTTAATAAAAGTAGTTTTGATACTTTTTTGGCATTTTCAGTAGTTTAGAGCTTGTTAATGTCACTTTTAAAAGTGTTTCTAAAGTTGATACTCCATGCCTGGTCTCAATTTCATCCACAGAAATACCAGCTTTTATGAATAAACGCAGCTTACCTGAAATGTGAAAATGAATTACAGATAACATATGTATTAGCCATTACTATTTTTGTAATTGTTAAATTATCTTTGGAATTGGACAAGTTACAATGACTTCATTTTATTATATAAGTTTTGTATGCATCAAGCAACATTCCTCTTTTATTTGCATGTAAAGTTATATATTTTTAAAAAAATCCATGGAAGGTTGGTGTGTCCTGAGTAGTTCCTTCATCAAGAAAAATCAAAATCCCAAAAAGTGAAAGCTGATGATTTAAAAATACTTGAAGGCATTAGGAGCTATATGACCAACATGGAAATAAAAAGAAGATTATGAGCTTTTCTCTAGTTCTTGGCAGTTTAACCCTTTTTGACCCCATTGTTTAAATCAATTTAATCAACTTGTGGTTACCACTGATCTCAGAAGATGATTGGATGAGTTATAAGGTCATAACTTTTAATAGCTTACTGGTTGAAGCAAAATGTGCTAACAGGAGTAAATGAAATTGCCAACTTTGTTGAATCTGGAAGGCACTTGAATGAGATTTTCATTTTTCCTGAAGTACTCATCAGAGAAGCAGATTCTTGCATAGTTACTAATGGATTATCGGATTTATCAAATGTCGATATTTAAATTATGAATTTCAAAGTCCTTGCCGAGGCTCGTACTCTTAAATTTTATAATTTAACCATCTCGATTGGATAAATCCGATAATTCACTGGTACCAATGTAAGAATCTATATATAACATTTGTTGTTGCTTCTTTTTATATCCTGAGCTCTGCTTCAAGAATAATTTATACCTGCAAAAAAATTATCAAAAAGAACAGGGGAGGTAACTGCTTTATTCTAAATATCCGGTGTACAAAAACAGTGGTACCAAACATCACAAACAAATAAAGTTATGTCCAGTAAAAACGACAAAACCAAACAACTATTGAATCGTTTAGATAATTTAGCCTTATAGATCAGATATCCGTTTTTCATTCGAGGTCCGATGTGAATTTAATGACGGTTCAATTATGCGAAGCTAACAGCACTGAAGATCTCAAACTTATAATTATCTGGTGTATTTATTGGTAAAATTGCAAGAAAATAATAAATATAAAATTGTGTGGTATCGAAGAAATCAACTAAACTTTAATCGACTATTATATTCATACATCATATTTGTTACTTACTGTAAGATTTGCAGCACAGTATGGCTGTTTTGTCGTCCTTTCCTTTACCAGCACCTACCTTTATCAAAGCTATAATGTATTTTTTCGTTGCGCAGTTGTCAAAAGCAATCATTTAAAACAGAACTGTCTTCGTGCTCCACATTTGGGTTTGCTCCATGCTTCAGAAAATCTTGTAGTAGAGACGGACAGTAAAATCGTAGCCAACCAAGCAAAACAGTCTACCCAACCGATTTGTGTATCTCGACCGTAAAATGATATTGCCCCCTTCGCCAATAAAAGTCTGGCATTTTCACTACACTTATGTTTAAGAGCGATGAAAAGAGGCTGATAACCATACGGTGGTTTCCCCCAGTGTTCATTCACATTAGCTCCATAATCCAGCAGCAGTTTTAACATGTTTGTACCGCCTTTTTTCTGAGCCAAAAAATGAATGGGACGGAGATGTCGTCCATGAAAGCCAAGGTTTACATCTGCTCCAGACTGACACAATATCTTTGCTGCTTCATATTCATTTTCCTTCACAATTGTAAACAAAGCTGTACTCTTATTTGGAAATACCTCGTAAATGTCTAATCCCCCATTATTTTTTAAACATTGAACAATACTGCTATTACCAGATATAGCCGCATAGTAAAATGTATTTTTGTAAACTTTGTTGTCAAAGTTCGTTGTAAGTGCTGATTTAAATGAACTGTCACTAACGGTTTGCAGTAAATAGTCAACAATATTTACTTTGCCTTCTTCACATGCAATATGTAATGTGTTCTTACCAGTTCTAGTTTTTTCTCGTACATTAGCACCTAAATCAATCATTATTTTTAGCAGTTCAACAGAGCAAAATTCTGCAACATAATGAACTAATGTTTTATCATCGTCATAAGATCCTTTGAAATCTAATACGACAGTCTTCATTGTCGCTTCGTCACACAAAGATAAACGAGTTTCAATGCTTTTTGAATTAATTGCCTTGCGTATCTCAATTTTAAACGAATCCTCCATTTTGTCATATATATCAACAAAATATCTGCGCAGGTTTATTGAATGATAAAATTTGTTTGAATATTCAACGATTTAACTGATAAGTAAATGATTATAGGTTTCATAACTAGTGAGAATGGGACATTTTCCTATCACGCTTCCGTATTGCAGTTGGTATCTTATTGTTCGTTTCTGTGTGTGTAGCATTGTCGTTTCTGTTTTGTTTCACTTAAGTGTTTCTGTTAGTTCGTTGTTTTCCTCTTAGAGTTGATGTGTTTCCCTCGGTTTTGGTTTGTGGCCCGGATTTGTTTTCTCTCAATCTATTTGTGACTTTTGAACAGCGGTATACTACTGTTGCTTTTGTTTATTACTCATTTCAGTCTGAAGCAGGAAATATATCTACATGCAGGAAAAAGATAACAGGCTACAGTGATAAGAGAAAAAGTGTACAGTTTTATAATATTTATTGAATTAAACATACCCTGCATTATTATAATCAGCGAATTTATTTTTGTTAAGAATTAATTTTGCAGTAGTGAAATAGAATATTGATTTAAGATTAAACTATTTTAATTCAGAACTATTATACTATATGCAGAAGAACTCCGATCACAAACATAAAAAATCAATCTTATTAAAAGGATCATACATGTATTTTTGTATATTGAATCATGACTGCAGAACAGATTTAAAAACAACGAAAAGTAATGATTGATTGTTATCATGGTTATTAACCATACGCTTAGTGACAACTATTTCATGTATGTGTAAGTAATAGTTATCAATCTAATATATCTACGTTTTGGAAATTTTATATGGATAATCCTTTATGATTTCACCCCGAGGATTTAGTTAAAACATATTTTATTGTTCAAATTTACTAATGGATCAGACACAAATGTTACAACTTAGGTCGTGTTCACACCAAACGTCATGTACAGTAAACATGTTTACAATTAGTTCAATATAATGTACACTGGTTTCATAGAAATTGATCCAATATCCACCCATTTAGGTGCGAATCATATCTCTGACCTAATTACATTAAATTTGTTCACATCTATACACTTGGTTTAATTACCTGTGCATTAGATTTGTTCACACTTGTAAACTATATGTCATTTAAATGCTCATTACATAGAATCGAATTCAAATTTCTCGGATAACTTTTTAGCAGTTATGAAAGCCATTTTGATAATTAGCAGTACTTTAAAGTGAAAGAGAAGAGGAAACAGGATTATACAATATGCATGCTTAGCATACAAATATGCAAGCAAATTTTGTATATATACGCACGCATTCGCATAGACACAATATATATTATAGCGAGTTGATGAGTTGGTGAAACATATTTGCGAATTTTCGCAAATCATTACGGTTTTACTTGAATAAAACGGTCACGTTTTTGAACCAAGAGCAATGACCCATCACTTCTATGCAGATACTTCCTAACGACTACGAGTTTGGCTTAAAAATAACAGTTCGTTCGTTGCAAATTAATACTTTTTTATTTCTAAGTTCATTTTGCCGGATCTGAGATACTAGGCAAACAATATACCTTACCGCACAATATTTTAGTAATGCATTTATGATAAAATCGTTGATTGAGTAAAGACCAGTGGCAAATATTTCCTGCATATTTTAAACGATGTACTTATAATATCAGTAAAAGGTAAAAGTTTCCTTTCCTGAGTTAATCAAGGAGGGATGAACTGTACTTAGTATGGGTGGAATCTTTTACTGGTCCTAACTTGTCCCCAACACTTTATCCAGTTGCTAAAAAAAGGGACAGAATTTAGGTGAAGCTCCACTCTCTTTGTTTGCCTTAAGGTAGATTCATGGTATACCGCCATCTTGGATTGTACTATCGCAGTACACAATCAGTCTAGTTATTTGCCCAAAGCTGCAAATTTGTAGACAGATGTGCAATTTTATTGGTTAGACTATTTATTTATATGAAGAAAACTTGCTGATTTATTGCATTATTCAAAATATTTGAACAGATACCAAATATTTGTGTTTTAGAATCAATTTTTTCAACTAAGCCATTTAAGGGCTTACTCTTTTTGTAATAAATTTATACTGGACTGATAGGGAATTTTTTTATTTTTACTTGTAGCAAGGAAACAAGTTCGGTGACACCAATATTTCTTTTTATTTTCTTAAAACATATTATAATACCTATCTTCTCACAATTACTTTCAAAATTCTATCTCATAGATTTCTTTTTATGCACAAAAATGTGTTTTTTCATGATCATTCTAAGCAATTTTAGACAATTTTCAACGACCCATAGCTTGCAAAATAGCACGGTGACCCATCCTTTTTATTATATTTTTGAAAAGAGCATTGTGAAATCTTCATTTTGGCAAAGTATAAGAAAATTCTATCTCAAGAAACATATACCGATGATCTACCTTAACAATTTTCTGGTGCTTCGTTTTTAATGTAATAATTCTAACTTCACACTGTTTCCTGTTCTTTCAATGCCCTTTATTTTTAATTGAAAAAAAATAAGATATGGTATGATTGTCAATAAGAAATCTCTCCACAAGAGACCAAATGACACAGAAATTAACGGCCTTTAACGGCCTTCAATAATAAGCAAAGTCCATACTGTTGAACAGCTTCTGCATGAATAGGGTCCTGTTGCTATAGGCTTATCAAAGCGCTTGTTTCTGTGTACGTCCAGTCGATTCTGCAAGAGATTTTCAAATGAATTATGTGTTTGGCAATGATGATGCTTTGAGTCTTGAAAACGGGTTAATAAAGCTAACTAAAGTTTTTTTTTTTATATCAAAGCTATAAATCGAGTTAAGACAAATAGTTCGGTTAAGAACTTTATTAGTATCAATTTTTATACATGTAAATATCAATTTTATAAAGATCAATTTTAATTCAAAAAACGTTTCTTCTTTTAATATACATTGTAAAATTCATGTTCTAAGTACCTGGTTTTGTAAACAATTAACCCACACAAGGCCTACATTGACTATCGACTGCATGTAGACAAAACACGATTCAAACTACATGTAAACATTGAGTTTTATCAATGGGAACGTAATTGTGTTTAGTTTACGTGTGCATTACACTAACACAACACAGAGTTTAGGTCAATGCTAACACGGCTTTAGTAACGTTTTCTTCCGAACAATAAGAAATAAATAAATTAATTACTAAACACATCAAATATCTTAAAATAACAAATAATTTAAACATAAGGAAATGAAAAAGGAAACTTATAGAAAGTAACCACCGCGGATGCCAAAATTATGTAGCGGGCAATGGCTTGAAATGCCTGACCTAAAGTTTAACTCAATGTATGAGTAGTTTTGTAGATTTCTTAGTTAGTATGACAAGATATGATCTGGTCAGCATAATATAGGCATTTGTTAAACATATATATGTTTCTACATTTTTTCAATTTCGAGAATCATATATTTTAATTAATATTTTGACATTTGATAATGGAACTTCTGTTTTGAATTTTCCTCGGAGTTCAGTATTTTTGTGATTTTACTTTTTGTCAATATGTAATAAACACAATCTCCTTATTTGTCATATTGCAACTTATATTATTTGCAAAACTTAAAACTCAAATTGAACTAACTAAAAAGTTTATATTGTTAACAGAAAAGACATGCAATTCAATTTCCTACTTTAGAAACGTGAACTTTAAATATCCTAGTCAGTTTTGGTTTAAATTTTTGAGTGTGTCCAACTGCTCTGAAAGACGTTTTACAACCTAAAACCATGAGTTTAGTAAAAATTCATATGGGATTGCAATTGTCCCCATCTTTTTTCTTCAGGTGACAGTAAAGTACCACTAATCAAGTTGATCAGTAAAACAATTATGGTGATGCAAAATTCATCATTTCAATGATATTTTAAGTAAACTAAGGCTTTTTTTTTGTAGACAATTAGATGAGATTCGGATGCATTTATTCAGGTTTTTTTTTATATCAGCCTATGCTGTCTGGCAAATACGCGGGATGTCTCAGAAGTATAATAGGCAAAATTCAACTTAATAATTATTGTTGAATACTACAGAAATAACAAACTGTGCATTGCTTGCAATTTCTGACATTAGTTTTCATTTCATACTGTTATACTAGAAAGGCGCAAAATATCACACCAGTTCAGGTGCTGGAATCATGCAATATGTGACTTCTTTGCCATAACATTGAGATGTGGGTTCCTGTATTGCATACGATCAATCACGAAAACTGTATCAATCGATTCTTGATTTTTTTTTATTCACTGTTCTCTCAATAAAAGGCACGTTTAAACAAGTTGTAAATTATCTAGATCTTGTTTTTTTTCAAACATTTTTAATACAATTTCAAAGAAGTCTTCCAAAACACAAATGATATTATTTTTGCGCCTATGTTGTCTCATGGAAGCTTTCTGACCTTGAGAGCGGGAGGTCGTGGGTTCATACCTCAGCTGGGTCTAACTTAATACATTAACATATGTATATCTGCTACTCATTCTCCGTATTTGGGAGTACGAGCTAAAACTAGTCGAGTCGGTTTCATGATAATGTGTGCGGTTCTGGTAACTTTTTTCCTGTTGTCTGTGGTAAACTTGTAGAAGTTAACAATAAGATAATTGTTTCGATAAAGTACACAGCAGGGTTAATCCTCATATTAAATTACCATCTCGGCCTGAGATGCATGTGCAATTTGTAATTGGACGTTTAACACCAATTCATCATCATTATCATTTTAATTTTATTTTAAAAACTCCTAGCGAAGTTTTGGAGCTTCACCATAATATGTTTTATGTACCCTGTCGATTATTATGTAAGATTCATATACATACTACACTACTCTTACACATTACATGAATCTGATAAAACTATAAGCTTGGTAAACTTATTACATAAACAAATCAGTCTATTATCATTTCTTAATTTTTTTCCTTTAGAATGTTAACCATATTGTTTAAGTAATTGGAGATATCAAAATCATGTTTGAGGTTTGCGGAGACATGTTTAAAACTTTTACGATTTACAAGATTTGGGCATCAGTAAACTACTGTCAGTTTAGTTTGACAATATTTTGTTTTCGCTATAACAATATGATCGTCAAAGCAGATTCATAGGTGTACTTACTATGCGTCTTTGATTGTCGATTCCTTTTTCATGGCAAAAATTTCGAAATGCATTGAAGGAAAGCTACTTCTTCTGACACAATATTTGACATTATTTACAGCAGATTCCTTCATAATGAGTTTATTGATATTAATTCCTAGTTTGTTCATATGCTGAATGTATTTGATTTAAATATAAACCTGGTGTTTTAAACATGCTTTAACATTCGTTATCGGCATATTATCTAATAATATAATGCTTCTCATACAAAATTAATATGTGTTAAATCTCCTTACACAGTATTTTTCCCAAGGATTTTAAAACAATCAAACAATTAAAAAATTGATATATAAAAATTATATATTCTATCTCAGGAATTGTCTTACGTCTTTCAAAAGCAAAGTGATACGCACGTAGCTTCAGAAATTATTGCGTAGATTTTTTATCGCGATTTTTGAAGAATGGACACAAATGCGATATTGGATGGTGTGATTTCAGGGAAATCTGCATACAGATGTATGTTTCAGATATCAGAATGCGAGTTCTAATTATTGCGATACTAACTCAGTCGCAATATTCGCATTAATAAAAACCCAACAATAATATGTCATTTAAATGCTCATTACATAGAATCGAATTCAAATTTCTCGGATAACTTTTTAGCAGTTATGAAATCCATTTTGATAATTAGCAGTACTTTTAAGTGAAAGAGAAGAGGAAACAGGATTATACAATATGCAAGCTTAGCATACAAATATGCAAGCAAATTTTGTATATATCCGCATGCATTCGCATAGACACAATATATATTATAGCGAGTTGATGAGTTGGTGAAACATATTTGCGAATTTTCGCAAATCATTACGGTTTTACTTGAATAAAACGGTCACGTTTTTGAACCAAGAGCAATGACCCATCACTTCTATGCAGATACTTCCTAACGACTACGAGTTTGGCTTAAAAATAACAGTTCGTTCGTTGCAAATTAATACTTTTTTATTTCTAAGTTCATTTTGCCGGATCTGAGATACTAGGCAAACAATATACCTTACCGCACAATATTTTAGTAATGCATTTATGATAAAATCGTTGATTGAGTAAAGACCAGTGGCAAATATTTCCTGCATATTTTAAACGATGTACTTATAATATCAGTAAAAGGTAAAAGTTTCCTTTCCTGAGTTAATCAAGGAGGGATGAACTGTACTTAGTATGGGTGGAATCTTTTACTGGTCCTAACTTGTCCCCAACACTTTATCCAGTTGCTACAAAAAGGGACAGAATTTAGGTGAAGCTCCACTCTCTTTGTTTGCCTTAAGGTAGATTCATGGTATACCGCCATCTTGGATTGTACTATCGCAGTACACAATCAGTCTAGTTATTTGCCCAAAGCTGCAAAGGAGTAGGTTCAGTAAGACCCCTTTTTGGCCCCAAAATATAGCAGTTTTACAAAATTGTGAAAATGTAATCTTTAAGCTATTTATTGTAAAGAAGAATGCTTCTGCTACATAAATATGGGCTGTTTTTTACAATACAATGCACATATATCGGGTACTAACATCATGAAGTCATGCTAAATTACTGAAATCTTCAAAATTTTAGCATTTTAGTTAAATTTTAGACGGTTTTCGTCTTAAATGAAAGTGGCCGCATTCGTGTTCATTCATAATATTGAAATGTAAGTTGCATTTGATGATAATACATAATATATATAAAGGTTGAGGATGAACACGGATGCGGCCACTTTCATTTTTGACAAAAAACATCTGAAAAGTGACGTTTTTTGGCATATTTGATAGATTTTTCATATTTAAGCTTGAATCGGCGCGTTTTTAATGACTAAATCAGTTAAAATCTTTCACATAAACTAATCGAATCAATTGAAATAGACACTTTAGTGTTTAAAAAGTGTCTAAAATCTTTCGTAAGATGAACTTGAAATTTGAGGCCAAAATCGGCCCTTACCGGACCTACTCCTTTGTAGACAGATGTGCAATTTAATTGGTTAGACTATTTATTTATATGAAGAAAACTTGCTGATTTATTGCATTATTCAAAATATTTGAACAGATACCAAATATTTGTGTTTTAGAATCAATTTTTTCAACTAAGCCATTTAAGGGCTTACTCTTTTTGTAATAAATTTATACTGGACTGATAGGGAATTTTTTTATTTTTACTTGTAGCAAGGAAACAAGTTCGGTGACACCAATATTTCTTTTTATTTTCTTAAAACATATTATAATACCTATCTTCTCACAATTACTTTCAAAATTCTATCTCATAGATTTCTTTTTATGCACAAAAATGTGTTTTTTCATGATCATTCTAAGCAATTTTAGACAATTTTCAACGACCCATAGCTTGCAAAATAGCACGGTGACCCATCCTTTTTATTATATTTTTGAAAAGAGCATAGTGAAATCTTCATTTTGGCAAAGTATAAGAAAATTCTATCTCAAGAAACATATACCGATGATCTACCTTAACAATTTTCTGGTGCTTCTTTTTTAATGTAATAATTCTAACTTCACACTGTTTCCTGTTCTTTCAATGCCCTTTATTTTTAATTGAAAAAAAATAAGATATGGTATGATTGTCAATAAGAAATCTCTCCACAAGAGACCAAATGACACAGAAATTAACGGCCTTTAACGGCCTTCAATAATAAGCAAAGTCCATACTGTTGAACAGCTTCTGCATGAATAGGGTCCTGTTGCTATAGGCTTATCAAAGCGCTTGTTTCTGTGTACGTCCAGTCGATTCTGCAAGAGATTTTCAAATGAATTATGTGTTTGGCAATGATGATGCTTTGAGTCTTGAAAACGGGTTAATAAAGCTAACTAAAGTTTTTTTTTTTATATCAAAGCTATAAATCGAGTTAAGACAAATAGTTCGGTTAAGAACTTTATTAGTATCAATTTTTATACATGTAAATATCAATTTTATAAAGATCAATTTTAATTCAAAAAACGTTTCTTCTTTTAAAATACATTGTAAAATTCATATTCTAAGTACCTGGTTTTGTAAACAATTAACCCACACAAGGCCTACATTGACTATCGACTGCATGTAGACAAAACACGATTCAAACTACATGTAAACATTGAGTTTTATCAATGGGAACGTAATTGTGTTTAGTTTACGTGTGCATTACACTAACACAACACAGAGTTTAGGTCAATGCTAACACGGCTTTAGTAACGTTTTCTTCCGAACAATAAGAAATAAATAAATTAATTACTAAACACATCAAATATCTTAAAATAACAAATAATTTAAACATAAGGAAATGAAAAAGGAAACTTATAGAAAGTAACCACCGCGGATGCCAAAATTATGTAGCGGGCAATGGCTTGAAATGCCTGACCTAATGTTTAACTCAATGTATGAGTAGTTTTGTAGATTTCTTAGTTAGTATGACAAGATATGATCTGGTCAGCATAATATAGGCATTTGTTAAACATATATATGTTTCTACATTTTTTCAATTTCGAGAATCATATATTTTAATTAATATTTTGACATTTGATAATGGAACTTCTGTTTTGAATTTTCCTCGGAGTTCAGTATTTTTGTGATTTTACTTTTTGTCAATATGTAATAAACACAATCTCCTTATTTGTCATATTGCAACTTATATTATTTGCAAAACTTAAAACTCAAATTGAACTAACTAAAAAGTTTATATTGTTAACAGAAAAGACATGCAATTCAATTTCCTACTTTAGAAACGTGAACTTTAAATATCCTAGTCAGTTTTGGTTTACATTTTTGAGTGTGTCCAACTGCTCTGAAAGACGTTTTACAACCTAAAACCATGAGTTTAGTAAAAATTCATATGGGATTGCAATTGTCCCCATCTTTTTTCTTCAGGTGACAGTAAAGTACCACTAATCAAGTTGATCAGAAAAACAATTATGGTGATGCAAAATTCATCATTTCAATGATATTTTAAGTAAACTAAGGCTTTTTTTTTGTAGACAATTAGATGAGATTCGGATGCATTTATTCAGGGTTTTTTTTATATCAGCCTATGCTGTCTGGCAAATACGCGGGATGTCTCAGAAGTATAATAGGCAAAATTCAACTTAATAATTATTGTTGAATACTACAGAAATAACAAACTGTGCATTGATTGCAATTTCTGACATTAGTTTTCATTTCATACTGTTATACTAGAAAGGCGCAAAATATCACACCAGTTCAGGTGCTGGAATCATGCAATATGTGACTTCTTTGCCATAACATTGAGATGTGGGTTCCTGTATTGCATACGATCAATCACGAAAACTGTATCAATCGATTCTTGATTTTTTTTTATTCACTGTTCTCTCAATAAAAGGCACGTTTAAACAAGTTGTAAATTATCTAGATCTTGTTTTTTTTCAAACATTTTTAATACAATTTCAAAGAAGTCTTCCAAAACACAAATGATATTATTTTTGCGCCTATGTTGTCTCATGGAAGCTTTCTGACCTTGAGAGCGGGAGGTCGTGGGTTCATACCTCAGCTGGGTCTAACTTAATACATTAACATATGTATATCTGCTACTCATTCTCCGTATTTGGGAGTACGAGCTAAAACTAGTCGAGTCGGTTTCATGATAATGTGTGCGGTTCTGGTAACTTTTTTCCTGTTGTCTGTGGTAAACTTGTAGAAGTTAACAATAAGATAATTGTTTCGATAAAGTACACAGCAGGGTTAATCCTCATATTAAATTACCATCTCGGCCTGAGATGCATGTGCAATTTGTAATTGGACGTTTAACACCAATTCATCATCATTATCATTTTAATTTTATTTTAAAAACTCCTAGCGAAGTTTTGGAGCTTCACCATAATATGTTTTATGTACCCTGTCGATTATTATGTAAGATTCATATACATACTACACTACTCTTACACATTACATGAATCTGATAAAACTATAAGCTTGGTAAACTTATTACATAAACAAATCAGTCTATTATCATTTCTTAATTTTTTTCCTTTAGAATGTTAACCATATTGTTTAAGTAATTGGAGATATCAAAATCATGTTTGAGGTTTGCGGAGACATGTTTAAAACTTTTACGATTTACAAGATTTGGGCATCAGTAAACTACTGTCAGTTTAGTTTGACAATATTTTGTTTTCGCTATAACAATATGATCGTCAAAGCAGATTCATAGGTGTACTTACTATGCGTCTTTGATTGTCGATTCCTTTTTCATGGCAAAAATTTCGAAATGCATTGAAGGAAAGCTACTTCTTCTGACACAATATTTGACATTATTTACAGCAGATTCCTTCATAATGAGTTTATTGATATTAATTCCTAGTTTGTTCATATGCTGAATGTATTTGATTTAAATATAAACCTGGTGTTTTAAACATGCTTTAACATTCGTTATCGGCATATTATCTAATAATATAATGCTTCTCATACAAAATTAATATGTGTTAAATCTCCTTACACAGTATTTTTCCCAAGGATTTTAAAACAATCAAACAATTAAAAAATTGATATATAAAAATTATATATTCTATCTCAGGAATTGTCTTACGTCTTTCAAAAGCAAAGTGATACGCACGTAGCTTCAGAAATTATTGCGTAGATTTTTTATCGCGATTTTTGAAGAATGGACACAAATGCGATATTGGATGGTGTGATTTCAGGGAAATCTGCATACAGATGTATGTTTCAGATATCAGAATGCGAGTTCTAATTATTGCGATACTAACTCAGTCGCAATATTCGCATTAATAAAAACCCAACAATAATATGTCATTTAAATGCTCATTACATAGAATCGAATTCAAATTTCTCGGATAACTTTTTAGCAGTTATGAAATCCATTTTGATAATTAGCAGTACTTTCAAGTGAAAGAGAAGAGGAAACAGGATTATACAATATGCATGCTTAGCATACAAATATGCAAGCAAATTTTGTATATATCCGCATGCATTCGCATAGACACAATATATATTATAGCGAGTTGATGAGTTGGTGAAACATATTTGCGAATTTTCGCAAATCATTACGGTTTTACTTGAATAAAACGGTCACGTTTTTGAACCAAGAGCAATGACCCATCACTTCTATGCAGATACTTCCTAACGACTACGAGTTTGGCTTAAAAATAACAGTTCGTTCGTTGCAAATTAATACTTTTTTATTTCTAAGTTCATTTTGCCGGATCTGAGATACTAGGCAAACAATATACCTTACCGCACAATATTTTAGTAATGCATTTATGATAAAATCGTTGATTGAGTAAAGACCAGTGGCAAATATTTCCTGCATATTTTAAACGATGTACTTATAATATCAGTAAAAGGTAAAAGTTTCCTTTCCTGAGTTAATCAAGGAGGGATGAACTGTACTTAGTATGGGTGGAATCTTTTACTGGTCCTAACTTGTCCCCAACACTTTATCCAGTTGCTACAAAAAGGGACAGAATTTAGGTGAAGCTCCACTCTCTTTGTTTGCCTTAAGGTAGATTCATGGTATACCGCCATCTTGGATTGTACTATCGCAGTACACAATCAATCTAGTTATTTGCCCAAAGCTGCAAATTTGTAGACAGATGTGCAATTTAATTGGTTAGACTATTTATTTATATGAAGAAAACTTGCTGATTTATTGCATTATTCAAAATATTTGAACAGATATCAAATATTTGTGTTTTAGAATCAATTTTTTCAACTAAGCCATTTAAGGGCTTACTCTTTTTGTAATAAATTTATACTGGACTGATAGGGAATTTTTTTATTTTTACTTGTAGCAAGGAAACAAGTTCGGTGACACCAATATTTCTTTTTATTTTCTTAAAACATATTATAATACCTATCTTCTCACAATTACTTTCAAAATTCTATCTCATAGATTTCTTTTTATGCACAAAAATGTGTTTTTTCATGATCATTCTAAGCAATTTTAGACAATTTTCAACGACCCATAGCTTGCAAAATAGCACGGTGACCCATCCTTTTTATTATATTTTTGAAAAGAGCATAGTGAAATCTTCATTTTGGCAAAGTATAAGAAAATTCTATCTCAAGAAACATATACCGATGATCTACTTTAACAATTTTCTGGTGCTTCGTTTTTAATGTAATAATTCTAACTTCACACTGTTTCCTGTTCTTTCAATGCCCTTTATTTTTAATTGAAAAAAAATAAGATATGGTATGATTGTCAATAAGAAATCTCTCCACAAGAGACCAAATGACACAGAAATTAACGGCCTTTAACGGCCTTCAATAATAAGCAAAGTCCATACTGTTGAACAGCTTCTGCATGAATAGGGTCCTGTTGCTATAGGCTTATCAAAGCGCTTGTTTCTGTGTACGTCCAGTCGATTCTGCAAGAGATTTTCAAATGAATTATGTGTTTGGCAATGATGATGCTTTGAGTCTTGAAAACGGGTTAATAAAGCTAACTAAAGTTTTTTTTTTTATATCAAAGCTATAAATCGAGTTAAGACAAATAGTTCGGTTAAGAACTTTATTAGTATCAATTTTTATACATGTAAATATCAATTTTATAAAGATCAATTTTAATTCAAAAAACGTTTCTTCTTTTAATATACATTGTAAAATTCATGTTCTAAGTACCTGGTTTTGTAAACAATTAACCCACACAAGGCCTACATTGACTATCGACTGCATGTAGACAAAACACGATTCAAACTACATGTAAACATTGAGTTTTATCAATGGGAACGTAATTGTGTTTAGTTTACGTGTGCATTACACTAACACAACACAGAGTTTAGGTCAATGCTAACACGGCTTTAGTAACGTTTTCTTCCGAACAATAAGAAATAAATAAATTAATTACTAAACACATCAAATATCTTAAAATAACAAATAATTTAAACATAAGGAAATGAAAAAGGAAACTTATAGAAAGTAACCACCGCGGATGCCAAAATTATGTAGCGGGCAATGGCTTGAAATGCCTGACCTAAAGTTTAACTCAATGTATGAGTAGTTTTGTAGATTTCTTAGTTAGTATGACAAGATATGATCTGGTCAGCATAATATAGGCATTTGTTAAACATATATATGTTTCTACATTTTTTCAATTTCGAGAATCATATATTTTAATTAATATTTTGACATTTGATAATGGAACTTCTGTTTTGAATTTTCCTCGGAGTTCAGTATTTTTGTGATTTTACTTTTTGTCAATATGTAATAAACACAATCTCCTTATTTGTCATATTGCAACTTATATTATTTGCAAAACTTAAAACTCAAATTGAACTAACTAAAAAGTTTATATTGTTAACAGAAAAGACATGCAATTCAATTTCCTACTTTAGAAACGTGAACTTTAAATATCCTAGTCAGTTTTGGTTTAAATTTTTGAGTGTGTCCAACTGCTCTGAAAGACGTTTTACAACCTAAAACCATGAGTTTAGTAAAAATTCATATGGGATTGCAATTGTCCCCATCTTTTTTCTTCAGGTGACAGTAAAGTACCACTAATCAAGTTGATCAGTAAAACAATTATGGTGATGCAAAATTCATCATTTCAATGATATTTTAAGTAAACTAAGGCTTTTTTTTTGTAGACAATTAGATGAAATTCGGATGCATTTATTCAGGTTTTTTTTTATATCAGCCTATGCTGTCTGGCAAATACGCGGGATGTCTCAGAAGTATAATAGGCAAAATTCAACTTAATAATTATTGTTGAATACTACAGAAATAACAAACTGTGCATTGCTTGCAATTTCTGACATTAGTTTTCATTTCATACTGTTATACTAGAAAGGCGCAAAATATCACACCAGTTCAGGTGCTGGAATCATGCAATATGTGACTTCTTTGCCATAACATTGAGATGTGGGTTCCTGTATTGCATACGATCAATCACGAAAACTGTATCAATCGATTCTTGATTTTTTTTTATTCACTGTTCTCTCAATAAAAGGCACGTTTAAACAAGTTGTAAATTATCTAGATCTTGTTTTTTTTCAAACATTTTTAATACAATTTCAAAGAAGTCTTCCAAAACACAAATGATATTATTTTTGCGCCTATGTTGTCTCATGGAAGCTTTCTGACCTTGAGAGCGGGAGGTCGTGGGTTCATACCTCAGCTGGGTCTAACTTAATACATTAACATATGTATATCTGCTACTCATTCTCCGTATTTGGGAGTACGAGCTAAAACTAGTCGAGTCGGTTTCATGATAATGTGTGCGGTTCTGGTAACTTTTTTCCTGTTGTCTGTGGTAAACTTGTAGAAGTTAACAATAAGATAATTGTTTCGATAAAGTACACAGCAGGGTTAATCCTCATATTAAATTACCATCTCGGCCTGAGATGCATGTGCAATTTGTAATTGGACGTTTAACACCAATTCATCATCATTATCATTTTTATTTTATTTTAAAAACTCCTAGCGAAGTTTTGGAGCTTCACCATAATATGTTTTATGTACCCTGTCGATTATTATGTAAGATTCATATACATACTACACTACTCTTACACATTACATGAATCTGATAAAACTATAAGCTTGGTAAACTTATTACATAAACAAATCAGTCTATTATCATTTCTTAATTGTTTTCCTTTAGAATGTTAACCATATTGTTTAAGTAATTGGAGATATCAAAATCATGTTTGAGGTTTGCGGAGACATGTTTAAAACTTTTACGATTTACAAGATTTGGGCATCAGTAAACTACTGTCAGTTTAGTTTGACAATATTTTGTTTTCGCTATAACAATATGATCGTCAAAGCAGATTCATATGTGTACTTACTATGCGTCTTTGATTGTCGATTCCTTTTTCATGGCAAAAATTTCGAAATGCATTGAAGGAAAGCTACTTCTTCTGACACAATATTTGACATTATTTACAGCAGATTCCTTCATAATGAGTTTATTGATATTAATTCCTAGTTTGTTCATATGCTGAATGTATTTGATTTAAATATAAACCTGGTGTTTTAAACATGCTTTAACATTCGTTATCGGCATATTATCTAATAATATAATGCTTCTCATACAAAATTAATATGTGTTAAATCTCCTTACACAGTATTTTTCCCAAGGATTTTAAAACAATCAAACAATTAAAAAATTGATATATAAAAATTATATATTCTATCTCAGGAATTGTCTTACGTCTTTCAAAAGCAAAGTGATACGCACGTAGCTTCAGAAATTATTGCGTAGATTTTTTATCGCGATTTTTGAAGAATGGACACAAATGCGATATTGGATGGTGTGATTTCAGGGAAATCTGCATACAGATGTATGTTTCAGATATCAGAATGCGAGTTCTAATTATTGCGATACTAACTCAGTCGCAATATTCGCATTAATAAAAACCCAACAATAATATGTCATTTAAATGCTCATTACATAGAATCGAATTCAAATTTCTCGGATAACTTTTTAGCAGTTATGAAATCCATTTTGATAATTAGCAGTACTTTTAAGTGAAAGAGAAGAGGAAACAGGATTATACAATATGCATGCTTAGCATACAAATATGCAAGCAAATTTTGTATATATCCGCATGCATTCGCATAGACACAATATATATTATAGCGAGTTGATGAGTTGGTGAAACATATTTGCGAATTTTCGCAAATCATTACGGTTTTACTTGAATAAAACGGTCAAGTTTTTGAACCAAGAGCAATGACCCATCACTTCTATGCAGATACTTAATAACGACTACGAGTTTGGCTTAAAAATAACAGTTCGTTCGTTGCAAATTAATACTTTTTTATTTCTAAGTTCATTTTGCCGGATCTGAGATACTAGGCAAACAATATACCTTACCGCACAATATTTTAGTAATGCATTTATGATAAAATCGTTGATTGAGTAAAGACCAGTGGCAAATATTTCCTGCATATTTTAAACGATGTACTTATAATATCAGTAAAAGGTAAAAGTTTCCTTTCCTGAGTTAATCAAGGAGGGATGAACTGTACTTAGTATGGGTGGAATCTTTTACTGGTCCTAACTTGTCCCCAACACTTTATCCAGTTGCTACAAAAAGGGACAGAATTTAGGTGAAGCTCCACTCTCTTTGTTTGCCTTAAGGTAGATTCATGGTATACCGCCATCTTGGATTGTACTATCGCAGTACACAATCAGTCTAGTTATTTGCCCAAAGCTGCAAATTTGTAGACAGATGTGCAATTTAATTGGTTAGACTATTTATTTATATGAAGAAAACTTGCTGATTTATTGCATTATTCAAAATATTTGAACAGATACCAAATATTTGTGTTTTAGAATCAATTTTTTCAACTAAGCCATTTAAGGGCTTACTCTTTTTGTAATAAATTTATACTGGACTGATAGGGATTTTTTTTATTTTTACTTGTAGCAAGGAAACAAGTTCGGTGACACCAATATTTCTTTTTATTTTCTTAAAACATATTATAATACCTATCTTCTCACAATTACTTTCAAAATTCTATCTCATAGATTTCTTTTTATGCACAAAAATGTGTTTTTTCATGATCATTCTAAGCAATTTTAGACAATTTTCAACGACCCATAGCTTGCAAAATAGCACGGTGACCCATCCTTTTTATTATATTTTTGAAAAGAGCATAGTGAAATCTTCATTTTGGCAAAGTATAAGAAAATTCTATCTCAAGAAACATATACCGATGATCTACCTTAACAATTTTCTGGTGCTTCGTTTTTAATGTAATAATTCTAACTTCACACTGTTTCCTGTTCTTTCAATGCCCTTTATTTTTAATTGAAAAAAATAAGATATGGTATGATTGTCAATAAGAAATCTCTCCACAAGAGACCAAATGACACAGAAATTAACGGCCTTTAACGGCCTTCAATAATAAGCAAAGTCCATACTGTTGAACAGCTTCTGCATGAATAGGGTCCTGTTGCTATAGGCTTATCAAAGCGCTTGTTTCTGTGTACGTCCAGTCGATTCTGCAAGAGATTTTCAAATGAATTATGTGTTTGGCAATGATGATGCTTTGAGTCTTGAAAACGGGTTAATAAAGCTAACTAAAGTTTTTTTTTTTTATATCAAAGCTATAAATCGAGTTAAGACAAATAGTTCGGTTAAGAACTTTATTAGTATCAATTTTTATACATGTAAATATCAATTTTATAAAGATCAATTTTAATTCAAAAAACGTTTCTTCTTTTAATATACATTGTAAAATTCATGTTCTAAGTACCTGGTTTTGTAAACAATTAACCCACACAAGGCCTACATTGACTATCGACTGCATGTAGACAAAACACGATTCAAACTACATGTAAACATTGAGTTTTATCAATGGGAACGTAATTGTGTTTAGTTTACGTGTGCATTACACTAACACAACACAGAGTTTAGGTCAATGCTAACACGGCTTTAGTAACGTTTTCTTCCGAACAATAAGAAATAAATAAATTAATTACTAAACACATCAAATATCTTAAAATAACAAATAATTTAAACATAAGGAAATGAAAAAGGAAACTTATAGAAAGTAACCACCGCGGATGCCAAAATTATGTAGCGGGCAATGGCTTGAAATGCCTGACCTAAAGTTTAACTCAATGTATGAGTAGTTTTGTAGATTTCTTAGTTAGTATGACAAGATATGATCTGGTCAGCATAATATAGGCATTTGTTTAACATATATATGTTTCTACATTTTTTCAATTTCGAGAATCATATATTTTAATTAATATTTTGACATTTGATAATGGAACTTCTGTTTTGAATTTTCCTCGGAGTTCAGTATTTTTGTGATTTTACTTTTTGTCAATATGTAATAAACACAATCTCCTTATTTGTCATATTGCAACTTATATTATTTGCAAAACTTAAAACTCAAATTGAACTAACTAAAAAGTTTATATTGTTAACAGAAAAGACATGCAATTCAATTTCCTACTTTAGAAACGTGAACTTTAAATATCCTAGTCAGTTTTGGTTTAAATTTTTGAGTGTGTCCAACTGCTCTGAAAGACGTTTTACAACCTAAAACCATGAGTTTAGTAAAAATTCATATGGGATTGCAATTGTCCCCATCTTTTTTCTTCAGGTGACAGTAAAGTACCACTAATCAAGTTGATCAGTAAAACAATTATGGTGATGCAAAATTCATCATTTCAATGATATTTTAAGTAAACTAAGGCTTTTTTTTTGTAGACAATTAGATGAGATTCGGATGCATTTATTCAGGGTTTTTTTTTATATCAGCCTATGCTATCTGGCAAATACGCGGGATGTCTCAGAAGTATAATAGGCAAAATTCAACTTAATAATTATTGTTGAATACTACAGAAATAACAAACTGTGCATTGATTGCAATTTCTGACATTAGTTTTCATTTCATACTGTTATACTAGAAAGGCGCAAAATATCACACCAGTTCAGGTGCTGGAATCATGCAATATGTGACTTCTTTGCCATAACATTGAGATGTGGGTTCCTGTATTGCATACGATCAATCACGAAAACTGTATCAATCGATTCTTGATTTTTTTTTATTCACTGTTCTCTCAATAAAAGGCACGTTTAAACAAGTTGTAAATTATCTAGATCTTGTTTTTTTTCAAACATTTTCAATACAATTTCAAAGAAGTCTTCCAAAACACAAATGATATTATTTTTGCGCCTATGTTGTCTCATGGAAGCTTTCTGACCTTGAGAGCGGGAGGTCGTGGGTTCATACCTCAGCTGGGTCTAACTTAATACATTAACATATGTATATCTGCTACTCATTCTCCGTATTTGGGAGTACGAGCTAAAACTAGTCGAGTCGGTTTCATGATAATGTGTGCGGTTCTGGTAACTTTTTTCCTGTTGTCTGTGGTAACCTTGTAGAAGTTAACAATAAGATAATTGTTTCGATAAAGTACACAGCAGGGTTAATCCTCATATTAAATTACCATCTCGGCCTGAGATGCATGTGCAATTTGTAATTGGACGTTTAACACCAATTCATCATCATTATCATTTTAATTTTATTTTAAAAACTCCTAGCGAAGTTTTGGAGCTTCACCATAATATGTTTTATGTACCCTGTCGATTATTATGTAAGATTCATATACATACTACACTACTCTTACACATTACATAAATCTGATAAAACTATAAGCTTGGTAAACTTATTACATAAACAAATCAGTCTATTATCATTTCTTAAATTTTTTCCTTTAAAATGTTAACCATATTGTTTAAGTAATTGGAGATATCAAAATCATGTTTGAGGTTTGCGGAGACATGTTTAAAACTTTTACGATTTACAAGATTTGGGCATCAGTAAACTACTGTCAGTTTAGTTTGACAATATTTTGTTTTCGCTATAACAATATGATCGTCAAAGCAGATTCATAGGTGTACTTACTATGCGTCTTTGATTGTCGATTCCTTTTTCATGGCAAAAATTTCGAAATGCATTGAAGGAAAGCTACTTCTTCTGACACAATATTTGACATTATTTACAGCAGATTCCTTCATAATGAGTTTATTGATATTACTTCCTAGTTTGTTCATATGCTGAATGTATTTGATTTAAATATAAACCTGGTGTTTTAAACATGCTTTAAACATTCGTTATCGGCATATTATCTAATAATATAATGCTTCTCATACAAAATTAATATGTGTTAAATCTCCTTACACAGTATTTTTCCCAAGGATTTTAAAACAATCAAACAATTAAAAAATTGATATATAAAAATTATATATTCTATCTCAGGAATTGTCTTACGTCTTTCAAAAGCAAAGTGATGCGCGCGTAGCTTCAGAAATTATTGCGTAGATTTTTTATCGCGATTTTTGAAGAATGGACACAAATGCGATATTGGATGGTGTGATTTCAGGGAAATCTGCATACAGATGTATGTTTCAGATATCAGAATGCGAGTTCTAATTATTGCGATACTAACTCAGTCGCAATATTTGCATTAATAAAAACCCAACAATAATTTCTGAATTTACATAGTCTACTAAATCATTCAGTAAACGATGTTCTTTCTTCCGATATTCTTTTGACTTTAAATACATACTTGCCCCTAACTGTCCATTATAATAACATATCATAATTAGATTTTAGACACCTGTTATTTGTTTCTGATCTTTTGTCTTCTTATATTTTAAACAACAGCTTTGGCCATCTGAGATAGCTTCCTGTGGTAGCGAGTACATTTGACAAATTTACAAATTATGTTAATTAAAGTTAGTGGTCATCATGTTGGTATTTACCCCTTTACCATTTGGAACCTTTAAATGCTATTATTCTTACAAGGAAATAATGACAGGAAACGAAATCCCTGGAATATGTTTTCAATAGAGAGATATTAACTCCATATGAAGGCGATTATAAAATGTTGCTACATAGAAATCATTTTGTTATTTGTCTTGAAATTAAATTGTCTCCCTTCCTCTGCCGTCCATTGGGAGCAAGTCAAGATATAAAACAGACTTTCCTATGCATTGGGTATCTGCATATCAAGTTGATGGGGATAAATCCAGTACACATAGTCAACAAACAATGAATTGTTCAGTGAAAAGGATATCTTCTGTATTTGGAACGTGAAGTTGATGAATAAATAACAAGCCAGAGTATCTGGACCATGTGCTGTTTCCTGTTGTTTTTAGTTGTTTGTGTGTCTATTTTTCTTTTGGAGAAGTAAAGTTTTGATGAATGTTGTGTTCAATTTTACAGTTCAATATTTTACCAGTTACTGTTATCTTTTGTATATAAAGCATGACTTTTTATTTTACTTTACATTTAAGCGAACGCTTTTCATGTACGTTTTTTTATCTGTGTAGTATGATACTGTGTTTGAATATCATTAGTTTGTCATTATGAAATTGTATTATTATTAAACACAGTAAATAAAAGTCAGCAAGAATGAAGTTGGTAACGATTAAATTGCAGAACAATCAGTTAAGGTGACAAAACATTCTATAAGAAATGTAAAACAGAGTTGTAAAATATCAAACCGATTTATTTTTATTTTAGGAAGAAACTTGAAACATGTTTTTTTTTTGCATTTTTTCAGAGAACGAAGTTCTTTACGCAAAATAATATAAGCTTCAATTCGGAAAAAATGGAAACTTCCAAAGATGAAGCACTATGTTTTATCCTTAAAATTTACAATTCCTATTTCAGCCAAAATTTACAAAAAAATAACACTTTGAACGTTGTTGTTTTTAATAGTAATAGTATATTACATACAAGTGAGAGGTTCGGCTAACTATAAAACCAGGTTCGATCTGCCATTTACTACATAAGAAAATGCCTGTACCAAGTCAGGAATATGGCAGTTGTTATCCATTCTTTTGATGTGTTTGACCTTTCATTTTGCCATTGGATTACACAGGCAAAATTTGCTCACGTGAATTTTACATATATCTCACATGAAGTTCATGTGAAATATTTCACATGAGATTCACCTCAAACGAGCGTATACATGAAACTCACGTGAAAATGTTCATGTGAATTTCATGTGAATCGAGATGCACATGAATCTCACATGAAATTTTTTACATGAATTTCACGTAAACTTTAAAAAAAAATGAATTTAAATTCACGTGAAATTGATGTGAGTGAAATTTGCCTGTGTAGGGACTTTCCGTTTTGAATTTTCCTCGGAGTTCAGTATTTTTGTGATTTTACTTTTCATTATTGTCTTCAAAATTATTTCAGACAAAACAAAACAGAAGTACAATTTGCAAAGATAATTGATTTCTGCATTTTGTATCGGTATTGTGTGTCAATGGTTATGTCGTGTAAAGTAATATAGGCTTGCAGGTTCGAATACTTGTTTGTGAGTTAATATTTAATGTTCATGAAGTTAAAAGTACAGACAGTGGAATAAAACATGCATTTCCCTTAAATACCCTTTCAAAAATCGAAATTTCATATTTTAATCGGGCGAAGTCCTTGGAAAAAAATAAATGTTCTCGAGTGAAAAAATCTTCATATCTTCTGCATGCAAGGGATCTACTTGTACAATATTCTCATTTATATTGAATTACCTTTTTTTGAATGTTAACCTATTACTTTTTAATATATGTCTGACTTAATGCATCTTTATATCTCTTGGCCATTTCAGCAGAGATGGTTATGTTCCAAATACATTATATACCACTTTTTTTTTCATATATAGTAATTAGTGTTGTCAACGGTTAATCGATTAACCAGTTAACCGTCTGAAGGACCGAATATCGAATACCAAAAACGCTAACCGGTTTACCGGACTCTTTTTTCAGTTTTAGTAGATTTGATATAAATATGTATTGAAATCATTTATAATTTTGTTCAATTTAAAAATTATCGTCGTGGTAATTAAATTGACAGATCAATTATCTAGTATATTGATTATTATCGTCAACATAATTTTTGAGAATATCTAATTTCTCTATTTCCATTAACAGATCACAGGCCTCTGCCTCAGCATTGTGGTCCATATGATACGGAACAATTTCTTTGGTCATTGTTTAAAAACATAAGTATTAAAATTAATTAGAACTTAGACAACTTGTGTATCATCACGGGGCAAGATCTTAAGTAAACATGATTAATTAGTATACATGTTTTTAAAAAGTAATTTGAAATCAGTAATCCGATTAAATTTCCCGATTTACTTCATTATTTATTTTTTTGGGGTCAAATATTACGTAAGAAAAAATTAAAGAATCATCATCATTATCAATTCGACGAGATCAAGAAGGGTTTTATTTTTCAGTCTGAAGTTATTACAAACGTCATAGTAATCCACGGAGTATTGGATTATTAAAAGTAAAACTGTGCCAGGACTCCCCAAAGACAAGCCTTATAATGCCAAAGGACAAACTTCTACTCATTGTATAACAAAAACGTACATTTGAAGGGTACCATAGAAAGGACCTTCAAACATCAATTTAAACTACCGATTAACCGGTTAATCGGTCGAACGATTATCCGAGTAACCGGTTAGGCAAATATGTTCGAATTGACAACACTAAGAGTAATCAATAATCTTGTCTCTAATGGTTCTGTTCCTTATTTCACTTTCACTGTCATAATTCATATCTAACCTGAAATTAATTAAAATATAAATTTTATTGAAAACAATTAATTGAGTTTTAAAATTTTCTGTTGATTATAGATATATTGTGCAGTACTTTATTATGACTAACTTTAATAGTTTAATCATTGGGTCTTTATTGGAAAGCTTCATCTGACATAGATGGTTTTAGACTAGTTTGACTTTCGTGCCAATATATTTTATGTTTAAACGAAATGAAGACAAGTGATTATTATAATGCATGTATATCATTTGCTTACAATTTATTGTCATACATTGAAAACGACACTCAATATTAACAAGATGTATTGTCAACTAACTTTTTCAGACGAATTAGCACTTTTTTTTCTAAAAGTATAAGTGTATGTTTTGTGTGCACGAGCACTGCGAACATTGATTACTTTCTTTGTAGTTAATAATTTTTTGTTTTTTTAGTTGTTTTAAAGTGGCATACGTTGCTGTCATGCGACAATGAAGCATATGAATTATTTTTTTTTACTTCCGTATCAACAGATATATATTGTTCCGGGTTAAATTAATCCCTTGTATAGATAGATATATAATTTTTTTTATTTTAAAGTACAACTTTGAACATATACATGAAATACAATACATTACTTTAAACATATGCAGTCAATGAACATGATTGTATATTTATACCAATCAGCCTTTAGAGGCTTATGATGCACTATCATTTATGTACGAAATATTATATATCAAATACCAAAATATATACCAAATCGGACTCAATAATTGTCTGAATCAGTAGCCATTGAAAATATTAACCGTTGCTGATCATCGTATATTCACTTATTTACATTAATAATCACGTGATATATATTAATGATTGGTTGAGGATTTAGAGCGTCAAACGTCAATTCCATGGAATAAAGATATAAAGCTGATGCAATTCAAATCATCGAACATTTCTATAAATTATTGTGTTGTGTGTCGTCTCTTCCACTTTTTTTTATAAAGGCTATTGAAGTACCACTTACTTACCAATTGCTTGTGGAATAAAGAGAGCTAAAATAAAAGAGTGTAATCAGTGATTATTCGGGTAGTTATTTCAGTAACTTTCAATTTTATTTTTATTGTTATCTATCATAAACCATAATAAAACTTTTACAAATTTAGTTATAAGAAAAAGAAAACGCGATGATACCTGCAAGTAAACAAATATATCATTTCAAATAATTTGAGTAAAAAACGTCAAATGAAACGAAAATAAATTGAGACATATTTTTTTTTATTGTGTATATTGTATTTACTTTCACTTTTGTAAAATTGTTTTTTGCTGAACATATATCACTTTTTCCGTTATTGTATAAGTGCCGTCTCTTTCACTTTTTTGTATTGAGGCCATTAATGACGACTAACTTAACTATTGCTCGTGGTATAATGAAATTATGCTGTACATATTAACAAATAGTCTTGATAATCTATTATAAATAACAATACAGACCAATAACAAATTTATTTTTGCCACAAAAATGGGAAGATGTTGATAATTTCAAGTAAACACTTCATACCACATGTTCTTTTATCTATCATTTTAAATAATTCGAGAAATATTTCTGTTTTTATGCATATATTGTCTGTATAAATTTATTTGTTTAATGGTTCGATTGCTGAACACATCGATGACAAATGCACTGAATTAAGGCGACATTAATTCACCGATGTTTATATCTCGATTAGGCAGTGACGAAATAAGGTACATAATACAAAAAACATAATAAGTTAAGCACTGGCACATCGAATAGAATCCGTTTTTCGGCCTTAGATTATACAATTCGTGATTGTGATCGTAACATTTAAATAAATCTTCTGGTCCCCAAACGTAAACAACACATAAACCAGATCAGCAAAGGTATAAAAGAGGGGCGAAATATAACAAATAAATTTCAAACGACGTATCTGGTGCATTCAATTAATTTCAATATCTAGCAATCTTGTTTTTTTAAATATGCATTACAATTTTGCGAAAGTCTATTTACAGAATAATTGAAAGAAAAAAACTTCATCTGATTATTTATAAAATTTGGAAACCTTTAAACGTGTACAGCTCTAATATTTATATTTAGATCTCCCTATTTGAAATCAATCATTTTTCATACCTATTATTGTTTCGCAGTTTTATAATTTCGTAATCCTGGAAAAAATCATGTAAGGCCAGGAATGATTGTATTATCGGCGGGACAGGGAGTAGGTTAATCCTTGTCTTGATCTCTGCCCCTCTTGATGCTTTTACAAGCTGCTGTCTAATGCTTTTCCTACATATTATTGATAAAGATATTGGTCCTGTATCTATGTTGTCAACAAAATCTTGAAATTGGTCTTTACAATTTTGAACATCTAGTTTTCTATATCTTCCACAGATCTCAATGCTTGATGTATCAAGTTTTGCGATTTTGTCAGTACTGAACCATTTTTCACTTTCTACCTGCCAACCGCATCGAATGAGACATTCGGCCGTTTCAAACAATCCTGTTTGTAGTAAATTGAGTAAAACGGATTCATTTGAACGATCTTTGCTGTAAAAGATAACAAAAATCATCATTAATGTTAAAAAATACAATTATAATGGAGTAGAAAGTATATAGTGTTTTGATTTAATACGTAATCAATCCGCACACAATAAAATATCAAAGGCAAACATATTAATGTTTTATATGCATTGTGATTGGAAAGATTTACGGTAGAACGGAAAAAAGTAGTTTTTTCCCTATTTATACCCTGACTTTGTTCATATAAACTCCATATTTTTGTACATTCAAACTGGTTTTTTGAACAAGCCTATGCTCAAATTTATGTTTTAGTAGTTTAAAGAGTGGCGAAAGATATCAAAGGGACATCCAAACTCATAAATCGAAAATAAACTGACAAAGGCATGTAAAAAATAAGTAATAAGACAAAAAGACAAATATAGCTAAAATGTGTAGCTAGAACTAGCAGGCACTATTCATCATTTTCGTGCAAACTTAAAATGTTAAACAGGAAAACAATATCCACTAGCTAAGTCATTTTAATAATTGTTTGCATATTTATCTTCGTCGATATGTGTTGTAATTTTAACAGTATATTGCAAACATTTTTTGCAATTTTTTGTTATGATATCAAAATATAAAATCGGTCACTTTGTTTTAGACATCGTGTTTTTGTTAAGAATTGTGCTACTTATATTGGCTATCTACTCATACAATAAAATCTTCAAATAATATCAATTATACCTTTGACGAATTGATAAATATTTTTAAAAGTTTGTCATACGTTTGATTATAATTAAGAAGATGTGGTATGAGTGGTACCATCCAAGTCACAATGTATAAAAAGTAACATTTTTATTGGTCTTCAATGAGGCGACTTTTTTTCACACCGAAAAGCATGCTATAAAGGGCCACAAAAAGACAAGTATAAAACAATTCAAACAGGAAGACAAACGGTCTCATCTATATCAAAACCTAGTAACGTGAAACACCTATGAACCATACCAACAAAAGACAACCACTGTACAACTTGTTCCTGGCTTAGGATAGGTGCATAAAATAAACAGAGGGTTTAACCGTTTTGACACCAAAGTCCACCCTAACCTGAGACAGGAGTGTAACATTACATCATGAAAAGATACACTATAAAATATCAATTAAGATGGCTTAACTAAAAGAGACGTTTAAAAAAGGTTATTTTTATTTTACCAAATAAATAATAAGTGAAAATTTATCGTCCTTTCAAAATCTTATCAAAGGTGGTAGATATTAAAAATAGAGGGACGAAAATAACACAAAATAAGTAAACATTGAATTACAGAAATGCATTACAAATTTTGTCAATAGGTCAAATCAACACGAACGTACGATTTGAGTGTATTCGCAGTTACTGAAAGCTAGTGAAAATCCAAAAACAATTAATATTGAAACATCATGCAACAGAGACTAAACTCAATTAAAACAGTTCCCAGGGATTAAGTGTTTTAGCGCCATGGACAGTCAAAGAAAACAGCATTGTGCAATGCCAAAATTAAAGTATCGACAGGCAGTTAGTTTGAGGTAATTTGAAATTCAAATTATAGAATGTTTTTAACATTAAATTTTGTGAATAAGAACAGACTATTGACATGTATTCGTCAATTAGACAAAACAAGATAAAAATAGCACAATCATACATACAGCGTTCTATGAGAGACATGTATTAACACATAAAAAAAAGCGCGCTCTCAATACTTATGCAACTAAAACTGTTATGCGTGTATAAACTTTGTCGAATTATAATATTTCTAATCTGTTGTGTATAAAAACTACACGGGAAGACAAACGTACAATAATTATCTAAAATCAACTAACCTCTCTACAATTAAATTTGTTGACCATTCAAACATTTCCTTTTGGAACGGTATAAACATGTCTTTCTTTAGATCTTGAACTGGAGTTAAATCACACCCTCCACTAACAAAAAGATTGAATGAGGACAAATCAACTACAACTTTTTGACAATATGGATCGTTTAGGTCATCCCAGATAGAATAATTGTTTCTTATATCGTGTATCATACTCTTCATCAAAACATCCAGTGGTTTTTCTCCAGTAATTGATGGACAATTAAGGTCTGCACCGAATTCAACGAGTTTATTAATTATTTCATCCCTATCCATCGTATTCTCTACAAATACACACATATTCATACACTGTTAATATTTACATTTACTTATTGGAAATAAATCAATAAATTGTGAGATGTCGTATGCTTGCTCTGTTTTGTCCATTTATTTGTTTCTTTGTGACAGATGGTATGTCACTGCTGAGAAATGATTAATTGACAGATCGACAGTTGAAATTATATGTTAGTCATATTTTCTAGAAAAATAGACGTCCATCTATGTCAATATGGAGGACGAGATCAAGATAAGATGTAAAGCTTTTAGTTTTGCTTATATTCCTAATTGCAAGTTGAGTTTGATATATGCCATGCTAGTACTCACTGAAATGTGGGCTTGTGAGTGAAATCATCAATAAACATGAAAAGGAAATTCAAGAAATTAAAAATCTGTTTTTTCCCTTTTCTCTAAAAGAAGTTGTATCAGTTTTGCTTGACATAAGTACAAAAAAAAATGGTGCACAATTGGAAACTTTTGAAATAAAAACTGTAAACCAAAAAAACTAATCACTACAAAGACACGTAATTTCCAGACGGGTTGTTATGATGGGCATACAAGAGAAAAAACGTTTTAATTTTTAGTTCAGTTTAGAATTCACTTCAAAAATTGCAGGCAGAAATGAAAAATGTTTTGAATAATCAATCTCATATTTATATACCTATATGGAGTTATTTTCTTTCAGAACGATAGGTCATTCTTTCGATGAATCAACCCGGACGATACCATGTTTCAATGAAATATGCTACAAGGCATAAAATAATGTCCTGTGTGAGGTCATTATTTTCCTTGATAAAAATGCAAACTATAATTTACTTCAAAATTAAATTCATCTGAATGTTTTATGTTGCCGACTAGGGAATTTATTTTTTTAAAGTTCAATCTATGATAGGTGCAACTGATCAAATGATCATCTAATAAAATATTCTTATATTCTATTGAATAACATTCACGTACCTGACAATGGGGTCGGAATGGGGGGAGGGTATATAGTTATATCCTGATTATCTGTTAAAAAAATATATATTCCTATTCAAAAGAAAATCATTCTAAATATTTCATTCAATTCAATTAAAATTGTTGAAAAAATATTCACTTTTCCGCGATATAAATGGCATTACAGATAGACAAAAACATTGCACCCCTCCCCCTTTTTCATAAACTAAGTTGGTACAATAAATTACTTACAAAGTGTCTTGTATTCTTCATACACCGTTATCGGATGGTAACAAATCATTTGTGTCTTACTTCATGCAGTTACAGTAATATTTTTATTGTGTATGGATAATAATTTCTAAGGTTTATATCTAGATTATTGAGTGAGTTTTATTTCACATTCTAAATGAGCCGTAGTTCTTATTAGACATTTTTGAAAAGTCATCTACACAGACACTTACACCGACACCGACACCGACACCTACACTGACTACAATAGGGACCGTATCAAAATGTCAAAACATACTGAATGAATGACCTCGTAAAACTTGGTTGCAGATATCAAAAAAATACATTCTGTATTTTTTCAATATGATTTTTTATTCGGAATCGGAGCTAGAAACACCGAATGCTCTCATTAGTTTTGGATTATTTTAAGTAATAAATTTGTGACATTCCATCTGTTTTTTTTTAATTGTCTCCTTTTGCAACCAATCAAACGGAATACAGTTTTGTGGTAGAATATACAATTGGCGAATTGAATTTCTAGAAAGCATTCGGAACATAAATAAAGTATCTTATTTCTTATGAAGCAAGCAAATATATTTTTAACAATATAAATCAACAGGTCTTAGGATTTGTAATGGACGTTTCGGTGACTCGGTATAAAATAAAAACGGTTGTAGTGTAAATTCCACCAAAAATAAAATGCCAAAAGTAAAATATAACTGCTAAAAGTTAAAATAAAATGCAAAATGTAATAAAAAAGAATCAAAAATTACAAAAAAACAAAAATTTCCCAAAACTAAACATAAAGATAAAATGTAGAACCCCACCCCCCTCTTTACAAAAAAAAATATATATATCAACGTTATATTTGACAACGCGCAGCAACACCAGTGTTGAATTGTGAAGTGAAAGTTCTTTATAAGATTTTTTTTAATTTTATACCCAGGTATAATAAACTGCTACTTCGAGCGCAGTTGGATACGACCGCAGAGGTCCAATCCTGAACAGTTGGGGCAAAAATGGAAACAATATTCAAGCTTGATACAGGTCTGAATTTGGATTGTAATTAAATATTTGACACATTATAGGTTTCTGACACAGAATAAATGTAGTCAAAGAACTTGAAATTGGTTATATGATTTGAATTTATATTCAATTGAAAATGTCTTGCTGTTGTGCAATACACTGTGCTGTTGCGCAATACTTAGTAAATCTGTTTTCAAACTATATACAAAAAATTAGCAAAATAAATTGTGACCCCCATTTTTTTTTTTGAAAATTGATAATTTCTTAAATCTTGAGGAAAAAAAATTGACCCCCCCCCCCCCCAAAAAAACTGTTTTTTTTTCTCCCCTGAACGGTTTGGGCAATTACCCCCAAAATGAATCCCAAACTTCTACTGGTGGTATTGAACCTTGTGGTATAATTTCAGAGCAATCAAAATACTTATACACAAGTTATTGTCCTTAAACTAGAAAAATGCTTGTTTTGGGCCTCTTGTTGGCCCCTAATTCCTAAACGGTTGAGACCATCATCCCCAAAAACAATCCCAACCTTTCTTTTGTAGTATTGAACCTTTTGGTCAAATTTCATAGAGATCCATACACTTAAACTAAAGTTATTGTCCGGAAACCAAATGTCTTCGGACGACGACGACGTGATAGCAATATACGAACGCAAATTTTTTGCGGTCGTATAAAAATTAGTAAAGGCTTAGTGTTATCAGGGGTGTACGGAATTTTACAATGCATTTTCAACACCGGTGTAAAATTCCGTACCGCCCTGATTACACAAAGATAACACATACTAAAATACGTTCTGTTTCACGCTATAAAAGACTTTACACATTCTTGTTTCTGATTGAAGTTTTACTAATTTACACAAAGCCCCCCCCCCCTTTTTTTTCCAAAGTACAATATTAAGATCGGTCAATTCTCAGCTACTAAACAGTGCTAATAAAGTAGCAAATCATTCAAAATAAAAGTATTATACAGTATTTAAAATGTAAGATTAGATAAAAAAATATATAATATAAATGCCTGTGGTCGTTGTACATATTGAGATGACCCCTTCTCAAAAAGGTTACCTGTAGGCATAGGCGTAGGTGTAAGCGTCGGTATCGAATAGTTTTCGAAAATGTCTATTAAAACCTGAACGCATTAGAAAGGAATATCCAACTTTAGTGTGGTCGGTGAAATAGGATTCTAAATTTTGCAAATCTTTTTAAAAAATAATATTTTTTTGACGGTATATAAGTCAGATAATGCATATTTTAAGGTTTTTCTAGTCGTAGAACACACCTCGGGATGTCAGGATTGCCCAAAGAAAGACCTCCCTACGGTCGGTCTTTCATTTGACCAATTCTGGCACTCCTCGGTGTGTTCTACGACAAGAAAAACCTTAAAATATGCATTATCCATAACATAAGTTATTGTTATACATTGTTCTCTCTCAAGTACACATATATAAGTGAGAGAGAAAAAAACAAATTTGTCTGACATAGTTTGTTCATACATTGTTTCCAATACAATTTTTGTTTTGTCGAAAGGAATACATTTTTCTTTTTCAAATTTGATTGATTTTTGTTGGTATTTTAAATGTTCTTTTCTTGAGGAAGGATATTTTGTTCAAATGATACCTTTATTTAGAAATATGACTTTTTGAATGTGAATGAATTCAACACATCAGATCTCCATGAAAACTTAAATGCAATTTAGACTGTACAAATCCGTAATCGGGAACTAATCATTAATGCATTTTCCTGTAAATAAATCTGCAATAAGTTTTTTAAACCTGCAGACATACCTAAAGCTGAGAGATTGCGAAAATGATAAATAAATAATAATAATACTGGCTGTGATAAAAAGTATTTTTTCCCTTCACAAACCAGTATTTTCAATTTGTCAATACTCTAGAAAATCTATTTCAATTAACAAACCAGAAACTGTCTTACACACATTTTTCTATAGAACTTGCGTGTATAAAATTTCAATATCTTACTTAAAATACAGGCATAATGCAACGCAGTTCTTTTTGTGTTGTCTGTAAAATTTACATCCCCTCCGTGCTTCAATATCTTCTCTACCAGGAGTATATTTTTCTTTACAGTAACTTCAATTAAATTTGATACATGTCCTTTAAAGTCATTTGGAGATGCCCCTTTATCCAAAAGCAGACATACAAAATTAACCCAGGGTTTGCTCCTACTCCGTAATAATCTATTTCTTACGGCAAAATGTAAACAAAATCTGTCATTACATGATTTTGGATCGGCACCTGCTTGTAAGAGATCTTCTATAAACGCATCGGAACCTGCAAATTAAAACAAACAACAGCCTTGAAGACATTGTGCGATTATAATTGCAACAGAATTTATATACAATATTTCATGCCTTCAACAGTTTTACAGGTGTCATTACAAGCTGGTTGGTGTTCATTGGCTATCTGTGTTACAGATGCTTACAGTTTTGTTCAAATAGTCATAACCACAGTCCTATCACCTTTTGCGCGATTGAAACATCAAGGAATAAGAATTATCTTGTAATTTGTACTTTGATGATATCTCTATCTTTAAAAAGTGCCGAATTCTTTGTATCATAAAAGGATGCTGATATAAAATGTAAGCAGTTTATCCAACAGTTTTAAGCGAACAATATATAAATAATTCATGGCGGTCGTAGATTTGTTTTTATTCAATTATGGGTGGGGTATTTATGCGTCTTCCTAAAGTGTCGAATAAATAATATATGTGTAGCTCAAAGAAAAAACTTACCTGAGTGACTGAACGTTATTAAGGCTGTGTTTCCTGAATTATCTTGTAAATTGACATCTGATCCATTTTGAATCAGCTCAAGTACAATTTCTCTGGATGCATCATAATATATTTTTGATGGAGAATCGAATTCCATTTCATCGCGGTCATCAATTGGATCACGAGAACACGTCTGAATGGCTAAAAACAATGCAGATCGTCCGGACTTGTCGACCATATCTACATGTATACCTCTTCCAAGCAATAGTTTAACCAATTGCAGTTTCTTTTCTTTAAGAAAGGTAAAGTACTAACAGTTAGACAGACAGACAGACAGACAGATAGACAATAATTTCTTTATGTATTCTGTAATTGTACATAAATTAGCCCATTAGTTTTTCTTGTTTGATTTGCTTCACATTTGTTATGTCGTGGCCATTTACAAATGTAAAGATGACTACGCGGTATGGACTTTGCTCATTTTTGAAGGCCGTACGATGGCACACAGTTGTGAATGTCTGTGTCATTTGGTCTCTTGTGGAGATTTGTTGTATTGGTTATCTACCACATCATCTTTTTTTTTTACAAATAGAAGATATTTGATTTTTTTAGTGTAGTTCTAGTTCAACCAATATCTGACGTAAGTGGAAGAACGTTTAAGCTATCATACACATGATTGACCGAGAATCAATTTGTGTATTTGCCTTGCAAACCGACCATTTTGACAATAGTAGGCATATTAGTTGAGTTGAGCTGTTACACCGTTGTATAATAGAAGATTTGTGAAATAAAAAACATGTTTGATAGTGAACTTTTTTAATGTTCCTGTCTTTAGTCAGTCGATGGTTTTCGTTGTAAATTTCGTTTTCATTAAAATATTAAAGCGATTAGGCATACATCATAATGTTGTTTCTTTTGTTTCAATTGCCTTACACGTTGTTATGCCGAGTCAAACACATTTAAACCAATTTTGATCTGAAAAGCTCCTACAATATATTCTAAAGTTGTATTTTCGAAGTTAAAATTATACTTCGGTGTTTAATGACCTGCTAAGACTACAAACCCGTTCCCTTTTCATGAATGTGACGTACCTAATTAGACTATTTACCGGGTGTGCGATAACATGATCAACACGACGGGTGCCACATGTGGAGCGGGATTTTCTTATTCTTCCGGAGTACCTGAGATCACCTCCAGTTTCTGGTGAAGTTTGTGTTGTTTAGTCCTTAGTTTATATCTATGTTGTGTCTCGTGTACTATTATTTGTCTGTTTATATTTTTCTTTTATAGCCATGGCGTTTTCAGTTTATTTTCGATCGATGAGTTTGGATGTTCCTCTAGATCTGGTATCTGTCGCCCCTCTTTTGCCCCAGCTGTTCAAATGTCAGTAAATTTTATGTTTTCATTAAACATTACATTGGACATAAGGAAGACACGTATAAATGAGGCCATCTATTGAAGCAATTCCAGAATTTAAGGCCTTATTTACATGATAAGTAAGAACGATATACCCACATAAAAGAGTACTTTGAACACATTTCATATATATAGTAATGAATATATCAATATAGCACACTGATTCAAGATGACACTTGCACAAAATAGCTCTTGTTCAAGACTCTGACTACATTGCATGAATTTAACATGATAGATATATTAGGAAAGATAGAATATAAAAAGGTGCATTTTAAAACCATGTATCAAAACAGATAATAACATCCATGCTAAAATAGATAATAGACAAATATAAGTCGACAAAATACAACAGAAAAACCAATCAATGAAAACATATTTGAAACATAATTAGCTGTGGTAAATGTACAATTTTCCGCCGAGTGGATTGTCTGGTGCAATTCTATCTTCCTTCGCGTTGCACATGGCTAGTTAAAACTGATGATAAATCATATTCGGTATTACCACAGGTAAAAAATACAAGATTGTAGTAGCGACAAGTAGAACATATACACGGACACCGTTCACTCAAATATTTAATGATATTAAGAAAATTGTTATTTACATCATAGGTATCACTGGTGGTAAGCGGATGGTCGTAACGTAAATGTAAGGTTAGCCAAAAATGGGAGACAACTCTGGAGGTCAGTTTTTCTTTTCCGATTTTCGTGCAGTAAAAGTTTTATTTGAACCAAACCGCTTGTCTCATACATACTTATCGTCAGTGCGTTGATATTGAAATAAAATTTGATACATAAAAACATTCCAATTTTCGTAAAATAGTAATTCAAAAATTCGAGCATGATGGTCGTAACTTAAACAACAAAAATGTTGAGGGTGGTCGTAACGTAAATTGTGATGGTAGTCACTCTTTATTAAATAGGACCGAATAAGGCAAGTCAAGAGTTTTAAACGTGTCTTTTATTATATAAATATATCATTTGATATATTTGTGAAGTTTTTTTATTTTTACATACAACGTATAATAAAGCAATTGCGGTCCGTGTAACACTTATCAATTCAAAATTTTAAAAAGTTTTAAAATATTAGGTTTTTATTGGAATTTTTATTAAAGTTTTGAAATATCAAAATTCCTAATTTTTTAAATGTTTTGGACCGAATAAGGCAAGTCAACAGTTTTAAACGTGTCTTTTATTATATGAATATAATATATGATATATTTGTGAAGTTGTTTTCACCAAATAATAAAAACTAAAAGGGGTGAAGAGAGGGGTACCTGTAAAGTGCGAAACGGAAGAAATTGGAACGAATCGGACGAAACAATACAAAATGAAATGAACAGTCACTGTTACTTAAAATATAATGTATAAAATTAACCAAGAGGCAAATAGTTGTAGGCGATTAAATTCAATAACAAAATAAATTTCTCAAAAGTTGAGAATTCATTTTAAAACGAGAAACACAGCTCTGGTTATTATCATTCTTAGTAAGGAATAAAAAGGCACGAAATGTATCAAATCATTTTTAATTACAAAATAAATTATTTTAATAAAAGGTGTTTTTAACAAATTGGACATCACATGAGATAACAGTATCTTGATTTTTTTTCTTTAGATTTTGCATCTATTGAAAAGATCAACTTTTTTAAAACTATTTGAGGATGTACCAACTAAGTGGAATTTTAAAAAAAATCTACAATTTAAAATTGATACTTTAAGTCGAAAGAGCATTAGTAAGGTATCAAAATAAGCTAAAAATATTGATAGGTTATGGACGTCGTTATCGAGACTAGACCATACCCGCGACATCGCGGGTCCGTACCTGAATTAAAGAACATACGCCTAATTTTTAGCCTGTATTTTTAGAAGTTGTATTGTCATTTGGTAAAGTCAAGCTGATTATAAGCTGCTCAAATTTTCCCTGTACAATGACAAAGTTCAGGTAGGATTATTACCCGTTGTTATAGCAAATCCTGAATACGACTATTGGTACCATGCCAAATTGCCTTCGTTGAAATTATGCAAACATCCCGTAGAGCAAATAACACGGATGATTAATATCAAAGCCGTGTTCTCAGCGACACGTACATGCAGGTCATAAATTAATTTGTTGAATGAAATCAAATCGGTAACTACTGATGGGTGCCGTAGAAGGACCACAAGAATTTTGAGCGAGGATTTCTTAGCATGGGTTGGAATACTGAATCCATGGGGTCGCAATGAACCTTGTGTTAGCTTCGAATGAAGGAGGTTGTTGATATCTATTCTACACTGCTATCCGCTATACACACTGAACTTAAGAATGGAATCAAATACATTTATGAGCCAGAGTAGCTTGTAGCCAGGATAATATTAAAAGATAGAACGTTATGCTTCAACTCAGCCTGCTGGTCTTTTAAAGCTGAATACATTCATACAATATAAACATATAACATTAACATTATTTTTAACCTGCATATGTATGTGATAGTTGCCGCTGTACATTTAGTTCTACCTTGTAATATTATCCTGGCTACAAACTACTAATATTTGATCTTACACTTAAATTCAGCGCGTGTAGCAGTGTAAAATATATTTCAAAAATATTCCTACTTTCAAGGTTAACACAATGTTCATTGTGACACCATGGACTCAGTTTTCATTCCGTGCTAATACTTAGAACTAATATCAATGATATACCGCAACATATGATCGTCATGCAATCGATAAAAAATAAAGACAACACTTTAAAATTCCATGACTCCGATGCGCATTTGTGGATTTACCTTCATCATGAACGACCAAAAACCGAATATTTGAAGACTAATGATTATAAGAACTGCAATAGCTGATTAAAAGTTGAAGATGATTGTTCAAAATTGTACGTTCAATTATTTCATCTCCCTACTTGACTGCAGATAATAAAAAGTCGTAAATAAAAAAAATCTAAAAAAAAATATGAGGGAATACACGTGCATTGAACAATTTTATGCCTTATCGTACAGTAAATAATATATTAATACTCAACCCTAATATACTATTTGGCTTAATGCGAGTTGATTAGTTTTTATTGTTTCTCCTAAATGATGGGCGTTTGGAATACATCAGAACTGTGTATGGTTAATAATTCTTTAATTTCTGCATACCATTATCAGTGTAACAAATAATATTGTTTGTAGTAAACCATATATGACATCTGATTTTATTAACATGGTTATGTGCACATTACTTTTAAAATACGTTAATACAAATTCGTCTAAATACTCAAGTTATGGTCATCTTTCAAAGTTACGACCATCTTGAGTCGGTTACGACCATCATCCAAAATACTATAGTTGACGTTACGACAATCACACATATAAAGTTACGACCATCATGCTCGAATTTTTGAATGACTATTTTACGAAAATTGGAATGATTTTATGTATCAAATTTGGTTTCAATATCAACGCACTCACGATAAGTTTATATGAGATAAGCGATTTTGGCTCAAATGAACCTTTTACAGCACGAAAATTGGAAAAGAAAAACTTATCCCTAGAGTTGTCTCCCATTTTCGGATGGTCGTAACTTTACGTTACGACCATCCGCTTAACACCAGTGAGGTATTAGACAATTAAAAGTTTTATTTCAAATCTTACCTTTGTCCGAATAAACAGAAAACAAAATATGGAGAATAGAACTTCCTTCACTGTTTGTTATATTTACATTTGCCCCATAATCTAATAAGAGTGTTGTCAACCCTATGTTGTTTTGTCTGCATGCTGCTATCAATGGTATTTCGTCACCTACGTGAGCGTTGGGGTCTGCACCATTTTCCAAGAGTATTGCTGTTAGCTCAGTTTGAAAATTTGCCGAATCTTCATCTAAATGTGTAGTATATCCTATCATTGATGAGAGATATAGAAGCTTTCCTCCCTCTAGCGATTTTATATCTTCTTTTAATAGTGCAAAAGTTAGTAGTTGTGATAAAATCTCTGGACCATTTGTTTTATCTAAGGATATAAATCATTCAAAAATACAGTCTAACATAGCACTTTGTAATAATTAATAGCTGCAACTCTATAATATTGATACTAGCAAAAACCACATCAAACGGAAAAATAATTCAATTAGTTTCAACGGAATTGAAAATATTTAAAAAAAAAATAAAAATAGGACCAGTTGGAAAGTAATGCTAGTGCCCATGTTTGAAATATAAGGATGTTTCATATTCCTTTCATTATAACTGTTTGGTCATATCACATTTATTTTCACGATAAATATCATTTTTGGTTGAATCTAAATGTAAGGTAATCTAGTACATGTAGGTCCTCAAATACGACAACAATTCAACAAATACCAATGTACACAAAAATGAATGTAAGCGACAAAACTTTCTTTGATTATCAGAAAAAATTATGTTGGATGACCGTTGCATATTATAAATCTTTATAAAAATAGAAAATGACAATAAATGTCGTTTTAAACAACTCAGTTTAATTACTGTTAACAAGATTTGTAAGTTTTCATCGAGTCCTTACATTTTCGATCACAGCTATGTTCTATTTATCTTCTTTTACAACAATCTCCTTCTTTCCTTCGCGTTTATGACCATTACAATTTTCCTTTAATCCTTGATTTTTACATTTATTAACAACACGATGAGTACTAATAGTACATCAGGATTTTTTTCTTTGTTTTTTCTTAGTAAAAAATGTAGTCATATTTACCTGGACTTTCCAAACAATAATGTATAGGTGTCAATCCGCTTTCATTTCGACAGCATACATCGACCCCGTGTTCTATTAATGCCTCTATCGTTCTAGGATATCCTCCTTTTACTGCGTTATGTAAAGGGGAATTTTTATATTTGTTCTTTACAAATTTGACATCATTTTCAGCGAAAAAGTGAACAATTTCAGCAAATTTTTCATCCCGTTCATCCCTTTTACTGCTGTTGTAACTAGCTAACATTGCCATCAAAATGGAATCTTCGTCATCATTAACAACGCTTAAATCAAAACCCCTTCCGTGGACCCACTGCAGAAATGGCAATGATTCATTAATACCTACAACAAAAAGTTGTGTTGAATGTTTCATAGCAAAATATTTAGAAAATAGCGCAAATATTCCGATACGATGACATTCTACATCCGTCAATACTTTACGTCACAAAGGTTGTTTTCTCAGCTTATCGAACAAAATAAAACCTACTAATATGAAATAAAAATTCCGTGACAAGACATGCCATGTAGATAAAATTGGGAACGATTGCTTTCATGGAACAAGATTAATACGTGAAATATTGATACTTAATTCAGGAATCTTTTTCAACTTAATGTAAGGAAAAAGTTTTCATTTCACGTGTAAAAATTGTTATTTTCGAATTGTTCTTGAGTGGCAGTATGCAACCGACAGATGTAGCTTGCTTCTTACATTTTGTCCCTCTACTAAGTCATGTTATATGCAACATTTGTTTTTGTCTACGTTTTGTATATTTGATTTTTCGGAGAATTGCATTGGTGGTTGGTGTTATCCCTTAAAATCTTCAATCACATATACTGCTTTAATCTTTATCTTTTACCTCAGTTCTAATAACTGATTAATATTAAATAATAGTAAATTTTATGTTGATAACTTTCCGTATATAAAAAACATCAATGCCTTACAGTAGGACCAGCATAAATGAAGTACTGAATTTCCAGATTTCTCACGATAACTCATATCTGCCCCATGTGAAATCAATGCTTTCATTTCATTGAAATCTCCCGCATGGGAAAAATTGATTAACGTGCTGTTCAATGAAGCAACTTCCGTTGTTGCCCCTGATTCTAAAAGACGAATCATCAAACGACTCAGCGTCATCAACTTCACTCTTTCATGTTCAGCAAGATAGGTCTTTCGTTCATTGTACCACATCGACTGTACGAACTGAGCATCTATATAACACATAGCTGTTTCTAAAGAAGTCTTCCCTGCTATATCTTTAAGATGCAGATTTGGTTGTCTTCTTAAAATGCAATCGAGCATTGGCACTGCCGTACATGAATCTTAAAAAGATAAACAAATACAGAATTATCTTAAAAACAACGTATTCTGTTTCAACGTCGAAAGCTATTTTGATTGGCCTTTTTAAAATGTTTATCCAAATTGATAAAAGGTCAGTATATAAGTGTTTTATTTGGGTAGTTTTTGTATATGATTAGGTAAAGCGTTGCCCGGAGCTTTTTGATTTCATAATATAATACTCACATGGTGAACAATGAAAGATCTACTTCCTCGATAAAATATTTAATTTCCTTATGCGAAACAGATGAAGAGTTTTACAAAGACCGATTATGTTTCCAAAAACTTAATATGGATAAAAGTAATCGAATCGCACGATGTAAAAGAAAAAAGCACATTGGCTTAAGCATACTTCTCCTGATTAAAATAATTGTTTAGGCAAGAGGGCAAAAACTATGTTACAATAGTTTAACATTTTTACTTTGCATTTCCTTACTGTGAGTTTCTTGTTTCATACGATATTATTCATTGTTATTGTTGGGTTGAACAAGTGTTATATCTATGATACCGTTATTAACGATTAACTGTTAATGTTATTGTTTTATAAGCTTATAATTTATATTGTTCCGACATCGATATCCACCCGACATCGATATCCACCCGACATCTCCTATGATGTTATCAAGATCATCAGATCAAAACATTTTCTTAATAGAGATAAGAGCAGTGCAGCTTGTATTCTTTACAGAGTGAAAAGTGCTCTTTTTTTTTAAATAATACGTTTTTTTCAAGTAAACACTTGAGAATTATTCTGTTACGGCAATAATTATCATCAAATACACCATCAGGCGTATAATTTGGTGCTATAGACTCACGTTTGTCTTCATATAAATCATCAATGGCACTATAACCTAAACAATGTCAATTACGAAGAGGAAGATCATTGAAATTAAATTTCCAATTTTTGCCAATAAAAATACATATATGTTAGAACTTAATTAATAAAAATACACAATGCATTACCATTTATCTCTATAACATGATGTATTGCAGTCTTCCCTTTCTCTCCAATGGCATTAACATCTGCGTCATATTGTATTAAAAGTTTGACAGCATCTAGACATTCAATTTGGCAAAAGTAAATGAGTGCAGAATCATGAAGTTCACTTGTAAAATTTGGAATTACATAGGATTTCGACAAAACCATTGATGAAACTTTTCCAATAAGCTTTTTGTTAATTTCCTTTTCTAGAAAAAAAGAGGACGCCTTCAAATCATACTGTTTCTGCATGTACTCCCAAAATTGAGGAACGAAAACGTTGATTTCTTCTCCGAAACTTCTATTACTGAGTAAAACGTTCAACATTTCAAAGTTCGAACTCGTGTTATCTGAAATTATATTAATTCAAGCGTAAAAGAAAGAAAAAAAATACTTATGTTTTAGAAGATAAGTCATCGTTTTTACGTTTTTAATTTTAAAAATAATCAAACAATATGTTACATTGTCATCCAATCATTTATATTATGTTCATCGAATTTTATCAGAGCTTGATAGTATATTGTTAAGTGTTACTTTAAAACGCTTATCCGAAAAAAACATTAGCAAAATCTGAAAGATTATTATACGAACATCATATTGAAATAGATATGTTTTGCTCAAAGACTTGTACATTTCATGAATATTGTGATACGACATAATTAAATCAATCAATTAAAGTAAGCGACAGAATTAAAATTACAAAAAAAAAATATATCTCGGAATTGTATGAATCAATTGTTATGGAACTATACTATAATGTTAACAAGCATGTGTAGATTTGCAATCGGGGTATTGCATCAACAAGATGGCTGCCGTTGCCATGGAATCTGCTTAAATGTAAAAAAAAATGCAAATATAAATCTTTCATTATAAGACATTACTGGATGAAACTTTATGGAAATGTTACTTGGCTTGCCTAGATGTGCAGACAGTATTTGGAAATTCCAAAATGGCCGCCATTGTAATGGAAACAGGGCGACAGTTTAACATTGACCCTATGGGAAAATACATTAAAGCTGCATTTTCTTGGAGAAAGTAACATCAATTCCAATGAAACTTTATATATATGTAACATGGCATGTACCAATGTGGTACCTGTCTTTGGAATTTTGGAAAGGGTCACCGTAACCATGGAAACATCAAAATTTTTCCAAAATTTAAAAATGCTCCAAGTTTCGTGAAACGTTACAAAAATGTTAATTGGCATGTGTACATGCGCTCTTCGACTTTGGAATTTTTTAAAAATGGCTGCCGTTAACCTTGCAATGGGGGAAGGGTGCCATCCGTTATTGCTAGCAATTACAAATCTAGTTATTTTTTCAACGCAGCGAAATTACGAGGAATTAATTGACAGAATTCAAATATGGTAAGAAGAAGAGAAATTACTCCGTCGTGCGTGTTTAGACTACACGTACTCCATTAATATGGGTGTGTTCCTTACACAAATTTACTGATACGAAATGATATGACTGATTGACTTGTTGAATGTCAATAATATGAAGGAGTTCACCAACAAACTGCAGATAATTGTAAATGTCTTACTTTTTGTTTGTAAACATCTTTGTAATATTGACATACAATTTTCTCCAACATGATCAACACTTGCATCAAAAACCAAAAGAATTTCGACTACTGATGGCAACATATTTTCAACAGCTAGAATTAAAGCAGAATCCTTCCCAATGTCCTGAATATTTGGATCTGCTCCTTTCTTCAGCAACAACGATACTATTTTCTTCATTTCTGAGTCACAATTATCTTTCCGTTGGAAACAACCATTAATGATGGATATTATCAATGGTGGATTTCCATTTTCATCTTTTACATTAACCGATGCTCCTTCATTTAAAAGTGTTTCCATTATCTCCAGGAGTTTATCTGAAGTAAAAAATCTTAATATTCTTACCTTGTATGGTTTATGATTTTTAAAGTGTGTACTAAAAACATGAACGTTGGAATCGATTTTTAAAATATGCATTGAACCAATTTTTCGTAACCATAGTATTGTCAAAGCGATATTTTGCTTCTATATTCTTCATTCGCAATATGTTTTGTTGATGTGTTTGGTGCTTCAGATTAAATTTGGTATAATTTTATTAAGTATTACGAACGTCCAAAACAGCAATTTAAAAGATATGTCGTGCAGAAATCACTAAATAGGAACATTTAATTGTGAGTAGTGTATAATATAGAAAATTAACTTTATTGTTTGGCGAAAGTAATTCTAGTTTACAAATAAAGGCAACAAGAGTATACCGCTGTTCAATATTCATACATCGATGAGAGAAAACAAATCCGGGTCACTAATAAAAAAACGAGGGAAACACATCAACTATCAGCAGAAAACAAAGACACACACAGAAACACTGAATTGCAACAAAAACAAACACAACAAAATCCCAGAGAAATCAACTATTTGATAACAACTTCCATATTCCTGACTTGGCAACGGACATTATAAGAAACAAATTAGATGGTTGAACCAGCTTTAATGCTTGCAAAACTTCTCCCTATTGTTAAAAAATCCGGCTAAAATGACAACATAATGTGACAGGAAAACAGTACAAAAAACACAAGAACATTCAGGACATCACATTAGAATTTAACTGTGCGTGATATGTATCAAAGCCACAAAAAGTGACACATTTTGTGTGACACTATTTTTATCAAAGGTGCAACACATACCTTTATCTTTAAGGAAACACATTCGCGAAGCACCTATAAGCGGAGTTTCACATCTTTTATTTTTTATATCCACTTTAGCACCGTACTTGAGCAAGGATTTAACCACTGCCTGATGTTGTAGAAGTGTTGCAATTTCCAAAGGTGGATAATGACCTATATTAGGATCTGCTCTTTCATCAAGAATGACTGGCAAGAGTTTTAGGACAATATCACTATGATGTCTTGATAACAGTAGGTAAAGCGGTGATTTTCCATTTTCTGTTATGATGTTTACATCTGCTCCAGCAGTCAAAAGAGTCTTGATTGTTTCTACAACTGTAAAGGAATGGCAATGTAAATATATTTATGATCGACAAAAAATGCATACACATAATAAAACAGATAATACCAAACAGAATATGATTATCATCTGGCGAATTTAGTATTCAATGTCATTGTTAAAGACAATATCAAAGGTATTTTTAAATACACGAAAAAATACTAGTATACCAATTGTAGAAATAATTTGTTAATGCCATTCTCAATTCTCATTTTTTCAAGGATAGGCATTATACTTCTCAGTATTTTTATACCGCGCGTTAGCATGATAGTATTACCTAAGCTCTTATAGGATTTGCAGATAGTGTCTACTAAAAAGCTAACCTGAAAGACGCTTTTGAATGACAACCATTTTAATTTGACGAAGCACAAATCTTCTAGCAACAACTGTTTTACGATATAAAAAAAATGTAAACTGACTTTGAAATTAATTTATTTTGATTTCCTTCCAAGCAGCACAGACACAAACAAATGACTAATATCAATCCGGCGTTGTTAACAATACAATTGTACTTGAAATGACTATTGTAAAGTCCCACACATCTATCCCATGTTTTATTGGAATTTAAAAGTGGAGAATAGCGTCACATTAGAATTTGTCTTACTATTAAGAAGGCGGATCATAAATAATTTTATATCCATATGATTTTGAACATTGGAAATATAAACTCTAGTGATATGCGTCCGAACGATGTTAACACATTTAAGATTGTCGAAGGGTGTTTGTTTTCCGGTGTGATATTCGATTTCATTTTTTTTAGCTTAGGACAACAAATAACAAGAAACTGATATTGTGTAAAACAAAAGGTTCAAAAACGATGCGCACACACACAACTTTCAAGTCATGCACATACATCATTTTTTGGTAATATGACTCAGTCGCTCTGCATTTGTGTTGACATTTATCATCATAGAAGAAGAAAACAATAAAACATTTGTCAATTTATAACATCATTCTTATTCACCTTTACCAATGTACTTATCCTCGCTCTTGCTCTTTGTAGTCGCAGAGGAAACTGTAACTGCTTGTTCGGGCCAATCGTATGAGCTAGTTCTTCTCATTTTAACCAGAGATTGTTCATTTTCAAAGCAACAATACCTTTTTCTATAGTTGACGATTGGGTCTGTAACATAATCAAAAATGTAGAAATATCAGTTTATTCCTAACTTAATAGCAAAACGCATTCGATTTACCTTTTTATGTCATAGAAATATATATTATTCTCGAGGGAGATTACAACAAATTACAGGCAAACGATACATTAGTAGGGTCAAAGTACATGTAAAAGCTTCAAAATTAAATGCGTTATTTTCACTCCTACCGCTTTTGGTAAGTATCAAAAATTCGCTAAAAATTCAATGACGTTATCAAATCATTTGCGTGAATATGAAAGTAGTTTTCAACGAAAAATTAATATGCTTTTTTTAACGCAAACAAAATCTTCTTAGATTGCATAAAGTTCGAAGAAAGGACCTTGACGATGACGGTAATGCACAGTTACCGCAGTGGCAATTATATTTTCAAAATGAATACCGAATAGCATTTGCTTACCATTAGTTCTCCTTTCAACAGATAAAATTACGAGCTGTTAAAGAGGGGCGCAAAATATCACGAGAAATTCAAAATCTCACTATTCGAAAACAAACTGAAAACGCAATGGCAAAAAAATAAGAAACCCCACGAAAATATATACAAAACTCAACATAGAAAACCAAAGACTGTAACATATCAGTACTTTCATATGACTGAGCACAAGTTTCAAAGACAATGATTTGACTAAGCAGTGAACCAATATATTTGCAATACCATTGTAAGCTGCATATACTAAATATTATACATTATGTATAAGTTGCGGTTCCCTTCAATCTGTAATTTTCAGAAACTAAGCAATTGTCGCCGCCATGACATAAAAAAAAGAGCGCCAAATTATTGCTTCCTTGTCATCTTTGAATACAAGAAATTAGAGAAACAATTAAACTCATCATGCTTTTACTATTCACTAATTATATAATGAACCTAATCATAATAATTCTGAAGGAAAGACACCTCAACAAATACATCTTATGTTATAATTACCTGCTTGCAATGACGATTGTGTTGCGTTAGTTGCCATTTGTTTTATTATTGCTTCTATAGAAACATCAAATCGATATTTTCCTGCAAGTGAACATAATAAAACAGTTTTTATATATGATATTTAAATGAAACTTTGTATTCAGGACAAGTTTAGAGTTCAGAATATCTTTAACTTATTCCAATGGTTAGGACGTCTTAAGATGTTACATGTTTTAACAATATGTGTATCTGACTATAATGTTTCACGCAAAAATATATATTAGCTTTTGTCTCATATTTCATTACGTATACGTTGTTCAGGTAGCATTTATGTTTTTTTTTAGTTTAATGATTGAACGTGCTGAAATTATTATTCCTCTGTGTTAAAATACAGATATAAAGAAATTGCAAAGAGTGCTAAATTACCTTTTAAAAGTGCAACATGCAAAGCTGTTTTCCCTCCTTCACCAACATGGTTCAGATTAACCTCAGCACGTATAAAATAATGAAGTAATGAAAATTTATTTTGTTTTATCGCCACCATCAATGCTGAGCTACATCCTTCACTACTGCTATCAAGATCTGCGCCATTTTGCACCAGAAACTGTATATCGTCAAGAGCAAAATGTCTTCTTTTGATAAATCTAATCAATGGTGTTTCGCCTAAATCATTATGAATGTTCAAACTGGCGCCGTATCTTAATAAGATTAAAACTATTTCTCTATCAAACCTCTCTGAATCTTCAAAATAATATAAGTAAACAAATGATCATCTAGATATATTAGATTGGGTTTTGTTAAATCTTATTTGTGTTTTCTCTATTATTGCTTTATTGATTGATTGCTTGATTGACTGGTTGATTGCTTGATGGATTGATTGATTGATCTTCAATTGTCTGTATGTGATTTTCTATTGTTTTATCGTTTCATTTTTAGTTTTTGTGTTTCTGATTTGTCGGTGGTGGGTTTTTTTATTGTTTGGATGACAAATATAATAAAAAGGCAAAAGAGTCATTCCAAATACAATAACTGTGGATAAAAAAGTGTAGAAAAGTATAAGAAAAAATGCCGAGCTCCAAGGTAAAATTGAAAAAGATGATTGATGTCTATGACAACTGTCCAAAGCAATCGAGAGACAATACCAATCAACGGAAATAATGAAAACAACTGTCATATTCCTAACTCGGTACAGACGCTATTTTATTACTTAATAAGTTAACTTTCTCCAAATTATGTCAATTGGCGTTTGGAGCTGTTTCAAAATAACACAAATAATTAACCTATAATTTAGGTTGGGAGAACATTTACAACTTTAGAAAAACTCTATGATGTAACTTATAACCAGATTAAACCTACCCATGTGAGTATGAAGAGCTGTATTTCCTTGATTATCCTTGCGTTTAACATCAGCTCCGATTTCAATCATTTTTTTGATAACATCGATAGTACAAGACTGTGCAGCCGAAATGACGGGTGTTTTGTCGTTGCTGTCGGGAGTGTTAATTTCCGTACTGTGGTTTAGCAGTAGAAGTACATCTTTGATATGACTTTCGATGTCATCAGATTTCATTCGTAATGCAAGATGTAGTGGTAAGTCCCCATGAAGTGATTTTGCATTTGTGCATGCTTTTTTATCTAACAACATTTGTAAGATTAAATGTTTTCCAGCATCGATTCTCTTTTTGTATGTTTTACATCCTACAAAAAAACTTCCTATATATGTTAAGTAAAAGTTAACATTAAGTAGGACGACAAGTGATAACACTACTGTATTCCCTAGCGATTTCAACTATCTTGGAACTTGTCAAAACCATTCCGTTGTCTTTCCGTAACGACGTTGTACATGACAATGTAACAGTATTAAACAGGTTTGTATCAAGAATCAAAGTACATGTAACCCTCTGTTATCTTTTTCGTGAATGATTTTAGGAAAAGATCTTTAAATCAAATGTATCAGTTGATAAAAACTCTAGTCAAATCGTTTTTAAACATACAGAACAGTAACCAGTACTTGCTGTCCCAAATGGATCATATAACCATTTTCTATCTGTAATTACTTACCTAATCTCGACAAAATTATATTTCATTCGGCTATATTCAGACGTATATAGATATTGTAATATAGCTTCAGTATGTTTGTTTTATGTCAAAATGTACTTGTTTTATTAAGATGTAGTAAAGAGTTAAAAAGAATGTTATTGAAGGTCAATTTACGATTGGCCCCAAAGTAATGTTTTATCGTTACATATAAATTTTTTTTAAAAGAATGAAGGCATCAAACAAAACAAATCACACCTTTTATGTGATATTGCTGAAAATAAATATGCAATGCGGTCAAGTTTCCTTCTCCAACATAATTAACATTAGCACCTGCTTCTATAAGAGTTCTAACTAATACATGAGATTCAAATAAGATAGCATGCATCAATGTAGAATATCTTTCCCTTTCCTCAAGATTTGGATCAGCACCAAACTCCAGAAGTAGCCTTATATATACATCCTTTCTTTCTACTGACATCAAAGGCATGTCAGTTATAATTCTTGTCAATACGGTATTTCCATACTTGATTACATAGCTATTTTGTGGATTACAACTTCCGCAGACATTTGAAAGCTTCATGTATTTTGCACTTGATGGTTCTATAATGAAAAATTGCGTTAGACAGATTTACAGAAGTACCCAACTCCAATGAAAATTCAAAACGGATTTTTTTTTATCTAAAAGCAAAATCAAAAGCTCAAACACATCAAACGAATGGAAAACAACTGTCATATTCCTGACTCGGTACCGGCATTTTTGTATTTAGAAAATGGTGGATTAGACCTGTTTTTTACCAAGCTTAACCTCTCACCTGTATGACAGTTGAATAAAATTTCATTACATTGACAATATACTATGTGAACAAAACAAACAGATATAATAGGTAAAATAAAAAAAATAGAGGTACATCAGTCAACTTAGTGATATAATTACTATAAAAACAAACAAATATGGCAACAAAGATATACAAAATGGCACATCGGCAAAAATGATAGATAAGAATACAAAACTTTACCATAGAACAATACATTTGAAACACAATAACAGGACGTATAAGTACCGAGCCACGCCAAAGGAATATTACTAAAAATGGACTAAACAATAAAGGTAATAATTTGCAAAGACAAATAACAGAACACTATAACTAGTAATTATTACGATAAACAAATTCAATAAGTAGAATCTGGTGCTTTGGTTTTGCGCCAATTGGCATTTTATTTGCGCCAAAATAATCTTTCTTTTGCGCCACAAACCATTTTTCATTTGCGCCAAAATAAAATATTTCTTTTGCGCCAATGATACAGGTAAGTACAGGTTAAAAGTATTCAAAAAAAGTTTTATTCAAAAAAAGATTGTAATCGCCTTAAACAAGTGAACACTATATAATTTTAATCCTAAGTTACTTGCAGTTTTATATTACACATACTTACAATACTTAAAACAATCATCTTATTCACGATGTAGCAATGAATATTTTAAACTTTTCCGTTTTATATATGAAATACAACCTTGAGGCGCAAATGAAAGATTAAAGTTTGTCAAAATTGGCGCAAATGCAATGCACCTAGAATCTTTACTTCAGGACCATGATGTTTTATTTGTAAAGCAAAAACGGAATATCTATAAATTAGGTCTTGGAATCTTCTGATGAACCTTATTGTTTTTAAATCAATCGGTGTAGATCTTTAATGAAATGTGCAAACTTTCAGAGAAGAATGTCATTCATTTGTTAGAATTTTCAACTGAATAAAAGAAAATGTGTTGTATGTTTGCGACTGTTGTTTACAAATACAGAAACTGAGTCCCGTGAGCGTAATTTTTCTTTTTTTATATTTTGAAAGTCTATTACAAATGTATAAGAGATATCTTCTCATAAGTTATCGTACAAATTTATGGTTTAGTGTTCGTTCTATTACAAATGTGTATTACATGAACATTCTATACAAAGTATGACAATTTAGCACAACCTGTAGCTTGAACAAAAGAACCGTTACCCACATTTTTGTTTATTTCAGAGAGCAATGATAGGAACCGCATTTGGGAAAGTATAAAAAATTACCATAGATCTTAATTTACAATCAGTAAAATGAGAAAAAAAAGTTTTGAATATTTTATGTGAATTTTTTTAAATGGATTATCTTAATTTACGACTCCAAAGTCCCATTTTTAATAAAGAGAGATGCGGTATAATTGGCAATGAGACAACTGTCAACCAAAGACAACAAATGAAAGGAATATATACAAATACATTTCACTGTACAGCATTGGGCAAAATCCATATCATACAATAATTTAAAAAATCAGAAACCATCTAAAAGGAAAAGCGATCTCGTGAGCCTTATCACCTAGTATCACCAAATTCACTTATAGTATACCTCCATTCTCAACAATCCATGGTACCAGTTTTTCACCTCCTTTATGGTTGACATTTACTTTTGCTTTCAACAGATCATTAATTATTTCTTCAAGGTCAAACTCCAGTGCAGTAGTCAATGGTGTGTTGTAATAACTATCCATTATATTCACATCTCCTCCCTCTTCCAATATCAATTTAACGGTATCGTCACTTCGAAGCCATACCGCTATGATCAAAGGATATATTTCTGACACAGTACACTTGTTGACGTCAATTCCGGTCGCCAAGAAAGCCTTAAAGACTTTCAGCTTATCCACTACAAACAATACAGACATGTTATTTGCTTGATCATCTGCTATAGATTGCTATGGCTAGGTTATTTATTTCCATCTAATTTTCTAGATGCAGCCGTAATTATCTGACATGATTTTAATCAATCAATCAAAATCAATTATTATATAAAAAAGAATTGTTTTGTTTCTATCAAAACTTATCCTCTGTTATGTGGGGAAAATAAAATTGTTATGTTGGTCTTTTTTCGACTTATGCGTCGATTTTGGTAGATGGAAATGTATAACTTTTCACCCATGTCCGGTCAAAATCGGGAATATAAATCCTAAACGTCATTTTGTGCTCTCTGTGAACATTAACGAACCCTTGAAATTACTCCTTAAAGGGTGCAAAGGTGGCCTGCTAGAAGGTACCTCGAACACATACCATTGCTTCTATATGGTGGTCAAAATTTTCCACTGCATCCTTGGCGTCCAACCTTTCAGACCCTACCTTTACAATCAATTCTTAAAATGTTAAGTCCTATGTATGCAAAAAAAATTAAATGAATATGGATATCTCAACCATTTTCAAGATATGTGAAGATTCTGAAATTCTAAAGAGGGAATGGGGGTCAAATCAACCTTAGATCCTCAGCATTCATATCATTCAATTAAACATGACACGAGAAAAAAGAAAATGCAAGGTTTTTGTGAAAGTGGTCTCAACCATGTTCACGTCATTTTTTATCAATCTCAACCCAACAGGGGTGTGTATAATCCTTTGGTCACACCCTATATATGTATATCATTCAATTCATCATATTGGGTAATGAATAGTTAAGAGGGAATGTCACAAATCTCCAAGCTTGACTTAGAAACTTTTTATTTTTTTCATTTTTTCGATTCAAAATTGACCATCTTAATCTGTTCTTTTTAATCATTTTAAGTACCTTTGTTTACAAACTATTATACATACAATTTATGTCTGATTCTTCATGTTTGCAATTTTCTGTCTTTGATTCCAGAAACAAATCTGTAAATAACAAAGAAGATAGTCTTTTGAAGTGTCTACAGCGTTTATAGTTTTTTTTTCAAATAGTCTTCAAATATATATGGTACAAATTTCTACCAAGATTACAACGTTCTAACGATTTCAGGGTAACGTTTCCTTCTCAAGAGCAGGTTAAGAAAATAAAACACATCTTTATTATGCATTTGAATGAATTACTTATAACAGCATGTATGTTTTCACATTTATGAAACGCTAAGCTTGAAATCTTACCACCATAAATGTCAAAAGCAGTCTCTCCTTTTGCATTTCTGTATGAAACATCAGCCCCTCCTTCTATTATAGCACAACATACTTGATAACGTTTTTGTTTGACGACTTTCATCAGTATGCTATCATTCCCGTCTTTTACCAGATTTAGATCTGCACCCTTTTCAATCATTAATATCAGCACGGAACTGTCAAAATCTGCTTCAGCTATAAGATCGATTAGATGGTTACCACATGGATGTTGGTAATTAAGAAGCAAGCCTCTTTCAATCATCGCTTTCATGGTAGCATTTTTATTGGCAGACAATCCTACAAAAACATTAATGAACAAGTTTAATACAGTTAAGTTTTAAAAGTTATTTTTGTATTTTTCTAAAACGATTTCAATGCCAGATAGTAGCCACTCAAACGGCGTGATTGAAAATGTCGTATAATGAGGTAATATACGATATTAACCAATTTCCAAGTAAATTTTCAAGGGCAAGACCATTTTATATATCTTATTAATTTTATATTTTTGTTTATATGTAACTGTAGTTGTTTTGTTTTTATAATTTTTTGTTTTTGGTTCCTGTCGATCTGATGAGTCTAGCCATTTAAATCTGACTTTTACATAGATATAAGAAAAGAGGGACGAAAGATACCAGAGGGACAGTCAAACTCATAGATCGAAAACAAACTGACAACGCCATGGCCAAAAATAAAAAGACAAACAGACAAATAATAGTACAGATGACACAACATAGAAAACTAAAGACTAAGCAACACGAACCCAACCAAAAACTGGGGTGATCTCAGATGTTCCGGAAGAGTAAGCAGATCCTGCTCCACATGTGGCACCCGTCGTGTTGCTTATGTTATTACAAATCCGGTAAATAGTCTAATTCGGTAGGTCACATTCGTGAAAAGGGAAGGGTATTGTAGTTACGACATAAGGAACATATGCGATATCATCTGTGAACCGGTTATTCCATAACGGTCAACCAACTCGTGATGGCGTCCGTAAAATTTACGATGGGATGATTTCAACTTCACCATTTGGAACTCTTGGTTTAATAGCTTCCTTGTGAGCAGCAATCCTCTATCAAGGAAATCATGATAGGAAATACAAGCCCGGGAATATCGTATCAATGGGGAGATATACTCCGTATGCAGGCGCTGCTGGAATGTTGCTACATAAAAATGGAAAGTTCACAATTGGGAAGCTGAAATCAACTTTTTTGTCGTAAAGTTTTGTTTTCAACCGACCCTCAATGTCAATTTCTAGATGTAAGTCAAGATATGAGGCAGACTTAACTGTATCTGTAGTATCCTTTATCTCTAGTTCGATGGGATAGATACGTTCGACACAGTCACCAAATTTTGTATTATTTAGTGAGAGAACATCATCTGTATAGCGGAACGTAAAGTTAAAGGATATTACTAACTGCTTATCTTTCTTCCTAAGAAGTTCCTGTATGAAGTCAGCCTCATAATAATAAAGAAACAAGTCGGCAAGAAGAGGGCACAATTGGTTCCCATGGGAATTCCGACAGTCTGTTGAAAAACACGTCCTCCAAACGTAACAAATATGTTGTCAATCAAGAAACAAGCATCTTGAAAATGTCAGTTTCAGAGAATTTTTTGTTTGAATCATAGTGATTCTTTACAAAGTAGGAGTTATCCCTCCCCAAGACAAGATACTTGTATCTACGTTCGCCATTCTTTTGAATGTAACAAAGTAATACCAACTCTTTCAATTTGTCTTTTAGTTTGGAATGGGGAATGCGTGTGTAAAGTGTAGAAAAGTCAAATGTTTTAATACTATTGCAAGATGAGAGAGTCTTAGATTGTTTGTACTCTAAAAGATCTCTGGAAGTTTTTAGTATCCACATCTGATTCACGCCACCTCTAGAATAGGCAGTTTCACAATAACTTTAGAGCCCGGTTTTAATTGCTGATAAAATAGATGTTAATAATTTACAAAAAGAGGTTTCGTGGAGCACTTGGAAGACCCAGCAATATACCGTTGTTTGTAAAGACACTTATGTAGTTTAGGTATCCAATACAGTGAAGGAAGATCCAGTTCTTCATCTTTGGTTGAAATTCCAAAGGAACATAGAACAGACCTATGATTATCCAGGATTTCCTCTTTGATAAGTGTCGTGAGGGTATATGTTGACTTTCCAAATGAATTGTAAATACCTAATTCATTTATCAAGCAGTTTATGTAGTGATATTTACACACAAAAACGATGTTGTTTGGGGCTTTATCTGCGGGGACAACAACATATTTGTCATGGAGGTAGGGCAAGTGTTTTGCAACATTTGGGTCTTTAAAAATTGACGTAGCGTGGGTATTGATAGACCCATTTAATTTCTTAATTCGGATTTGTATCAACGACCTCACAGCCTTAATCCATTCGAAAAGAGTATCTACGTTGTCTTTCTCGCGTTTAGCCCATTGCCTGGCATAATCCTCGTCTGAATCCATCAGTATTTTGAAGTTGTATTTCCAATTGATCGATTTAGGCTCACGATATTTTGGACCTTTTGATATCTGATCTATGATCGCACATACGTTTGTTTAGCCTTCCTTTCATTTTACCGACGTAAACCAATCCGCAAAGGTTACCCTCTAATCCGTAGACGACATTTATAGATTTACAATTCAGATCATCGTAATTTCTAGTAAAATAAGACTTTTTAGTTATATTGCTACTGAATTGAGCAGCTAAGATTATCGTAGGATACCTTCGATGTACAGTCTGAGATATATCATAAGACAGTCCTAAGACTGTCCTATAATTTGTCCTAAGATATATCTTAAGACAAATCTTAGGACACTTTCGATGACACGGCCCCAGGACGTTGTTTTTTCCGTTTGAATTGTAGCTGTTTATCTGGCATGGGTTTGAGCAATCTTAAAGAATCTTAATATAATTACTTAATTGAATCTGCGTTAATTGGACTCATTTGGACTGTTATATCATTGGCAATCATGTATGTACTACATATATTTATACATTATTACCATATGAATTATTAGCGTTTACTCGCTATACGTTTTTCTTTCATTTTTATAATGTTTTACTCTTAAAACACGTCAAATGCGAATTTCTTAAAAACCAAAGGTGTAAAACTCCCCAAAAGACGACACAATGTAATTGTTGAGTAACATGTATTTTTCTTGATAAAGACAGAAAATGGAAAGGTAAGTTTATCACGTGTTACTCCTGTCCTTCATGAAATGGTAAGAATAGATAAATTAGTATACGAATTCAACGTCTTGTTACGTCACACCCGATGTCCGCTCAAGAGATAAGAAAAACAACTGTTTAGAAATGTTCATGTAGATAAGTAAAGCATAAAGGCGTGCTTATATCATTTCTTTTTATCAATTATCAATGCACATCTATGTAATTGGACACAAGAACTTGAAGAAAAAAAACTACTATTTAACTTATATATTTCAAAATCTCTATCATAAATTTCATGTCTCATTTGCTTTAAATGTGTGCCCACAAATTTACTGTATGAAGGTAAAATATTAAATAAAAAAGAGCTACACAATCTAATTTAAGACGCCTGATTCAACATTTTTGTGTGTGCTTTTCGTAAAATATTGACCAGTGCATATCTACAAACAGAAAAGAAAATATACGGACCCGAAACACAACATGAGCGAGCAGAATTGGTCTCGTTCTCTCCCACATGGTTCACATTTGCACCTGCTTCAATTAATTTGTCTGCAACTTCAAACAAATTGAGTTTAATCGCTAAAATCAAAGGCGAATCTTCTCCCTCTTGAGCCAGATTAGAACTTGCACCAACCGAAAGTAACTTTAAAACCTCGTTTTGAATTTTGACTTGTTGAGAACACGGAAACTTTGTTCTTAAAAGTTTGTCTAAAGTTGATACGCCATGTCTTGACTCAATTTCATCCACGGAAATACCAGCCTGTATGAATAAATATAGCTGATCTGAAATGAGATTATAAATAACATTTTTTTTATTATCGTTGACCTATCTTCGAATTCGATTTTAGACAAGTAATGATCGTTTCCTTCATTTTCAATTGGTTTACTAAACATTTTAAGTATATTGTGTATATTTTGTAAAATAAATTTGAGTTTTCATATCGATGCTGTCATACGTTTTGTAACCGTAATTTACACGTATCATAATATCTGATATAGAGTTTAGCTCAATTTTGTTTCTGTTTTATTCGTCAACTAGAGTTTAAAACAGAAGTATCCAGTTGTATCTAACATCAAATATCAGTAGTAAACTAATTAAAAGATGTATTTATATAAATGACAATCTATTCTTTACCCTAAAAGAAGTATCCAAACTGTTATGTTTTATCCTCCTTAATGATTTTCCATTTTGAGTACGTTGGGGAATAAAATAATTTGAAAAATGATTTCTGGATGACCTACTCCATTACTGACTGTTTCAAATTGTATGCTTACTTCTTCCCATCTAGGTATCATGAATAACCCTCCAGCGTGTTAGCACATAAACCGAACTGTGTTTTAAGTTAAACGGAATTAATAGACTTGTATGCACAATGAATTAGAATAAAGTAAACAGGAACGTTACCTGCGTTATTACGTCAAAATGCAGGGAAATCATACGAAACACAATTTACAACATTTATCTATATATTATGTTTCTTTTAATATTAGAAGTAAATACAGTAAGTTGAGATAAACGTAGTTTCGAATGGACATGAAACTGAGGAAAATGTTGCGTGATTATTATACATTCTATAACATAGTATCTTATCAACGCATTTATACATATATTCTAGTGTATGAATACAAAAGCTTTGTCGACTATAAGAAAGAAAATGCCCTCTTTTATCTGAATATAATGTCAGATTTAATTTCAGCGTTACAAAAACGATAAATAATATACCGATTTTAGACGCAATGTTGTACATAATGTTATAGCCTCGACTATATTACTTCAAAATTTAAATTAAATTTTTAGGTTAGGTTTACATTTTTCCCAACAACAATGTGTTTGTAACTTATACATGATTAACATGACTTTCTTTTCACAGCTTGATGCAAATAAACAACAAAGATATTAGACTACAAATATCCAAAGCATAGTTTTGTTCAGTGAAAATCTGTAGCACGTAACAACATCTGGGTGTAACATTGAAAAATGATTACGGGAAAAAGAACAAAAGCAACTACTGTAAACGAACTCAGTGATTACTGTGCTAAAGGTGCAATAAAATGAACAAGTTTGAGCATTATGACTGACAAATCCATAGTCTTACATCCGCACTTTCTTGAAACTTAGGGGTAGCAAGTTGTAAATAAGCATCCAAACATAAAACAATACACAAATCTAGGTTTTTTTAGAAGGATATAAGGGATTTCTGCTCCACTATGAAATAGTAGAATAGTACAAATCTATGCAAGTAGAACAGAGACTTATTGCAAGCAGAGAAAACTGTCCATCTAAATCACTGCGAGACTTCATCAGATGACAGTACGAATAAAAATAGACTAACTAGAAGTAATAATTTAATTCAGCAAATATGATTTGTGATATAATACATTTTACTTACTGTAAGATTTGCAGCACTGTATTGCAGTTTTACCATCTCTTCCTTTTCTTGCGCCAGCCTTTATCAAAGCTATAAGGTCATTTCTCTTGGCATGGTTCTCAAATGCAATCATCAAAACTGAATTGCCGTCGTTCTCAGTGTCTGGGTTTGCTCCATGATTCAGAAAGTCGGGTATTAAAGATGGACAGTTCATTGCAGCCAAGCAGAAACAATCTATCCAACCAATTTTGGTAATTCGACCTTTAAATGAAACATTAGCACCCTTTTCCAATAGGATTTTTGCATTTTCTTTAAGCTTGTGTTTAAGAGCAAAAAATAGAGGCTGGTGACCATAAGGTGGATCTCCCCAGTGTTCATTCACATTGGCTCCATATTTAAGCAGAAGTTTTATCATTTCTGTGTGGGTTTCTCTCTCGGCTGAAAAATGAATGGGTCGAAGATGTCGTCCATGAAATCCAAGATTTACGTCTGCTCCACATTGACACAATATGTGTGCTGCTTCAAATTGGTTCTTCTTTACAAGTGTAAATAAAGCTGTACTTTTATTTGGTAAAACCTCGTCTATATCTAAACCCCCATTTTTTTTTAAACAATTAATAATATTGCTATTACCAGATATAGCCGCATAGTAAAATGAATTTTTGTAAACTTTTTTGTCAAAGTCCATTGTAAATGCTGATTTGAATGAACTGTCACTAACGGTTTGCAGTAAATAATCAACCATTTTCTCATTACCTTTTTCACATGCAATATGTAAAGTGTTCTTGCCAGAACCTGTTGTTTTCTGTACATTGGCACCTAAACCTACCAACATTATTAATAGATCAACAGATCCAAATTCTGCAGCATAATGAATTAATTCTTTTTTATCATAAGATCCTTTGAATTCTAAAACAACAGTCTTCTTTGTTGGATTGTCACATAATGATAGAAGAGTTTCAATTCTTTTTGAATTTACTGCTTTGTGTAACTCTCTTTCAAATGAATCGACGTCGTCCATTTTGAAAACAATCTCAATCTAAATTTCTGCGCAGGTTTCTCGACTGATATAACATATTCTGCTTAGGTTTACAGAGAGATTTGATCCGTTCAAATTTCACGATATACTGGATAACAAAAGAAAGGGTGCACTTTTTAAAATATTTATTGAATTGGATAAATACTGCATTATAACAATATTTGTACCGTTGTTTAAACAATAATGTCTCGGTATATTGATTTAAGGCCAGAATATTCAATCCGGAACTATTTTACAAAGCAATTTGTAACTTAGTATGTCATACTGTAACGTGTGTAAGTAATACTTGATTACTGTATACCAAACGTTCATTGACAAATATACCATGCATGTGTAGGTAATGGATATTAATGTGTTTAGGTTATGGGGGAAAATATTTTGAATCATCATTAATGCTTCGCTGATTTACTTGTTGTATAAAACAACACATTGACGTACATTTTGAAAAATCTAAGTTGTATTTGCCAAACCCTTTCGTAATTATGGGTCTTCAATTCTCTCCAACTCCGATCTTTATTTGACCTTTTTAACATTTTTATATTCGAGCGTCACAAATGAGTCCTTTCACTGTTCAATAAATGTTTGGACGAAAGGTAAGCATTTTCCGAAATAGATATAAGAAGATGTGGTATGAGTGCTAATGAGACAACTCTCCATCCAAGTCACAATTTATTAATCTCCATTATAGGTCAAAGTACGGTCTTCAACACGGAGCCTGGGCTCGCACCGAACAGCAAGCTATAAAGGGCTCCAAAAAAGACTAGTGTAAAACCATTCAAACGGGAAAACCAACGGTCTAATCTATATAAAAAAAAAACAAACGAGAAACGAGAAACACTTATGAACCACATCAACAAACGACAACTACTGAACATCAGATTCCTGACTTAGGACAGATGCGAACAATTGCAGCGGGTTTAAACGTTTTAATGGTACCAAACCTTCAACCTTATCTAAAACAATAGTATAACATCACAACATATGTTGGGCAATACTTTAGAAGATGCATAATTCTCATACGTCAACATATCTAAGAAGGAGTAATATGGATGATGACGTTTATGGAGCAGGAACTGATAACTTTACCAGAGCACCCGCTCACCCTAGTTCTTCATAAGATTCATGTCACATTTTGTTTCGTTTTCTGTGTGTTTGTTTTCCTCTATATTATTATATTTTTTAACCGTTGACTTTCTGTGTGTTATGTTGACGCCTTTGACCACGATATTGCCTACCTTTATTTGATAACTGCCGTTCGTATCGGCGTTTTACTTTTCCGCAAAATTGGCATTACTTTTCCGGGGAAAAAAGATGACGTTTCCGCGAAAAAAAGTATACTTTTCCGGAAATAAATACCTTACTTTTCCAGGAAAATAGTAACGATTCCGGAAAAAAATAAATTATTACTTTTCAGAGAAAATAATTAAGGAATACCTGTTGAACGAAAGCAAACTCTAAATAAAAATGAGTTAAATATTTATGTTTTTTTGGTCTGACGTTTGCGTCCGTCCGTCTATCTCGGTTCATGTTTAAGTTTTTGGTCAAGGTAGTTTTTGATGAAGTTGATGTACAATCGACGTGAAACTTAGTACACATGTTCTTTGTAATATGATCTTTTTAATTTAATGCCAAATTAGAATTTTAACTAAAATTTCAAGGTCCACTGAACATAGAAAATAAAAGTGCGATTTGGGCATCCGTGTACTATGGACACATCCTTGTTTCTTTATAAATTTGATCCATTTTCTCTATTTTTGGTATCTGTGTTGCCATTATTCTGTATTACATAAATTGAAATTTGATTTGGGTGCTAATGGTTCTTGGGATTGGTAAACTGAAAAAGATAATTGATGCAATGCAAGGAAAATTAATTACTGCTCGGTCAAAAAAATTGTTGGAGCCAGGAAACCTTTAAGTAGTAGAACCGCTTAAATTACGATGTATTAAAAGATTTTGTATAAAAATATAAAAAGAATAATTTATCTTACATATATTCAGATACTTATAATTTACTACCAGATAAATTTCCGGAAAAGTAATAAATACAAATTCTGGAAACGTATACTTTAAGTTTCCGGAAACGTAGTTTTGGAAGTTTGAAAAATTAGCGGAAACGCATTACGCCCTTTCGTATGCCCCTATAGAAGATAGAAAACAATCGATGAATGTTTATATAAATATTTTTTCTGTTTGCAATAGCATACTTACTGTACATGTTAATATGTTTTTAAAGGCCTACTAATCATTAAGATATTTTTTAACCAAAACACTTGTTAGTGCTGAATATATTGAATATTTGAAAATAATATGTGTTGCATGATTGTTTGTTTTCAATGACACAATGAAATACATTTTAATACATATCGGCTCTTTAGAGTGAAAACAAAATATAACCGGATGGATACTTATGAATTGTTTGTATTTATTGAAACGAATCAATACATATCGGCGTTTAACTGTTTCAAAAATCAAATGTCACTAATTAATATAAAAAGCGTTAAATGGTGTTTATGCTATTTATTAAAAGAATAAAAAAAAAAAAAAACTTACAGTCAATGTAATTTAGGGTATTTTTCATTTTTTTAATCTAAATACTAATTAGGGCGTTATGTTGCTCTAATATATTATTCAATTTAACGAGACATTCGCTTTTGAAATTATATGAACTATATATGAACAAGCTTATCAACAGAGACAAATTCAACTGGGGCGCATCCGATGCGCGCGTCACTGTTATCTCGGGAATAATATTATAATTTACCATAAAACATGTCAATTTTCTTAAGAGTCACTCCAAATTTATCTCAAAATAAGTTCATTAAAAAAATTTTCCCCGTGCTTAATAAATATTTTAATATATTCGAAATTGTGTCGTATGTATCAAGTACGAGTAGTCTGTGCATATATGAAACGTTTGAATGGACTGTACTTTGATTCAAAATATTTGAAGCCATCTAAAGCTCAACATAGGCGATAACGATTAAACGCTGTCTGTATATATGTCAGATTCTGGATGAATAAAATTCTGGAATCAAGCTTTAACAATAAATCTAAGTGAGTGATGCACCAATTAACACTTTGAATTGCAAAACAGGCGCCACCGGTTCTTAAAGATACAGTGTCGTGCATATTAAGGCATTATATATTTACGAAACCTGGCCAATCGTTTTAATGGTTGAAGGTTTGGTTTTGCAATTATTTTTGTTTGTGATATTCATATAGCATCCCAAGGCAAGTCCTACAAAGCTGGCCATTTTTTTTTCTTTTCCGGAATTTTAATCCATCTTAAGTCTCGATTGGAGAAATTGTGTTACAAGTGCAATTTTACAAATATAACGTAAATTAAATTTTCTAACAATCTAAGTTTAAGTATGTCGGGTTAATACAGAAGTTGGTCTCAGATTTGGAATGATATTTCTCCCGTGATGACTTTTCGATATTGGAAAACAATTTTTATGTGAACTGAGTCCATTGAGATTCAGAAAGTTTAAATAAAGATTCCTTGTACATGACAGAATTTCTTGCAAAAATATATATAAATGCTTCTTCTCAATATTCATCTTCTTTTAAATCCCAAATTTCTGATGAGTACATCAAAATAGGTTCTACCAGATCCGACAGTTTATCTGCAAATGTAAAAGGAATGTTTTACTAGTTTTTTTATACTCTAATACACCTTATCGCTATTTGTCCGCCATTACTGGACATCACAAAAGTTCCCGTAAAGTTTTGACGTCATAATAAAAAAATATCTGACGCCACAATGGAAAAGTGATTGTTGTATGACGTCAAAGTTCAAGCGGGACAGATTCTCGGGTCAAGAGGGACAGATTTCCAAATAGCGATAAGGTGTTTAAGAACTGAATAAAGCTTTTCGAACTTGATCCACTTATTTGTTTCTGGAGATACACGAATTACCGTAATGATTAAATACCAACATAATATATATATTTATATATGTATATATAATTATGTATCTTGAATCTCAACTTTATCATTACATACTTTCAATTAAAAAATAATATTACATTTAAGTCTTAATAAAAATCATAATTGTTCGTATTTTCAGACACAAGTAAAACATACGTATAAAGTCTTCTCCACAGTACCATATATATAACAATACAAATTGAACGTGAGCATTCATTATATAATACAAACAACATATATATTACTAGACTTGTAGGTACCATTGTAGGTGTTGAGAATCTCTATTTCCTTAGGAATTTATATAAAATTAATACATAATAAAACAATGGAAATTAGGATGTCTTTAATTTTATTATTCATATTATATAAGTAACACTCAGAAACGTGTCCATCCCCCCAAACGTGTCTGATTCTCCCAAACGTGTCCACATAACGTCACCGAACTGCAAAACATGTATAGGTGCTAAAGGGCGCCAAAACGTGTCCTTTTTAAGAACGCCCTATTGTGTCCATTTTTTTAAGAACGCCCAAACGTGTCCATATAAAGCCTAAACGTCTCCTTTATGTGAACGCTCAATCTTGTTCATGTTTTTAAATGCCCATTTAGTTATTATAAGTTAATTGTTTGCCTTTAATTGCAATAACATGTCCACCAATATTAAATATATAATGTTGTTCAATAACAAATTTGGTTATTGCTCTTTCAATGACGTATACTCCTTTTACTCTTTCATCTATTGTCCTATCCCCAAGTAAGACTAGAGAATAGAAATATGGTCACTTAGGTCTTCTTCCGACCGACAGTAAAACCCTTGCCAAAGTGGGGCGTCCGTTCTACTGTGCGGGGTGTAAAGTATGCAGCCACGTAAGGTCAGAATGGGTATGTTAAATCCGAAGCCTTGTGTAGGGAGAGATAGATCAACATATTGTATTTATTGTAAATATGTTCTCGTCTTAAATATGCATGAAATATTTGCAATCAGTTGATCCATTATTTGTGTCAGTCGATTATTACCTCTTTCACAATTAATTTAACTAAATGTGATAGTTAAAAAGATGATGCACATTTATTATCAGCTCTTCAAAGTATGTACTGGTATTAAGTTTTTAGTTTTAAAATATTTTTGGTTCGAGTATCACTAAATAGACATGAACAAGGGGAATAAATTTGCATGTATCATTAGCATCCCTGATACCAACCTTATAATTCATGATCGTTAAGTACCTGAAGACATAATAGCGCTAAAAGTTTTGAGACGTTAAGGCGATTTGAATTGGACACGTTTTGGCGAATAACAAATATCGGACACGTTTGGTGGATTCGAAATCGGACACGTTAGGGCGATTTGGGATTTTGAGGACATGTTTGGGCGGAATAGATACGTTTGGGGGAATCGGACACGTTTATGTGGAATTATTTAAGAAACATTGTTATAATCATTCTCTTGAAAATTCTATGCAAGTCGAATAATTTGTTTTCTTTCTTTTATTGTAAGAATAAGAAAATTTAATCAAACTTTACCAATTATTGCCATTTATTGCCATTTGTATGTTTGAATGATTGAATTGTGTATATATACTAGTAATATATATATTGTATTTTAATGTATGAATGTATGAATGTTTACTGTATACATGTATTTTGTTTGAGGGCCTCAATGAAAATTAGACTACTTCTAATTGAGTTACCCTCTTTAAATAAAGAATTTATTATTATTATTATTATTATATAGGGGAATCGGACACGTTTGGGGGGATGGACACGTTTGGGAGTGTTACATATATATATATACCAGTGTCATTCTCATAAATAATATAAAATATTTAATGATATTTTAAATAGATTCCTTCAAAGACATTGAAATACTGACTATCATGGCTATAGTTGTATTGAACAACATAGGTCAGTATTTTTGATATTTGACTTTTTTTCATAAATACTGACTCATGTAAAATATCTATGTTGAATGTTCATTATTGAAAGCTACAGATAGAGAATAAGATAGAGTTCACAAGTCTAGTCTTGATTTAACTCTGAACTGGTACACACTGTTGATTAGATTCTGGATGCCTAGTCTATTTGCAAAACAAACTGAAATTTAACCATGCATTTGCCGTACTGATTTATGAACGGTTAATTTCCAAATTACACATTAGCGACATATATATCTTTATTCTCATCACCAAATACATAGGTACAGAGAAGACATGTAATACAATACATTAAATACATAAACATGAATATACAATATATACAACAACAACAAAAACAAAAATAATTTATTCGCTTGTTTATAATTCGTATAAACTTAAATAAATTTATGAGATCTGTCCTATTTTTAGACGATATAATTTCAGGAAATAGTATAATATTTGGCCTTCTATTAAAATTTCGATTTATACATTTTTTTCTCTCATCTTTAAAATATTAATAATTGATAATAAATTAATCTCCAATATCTAGATTACATAAATTACTTTCTGTTTTCCCTTTCTATATTGTACCATCTTCCAAATTCGACTGGAGGTTTATGGTTACATATTCTAAATTTCATTTTGCAAAATTAATTTGATTTCAAATTATTTTTAAATAGTAATATTTCAATGCTTAAACATACTTACTGTTAGTAGTTTTCCTGTTATTAATTAATGATTGTTATAACAACACATATTGTATTTTTTTAGTAGGCATACTTGGTTAAATATATATTTATCAAATGTTGGTATAGGTCGAAGACACCATCGTGGCACCAAATCGCCTTGCACTATGACCGACGCGCTAGACCACTCGACCACCTAGGATTTACAATGATAAATCTTTCGGTGGTCGAATGTTACCTTTCCTCGTCAGTTTTTATCTACTGTCGTAACACAGTACATGATATATAAGGGATGAAGACGGAATTTTTACAGATCAGCTGAAGCATCTATCGTAGAGGATCTTACAAATTAATATAGGATGCAGTCACAGAACTAATCATATTATAAGTACGTCTGAACCAGTGACAACTCCACAACAGATTTTATCCATCGGATCACCAGTTATGGTGATACAAGGCTGAAAATACATTCTGTATATGAAATTCGTCTAATATAGTGGAATCACTGGTAGATTGATGCATGTCTGATAACAAATTGTTCAAGCATGTTCAGGACGAGAACAAATTTACAATGAACACAATAGGCAGGTCCTGATTTAGGGGCTAACCGAGATGAAGCGCAGGAAATTTGAAATGTCACTAGAAAATGAGTAAAGTGGATAGGGATAGACTTTTTTTCTAGCAATGGACCACTTACGACCCCCCCCCCCCCCCCCAAGAGTTTCTGCTACTCTTCATAACTATACAAAGGATATATGGACGAGACATGCTCCAAAGAGTAGCTGACACATTAATACTTAAGTAATGGAAAACTCAAGAATGATTATGAACAAATTAACAAAATAGGAGGTGAACAATTGTAATGCATATATTATAATAGTAAATATAAAATGCGATAAATGTACTTTCTGCAAAGAAGATACTGAAGATAATGAACACATATTTTTAACATGCCATTAAATAGCAGATCTCTGGACGAAAGACGAAGACAGACAACGACGACGACGACGACGACAGACGACGGACGCCAAGTGATGGCATAAGCTCACATTGGGCTCTTCGTGCCTGGTGAGCTGAAAAGGGAAAAATCACTTGTATACAAAAGGGAGATTAACCAGTACAGTACATGACAAACTGGCGACCTATAAGTCTTTTAAACACAAAATATAAACTTGGGTCTAGCTGTATTGTAGAGCGATTGTAGTTTATATCCCTTTCAATAAATTATGGTCAAACAGGGTTCATTCCTGGAAGATATATTTGTGAAAATGCTAGATTAATTAATGATATTTTATTGTATACGGAAGAAAACGACTTAACTGGTACTCTTCTCATTTTGATTTTGAAAATTGTACCTTTTTCAAGTAAACTTTAATAAAAAAAAAAAGATACTTAACATCATAAGTTCTGAGTAGTCCATCTGCACAAGTCTAAATATTCCTAAAAAATATATTATTGGATTGTGCCCAGGAGGTAGATATAGCTCTGACATCATGGGCCTAACTGGCATAAAGACTGTGTAGGTATCAGTGGTTATGATAGGTATACCTCAATCATAACCGACAGAACCTACATTTAGGATAGTACTAGACATCAAAGTTAAAACGTCGATTGATTGACTAGAAGTATTAGGATAGACTACCTGACTTTTACCGTTGTCGTAGCCACAGGGTAAGGTTGCGCCCCGTCTAGAAAACATAATTGCCTGTCACGGCTTGAAATGGAGTAGCAACATAAAATTACATATTGGCAAAGTTCAAAAACTTATTGCACACAATAATAACAAAAAAAAAAGCATTAAACAATGATTTTGGAATACCTACAATACTATCACACTACTCATAAAACAAAAACTTTTCTCTGTACATAGTGAAATAAAAACACTTCTTGCGCAGCAGGAAAAATGGATAATATAAAGACAGGGACGTTTTGTCCCCGAGGGTATCACCAGCCCAGTCAGTAGTCAGTACTTCGGTGATGACATGAATATCAATTATATGGTCATTTTTATAAATTTACTGTTTGCAAAAGTATGAATTATTCGAAATACTAAGGATTTTCTTAACCCAGGCATAGAATACCTTAGCCGTATTGGGCATAACTTTTTGAAATTTTGGGTCCTCAATGCTCTTCAATTTTGTACGTGTTTGGCTTTCTAACTATTTTGATCTGAGCGTCACTGATGAGTCTTATGTAGATGAAACGCGCGTCTCGCGTATTAATTTTTTTTCTAGGGTGTTTATTGGTAGAGGTAATATTTCAACTAAAATCCCACAGTAATTTTATATATTTTTCTTTTTAAAATGCATGCATATTTCAGAGCAAATACGATATTTTGTTTCATAAAATGTGAAAGTTTTATTCCTACAAAATAAGACAAACTTAAATCTACTTGCTTACCATTTTATTTTGTGCCGTAAAATCCCGTTCCACCTTAGAAATGGGTTTGGATCCAGCTAATACATTCAATTTGCTGCTTATACACGTATACTTAATATACCTGTCCAAATTCGGAGCCTGTTTTTTTTGTTTCCTTGTTATCGTGTCTGTTTTTCGGTTTTTTTTGTATAAAAATATTGCCATTGATTTATATCTTGTACAACACTGGTCAAGTTGATGTCATTTAGATCGCTTTGCTAAGACTCAACATTCAACGCCATGTTTATTGAAAAGTTCTCTCATTGGCAAGCATAGTTTACCAAATATTATATAATCATATCAGTCGCAGGATAATTCGATTATTATGAAATGCGGTTCCTTTAATCAACATACGTAATAAATCTCAAAACTTTACACTGTTTTTTGCTAACTTATGTTTGTTGCTTATTATTCAGAAATTTAACAGTGTTTTGGGATTTTTTGCTTAAAGTTAACTTTTTAAGCATGAGTCCCTTTTCAAAAGTCTCCCAACTACTACAGTGGAGATCACTTCTAACCTCTCATTAAATCTGTCAGAATCTGTCAAGAGAACTGTTCTAGGACAGTATGTAGAACTGTCAGCCTGACACCTTTTAGACAGTTCTAACTAGAACAGTTCTAACCTAGAACTGATTTGGTCAGTTCTACCTAGAACTGATTTGGACAGTTCTACCTAGAACTGATCCTGACAGTTCTACCCTAGAACAGTTTTAGACAGTTCTACCTAGAGGTATCTTTGGTCAGTTCTACTTCTAGAACAGTTTTACGACTAGAACAGTTCTACGGTTAGAATTGATTTATAAATTCTACGAATAGAATTGATTTATAAATTCTACGGCTAGAATTGATTTATAAGTTTTAAGAACTCTTTGTCTTAAATATAAGGCTTCGGCAAAAAATCGATTTATATAGAGTTTTGCTATATTGCCGGTCTTATCTCAGATTTTTAATCAAGACAACATGTTTAACCCCGCCATATTCTGCATGAATGTGCCTGTTCCAAGTCAGGAGCCTGTAATTCAGTGATTTTCTTTTGTTGATAGGTTACATAAATTATATGTTTTTCGTTCATTTTTTGTACATAAATTAGGCCGTTAGTTTTATCATTTGAATTGTTTTACATTTGGCATTCCGGGAGTCAGGATGACTCGTATAACAAAATTATTTGACCTCATTAACCAAATGTAATAACTTGTTTCCCAATCCACTATTATAAATAAATATGTTTTTAAATTAAACTTAAACTGACCATATTTGCTCTTTATCATGTAAATCTATATACATGTAGCCGCACACTGCAGAAATACAGTTATATTTTTAGGCAAGGATGGATTGTACAAATTACAGCAATTATATTGGAAAACAATGACTTCAAATTTTGTTTGCATCAATTTATAGTACCAGCATGTCCTCTTTTTATTCAAAATATTGAATCGTAAACAAATATGATATCTGTTTACGAGTAGTTTTCATACCTTGGACGGACCCGTTTCACAAAAAATCTTTTGACCGCATCAACCTAAACTGACATTATTTGCTCTTTTTTCTGCAAATCTGCACAGTAATTCAGTTATAATTTTAGGTCAAGAGGGATTGTAATATACAAGTTACAGCAATATTGGAAAACAATGACCACAAAATTTTGTTTGCATAAATTTAAAGTGCCAGCATGTCCTCTTTTTATTCAAAATATTGAATCGTAAACAAATATCAGTAGTTTTCATACCTCAGACTGACTCGTGTAATAAAATCTTTTGACCGCATCAACCAAAACTGACCATATTTGCTTTTTTTATGTAAATCTATGTAGCTGCACAGTAATTCAGTTATAATTTTAGGTCAAGAGGGACTGTAGTATACAAATAACCGCAATATTGGAAATCAATGACCGAATCAACCAAATTGACCATATTTGCACTTTATTATGTAAATCTTAATAGCCGCAAAGTAAATCACCTATATTTTTATATCAGGATGGATTGTATAATACAAATGACAGCAATATTGGAAAACACTGACTACAAAGTTATGCTCGCATCAGTTTATAGTGCCAGCATCATGGCAGCATGTCCTCTTCTTATTCAAAATTTTGAATCGTAAACTAATTTCAGTAATTTTGATATCGCAGACTGACTCGTATAACAAAATTATTTGTCCGCATCAACCAAAACTGACCATATTTGACAGCATCAACCAAAACTGACCATATGTGACAGCATCAACTAAAACTGACCATATTTGCACTTTATTATGTAAATCTTAATATATATAGCCGCAAAGTAAATCACTTATAGTTACATATCACGATGGATTGTATAATTCAAATAACAGCAATATTGGAACACTGACTACAAAAAAAAATCCACATCAATTTAGAGTACCAGCATGTCTTCTTTTTATTCAAAATATTGAATCGTAAACAAATTTCAGTACTTTCGATATATCAGACTGAGTCGTTTCAACAAAAGTATTTGACCGCATGAACCAAAACTGAACATGTTTACACTTTATCATGTAAATATATACATGTATGGCCTCATTGTAAACCAATAATATTTCTATGTCAGGACGGATCGTATGATAAAGATGATACCAACTTTGGAACACAATGGCTACCATGACTACAAAAGTTTGTCCACATCAATTTAGAGTGCCATTATTTCCTCTCTGTACATGCTGTATCCATAATAATGAACCGTCACTAAAGTCGGTGGTTCGTGATGGTTTGTTGTTTTAAACAAAACTATTTAACGGCATCATCCAACACTCACATGACTCTGGGAACAGTATATATGTTCCTGCATGACTGATTCATATACTTTAAAATGAAAAGTACATGTATGAGAAGTTTTCTTCTTGGAATAGTATACTGTTAATATATTTTGAAGAAGGCAAAGAAGAATGATTGATTTTGTGTGTAGCCTATTTTCGTCCAGGGGCAAATGTTTCATTCATGTTCAGATCGAGTATATTTTTCTGACGTCCCAGACTTCCAGATATCATTTATAATCGTTATGGATAAGTCTGTCTAAATTGACGAGATGGTGCAAATGTACATACTTATACAACACGTATTTCATTAATATCCCATAATTCATCCACTGTACAATTTTCGTTTGAACATTTGTCAAAAAAGAATCTTAAATCATGAATGTAAATCCAAGGCAAACAAGGTAAACTACGATTAAAATTCCATGAATTAAATGCAGAGTTATATTTAGGAAGAGACTGTTAAAAACGGGGAACGAAGTAAGGTAAACCCATGATGTTTATATGCAATCATATAAAAATATTTCTCCGATGAGTTGGACAACCTTTCGATCCGCTTCGATATTTGTAACGTTACATGTAACGTTTGATCAGTAAAAATATAGAAAATCTGCTATTATACATTAAAGTAATTGGAACTGATTTTTTTTTTCTAAATTCTAAGATGCCCTTACTGCAGTGACGTCATTTAGAACTGTTCTACAGTCCTGACTGATTTAGTCAGTTCTGCTGACAGTTCTACGGTTAGAACTGATTTGGACAGTTCTACCTAGAACAGTTTTAGACAGTTCTACCCTAGAACTGATCCTGACAGTTCTATCTAGAACTGATCCTGACAGTCTACCTAGAACTAATTTAGTCAGTTCTACCTAGAACTGATTCTGACAGTTCTACTTAGAACAGTTCTAGGGTAGAACTGTTCTAGGTAGAACTGTTCTAGGACAGTTTAGAACAGTTCTATGACAGATTATTCTGACAGTTTTAATGAGAGGTTAGAAGTGATCTCCACTGTACATCATATGTGAACTTAAGTATGGGGGAAATTTTGTTCGCTATGTTAAAGAAATCTTCTACTTGCTCTATTTTGCAAGTGAAGACCACAAAACCGTCATCTCTATATTGACAGTGTAATTTGATGTTTTCTTACCATTTGAACTTATCTAAGATATTTATTAATAGGACAGACATATGCAGATATGTGCATGATGGTGAAAATATACCACCTATGGAGGCGGCGCTCCTATAACTTGTTTGACATTCCATTAAACTCAAATTTATTGTTTCTTAGAATTAATTAAACAAATGCAGTCTAATCTTTTTTTGTTGATAACGTTGGAACGTGTGTACATGAATAAGAAAAAAATGCAGTTTTATTACTTTATAGTAGTTACGATATAATCCATTCATCAGCGCTTTATTGTATGATGTTGGAATCCGGTGAGACACAAAATGTCACGTGACCGTTTACAGTATTTTTTACCTTCATAATTTGTCATCAAAAGGCTATTAGGATTATCGTTTTCGCCTAATGCGTAGAACATTATGTATGGTTTTTTTAATAAAACAAAAAAGAAAGATATTCGAGGGCACCATTTGAATAACAAGCCAAACAGAATGCCACTAATGATCTGCATTTGAAGTCAAATTTGCCGGCTAAAAGCTAAAATAAACAAGAAAATGCACCATACGACTTTCTGACGACCAATCTTAAATTCAAGTAAAATCAGTTTTCTGGGACTGTGCCTTTTTTTTAGCCGTATACTATGAAGTGAAATTAAACTCTTTTAATATTTAACTTTTTCAGTCACCGTACTAATGAAAGAATATTCAATCCCAACAAGAGGAAGACTTACTTACATTACGGTTTTGTCGACCAAGAAGATCAGATGGGCGTACATTTCAAGGCTGAACATTATCCAAGTTCGAACACTAGATTTTAAAATAATTCATAGCGAAAATGTATAGAGAGATAGCTGAGAAAATTAAATTCATTTATTTCTATTATTTCGCCGTTATGACAATGAAACAAACTTTAAAGCGCCTGCTGGACATTAGATTTCAATTGCATAGAAGTATACAAGTATGCATTAAACTCTTTAAGGAAATTATTTCCGGCTTATGAAAAACCGGGTCGTACAAATTTACAAATCTGATGCCTTCCATTTTGACAAATGAAATTGAAAATGGAAATGGGGAATGTGTCAAAGAGACAACAACCCGACCAAAGAGCAGACAACAGCCAAAGGCCACCAATGGGTCTTTCAATGCAACGGGAAACTCCCGCACCCGGAGGCGTGCTTCAGCTGGCCCCTTAACAAAAATGTATACCAGTTCAGTGATAATGGACGTCATACTAAACTCCGAAATATACACAAGAAGCTGATTCAGAAATTAAAAATCATACAAGACTAACAATGGCCAGAGGCCCCTGACTTAGGACTTCTTTTTAACTGAGTTATACTGTGCGTATTGCTATGTGTTTCTTTTTTCTACATTGGTTAGAAGTATAGGGGGGGTTGAGATTTCACTAAACATGTTTAACCTCGCCGCATTTTTGCTCCTGTCTGGCCTTTGTTAGTCTTGTATGTTTTTTTTATTTTAGTTCATTTATGTTTTGGAGTTTAGTGTGAAACCATTCTCACTGAACTAGTACACAATTTTTTTAGGGGCCAGCTGAGGACCACCTATGGGTGCAGGAATTTCTCGCTGCATTGAAGACCAATTGGTGGCCTTTGGTCGGGTTGTTGTCAGCTCTTTGGTCGGGTTGTTGTCTGCTCTTTGGTCGGGTTGTTGTCTCTGATATATTCCCAATTTCCATTCTCAACTTTGTTAAATAGTTACAACTAAAAGTAGGTCGATCGGAATGAACGACGGGAAGTTTCGACACCCACTATAAGAAGATGCAATGTCAGATAGGTGCATAAATTTGACCTTTTAACAGAACAGTTTTGGACCCTTGAAATAAGTATTGGAATTTTAAAGGAGTTCATCGGTTCTTAAACCGTTACACTCGTTCAACATTTAACATCCTGATTACATCTCACTACAAACCAGTAAATGTCTAAAATTGCCTTTATCTGTACTCGACTGTACTGATTTTTTCTCGACCAGTCTGAATTAGTCTGACATTTACTTGATAATAATCGACTGTAGTCTAAACCATTCTTAACAGTCTGACCTTGTACTCGACCTTTACTCGACCAGCACTTAACCATTTTATACGCGTCTGAACCATGTTCGACCTAGTCTGACCCATACTCAACCAAGTCTGAACCATACTCGACCTAGTCTGAACCATACCCGACCTAGTCTGAACCATGTTCGATCTAGTCTGAACCATGTTCGATCTAGTCTGAACCATACCAGACCTAGTCTGAACCATGTTCGATCAAGTCTGAACCATACTCGACCAAGTCTGAACCATACTCGACCTAGTCTGAACCATACTAGACCTAGTCTGAACAATACTCGACCTAGTCTGAACCATGTTCGACCTAGTCTCAACCATACTCAACCTAGCCTGAACCATACTCTACCTAGTCTGAACCATACTCGACCAAGTCTGAACCATACTAGACCTAGTATGAACCATGTTCGACGTAGTCTGAACCATGCTCGACCTAGTCTCAACCATACTCGACCTAGTCTCAACTATACTCAACCTAGTCTGAACCATACTCGACCTAGTCTGAACCATACTCGACCAAGTCTTAACCAACCTAGACCTTTTTTTGTATTTATCTTTTGTATTTCATCATTTTAGGAATTGTTTTTAGCAACAGCTATTTCCCCTGGCTAGAAACTTGAACAACAATTTGAAATTAAAAATTTATTCAATATAGCAGTGAAACCAAAATATCACAGTAAACATAATATTACTTCGAAAACATATTCATCAACACTAAGTCTTATATATATATATATATATATATATCACCTTTAAAATAAAAAAAAAAAAACAAGCTGATCAAATAATTTCAAAACTGAATTGTGACTAATATTTTCAATGTTATTCAAATGTTTCAGATATATTTTATGTAGGCCTAGTATAGAAAAGTTGAGTTTAGTAAATAATGCAGTGAACATTTTTATTTTTATTAAAATAAATATGAAATAGTTTATTAAGCTACTTTATAATAAATTTAAAACATGACACCTTTGTTTTGTAAAACCAAGAATTTAATATAATCACGATAATTAAACTTCCATAGCAATTCTTGATAACCTTTTAAACAGGGAAATTAATGTATTCCAAAGTTGCAGTAAAGATTTAATTCAGAAAAATTAAAATAACTTTTGTAAAAGTTAAAGACATGACATACAAGAAGCACATAATAAGTTTGAATTACCTCAGTATATGTGTGTTTTACAAATAAAAAAACCTATTTTTCCTATAAACTCGTGTATTACTTATCTAGTGATTTCAAAACGCTCTGCGATTTTTAAAAGTTTTACAGGATGTTGCAGTTTTGATAAAATGAATTTAGGATTTAAGACCAGGTGTGATTTTTTTAATGAGTTTGCCCCAAGCAGGAGGACGGTTATAATATTACTCTATATTTTACCACTAATCAGAAGAACAATTTTATTCATTTCTTATTTTTTTATCCCTTATTGATATATATTATCAGATGTATTATTGTCCTTGGTATTATATATAATATATTCCAAATTATAAAAAAATAATAGATACATTTCAGTGATTTTGTTGGCTGTTGTTACATCATTAAAAAGTTAATTATATAACTATTGTATGTAACCATGAAACTTATGTAGTTTTTATTTAGAAATTTTGGAAAATTAAGTTTGAAAAAAAACACATGCCAAACAAGAAGCACCTTAATAAGGTTGTATTACCCTCAGTATAATAAGTGCGATTTTTAGGTTAAAAAAAGTGTGTTTTTTTCAAGGTATTATATATCTTTATTCTGTCAAACCTTTGCAATTACAATGGTTTACAGACACTACATGACATCAATAAATACAGACATACATGAATCACGGGTAGTAACCTCGTCATATCGAGAAGCGTTTAGTACAGTGATTTTGTCATAGTTTGGTTAAGATGAACATGGTTGTGTTAAGTTACTTCCCCGAACGATTGCCTCAGTTCTAATCAAACGATCAAATAAAAAGCAAATAAGATGCTTAAATTCGCATTGTTAGTCAAACGATCTACATTGGAATTTTTGTTTTCAAGAAACTAACGCAGAATAAGCAAACTATCGAAATTGCTATGGTTTGGTTAAGTTATGACATGGTTCGGTTAAGTGTCTAGAAATTCGTCATGGTTTTGATCAAGTTTGTCATGGTTTAGATCCAAATTAATATATATATGTGTTTCAGCTCAATATTGATAGTTTGTTTAAAAACGCTTGTAATTAAACGAAGTTACACAATTTACCAACTGACTAAGAAGAAACTAAATTAGATGCTGTAATTGGCAAAGCGTACATTAAACAATTTAACTGTTCGTGACTTGTCTTTGTATGCAAATCGTACTACTACGAGTGTCTTGTAAAAGAATTAGGAATAAATGAGCACTCATGTAATCCCACATACAAAAACATCATTTGACAAGGATGAGATTTTGGTGATTCACAAGTCCTTAATAGCTTCAATGAATATTACTTTGAGCAGCAAATCGGAGGACTTACCTTGTTTTATTGGATACCTAAGCTTGACAAAATTACATACAAACAGCTGTACATTGCCAGCTCATCTGCATGTTCGACGAAAGAATTGTCCATTAGATTGACAAAGATTCTTTCCGCAATGAAAGAGGGTTTTCAGGAATACCGTGAAACTGTTTACTCGCGTAGTGGTATTTTTTTCATTGTTATTAATAAATGTAATGTCAGTATTACAAATCTAATCTTGAATCAATCCTAATCCTATCTTATTTTTGGGAAATATTTTTACATATTCAAATGTGACGTCATTTTGTGTGGTTTTTTTTTTTAGAATTTCAAATGTGACGTCACTTTGTGCGTTGAGGCTTTGGCTAACTCGGCTGTGTATTTTTATGTGTTGGATTAAGTTGTTTTATGTAATGTATCCGTTTTTATTCTGTAGTTAGTCCCCACTTCGGTTTTATCATGTATATCTATTATATAGTCATTTTATAAAATTTACTGTTTGCAAAATTATAAATTATTCTAAATAATAAGGAAGTTCTTGTCCCAGGCAGAAAACCCTTGCCGTGTTAGGCGCAACTTTTTTGGAAGTTTCGGTCCTCGGTGCTCTTCAGCTTTGTACTTGTTTTGGCTTTCAAACTTTTTTCATCTGAGCGTCACTGGTTGGTCTTGTGTGGACGAGACGCACGTCTGGCGTATTGGATTTTAAGCCTAGTACCTTTTGTAAGCTATTATTCGTGTGTTTCTTTGTCCTATATGTTCTCCCATTTATTTGTATTGTGGTCCTGTCATGTGATGTTGTCGTTTTGGTGTTGTGTTTGACGTTGCCATAAAAGCGGGAGGTTTGGCATGCCACAAAACCAGGTTCAACCCACCATTTTTTTCTTAAAATGTCCTGTACCAAGTCAGGAAAATGGCCATTGTTATATTATAGTTCGTTTCTGTGTGTGTTACATTTTAATGATGTGTTTTTGTTGTGTCGTTGTTCTCCTCTTATATTTGATGCGTTTCCCTCAGTTTTAGTTTGTAACCCGGATTTGTTTTATCTCTATCGATTTATGAGTTTCGAACAGCGGTATACTACTGTTGCTTTTATTAATCATATATCGATTTTAAAAAACTCTTAAAGAACTTCTGAATAAATGTAAATCGTTTACTTTTTCAACCCTGTGTACCACCATTCCCTATGTGTAATTGAAAAATCGTCTAAAAGAAATAATTTAAATCTACAATGCCTTTCAACATAAAAATGGTAGCGCACGCTATACATTTATTACTTTTGGATACCTTACCGCATATTTTGTTAATAGTGAACAAAAAAATAAAACATGCTTCACATAGGAACAAGTGACCAGTATGCTGGAGTTTCTTATTGACAAAATATTTGTTGAATTTGGAGGTAGACTTTGTCACCAAATTGTCGGTATTTCTATTGGAGCGAACTGTGCGGCAGCGACCTCATCTTATCTTCATATTAGTCGGGGTTCCTTCAGACATTTGTTAAAAACAAGAAGATCAAAAAAGCCAGATCATTTAATTTCAACATTCATATATATTGTTCTTTCCATTAACAATCCAGACTTTTCTGATTGAATTCCATTAATATATCCCTCGGAACTAGAAATTAAAGGAACATCAGAAACGGCTTCCTCTGCCTCATTTTTAGACTTATACCTCGAATTTGACACGAACGGTCATCTTAGTACCAAAATCTATGACAAACGAGACGATTTTAATTTTAAAATTATCAGTTTCTCCAACCTTAGTAGCAATATACCAACTTCTCCTGCATATGGGATATACATTTGCCAACTCATTCGATATTCAAGAGCTTGCAGATGCTACTCAGACTTTGTAAACCGTCACCAGTGTCTGAGCAGAAAGTTGATGAACCAGTGCTATGTCAAAGAACGTCTCGTCCTTTTTCCAAAAAAGTTCATCGGAAGACCTTGTGGGTAAATATTCCTTTTCAACTTCACAAATGATAAACGATGGTCTTTAAGTATAGATTCTAAGCACTGACGTTGTTTGTCACCTTAATGACGTGTTATGGTACTCTTTTATTTGTCTTTGTAAATTATTACTTTAACCGTTTAGTCTATTTTTGGCCCAATCCATTTGACGTGGCTCGGTACTTATATATCCCGTCATTGTGTTATTGTGCTATGGTTAATTTTTGTATTCTTGTCTTTCGTTTTTGCTTATGTGCTTTGTCTATATGCCTTTTTGTTTTTCTTTGTTGAAATATTTGTTTTGTTTTTATAGTGACTAAGATTATAACACAATGTTGCCTGCTGTACCTTTATGCGACTGTCATACATGTGAGAGGTAAAGCTGGCTATAAAACCAGGTTTAATCCACCATTTTCTACAGAAAAAAATGTCTGTACCAAGTCAGGAATATGACAGTTGTTCTCCATTCGTTTGATGTGTTTCAGTTTTTGATTTTGCCATTTGATTAGGGACTTTCCGTTTAGAATTTTCCTCGAAGTCCCGTACTTTTGTTATTTTGCTTTTATAATTCAATAGTCACTGCTTTTTTAAAATATCTTTTGAGATAATAATTACAAAAACAGAAAGCGCTGCTTCTGGTTCACATAGATTATGTTCTCCGTATGTCCATGATTGACTCTGTCGATGATATCGTGAGCGGCATCACTTATAAAATTTGTAAAAACGTCTACTTCAATTTGCAAAACGTATCAGCTAGTCAAAAAGTAATTTCTGTTCTACTATTTTTCTACTAAACTATATATCTGTTGTTTTATTTTGAACCAGTCTATGATGAATAAAAGGAGATGTGGGGTTATACGCCCATGCTATAGTATCCCAACTACAAAACTAACCAAACGATATCAAGAGGACACAATAAGTCTTCAACCATTCACGAAACAAATAGTTAACGCGTGACATGGATAACAGTTAAAACTTATTTGTTTTATAAACTACTAGTAAAATTAAAAAAAAAAAAATACACACAAGTTCAGAATTTAAATATATGAAAAATCACAATTCAGAATTAGAAGGAAGCCGATTTAATGTCCACTTTTATCAATTATTATTACTAACGAATAAAAATGATTATGTTTTTGTAATATTGTATAATACATTGGTTTTCTCATTTAATTTTTTTTTTACATATAATTTTGTCGGAGCCTTTTATAGCTTGATAAAAGGTATGGATTTTGTTCATTGTTGAAGGCCGTACGACGACATATAGTTGTTTACATCTAAGTCATTTTGGTCTCGGATGGATAGTTATTTCATTGGCAATCAGACCGCATGTACTTGATATATATAATACTAAATTGAATGTGCGTATATATGTCCTTTTGTATTCCAAATAAAACGATTTAAAAAAGAGTATTTCAATATATATAATGTCTGTTTATTTTGATCGTTACTCTTCCTTCATTCACGAATAGAATCACATAACTGAACCATGTTCAACATGAAATAAACCATGACACGAATGAACCAAACCATGACACCAAATATTCTGTAATCTCAAATTGTGTGCACTAGGGGCTGTTTTTCGGGAAAATTGACGGCAGTTTTATATCATAACAAAATATGTGATGTAGCAGACAGTAAGTAAACTACTTTTCTTTATGCATTAGAAACTTTTAAATTTTGACATACGCAAGCATTATTCTGTGTTAAATTAATAATTATATGATACAAATTTTGATGTACTAACATATTAGCTATAAACAAAGATACTTACCAGCTTGAATTTGTTGTCATTAGTTCCTTTAACAAACTATTCGTATGTTTATATTTTGACACTGTTTGTCATCAAAAACACTTAACACAACCATGTTCATTTTAACCAAACTATGACAAAATCACTGTACTAAACGCTTCTCGATATGACGAGGTTACTACCCGTGTGAATACACAGAGCAAAATATGTACATCATTTACAATTATACTGTCACAACAGTTAGTACTTATTTAGCTAGGAGGGCACACATGGGAATTTATAAATCTAATTAAAGTAAACATCTTAAAAGACTTTCTCAATTTAGATTTTTTGTTAAATTCATAATTTTCTTTAACATTAATATATTTGGACGATTTACATATTTTTTTATCAATACATGTGTTTCTTTTTACTGACATCTCTTTGCACTTTATAATATAATGTAACTCATCTCCAAGATCTTTTGAGTTACACAATTTACAAGTTCGTCTATCCCTCAGAATATTTGTCCATATTCCTATCTCAATGGGTAATTTATGATTGATGGTTCTAAATTTGCATAAAGTGTAAATATCACGAAATTCTAAAATATCAAAATAGTTCTCCCAAACGCATCCTTAAAACTTCGATAATTTAATGTCTTCGAACATGCTTGCACATTTGAAAACCATGTTTGTTGAAACTGATCTTGGAGTGATGTTCTGAATGTTTTTTTTTTTAACCAAATGTCACTAATACCTGTTTGAGTCAATAATTATCATAATGATAAAATATAAAATTATAATATAACTTAACTTCAAATGCACAGACTTTTTCGTAATTGTATGAAATAATTCGTTATTTAAATTTTGCGGTAATGGAAAGTTTTATAATGTTTAAAAATAACTTATTTCTCATCAAAAATACACTTCCGGAAAATCAAATTATTTCCTTTCGATTTGATTTCAAAACAGTATTCGGCCATATAAGAACGCCATTTGAGGAATTTACCTTATCTTCTTATTTTCATAAGAGACGATGCAACACATGGATGATCTGACGTTCGGTGAAAAGCTAAAAATAGCAGTTAATACGGATGATGTCGACGAACTTCTCCGTGTATGCTGTGATAGTTCAGATAGGAAGAACATTTTAGAATTTAAAAACGATAATGGACATTGTTTATTACATCTTGTTGTCGGTTTTGGTACCGTTGACCTTATGCGAACTTTGATTGACCTAGGTGCTGGTGTAACTGAGGACTACTGCAATCATAAAACCATTTTACAAACTGCCTGTTGCCAAGGTAACACAGAGGTTGTAAGGTTTTTATTACAAAATGACAAGAACTTGAAGAACGACGCAACAAGAATTGAATTCAATAACGATAAATGCCTTTACTATTATGCTGCAAGATCGGGGAACATTGAAACAATCCAAAGTTTACAGCATAATGGTCATTTGGATATTAACCAAATTTTCCCAAAAGGAAGTACTGCATTATTGAAGCTTGTGAAAAAGAATGACTGCAAGGGCATTGAGACCTTGTGTCTAAGTGGAGCTGATGTAAATATAGGGACTATCAACAAAACTATGTATGACCCTGGATATAAAGCAATCCATCTTGTTTCAGAAGGTATCAAGAACGGTGCTGAAATGATCCAGATACTCTTGAAATATGGTGCAAATGTAAATGAACCATTTATAAGATCTAAGCTTAACCAGCAACCTCTTTTTATGGCGATTAAAGTGGGGCATGTAGGTAATGCTAAAGTGCTGTTAGAGCATGGTGCTGATATATCATTTAAGGGGAAATCTTCTAAAGAAACAATTGGGTGTTTTTGTCTAGCGATAAAAAAATGTCCATCACTAGTTTCAGAATTAATCAAACGTGGTGCAAACCTGTACGAGAGGCACAACAAAAAGTCAGTTCTGATGATTGCTTTAGACAGTGACGCAGGAAGTGAGGCTATTGAGGCTTTAGTTAAAGCTGGTGCAAATGTAAAGTTTGGAAGAGACGGAAAAACTGTTATACAATGTTGTACACGTTATGGTAAGTTCTTTTATTGATACATCGATATTCCACACATTAAACTAAAACTAGATTTATTTAAACGCAATATGTTTTCTCTCGTGTGATTGAACCGAACAATACCCACAAGGAAAGTTGAATGCACAAAAAGTATTTTTTTTATTTTAATGAATAAATTATACTTTATATATGTTTATTTCTGTCACAGAAAAAGCTATGTCATCCGAAAAATGTTGAAGATGAAATGTTTAATTCACTTATTATGTCAGTCACAAAAGAAAAGCAACTTATCGAGTTAATTAATATGTTTATAAAATTTTAAATTGCATATACATTTACCAACAACAAACATGACAAATATTATTTAACAATCATGCCATTTCCGGGTGAAGATGTGGTATAATTGCCAATGAGACAACTCTCCATCACAAACCAAATGACACAGGAGTTACCAAATATTGGTCAATGAACGAAGTACAAATATTATATACAGCAACAAACGACAACCACTGAAATAGTATACAGGCTCCTGACTTGGGACAGTTACATACATAATGTGGCGGGGTTTAACATGTTAGCGGGTGCCTAACCACAGACAGGACAACGTATTAACAAACTATAAAAATCAGTTGAAAGGGGTTTAACTCAACAAGCACTCATCTCAAATGATTCGACATAGTACAATAATGTGACACATTGACTGAGTTGTCTACATGTGTATATTGTAGGTCTAGGTGTCTCAACAAACGGTCCGAGTTGTCGTTTTCGTTTTGAAGTTCACAAAAGAGTACCTGTGAAACAGAGGCAATTTACATACATTTGTTCGCCATAACTAAACAATTAAAGAAATTTTACACAAGAAAAAAAAAATCTCATACTATTCATTGCTATTTGAAAAATTTTATTGATTTTTTTATTGTAATAAATTTCTACCTATTTAATGTAGTATTACCATGACTACATGTAGCAACGAAAATAATATCGTATAGATAACTAAGACGCGACTAGGGGTTGAGTATAAATTGAGAAACAATAATCTACTAGAATAAATATTGTTAAAATATTTTTATCGTTCCCTTTTACCCGAATGTTACCTACTGAATAAGACATATATATATCACAAGGTTAAAACTTTGTACTTATATGAGCGACATGACAGGTGCCACATGTTTTTGTTGGGGTTCGTGTTGCTCAGTCTTTAGTTTTCTATGTTGTGTTCTCTGAACTGATTTTTGTTTGTTGTTCCTTCTTTTTAGCCGTTACGTTGTCAGTTTATTTTCGACTTATAAGTTTCAATCTCTTTTACTACATTTTAAAAGCGAGACATGGCGATACTACACCCCCTCGTCGTCATTGTCGTCGGCGGCGGCGGTGTACCACAAATATTCACTCTCTGGTTGGAGTTTTGGAAATTTTAATAACTTTCTTAAAACATCCTGGGTTTCTACCAACTTGGACAGAAGCTTGTTTATGATCATAGGATAGTATCCAGAAGTAAATTTTGTAAAAATAAAATCCTGTTTATCCGTATTTTAATTATAAATGGACTTAGTTTTTCTGCCAGTTTAAAATATAGTTTGATAAAACAGTATTTATTTCAGACCAACTAAAGTCATTCCTTAATGCTGGAATATCTGTGGAGAATATCGAGTCTATACACAAAATATCTACAGTAGGATTGGCTCTGAAAACCGTAATTAGTAGTTTCTCCGGTTATAGTGGAAGTTCAAACCTGGATGGGCTATCTGAATTTTTAATTAATAATGAGATATCAGAGCTGGTTGAAAATGAAGTTGTTGATTTGATTTCAAACGGTGCCGATCCAGATATGTTAACTAAGGAACATGAGATACCATTGATTATGGCTATCGAAAAGCGAATGAAAGGTGTCTTCAAAACTTTAATAGATGCAGGTGCCAACACAAATAAACTGGGGAAAGACGGTAATTCGGCCATCCATTTGTGCTGCATAGGTTAGTTACTGTGTACATCTTTTTTTTGAAACTTCTAAACAACAGCAGAGATCGTTGCGCATGCGTGACATAGCAGGACGTCCCTTCTCTGACAGCTCAAATTTTGCCGATATTCAATCGTTTTGCAACCTAGTATGCACCTACTAATGTGCACAATTGAACTTTACTAAAATCTGTGTTCTGTAAACTCACTAAACATTCAAAACGTGTGAAATCTGAACATACCTGGAAAATTTTCTTGGTAACAAAGGACGCGCACCAACTCACTTCCTATCCTACTTCCGGCATGACTTCCAATTTCCGGGAAAACAACAACAAAGTGTGGTCACTTGCCACTATTGCTGGTATACTTCTTATCACTCTGCAAAGCCCAAGTAAGATTGAAATATTATGTGCAGAAAACTCATCGATCATCACAAACAACAGTGTATATTGTAAGTCAAACATTACATCAGACTATAGAACATATGCCCCCGAAGCATTTATGAACCTCAGACACTCTATACAACGGGTTAATTCTCGCCATCTCATGTATTTAAGCTACATCCTACTACTATTGTCATCAGACACAGAACTTAACCCAGGTCCACCTAAATACCCATGCCAAATCTGTAGTAAAGCTGTCACCTGGAAACAGCGAGCAGTAGCATGTGACAACTGTAACTTGTGGTACCATGCTAAATGTATGGATATGAACACTATTGTTTATAAAGCTCTAGAGTCATCAAACTCATCTTGGTCATGCTGTAACTGTGGCATCCCAAACTTCTCTAGTACCCTGTTTGACACTAGCATTGACACTTCGAATATCTCGTCTAGCCTCAGTAACACATCAATCGACAACACAAACATGAGCGCTCCACTGCATACTTCTAGTCCTTCAAAAAGCAAACAAAAGAGCAACTTACCTCTCAATTCCAACATAAAGTTTGTAGCAATAAACTGTCAAAGCATTAATGCTAAAAAACATAGTTTCTGGAACTTCTTATACACTTGTAACCCAGACATCATATCCGCAAATGAAACTTGGCTAAAACCAACCATTCATAATAGCGAAATACTACCTGATGAATCTGACCTTGAAATTTTCCGCAAAGACCGGAAAGATGGCTACGGTGGCGTCATGCTTGCGATCAAATCAAACATTATCAGCAATGCTATTGAAATACCAAACACAGAATGTGAAGTCATTGCTCGTAAGATTGACTGTGACTCCAACAAATCCTTAATAGTCATTTCAGCTTATCGTCCTCCTAACAGTGGCATTGAATATGCCATGTCTCTGTGTTCCATCATCCGAGACATTTGTTTTAAATATAACAACTCGACCATCTGGATCGGAGGTGATCTCAACCTACCTGATATCAACTGGTCGTCAAACACCATCACATGTAACCAGTACCGCAAAGACATCAATGACACCTTCTTGTCTTTAGAGAACGATCTTGGGCTTATACAATCGGTTCAATTTCCAACAAGAGGTCCAAACATTCTGGACTTATTCCTGACCAACAGACCATCGCTCATAAATAGATGTGAGCCAGTACCTGGAATAAGCGACCATGAAATCGTTTTCATAGACTCCAGTATAGCCGTCATGAGACAGAAACCGATCAAAAGAATAATCCAAATGTGGAAGAAAGCAGATATAACCTCCCTCAAAGACGATGCAAAGTTGTTGGCTTCAGAATTTACCAACAAATTAAACGTACAGTCCGACATTAACACCTTGTGGAATAACTTTAAAGATAACTGACTCACTATAATAGATAAAAATGTACCATCTAAATCTACACCTACAAGGATATCACAACCATGGATAACCAAGGAACTCCGCTCGATGTCTCGACGAAAACAAAAGATCCACAATAGGGCCAAGAAGTCGGGTAAAACAAAGGATTGGAAAAAGTACAAGAACATCAAAAAACTACACCAGAGAAAATGTAGAGAGACATATAACCAATACATTAACAACATGATATGCAATGATGATTCCAGCCCAAAATTGTTCTGGAATTATATTAAGAACAAGAAAAATGACCGCTGTGGGGTGGCTCCACTAAAGCGGAATGGACTCTGCTTTAGTGACAGTGAAATCAAAGCTAACATCTTGAACTCACAATTTTCTTCGGTCTTCACAACAGAGGACATGTCCAACCTGCCAAACTTAGGACAAAGCTCAACCCCAGACATCAAATCCATCTATGTCAATCCTACCGGGGTCGTCAAACTCCTACAAAAGCTAAACCCACATAAAGCTACTGGCCCAGACAGCATTTCAGCACGCTTCTTGAAAGAGACGGCAAAAGAAATAGCGCCTGCCCTAACTCTGATATTCCAGGCCTCGATTGACTAGGGCTAAATTCCATCTGACTGGAAAACAGCTACAGTCGCTCCAGTATTCAAAAAAGGAGACAGAAGCCAAGCTTCCAACTATAGGCCTATCTCCTTAACTTCCATCTGTTGCAAAATTAACGAGCACATTATCCATGGTAGCATTCTTACTCACTTAGAGCACTATAACATTCTGGCTGAAGAACAACATGGCTTCCGTAAACGAAGATCCTGTGAGACACAGCTCGCATTAACTATCCACGACCTTGCTAAAGACCTCGATGCTGGCGAACAAATAGATGGGATACTTCTCGACTTTTCCAAAGCATTCGACAAGGTTCCTCACCAACGTCTTCTCCTAAAACTCAACCACTATGGTGTCCGAGGAAGTATCCTCAAATGGATTGAAGACTTCCTGTCGGATAGAACCCAGAAAGTTGTTCTAGAAGGTAAATCGTCCTCAGTAGACCCTGTCACATCCGGTGTTCCGCAAGGTACTGTCCTAGGGCCTCTTCTTTTTCTCGCCTACATCAATGACATGCCTAGCTGCGCAAAATCACAGACTAGACTCTTCGCAGATGACTGCCTCATGTACCGTAGGATTAGATCTACTGACGACGCATCACTCCTACAAAAAGACCTCGACTGCCTCATCGATTGGGAGCAAAAATGGCAGATGCTGTTTAACCCAGACAAATGCGAAGTAATCTCTGTCACAAAGAAGCGGAACCCAATCCATCATGACTACCTTATCCATGGTCATACCTTTCTTCATGTCGACTCAGCAAAATATTTAGGCCTTAACATATCAAAAAATTTATCTTGGAACACCCACACAGATGCCGTCACTAAGAAGACAAACAACACCCTGACTTTCCTAAGAAGAAACATCGGACATTGCCCACCAAAAGCCAAAGAACGAGCATTTAACATTTTCGTCAGACCAACTGTAGAGTACGCCACAAGTGCATGGGACCCCACACAAAACGGAACATCAACAAACTTGAAATAGTACAACGCAGAGGGGCCAGATTTGTTTCTAATGACTACCAACAAACAAGCAGTGTTAGTACCATGCTCAACAACCTTGGATGGGAAACCCTACAATCTCGAAGAACCAAAGTTAAAACCATCTTACTATACAAGATAGTCAACCACCTCGTAGACATCCCAACAGAACCATACCTCATACCAACAGGTGTTTCCATTCGAGGACACAACACCAGATACCTCCAACCACACTGTCGAACCCTAGTATACCAACATTCCTTCTTCCCGAGTGCCATCAGAATTTGGAACACCTGCCACAGCCACTAGTCAGTTTGCCAACCCTCGATGGGTTCAAACAGGCACTGGCTACCTCCACCGTCTCCTAAATTGTAATTATTGGTTTTTAACTGTAAATACTCTTTTTTCAACTGTATATAGAGGAGGACTGTACTGCTATGGTACGTATGCGTCAGTGTGAATATACTCAAAATGAGTCCTACACTTAACCAGAAGAAGAAGAAGAAGAGCAACATAACATAATTGCATATGGAATGGGTACCCAATTATTTCTCCTAAATATTCATTTCAATTTCATCATAATTGAGGGCGAATTGTTTATTTCCTATATTTGGCGCATATTTCAACTTCTTTCTAACCCAAAGGCTTGTATCCCCTTCATGGTTTCTTGAAGAAATATTGAAGGATCATGAACAGCATTCAAGAGAACAATACTGTTTCGAGAATAGATACGATAATTATTCATTTCCTGATTAAATTGTAAATGAAATTTGAACCATGTGTTCTAACAATCATCTACATATACATGCCAGAATCACACAACTAAGAATAAAATATCTTTCTATATGTACTAGTAACGGTTTTACATGTCAATCCTTTCAGACAAACATTTTATTTTCGTAGTAACCATATGATTGTACATAAATATCGTTCCTTAAACATCTAAGTAAGTACATTCCATACAACGTCAATTGTGTTCATTCACTTGCACACGATTACGTATGTTTTTTTGTTACCTTTCGGTAAATGAATGGGACAATTTGTTTCGTTTTCTGGCACGTTATTTTGGAATGAACAAACGCTTAGCTTCTGTATGTTCGTTTTATAGCATGAAAACAAAAGGGAAATGTGCAATCCATGATAAATTATCATTATTTTAAAATCCTTATTACATGTTACTACGACATTCTCAGGACGATGACCTAGGATATAATTGTATCTCACCAACAAGAAAGAAAGTTAAACGTGGTTCACGTATTCATCCGTATACAAGTGGCACATGTGTATATTGTTTCATAATCCGGTATATGATAATTGTGTTGCTGCATAAAAAACATTACAAAATGATTTAAAAATATCAAAAGATAATATTTCGACCTCACTGTTTGAAAATCAGGCGACGACACAGCATTACAAAAATATTTAATTCTTTTTACGTTTTTAGAAACATTGTACATTTCATTGTCGGTTGCATTGCCTGTCAATTCACGTGCATTCTAAGGTTGTTGTTGTTTTTGAATCTTTCGGCCAATGAAATGGGATGCTACAATTCGTTTTTTTTTTTTTTTGTGATACGCCATAATGTTATCACTGCATTATATAATTATCAAACGCTTAATCTACAAAAAAACAAAACAACGATTAGGTTGCACCCACACAAATCCTAGAGCGACTGTTTAAACAGTAATAACCTGCATGGTTTGATGGTTGTTTAATGTCCAAGAGATCAATAAAGTATTCACTTATATTCCATACTGTTTGATCACGCTCGGCGATTTTATAGGAGATTTTAGAATTGTTACAAGAATTAAACAATTTACAATGACCTCGTAAAAATATCATTAAGATCACCTTTTACTGTATTATAAAATAAAGATTTAGTATAAAGGTTGTCAGAATGATATCCAGTAGAATATCTAGACGAGCCACGTATGAATATTATTTTGGAGGGGTTTTGTCACGCAGTGTTTTATCGGACATTATTATCGAATGTGAATACGGGTTATTACAATAGCTTGAGGATTTGTTACTAAAACAACAGCTTTTATTTTTACATTTAGAATATAGCAACGTGCTCTCGGCCAATAGAATTGTAGGATTTGATGTCTCTTAATTGTGAAGAATGAATGTAAATCATGTTCTTAGTAAGGGATTATCCTACTATTTGGGTCTTTTTACAGTTCAAAACAAAGAGTTTTCATAAATGAGTTACAACTGCCCCGAAACACGTTTACCAGATTGAAGGGATTTATCACAGTGATTGAAACTGACTAAAAGTTGAATAGTAAAACAAACCAAAAAATCTGGATGTCATACATAAAAAATCTGGATATCATACTAAACTCCGAAATATATAACATTAAAAATCATACAAGATTAACAAATGCCATAGGCTCCTGACTTGGGACAGGCGCAATAATGCGGCGGTGTTACACATGTTTTTTTGAGATCTCAACCCTCCCCTATACCTCTAGGCAATTCATAAAAAAAACACAGCAATACGCACAGTAAAACTCAGTTTAAAAGAAGTCCGAGTCCGATGTCAGAATAGGTAACAATTAAAGAAACTAAACAAAATGACAATGATACATAAATTATCAAAGAACTACTAGCAGTTACTGACATGCCAGCTCCAGACTACAATCTAACTGATAGAAAGATTATGTCTTCATAATATGAATGTCAAGCACAACCCCTCTCGTTCGGGGTTTAGTATCATACCATCATAAAATATAAGAACAAAAACCGTAATCATGCCAACAACTGGTTGTAGAATACATGTGATTATTTCGGACTCAAAGACACTATAAGAGAATCAATATTAAAGCCAAAATATGCCTGCTATCTTTAATGACCTGACAACAGTATCGTAGCTATATCCCTTTAACAGCATATTTTAGCTGACAATTTTGAATTAAAAAATTAAAAATAAAATTACTAGTTTTGTGTAGGTTTAAAAAATCAAGGTGTAGTTTTATCCTGTCATTTTTTTTGTACAAACTCTTAATACTAATAGGACCTGACTTTCAGTAGCACAATCTTTAAAAAGAGAAAAAAAACCGGTATTCATATAACGGGGAAATATTGGAATAAAAAAAATATGAGACTTAGTTGAAACATATATTTTTAAACTAGGGTACTATTGAATGAAACTAATATCATATCTTGTCTCTTTGACATCCGGAACTTTATTGGCTATAACAGTATTTCAAACCTTTCAGTAAGAGAAAATTTGTTCGAAACTTCTAGTATATAAGATTAGATTACGGCTTCAAAAAGTTTTTTACGAACGGCTACTAACAATTATACACTGACATCAAAGACACCAGGCTTATAATTGTGTACACCAATCGCATTTCGTCTACGAAAGATTTATAAAAGACTCTCGAATCAAAGCAGTTAAAAGGGCAAGCAAATTTCAATTTGGTGAGCATTGAGTACCGAAAATTTCGAAAGTTTTCAACAAATACAGCGAATGTTATATATTCTTAAGGGTAGAAAATCCTTAGTATATCGATCTGTTCTAACTTTTGTAAACCGTCTCTTTAATTATCAATGTAACCATACATGTATCAATGATAATTCACGTTGTGCTACACTTAAGCTTGCTTTAAGCGTTGAAAAAAATCAAAAAACAATCATGTTAATGCATATTCATATTTTTTCTTTCTTTCAGAGTCAAACTGGAAGTCTTTGGAATTAATGTTGGAAGTTGATTCAGACCTAAATAAAGCTAACGCAAAAGGACACTTCCCTCTAGAGCTTGCTATTCAAGCAGGACAGGGTCCAAACTCTTACATATTCGAAAACAACAAAACTAATGTGTCGAAAGATCTGATAAAAAAAATGCTAGACAAAGGAGCAAATCCGAACCTAACTCCAAGTGGTAAAAACTCGCCTTTAATATTGGCTATACAGAAAAGATTTGATAGCATTGTAGAAGTATTACTCGAATCCGGTGCTGTGACATCTCATATTGGTGAAAACAAATCTACTGCCTTTGCATATTGTTTGAGTACTGGTGAGTTTGTGTTTATATTATTCATGGTGGTGGTGGTGAGTGTTCTAGATGAAGGTAAATACCGAATAGCGTATCAGACACAATACATGATGTTTTCTCTTTTAATAGCAGTGTATCGATACCGCTCGTAGACTGCTAGTCCCGAAGAATACCACCAGCTCAGTAGTTAGTGCCTCAGTACAATTATGATTCATAACTAAGCTATTCTAAATTCTTAAGAAATCTTAAGAATCTCATATTAGGACATACCAAGGCAAAGTCGTATGACACAAGTATATATACATCCTTAGCGTTCACAATTTCGGTTTTTAGTATTCCTAATGAAGAAAGGCTTTTCAGACGTATTAAATGTAAGAGAGTTAATTTTATTTTACAGTAATTTCATGTATACAATGAATGACGGTTTGATATTTGTATTTATATTGCATCTAAACCATAAATCTCAATCCTAAAGAATTTTTTATGTGGTTATACATGTATGCATAGTTTAACATCATCCTAGAGACGAAGATCAAAATCTGCTAAACAATATTTCGAGCCTAAATGAAAAGTTTCTTTCTTAATTTTTAGGTCTCGAAAACTACATAAAAGCACTTATTGAAAACGGACTTCCTTTGAACGAGCCCAATTCTACAGGACAGTATCCTCTTGAAATGTTGATCTATGGATGTATCGACTGTAGTTTATTTCTTCTAATAATATTGTCCAATGGAGCCAACCCAAATATCGTCACAACATGGGGGGAATCAATCTTAACAATGGCTGTTAAATCACAATTGCATGATCTATGCATAGCGCTGATAGAAGCAGGGGCTGATGTCAACAAGAAAGACGTAGATGGATTTACTGCTTTCGATATTTTCACAAGTAAGCTCCATATCTATTTTTGAAAGCAAATAATTTCAATAGGAGTACGGTATTTCTAAAGTTTAGGAATGAAAGTGTGAACGACGAATAGTATAACGTATAATTTACTGATTGTTATTTCCTATTTTTCGCCTTGATATTCATTTTCGTATGCTTTAAATCTCTTGATCTTTGGAAATCTGATGTTCCGATAAGTCAATACACTATAATTGTTTTCTTTAAACTGCAATCTAAAAATGGCGTTGATGAAATCAGTCTGGTGAACGAGTGCGACAGATTTAAAATTTGAATAAACAATTTAATTAAAAAAAAATAAGAACAAGAACAATAATTCCTGTTAAATTTTTGTATGTGAAATGTGAAGAAATTAGTTTATATAGAACAAGGAGATGTGGTATGATTGCCAATGAGATAACTATCAATCAGAATGCGAATGACGTTCAACTTGGTATTATACAATTATGACTATTGCAGGAGGTCGATACTAGGATATATCGACCTTATACAATGGCTATAATTTATGTATTATTATTGCCAGTATGCCTGAAAAAGAGAAGTAATACATTTGGTTGGGTATTGTTGTCACTCAAAGTATTGAGGTTATTTTTATATATCTATGTTAAGATATTTTAAAAATTTTCCAAATTCACTTTCTATACGCCGTTTTCAGTCCAGTCCTCCTTTGAAAATGCAGTTGAACATGGGATTTGTTCTGAAAGAATCAAAATAGTTAGATAATACAAAATAATAAAAGCAATAAAACGTCACCCTACGATCTTCAAGAATGAGAAAACCTACACCGTATAGTCAGCTATAACAGACCCCCACATAGAAAATGTGAAACAATTCGAACGAAAAATTTAACGGCCTTATTTATACCAATACATTTTACGAAAAACGAATATGACGGACATGAACCTACGACTACCGCTGAATGTTGGTTACTACGGTAGCCTTTTAGGGCATTGCCAATTTACTTTTTCCATTTTGATATATTAAGTTAACAGATTATCATTTTGATATAACAGATTTTCAATTTGATATAACAAATTATTAACTTTATTTAACAGATTATCAATTTGATATACCAGTTAATGATAATTTGATATAACAAAATGTAAATTTGTTGTTTTCCCTCTTCTTTATTTGACATCAAGGATATATAAGTATAACAAATTACAAAAAACTGTGATAACGAATTTAATTCGTAATTACGAATTAAAAACTATGTTATAACGATTTTCAACAATTCGTTATCTCAAATTAAATCTGTTATAACGAATTATACAATTCGGGATAACGATTTAAATTCGTGATTTCGAATTCAAGTTATATTTTTGGAAGGTCCTAAATGGGCTTCCGTAGTTAAGAGATATAGACCTAAATGATTGTTTGCATTGTTCATGATCCGCGATCCCTAACCTATAAATACACCGTTATCAAGCTGCTCAGATTATACACGTGATCTTTTCGACAGAAATTAAAACTCCATAATCCTTCCTAACCTCGCACGTGTGTCTTTATTTTTAATTTTTTTTTTTCAAAATCAAATATAGGTATAATAAAAAATTCACGCCAGACTTTTTAAGAAGGGGAAGCATTTGTTTATCCTTGCATGTTCCTATATATGTTCCTAGAAACACCAATATTTCAATAGAACTATTCATTTCGTTCTGTCTTGATAACATAAATTGATCAAAGAAGCCACCTTTTTCTTTCTTATATTCGTTTGTTCATGGAAGTATTATATATATTATATGTTCATGTGTTCGTCCTAAGACACTAAGTCTCATGTACGAAATAGAAACATTACAAAGTAGTCCCCAAAACTGCCTCAAATAAAGGAAAAAGGGGAGGAGGGTGGGTTATAGAAATATTAAACCTGTTAATGGAGTTTTGAATATGCATTTGATATTTGTCACTGGACATCAGATAAACAATCGATCATTACAAAAAATGCGCCAGTTTGGGTAACGCAATCTTTCAATTAATCATTATTATGATTAAATCATACTATTGGAATGGAAATTCAAAATTTGTTATATCAAATTAATGATTTGTTAAATCAAATCTATAATTTGATATATCATTTGGATAATCAGTTAACATTTCGTTCGTGTACGTAACGTATGGGTGTAGTGGCCCATAGTATATATGATATTTGCGGGCATTTTCCCAAAAGACTAATTATTACCGTATCACCATGGTGATACTGTCTGATTAGTCAGAGGCAGGACGTCTGGAATGTGGTAAATCTGTTAACGGTATCTCATGGGTTATAAATAACATAAAATGGCTGCATCTCAGTTGCTTCCGGGCTGCTTCTGGGGGAAGTGAAGGATATATTAACGTCTGATTGGCTATTATTGAGTTGTATGCATTATATGTCAACGCGTCCGTAAATGGGGTCGGATAAAAATCATGATAGTAGGTCATAGGTAGAAAACTATAATGAAGTGTTCAATTGCTATCATAATTTTATCCAAATTTAGTTCACGAAGCCCTGTCAATTTGAGCAAATAATATCATTCTGTGATGATGGAATTTATGTTATCTTGAAATTTTGTTGCAATTTGGTAAAAAGGTGTGTATTTATGGATTATTAATGCTCTTTCAAAAACAAAACAATAATACATCTAATCTTCACTTTATTGTACGTATTGAAAATATTTTGCTATATTTCTTCATAAACTATAATTTTAAATAGTAAATACACAAAACGTGTGATCTATGATTAAAAATGTTATCCTCATATTTTTCATTGCGTGGACATACTGATTAGAAAATATTCATATCACGGAATTTACCGTATTGATACGAAGATGTCCTTCGTTTCCCGCACATTCACCGCTTCATTGATTTCTGATGTAAACAAAACAGGCCGAAAAAACAGCTGATTAGAAGAATAGAAAACAAACAAGGCGAGTAATATGGTTGCGTGTGTGCAAGGAAGCAAACACCAAGCATCACGGTTTAGTTATGGGCAAGGGTTTCAGTGCACTATAGTTTGTTTGATGACCCCTCTAGCTGGACGTCTACGACTATAGTCTAGATGAAATTAAAAAAAAGCACAATGAGCAATTTGAATTAATATGCCTGAAAACCCAAGATACTTGCAACACAGCGAGGTCCCAAATGATGTTCGCATGTAGGGTATACAGTTTAATGTACTCGTACATGATGATTTATTCTTTGGAGTCGTTGAACGCCCCAGGCGGATTCAAAAGGAGGGGGGCTGGGGGGCGCCCCTCCCTTTGGTTGATTATATATGGAAGCAAGTTAACTCGTACCATTGCAAACTCGTACAACTAAAAGTCAACTCGTACCAACGTTAACTGATACCACTGCGAAGTCATACCATTCCGAACTCGTACCACTGCAAACTCGTACCATTAAAAAATATATACAATATATAGATATAAGAAGAGGTGGTATGAGTGCCAATGAGACAACTCTCCATCCAAGTCAAAATTTATAAAAGTAAACCATTATAGGTCACAGTACGGTCTTCATGTGAATGTTTTATGATTTTTTTTGTAATCTTTATAATAAAAAGTTGTATTTCTTGAATTTCTACGAACTCCTTGAATTAATACATGCTGAAACTACAAAGGTCCCACTGCAAGTAAAACTGGTTGGAGAGGGCAAGTTGAAAAGGTGCCAACGCAAGAAGGTCCGTGCTGTGGGCAAAGTACACATCTCAGACTATCACAACTGCAGAACTTCTTAAACAGACTATGGGTTTAAATGGCCCTGCACCAACAACAGAAGGCAACAACCAGTGAACATAGACAGTGCTCAGACATTGAGAATTAGTGCTTTAGTTATGTTTTATTTCTTATTTACATGTAACAATAGTGCCAGTTAACTGTTTGAAAACATATTACTTTAATGCTATGTGAAAGACATTTTTATACCCCCGATTCAAAAAAGTGGGGGTATACTGTTTTACCTCTGTCTGTCCATCCGTTCCATGAATATTTTTCATCGCATCTTTCTCAGGAACTACATCTTAAGGATTTCTGAAATTTTGTTTCAGGGTTTATATAAGTCAGCTATACCGTGTGATGCGTTTTCAGATTCATCACTCAACAACTTCCTGTTTACCGAACACTTACATATTTTTACACTATTAAAATTATCCAGTTGGTCATTGTGATTTCAAATGATATACTTTTTACAGACTTAAGAGGTATTGAGTGAAATTTAAATATTTATTCATCATTTAACACCATTTGAATGCATTTAAATAAGCTGGTACAAGTTTTTAATGGTACGAATTTACCGTGGTACGAGTTAGCAGTGGTAAGAGTTTGTTTTTAGTGGTACAAGTTGACATTGGTACGAGTTTGCAATGGTATGAGATAACTATAATTCTTGTAAAGGCCCCCCCCCCCCCCCCCCCCTTTATGAAAAGTTCTGGATCTGCCACTGTACACAGTGGCGCTCAGCAGTCATTGTTAATTGATATATCAATGCAACAGCACTGAGAACTGCATTTGATATACTTAGTAGATAAATCCAATTCTAATTTGTTCACATTACAATGTATCAGGTCTTACAATAAGTATGTTTCGTCGTGATGATAATTACTATTTGCTTTGATTCACATGCTCGAGATAATCGAGGTTTCCCATTTTCAGATGGTGCTGCTATTTTGCTAACATTTTCAAATCTGAATGAGCTGATACTATATGTATATTCATCAAAATACAATGGTGCTGAGTTTAATCTATCGGCTGTATTTGTATAAGTATTTGTAATATGTGAAATTGGCAGATCGAACTGACTATGTAAAGGCTCTAGTTTATGACTTGGATACGTTAACAATGATGGTTGTTGATAAGGAAATCCAGATCCAGGATGTTAATCCAAAACCGAACAGGTATTTTACGTATATATATTAGAATTCATCCTCCTGAACATAGTACCCATATATAATAACCATACACCTAATCGCTTTATGGAATTCTGTCCCAGCTGACCTGAGAATCTGTCCTGCTTCAACCATTGACATAATACAACAATCACTTTTCCATTGTGGCATCAGATATTTTGTATTATGACGTCAAAATTTTACGTGAACCTTTGTGATGGACAGTAATTGCAGACAAATAGCAGTAAGTAGGATTCAAAGCAATCTTTAATAAATCAACTCTAATGAAATATTCTTATATATATATAGATGATCACATGACATCATGAACATAGACGTTGCTTTAGTGCCGAAAATAAATTTTTCAAATGCATCTATTGAAAATAAATTATTGCATGCCTTTCATAAGTTCTGCTTTGGACATAAATGTAACTGAATAACAATGCCTAATATAATGGAAGCATACATTAAGGTAAATTTCTTTATTTTTCACATAGCATCTGACAGCATTGAATGATACGATATGAATCAGCAGATTTATCGTTGTTTTAGAAATTCAACGAGAAGTTATATATTTTACTTAGTTGGGTGGATAACATAACATTTATCTTGTCATTATAATATAAAAAAAGAAGATGTGGTATGATTGCCAATGAGACAATTCTCCAAAAATGACCAAAATGACACAACTATAGGTCACCTTATGACCTTCAACAATGAACAAAGCCCTGGGATACTGCATAGTCAGCTATAAAAGGCCCTGTAATAATGTAAAACAATTCAAATGAGAAAACCAACGGCATAATCTATGTTTGCTCAGCATTCATCATGAAAACGATCACATTACAAATCATTTTAGGAAAGCACTGTGTAAGCAGACATGTCAGGAGGCAACAAGTTTGTAGGCTCACTGTATATTGTCTGAACAAGTTCATTTCTTGTCAACTTCATAATTATTTCAAACATTTTAATAGATGTCATCCAAATTTGGTCTATTTCTTTTAGCTTAATATTCTTGCTTTTTCAAAGTCATGTTCATTTATTTTTCAACCACGCCCAGAAATATGCGGTTACCTTTAATTTCAGAAAAGGATTTAGGGAAAGGCGATCTGGGTCCCCCTTTTAAAACCTACATTTAATGTTAATGCAGACATATTACTTGTTCCAAACCAAACCTTGTCAAGTTTGGGGCCCCCGGGTACCCCTTCTTTCTATAATTCATCCTACATCTACTTTTGAATTTGTTGCTTATTTGTTATTTAGTCTATGAATATCTGTCTATATATTGACAATGAAACCAAATCTTCATGGTCCCACAAAAATGTTGAAAATGTGTACATTTAATTTTTTTTTGTAGCTTCTCTCATATGATAGCAGAACCTTTTTGGTCACTATTCTGTGTTGCGTCTATATATTAATTGTAACACTTTAAAGTGACTGAACAGGTAAAACAAATACTTCTCAAGAAACAGAAAAAGAAGACTTAACTTGGAACAGCACCAGACTATATATGAATAAAAACTCAGATCAGAATAGCATGGATGATATATTTATACATTTTGTACATCATTGTGAATCAGCAAGGAAAGCTATTATTATTAATAGTGCATTTTTTAAAAGTTTATTGGGTTTTTTATTCATATTCTGTTCGAATTTTCACACAATCTGTCAAAAAGGCAAAACTAACTTTACTGAAACTTTCAAGTGTTTCATTCACCAAAACGCTCTTGCCATTCTACCAAAAAAATATCATGCATGATTTTGTGAATGAAAGGGGAAATAAGATCCTAACACAGCGCACCCAAGCATGTCAATTGCGAACTGGCCCAATAATTTATATATCACGACCAGTCAACTGATACTGACATTTTCAGAGAGTACACATCAAAGGAAAAATGCACAAATTACCGATAAATTGTTAAATATGATATCATAGAATTAAATATGTTTTATTACAAAAAAATGTGTTCTCAATCTTGTCGATAGATATGACAGAATGTCATATCAGTACCAAAGACAACTCTCCATCCAAGTCACAATTTGTAAAAGTAAACCATTATAGGTTGAAGTACGGTCTTCAACATGAAGCCTTGGTTGACACCAAACAGCAAGCTATATAGTCCATATCAATCATGACAATAAACATAAACAAACAAAACAACTATCGCTTACTAATAATCCTGACTATATGTATTACATGAACTTGTTGCCATCAGAAATGAAAATATAAATATTCCAACTAACAAAAGCATATGCTTTCACATGCAACCAAATATAAAGTACTAAATGATAATACAAATATGAAGCTCTCATCTATAGAACTTACAAAAAAATGTCAAGATTACAAAACGCAACAAAATAATAAAAAATATAAGAATCCTGGCAGCTGACAACAAGTTCTAGAAAATTATTTGCAATTAATATTTCATTTCAAATCCATTACCACAAAAAATCTTCTTACAGTTATACTACATCTGGAAATTAGTAATAACAACACTTAACCTGTACCTTCAAAACTAATTGCTTCTTCTAAGACAAAAGCCAGATGAGATATTCATCACTTGAAGTGCTCCAGCTAGAAATAGAAAGGGTGCCAGTGAAGGGCAGGGCACTTTTTTATGATAGGAAAAGGCACTTCTCATTTCTTTTGTTTACGTTTCTATGTGTATCACGAGTTCACTTTTTTTCTTTTTACTGTATATGTTGTTAATAAAGATGCATATGTTGTACTGTTACACCACTGTCCCAGGTTATGTATGTGCCTGTCCCAAGTCAGGAGCCTGTAATTCAGTGGTTGTCGTTTGTTTATGTGTTACATATTTGTTTTTCGTTCATTTTTGGTACATAAATTAGGCCGTTAGTTTTCTTGTTTGAATTGTTTTACATTGTCATTTGGGGGCCTTTTATAGCTGACTGTGCTGTATGGGCTTTGCTTATTGTTGAAGGCCGTACGGTAACCTATAGTTGTTAATTTCTGTGTCATTTGGTCTCTTGTGAAGAGTTGTCTCATTGGCAATCATACCACGTCTTCTTTTTTATATAAGTTGTTGTTTTGATTATTTATTCTATAAAATTTGCATTAGAAAAGTCATTCATACTACATGTTCATAAAACATGGCAATACACATTCATACATCAGATCACTATTAACCAAAAGAAGCTAAATAAACTTACTATTATCGCCCCCCTTGGAAAAAGGTGTCAGGGAGGGGAACAATTGAAGGCACCCAGGGCGTGGCTAAGGGCACCAAGGGTGCGGCACCCGTCTATTTTGGGCTAAAGAGACCACTGTCTTCTATACATATAAGATGTAATATTCTCATATTTGAACGGCCAACTATAGTAGTCAGAGGCGGATTTAGAGAGTTTTTCAGGGGACCCCCCCTTTTGTGGGAAAACTTTGGTTGATCATATACATGAAGTGAATCACTGAAGCATGACTGGAGTGGGCCCCCTCTTATGAAAATTTCTAGATCTGCCACTGGTAGTCTATTTTGTCAAGCAGTAATCTTCAAAAGTAAATAATACGCGTTTTTCTTATCAACTTGATTATAACCTTGCTAACTATTACATAACTGTCAAGACACAGTATGCATGTTAAAACTACTTGCATTGTCATAAAGAGTAAACAATCATATTCCACAAAACAAACAAAAAAGTGTTTGTATCGTTACTCTAGCTATTACAAACCATATATATTATCATATGTGACTATCAAGCCTCCTCCAATGATAACCCTGATTCACCAATACTACAACTAAAATCAAAAACCAGGAGAAAAAAGACACTATATATTCTAATGCTTGGAGTGCAAGATTCCAATAAAAAAAACCTATACCCACAAACCACCAATAAGCAGCTAAAATACGGCAAGCTTTTTAGAAAAGCTATTACTTGTGTATCATAACAGTTACTTGGTACGCGATGTGGTATCGGCCGATCATAACTTATATGCGTTACCTGTCTATCATAAAAAAAAATATGCAATGGTGTGAAGGCAATGCAAATCGTCCATCTGTACATTTCTTTAAAATTGTTCGAAGGTTTCAATATCATTGATCAGTTCGATAATAAGCATATTAGTAAACATCCTGTTGAGAGACTTTCAAAATATCCAATGCAATTAAATTATGTTTGTACTAAGGGCACGTGTGCTTGCTCAGTACCGATTCTTTCATTATTTTGCTCACAGCTTCTTTAACTCCTTAGTGATACTTTAGTTGGTAAAGTACATCATTTAAAAAACAACTCGTCTCAATGTGCGTGTATTATTCGTCGCTGGAAGTTAGATTCAATCAATCCATCTATTTATCAATCTGTCCGTCACAGCTATGGTGGTTGGCAATATAATAGTGATATGTTTTGATTTAAGATGTCATAATAAAAGATACACGAGTTGATAGCTTTCATTAGTTCAGTGATGTTATTTGTAAATTTAATAAAATATTAAATCTTTTTGTAGGACGTTATAAATCAATACCATCGACTTCAAAAACAGTGTAAGAAATATGAAAATATACTAACATTGCATCAGCTACGATTTTCACAAAAAAATAACATACGATTTTCTTTGTTTCAAACAATTATTAAAGTGAGAAAAAAGTAAAATAACATAAAGTCCCTTATCAAATGGCAAAATCAAAAGCTCAAACACATCAAACGAATGGAAATCAACTGTCAAACTCCTGAATTGTGAACCAATATATCACTATAAGCAGTCAGTTTGTTTCAATTTTGTCAAAATAAGCTATAAAGAAGATCGGTGATGTATTCTTGACTTCATCTTGCAAGATAATAATTCAACTTTTTATAAGAGTTATTCCCCCTAATTGTCGAGTTGTACCACTTCATGGAATTTTGGTCAAAACTATAACTGATACCTAAAAAAACGGACTCGTTTAAAGTGATAAACAGGACAAGATCTACATTTTTTTCCAATCATGACATAAATTGAAAAACGGTAAAACTTTTCCTAAATCGTGTACCCAATAAAAGCTATCATAGCAAATTCAGTGTTTTGATAGAGAATTGTTTGTTTTAATTTTCTTGTATACATAATAACTTGAACATGTAATTTATTTTAATATAAAGTTCTTCTTTCGCTTTGGAAACAAACCCATGTTCTATTTACAATAAATCATGGACTGCACGTGATTGACAATTGAAACGTCAATTGTATTTTGAACAACGCTGGAGATCGAAAAGGACATTTTTGTTAATGTTGTTCGCTCGGAATTTAAATATAATCATTCTAAAAGTAAGTTTACATATATAATGCTAATTTTTGTTATCGTTAAACTGTTGATTTTATGTAACTTGTTTAGTTAATCAAATCAAAATGACTGTCTTTCGAACGTGTATTATAGGTCATCCCGAAGTACAAAAGTTTAAAATTTTCCTGTCAGTATCGAAATAATTCTATCATGCCATGCTCTATGCTCATTTTAACATGGGAAGGCATCATATGTATGAATATTTTTTTAAATTATAAAATATTCCATAATATTTTCAAGTCAACATTCATTAGAATAAAAGGTCACAAAATTCTGTCTATGAGCTGATAGACAAAACACTTTCCTTTCAGCCAACCAGAAGACGTGTTACATTCAAAATTAAATTATTACATGATCTTAAATAATATTTTCAAGGCAACATGCATTAAATTAAAAGGTCGCCTTTTAACGTTTATATCGTAATTGTGCAATATACATTTGAAACCAACATAAAAAAAAACATTATGCACACACAGGGAGGATATATAAGGTGTAAGCTGTTGAAAAGCGGTTGTAGACATGTAAATAAACGATACAAAAAACGCAATATAAAAAAATGACAACAGAACACTGTACGGAAACAACTTGAAACTTAAGCAGACGATGCCCCAACACTAAACGGACGATGACATAATAAAAAAAAGTGTTATTTTTATATTACAGGGAAATATTCAGAATCACCATCAGCAGATGAACTCTTCAAGAAATTTGTAATGGCTGGAATTGACGTTCATCAACATAATCTATCTGGAACATATACATTATTATTGGCGGTTTCTCTTGGTGCTGAAGATATTGTAACAGTTATTTTGGATAAAGGAGAGGATGTAAATATCGTGGATCAGTCTGGAGAAACATCGTTAACTAAAGCTATTTCTTATGGATTAGAAGATATTGCCAAATTGCTGATACATTATGGAGCAAATGTAAACCAGATCTGCAAAAGATCAACTAGATTTCATACAGAAAACAGCCGAGGTAACATCTCTTTCTTTTAAACCATTTTATAAATGCATGTTTATAAAATATACATTGAATACTGTACTGTATGAGATTGCATCAGATTCTACAAAATTAGTATTTTTTCTTACTTGTTTTTGGGAGAAACTTCCAAAATCTTTTAATAATATATGTTACACTATATATAGATATTTATGTTTTTGTATTGTCTGAAAAATTGTTTCATTTCACTCGAGGTATATTGTGTCATGAACACAAAAATGTGTACTAGTTCAGTGAAAATGAACGTCTCACTAAACTCCGAAACATATAAATGAACTAAAATTAAAAACATATGTCATGGAAAGCCTATTAGGTCAAAATAATATTGCAATTCTAATAAATATTACATGTTTGCAACGCCATACTGAAATTCCAATTTTCCACCTGGAACTCAGTAATTCTAGTTTAATCTTGGCTTTCCATACGAGCTGCATGATATATTTGTTATATGAAAATTATTTTCAATATGAAATTTGCAACATTGAATATTAGTAAAATGTACATTTTTGTTTCGAACTTTGTAGTATGAAAATTTGTATTTTGCATTTCTATTAATTTAAACGTGCAATGTTTAGTTAATTACGTGAACTTGTAAATAGACATTTTTGCTGACGTGAAGTGGAAAGTTGAGGTGAAAGAAATCAAAGGGAAATTTAAACTCACAAGTCAAAAATAAACTGACAACTCCATAAAAAAAGACCAAAAGACAAACAACAGTACACAAAACACAACATAAAAGACCAAACTGAGCAGAACAAACTCCACCAAAAAACATGGGGTAATCTCAGGTGATCCGAATGAGTAAACAGGTTCTTCTCCATGTGTGTTACCCGTCGTGTTGCTCATGTAAGTACAAACCCGATGATAAGTAGTTCGGTAATCCACATTCGAAAACAAGAGGGATTGTGATTACGAAAATTTGAACATATCCGTCGTCATCTGTGAAAAAGATATTCCTTAACGGTCAACCAACTCATAATGACATCCTTATAATTTAAGAAGGGATGATTTCAACCTTACCACGAATAGCTTCCCTCAGCGGTATTTGAACCCTTGCTTCTGTGACATCGTGGAAAAACCGCCTGCATCATGTCCATCTTCCTTAACAACTTGACTACTTAGGCTACATAATGATATAGCTTTTGGTGGTTGATGTAATGCCAATCTCCGTCGGCCTAATCAATACATGTTTAGATTCAGCATATCAAAAAATCCTTGAATTTAACTTTTAGTTCACATCCTTTGGACATAATTAGCTTTACTAATTGCTCTGTTTCTTATTCTAGCCTGTATTACGTTCGACATTAGTATCTTGGAGTCTGTGGATGGGATCAGTTATAAAAGTGGGGACCAGTTTGAGATGTCTATATTATCGAAAGTGATAACAAACATTCCATTGTCATTTGCGAAAAGAAGATATTTTGCTAGTTTACTTTTAGAGCATGGAGCTGATCCTAATTTAGAAAAGTGTGATGTTGATTCGTGTTTAATGCACGCTGTAAGATATGGCGATCCTGTGTTGGTAAAGACTCTACTTGAGGCTAGTGCAGAAACAAATCATATTGGAAACAATGGATACACAGCTTTGCATGTCTTTTTCTCAACATTTCATAGATCTGCAGGTATAGTTTTAATTATTATTAGTTTCGTAATTATATCATTTGGCATGTATGCAACATCTAAACAATTATGCTGTAATTCTAAAAGCGATGCTGATGATAGATGGATTTTTAATGTCCTATTCCAAATTGGATTCATATTCAGGACAAGCACATGTAAATGTGATATGATTATGTACCCTGCTTTGTATAAGATCGTGCTAGTTCCAAGGTACCAATCCGTAGGGAAAATTACTCTGCCCGATCACATTATTCTTTTACTTAAAGACCACGTGCTTAGTAGAAAAGCAGCAAATACCAAAGTTCCTTGTGAATGTATATCCAGAAAAGCGCAGAAGAGCGATTTGGACGCATGGAACTTATAGCATGTTGTCTTTTTTTCCAAGACTACTTTGACCCTTCAGCCGGGAATCGAACCAACGACCTTCCGTACTTCCTTGGAGAAAAAAAGGTTTACTTAGGTTCAACTGCTTAATAATTTTGACAGAATCTTACAGGAACAAATGTAATGACGTTTACAACCATTGAAATATATAACAGGAAATGGGATACATGTTGTAGGATTGCAAACTATCTAACATGTATTCAAGTCCAAATAGTTTACTGTAACATAAAGTGGGGTGTTTTTTTTAAGAGAAAAAACAAAACGCTACTCTAATTTGTCACCAGTCTGTTTATCTGTCCATCTGTTTTCAAATTTGCACAGTTGTTGAATATGCTTTGCCACGTAGATGTGCTTTTTTTAAAGACAGTTTTTGTCAAAAATTCAGAATTTTCAGACATTCTGTGTTAAGATAGATTGCAACGAATTGAGATAATGGTAATAAAAAAGAATAATTTAGTGTTATGTTTTTATAGTCCGTCAGTATATTAGTTTTTATGACTTGGTTACACATTTCTTTTCTATTATTTCATAACTATGTTATTAGTTAATACAAATTACGCCATAACAGATTAGTATTTTTTTTTTAGATAAAGAAAACGGTTCAACAATTCTCAAAATGTTGCTCGAGAATGGTGCAGAAACTAACGTATCGTCGACTGACGGAGACCTGCCTGTTCACAAAGCTCTTTCAAATTGCAAGATACCCGATAAATTTTATGACAATCTAGGGGATATAACGACGATAATAGACTTAGCTAAAGATTTAAATGTACCGAACAAGAATAAAAGTACACCATTTCTATATAGCTAGCGGTTACAAAGTTTTGTTGCCTAGATGTTATGAAAAAGATGGTAGAGAATGGTGATGATGTAAGATCAAAAGGAACAAATGGTAACACGGCTCTTCATGTTGTCATGGGTAAGTTTATTAACATTGCAATAAGTTACAATTCAGACACTTTTGCACAATCTATAAATGTAGTTTTTGTGTAGAACATCTGAATATTGATTTAAAAACTACCACTATTCATTCAGGACAAATATCAATTAATTTGGAGAAAAGTGCATTTTGATGATATTTTTTCGTTAAATAATCAAAATTTTTATAAATATACTGCCGATATTTTACTCAAAGGAACTGACTTTGAATAATCAAATATACACAACAATAATTATTCTGTTCTAGATGTAGATATGTCAGTTTTACACGGGAAGATATTACGACAACAGGGACAATTTTTCGTTCCTTATTGGTAATTTTCCTCTTTTGGACAGTGATGTGACTTTGGAACAATCGTATGGTGTTCATACAAAATGTATTTCCCAAGTCGTTTGCTATGCCCGTGTCTGTTTTGACGTTTTTGATTTCAATCAACTTAATCTATGTATTCTTTAAATTTCGGTAACACGAAATTACTAAAACCTTTACTAAATTCTTTCAGAGATTCTAAAATTTGGCTTGGAGGTTTAGTATCACAAACGGGATAGCATGTCCTAATTTGTACGCTTATGTTGGTTATAGCCGAGCTTTTAATTAAGATCCGGGTAAACTTGTCGATCCTTTGCATAATTTTATTCTGAAAGGTTACCAATTCAACAGTGTCATTAGATCTTTGAATATTATTTTAATCGTGATAAATGTTAATGTTGTTATCAATTTATTAAAACCAAACTTAATGTTTTTTGTAGAAAGAATATCTACAATCCTATAATCTGACGATGTCTATATTTTGGCATTTCGCAAAGTCATGATATTCTGTAACAGTCAATGATGTCTTTAAACTTATTCTATAGGATGTAAGGTGTGTACTGATTGATATTTTAGGCTTAGATGGATGATTTTGTATAAGTTGTTATTGACTTAGAAATAGCTCTCAGTAACTGCGAGTAGTACACTTAGATCTGAACTTTGTTTCCTTTGTGTTTTTGATAAGGTTTTTAGCTCACCGGGACCCGAAGGGCCCCATGTGAGCTTATGCTATCACTTGGCGTCCGTCAACGTCCGTCGTCTGTCGTCGTCTGTCGTCTGTCGTTGTAAACTATTTAAAAAATCTTCTCCTCTGAAACTACTGGGCCAAGTACCTTCGAACTTTAACTAAATGTTACTCAGGGTATCTAGTGTATAAATTGTATCCGAATTTTTGATCAATAGACAAACATGGCCGCCATGGCTAAAAATTGTGGTCAAATGCAGTTTTTGGCTTATATCTCAAAAACTAAAGCTTTTAGAGCAAATCTGACATGGGATAAAATTGTTCAATTGGGTAAAATCTATCAGCCCTGAAATTTTAAGACGAATCGAACAACCCATTGTTGGGTTGCTGCCACTAAATTGGTAGTTTTAAGTTTTTTTTTTATTATTATCTTGAATATTATTATAGATAGATATAAACTGTAAACAGCAATAATGTTCAGCAAAGTAAGATCTACAAAAAAGTTAATATGACCAAAATTTTCAATTGACCCCTTAAGGAGTTATTGCCCTTTAAAGAAAATTTTACACAATTTGTTTATCAAGTTTGCTAACATTTAAAAAACTTCTTCTCTGAAACTACTGGGCCAAATACCTTCAAACTTGAACTAAATGTTGATTAGGGTATCTGGTTTATAATTGTATCCGAACTTTTGATCCCTCGGCAAACATGGCCGCCATGGCTCAAAATAGAAATAGGGGTCAAATGCAATTTTTGGCTTATATCTCAAAAACTAAAGTTTTTAGAGCAAATCTGACAAGGGGTTAAATTGTTGAATTGGTCAAGATCTATCAGCCATGAAATTTTCAGAAGAATCAAACAACCCATTGTTGGGTTGCTGCCACTAAATTGGTAGTTTTAAGGAAACCTTTATAAACTGTAAACAGCAATAATGTTCAGCAAAGTAAGATCTACAAAAAGCTAATATGACCAAAATTGTCAATTGACCCCTTAAGAAGTTATTGCCCTTTAAAGACAATTTTACACAATTTGTTCATCAAGTTTGCTAACATTCAAAAATCTTCTCCTCTGAAACTGTTGTGCCTAATACTTCTTAATTTTAAATGGATGTTCTTTTAGGAATCTAGTGTATGAATTGTATCCGAATTTTTTATCCATCAACATACATAGCCGCTATGGCTAAAAATAGAACATAGGGGTCAAATGCAGTTTTTGGCTTATATATCAGAAACTAAAGCATTTAGAGTAAATCTGACATGGGGTGAAAATGTTTGAAAGGTCAAGATCTATCAGCCCTGAAATTTTCAGACAAACCGAACAACCAATTGTTGGGTTGCTGCCACTAAATTGGTTATTTTAGTGATATTTTGCAGTTTTTGGTTATTATCTTGAATATTATTGAAGATAAAGATAAACTGTAAACAGCAAAAATGTTCAGCAAAGTAAGATCTACAAAAAAGTTTTTATATGACCAAAATTGTCAATTGACCCCTTAAGGAGTTATTGCCCTTTAAGGACAATTTTACACAAGTTGTTTATGTTTTTTAACTTTAAAAATCTTCTCAAATAAATCTTGTATAAATTTTGTATTTTTTATTTCCTTGTACGTCAAGAAACATAGACACTATGGCTAAAATGGAACTTATGGGTAAATTGCATTTATTTGCTTTTGAAGGAAATAGGACAGATACAATGAACATTTACATTGCATTTTTAAGCCACTCATTAATATATATTGAAAAGCAAAGATAATCATTGATGAAAGATTTAAGCAAACAAATAACAGGTGAGCGATTCAGGCTTTTGAGAGCCTCTTGTTTTTTGTTTTTTTTTTTGTGCTCGGTATCAATCTGATGAGTATGGCCCTTCTCATCTGAATTTTATATTTTGTTCTTGTGTTGTACTGTTACACTACTGTCCCAGGTAAGGGGAAAAGTTTGGCGCAAGCAAACATGTTTAACCTGAACACATTCGTACATGCCTGTCCCAATTCAGGAGCCTGCTTTTCAGAGATTGTCGTTTGTATATTATATATCTTTGTCTTTATTGTTTTATACATAATTCGGGCCTTTAGATTTCTTATTTGAATTGTTTTATATTTACCACTTGGGGCCCTTTTACAGCTTCCTATGGATATGTTTTTTTTTTTGCTTATTGTTGAAGACCGTACGGTGACCAATAAGTGTGAACGTCTGCGTTATTGAGTTTCATTGGCAATCTTACACAATCTGTTTATTTTTAATGGATGATTACATGTAAAGACAGCAACCATTATTAAATAATGCAAACCATGTATTATCTTGCATTATTAGGATATCAATAAATTAAGGCAACAGTTATTCACCGTAGGTCAAATCACAAGAAACATTTCAATAATTTTCGATAGGATTTGTGTTCCCATCGTTATCTGCTTTATATTATGTTTTGTATATTTTTGTTTGTGTTTTGATCTTTTTGTTTGTCTTTTACTATGACATTGCCTATTTATTTTCTACTTATGAGTTTGAATGTCCCTTTTGTATATTTCGACACTACCTGTAAAGATACATATCGAGAACGGACGCGTCGATAGGATAATCCATACGATTCCACAATCGGGAATAAGAGTTTACATGTAATAATAACACATTATGAGGTAATACAACTGTTTTGATTTTTGAGTGCCTGTTAGTTTTTTGTTTGTTCTTCTATTAATTTCAAACAAAAAACCATTTTATAAATATTTAATTAACTATTTTGAGAACACTAAAAAGTTGTCACTTGGAGGACATTTTCATATGTGGTCATTATTATATCAAACATTTTATAGAGCGCGGGTTTACACGGAAGTTTGATATAAAAAATGGAACGTTATACCCTGAATAAATACATAGTTTCAACTTGTTTCTTCGTTGCCGCCACATGATATAAGCATTGTAAATGCTCGTATTTAAACAAAATTATTTCTGGTCATAAACATGTCTGTCGGTTTTTTATTAAATCTACTAATCCCCATATTCAAAATGTTGAATTTCGTTTTGTGCATTACATACACATGTACTTACTCCCACAGCACTTGCTGTCGGTTTTTTGTGTAGTTTGCTGTATACAATGTATGATATTGTATACACATGTATGTCTGTGAATATTTTCTGCGAAACAAGTGGTGAGATTTAACATTATGTTCAATATGGTAAACATATTAAAAAAATAGTAACTATACTTTTTTTTACAGAGAGGAAGACGTTCAGAAAATATGACAAAGATATCATATCTTTTCTATTATCACATGGAGCAGATATTAACGACGTTAACGACTTTGAAGAAACGCCACTAGTTAAATTTATTAAAAGAGGAACATTGTATGTCACAATTCCACACGTATTATTCTTGCTTAAAAATGGTGCCAATCCAAATGTCTGCGCCGACGGAATTAATTCTGCATTACTGGAGGCGATTGCATTTCCATCGTTTAAAGTTGCTGCTGTTTTGATAGATGCAAAGGCCAATATAAATCATATCGAAAAAGATGGAAATACAGTCCTTCAAGCTGTGTTTTCTAAAGGTATTTTCCTACACGCTTTGTCAAATCAAATAGTCTTGATATTAAAACTGTTTTTATTATAAAACATTAATTAAGCTTTTTGATTTAATTCATAAAATTCCACGGTTTCAATACTACAAATGGATAATGTCAGATCTTCAATTGTACACTCTCGTTGCTAGAAGCATTTGTTTGTTTTGCTTTTTTTTATAAGATCATGAACGACAAATATTATTGCAAGGAATCTTTCTTAGTTCAGGAGGTTGATATTTCTTTTGTTTAAAGTATTTCCTGGTCTTTTGTGATGATTACTGTTTCCCTGTATTTATTGGAATAAAATCACGCTACTTTGTGTTATTATTACCAAAAAAAAAAAGTTTTTAAATGTAATGTACTCTTGTGCCTGAGATATTGTTTTTGATTATTATTTTTTCGCCTTATGCATGTAATGATATACAAACAATTATCTGATTAAAATGTTTTCCGAATAAAGAGTTTTTGACATGCTTGTCTGGAGTAACCTCTGCATATAAACTTGCTACTATTTCTCAAAATAGTCACTACATTTTCAACCTGTCTTAGAATTCAATTACTATTAAATTATCCATCAAGAGATCCAAGGCCAGACGGGTATCCGATTTTAAAACTAAGAATAGAAACGAAACTCTTTATTAAAGAAGGTACAGAACTAGTGAGTTGGCAATTTTTAATTAATTACATATGAATTGTGTGTAATTATGCTCATTAAAAGTTATTTATGCAGCAGTATAATGGATCAGGTTTATTGTATATTTTAGATGTTTATTCATACACTAATAAAGCATGGAGCCAAAAAATATAATGCCCCTTTTTAAATAAAGACATTTAGCCACAAATCAATTTATCTTAGTAGATACAAATTATTTTGGATCCTGACAATATAATATTAGTAAACTCTCTTTAGAACTCTTTCAACGTACAGATACAAGATTGACGTGCTATGAACATCACAGGGACTAAAAACCCTGAAATTGAGTAACAAGCCATTGTGAAGAGAAAGTCGGTATATTTATGTAACACTCAGAAACGTGTCCACCCCCCAAACGTGTCCGTTTCCTCAAAACGTGAACTTCAAAACATGTATAGTTGTAAAATGGCGCTAAAGTGTATCATTCTTATAGATGCCTAATCGTGTCCGTTTTTATAAAAACGCCCAAACGTGTACAATCTCTCAAACGTGTCCATATGAAGCCTTGGTTTTTCATTTCTTCGAAAGCTCATTCGTGTTCATATCATAAAAACGCCAAATTGTGTCCCCTGTTATTTGGTTATTACTCTTTTATTTTGTTTACTCCTTTTACTGTTTCATGGCAAATTGAAATATAGTCCTTTAGGTCTTTATCAAACTAACATTATAGCCCGGGCCAAAGTGGGGGCCTTCGTTTGGGATAAAAAAAAAGTACGCATAAACGTCGTGTTATAATGTGGATATTCAATCAGATACCTCCTGTATGGAGAATGCCTACTCTCTGCACATTAAAATCCTTGTAACAACTCTTTTAGGGTACTATCGGTGGTATGCTGCAATGCAACATTTTTGGCCCTAGACAAATAGCCACAAAACAATTTATCTTAGTAGATACAAATCATTTTTGGATCCTGAAAATATATATTAGTAAACTCTATTGAAAAAATTTATTGTTAAGATACAAGACTGACGTGCTACGAACAACACAGGGACTAAAAATCCTGAAATTGAGTAACAAGTTATTGTGAAGAAACACTTTTAAGATTCCAATATTGGTGTTAAACAGATTAAATTATGAAAAACAATTTAAGAACAGGTGGTATGAGTGCCAATGAGACAACTCTCCATCCAAGCCATAATTTATAAAAGTAAACCCGTATAGGTCAAAGTACGGTCTACAACACGAAGCCTTGGCTCACACCGAACAGCAAGCTATTAAGGGCCCAAACAAATACTAGTGTAAAACCATTCAAAAGGGAAAACCAAGGGTCTAATTTATATAAAAACGAGAAACGAGAAACACTTATGAAGCACAACAACAAACGACAACTACTGAACATCAGGTTCCTGACTTAGGACAGGTGCAAACAATTGCAGCGGGTTTAAACGTTTAAATGGTACCAAACCTTCACCCTTATCTGAAACAATAGTGTAACATCATAACATAGAAAGACACACTATAAAATATCAATTGAAATGGCATACCCGTTATGCTGGCCTAAACAAGTGAAAATCGTATAAGTTGTATTGTGTACCAAAAGGAGAAAAAGACTGGATAGTGACCACGTCGATTACAACATATTCTTTGTAATCGGAGACCCAGACTATCTTTTTATATCACCCAAATATGACGATGTCCGTTTCATTTACAAAATAACGAGTTCAATTTGACCACTGACAAGCACTTGTTTATTAACGACGTTACGTCCAAGCATACATCAACCCTCTATAATCACAAGCTGGAGAATATAATAGCAACTCGGCGGTTTATTTCAAATTCGCTGGTGCTGCACGAATGTTGCGACATTAAAACGAGAAATAGAAATAGATATTGTAATATGTGATATGATAAAGTGAAAAGTATGTCTAAAGTAGGGATGTCAACGAGTACTCAAGTACTCGAGTATCGCTCGATAGTACCGAGTATCGATTACCAAAATAATACTCGACTAATAGGTTTCCTGTTAGAATATTGTTGCTTTCTTAAGCTTAAACAAAAAATATTTTTATAGAAAGCGACTCCCGGGAAATTAAATATTAATCAAATATACTAGTCAACTAAAGAAACGATACACAAGTTTGAACTACAATTTATCATAAAATATAATAAATAGGAAAAACTGTTAAACTATCCAATGAAAACATGCATTTACAAAACAAAGGCATATGATTAAAAGAATCTGACCAAATTTGAAAGTTAGAAAATACCGAGTTATTGAACACAGGGATCAAATTTATTTTGCGGAAAATGATGACAAATGTAGGCACTTAATTTCGAAGATGAGAATTAACTTTTCAAATATCTGCAAAGACATTCAAAATTTTAAGCAAATCATGTTTAAGTTTTAAATTGTAAGTTCTAATATCGATTTTGAAATTTTTGGTAAAACATACGATTTTTGAAAGAACAAAAATTCGAGATAAAAAATTCGCGTTTTTGCCGTAAATCATTGGTTTTGATAAGAAAATAACACCCTATGTATAAAAATTAGACCAATTGGGCAATTATTTACCTTGGTATAGTGTATCCAATTTTATAATATATATGGAAAATACATTGCCTTGTATCGTTTCTTTTGTTGACTAGTATATAATAAAAATTAAAATACGATTCGAATGTTTGCGTTTAACTGTCATTTAAAATTCCCCCAAACAGAGGAAGGATATATATGACCAAGAGCACTTTTCCAAGGCTTACACTTCTAGCTAGACTTAGTCATTCCGCCACCTCTGTATCGTCAGAGCACATATTTTTATCAGCAGGACTGTTAGTTACCTTAAAAAGTTGAGAAATCGTCGTGTCCCAGACAAAGTTGACAAGATAATATTTTTTAATCAGAAAAAATTCGTTGAAACCTGTTTTGGCCCTCAGAAAATGATTGAAGGCATCAGTAAGTTCTAATCATCACCCCTTTGGTAATAATTAAATTTGTTTTTTTACGTTTCCTAAATACTGTTGTGCTCTTCAGCTTTGTACTTGTTTTGGCTTTCAAACTTTTTTCATCTGAGCGTCACTGGTTAGTCTTGTGTGGACGAGACGCACGTCTGGTGTATTGGATTTTAAACCTGGTGCCTTTTGTTAGCTATTATTCGTGTATTTCTTTGTCCTATATGTTCTCCCATTTATTTGTATTGTTATCCTGTCATGTAATGTTGTCATTTTAATGTTATATTTAACATTGCCATAAAAGCGGGAGGTTTGGCATGCCACAAAACCAGGTTCAACCCACCATTTTTTTCTTAAAATGTCCTGTACCAAGTCAGGAAAATGGCCATTGTTATATTATAGTTCGTTTCTGTGTGTGTTACATTTTAATGTTGTGTTTTTGTTGTGTCGTTGTTCTCCTCTTATATTTGATGCGTTTCCCTCAGTTTTAGTTTGTAACCCGAATTTGTTTTTATCTCTATCGATTTATGAGTTTCGAACAGCGGTATACTACTGTTGCCTTTATTGAGTAATCATTTTTCTATAGATATTAACTAATGACTTGATTAGATTATTGTCAGCTTACATAATTAGTACATTATTTAAATGGGCTATTGGTTATTATATAAAATTTATTGGACTATTATCTAGTCCTAGGTAATAATGTTGAGGGTTTTACGTTCATAAGGCAGCGACCAACAGTACATAAAATGGATATAATTCAGTGTTTCCATTTGTAAATGTTTTACCGAGCGAGCAGTCGAGTATCGCTCAGTAAGTCCAACGAGTACTCGATTAGTAAATCGTCACCGAGTTGACATCCCTAGTCTAAAGGGTTGTAATTGAAATGATGTAAGGTTAAATCTAATTGTGTATAATCATCCAAATGATAATTTGTTTGAAACTGTTTTTTTTTTTTTGTTTTTTTTTTAGACGTTCAGCGATACTCACCTTACTTATATGACTCAGAAGATGACTCATCAGATGAAGATACCACATCGTCGTTGGATAGCTCATCGAACTCATGTGATGATAAAATTGACGACTATACTGACAATAAATCTATTCCGCAAATAAACTATGGTAGCATTGAAACTATGGGCTATCCAGAAATAGAAGTTATAGACAATAAGACGAACCTTGGAATAACAGATATTGATGACACAAAAACTGACGAAAAAATACGTATGACATCATATCAAATGAATGAAAACAGTTATTCGACATCTTCCGCTATCGCTGCAAATTGGGCACAAAAAAGAAAGAAAAAATGCAAAGGTAAAGGCTGTATTTGAGGTTACCAATTTCTCATCAAGTTTATTTATATTTATTTGAATACGTATTAAAATTTCTTTTTTCAGCAAGAAATAAAAATATGTCTTTTTAAATTTTTAAACAAGATTGACAAGGTGTTGTAGTCCCTTTCATTCTATTACATATATTTGTTGATTTGATCAAATTGTATGATTTTCACTGTAGTAAATAATAAGCGATCATGTTCATATTATTCAGCTCTTGCGTATTGATGAAATCAAATTGGTATTTGATATTTTTGAAATTGATCCATCAACTTAGTACAAATATTATACATTTGTATATAAACATCAGACAAATGCGCATCATAGTCATTCCATAAGACAACTATCAATGTATTCAGTGAAGCCAAATGGATTACGTTACTATGCCTTTTAAATTGAAAGGCAAATCCATACTTGTAAAGTGATTAAAGTTTATTGAACTTCGTCGGGCGAAGGGGTCGAAATCGACATAATATATATATATATATATGCTGAGATTTTTCGATGCACTTGCAAACTTTAAGAAAATATCTACAATGACCTTGAGAGTTACTTATAGATGTTATTGCCCTTTAATGAATGTATTTGCAAGTTATCTGCATGTTTTGCGGAAACTATCTTAGATACAGAGAAACTGTGGGAACAGTTTTTTAGCGCCATTCGTATATAAAATTATAATAGAATTGCAAATTTTGTATTTAAATAGGTCATATTATGTAGATATGCATATCCACAAGAATTCTCTATATGTTGACTTTTGTAGATTGTAAAGTTATGTACGCCAAGTTACAATGTGGGAGCTAGGGATATGTGAGCGTGCTCACAAAGATAGTGAGCTAATTAAGATCGTTTGTCCCGTGCTACTCAACCCGTTCGACGAGTTTACAGTTAAATGTCCAAGTAAAAGGAGGCAGGCCACTTCATAACTAAACGTGGACTATACATTGAAGTCTGCAAAAGATATTGACATTTTGCAAATAGAAATTAAATTTGTTAACCCAAATCAACTTTACATATGTGCTGGAAAAAAGTCAATAATTGCAGTAATCATGGTAATTTCTTGATATTTCCTCTAAATTGTAATTCGTTTTAAGGCTCTTGCAATGGTTGTTTGAACAAAAAGACATCTAACCATTGAACAGACAGTCAAATGGAACGACACACAAAATATTTAGCAATGTTACTTGCGCGACTAAACAAACTGTGTACCTAGTGACTATGACTATTTTAAAGTTAGATTTTTTGCGCAGTCAATGATTAAGACTTAATGAACACGCCTAGACAAAATGGATTCCACGGCAGCTGGGTGTGTTGCCGTATATAGGATGTATAAAACGCATTTCCATCTGTAGTAAATTCTTGGTTTCGTGCAAATTTAAGATTTTCTAATTATCTTAGTAAAACTTGCTGTACAAACTATGTTTGGTTTGTAATTTATAAAATGTTCAATATGTCTATAACAAACAGCATTTGAACAGAGTGGATTAAGACACCATTTTAAATCAAGTTGTTCATACTGATGAAGAATATTTTCCTACGAAATATTTATTGATATTGTTGTTTAGTTTATAATATTTTTTTTATATGTATATCTATATATATATATTTATAAATCTGAAAATTGACCCCAACTGTGTTAGATTTAGAATGTCATGCTGCCAAGTGTTTGTCCCTCAACGGGATTCGAACTTACACGTTTGTGCATATATATTTTAGCTTTAGACGCAACCGTTTAGACTGGTGGTGCTGATTTGCCCTTGATTGCTGCAGCAAGTTTAAAGCAAACAGGAATTACAAAAATGCTTTTGAAACACGGTGTTGATGTCGATCAAAAGAATTATCGTGGAAATACAGCCCTTTCAACAGTTTTAAGTGGATACTTTGAAATATCGAAAGGTCAGGAAATAATTGAATATTTATTCTTGAAGTTCGAGCTTTCATTGTCAAATTAACATCATCGTGTGGAAAGCGTAAATTGTATATGTGGTTTTATTATATTGTTAAACTATAAACCTTTTGATATTGAATTTGTTTTGACTCCTGGTTTCAAACACTTTTAACCGTCAGTCTTATTGTTTTTAATGGTCAGATTTATTATTCAAAAGTTGTGGGACTTTAATCTCAGGTTTAAGACTTTAATCTTAAAATAGTTACGACATGTGTTATATGTAGAGCAGGATCTGCTTGCATTCGAAGCCCCGAAATAACTCCTAGGTTTTTAGGAAAATTTCTGTTGATTATGTTTCAGAATTCAATGTTGTAATTTTAAGGGTTACAATATTGCCTAATCGATGGTTTACAAATTTAATGATGTCTTAGGGTAGGATGAGAGTCAATTACTAATTGGATATTGCTTGAAACCTTTTCATTTTTTATGAATTAACAACGTTATCGTTTTGGTTTCATGACGATGTCACATTTAGAGCCTGATTTTCTTACCAATCAGAGCACCTTTAAGGTCCGTTTTGTTTACATGTAATTTATATTCTTTTATCTTTTTTTCTCTTGTTTTTTTGTTTTCATCTGTTTTCATCTGTTTTTATATTTTTTATTCTGTTTTATTTTGCCATGGCATGGTCGTGAGAATCTTCCGCTTCTCTTTTACTGGAGAAGATGGCGTGTGTGTTGTTGTGTTGCTTTGTTTGACTTCCAAACTTCGTGCATTTTCCGCATTAACTATATATATATACTTAGGCTTCTATTATTTGACTCGAAGGTGAGAGTCATGTGTTTATTTTTATGCTCCCGCCGTAGCATCAATAGATGTCACTGGTTTTGCCTCAAATAAATGCTTAGAAACTTATACACTATGATAATTACCAGAAAGCACAGTTCAAGTTTAAATTTTGATGATATCACATTAAACGTTCTAGATTTATGCCCCTTTACAAATGGAAAAATTGCTTTTACGTTTCCGTTCTCTTATTTTCGTTTGCCTGAACCAAATGCTATGAAACTTATACACAATGCTTATTACCACAAATTACAGATCAAGTTTGAATTTTAGTGGTGCAACTTCAATCATTCTTGAGTTATGTTCTTTTCAAATGGAAAAATTGCTGAAGTTTTCGTTTCTGTTTTCTAACTTAAGTTAGTCTATACCAAATGTTAGGAAACTTATACACAATGCTTATTACTAAAAATTACGGATCAAATTTAAATTTTGGGGGTGTTACTGTTATTTTTCAAGAGGTATGCCCCTTTACAAATGGAAAAACAAATGCTGAGTTTTTCGTTTCCGTTCTGTAACTTAATTTGCCTCAACCAAATTTTATGAAACTTATACACAATACTTATTACCATAAAACTCAGATCAAGTACAAATCTTTGGTAACGTCACTTTTACCATTCTTCAAGTATGTCCCTTAATAACTTTATATGATATGCAAGCGGGGCCACATCTGTGTCCCATGGACACATTCCCCATTTATTTGAATTTTGTATGCCTTTGGGAAATATGTGTAATCATTATAATTGTCTTATCTTGCTAACATGTGTTCATGTCTTTAAACCTTGCACAAGAGGCACAGATGAATCGTAAGATATACATGAAAATGATATTTAATATGATATTAAAGGTTATTTTAATAATTATTTTGTTGCTATGCGTATTTGGTTTCTGTTTGTCTTTAGTTAAACATATGTAAATATATAACAAACAAAGACTATGTATATTACTAAGTCGAAAAATCTGTCTATTTTGAGCGTTTCGGGAAACTCGGATTCTCTTGGTCTTGAAAAAATTCCTTCATTTATTTAGAAGTAGAATTTCCGTTGTTTACGGAATAATTGTTCGTTCATAAAGCAAAATGGGGCAATATCAGAATATCTTAACCGGAACGGAGCATGAGGTCTGAATTTCAAACAGATTGCTTCAACCTTTTAACAAAGGAGAAAAAAACTACAATTTAATTATTTGTACAGGTCAATTAAACTCGCACGTGTGGATGTTGCAATAAAGGTAATAGTAGTATACCGCTATTCGAAAGTCATAAATCGATTGAGACTGAACGAATCCGGGTTACAAACTAAATCCAAGTGAAACACATCAACTATAAGAGGAAAACAACGAAACAACAGAAACACTAAAGTGCAAGACCAAATGACAATGTAACACACACAGAAACGAACTATAAGATAACAACTGCCATTTTCCTGATTTGGTACAGGACATTTTAAGAAAAAAAATGGCGGGTTGACCCTTGTTTTGTGGCTATCCTAACCTCGCGCATTTGTGGCAATGTTAAATATAACACTAAAAGGACAACATTACATGACAGGACTGCAGTACAAATAAAAGCAAGAACATTCAAGACAGAGAGTTCACAAATAAACAATACAATAATACATTTCGACATGCTAATAGTTATCAAAGGTGCCAGGCTGATAATTTCATATGCCAGAAGCGCGTTTAATCCACACAAGACTCAACAGAAGTTAAATCAGTCGTTCATGCCCTAGAAGCATCAACAATCTTTTGAAGTAGACGTTGTTTTTTGTTTCATTCATTCATTTCTTTTCAGAGAGAAATTTTTCCAGTTATGACGACATACATGTATACCTTTTAGAAATACTGGATGCACTTTTAGCGAAAAAATCAAATATCGATCTTAAAGATAATGATTGAATTTCTCCCTTACAACTGGCAATACGAAATCAGAAGACTGAAGCAGTGGAAAAACTTCTGTTTGCCAATCAAGATATGCAGTTTGAAGACAGTGATAAATTAGAAGCATTTGAAATGTGTTTGACGATCGGTCAGTACATGCAGTGGTTGGTGATCAGTCAATAAATTATCTCAGAATCTAGGCTAATATGTACATGTATATAACTACTTAAGTTAAGACTTGTTTCGAAAGGAAGTATTTTTCTACATGTCCTACGATGAGTTAATACTCCGATTGGATATCTTAAATACAGTGGTTTTATGCATTTTAGCCCTGTTTTCTCAGGGTCAATATGAAGTTACAATATTTAAATGAATAATATAATAACTAACGATATAATCAATGAATACATGGAATAATACACTGCAAAAATTATTTTAAATTTGATCGTAGTAATAAAAAGAACAAAATTGGTAATAAAAATGGATGAAGCTAACGGTTTGAAAATGTTTAATACAATGATGAGGAATATGAATTATAATCGCATCATCTTGGACGGTGAAGCTTTAACATGGCAATCAGATAGTATTTATTTTTTAAGAACAGGACTGCACTTGAAATTTAAATACAAGCAATCTCAATCAATAGTATTCACATTTTCTTCTTTTTATTTACATAACTGTATTTATATTTTTACAGAGCCACAAGGGTGCTTGCAAATTCTTGATGTTCTTTCTGATCATCTAAACTTGTATAAGAATGTTGATGTCGTCTTCCGTAAATTTTGTGAAAACATAAATACACATAATTGTTCAAGGAACAGAGAAGTTCTTGACAGCGTAACGTATAAGATTTTGTCTACTAAAGACGAGGTACAAATTAATTTAGTAAGCGATGTAGAATACTCGCCACTTATGTACTTCTGCCATTTTGGATGCTCTCAAGCTGTGAAGATGTTATTGTTTCATAAAGCAGATGTTAACTATGTTGGAATGAGGGTAACTGCTCTCCACGAATTATTAGATTTGACAGGTGAGAATACATCTAATATATTTTTCTCTGTGTATGCAATACCAATATGTGTAATGAAAACGTAGCTTTGTTATAGAATGCATCATGAGGTTGTAGTAGTTTTGATAAAAATTGTCTTCAATATCCATGGTGGTTTTGCTAGTGAAAAGGGGATGAATGTGTTCAATTTAACACAAAGAAAGTTATTCAACAATGTTGATATAGAATATTTCTTGCAAATGATATGACACTTCATTTGGGATTTAAATAAAGCAGATGTAAGAGACTACACTAGAGCAGTATGTAAAAGAAACGCATAAATGTACATATCTTTAAAACATATTGAAAACTAAATCAAAATATATATAGAAATTAAAGGAAGATTTCATTACTTTACCATTAATGAAAGCAATCTTATGGAACATAAGATTACTAAATATATGATTTGAATGAATCAAGAACAAATTAAGATCTCATAAGATCAAGATTTAAAATGGTAACTTGAAAGGGGAATTTAAAAAATCTGGGGATAAGAAAATACTAGGCAAACAAGAAAAAACAATGAAAGCACTTATATTCAAAGCTGATGTGATAGTTTACTATACGGTTTTGTGAGTTTTGTTCGTTGTTGTGATGTGTAATCAATCAGTAAGCATGGCATTTTGTAAACTACAGACAGGTTCTGTAAGATTCTGTAAGATTGTTTTAGGACTAGAAAGACATTTGGTTTCTAGCCATTAACGTAAATATAAGTGTATGAATTGATATGAAATAGTACTTTATTTCAATACTTTTCCTTCTTCCTTGTATGTACAATTTGGGGAAAAAAATATAGATAAATCCTATTTGGCAGTGTTTTACACGATATCATTTATTTACAATTACTACACTTTAGTTCAATCCCAACCTTTGTCTTTTAGGTATAGTACCTTGTGGTATAATTTCAAAGAGATTCATACACTTAGTTATTGACTAGAAACCAAATGTTTTTCAAAATACTAATCATAATAATGCATTTTAGAGACCTAGTCAGAAAACAATCTTACAAATCCTGTCAGTAGTTTACAAAATAACATGTTTACTGATTGATAACACATCACGGTCTACAAAAACGAACAAAACTCATAAATCGTATAATCTATAAAAGACGCTGGCAATACAAAACACAAAAATAAATTCTTACGAAAACATCAAATAACCAGCAAAATGTTGACATATAAATATTATCTATCCACGTAAGACACAAATGGATTGATGGAAACAACCACAGATCAGCATACTTCTTTTAAAATTGTTCAAACATTTTATAAATTTTTTGAATAGAAAAAACAAAGGATAAGAGGTATCTATCCATGACAGAAAATCAGTAATGGCAGAATAAGTAAACACACAAAAGCAAAGGAACAGCGCTTTCATTACTGTTCTTCATCTCAAAGTTGCAATGAGGCCTTCAACACGGAGCAAAACAGCTCTCACCTCACTGCAAGCTATGACTGATTGGATTAGTATCAAGCAAACCATACTCATAATTAGACAGCATTAACATAAATACCAAATTTTAAAGTATATTTAAAAGGGGGATATCAATTACACCTGACAAAATCAAACGCTTGACCACATCAACGAACGGAACAAATCGAAAACAATTTGTTTCCTTGGTCAAAGCATTAGGCGTAGAAAATGGTGGGTAAAGCTTGGTTTTATAACTTCAGAATCCCCCTTTGTATGACAATTGTTTTAAGTTCAATTATAAGGGCAAAACTGGGTGAGCAAACCAAACAGACATAATTGGTTAACTTGACAATAAATTGGATCTGAAAGTCAAAACTATGTTAAGAAATGTCACAGACACACACCATAATTGTTCTTAACATTCAAACAATTATCAAACAAATTGACAAAGACGCCAACATAATGAATTTTGTAGTTGTTAGTACATACAGTAATAGTGAAAGATAATGACATAATACATTTTCTTAATGAAGTATACATTAAGTTGAATATAAATACTGGAGTAACATGGATGCAAAAGAGTCTAATGACAAAGGTACAAAAAAGCTCAAAAGCAAATAAATAGGGAATAGTTTAAAGAAAATAAGTTGATATACAACGTCTTAACCTATAAATGATAACTGAAGATTATCCTGCTGTTTTTATGATGAAGACACTAAATATTGATCTATTAGAACTTAGTACTTTCCGATGAACCTTTTGAGAAAACGTATGAGACATGACAAAACCCTGGCTCATTAGATTTTAACTTATGCATCAGAATAAAAATACAAACGACACAAACTTAGATCTTACAGAACACATGGTACTGAAAAATACATGTAGTGTAAAGCCCAAATGTCAACATATAGATAAACCAAATTACCATATTAATCAGTAAACTTTCAACCAAATCAGACGCAATAAACTGTGTGAGAAAAGCGTGATTGTGTGCAATGCCAAAATTAATAAAATAATATCAAATTATTACTGCATTTTTCTACATAGATTTGTTATCAGCACTTGTCATGATATCATCCATAAGGACGATGTCTCAACAGTTGATATCGACAGACAGCTGCTTAAAGAGAGATGAAAGATACCCAAAGGGATATTCAAACTCATTTGTCGAAAACAAAACTGAGAATATCATAGCAAAATACAAAATCGATATAAGACAAACAACATTATACAAATCACAACATAAAAAACTCGTAAAGGTGCGATACAAACCAAACCAAAAACTGGAAGTAACATCATGTGTTTTGGAAGGGTACGAAGATCCTTTACCACATCTGGTATGGAAAGAAGCAGGTCCCGTTCTTTAATTTTACCAAATAAAAATGCCACTTTATGAAAAATATCTTACTTAAAATAGCTATGGTAGCTATTCAACTTTTACCGCAATTCAACAAAAAGCAGTTTCCCATGTATGTATTTGATCATATTCAAAGTGATTGAACTTAGGAATGCATAAATGTACCAAGATTTACTAAAGTTTTGACTATTATTTTTATGAGAGGCGAAAGATACCAAAGGTATAATCCAACATTACATAATTAACTGACAATGCCATAGCAAAAACGATAAAAGGATATAAGATTTGATTTCGATTTTTGTGTTTTTAACGCCACTTTTAAGCACCGCTTTTGGGGTATTTCGTGGCGGCCAGCTTTTTTGGTGGAGGAAGCCGAAGTGCCCAGAGAAAACCACCGACCTTCGATAGGAAAACTGACAATCCTAGTCAATTAAGATTGGAGTCGAGTGCACCCGCACGAGCGAGGTTCGAACTCACAACCTCAGTGTTGACTGGCTAGTGATTACAGTAGTAACTACTTAGACCACTCGGCCACCGAGGCCCCAAAGGATATAAGAAGATTTGGTATGAAGCCAATGAGACAACTCTCCATCCAAGTCACAATTTATAAAAGTAAACCATTATAGGTTAAAGTACGGTCTCCAACACAGAGCATTGGCTCACACCGAACAGCAAGCTATAAAGGGCCCCAAAAATTTAAAGTGTAAAGCCATTCAAACGGGAAAAACAACGGTCTAATCTATATGAAAAACGTGAAACGAGAAACGACCCATAAAAAAACAACATTATACAAAACACAAGATATACAACTTACGACTGATCAACACTGACCCCATCAAAGGCTAGGGATGGTATCAGGTGCCCCTGGAAGGATAAGCAGATCGATTTGCACATGTAGCACCCTTTGTGTTGCTCGTGTAAGTACAACCTCGGTGATGTCACTTTTCGAGGAAAAGAGGTTGTGATTGTAATAACTACAATGGGGAACAAATCCGTCGCCAACTATGAAACATATATTCTTCAAGGCCAACCAACTCGTGATTATGTCTCGACAACATTTTTGATAGACCCAAATGAAGAAATAATTTGAATTTTATGACACTCTTAAATGCATTATATTGCATTTTATTTTGTTTGTTTTGTTTTTTACTTTTTTTGCCAATTGGCAGAGAATTGCTAAGAAATAATTTAACGAATAGACATACAATTATAACAAGATGCAGTTTTTGATACTATGTATTTGTATGATCTTTCTGATTTTATTATATTCTGTAGATGATGATAATGCTGTGTTGTTATTCGACTGTTTGCTTAAAGAAAAACCAAGGATGAACATTTCTGACAACATGGGCAAGACAGTTGCAGAGAAAGTCATTGATATCTTGTGCGGAAAGCGCAGTGCAACATCGAGTTTGGGTTATCAGTATATTTCTCCTATGAATGAATATAGCTTTAAAAATATTAGTTTATGTTTTCAAAAATTGTTAGAGGCAGGTGTGACTCCTGATCCAAATGACTTAAATGATGCATTGTTGATGTGTGCTAAGAAAAGTGATTTCAAGGGGATGGAATGCCTGATACACCATGGAGCGGACTTTTATAAAAAAGATATAAACGGAAAATCTATCCTGCATCTATGTTGGTTAGACTGTAAGTAAAAACCATCTTTTTAGCCATATAATCAATGAAGTTGATAATATTTTATGATAAAACACACATAACTTTACTTGATGAAATAGTTTCACCAACGTATTTGCATTCTACAGTAAAAGATAGTCTTCGATATTATCATGATGAAATATACTCCAACAGTTGTAGATTCTCTTTAATTTTATTGATCTTTTACACAGTATACATCTATTTCTTATTAATAATTGACTAGTCGTTTTCATTTTGTTAATAGACATGTTATATAAATGTTAGCAATTGACATTTGACAGCCAAGAGTCGCGACTTGAGACATTTGAATAAATGATCAACTTAAAAGTATTTAGTTCATCATCGATTTACTTAATAAATTAATAATATTGCTACTAAAATATAACATAATTGTTTTAGCAAAGAGCTGTTTTAGCAAAGAATTTTTATTGAAAGTAATTCCATATTTTCTACGGTAAACTAGTTTGTCTTGACATATTCTTAGTATAAACATGCCTTTTGATTGTTGTGTGCTTGGTTAATTGGTTGATAAGCTGCGTGTAAATTTGTCACTGGACGTTATAGTAAGAATCAATATGCAATGTGTGTCTCTTCATTCATTCAAGCAAATAACCTAGGCCATATATTCGATGAATGAATGTGAAATTCGATAAAAACAATTTATCAACAACCCTTCCTACCAACCAATGTACATGAAAATGTGTTTTTGATGTTATACAACCAATTTATCAGCCAACTAATAAACAAATAAAAAATAATTTTACGCTGTTGATAACTAAATTTTAGATATTCAAAAGCCTCGCGTTTTAAATTTGAAAATTTAACATGTATCGAGTGAATACATATCGTATCACACTTGATGAACTGGTAGAATCTATATGTGCACTTGAAACGAGTTGGTGATTAAACTTTCTCAGGTACTCAATAGACCAAACGTTCAAGAGATTTGAACATTGCATTGGTAAAAATCTTTTGCTTCTTATTTTCGAGTTGTTTGCTGACCCTTTTATCTATCGAGAAGGAATGAAACTGTTTTCAAGACAGCATTATGAAAGAAACATCGTTCACATGTCCTTCTCCATGGTAATTTTCCAATCTGTCAAATGGCAAAGCCACTTTATTAATTGTGAATAGCAAAACGTATCACATATCTAGTTTTTGATTTACATAAGTTCTATACATCCATTTGTAGAAGATATAAATCAAATTAAGATAAACTTTTAAATGGCTATGTTTATCAAAATGCATACTTTCATTTTTTTTCCTTATACAACATACGATGAAATCAGTTTTGAAAAACAGCAATGGTTATAATGTCAATTGAAAAAGGGAATTTATCACTTTAAACACTCAGTGTTTAGGTATATGGCTGCATTTAAGTCTATATATTGTCTTAAAACAGTATATCATTAAGTTTTGAACAAAATTAGACAAAAATGCTAACATGCACACGTGCATATAAAATCTCAATCTTTTAATAATGCTGGATTATTTTTGTTTTTTTGGTAACAAAATTATTACACGACCTCAAAATATACATTTTTAATGTATGTTTATATAATTTACATTGCTAAGATAATCATGATACAGATATTATCGAATTTTGACATTTCAATAATTCTTCCATTTGAACCCTTTAGCTTTAGATGGTGGATTAGACTTTTTAAGGTTCTTTATTGAATCGGAACATTCTTTGAAAAGAATTGATTCGGTAGACAATTCCATATTGGCGTCATTATTGACATTTGGAGGGAAACGTGCATATGGCTTTGTAACGAACGATAAAGACATATCAGAAATAGCATCATTCCTTATACAAAATGGAGCCTGCTGTGTAAAAGATGAAGAAGGAAATTGGCCGTTACATTTAGCTGCTAAGAATGGATACCTGTCAACTAATGATGTCCTCTTGAAATTGGACAGTGTCTCATTATATGATCAAAACAAAGAAGGCGATACAATGGTACATATCTGTTTAAAACATCGTAAGTACTCGGAAAATGTTTTGGCTAGATTAAACACAAAAATACATAAAATAAGCATATACTTTTTAATTGTTTAACTCTTTACATCACTCTTTAACTCTCTCTACATCACTCTATAACTAAGTAATTAAATTATATCGATTGAATTAACCCCTTTGTTGTTACGATACAACTTTTTGTTTTGCTCATTTTAGTAAAGAAAATACAGTTTTATCAGTTGATAGAAATTCGTATGATAAGGTGTATTGAAGTTGAAATCATCCCTTCGGAAATTTTACGGACGCCATCACGAGTTGGTTGACCGTTATGGACTAACCGTTTCACAGATGATAACGGATATGTTCCTTATGTCGTAACTACAATCCACTTCCCTTTTCACCACGACTGTGACCTACCGAATTAGATTAATTACCGGGTATGTTAAAACATGAGCAACACGAGGGGTGCCACATGTGGAGCAGGATTTGCTTACCCTTCCGGAGTACCTGAGATCAACCCCAGTGTTTGATGGGGTTCGTGTTGCTTTGTCTTTTGATTTTTATGTTGTGTCTTTTGTACTATTATTTGTCTGTTTTTATTTTTTAGCCATGGAGTTGTCAGTTTATTTACGATCTATGGGCTTGACTGTCTCTCTGGTATCTTTCGCCCTTCTTGTATTAACTGTCAAAGTTCATTTTTTATACTACAAATGCTTATTGTGACTGCTTTTGTAGGTTAGTGTATCAAACAGGTCTGGTAGAACCATTATCATAAAAAATTATAGTTCAAATCTTATCAAAGCATTTTAGTTATTCAAACTGCGTCACAGGTGAGATCTGAAGTAGTAACCTTTGTAATCCGTACTTTCTAAAGAAACACACAGACGGTATCTACTTTGCGTCATACGTAACCCAAGCAGCTTTCCTTTAACATTTTTCATAATTATTGGAGATTTTCCCATTTAGTTTGTTCTCATTTTTAAAAAGCTTGCTTAGAAGATGGGACGTATAATGGTATACCGTTGTACGTCTGTCTGTCCGTCTGTCCGTTCGTCTGGCATTAACTTAAAAACGCTTTTACCAATATGCATTTCACTTTTGTTAACTGTTTATATCTATTGACGTTAGCTCCTTTTCGAGTTTTTAAAATTTTAGATTTTAGGTTTCCGAGATTTTATTATTAAGACAGTTGGAATTTTCCAGTTTTCTGCTTATAACTCAAAAATGCTTTTAGCGATTTTGACGAGACTTTAGTGAATAGTTTATTTATATATCAACACAGGTTTCCATTTGGTTTTTAAAAAATCTGATTTTACGTTTAGGAGTATTTGGACTTAGTTCATAAATAGATTTGATTTTTCGGACAAAATTTAAACTCAAAAACGCTTTGAGGAGTTTTCACGAAACTTTGGTGATTTGTTATTATCACTGAGATCACTGAGATATGGAACTTTACTTGCTGAAAAAATCGTCGAAAATGTCTATTTTTTACACTCTTGTCTATTATAAATGATCCATAATATTATATCATGTATATGCCTTCGTAGATGCTGATGATCTTTGTGTAATCAAACTTGAGGTAGCCTTAACAGTGCCAAATTTTAATGTTTTGTGATAGTGGGCACCATTGTGTGTGGATGTCTTTTTTTAGGGGGGTCTATTTGAGCAGTGCTATCATTATTTCTAGTTGATTATATAAATTCATTTAAAGCATAAAGACGACAGTAAAGGTCGACGGGCGTATTTTGCATGATTTTAATCTTTCAGAATCAAATATGCATTTGTGTAAAGATTTTGACATTGACTTTTTGTTGTAAGGTGTGCTTAGAATAAAGGTATACATGTTTAAATGAAACTGCTTAGCATAATGACTATCTTATCCGAAAACGGATAACGAACATCCAATAACGACGCTTTTGTATCTTTTATATGAAACATCGTGAAAGCATATGCATTGGCCGTAAACACTAGTTGGGATATCGAAGTCTTAACTACGAAGACAAATTTCTGTAAAAAAAGGTCGTTAATTTTTTTTAATATGGATAGAAACATTGAACAAATTTTTTTTTATGTTTTAGCAAAGGAGAATATACACGATGTTATTAAAATGTTGTTAGAAAATAACAGTGCAGAACTGTGTTTTAACTTACACAATGAGTCTGTACTGTACCTTGCTACGGTTGTTGGGCAAACAATACGAACAAACAACGTTGATTCAGTAACGTATCAACTGGTAAAAACATTACTTGGAAATGAAGCTGATCCCAATGAACATTCCAGGGATCTTATACCTTTATTATCTGCGTTGGAGACAAGAGATGTTATGACTTCAACCCTCCTCTTAGATGCTTCAGCAAACATAGATACAACAGATAGTAGAGGAAAGAGTGGACTTCATATTGTTTATGAAAATACCAGGACAAAAGGTAGAGACAATTAATATACATGTACATAGATTTGCAATACTGTAACAATGTATCATCTAGTTTAAATGTTGATTTTAATTACATATATGTGGCTGGTATGTCGGAGGCTGCTAGAGGTCCTTTGTTAGTTTATGTATCGTTTTCATTTTTCTTAGTTTCATTTGTAGGCTATTCTAGCATCGGACTCGTGCTTTTTTTTACTTATTTTTGCTGTGCTTGTTGCTATGCGTTTGTTTATAGATCACTTTAGCTATATTTTGCAAAACTTTTCTGCATTTTCCTTCTTACAATTTATAAAGTCGAACCCCTTTAAAAGACCTACTGGGAATCCTTAGTGCTCCAGTGAAAATAATGTTCGTTTGGTAGGATGGAAAGTTATAAGTGATATAATCAGTCTTTTTATAGAAAATCTATATAGAGTACAATCTTTAAAAAAAACTCCTTACTTTTTTTTTCAGAAAACGAACTTTCCCTGGCTTGAAAAGGGTATAGTTGTTAACTTGGTGGATGAATCAGGAAAATCTGCATTGTTCTCTTTAGTTAATAAATACACCGGACGTGGTTTTATTTATACCAATTCAGATGTCAACTCCTTTGAGGAGATTCTCAAGGATCTTCTGAAGCATGGAGCGGATCTCAATCTTTCTGATAACTTAGAAGAGACAGTATTGAGCTGTTTCTGTTTTTCTGGTCAGTAAAATCATCTGTTTGTAGTACTTAATTACTGTGGATTCATTTATATTCCTGGGATACCAATTTTCATGGATTTCGTGGTGTTTAGGTAACCCACGAATTTAAATACTCAACGAAGGAGGAACTTTCTATAAGCTTATATACAGACATTGGCTAAACCACGAAATCAATTATCCACGAAAACACGATTTTTCAACAATCCACGAAAATTGGTACCCACGAAAAATTAATGAATTCACAGTAACCTTTATGTTATGTTCAGCTTGATTTAAATCAAGAGTACGCCCCAGCTGATAATTACGGCTATTGATATTGGCAACCAAGCTGTGTGTCTTATAGTTATCGTCAATTTGACGTTGCGTAAAAAAAAATACATTATTTTAGCGTGTGCATAAAAAATCTCCATATCAAGGAACACCATTATAGTAATGATATTAGTTTTTTTCCGAAATTCCGATTTTATATTGGGGTAGAATATTTCGATTAATCCTGCAAATTGAATGATTGCTTTAACAGGGGGTATGAGCTCATATACCCTGTGAGGGAAAACTAAGATAAAAGTGGTAATAAAAATTACGCCCATATTCCCTGTCAGTGCAATATACCACCTTCGCATGACGGCTCAAGGGCAGAAGATATAAAAACTGACTGTGATATGAAACCAAATAAAATATAATTTCATATTGAATTACCGTTTTATTGTGAACAAACTTTACATTGGGGACTTAATTCTCTTCGAAGAATCCGGAAATTTTGTAACTAGCATTCCATTGGAAACGAACTGCCTAGGTCTCTAGGTAGCGTTCTCTCTTCAATGTGCGAGAGCGTTCTCTCATCTAGGTGCGAGAAACCTTTGGTTCGAAACACCGACCAAATAAACCAAGATTAAGGTAGATGGGGTGTCTAAATTATAATCCATAGAATATTTTAATAAATTGCCAAAATGTAGTTTATATCATGCTTATTTAAAAATAATAATAAAAAGAATGGGTCACGGGGCTTATTTTCAGGCTACAGGTTGTGCAAAATTGACAGATTTTGTATAGATTATGCATGGAAAACCCAATTTTCTGCCATAAAACGAAAACTACACCATAGAATTTTGAGATAAAATATGAGAAGATAGCTCTAATATTATGCTTTCAGATAAGAAAAAGAAAAAATGGGGTCACCGGGCCCGTTTTCTTACTACATAATAAAAAAGATAAATTCCTAACACATTCTATTGTAAAAGTAACTTTATCTGAATTATCTGCCCTTACATTTGAGTTGCCTCCCCTTATGTGGCAAAGTTAGAAAAAATTGAATCAAACAAAAGTATTCTGTTTTTTGTAAAATACAACCATAGATATAATAAAACATGTCATTTTCTATATTAAAATGAAAATTCTTACACATGAATTACCCACTACTCTCAAAATGTGCACATTTTATTAAAGGTCTAGACCGATTATTACCTGGTATTTCAAAATCCAAGATGGAGGAAGACACCCTATCTACCTTAATATGTTAGGGATGTCTGACATGTCTTTCTAGTGACTGTGTGATCTAACACGAAACAAGTTAAACTGAGCGTGTCGGTCTTGTACAAAGCAAGGTTCATATTCATATCACATGAAATGTTCACTTTCTCAAAATTCTTTACTTGAAGCAAGAAAACAAGTTCAATGGCATAATTTTTTCTTTTTATTTTCTTAAAACATATTATAAAACCTATCTTCTCACAATTTATTTCAAAATTCTATCTCATAGATTTTTTTTTATGCACAAAAATGTGGTTCTTCATGATTATTCTAAGCAAATTTAGGCAATTTTCAACGACTCTTAGCTTTAAAAATAGCACAGTGAGCAATATTTTTTATTATATGTTTGAAAAGAGCATATTAAAATCTTCATTTTTGGCAAAGTATATGAAAATTCTATCTCGGAAAACATATACCGATGATATACCTTAAGAACATATATAAAGTCCAACTTTGTTTAAAATAAATGTTTTTGTTAGATTATTTTAATTTTAGTTGTAAGAGCTAAAGACTCACCATTGGACTCCTGCACATGTGACCTTGGTGAAGTCAATTGGAATAAAGGAATCATGTTATATTTTTCTGTTCCTGCTGTTACAAAAAAAGGATAATTACAAAAATACTGAGCTCCGAGGAAAATTCAAAACGGAAAGTCCCTAATCAAATGGCAAAATCAAAAGCTCAAACACATCAAATGAATGGATAACAACTGTCATATTCCTGACTTGGTACAGGCATTTTCTAATGTAGAAAATTGTGGATTGAACCTGGTTTTATAGCTAGCTAAACCTCTCACTTGTATGACAGTTGCATCAAATTCCATTATATTGACAACGATGTTTGAACAAAACAAACAGACATACTAGTAATAGGTAAAAATGTCAAAAATAGGGGTACAGCAGTCAACATTGTGTCATAATCTTAATCACAATAAAAACAAACAAATATTTTACATTAATAAAGACAAATAAAAGAACACGTTAACACGTTATTAAGATGATAAACAACCTCAGTATGCAAAATCTATATTTCAAGACCATCGTGTATTATTTGTGAAGTCGATACGGAATATTTATCAACAAGGTCTTGGTACCTTCCGAGATGAACTTCTTAAGAAAAAGGACGAGACGTTCTTTGACATATCCCGGGTTCATCAAATTTCTGCCCAAACACTGGTGACGTTTTACAAAGTCTGAGTAGGAGCTGCAAGCTCTTGAATACCGAATAAGTTGGGAAATGTATATCCCATATGCAGATAAAGCTGGTATATTGCTACTAAGGTGGGGGAAATTGATAATTTCAAAATTAAAATCGTCTCGTTTATCATAGTTTCTGGAACTGAGATGACTGTGTATGTCAAATTCGAGGTATAAGTCTAAAAATGAGTCGGAGGAGACCGTATCTGTTGTTTCTTTAATTTCTAGTTCTGGGGGATATATTAATGGAACACAATAAAAAAAAGTTCGGATTGTTAATGGTAGAAAATCATCAATATATCTGAAAATGAAATTAAATAACCTGGCTTCTTTGATCTTCTTGTTTTTGACAAGTGTCCGAAGGAACTCTGATTCATGTAAAAATAAAAAGAGGTCGGCAAGAAGAGGTGCACAGTTCGTTCCCATAGGAATACCGACAGTTAGTTGAAAAGGTCTACCTCCAAAATTCAACAAATATGTTGTCGATAAGAAACTCTCGAATACTGATCACAAAGGACCATTTACTGTTCATTCAAATTTAAAATTATTCAAAATACTAAGGTTTTTTTAACATATGCATATATGGTTAAGGCAGAAATAGCACAATAATCAGTAACTTTTGGTGTTCATTACTCTTCAACTTCAAAGTTGAATTGATATTCGAACCGTTTTGCGTCGGATGTCTCTGCTGGGTGCTGGGGTTTGTTAAGACGAAACGTGCGTCCGATGTATATGTACTTAATTTTATGAGCCTGGTATCGATAGTGAGTGGTTTGTTTTCCCTTACACGATAAAGGCATTTTTTTCTTTCTCTAATAAAATTGAGAATGAAAACGGGGAATGTGTCAATGAGACAACAACCCGACTAAAAAGAGGAAAACAGCCGATGCCACAAATATGGGTCTTCAACACAGCAATAAAATCCCGTACCCGTAGGCGGGCTTCAGCTGGCCCATAAACAAAAATATGTACTTATTCAGCGAAAATATTATTTGTCTTTGTTTAAGCCATGGCGTTGTCAATTCATTTTCTACTTATGAGTTTGAATGTCTCTTTGGTATCTTCGCCATTCTTTGACGGTTTGAAGTCCAAATATTCTTTAAAGACTTTAAAGTATCTTACTTTAGCCAATTCCAACCACCAGTAATATTTTCGAACCAATCAATCTAAATATAATCCAGATGATTTAAAAAAAAACGACCTGAACTAAGGAATTATAGATCTAATAAATAATGAGGAAAGTCATCTTTCCTTTCTTCAAAAAAAAAAACAACACATGTTTTATTATTATATTGAATCAAACTTCGTTCTAGCCTTTCTACCACATTGTAGTGCTAATCAGACAGACAATGATATACCTGTTTCTGACAATTTTATAAAGGCAAATTTAACTGGTACCCTTAATTTATTGAACCTCTAGACTTTGTTAGTATCGTTTTTTTTTTTCATTGACAAGTTTAGTATACCGTCCATTGCGATGATCTAGTATACATGTACACTATTCTTTAGCCCGCCTCCTGGTGCGTAATTTTCGCATTGGGTTGAAGACCCATTGGTTGCCTTTAATATTTTTATTAATATTTTCTTCACTTTTGGTTGTAGTCTTATTGACATATTTGACATGTAACTCCGCAATTCTGTTTTCTTCTAGTAGTGTACCGCACCAACACTCAATATCATGGTTAACACCATTTATCATCATTATATTGTATTTTATTGTATTGTTTTCGTACACAGGAACAAACGTTGAAACAAGAAATATTCTTTTGAAGAGCGGAGCAGATCCAAAGATAGGATTCTGCCTACAAAATTCATTGCAGAGCTTTCTGGAAAACAAAAATAAAACTTATTTGGTTTCGTTTATATCGTCACTACTGCAAAAGGGAGCTGATCCAAGTAGACGCAAAATAAAAGGATCTAATATTATTGACTGTGTTCAGAACGGTAACATCAATCTTGTTGAAGAGTTTATCAAGTATGAAGCAGACGTAAATTTGTGTGACGATACAAAGAAAACAGCTTTGCACTATGCGTGTAACCTCGGTAAGTGAAGTGTTAATTGTGAATGAAATAGGTAAAAGCTGAGACAAAGGAAGGAGGTATCATAAGAGCGGTTATGTTGCCCAGGGAAATGTATAAAAGATTTAAATTACTGAAGCCTATCAACACTATGTATATTTTGTTGATAAAGAAAAGGTTAATATAATATCGACACTTAAGTACAGAAAGGTTACAGGCGTAGTCACTGTGATTTCATAAAGATGTTAAAATTACAAATAAGTTTTTGATCTAAATAGATGTGACCTTATACGACAATAAGGTAGCAATTACATGAGGTGCACATCGTATCTCCATATAACAACAGAAAGTCGTATATACAATATATATATATATATATATATATATATCAAATTCTTACCTTACCTTAGTAACAAAATTGTGAATATAGACATTGAGACAATATCAAAGATTTGCAATCAAAACCGTATTCACTGGCTATGTTCATTGGCTATTCTTATTAATAAAACAAAGTTGAACTAGTTCTTTCAATCATCTTTTCAGTTTATAATGGGGTATACTAGTTTAAACGGTAATTGTAGTGAAGTCAATTTTATGTTTTACAATTGCAGGAGGATAAAGACTTAGTACTACATGTATAAGAGTATACGCTCTTTAGTCGGATTGTTGTCTCTTTGACGTATTCGCCATTTCCATTCTCAATTTTATGTTATCAAATTGTGTAATTCAGCACTGATGTTCAAGAAATATATGAAGCATACATAGCTCCGTGTTGAAGACCGTACTTTGACCTATAATGGTTTGCTTTTACAGATTGTGACTTGGATGGAGAGTTGTCTCATTGGCACTCATACCACATCTTTTCATATCTATATATTTGATGATGATTAGTAAAAATAAATGCAAGTTCAAACCAGAAATTTGAAACATCTTTTATACTATCTTTGAATAAAGCTATAATCGGAGTAAACACATTGCATTGGTCAGTGAATTCTTGACTAATAACCTACAATTAGTTCCAGGTGGTGAAGGTTAAATTATTCCTTCATAAGTTTTACTGACGCCATCACGAGTGTGTTCACCAATACGGAATATCTGTTTCCCAGATGACGACGTATACATGGTATATGTTCCAATTGTCGTTAAGGACTTTTCTTCGTGTTAAATTGCGGTTGATATGAAAATTGTCTGGAAACAGCCTTCTAATGAAGCTTTTGCAGTTGCACTCAATACCTCAATCTGCAAATAGAAATTATTTTGCTTTGAATAGTTTAGATTACACATTGATTGTTTTCAATATTAGGAGAAAATAATTTACCATATTTAAAAAACGGGTTTAAAAAATGGTAATGGAATATACAAGGTATATGCGGTAAACATATGTTTTCAAGAATAGACAGACGAGTGTTTACATGTAACAGACTGGCAAAAAATCTATATATTGAAATATCGAAGTTTATCTTCCTAAACTCCCCTTAAAAGTATGGACCCGCGTCAATTATTTCCTTCAAACATTTTGCGTTTCATTTTCTAACTGTGTTTTAGCCTAGTATTAACTACATACAATTTCATTAAACTCAGAACAGCTTAAAGAGAGGAGAAAGATACCAGAGGGTCATCCATACTCATAAGTCGAAAAGAAACTGACAACGCCATGGCTAAAAAAACATACAATCAATAGTATTAATACTTAAAACAAAACACAGAAAACTAAAAACTGAATAAAACGAACCCAATCCAAAAATTAGAGATTATCCCAGGCGGTTTGGAAGGGGAGCATATCCTGCTCTGCATGTGGGACATGTCTTGTTCCCAATGTTAGTACAAACCCAGGTATAAGACTAATTCGGTAGGTCACGTTGGTGAAACGGGGACGGGATTGTAGATACGACACTTGAGACATATCCGCTATCATCTGTAAAACTGGTGTCCCATTATGGACCATTGGTTGTGTAATCAGAAGGATTAGTAATTGCAGAAATTTTAAAATGTCAGATCTTCCTTAGTACTAAATGAAATATGCTATTTGGTTTGATTTTTATGTCATAAACAATTGAATCACAGACACATATTTTGGTTTTACACATTTTTATCATTACTAGAATTTATAGAATTTTAAGATTATTCGTTTATAATTTAAAGTGCGTTTGGCAATTGACTAATAGTCACTGTTCTAAAAGTCCTTTAGTTTTTTTTTCATATTTCCAAACAGACTTTTATTATTCGGAAGACAGAATATGCAACAATTGCGTACCTCTTGTAAAATAACAAATTGTCCGTCTTTGACTTGTCATCATTATTTGACATAAACTGCACCGTACGAATATTTTGCGAGTGTGCAAATAAGAGATCACATATAAGCCGTATGTTAAGTGGTTGCATTAAAAATGAATGATTATGGTTATTGTCTCTTGACTATAAGTATAAGCATAAAATACAACAAACACAAATCATCGATATAAGGGTACTTATACATATCGTAAAGCCAATTACAAACAATCATTACACACTAAATGGATATAGATCAAATATTTTATAAGTAGTTTGAAAAACTCAAGACATTGTGCACTTCCAAAAGAAATATAAACAGTATCGTACTAGACCTGCGTTCTGAATAAGAGAAAATACCTTTTTAACAGCTTAAAAACAAGGGCATGTGGATTATTCTAGGTGACAAGTGACCCTTGAAAACGTAACATTTATGGAAATTGACTTTGTAACTGCTGTTGAAGCTATACTGCATGTTATTGTAACGTTCCGGGGTTTCTTGTCCGGGCCTCCGGTGAAGGAAGTAATAATAAAAATCATAATGGAAGTTCATAAATTGTATTGCTTCTATTTAAACAATACATCAAATATAGAGGTTCATGAAACAAAATACGTTAATAGTTATATACAATAAGTAATACAGCAAGGTGCATTAATTGCACCAAGTTTAATAAAACAATCCTTCTAGCGCTCGGTGCAAGAAAATCTACTTGGTGCATGAAAATCTAGTTGGTGCACTGCATTCAAATACTCTGCATACTTGGTGCATGAAAATCTACTTGGTGCACTGCATTCAAATATTCAGCATACTCGGTGCATCGCTAGCGAAATACCCGAGCAAACAGTACGTCAGCATTTAATATTGTCACCAAGTACTCTTACTTGGTGCAGCAAATTCTAGTTTAAGAGAGACTGCTTACTGCGTGGATGTTCTTGGAGAGAAGCTTCCAGTAGGAACATGCGTTCCGTATTTTATACATAATCGTCGTTACGTGTTACGTAATACACAAGTTATTCATAAACAAGAACACGTAACGTTACATTTGGCGCGTTATACAGAAACTAAGTATAAACAAATACAAAATGAATAATTACACATATAAATAAAGTCGATATATAGATTTAAAAAAGTCAGTATATAACGTTCGGTCCAGGTAAGCTATTTCTTCTGTAAAATACGAATCAGAACACAACAACGGACATCTGCATGTATCAAGTGTGGAACGGAGACCACAGTAAAAATATCAGCTTTCAAATCACCGGGGCGTAACTTTATTTAAAAATGAAAAAATAAAAAGTGTGACATTTTCAATATCTCGGTGAAGTAAGAAACCGGTTATGTCCCTTGGTGTACCAAAATGATGACAAAAGCGTTGAAAAATGTAAAACAAATCAGCTGCATTGTTTAATTTTGATTTTGAAAAGCTAATCAACTTCGCATATTTCGCATCCAAAAAGACACTCGATTTTACCCTCTTAACTTGAATGCCTGTGTAATATGTTAACTTTTGTACTTGATTTCAATTTATTTTAACTACAAATGTGTCTCATTTCTTATTTATAAATATTCTTTTTTTGTATTTGTTTTAAATCACAATCGTATTTTTATAGGTCAATCAAAGGATAGATTTGCAATGTCAACTCTTCTGGTGAAGCATGGATCAAATTTAAATGCAGCATCCAACAGTGGCGAAAGGCCGCTCGATATTGTCGTGGGAAATATGATCAAGGAAATGACAAATGTTACAGTTTTGTCAACGGCAGAAAATTGTAGCACTCAAACGGTAGATTTGTCCTTATTGAATGTACTCGTTTGTGGAGGTGCAGATTTACGTCCTGTAATAACTGACACAATTGAACCATTCTGTGGAATTTCATCATTAAATACAGTACATATAACACCATTGTAAGTATGCAACTTACTAATTATAGTTTCTGCAATTAATTTTCATAAATCTCTCCGGGTCAGCGTACCTATGCATGGTATTAAACGCAGATTTTTGAAAATGAATAAATTGGGTATGGAATTGAATTTGAAGGGGTTTATGAGATACTGTGTAGTAGATTTAAACTTTATTCAGCAGAATAGTATAAATTATATATGCATGGAATTTGGAGGGATTTACAATTTCGATATCGTATTTTTAATCTTGTAATCTACACTGTTGTTTATAACCTTTCAGGAATTATCCAAACAGAAATAAATCTGCCTTGTATTTGTTAATTAGTAACGGACTTTTCCAAACTGCCGAATATTTGCTACGTAGTGGATGGGATGTTGAGAAGGAAGAATGGTTTTATACCTTTGATGTCTCAAAGCTTGATATAATTGAAAATATCATAACAAATTACCGCATCTATAAACGGCATGATGTTGAAGCAAAAAAGGCAGAATTCAAATCATGTTTGCAGAACTTTGATAAGGGTCCTAAATCCTTAATAACAATATGTAGAAAACAAATTCGACAGCAACTCCTACTGGTATCAAATGGTTCTGAGATTGAAACAAAGATTTCAACACTTCCGCTTCCAGAGAAAATCAAAAGTTTCTTGTCGTTGAAAGAATATATTCAGGAAAACGAAATTATTAAGTTTGAATGAAAGGTATGATTGTCGTTCATCTATCTAGAATAATTCTTCTCTAAATAATCGGGGAATATATAGTCGCCGATTTGTCGTCCGTCCATCCGCGAATCTTTGCGAAACAAACTATTTCTTGATTGTGTTTCCCTAAGTATAAAACGCTAACAACAGAACTACTTGTACATACCATCATGTCTTTAATCATGTCTTTAATATTTTTTTTTGTTTTTTATTTCGCAATTTCATTTAGGAGTAAGCATATACTTAGAGAAAATAACTTATAATTTTACAGCATGAAAATAGTATTAAAATTACGAGAATTCCGTATTTTGCGAAATAGTGTTTAGCGGGCTGATATGAGAGCATTTCACATGCTTCCGACTGTTATCACATGCCTTTCCTGAACATATCGCATGGCGTTCTAGCAGTACTCTGCAAATTCCTTAAAATATACGTCAACGGAAAATTTTAGTTAAAAACATTACAAAGCAGGGTACAAAACAATTATTAAGAAACAGGAAATATATAATGTTTAAATTAAAAAATAATTATACAATAAATGAATTTGTCAACTTGTCCAGCATAATTTAGAAAGTTACTTTACAAATGTTGACTTTTCTAAACAGTGGTTATTATATTTTGTTGAATTTTGTTATCGTCAATATAAAAATATATTATTCTGTTGTTTTTTTCCTCTGTTGATACATATGATATAAAGATTTTATATCGGATGTATTACATTTTGTGTCCAACGTCTGTAAACTTTTGACATTTTTTAACTTCTACTTGAAAACCACTTAAAAGGATCAATATGTTAAACTGTCATTTTTCTTCATTATTGAAGCATATGATACAAATATGATAACATGTCATTCTTCATATCATATGTATTATCAGCCTTCTCTCAATATCAACCCTCGAGTCTTAGAGTCCTGGGCTGATAATACATCTGATATGAAAAATGCCATGTAATAATCTGATATTATGGTGAACTAGCTTGCAGCCCATGAAATGCAAACTATAAATGGTTGTTTTTGATTTTAACAAAACAGGGATCAGAGGTCGTTATGATTCCATTGTTGATGAAATTAGCAATTCTAGACCTTTTTAAAAATTATAAAAATAAGTTTTGTGATGATTTAGAATTGAGTGGCCAATCAACTAAGTCATCACAAAGAAACTTATCTAAAAGATTATTTTAGATACGTTTCTTTGTGATGACTAAGTTGATTGCCCACTCAGATTTTTATTTTTGATATAACTATTGTTTAATAAAACCTATCATGGTATCTATGATGAGTTCATTTAACATGAACATATGTTCAAATTATCTCATATGTATGTCATACTAGTTTTAGTAATTTGGCAACAAATACAGTGTATTGATGATAACTATTTTGCTTTTGGTGTGTATTGTAGTGTTTTCGTTTGAAATACTGTTTCCTCTTTTAATTTATACTTTGCGCAGCTGGAGTTACACGTGTATCATTTCCCTTCGCAAACCTTTTCATTTCCTGCCTTAAGTACGAGGATTGTATATGTTCCTGTCTGTACATCCATTTTTCTCTCTCGTGTGAGGTTGAGTTTAACCTATATTTCTCCGTTTTTCTGGACATGGTTATCTATTGATAGTTTGCATTTGTACTACTTTACATGTCGTCAGTAGAACTATCTTAGATATGTTTAGACGTTTAGTTTTTATAATAGTCATAGAAAGGTTGAATAAATTACAATTAATGGATTGCTTTAATTGTCTGAACGTTGTATGATACACTATATAGATTTTTTAAAACTTATTGTCTTAAACAAGACAACATCACAGGACCTGATGAATGTTTTCTGCGTGTTAGAAGTGAAGAGGTATTGCCAGTTCCTCCTGAATTGATTTTGCATCAGGGCTATTTTCAAAAAAAGGTTTTTCAATATTCACATAAATTCATCGTATCACAGCGTAAAAAATAACTTGAAGGTTCTAATAATATTGTAGCTTATTCTAAACAGATAATCAAATACCGGTAATATACGCCTAATGATAGCCTAACATCGGTAATTCCGACAATTTTCTGCAATAATTGAGTATTTATTCAATGTAAAGGAAGGACATCATAAGCAAACGAGAAGGTTCAAACCAAAACATTTGAGATAGAGATATAAAAATAAGAAGACGAGGTACAGTTGCCAATGAGATAACTCTCCACCAAAGTTCTAATGAAAAGAAGTTAGCAACTATAGGTCACCGTCCGGTCTCCAACAATGAATTAAACCACACCGCATAGTAAGTTATAACAGGCCCTGAAATAACAAATGTAAAACCATTCAAACGAGAAAACTAACGGCCTTATTGATGAACATGATAATGAACGAAAAACAAATATGGCTTACAACAACAAACTACAACTAAATTATTTTCTCAAGACTTGAGATAGGCACATACGGAATATGGCGAGGTTAAACTAGTTTATAGAAGTCACCAACCCTCCCTTAGCCCAGAACAGTGGTATAACAACATAAAAACAGACTATAAAAACAGGTTGAAAAGGGCTTAATTGCATATATCGATACAAAAAAGACATACGCAGACCGAACGTGGAAGCGAACTTGTGCATCCACGCAACAAAATTGAGACACGAAGTACAGATTTGAAATATTTGCAGTTACTGAAAACTAGTTCAAAGTCAATAACAACAAATAAAAAAATCATGCATTTACGACTTACGTATCAATAAGTACAGTCCGTGTAACGTAAAAGTTAACAATACGAACGATGCCCGAATCATGTACGGACGATGCCCGAACGATGTACGTACGCTTCCCGAACGGTGTACGAATGCAAACGAAACGCTGACCGAACGTTGTACGGACGCTGACCGAATGATGTACGAACGAAACCATGTACCATAAACCATACCATAAACGATAACATAAGCGCCCTTTTATCGTACATCGTATGGTTTTGCATACATCGTTTCGTTTAGCGTATACCGTATCGTTTAGCGTATATCGTTTCGTTTCGCGTATATCGTATCGTTTAGCGTACATCGTTTCTTGACGTGCATAGTTTCGTTTAGCGTACATGTTTTTCTTTAAATATAAAACATGAATTGTGTTCTGTTAAATCTTTTTATATACCCGGTAGGTGATAATAGGCGTAAAATTTAGATTGGATGCATATTTCAGTTTTAATTAATCATTTAGTAAATCATAATTTAATCTGACTCGATGTTGATCCAAAATTATTTACATAAAAAGTTTGAAAAAAAAACACTGAAATAAATTGAAACAAATTAAAAGATACGATTGTGAATTTTGTTAGCCGTGGAAATACGTAGTTGGTGAATGTGCGCGTAAACTACAGTCTGCAGGGTATTCAGACAGTTTTTGAAAATAGTCTAAGGTATTAACACTGGACACTTTTAATTTGCAAAACACTCATTTGCAAATCCGCCGCCGCCTCTCCTTAGACCTACAGTGTCGTGTAAATAACCAAAATGTGCGGAATTACATGGGATTCAATAATTTCATTGCTTTTCTGCTGTTATTATTATATATATTTTGTAATTTGATTTAGAAAAACATGGGATTTTCAATATCCCATGGGATAAGGCAAATCCCATGGGATTGACCATTATCCCATGGGATTTTGGTTAAATCCCATAGGATTTTTTTGGGTCCCATGGGATAATTGTAGTCCCATGGGATATTTGTTGTCCCATGGGACAAAAAAAATCCCATGGGACTATAATTATCCCATGGGATTTTTAATATCCCATGGGACAAAATAAAATCCTATGGAATTCAAATTATAAATATACAGTAATGTGTATGTTACAATGAATTCTGTTTGGTAGTAAAAAGTTTATAATATATATATGAGTGTATTTTGGTTTTTTTCATTTTGTCACAAACATGTTTTTAATTTGTTTATATGACAATAAAGATTATTATTATTTTGGAAATATAATAATATTTAAAGTCAAAAAATAAAATCCTTTAACTGAAATAAAATGATGACGTCTTAATAAAAGAAAAAAAATATTGATTTGAAATCTTTGTCTTCTTTGTTTTATTATGAAAAATAGAACTGAAAAAAATATTTCATATTCTGACTGAATAAATTGACAAAGCACAGTTAATAGTTTACTCTTTTCATGAGGTAAAGTTTTCTTTGTTATAGTTCCATTGCAATACATGAATATGCAAACGATTTGAATCTTATTCCTTTATGGTGTTCATAATATTACATTTACATTTGTAAATTTATAAAATAAACACTTTTCCTGTTAATTTTTAGTTTTCTTGTTTCAGCTTGCTATGAACAATTATTCAGTCCACTATATAAGAGTCAAGTAAATAAATTATTTCATTCACTAGAATATTCCTACAATTCTTAGACAAAACATTTTTGCAATCTGTTCTTCAAAAATCTTCCTCCGTACATCTTTATTGGATGGAGCGATTTAAATGAGTGGACAAAGCAAGTTCATTTGGACAACAAAATACTAATATATTTTTTCATTCCTCCCTTCTTTCAATTGATAATTACGTTGTTGCATTGACATGATTAAGTTCTTGAGCATCTATGATCATGATGATATGACTCCTTTTTGTTTATAGTCATTATGTTGAAATTTCCTCTTTCTTATGTAGGAAAAAAAAACACATTCCATTTCAAATTAATAAAAAAGTCACACTATGTAGAAAAATATCAACTTTAAGTTTGCTGTTCAGTATTGACCTGTTGAATGATGATCATGAAAACCAAGATGTCTGACCTACAAATACACAAAACTCAAAAATTATAAATGAAGAGAAATACAGCAATAAAATGGCTATTTTATCATGTTTATGTACATTTTGATAAAAATTTCATTTGAATATTTAAAATTGTAAGAACTCTTATTTCAGTGCTTTGTGTCTATGGTTTTCATATTAGTTGTTTTTTGTGCCTTGTTGCAGTCTTTTGAGTTAAGCCAATTGCAACAAATGTTTACAGTTTGTTCAAATGTTGTGCTGTTATTAAAACCACTGTCCCAGGTTAGGGGTGGGTTGGGTGCTCACTAAATGTTTATTTTATAAGTTGATATTTGCTTTGAACTAGCTGTCAGTAACTGTGAGTACTAATAGATCTGTATGTTGAGTCTTTTTTGTTAAAGGGAAAGAATAAATTTCCAGCCACATCCGGTCTGTGTTTTTGGTAGCTGTTTTTCTGCTTTGTTGCATTCTAATGAGTTAATAAAATTGAGAATGTAAACGGGAATGTATCAAAATAACCTGACCCAAGAGCAGAAAAAAAACCCTTTTCAACTGATTTTATAGTTTTTATATTGAACTGACACTTACACCACTGTCCTTAATTAGAGGAGGATTTGGCACCAGCAAACATGTTAAACCATGCCACATTTTGTAAGTGTCTGTCCCAAGTCAGGGGTCTATTATTCAGTGGTTGTCAATTGTTGCTATATATCATATTTGTTTTTTGTTTATTGTTTTGTGTAAAAATCAGGCACTTAGCTTTCACCTTTGTGGTGTTTCCCCCAAGCATGTTTAGCATGGATAGACACCATGCCCTTTTTAAATGACGCCATGCCCTTATTGAATTGTTTTACATTTCTTATTTCATGGCCTTTTATGGATTACTATGCAGTATAGGGTTTGCTCATTGTCGAAGGCTGTACAGTGAACTAATTTTGTTAAATATAATGTCATTTGATCTCTATTGGAGAAAAGTCTCATTGGCAATCATACCGCTTCTTATTTTTATATCAACCCTGCCATATTTTGCCTGTCATTATTTACAGGTCATCATTGGCCTCTAATAAGTAATTGCATTGCTTACATCCACTTAATTGAACTCTGGTGGATAGTTTTCTCATTTATCATACCACATCTTATTTTCATAATAATCATTATTCAAGGGCAATAACTTTTATAGAAGTGGACTTACCATTTAGGCTTTGTTGACGTCTGTAAATCTATTTTTGTTGATAGTTTCTTTTGTTTATAGTTTCCATTTATCTTTAATGTTCTTGCCCTACACATAAAAGGGTAAACATTATCATTTAATGACAATAACTACTATTACATAATGAGTAGGCAACTGACAATTTTGGATCATTTGTATCTTGTCTTGCTCATCATTTTTGCTTGATATTATCAATATTCTATGAAAATGAGGTCACAGTAATATTAAACTTGGCAGACAGACATCTTCTTATTTTTATATGACACCTTGCAGTCATGCCATACACCAACAAGTAGACATATGCTTATAATATCTGATTAAATGAATAAAATGCTCCGCTGGGCGCAGCTTGATACGACCGCAGAGGTCAAACCCTGAATAGTTGGGGCAAGTATGGACACAACATTCAAGCTTGATACAACACTGAATTTGGATTGTGATTAAATATTTGACACAGCACAGGTTTCTGACACAGAATGAATGTGGTCTAAGAACTTAAAAAATTTTAATTTACCTATTCAAACCATATCATTATTATTTGCTTTTATATATAAATCAGAAATAACCAATTTAAAATGGAAAATTTTAAAGAAAAAAAAAGGAAAAAATGGAAAAAAAAATCCCCCCCCCATTTTTTGGAACCCCCTTATGATTCATCACCCAAAACTCAATCCCAGCCTTCCCTTTGTGGTATGGTACCTTGCAGTACAATTTCAGAGAGATCCATACACTTATACACAAGTTATTGTCTGGAAACTAGAAAAATGCTTGGTTTTTTTTGCCCCTTTTTGGCCCCAAATTCCTAAACATTTAGGGCAATTACCCCCAAACACAAACCCAGCTTTCCCTTTGTGATATGGAACCTTGTAGTACAATTTCATAAAGATCCATACACTTACACACAAGTTATTGTCCTGAAACTAGAAAAATGCTTGTTTTTTGCCCCTTTTTGGCCCCTTATTCCTAAAATTTGGAGGCAAATACCCCCAAAATCAATCCCAGCCTTCCCTTAGTGGTATGTTACCTTGCAGAACAGTTTCAGAGAGATCCATACACTTGAACACAAGTTATTGTCTGGAAACTAGAAAAATGCTTATTTTGGCCCCTTTTTGGCCCCTTATTCCTAAACGTTTTGGGCAATTACCCCCAAACTCAATTCCAGCTTTCCCTTTGTGATATGGGACCTTGTAGTACAGTTTTAGAAAGATTCATACACTTACACACAAGTTATTGTCATGAAACTAGAAAAATGCTTGTTTTTTGCCCCTTTTTTTGCCCCTAATTCCTAATATTTTATTGCAATTGCCCCTTAAATCAATCCCAGCCTTCCCTTTGTGGCATGGTACCTTGCAGTACAATTTCAGAGAGATCCTTACACTTGAACACAAGTTATTGTCTGGAAACTAGAAAAATGCTTATTTTGGCCCCTTTTTGGCCCCTTATTCCTAAACGTTTTGGGCAATTACCCCCAAACTCAATTCCAGCTTTCCCTTTGTGATATGGAACCTTGTAGTACAGTTTTAGAAAGATCCATACACTTACACACAAGTTATTGTCATGAAACTAGAAAAATGCTTGTTTTTTGCCCCTTTTTTGGCCCCTAATTCCTAATATTTTGAGGCAATTACCCCCCCAAAATCAATCCCAGCATTCCCTGTGTGATATAAAACCTTGTGGTACAATGTCAGAGAGATCCATACACTAACACACAAGTTATGTCTGGAAGTTACAAAAATGCTTATTTTTGGTCCATTTTTGACCCCTAATTCCTTAACTGTTGGTACCATAACCCCCAAAATCAATCCTTATGGTAAAATTTCATAGAGATCCATTCAATTAAACTAAAGTTAGAGTGCGAAAACCAATGTGTCTTTGGACGACGACAACGCCAACGTCATACCAATAAAAAACCAAGAAAACTTAGCATTGACCAAAGAACCATAAAATGCGATCATGGTTATATGAATCTGCCAGACAGACATGCACACCTTACAATCGTTACATCCGCCAAATATAATTTACCTGTTGCTTAAAGCATATGATAAACTGACAAAACAATGCAAACTTTTCATTGACCAATGAACCATGAAAATGAGGTCAAGGTCATATAAAACATGCCAGACAGACATGTGCATCTCACAATCATTCCATTCACCAAATATAGGGGCCTTATTCATGTTATTGCTTACAGTATCCGAAAAAAAACACAAAAACTAAACATTGTCCAATGTACTATGAAAATAAAGTCAAGGTAAGATGAAACTTCTGTCAGACATATGCACCTTACAATCATTCCATACACCAAATATAGTTGACCTATTGCTAATTTGAAAATAAGAAAATAGAAAAACTGACCAAAAAACAAAAAAATAACATTGAGCAATGAACCATAAAAATGAGGTCAAGGTCGAATAAAACATGCCAGACTAACATGTACATCCTTAAAAATTTTCATACACCAAATATACTTGACATGTTGCATACAGTATTAGAAAAACTGGACATTTTTACCTAGGAATAGTGATGTCATGGACTAGGAAAATTAGTCTGGGGACATAAATTACTGACATCGGACTAAATATACTAGTAAATTCTGTATCCATGGACTTTTTTATACTAGTTATATTTGTTTGACCAGACAATTTATCTCTTACACTAGTTCTCAGAGAGACATCTCACCTTACCTTGACACATTATTCTGGCTCTGAACAAACCAGTATTTGCTCTTACTCCTTAATAATACTGTGTGCTTAGGGGAGAAGCAGCAAATACCAACTTTAAAGTCTTTAGTTTTAACCCGGTTGGGTTCAAAATAAACAACCCTCATGCACGTGAGGTGAACACGCTACCATGAGACCAGGCAGTATAATATAAGGAGTTTACCCAAGATTTAAAGTTTCCAAGTTTTTGCAAAAACTGGATCAAAATCATCATTGAAAAGCAATAACTTTTTAATAAGATTTAAGTTTCTCTATAATTATTACAGTTTTAGAGATAAAAAGGCAAATTCAAGAAATATGAAGAAAAAAAAAATGGTGAAAATCTGTATTTAAGGCAACAACTCCTATGAGTCAGCTGCCAGTTTTGATGCAAATGGACAGTAGATTTTTTTTTCAACATTCTGAACATTTCTACCCTTGTCAGATATTGTCTATCTATTTTAGCCTTTTGTAGCTTATTACGCAGTTTGGCTTTTTAGCCCATTGTTGAAATCTGTACGGTGACCTATATAGTTGTTAACTTCTACGTTTTTAGTTTCTGTTGAAGAGCTGTCACATTGGCAATGATACCATATTTGTATATGTTTTTGTCATGTAGGTGTAAGGAGACAACCTTTTGATTTTCTGGTGGGATAAAAAGGGGAGACAGATTTTTTATCACCTGGCCTGGTAAGTTTTTCAGGGTTCTTAGGATAGAAAACCGGCAAATTGTAACAAACCCCTGTGGTACGACCATATTTGCCAAAAGATTAGTCCAAATAATTATGACGTTTTGCAAGGCTATTTTAACTTTTTTCTGGGCACGTAATAGTCAAAGTTGTGACTGAGTGCGGAAATATGAAGATAGATAGATAGAAAAATTATAAAGGGACATAACTGAAGAACGGTAAAAGTGACGCTACCCAAATTTGAACTTGATCTGAGTTTTGTGGTAATAAGCATTGTGTGCAAGTCTCATAACATTTGGTTGAGGCTAACTTAAGTAGAGAACAGAAACTAAAAATTCAGCAATTTTTCTATTTGTAAACACGCATAACTCTAGAACGGTTGTGTATAAGTTTTATAAAATTTGGTTGAGACAAACTAAAGTTAGAGAACGGAAACGAAAAATTCAGCAATTTTTATGTTTATAAAGGGACATTACTCAAGAATGGTAAAAGTGTCGCCACCAAATTTCGTACTTAATCTGTATTATCAGTCAGGGATATAACTCTATAGGGTTATTACAGAAAATAACTTGCATGTGTTATTACAGATACTTTTATGAGTTGTGTACTCTTTAATCCTTAAATTTACTAAATCTGTAATAACATATGTTTGTTATTTGTAAAATAAATCTTAAACATTTTTATATTTAGTGGGCTCTAGGGAACTCTTGAAACTTTGCACAGAAACTAAATGCATAGCCTTGATAACTAACTATAAATTTAGATTAATACATTTTTCATTAACCATGCTAAATCAATGAGACAAGGCTTTTAAGTGATTAATTTAGCTGTAATAACAAGGCTTAGTTATTAAAGGCATGTCACTTATTAAATGAGACACCTGGGAATTACTGGGAAGCTTGCGCAGAATCTCATTACATGCTCTGATCATTACTTCTTACAATAAATTAAAATACATTGTAATTGAGCATGCTCTATGTCTGAGCAAATGCTTTGAAGTGATGTAGAGAAGCTATAATAACACCCTTTAGTTATTACAGGCATATTTTTTCTGTAATAACATAGGTGTGATATGCATGATTGGCAAACTATGAACTGTTATATCTTTCTATAGTTTAGTATACATAAAGACAGTTGCAATATCAATAGAACTTGTATACATTTTAACAAAACTAATGATGTATATTGTCCCTTTGAAACATGTAACATACATATGTTATCACAGTTCTTTGATATTTTTGTCCACAATAACAAGCGTATGTTATTTTTCTCTAATAACCCTATAGAGTTATATCCTTGACTGATTATGTAGTAATAAGCATTGTGTATAAGTTTCATAACATTTGGTTGAGGCAAACTAAAGTTAGAAAACGGAAACAAAAAATTTGTACTTGATCTTAGTTTTGTGGTAATGAATATTGGGTATAGGTTTCATAATGTTTGGTTGGGGCAAACTTAAGTTACAGAATGGAAACTAAAAATTTGCAATCTTTCAATTTATAAAGGGGCATAACTCAATAATGGTTAAAGTGACACTACCAAAATTCAACTTGATCTGTGTTTTATCAGTGGAAGTCAAAATTAAACATTGCATTGTATAAAGCATTGATTGTAGTTGATTCAACTATAATAATGGACAAAGGAAGATAATTCCAATTTTAAAAATTACTTGATATTTAGAAGAAAATAAAAATTTTGCAATTTTTCCATTTATAAAGGGGCATAACTCTAGAACGGTTAAAGTGACGCCACCAAAATTCAAACTAGATCTGTGTTTTGTGATAATTAGCATTGTGTATAAGTTTTATAACATTTGGTTGAGGCAAACTTAAGTTAGAGAACAGAAACTAAAAATTTTGCAATTTTTCCATTTATAAAGGGGAATAACTCTAGAACGGTTAAAGTGACGCCACCAAAATTCAAACTTGATCTGTGTTTTGTGGTAATAAGCATTGTGTATAAGTTTTATAACATTTGGTTGAGGCAAACTTAAGTTAGAGAACGGAAACTAAAAATTTTGCAATTTTTCCATTTATAAAGGGGCATAACTCTAGAATGGTTAAAGTGACGCCACCAAAATTCAAACTTGATCTGTGTTTTGTGGTAATAAGCATTGTGTATAAGTTTTTACTTTAACATTTGGTTGAGGCAAACTCAAGATAGAGAACGGAAACCAATTTTGGGACGTACGGACGTATGTACGTACAGACGGACAAGGGTAAAACTTAATGCCCCCACCGCTACGGCGGGGGCATAAAAAAATAAAATAGCCTTGCTAGACGTCATAAATACATAATTATTTGGACTACCAAAAGATGTAACCTAATTCTTACTTGTTTGGGGAAGAGGGGATAAACCGAACCACTATTCAATCTAAATCAGTGAACTGAATTATTGTCTTCTGCAGTAGTCCGAGTCGACATCTGTAACTAATCATGCAAATTGATAGTCAACAGTACCTATACCTTAGAATGTCAGTTCACAAAGAATCACTGGTGATAGGGGAGTGTAACCGATAAATTGATCCTGAATCAGATAAGATTTTCCAAGGACGTATAACTAATACAATACGTCCTTGGATTTTCCCAATAACGGAGAACCCCTTTCTTTGAGTGAATATAAATAGTGACGGGGGTCTCACAAATAAATTTAAATCTGAATTACAGGAACATCGATTAGCAAAGTAAACTTACATATTAATCTCGAAGTTCATGTGCAAGAATATGGCCGGCATGTGCAAGAATATGGCCGCGAAAATTTGACAGCTCCAGAAAATTTACAGAGAAGACGATATCCTTTGTTAAAAACCTGTAGTTTTTGTCCTTACAACATACAAAATACTCATTTACACATCCATAATTATTCTTTAACTCAGAGTCAGCTAAAATGTAAAAATACACACTTTACCTAACTGATCTACCTGGAAGGAAGGATTGTTTACATTGACAACAGCTGTTTCCTGTTCAACAGACACATATAAATAAACATTTACTACGCTCTAAATAACAAATGAGCCATAAACTGAGGAAATTTATAGCCGAACAACCCCAAATCCCAAGTGGTTTTCGATACAAGACACCCATACTCGTGTCAGACAGCAAGGGCTTCACAATACGAAACTCTTGTCGGGATAAAGAATTCCCAACAGAATTGTGGTGCATCCCAGGCGCCAAAACTGCAGATCTTGTGGATCTGATTGAAAACAGACTAGAAAAGGCAATACAGAGACATTATCATATCATACTGTATTTTTGGTCAGGAACCTGTGACTTTACCATTAAACAGGGAAAATTCATCAAGCTAAGACACAATCAAGAGCATAAAACAGTTAACAGTATACTTACTGAATATAAAAGAGCAATTACAATCGTGGAAAAATATCCTAACGCTAAAATAAAATTTGTAGACTGTCCCATTCTTTCAATTGTTAACTACAACAAACACAAAGGACATACCAACCCAGCAATCTTCAAAGTAGAAGATTTCCTTGTCACCAGACAGATTCAAAATTTGAACACCAAAATATCTGAACTTAACCAAGGCCTAAGAAAGAACACAGTCAAAACCAGCAAATACTTCTTTCGAGCAAGGAAAGTAAAAAGAGGAGGTTATAGAAAATCTGTGAACATCTCACTCAACAAAGCAGACGGTGTATATCCAGGACCCCTACTTAGCTTAGTCATCACAAAACAACTACTCCTTGATACATACAGAGAGTGCTTCCATATTGCAACAGAGGCTGAAGAAATACAACTCCAAGTCTCAGAAGAAGAGCTGTTGTCACTATTCTAGTAGCAAAGAAACTGAGGAAAAGAATACTGAAGACAGAAGCTGTAGTAAAGGGTTTAGGTGAGTTTATCTTATCAGTCTTTACTACATGCACTCAACGATCAGAAGTATCCACATCCTCATACAATTCAAGAACTCAAGAATAAGTAACTAACAGACAATACACCAAGAACAAATTAACATCACTATACTGTATAAATAAAATGCATTTCAGCACCAGCTAAATCATCATCATAATCACAATTGTAAAGTACATAGCTGTAGAAAAAGCAGAAGTAGACCAACTACAAATACTCAGTGATGATGAAACCCAGATCAAACAGTATATAACAACAAACAGCTTGCTAACTGTGATAAAACAGCGCAAATCACCAAAATCAAGACCATACAGATGCAACTCAATATCATCATACTTAATATAAATACTATTAGCAAATGCAAATGATGTCAACCCAAATCCAGGACCAACACAACACAACAACAGCACAATATACCCCTGCGGCACATGTGACCAACCTGTCACCTGGGACCACAGAGCTGTCAGATGTGACACATGCGACCAGTGGTTTCACATCAATTGTCAGGACATTCATAGTGGCACATATAGTTACCTCACAGCAGACGAAAACACTGCTTTAAGATGGGACTGCATTGTTTGCGACAGCCCAAACTACAACTCATTGTGTTACGGCTCAACATCCATCCAAACAGAAAACAGCTTCAGCCCACTGGAAAATACTCTTAACAACAGTACTGAAACACAGAACAGAAAGCCACTACATTCATCAACACCAAAACGAAATAATGTAAAGGAAAAACATAAGCCCTTTACACCATTGCGAATTTTGAATGTCAACTGTCAGTCTATTAGAAACAAACAACACCAAGTTGAAAACATCATAGATAGTACCAAACCTGATGTTATAATAGCAACAGAAACATGGCTAGATCAATCAATTACGAACAGCCAAATATTTCCACAAGAATATAATATATATCGCAAAGACAGGAAAGGAAATAAAACCGGAGGAGGCGTCCTAATAGCCATAAACAACAAATATTTAAGCTCTGAGGTACCAGAACTGGACACAGATTGTGAGATAATTTGGGCACGGATACAGCAGAAAGGCACAAAAGATCTATACATATGCGCCTACTATAACCCAAAAACATCGGATGTTGAAAGTCTTCAAGCATTTGAAACATCAGTCAGAAGAACCAACGCAATAAATGCATGCCAATTGATCGGAGGGGACTTCAATTTGCCAGGATGGAACTGGGCAAACAAATGTCTATACCAGGGAACACAGCACACAGAACAACATTACCATTTTGCAGAAATCCTTGACGACAACGGACTAACACAGCTAGTGCAAGAGCCTACAAGAAACAAGAACACTCTGGACCTCTTGATCACTACTCGTCCTAGCAAAATAATGAGAATAGATATCATACCAGGAATATCAGACCATGACATTGTATATGCTGAAATGAACATCAACCCAGTAACAAACAAACAGAAACAACGAAAAATCCCTCTCTACAAGAGGGCGAAATGGGACAGCATGAAGGAAGATATGAAACATCTACACAACGCTATTCAACAAGAAAGCAATACGGATAGACCAGACATAAATATGCTATGGAAAATGTTTAAAGACGGTCTTGAAACAAGTACAAACAAACATATACCAGCAAAAACCTGTAAGACCAAAGATAAGAACCCATGGATTACACGGGAAATAAAATCACTCATAAGGCGAAAAGACCGAGCATATAAAAAGAAAAAGAAATCAAACCATCCTGACGATTGTGCAAGATTTAAAGAACTGAAAAAGACAGCACAGAAAAGCCTAAGACAAGCATATTGGAAGTATATTGAAAGTATCATCACCCCAGAGAATCCTGAAGAAACACATGCCCCTTCTAAAAGATTTTGGATATACATCAAGCACAGAAAAAGTGATAAAAGTGGAGTGGCACCTCTAAGAAAAAATGGTAGCTTAGAAACAGATCCAATCAACAAAGCAAACATATTAAATGAACAATTTCAATCTGTATTTTCCACAGCAAACAACATCAGCAACAGTGAATTCTACAATCAAAATCATATGTCCGACTCACCAGAAAATTACCCTGACTGTAGAGACATCCTTATCACAATCAACGGAGTAGAAAAACAATTGAGAAACCTTAACCCACACAAAGCCGCTGGACCGGATAACATCAGACCAATGATACTCAAAGAACTTGCCAGCGAAATCGCTCCCATACTTACCATCATATTTAATGTTTCAATGGAGACCGGCAAAGTTCCAGATGACTGGCGGACAGCTACAGTCACACCAGCATACAAAAAGGGTCAAAAGTACATCCCAGCAAATTACAGACCAATATCTCTTACATGTATTTGCTGCAAGATCATCGAACATATTGTTACCAGCCATATTATGAAACACGCAGAGGCAAACAACATCCTTTATCCACTACAACATGGATTTCGAAGTAAACGATCCTGCGAGACGCAACTCTTAGAATGCATTGATGACTTAACGAAGTACCTTGAATTGGGAAAACAGTCTGACCTACTGATACTAGACTTCTCAAAAGCATTCGATAAGGTATCCCATAGCCTGCTCCTACATAAACTCAATCACTATGGAATCAGGGGAAAGACCAACAGCTGGATAGAAGCGTTCCTGACAAATAGAACCCAAGTAGTAGTAGTTGAGGGTGAACAGTCAGACAGAGCAAAGGTAGAATCTGGAGTTCCACAAGGTTCAGTCCTAGGCCCTAGTCTATTTTTGTTTTACATAAATGACCTAGCGAATGACCTAAAATCAACAGTTCGTCTCTTTGCTGATGACACAGTAGTCTACTTAACCATCGCCTCAGATACTGATTGCCGACACCTACAGTCAGACCTTGATAAACTGGCACTATGGGAGGAAAAGTGGAAGATGGAGTTTTACCCAGAAAAGTGTAGCGTACTGACTGTCTCCAGAAAGAAAAAGCCAATCAAATGGGACTATGTATTACATGATCATGTACTAAAACATGAAACATCAATTAAGTATCTGGGCTGCACCATCACAAGCGAACTAGACTGGGGAGAACACATCAACAACATTACCAGCAAAGCCAGCAGAAGCCTTGGTTTCCTCCACAGAAATCTACACATCGGCTCTAAAAGCATCAAAGAGCAAGCTTACAAAACCCTAGTAAGGCCCCAACTAGAATATGCCACAACAGTATGGGACCCATATCATCAGAAACATATTGACCAAATTGAAAAAGTTCAAAGGAGGGCTGCGCGATACGTCACCAAGCGCCACAGAAACAGATCAAGTGTCACGGACATGATTAATGAATTGGGTTGGAAAAGTCTCCAAGAACGACGCAGAGAGGCCAGGCTCGCAATGATGTACAAGATCGTCAACGACAAAGTAGCCATCAACAAAGACATGTACCTCCAGAGACCAACCAGAGTATCCAGACATACACAACAGCATGGATACATGGTACAAACAGCAACCAAAGACTGCAGGAAATGGTCCTTCTTTGTGAACACCACCAAAGACTGGAACAAGCTTCCCCCGGAGATCGCCACAGCACAGTCATTTGAGACATTCAAATCTCAAATGACCAACCTTACAAAATAAGTTGAACATTTGTTTTTATCCTGTTTTTAACCATGCAGAACCAATTTGCCAGTATATTCAGAAAGTTGAATGTGGGCAGTATATGGAAGAAGAAGAAGAAGAAGAAGTTTTTTACGGTAAAGACAGACTGTGCTCCTGAATTAAAGTATTATACATTTGTGTATTTTACTCGGGGGGGGGGGGGGGGGGGGGGGGCACTTCCTATATACAAGGTGATAGGACGTGCCGCTGGAATATGTCACTTTTTCCAGCTTGAAAATATGGGAATAGGTGGGGAAAACTATCAGAAATATATGATAAGGTCGATAAAGTTCCAATTACTTGTATATGAAAAGCCCTGTCATTTTTTCACAGCGGAAAGTCTCGCCGTACGTAAACATTACATACAGAATCTTAGCCTTAAATATTCCACTTTTCCAACACACCCCACGAAAACCAACCAATATGGGAAAAGGTTACAATTTTACCCACGCAATATATGAAAAGGTATATATTTTTAAGATCTAAATTATATGAATAGGGTGGGGTAACAGAACCCCAGCGACATCCCCTACCTAGCACCTATTGAAGTGCCCTTCCCCCACCGGAGGTATTTTACTGCTACAAGATATTTGATTTGCTAATCACGCACCCGTTGATGAGCAGAGAACCATACTTTCAAGCCAGGGGCAGTCTATACTAACAGTTAGTATAGAAAGTCCCTGTAAAAAGGCAGGCAAATCCTAACAGTACTGTAACTTAATGATACTTGTATATCAAGTTACAGCACCTCACCCAGCACAGTTAGCACACTGGTGTGTGTCAGTCTTATAATATAAAACTGCGTAGGTTCATATCGTTTGATTCAACGTTTTTTTTGGATATTTTTTAGGACCGTTGTCAACTTGACATTGTCAAATCCGACCTGCCACTTTGCAACCTGACCTGAAAAAACATAATTCGACTAAAAACAATGCCAGTCAAAATTGCTTTTTGAGACTGGGCGACTGAAAAAGTTTTAAAATGTGACCTTGTGACCCTACTTGGAATTCTTCATTCATCGGCGTGTGTCGGTTTGGCTAAAAAGGGGGCATTGTTTTTTTTTTCTTAGGACAAAAAATTGTTTCTATCTTTATTAAAAAAAAAAATTAAGACCAATCATAAACTTTTTTTTCAAAACTCAGTGTCGTATTTTATTGTTTTCCCAACAATTTTTAATAAAAGCTTAAAATGTTTGTTTCACTTCCCTCTGACTTCCCTCCTGATTTTTTTTCTCAAGAAATTATAGAATCAGTAAATGGATATATATATATGTCTGTGGTCACAGTCATGCAGTTAGATAAGAAATTCCAGCATGCATCATCAAATAATTCATGTGTATTTGTGACATCAACATAACTTAAACATTATATTATTTCCCAGTAATTATGTAAATCATTTTGATTTACAATTATATATGTCTGGGACTTATGCATGTATATATCTCACAGGCACTTGTCTCAGAAAAAAAAATCCTATATACTTTAATAAAAGTATATAGGAAAAAATTCTGAGACAAGTGCCTGTGATATATCTGTCAGTCCCAGAATAATAAATATAATTGTATCTTAATCTTTGGAAAAATCCGATTATTAAATTGTTAAATTCTTTTACGTCATAATTATATCAAAGTATACTTTTTAAAGTTTTAAATTTTAAAGTTAAAATGAATATTCCGTTTTGATCGGAGGAAAAACTTTTTAAACTGTAATGACATGGTCAGTCAACGTTGCATGGCTGATTACAGGTAATTAAAGCATGCAGTAATTTTCCATTACGACCGTGCGTGTACCCTGGGGTGTGTATAACGTATTAGAAATATCATAGTTTTCTAGAGAACATCCTGTCTATGTGTAATACATTTTAATGACATTACACAATTTTTTTTTCGTTAAATGTAGTTGAGTATCTGTGTCCATTCCCTATTGCAACACTACAATTCTTTCGAAGAAAAAAATGTTAAAATTAAAAAAAAAAAAATCATTTATATAAAATAAAGAAGAAAAAAGTAGCAAATAAACTTATGTAACTACGCATTGACAGAGACATATATACACAGAGATTGGCAACTCCGTGAAATCCCGTTAAAAAACGCGGCCCGGAATGAGATTCTCGTCGATAATTATTCTACAACATGTAGACAAGTCAGGGATGAATAACCTCGATAGCTAATCAAGAAAAGTAATAGGAAAACTTATTTCAGATCAAATAAATTCTTTTTCTAAAAAACTACTTGAAATAGTTGTATTTTTTTTAATGTATTTGATTGAGATAATATTTTTTTCTTTTTTTCGGCATTTCTTTTAATTTAAAAAGTAAAATCTGGTAATGATCATGATATTACAAGAAACATTTCTTTGCTGAAGTTTGCTTCTAAATTACACAGTGAAATTATGTGTGTCCGATTTTCCGGTCATTATTTCCTTAGAGTTGTGACTGTGGATTCACAGGTGTGCGATTACGCAATTTATTGCCCTCCGATCACCTGAATTTTGCCAGAGGTGAAGTTCTAAGTGGATTATTACTTGGTAATTGTTTTTACAACTAAACAAATTCTGACATTATTTTAACCATGACCAGAACTTTATTTTAACAGAAACACTGGGCTATACTATGAATAGGGTAAACGGACAGAAAGTCACAGTACAAAAAGTCACAGGACATAAAGTCACAAATTGGATAGGACAAAAAGTCACAAATTGGATAGGACAAAAAGTCACAAATAATTTATTGACAATTGTTTGAATATATAAGAGAAAGATCTTCAAATAATATCTTTTTTTACATTTATTCATTTTTAAGTTCAGGAAATTGTTCATAAGCCTTGATAAATGAAAAATTATTAAATTTTAATCATGCAAATAATATATTTCTTGACACCATGAAGCCATTTAAGTGCCAAACCACTTTGACATTTTGTTATCATAACAATTATTTGATCATCATTGATATTTATTGAATAAATTTTAATTACAAAGTTGCTTCATATATTATAGTTCAATACAAAAAACCAAAAAAATATTTTTAAAATTAGTGTTTTCTTGTTCAGAGAAAAATAATCTCAAAACTGAATTGTGACTTTTCGTCCGTGACTTTTTGTCCGTGACTTTTTGTCCTGTGACTTACTGTCCTACATTCTACTATAGTATTCAATCAGGAACAAAAATAGTCATTTAACATGTCAAAAAAAGAAATCAGCAAGCAACTTTTTATATAAAAAAATATGTAGCCTGTAGAATTTTGTCTCGTGGAAAACGGATTAAAATGATTAATTTTTGATTGACCTACAATTACATTATTTGTGGAACCTTTGCATGAATTTCCTAAATGAACGTACATTATGTACAGTGTTGTCGAAATCACTATTTTTGCTGTCATGAAATATTGAATATGAATCTGTCATTATTTGTAGTTTTTTAAAGACTTAATATCACAGACCCTGATTAAAAACAACGTGTATCATAAGTACAGTAAAATGCTCTGCTGAACTGTAGAATTTTAATGTTCTGTTTCATAGACCACAGAAGTACTGCAACATCCTTATCTTTACTCTTTCCTATCGGGTAGTGAAACTGGGTAGTGAAACTCGAGTTTGAAATTAGAAAGATTTAAAATTGAAGACAAGTTTTATCTGATCTTTTGTGGGTTTATGTTTCGGTGCAGTGCTATGTGGGCTGTTATTTTCTTTTCATTTGTCATTTTTTTATCTGTGTTACATGACCTTGTACTTTTTGTATTGCCCCTTGACATCTCCTGCTTCTGTTTAAACCTTTACCACTAATATCTCATCTGGTTTAAATAAAATAGTGTCTCATTCCCGGAATTTGTTATACAGGAATTCATTTTAATATCAGTTTTTTTATAAGCATATAAACTGCTTGGTCTCTTCACACAATTTATATTTAGGACGGAATGCATCAATAGGTACATACATGTACCAGGTCACCAATATATAAGTACACGTTATGTGCTTTTGACCTCCACAAGAATTCTTAAACATTCATAGATGTGCAAAGAATATTTTTGTCGTTGGGTTGTTGTCTCATTGACACATACCTCACATTTCTGAATAGTCATAGCAGCTGTGCCTATTCAATTTATTGCAGAAAATATTTGCATTAACATTTTTCAAAATAGGCGAGGTGAAACAGTGATCACAGAATGAGGACATGTAAAACTGAAACAACACAACACAACAGATAAATATAAACAAGCACTATTGCTAAAGGACTGAAACAAACATAGATGATGACTAATATGAGCGACTAGTAGTGTACAAGTAGAGTGAACATTTCTTGCTTCTTATTCTACACATTTTGTCATTTCATGTAAACAATTAAATATGTTATTTTCTGAGGAGAGGAAGGAATTTGTGAAACGAAATATTTTGCCTTTAGTACTGTCAAGTTATATAGTCACAGGAGTGTTGTTGAATGAATGAACATTTTCCCTTTTTTTTACATTATGCTACCTTTATGCTACAAAGGTAGCATTTCCATTCTCATGATATACAAAGATATTATAGAGTGGCCTTCCAATGATAGTCATACATATGTACATGTAAATCATTGTCTCATTGGCAATCATACTACATCATCATATTGTTATACATGTATGTAAAAATTATGAACATGTATACTTTGTAAACGTAAAGAAGACAAATGAAGTTAAACACAAGATATTTATTTGCATTTTTATCTGTATAGTCTCTGCACAACTGCCACTTCTGTTTCAAATTCAATAGATTGAATGCGGAGTCGTATTTATTCTTAGTTCAATGATGACACCATCACTTGCACAAAAATCGCATACACATGTACATCAAGTTTGGCATATGAACTATGATATTTGAACTACAATAATGTGGTGTTTTCACAGTCAGGGTAAGCACATGTCATTTTCTCTCTTACAAAACCATTTTTTAGTATCACATTGATAGTAGTACATGTAATCGGTCCACTACATGACTGTGCAGTAACATTTGAAAAAAGTCATCACTAATAGTTGTTCCTGTCTGCCAGGGAATCTTTTTTTCAATCAGAAAGGCTAGGGAGTCCTACATTCAGCACATGTATGATATTACATCTCTTGTATGCTGCACTGTTAGGTAAATTTGATCAACATCTTTGTTCTTTTATAACATGCAGGATCCTGTTAAAAAAAAAAATGCTGTCAGATACTGAATGCAAATATACATGTATATAAACTTGTAAATGTCATCAAAGTGGTGGAAATAATGAAAAAAACAATTTATATACACAAAACCAGTATGTCTTGGGAAAGTAATTCCTGTGATCAATGGTGATGGGTACATTTGTTCTTTAAAGATGGACAATTTTATAAACTGTAGCCATGGACAGGGGCCTGTCTTTATATTGAAGAGAATGAAAATGGCCGACAGCTTGAATGGTCATTTTTAATTGTAAATTGCATCAAAGTGGGTGAAAATATGTAAAAAACAACTGTTATACACAAATCCAGTATGTCATAAGAAAGCAATTCATGTGCTGGGAATAATTATTCTCTAAAGATGGAAAAGTTTATTGACTGTAGACATGGACAGGGGCCTGTCTTTATATTGAAGAGAATGAAAATGGCCGACAGCTTGAATGGTCATTTTTAATTGTAAATTGCATCAAAGTGGGTGATTTAATGAAAAATTCAACATATTTACACAAAACCAGTATGTCTTGGGAAAAGTGATTCATCTCATAAATGGTTTTATTCCTTTTCGAATGAAAAGGTTTTAATAAAAAATACGTCCGTGTAAAAAAATTTTCATAACGTCCATGTCGGCCAAGCTTTCCCCTTATTATTGACCACAATAAAACGTTAATCGTCACAATATTTTAACTAACAATTACTACAAACTGAATAAAACAAGGTAAATAATTTACGAAATTGAAATATATACTTACATTATGCTGTTTTGAAAAGCTTGATGTAAAATAAAAATCGATGCGGTGGTGAACTTGTCATGATCAGATGCAAAATGGCCATCTCGTTAAAGTCTCGTGTGATGCGTGTTTTTAATTGGATTTCGCTGACCACTGTTACAGTTGCCAATCTCTGTGTATATATGTCTCTGGCATTGAGTAAACATAATTTCACTTTACATGTACAAACCCTTGAGAAAACGTATATATAGATGTGTTTAAAAAGGCCAATTCCCAGTGGATTTATTTCACACTAGGACCACAGGCACTTGTCTCAGAATTTTGTTTCCTATATACCTTAATACATGCAGGGACTTTCTATACTAACTTAGTATAGAAAGTCCCTGCTTAATATAACATTAAAAGTATATAGGAAATTTTTTTTCTGAGACAAGTGCCTGTGACTAGGAACTAAGATAACTAGAACTAAGTTCATTGGAAAGTCTTTTTGTCTGATACATGTATACCTATAGATAATGTACATAATTAAGAACAGCTTCAAATACATGCCTATAAATTAACGGTACGTCTAAAAACCGCTCAGGACCTTCTCAGAATGCAGACAGGACATAAAAAGTCACGCAGGACATGTATATATGTTTTAGTGAGCGTTGAGGGTATACATTCGACAGATAATTTAATATTTGATCTTATAATTTTGGTTTTGATAAAATCAAACCAACATTAAAGAAGTTATTTGGGATACGTCATGCATGACCGATGATCATATTCAATACCAATCATCATTTTGATTACGACGTTTGATCTTTAATAATTAGGACTGATTGATGATGGTTATAACCACATACAAGTAAACTTTGCAAACAAACAAAAAAAAAACGTTTCTTTGGAAAAATTATAAAAATACATGAAATATTGTTTTTACAAAAAAAGTTAAATAAATTTTTCGTTTTGTATGTAATAATTGAAGCCATTTAGAAATATCAGAAATCTTCACATAGACGGGAAATTTTCAATTCAAGTTATTTCATTTGAAAACGTTAACAAATATAGATCTTATTCGATGTAAAATGTGGCGTCCTTGGAGATCAAAACCCCGTTTAAATAGGGTTTGTCTACTTTCGTCTATTGCCGAACATTCTATAATCAAGGATTTTTACAAATCCTTGCTATAATATAATGAATCGCGTCGCCAATATCACCACAATTACATAAAGTACAAATACTATCTGGCATCTAACAATTACAATAGGAAATTTTGAGTCGAAACTGAAGTACCAAATCTACAAAAAGAATCACTATTTTTTGTAGTAGTAGGCGTTGAAAACTATACTGTTTATAATCTTTTTTTTTCTCCTAGATTAATTGAAACTCCTGAAATAATTTAACATTATCTATAGACAGCTTACATATGCAAATCTTTTTAGAAGTATGTGAGTGTTTAGTAATAATTTGTTCATTAACCCCCCTTTTCCTTCTATAAAATTACATTGTAATCGATTTTATTTCCAAATTTGTGTTTGCTAGGATTGACACTTAGAACGTACAACAAAAAGTAACAAGGTAAAAAGTCACGATTCAGTTTTGGGGATATTTTTTTCTTTGAATAAACTTAATTTTAAAAACGTTTCAGTATTTTTCTGAAACATTTTTAAAAGGAAACGGACTTGTAAACAAAATTTATTTTTGAATATTAATATGAACAATGATTGTTAAGAAAACAATCTGCCAAAGTGGTTTGGTAATTAACTGAAGTCATGCTGTCAAAAATGTCTCCTTTTTATAAGTTATTGATAAAAAAAACTATTTGAAGGCGAATTAATCATTTCCTCAACTAAATACATTTATCTATAAATAAAGTCAATTCGTCAAGAACTTTCTCTCATATATTTAAACAATTGTAAAATAATTAATTTAAACCATTGCCCTGCGACTTTCTGTCCGTTTACCTATACTTATTCCTTGTTAAGTTATTTTCATATCCATTTACGAATACTTATTACGTGATAATTAATTTTTCCGGATGCTTTTTATCCTATTTTCATATCAAACAACCATGTTACCCGTAGAACGGAGTTAAGTGCAAATTTAGGAATTTAGTACTTAAAATTTTCAACAACAAAATTTTACACTTTCATTTACCTGGATTTTTTTTCTACGCTTCGAAGCCGCCACCCTGTATCAAACTTATCCAACACCTCGCATGGCGTATTCACGATGTGGAAGGGATTGACAATATACAGTCAAAGTTAGCAATATACAGCAAGTAAGTAATTGGGTGTTGAATGCCAGTAGATCTGAATTTGTAAATTTTTAAATTGAATTTAACCTGTTTAGAACGTGTATTGTTGAATTGTTCAATAAAATTACACACATAATCTGGGCTGATATGCATAAAACCACTTTAAGTTCAAGGTATCAATAAAACTGGGTCTGCATGAAAAAATGACTTATCACATAATACCAGAACCTATGTTTAGCCTACTGTTACACGATAAGAAAATATAGCTGTAGGCCTAGTTGAAAATCTTTACAAATTAATTATTCTTTTAATTTCTGTTTGACTGTCTGGGTGCTTCTTATGTGTTTTAAATGCTATAGTCAAGTTTTATAGACTGTTGTACGTCATTTGGTCGTTTTTAAGTTTTTGCCATGGCGTTTGTCAGTATGTCTTCGACTTATAAGTTTTATCAAGGATTTGTATAGTGAGATTGGTTTTATTTAATCTGCATCTCTTGTGCTGTATTTTAAAATGTATTACAATTGCTGCATCTTTACACATTCATCAATACACCAAAAAATATGAATAAAGCTTTCGTATATATATATAAATAAGGAGATGTGGTACGATTGGTAATGAAACAACTATCCGCCAGTTCAATTCAAAAACCTGATATAAGCAAATGTGACTTACTTACTTACTTTAGTCAGAGAGATCTTGAATCTGAATTCAAGGATACGAAGTGGGAAGGGTTTAGAGGTGGATTAAGGTGAGGGCATGGGGGCCCGCCCCTTTTTTGGAAAAAAAATTGGTTGATTATTTAGAGAATTACTGAAGCGGGCCCCTCTTTTTGCATGACAGTTAGTGCCTCCTTATGACATTTTTTGGTACCGCAACTGGTGAGGACTTCATAAAAAAAATATTTAGTAAGTTTTTGTTTTGTGATAAATAATGTATTTAGACAGAAATAGGATAAAATAAACTACCGAAAGCTTAAGTCCACATAACAGGGTATGGATGGGGGTTAACAGAATAGAGAATAACGGGCAAACAATAAAGATTAAAGAATAATGAAATGCTAAAATATGAGGAAAGAGAGTAATGAGCAAAAAGTGTAGAAATATAGCAAAAAAAAAATAAAAAATAAAGAACACAGAAAAAGAACACCCCCCCCCCCCCCCTCCAAGATCCTGACTTCAACTTTAACGCTGCCGGGATATTTCTTAGACAAAGTGCACGTATACTATTAGTAGTCAGCCGAAACCACTAAGCGTTTTGCATCCATACGTTTATTTTTTTCGGGATACTGACTGCATATAGTAAACTATCAATGTACTAGTTAATGTTCTCGAGGGATGACCCTATTACAGAGACATATATACACATATGTGTAAATATGTCTCTGCCCTATTACGTGTCAGTAACCTCCTCGACACGGTTCATTTTTACGGCGGCTCAGTTTTGTGTTAAGAATAAACATAATTGATAAGTTTCTTTCCCCTGCATTTCTCGATCGCACTTGTAAATAGCACATTGGTCTCAAGACATTGGTTACAACACTTGCCGTCAGTACTCAAAATTGGAAAAATATTAAATAAGAAGGTATAGAAAATTAAATTAATGCACACACACTATTATCAACCACAGACATGATGTTTTTCTCAATTTGCCTAAATCGTTATTCCGCAATACAACGAGGGTGAAAACCCACCACTTTGAACACAGTCACAGGCACCGGCATGCTGTGAACTTGTAAGTTTCCAAAATGAGTAACTATCCATTACTTTTCTAGAGTAAAGTTCATAGGTTGATCCGGGGGGGGGGGGGGGGGGGGGGGGGCTTTCTTGGTTGATTATATAGGGATCACTGAAGCATGACTGGAGCCGGCCCTCCTTTATGAAAATTTCTGGATCTGCCACTGTATATTCATAAAATAAACCAACAAATTATCCAAAAGATGAATAATACTTAATACTTACGACTAAGATTGATTATAAGTATACTTGAGTCGGTTTTACAAAAAAAACAACCTTACAATTTATCGTAAGTATACTGTATTGTACATGACTTTTAATTACTATCAATATTATTTGTAAGTTTTTTTGTGAAACTGACTGCTGAATTGTTTTTCCATGCTTAAGGTACATCTAAGTCGTATGCTTTTTTTAAAACCACCTCCAGGGTATAATGTCTGCTCGCCCATAGAATCTGTTTGTAGATATAGGAAGATGTGGTATGAGTGCCAATGAGACAACTCTCCATCCAAGTCACACAATTTATAAAAGTAAACCATTATAGGTCAAGGAATCGTCTTCAACACACAGCCTAGTTTTTATCAAAAATGAAATATATTGATATTAATAGTATACAGGTTAAATAATTTATTCATACATTTTTAATTGACTGACTAGAATTATCATGATTATTGAGGAATTTAAACCATTCTTATTTTTCAAAAGGGACAAAAATAAAATTTATATATAATAACAGGGTGATACAAATGAGAAAAACTCAAGAAATTGTTTTCAATTAAGATAAATACATGGTTTTCAGTTGTTTTTTAAAGCAGAGGCAGATTTAGTTTAAAGTTGGAAAAAATTGTTTGTACCAACAAAAATAAATACACAAAGTTAATCCAGAATTATGTGTTTATCATTTTTTTTTATGTTTAGGTTGCCAGCAAGATGAAAAGAACAATGCAGTTCAAAAGTCAAATGTGGATAAGCTGCGGTACAAGGTCCTACTTTTGCAGATTTTCATATTTTGCATGAATGAATTTGAAGTTTATATCATGGAGGGCAGAGAAAGAAAAGAAACACTTCAGTTTTCCTGCTTCTGAAGGATAAATGTAAAACATCTTGTTTGGTAAGTTTTCTGCTCTGTTATGATAGTGTTTGTGCATCCATCTGTCTTTCTCTAAATTGTATTCACTTAAAGTTTTTGGTTACAGTTCACCATGAACTTCAGTTAGTAACTTGTGGTTTTACATGTATGTACTCAAAATTTAGTACTTTAAAATGTTCATGTATTTTTGTCGAGCCTGCAACTTTTGTAGCAGAAAGCTCAACATAGGGATAGTGATCCGGTGGTGGCTACGGCGGTGGCGTTAGCACGGGGGGGGGGGGGTCTCCTCCTATATTAAGGTATATACATATGTGCCGCTAGAATGGGTCCCTTTTTTGATGCATCAAATATATCAATGGGGTGCAATTTTACCGAGGAAATATATCAATGGGTCATAATTTTTCAGTTTGTTGTGCAACGATCTTCACTTAATGGGTTATGATTTCGCTGTGAAATATATGTATAGGTAGGGATTTCACAATTATTCAATATATGAATGGGGGGTGTTTTTTAAATTCCTGCTGCACAACTGTACCCAAAATCCCATGTTGAGACCCCCCCCCCGTGGGCATTAGCTAACTTCCTAAAAGCTTTATATTTTAGAAGGTGGAAGACCTGGATGCTTCATACTTTGTATATAGATGCCTCATGATACGAATTCTGTCTGAAACATGTCCATTGTCCTTGACCTCATTTTCATGGTTCAGTGACTACTTGAAAAAAAAGTTCAGATTTTTTGTAATGTTAATTTCTCTCATATTATGAGTAATAGGATAACTATATTTGGTATATTCGTACCTTGCAAGGTCCTCATGCTCGTCAGAGAGTTTTCACTTGACCTAGACCTCATTTCATGGATCAGTGAACAAGAACTAAGTCTTAGATGCATGATTTTTTTATTAGTTGTTAGTGGCTTTGTACTAGCTGTCAGTAACTGCGAGTACTCTCAGATCTGTACTTAGTGTCTTTTTGTTGTTTGGATGTACAAGTACCCGGCCACATCCACTTGTATTTGTAGTATTTGTATTTTTATCCATCTGATGAGTTAAGCCTCTTTCAACTGATTTTTATACGACCGCGGTTGTATATTGGTATGACTTTGGCGTCGTCGTCGTCCAAAGACACATTGGTTTCGCACTCTAACTTTAGTTTAAGTGAATGGATCTCTATGAAATTTTACCATAAGTTTCAATACCACAAAAGAAAGGTTGGGATTGATTTTGGGGGTTATGGAACCAACAGTTAAGGAATTAGGGGCCAAAAAGGGGCCAAAAATAAGCATTTTTGTAACTTCCAGACATAACTTGTGTGTTTGTGTATGGATCTCTCTGACATTGTACCACAAGGTTCCATATCACAAAGGGAATGCTGGGATTGATTTTGGGGGTAATTGCCTCAAAATTTTAGGAATTAGGGGCCAAAAAAGGGGCAAAAAACAAGAATTTTTCTAGTTTCATGACAATAACTTGTGTGTTAGTGTATGGATCTTTCTGAAATTGTACTACAAGGTTCCATATCACAAAGAGAAAGCTGGAATTGAGTTTGGGGGTAATTGCCCAAAACGTTTAGGAAAAAGGGGCAAAAAATAAGCATTTTTCTAGTTTCCAGACAATAACTTGTGTTCAAGTGTATGGATCTCTCTGAAATTGTACTGTAAGGTACCATACCACTAAGGGAAGGCTGGGATTGAGTTTGGGGGGTAATTGCCTCAAAATTTTAGGAACTAGGGGCCAAAAAGGGGCAAAAAACAAGCATTTTTCTAGTTTCAGGACAATAACTTGTGTGTAAGGGTATGGATCTTTATGAAATTGTACTACAAGGTTACATATCACAAAGGGAAAGCTGGGTTTGAGTTTGGGGGTAATTGCCCTAAACGTTTAGGAATTTGGGGCCAAAAACAAGCATTTTTCTAGTTTCCAGACAATAACTTGTGTTCAAGTGTATGAATCTCTCTGAAATTGTACTGCAAGGTACCATACCACAAAGGGAAGGCTGTTATTGAGTTTTGGGGTGATGAATCATAAGGGGGTTCAAAAAATTTGGGGGGGGGGGTTTCTTTTTTTTTTCTTTAAAATTTTCCATTTTAAATTGGTTATTTCTGATTTATATATAAAAGCAAATAGTAAAGATATGGTTTGAATAGGTAAATTAAAATTTTTAAGTTCTTAGACCACATTCATTCTGTGTCAGAAACCTATGTTGTGTCAAATGTTTAATCACAATCCAAATTTAGAGCTGTATCAAGCTTGAATGTTGTGTCCATACTTGCCCCAACTGTTCAGGGTTCGACCTCTGCGCTCGTATTGAGCTGCGCCCCAGCGGAGCATTTTATTATTGTTTGTTCTTATGTTGTACTGTTACACCACTGTCCCAGGTTAGGGGGAGGGTTTGGATCCCGCTAACATGTTTAACCCCGCCACATTCTGTATGTATGTGCCTGTCCCAAGTCAGGAGCCTGTAATTCAGTGGTTGTCGTTTGTTTATGTGTTACATATTTGTTTTTCGTTCATTTTTTGTACATAAATTAGGCCGTTGGTTTTTCGTTTGACTTGTCATTTCGGGGCTTTTTATAGCTGACTGTGCGGTATGGGCTTTGCTCATTGTTGAAGGCCGTACGGTGACCTATAGTTGTTAATTTCTGTGTCATTTGGTCTCTTGTGGAGAGTTGTTGTCTCATTGGCAATCATACCACATCTTCTTTTTTTATATTTAAGGTTAAGTTTTGGTAGTCAAGTCCATATCTCAGATACTATAAGCAATAGGTCTAGTATATTCAGTGTATAGAAGGACTGTAAGGTATACATGACCAACTGGCAGGTGTCATCTGACCTTGACCTCATTTTCATGGTTCAGTAGTCAAAGTTAAATTTTTGAGTTTTGGTCTTTTTTTCTTATACTGTATGCAATAGGTCTACTATATTTGGTGTATGGAATGATTGTAAGGTGTACATGTCTAGCTGGCAGGTGTCATCTGACCATGACCTCATTTTCATGGTTCAGTAGTCAAAGTTAAATTTTTGAAATTTGGTCTTTTTTTCTAATACTAAATGCAATAGGTCAACTATATTTGGTGTATGGAAACATTTTATGATTTACATGTCAGTCCTGCAGGTTTAATATGACCTTGACCTTATTTTCACGGTTCATTGCTCAGTGTTAAGTTTTTGTGTTTTGGTCTGTTTTTCTTAATCTATAAGCAATAGGTCAACTATATGTGTTGTATGGAAGGATTGTAAGCTGTACATGTTTGCCTGGCATGATTCATCTGATCTTCACCTCATTTCCATGGTTCATTGGTCAATGTTTAGTTTTCTTGGTTAAGTTTGCTTCTTAGAAACTATAAGCAATACCGGTAGGTCAACTGTATTTAGTAATTTGAATGATTGTAAGGTGTACATATATTTCTTGTCAGGTTTATATGAATTTGAAATCATTTTCTTGGATCATGTTGAGTTTATGTGATAGTTGTAGTAAAGCTTTATATTTAGGACTATCAACATGATATCAATGATTAGTAAAGAAGGCGCAATATTTCAGCGTGTGCACTCTTGTGTATACATTAAACACCACATTTACTGTTTTTACCCTGATTTTATGGATCACTGAACATAGAAATGTCATAATGTGAAATTATAGTACATTCTTAGGTTAAAGTTTTAGGTTAAGGTACATAGCTTACCATGAAGTTGAATTTCATACACATGTTCATTATGTGGTGAATTTTTAAATTCAGTGCCAAACTAAGATTTTGAGCCTGATTACATGATTGACTAGACATTGACCAGGCATTGTGTCCTGTACTAGGAATTTGTCCTGTACTAAGAACTTTAATAGTACTTGCTGAGTATGGAGTTTTTGTGAAAGTTTAATATTAGTGAGATTTTTGCATGACATCCTGTCAACTGCTTGTTGATCATGTTTATACATGTCTTAAAATTAATATCTGACACATTGGTGTTTTGTGAACTTGGAAATAAGTTATTTGATAGAATCATAATGTTTTGAGATTATCAAAATAAAAAATATCCCATTTTTACTACATTGTGTATTAATGATTCAAGTATATAAAAAAGAAGATTTAGGATATATGTATAACCATATATAAAAATGAGACAGCAACCGTACAACACAAAAATAAGAAAAAAAAACCCAATATAATTTTTTGCATCAATGTTATAATTTCCAACATGTCCAAAGAGTTCAATGTATTTTCTAATTGAAATAAAACACAAGTGGAACTCTTTCAGAACTTCAGAAGCTTAAAGAAGTGCTGTTTCTATTGTTGGCTTTCTGTATAATATATCGCAAATTCTTGTGAAAAATGGAATTTTATTGTAATTGCCTAAAGTTTTAACATTGATCTATATATATATAACTGGGGAAAATACCCAAATGTTATAAAGAAGAATACATAAATTGATTGTTATATAATATTAGAATAGGAAGATGTGGTATATTGCTAATTTGACAACTCTCCATCAGAGACCAAATGATGTAGGAGGTTAGCAACTGATGACACTGGACAACCTTCAACAATCAGTAAAATCCATACCGCATAGCTATTTTTATTGAAAATCATATGTTCTTGCTACATGTATGCAAACAATTTTTTATTATCCATAACTTCGGATTTTATTGGTTCTTTTTCAGAAGGATTGAAATTCATCACTGAGAATAAAAGGAGAAAACACAGAAACAAGACCAAAATATATTCAAAGACAAAAGTCAGATCAGTTATTATTTTCATCACTCAGCCAATGAATTGAAGTTCTATTAAATATCTAAAGATATTAAAACCACAATAATGACAATGTTCTGTGCTGAATGGCAAAAAAGTGGACTATACATTACGATCACACAATGCTGGATGATAAGAAACTATTGATTTTTTGGGTGGAGGGATATCCTGAAAAAAAATAGATTTATGTAAAAAACTACTAGTATGTTAAGCCTATTAATAGAGTTTTCATTGATTTCAAATGGGAAAAAAATTGTGTTTCAAAAAAGTATTCTAGAATTCATAAATAAACATATATTGATACTTACATTATCTGCTTTGTTGTTTAAAAGTTTAGTTTTGAACAGTTATAGAACAATATAATTGCATTAACATTTCCAAGGAAAAAAAAGATATTCAACTAAAAAGATTCATCTTAAAACAATTTACTACCAAACAGAATTCATTGTAACATACACATTTATTTACTGTATATATTTATAATTTGAATCATAGGATTTTATTTTGTCCCATGGGATATTAAAAATCCCATGGGATAATTATAGTCCCATGGGATTTTTTTGGTTCCATGGGACAACAAATATCCCATGGGACTACAATTATCCCATGGGACTACAATTATCCCATGGGACCCAAAAAAATCCTATGGGATTTAACCAAAATCCCATGGGATAATGGTCAATCCCATGGGATTTGCCCTATCCCATGGGATATTGAAAATCCCATGTTTTTTTAAATCAAATTACAAAATAGATATAATAATAACAGCAGAAAAGCAATGAATTTATTGAATCCCATGTAATTCCGCACATTTTGGTTATATACACGACACTGTAGCTCTAAGGAGAGGCGGCGGCGGATTTGCAAATGAGTGTTTTGCAAATTAAAAGTGTCCAGTGTTTATTAACTAATCCAGTCGTTATATTACGATCACTACGATCACTCCGAGAAAAGTAGTGGATAGAGGGCACTGAAAAGTAGTGGATAGAGGGCGCTGAATTATTCGAGTTAGGTACTAACATTTTTTTTACCTAAATGAACAATTTATTTTAGATGGAATTTGGAATTAATCTAATGTTCTTACAATAGTATATTCGGGCAGGGACTTTCTATACTTAGTATAGAAAGTCCCTGATTCGGGGTCTTAAGGTTGACCTATTGTTCAAAAGGTTCAATTATTTTTATGTATTCTCTTCTATCGCATGTATTTTAACATCGACTGAATAAAAGTATATATCGTAATTAAACCATTTTTTTTTAGATTATAGATATTTTTTTTATTCATCTATCAAATCAGTCGAAAAAAACAATTTATTCGAGAAATTTCAAATAGAAACAATTACCCGTTATGTGCCTCCAGGGACTTTCTATACTAACTTTAGTATAGAAAGTCCCTGGTGCCATATCAACCCTAAACATAAATCCCTACCAATGTACAAACGATTGTATATTATTTTTACTACAAATGCACTTTTAACAATCATCAAAAAAGAGCGTGTCCGGCAAATGAAAAATTCTAATTCATAAGTGAAATTATAATTTAGCGTTTCATTTTTGTATTTTCAAACAACAAAAAACTAGACCATTTCCCTCTATTCTTTAATTTTCTAAGACCATTGTCCTCTATTCTTTATTTTGCCCGTTATATTCTATTCTTATTTTATATTTGATTGCTTTATTTTCCTGTATCTATATATATATATATATATATATATACCTCCTTTATTCGGAGCAACCCCACCCTAAATATACATATGATACACAGTGTCTATAGGTCATCGCTTGTGCCGTGATACACATGTTTTCATAACAAAAGATATCCTTGTTCATATTTATAACATTTTAAATGTCCTAATAATACATCTAATAGTTGCCACTGGACGTTAAACAGCTAACTATAAATTCATCCGTCATATTTTTAATTTTGTTATAATGTGTTAATCAAACAGCATAATGAAACAATTGAAGATTTTCACTATTGAAATAATGGGAAATAATTGTAAACAAATCCACTAAATCACATTCATACGACACAAAGTCTAGTCTTTTCACATGTAAATAAATTGTTTTCGTTAATCTATTTCAAACGATTTTAAATCAAACGGTCATTTTACTGATTTGCCAAAAAAAAACCCAACCAAACAGTTATTTGTATTTCTTTTTTTTAACAGTATTCGAATAAATCATGTTTTATTTATGAAAATTTCGTATTGCTGACGAATGTTAAATATTGATCCCTATAGATTTTCAATTGTTTGGTTGTTGGGTTACTGTCTGATCTCGCAAACCTGACATTTTATGGTAATTATTTTTTGCATCCAATTGCACCAATTTATTAAAAAGATATCAACGTACGAGAGTCGTTACTTTACATAAACTTCTGGTATTTTTTTTCTATAACGAAATACGAAACCACTTCTCGCAATTCGCTTTGGAGTATTTGTGCTTCTCTTTTGACAAAATATGGCCTTGTCTCAAAAACAAAAATATACAATATAATATAGAGTAATATATAAAACTGGACTAGAGTGAAGAGTTGGAAAGTAGGAATTCCGAATTTTAATTGAAAGTTCTAAATCTTTGTGTATTTTCTGATATATGATTGTACAGAGTCAACAATTTCTTTGTTTTGCTGAAATGAAAGGTCACCGTCACCAGCCAATAGATGCAAAATGGATATAGTAAATCTTTCTAATTTTGAAAAACAATATTTCTCTTACTTCGTTTTGAAAAGGGCACTAAAATAATAGTGAATATCATCCTCAACAGGATGGCCATATAGCTGCATGCGGGATTGGGTTTAATATTAACAAGGTTTAAATCTGAATTTTAAGAACTGCACATATGTCTCAAACGTGTATCAGTGATATTAAGATTTCTATCACCACAACTTAAATTGAATTGCGTACTGTGAATAAATACTCAGTTTACTATTGTTAAGAGCAATTTATCACATATAATACCACGTTAACAGTTAGTGTGACGGTGTTTGACAGTCTGAAGGAGATAGCAACAAGGATTTAATAAGGCAAAGCTTTTGTTGAACTCAATCTTACTAAAGTTTTCATTATTATATTTAATACTAAGATATGTATACGAGAAACGATAATGTAGTTGTCTTTTTTAATTACACATGATCATCTATGATGGGATAAAGTCTAATGAGAGAATTTAACCAGAGACTGAATAACTTAGAATGACCAATTAAAGGTCACTGTACGGCCTTCAACAATGAGCAAAATCTATACAGCATAGTAAGATATAAAAGGCTCCGAAATGACAAATATAAAATACACCCAACGTCTTCTCAGCGGTTGCAAAGTACTTTTTCAAAATCAATTAAGTTTTGAATCAGGATAACAGTCACAACAGTATACAGTAAATAGCCTTATTAAGAAGGGATATAGGTACGATACTGTTGTCAGGTCATTAAAGATTGCATATTTTAGCTTTAGTATTGATTCACTTATAGGGTCTTTGCATCGGAATTAAACACATTTATTCTAAAACCAGTTGTTGGCATGACACGGGTTATGTTCTTTTCATATATTTTATGATGGTATAATACTAAACCCCTAACAGGAGGGATTGTGCCTGATATTCATATGATGAAGACATAATCTTTCAATCAGTTTAATTGAGGTCTGGAGCTGGCAGTCAGTAACTGCTAGTAGTCTGTTGTTATTTATGTATTATCGTCATTTTGTTTATTTCCTTTTGTTTTATATTCTGACATCTGACTCGGACTTCTCTTAAACTGAGTTTTACTGTGCGTACTGTTGTGCGTTTGTTTTTTCTACATTGGCTAGAGGTATAGGGGGAGGTCTGAGATCTCAAAAAAACATGTTTAACCCCGTCGCAATTTTGCGCCTGTCCCAAGTCAGGAGCCTCTGCATGGCCTTTGTTAGTCTTGTATGATTTTTTATTTTAGTTTCTTGTGTATAATTCGGAGTTTAGTATGACGTCCACTATCACTGAACTAGTATACTTATTTGTTTAGGGGCCAGCTGAAGGACGCCTCCGGGTGCGGGAGTTGCTCGCTGCATTGGAGACCCATTGGTGGCCTTCGGCTGTTGCTTGCTCTATGGCCGGGTTGTTGTCTCTTTGACACATTCCCCATTTCCATTTTCAATTTTATTTCATGTTAAAAGACAATGTCATAATACTATGACAGAGGGGCAGTCAAACTCCCTAGTAAGTCGAAAATAAAATGACTACGCCAGGGCTAATAAATAAAAAGACAAACAGACAATTAATAATACAAAAGGCACAACATAGAAAGCTAAAGACTAAGCAACACGAACCCCACCAAAAACTGGGTGTGATCTCAGGTGCCCTGGAAGGGTAAGCAGGACCTGCTCCACATGTGGCACTCGTCGTGTTGCACATGTTATTACAAACCCGGTAAATAGTCTAATTTGGTAGGTCACATTCGTAGTGAAAAGGGAAGTGGATTGTAGTTACGGCATAAGGAACATATCCGATATCATCTGTGAAACGATTATTCCATAACGGTCAACCAACTCGTAATGGCGTCCGTAAAATTTACAATAAACAATGTCATTTACACTGTTCAAACATCAACGCACGTCAAACTTTGTACAACATAAAAGCTGACTGGACATTCGTGACAATTTGTCACGCCCTCATGAATTGGCGTACGTCCTATCAAATACCTTCAGAAAGCTTCCATTTAAATTATTTTACACACAAGTAACTGCGTATTTTATTTTCTTAACAAAACAAAAAAAAAGTCAATATATTTTGCGTTAAATGTGCAATCAAGCCACGGATTCGTAATTTTCAAAAATTGCTCACAAACGGTTGATGAAATGTGGAAAGTCTAAATAGAAATATAACAATTATGTCCAGTGCGCGTTTATAAAACTGGCTCTTTTTGTACATTTTGAGATACTATAAGTACTCGTTTTATGTGTATAGAATTGTAGGGGTCAATACGACTTTTAATCAGTTGGATTTTCAATTTTAATAAAAAAATGTGTTGGGTTTTCTTCTTTTCTTTAAACTTACATCATGATTCTTTGATATTTCCCATTATCTTCTGATTTTTTTTAAGATGAATAATATAAAATTTGTATACCAAACATCTACAATTTTACTCTGCGTTTATAAATAGCATTGAACGTACAACATCTTATAAACGATAAACATAGTGAAATTTGAAAAAGGCATGACAGGAGTTTTGAAGAAAAAAAGGCAGGATGGGCAACTTGCCAAAAAGAAAAGGCAGGATGATAATTTATTTAAAACAAGTCAGGATAAATTAATAACTAATTTGAAGTTCTATTTTAATATCATCTGAGCAAGAACTACAGGAGAATAGCATAGCATTTGTCTTGTTAGGATTAAAATCAATAAGCCAATCTTTAGACCATGCTGAGATTTGTTCTAAGTCGCTATTTAAGACATCTTCTATCGTGTAAGGACTATTACTTGAATAAGAAAGGGATGTTTCATCAGCACACAATCGAGTTAGACTTATCAAATTACTAGCTATGTCATTTACATGAATAAGGAATTATCACAGTAGGGGACCTAATACAGAGCCTTGTGCACTCCTGCATTGGTATTCTCAAAAGGCAAATATAAACTTTAAAAAAAAAACGCTTTCTTGTCTATTTGAAATATTATAACTAATTAAGTGATTAAATACGTTTTTAAGTACATTTTTTTTTAAATACTTTGCCTACTGCTGATAATAATGTGATTGGTCTATAATTGGAAATCAGTTCTCCGATTTTGAATATATATATATATATATATATGCGCCAAGTCAACACATTTTAAAAGATTTTTTTTACATAAAGCATAAATAAATTTACATACATTGTCAGATCAAAATATCTTAAAAACCCCAGTCCAGTGATACCGTGTATATTCTACTGACTAAACCATATCGATAGTTTTACATTCGTACTTGTTACGTAATAAGATCTGTGTCCAGGTAAAAAGATAACCAGCAGGTGGTATATATTCTAAAATGTTTAGCGCCTTCCATTATACATCTGACGATGACATTTAGCTTTAGGGCTATTCTGTTTTCACAAAGAAAAAACTAAAATTTAAAAATTTTATAAACATAAAATTCTGTTGAAAAATCAATTTATAGGTAAACTGATCAGCATAACGTCCTCGCAATTTCTTGTTCAGACCCAGGGACACAGATGTCCGAATGAGTAAGAATAAACTAAATTCTTAAACAATTATATAAAGTTAAATGTACCACAAGCACATTTTGATAGTATAATAAGAGGTTTTCTTGTGTATTTTCTATGTTCTGGAAACTTCAACATCCCATCAAAAATACTTAAATTAAAGTCATAAGTTTAATAAATTAAAGTTATTTTTACAGAGGATGACCTTGAGGTCACTCCGATGTATTGCTATCGCCTAAATTTCCATTATGCAAATTAGTTTTGGGATTTCAACCGATCTATAAAAATTATAGATCCGCGGTCATTACAAGGGAAAAAAGTGCATTTTTATACCTGCGATTCCGTTCTCCGTTCGTACGATGTTTCATCAAAAAATGGAATCATTTCAGTTGTTGATTTAGTACTGAAAATTTGACTGAATTATCTCCTTATTAAATACGGTTTTATATGTTTAATAGGTGTTTAAGAAAGAGGTCAGGTGCTCATGTTCATTCATAAAATTATCGTTCATTCATGAATTTATCGTAAAATCAAAATCACTACACAGGTCACACAGGTTGTATACGTAGTGTCAAAAGATTACCTGTATAGTATCTAAAAATAGACAAACTTAACTGACTCCCCTTACTGTAGTGTGTGATAACATTTTGTGAGGGAATTCGATGTTTGCTATACCACTGTTCATTTCAACGCACTTTATGACGATACCACTTTATCAATATGAATGAAATTTTTTGCAGTGTTTTAAGAAATAATTTTACTTTAAAATCGCGTATCATTTGTGAACTATTAAATGTTTTACAAGGACGAATTTTCTGTATAAAGTCAATAATTGTGTGAACTTTTGAAGCCCAAACTTTTTATAGCCTTAAATACGCTAATGAAAGATCCGAAAACTATACCCATACAGAACGACATGTTTTTGAAATTGTAGCAAAACTTTTGGTTGACAAATTTTAATTCGTTATTGCATAAATATTAACTTGAAATATCTGTCATTTTCTCCCTACCCAGTTTACCTCTATTACTCATTATGATGTGGACTTGACATTGTTATTGAATCTTATGCAATTTGATTGGATTAAGTTATTATTAGATTACCTTCAAACTGTTCATGCTTTTTCGTACGAGTATATTGATTAAATCAGAGCGTGCATGAATGTGTACAGAAAATTAAATGACCTGCAAACTGGACACTGGACCAGTCCATATTACGTTTTATCAATGAATAGATTTTTTTTTTATTTCCCAAATTACAGGGCCCATAAAGGGCATAAAATCAGATACAATTGATTTACATAATTGGTAACAACAACAATAATAGCGGCATATAAATAGATATTTAGTATATAAGCATTGGTCAGAATCAGATGAACGAAACTTAAGGTATGAAAGGTAACAATTGCCACTTTTTATCTTTTCACATAATTTTCCACATGCACATTAGATAAATTAATTTTGATAGCCTATTGCGGAGAAAAAAGAGAAAGTTTACTGTATTAACGTTCTATTCCATTAAATACGCCATTTTTCGAAGATAATTGCAGAAAAACATTTATGAACGGCTACGCCAGGTAAAATTGTTGTTTATCCTAAAAAAAATACAATTTTCAGTTTCATTAGAATATTATAATAATAATAAATCCCAAATTTATGTAGTCATTAGATAAAGTCCGTATATGTCCGATCTGCCTATTTTTGGACATCAAAAGACAATACGATCGTTTTAAGGTCAATTTCGTCTACCTCACACAATCTTGTTAGGCACTATAATGAAATGGACCTGAAATTTATTTCACATGTTTCCTGAAAATTGATAAATATCAAAGCAACATAGAGCTGTTTGTTCTAGTTCGTATAATGACAATTTAATGTCATGTTTGTTTATGATGACCCCCCTTTTCGGGATTGCATCAGAATTATAGTTATCTCGTATCGCATGAGGATGACACATGTCAACTGAGCAATTATGTTTGGGACTTAGTTTTAAGAAATGATGTCAAAGTAACATTATGAAAATATTTTTAGTAAGCTGAAATATATATTTATTTTTTACATGTTTATGTCTTGTAAGATATTTTATTTCTGTCCCGTTTTTCAACATTAGCGTCTAGAAAGTTGAAATGTTTTAACTGAATGGTTAATTTAAATTAATTATGAAAATGGTTAAAATTAAATCAATAAAGGAAATTATTGCCCAGTTACAAACACTACCAGGGGATAATCCATAATGATTTTTTTTTCAGTTATATGTTTCAGCACATGTATAATTAACCCCAACTTTAGCCTGGTAAACTTGTTGTCTCCTTGTAAAATATAAAACATATTTAAAATGATTTCCTGTTAAAGTCTTATATTGATATAAAGTTAAAACCGTCTTGCTTCTCACTAGTCAACACTCCTGTCCTGTCAGGTTTAATTCTTATATATATGGATGAAAAATAAAAGTCCACAAAACATTAACATGGCAGCAATTGCTTTTACAGCCTTTAAGACTTTGATTTTTTTTTACAGAAGAGTGTCCACCATGCACTTGCATTTAACTATAATAATAGTAGAATAGTATGATATACAAATAGATGAAAATTATATATACATGCAACCGTAATATTAATATAATATATAACAACAAACCAGTGTATTCTCTGGAACTATTATTATATTAGTATAATAGTCTAAGGTATACTGATTTGTATCACTACAATATAATAGTTATTACGGTGAGGTTGAATTTCCTGTCATTTATTCATCATCCAAGCACGAACTTGTATAACAAAAAAAAATCTCTGTAAATTAACCTCAGTTTCAGGTATAGAGATGTGATCTGTTTCTGTGACATGTGCTTTTGACCATCCACAAGAACCTGTGGTCATCCGATGTTCAGTACTTCAGAACTTTGATTTTAAATATAATTTGCACATTGTACCTATTGTTTTCGTATATTTATTTTTCGCCATGCATTAGTTTAATGCTTACTGTGACTTCTAAATACATCTATATAGTGTGTTAAATAGATCGATTTATAAACTTTGTACGCGAATTATTTTGATATCCTAATGATAATCAATTATTTTTCTTTTGACAGCACTTATATTTTGTTGATTGTTCAATATATTTTTATGGTATCCGGCATTTATATACATATACATGCATAATGATAATCCCTTGGATATATTTTAGTTGGTTGATTGTCGGTTGTTTAATGTCCGGTGTAAACTATTTCATACATTTCTATGAAGAAAGAGTTTTTCATTTTAGGATGAAATTGATATTTTGTGCAAAATGTAATTTAAAGTACATTGCATTAACTCCGTGTTTCAAAGTCAAACAAGTGAATTATTATTTTTCTTTATATTTCTTTAAGACAAAAAATGAATAGCCATATAATTCAAATCTGGTTTGGATTTGTTTTGTGCTCAATAGAATTTACTACGACAAATCAAATGTTGTTGACAATTTTGGGATCAAATGATATTTAGGTATGTGCTAAACAGGGACACAATAAACTGATAAGTTGAAGACTTCTTGTCTAGTAATACATTTCTTGAACGAGTGAAATTCTGAAATATCTTTTTTTTTAATTATCTCTATTACGATAGCCTTTTTGTGAAAAAAAGTACGATTTAATTTCAAATTGTATGAAGTAAGATTTATTCCCCTATTTACAATTAACTCGTTCTTGTCCAATATGAATTCCTCGAACGACCAGAGTTTGAAAAGGGAAATAAGATTTGAATTTCTCATCAACATTTCTCCTTAATTTTCAAGAAGCAAGATTTTGTTTTGTATCGTCATTTATCGTAGGACATGAACGAATTTTAACTGAAGAAGCTCTTTGGTCGGGTTGTTGTCTCTTTGACACATTCCCCATTTCCATTCTCAATTTTATGATGCATACGGGCCCAGTATTATAGCCTGAGGGAATTTAGATAATCTCCGTTTTCCTCTCAGTTTCTGTCATTTATCATATTTGGGTATTTTTCTAATAAGTAAAATTAAGTTTTTCGTGAATTAATATCTTATCACATTCCGTTCGTGCAGTGTGATACGAGAACTATGTATCTACATGCAAGAAATATATACATGTAACAGACAAAGATTATACGAGAAACTGAAAAATGCATTTTTTTCTTCATAATCGTACAAATAAACAACGCATAAAGTAAACATGAAACAATTCCGCAACAACTGAAAAATAACGTATAATGTGTGTAATTTAATTTACTCAAAACACTGTTTTAATAAAAATGATATAATATTCATAAGCAATAAGGATAATCCAATCAATTTTGTTGATTGGATAATTCACGGATTAATAGTTGAGTAATCAGTGGCACGTGCCCTCAATATTTAAAAAAAAAAAATTAGATACCTCTCGAAGTTAAATATCAAAATTTTCCAAAATAACAACTGGAAAAAAAAAGCGTTCAACGAATATTTACATTCGTCATGTGTGCATATACGAGTCATAGTGCACAAAAACAATTTTTCGACAAAAATTGATAGCAAGTTATACTTTAATGTTCATGACTTATGAGTATTTTTCATGTTAAATTTCTAGTGAAATTGATTGTTGAGCGGCTTTTTACAAAAATACAAATACCGAAAAAAAGAATATTGGGTAAACGTAAATGGACAACAACCCAACGAGAAAAATAAAATTTTAAATAAAGTAATAATATAAGTTTACAAATACGTACTATGTGCATTTAATAAATCAACGTTTGAACTTATCATTATCATTTTATTTTATTTGTAATTTTATTTTTATGTATATTTAATGTTACCCGATATGGAGTCCTCTTAAAGATAAAATTCACTTGAATTGGTAAGTCTGGTGTATATATGTTACAGGGAATTTGTAAAATCAGGGATTTTGTAAAATCAATGGACTAATCAGTGATTTTGTAAAATCGCTAACAGTTTCAGTGGTTTTGTAAAATCCCTGAAATTGTCTGGGATTTTACAAAATCACTGAAAATAGAGCTAGGGATTTTGTAAAATCCCTGATTACAATTAAGTATAACTTGCTATTAGAAATGTGTTTTTCTTAATATAAAAATAGAGTTATCATCACTAATGATTTTGTTTAATAAACACTATGAGCTAGAACTAGTGTATAATGATTATGACTAAAAGGCATATAAACGGATTTTTAGACCACTGTAAATTTACTTATTTTTGCATGGCAAGTTTGGGTGACATCTATTGTTACATAATTGCCCTGCTTTTCGATGAATGTCTGTATCAAATCAACCAAAGTAAAACTTTTTTATTTTTGCTTGGTTAGAACCTATTCATAAACATGCAAGTACAAAACAAAGTATTCTTACCTATATTTTCTGTTGTCTTTTTTTATTATTATTTTGTGAATATAAATGTTATTTTGTAGGCAGCAAATTAATGATACAACACTTATTTGCTTTTTATATATCAATTTTCATGCAGCAATAAGATGCTCTTGCTCTGAAAATGCATGTAATATTTGCCACTGGATCACATACCCTAACCCACTCAATTTCTTATACCTAACATATGTGTTTTTCTTCTTTTATGACAGCAATCAACCTAATGATCCGTTTTTATATTTGATTTTTTAAAATTTGATGTAATTGGTTTTATTTTTTACAGTAATTACAGAAAAAATATAATAAACAGTTACTTTCTTTCAAACAAGGTAGTGATAAGAGCTTGTTTTGTCTTCTTTCTGTGGCTCATTGACAACATGTTCCAAAATTTCATCATATTTTCCCCGGTTCCATATGTTGCACTTTAATTTTACCTCAATTATTTGAAGTAATTTTTGTTTGTATTTTTGCTCTTGATTTAAAGACATCTGTACCTGAGCCTTTTTCTACAGTATGTCAGTTGTATAGTGCATGCAAACTGCTCACTTAGTATTAAAATAAAGGCTAGGTTAACCTCAAACTTATTGAGTGTACGTTACTATTGTAGGCTTTTTTCACAGAAATTCTTAATAAAAATGAATGAATTTATTTTACCAATTCCCTGAATTTAATTCAGTGAATCTGTAAAAAAAATCTTAATTATTTCAGGGATTTTGTAAAATCACTAGTTAAAATCAGGGATTTTATAAAATTACTAATCAGTTCAGTGATTTTACAAATTCCCTGAACTTTCAGTGATTTTACAAAATCCCTGATTTCACAAATTCCCAGTAACATATACATGTATCACACGTACTATCTACATGTACAATATACAGAAATGACACGGCTGGGTATTGTAAAGTTACTGAAGGAAGATTAATGTCAAATTCATATCCCCGGGCGAAGAAATTACCGCTTTGTCAGAACGGTTAGGTGTTATTTGTTCCAACTACCATATTGAAAATCCAGAGCTTGAAGCGGGGGGTTGTGAGAAATGTTTTTGAACACTAGAGAAGTTTTCTTGTTATACCAAACAATATGTTTTTCAATAATTGGCAACCTTTTTGTTCATCCGGCATATGGTTACTCTAAATAAACTCTTTAGATTAGTTTAATTATTTAATTACAGATCGTATCTACCCGTTTTGCAATTGCTGTATCACCCCTTGCATCTATTCCACTAGCCGCGTCTTATCATGTGTGTTGATAAAGTTTTGTGATCTTAATAAGGCTGTTTAGTGGTATTTTTTTGTTTGTTTGTGAGATTAACATTCACCATTTGCTTTTCCCAATTCTGAACGTGTTTTTTTAACAAACTGTCCGGGATTGTCGTCAGTAGCGTACAAAACGCAAAATTTGCAATAAATTCCGTCCTGTGAAGTTGAATAGACAATGCATGGGAAATAGTGCAGCCACGCATATTAGAAGCATCTTTTTAATCCGTACATTTCACGTTTATGAAAAGGAAAATAACTAGGTGGATTTCCAGTTTTCATTTAGAATGCTATACATTTGAGCACTAGGTACAGATGTGGAAATAAAGTTTGCAATATCCTTAGATTCAGTAAAAAAAATCTTATGTATATGATAGGGTGAAAAAGTTTTTTTCTTCAATATAAGCTAACAAAAAACGTCGTTTTAATCATAAAAATACAAAGTAAAGATAGCTGCCTTTGATTGTCTGAATTAAATCCTTTGATCCTCTAATTATCAAGTTACCCTCAAGCCAATGTAATTATGACATGTGTATATTTAAAGGAGTGTAGCGACAACGTGTCACCCTGGATGTTCAATTTATAGTAAAGATAACATTAAAACAAGAAATGGCAAATACAAAAATTAATTTAAGATTTTCAAGCGGGATGGGGGGGGGGGGGGGGGGGGAGGGGGGGGTGTTGCGAACCCCCCCCCCCCCAAAAAAAAAAAAAAAAAAAAAAAACCCTAAATCCGCTAGTGTTATAGTATAAATCGCACCAATAAATGGAACTTAATTGTGTCATATTTACCTCCAACCGATTTACCTACATGGCCCGAGAACACAATTATTTCGTAGTGCATTTCTTTTAGACAATAAATTCAAATTAAAAAATCGCACCTGCTCTATCTCAAAAAGATTTTTACAGTGTAGTGTACTACTAGTGGGACAAATAATATCAACATTATAGAAACTTCTACCAGCTCTAACTCAAAATATTGACAATTCTGTGTTAAGTGAGTCTTAAGTTCAGTTTGACAGCTTCAGACGTAATAAAATTTGACCTTTTTTTAACTGGACCAAATCACTACTTAACATAAAGATTCAGCACCTAAATTTTTTTAACATGTAATTTCATTCCCCTACTTAATATTTCATGCATTAAATATCAAGAAATAAATTAGGAAAGTGTATTAAATAAAAAATGCAAGTTATACACAGTGGCGGATCCAGAAATTTTCATAAGTGGGGGCCTACTGACTGCCTAAGAGGGTCATGCTTCAGTTATTCCCTATATAATCAACCAGATTTTTCTCAGAGGGCCGGCCCCCCTGGGCCCTCCCCCTAAATCCGCCTCTGATACACTGTTCACACTAGGGACTATATTCGTAGACAATGAAAACCAAAGGACGATAACTGTGTCCCTGTACCACATGTAACATTAGAATACTCACTTGAAAGGATGACTGATTTTTTTTTTTTTAAAGTTAAGAGTCTGATATAGAGCCTGAAAGCTGTCGTGGTTGTGAAGATTATAAATTCCGCCAGGCTTTTATAGGGAAAAAAGGAGAAATTATAAATGGAAATATAATGCACGCTGTTTAATCATGCTTTTCAAGACTATTTACTGATGACTCGTACACAATCATTTTGAATGGTGAATAAGATCATATAGTTTTAGATGAATTAAGCACTCAGAAACTAGCTCGTAAAAAGGAGGAGGAAATCCAGTTTTTCAGTAAATATCAAAGTAAAATGTATAAGTCTATAACATTTGCGCAATTGTATACTTGTTTTATTGACGCAAATGAATGCTGCAGTTTTCAAAATATAGTGACGCAAAAGAAGAATTGGCGTAATTAAGTTGTGGCGAAAATTAATTCTTTTTCTGTGCAAATGGATATCGGCCTTTAAAACACCGTTTGTACACTAACAAACGTGTATTTATCTTTTACGCTGTCTAGCATGGAATTAAAAGTTTTGGCAATTTGTGTAGGATTTTAATTTTAGAAAGTAACGAACAAGTAAGAAGATCGTCAAAAACCTGAAGTGTATCGGAAAATGAGCTATGCACGATAAAAGAAAATAGTCTGGTGCGTCGATATGAAATTTTACAGAGGCATGTATTATTTGTAAAATTGAATTAGTCTATTAATAACAACCATTTGTAGAACTGATTCTTTTGATCCTTCAAATATGTGTAAAATATTCTTTGATAGTTTCTTTCATATATACAATTGCAGTATGCTTATAAATACTGTAGATTTGTATTTGATCATTGATTGCATGCATAATGTCCAGTGACAAATATTTCATGAGTTCGTACAAAGAACAAATCAAAAACTTTTAAAATACATTTGATTGGTTATTAAAGGTGATTCGATCTTGATGATATGCATGAAAGTTTGTGAAGCTTACCTCTGAAATAAAGAAATCTAAAAAAAAAAGGAAGAGTTATTTTTTCTTCTTCTGTATTTTACTCATACATGAACTTAAGCACTTTTTACAGTCAAAATAACAGTTTTAACACCGACAGCAGCAATTGCAAGCGACGCTGGTTCCATATAAGTTTTCACGAATTTTTATAAATCCCTGACCATCTTCGGTTTATATCAAACTCTGATATTGAGGGGAACATATACTACCATGGATGTCTTGTCTTTTTTTAATACATTTAGATATAAAACGTGTATCTCATATAAAGCCTCATTTATAGAACATTATATATAATATTGTGTCAAGGAAATATTTGGACCAAAGAAATATTTGGAGGAGGAGGAAGAGGAGAGAGAAGAGAGAGACTAATATTTTTCGCGGTATTTGGTCTCGTGTTACTCATGTCAAAATGTGATGGAAGGAAATGTTTCCCCTTCGTTTTATATAGCAGGGTATTCCATAGTGTAATTATATTAGTTACAGGTTTTTTTTCTATCGGTAAGAAATGGTATACAGTTCGAAATCTAATTATCTACATTAAGTTATAGTACATTTAAAGTAAGTTTATTGCATTGCTAAACGCTTCTCAATCAAGATAAATCGTTTACAACCAATACTATTTTTTGCGACTGAATAAATTTTATTTAGAATAGATAGTTCACGTTCCATTGAACTATGGGTATTGTTTAGGTTTTTTTTTTAATTTTATAATGATCGAATTTGAAATGTTATTAACACAATGATTCAAAATTACAAAAAGACATAAAAAATTACGCAATTAGTATAAAACAAAAATTATGATAATTAAGATAACTTATTTGCTTTAATTATTTAATTAACAAGTGAAATGTTTTCAATCCAATCTTTCCAATCTAATATAGTCCAAAGGGTGACAGGTGTATAGAAATATGGTCACCACAGTTCTTCTTCCGGCTGGCAGTAAAGAACAACCACGGCAAAGAGGTGCATTCATTTGGTTGTTCGGGATATATAAGTACGCAACCAACTATAAATCAATCCAATCTAATAATTGTTTTTTTTATCCCGCATTTTTTTTTATAATAAATTAAAAAATAAAATAATTGAAATAATTTTCTGAAATAAAAACCTAATATATATATCATACGCTTTACAAAACGATATGCCACACGATAGATGAAACGTTAAACGATATCATATACCATATACGATAAACGAACGCTAAACGCTAAACGCTAAACCATACCATGTACCATACGACAAATCAAACGCTAAACGCTAAACCATACCATGTACCATACGACAAATCAAACGCTTTACGATACCATGATGCAAACGATATACTCAACCCTAAACGATGACATTTACCATACGACACACGAACGATGAACGAACGCTGACCGAACGTTGTACGTACGCTATACGAATGATGTACGAACGATGACCGAACTCTAGACGAACGATTCCCGCACGCTGTACGTACGATTCCCGAACGAAAAAAGTGTTAACTTTTACGTTACAGGGACTGTACACATTCAACATACAATGGATTAAGTGTAAAGACGTCATAAAGAGTCAAAGGAAAACATAACCTTATTGTAATGCCAAAATACAGGTATCAGCAGATTGTACAATATGTATAAAACACATATATAGTTTGATTTTTATTTACTGTTAACAAAATCGATATTATTACCCCCAAAAAAAATCTAAAGATCGAATAACAGTTTTGTACATGTATAAGAAACCTTTAAGAATAAGTTTATTCAAAAGGATCGGTAGGTTAACCCGTTAAAATAAGGATGTGCTATCCCGTTTAAAATACATTTTCTTTTACATATTCTCTTTTCTATACCGGCACAACCAAATTTCCAAGAAGAAATTAGATTCATAATAAATGACTTTTTGGCGTTGTTTATCGACCCTCCCCTTTGTAGTCTCGAGCAGCAAAAAATTTTTTAGTTGGCTTACAAAGTGCATATGACATAACATGCAATTATAATCAGTACAGAACTCTAAAATAATGGTATCATATATTACAGTTACATATGTACAAACCAAATCATATAAATATACATTATTCAATATGATATCAAGTCAACGAATATTTGTAGTTACCAAACCAGACTAAAAAGAACAAAATTGTATGAAATGTAACGTTCCTTTTATTTAATATTGATCTTAGTTTCAGCTCGACGGACATTGCACATTTTATTTATAAACTTTCAACTATTGTAAAGAAACATTGCCAGTTTTCTGATTAAAACAGAAAGGTGAACAGTTTGCATTGTAATTAAATGTTTAACCATGCATGTACTAACATATGGTACCCGTTAACATACACATGTTGTATGTTGTACTGTTACACCACTGTCCCAGGTTAGGGGAGGGTTGGGATCCCGTTAACATGTTTAACCCCGCCACATTCTGTGTGTGTATGCCTGTCCCAAGTCAGGAGCCTGTCATTCAGTGGTTGTCGTTTGTTTATGTGTTACATATTTGTTTTTCGTTCATTTTTTGTACATAAATAAGGCCGTTAGTTTTCTCGTTTAAATTGTTTTACATTGTCATTTCGGGGCCTTTTATAGCTGACGATGCGGTATGGGCTTTGCTCATTGTTGAAGGCTGTACGGTGACCTATAGTTGTAAATGTCTGTGTCATTTGGTCTTTTGTGGAGAGTTGTCTCATTGGCAATCATACCACATCTTCTTTTGTATATACAGAATGATAATAGTATTATATATTATATACTAGGCAGTATTATCCAAATTCATATGTGATGTGATAATGTATTTTTCTTTTTCAGAAATAAACCGAACACTATCCATTCTTTACAAGCACTTGAATTATACGGCGGTCTATTTTCCAATGCAAATGCAATAGTATTCTGATGACTATTATTATGATGGTCAAAACGGTTATTATCAAGACACGTACGATTCGGATTGGTAACAATAAGAAAAGGTGGTATACATTGCAGCAAACCACTGTTAAATTTCGAATTAAAAATGGCAGTCTAATGCTAAGAGGATTGTAAAAGAAGTTTTAAATTATGAAAACGGGTTGTTAACTTAAGATACCACAAAATCCAGAAAGCCAAAACAAATGCAGAGAACACACATTGGTTACAAAGACAGTACAAAGACATTAGTTTTGCTTTTCTTTTAGTTATTTACTGATTGTTTATCATTGTCTTCTCTTTTTCTATTTCTCTAAAATAAAGTTACTGAACATATTACTATTAACATGATGAAGAAAAGGTACATAATAATAAAGTATGTATATTTCAGAATTTAGATTGCTAATAATTACTTACCAGTTTTATTAATTATAGGTGTAATACACATGTACCACCAAATCATAATACTTCACATCCGGTTGCATACGAAAAAGGGTTGAAAAATATTCCCTTGAAATTAATCCTACATTCATTACAGTAAAAACAAATTGGAGTCATGAACATATACCTTGGATGTTTCCACCATTATTTTTTTAAGTGTTTCTATAGAATATTTTGCGACTTGAGGTTACATTGTTAATAAATTAAAGCTTGAACACAGTAAAAAGGAGTGAAAATTTGGTAAAATTCCAGTGATGGTTATTTTCTTATATGCAATAAAATGTTATGTAAAATTATGTCTGAAGTACTGCACAGGATAAAACTTTACTCATGCCGAGTATTTCATTATTTGAAACAAAGATAAATTCTGATTTTATTTTTTAAAGTGCAATTTTAGCAAAAACTAATAGGGGGAAATCAATGATGTTATACACCTATATACAACCCCCTCCCCCAACTTTTGGTGGGGTTCGTGTTTCTCAGTCTTTAGTTTTCTAATTTGTGTTTTGTGTACTATTGTTTGTCTGTCTGTCTTTTTTCCTTTTTAGTCATAGCGTTGTCAGTTTAATTTCGATTGATGAGTATGAATGTCCTTCTAGTATCTTTCGCGCCTCTTCTTCGTATGTTTAAGAGGCTGGGATCAGGTACCAGTACTTTGTGTATTTTCCATAAAGTAAGATGACACTCCTTATTTAGTTTTTCCCTGGCGAATTTCTTTACAGAACTTACCTAAAGTAGTAATTGTGTCATTTGTTCTCGTACTGAAATTGTATGTAATATTTTACACTGGAAGTTAAGCAAACAGCAATCAATGAATCAGTGTCGAGTTGCTTTTTGCTTTGCAAAGAGCAATATAAAGATTCATTTTAGCTAAAATGAACACTTAGCAAAAAGTAAAATAAAAAAAATACTGAACTTCGAGGAAAATTCAAAACGGAAAGTCCCTAATCAAATGGCAAATTCAAAAGCTCAAACACATCAAACGAATGGATAAAAACTGTCATTCCTGAATTTCTACAGGCATTTTCTTATGTAGAAAATGGTGGATTGATCCTGGTTTTGAAGCGCTAAACCTCTCATTTGTATGACATATTTACAACGATGTGTGAACAAAACAAACACAATAGATAAAAATGTCACAAATAGGGATACAACAGCAACACGAACCCACCAAAAACTGGGAGACGATCTCAGGTGCTCCAGAAGGGTAAGCAGATCCTGCTCCACATGTGGCACCTGACGTGTTGCTCATGTTAATACAAAGCCGCCGGTAAATAGTCTAATTCGGTAGGTCACATTAGTGAGAAGGGAAAGAGATTGTAGTTACGACATAAGGAACATATCCGATATCATCTGTGAAACGGATTTTCCATAACGGTCAACCAACTCGTTATGGCGTCCGTAAAATTTACAAAGTGAAGATTTCAACTTCACCATTTGGAACTCTTGGTTAAAAATGGAAAGGTCACAATTGGGAAGCTGAATTCATCTCTTTTGTCGTAAAGTTTTGTAATCAACTGACCCTCATTGTCAATTCCCAGATGTAAGTCAAGATATGAGGCAGACGTAACTGTATCTGTTGTATCCTTTATCTCTTCAAAACGGAAGTCCTTAATTAAATCAAAAGCTCAAACACATCAAACGAATACAACTGTCATATTCCTGACTTGGTACAAGCATTTTCTAATGTAGAAAATGGTGGATTTAACCTAGTTTCATATGGTCATTTTTATAATTTAACTGTTTGCAAAAGTATGAATTATTCGAAATACTAAGGATTTTTTCATCCTAGGCATAGATAACCTAAGCCGTATTTGGCACAACTTTTGGGAATTTTGGGTCATGAATGCTCTTCAACTTTGCACTTGTTTAGCTTTCTAACTATTTTGATCTGAGCGTCACTGATGAGTCTTATGTAGACGAAACGCGCGTCTGGCGTATTAAATTATAAGCCTTGTACCTTTGATAACTATTTATAGCGCTAAACCTCTCACTTGTACGACAGTCGCATCAAATTCCATTATATTGACAACGATGCGTGACCAAAACAAACAGACATAATGAGTAAAAAGGTCCAAATTAGAGGTACAGAAGTCAACATTATGTTATAATCTTAATCACAATAAAAACAAGCAAATATTTAAAAAGAAGCACATATCATTTTTTACAACCTCATTCATTATTCTTTAGAAAATTTGTCGATAACCGAAACATAAAAGTCAGCACTTATGCAATCCTGTGCTAGAAGAATTATCATTGATATCCTTATTTTCCGTAAATTTACTTTTTTTCAACAGTTAATTGCGCATTAGCTGTCAAATTCATCTTCTCCGATTTTGCTCCAATTTCTTTTTTTATTAATAAAAATTTTGTATAAAGTTATTAAGTCAAATAGGTGACTTATAGGTCCAATGTGTAGGGTGTAACATTGACTATAAAAACTCTGTAAGTTTGTTATATTTATTGATACATGTTCACAAGTCACTATAATAAACTAATTACTTACTCACTTATTGAAACGTATATCTAATTTACAAACAGTCTGGAATAAACACTTAAAAATGCATAGACTCTATAATAAGCATCAACATTGTGTATGTATTTTTGTCTAGACTTCATCTAATTAACATTCGAGCCTTCGAGACTACATCCGAAAACTACCGACGGACATATAACCCGATATAAACATGAATATAAACAAGTAGCTTCCACGTGCAATTGAATTTGTATAGGTCTGTTAGATTTCATATTGTAGGTTAAAAAGTATGTTAATCATCGTTTTTACCTGTGTAAGATTATTTTTTTGTGTGAATCGAATGAGTGAACCATAAGATCCATCTTAGTTACTCTTTAAATTTTGACATTCTTTACCTTTTAATAACTGAATAAATACGTTAACCATTTCCAGCTAAGACAGTTAATTGAAGGTCGTATGAAAACAAATACTTTGGGGTCGAAATGTCTACTTGCAGGCCAATAATTTATCAACGATGTTTCTTATCTGATTTTTACAAAATTAACCCTAATTTGCTGCTAAATGCGAATAAGTATTTCATTATAGAAATTTAATTTATTTTTATCAGGAAAATTACATTTACATTATGTAAATACAACAAACATACATTCATTTGTCTCATGTGATGTGGCCCGATTCTCTTTTTCCAAGCAGTCATCAAAACCACCTGGCAAGGAAAATTAACTTATGACATTGATCGATTAGATAAACAAAGATGAATTATATTAAGTGAGTATTTGGCTGTGGAAGTCGTAAGAGCTATGTGACTATACTTTGAGTCTAAACAGATGAACACAGCAAAAAAGGTCACATCACTTTAAAAAAGTAAAATAACAAAAATACCTAAAACTCCAAGGGAAATTCTAAACCGAAATTCCTTTATATAATCGGGAAATCAAATGCTCAAACACGTCTAACGAATGTAAAACAATTGGCTGGGTACATCATTATTTTATGTAGATATGGATTTAACCTAGTTTTATAGCTAGCTAAACATCTTACGTGTACAACAACATGAACAAAGTCGTCTTCACGTAGGCGGTTACTGACAGTCTGTGCCAATAGACTTCAAAGACCGGGAATATACGGGAACAATCGCAGTCCTGTTTGTCAGTTGGATGACTTTGATGTACATGTGCTGTGCTACTATGGCTATTCTAGAGCGATCATAATGTTGACGGTCAGCTGTTGACGGGACTTTCTGTGTCATTGCCAACCAAAGATAACAATGCACGTTAGAAATATGGTATTGCATTCTCGGAATCGCTGGCACGAGGACGCTTACAACGATATTCTGGGTTCCAGCATACAAACTCAACATGTCGTACAGCCACAAGGACCAATTAAGAGATCGGATTCAATCGAGCTATTAGCTGTCTTCTATACCAATTATACGCATTTTAAAATATTGAACGATTAATTCGCACACCTGTTCTTGTTTTTCCGCCCGTTCATCTTCTTCGAGCAGCTAGCAATTTTTGAGAATGTATTTTATTATACTTCACATTAGCAAAGAATATCTCCACACCGTACAACCTACTTGGATCATATGTTCACATCAAGACTTATACATTGTGTTGCTGTATTTTTAAAAAGCGTATAACATGTATAAAGAACTCAGTATGCATTTCATCTTTACAAATCTCCTAATTTAAAATTTCAAGAATTGACAAAATTATGTTTTACACTTTTAGTTTGAATGAATAAGAATAGTGATACAACGTTACAATTTTAGTGTTATTGATCTCAAGATAACATGATGGTTTTTAAAAGCTATTCTGTGTAATTTGATTCTATAATCAAAATAAGTAGCCTAACGAATTGAATCCTCATTGTTTTCAGCAACCAGTTATGATATAAGTTGACAAGTTTTCAATACATTTGCATGTTAGTGTGTGTACAGACCAAATTATTGTAATTTCCTTTCTGTTTTGTTTTATATCAAATTCAAACGGAGACTAACAATATGACATGATTGTACAGTCTTATTGGAACACAGTCAATAATTAGGGATTATAAAAGGAAAATATATAAAACGAAAGAAAACATAGGATACTTTGCAAGACCAAAATACTCAATTGAAATGACATGTGCCAATGCTAATACAACTTCATAGACATATCACGGACTTATCATAAGTGGTTCCCTTCAATCTGACCTATCACAATTTAAAAAAAAAACGGTTGACGCCCGCACTGGACGAATTTTTTGAGACAAGATAAAACTCAAAAGACATCCAGAGGTAAACGTACATTCCAAAAAAAGATTAAGTATTTTACATTATTTAGTGAAAGCTCTGCATCTAACTCAAGATGAGTTGAGAAGAGTTTTCAAAAAGACTATCAAAACTCTGCCATAAATACCAAATTCCAAAAGTTACCAAAACGTATTCTATAATCTTTCTTGAAATATAAATTAACTTTGTTGAGTTAGTTCGACAATGTTATTTTAACTGAACTAATTAACATTTCATTCAAAACATAATTCAACTCTTGTGATGATCTATGATATATGACAATAACATTGTGTCGTGGTGTATATTTCTGTGACTTTATTTCATGATTTTTCATAATGCCTAAGTCAATTAAACCCCTAAGCTAGATGGATAACGCATGAATTGTGCGTGTTCAGTTGTTTAAAGGAGAAGAATGTCAACATTGGAAGTGAAACAAAGGTAAATCATTTGATTGACCGATTCGATCCACAAAAAAATCCTACTTCTACAGGTAAAAAAGATGATTAACATATATTTTAATCTATAATATGAAACCAAACAGACCTAGAAAAATCCAATTGCACGAGTTCGCTTTCTATTTATATGTATATCAATGTTCATATCGTTTAAATGACCATCGGAGGTCAACTCCATATTTAATTAGATTGCGTCAAGACACAAGAAACGAAGCTTCAAATTATCAATCCCACGCCCTGTAAATTGTTTATTTTAGACTTTTTTATGAATTGGATAAATGTTTTACATGGTTATAAATCAAATATAAGAATTTGAGTCAAATCGGTGAACATGAATTTGACAGCTAGTGCCCCTTTAAAACCGTAATTACTGTACATGCTTAATCGTCTTCGTGTGTACTTGTACATGAGACACTTATGTGCGTAATCAGCTTCTGTTTGCTCTGCCTGGTGATTAGCCATGCGAGAAACCTACTACCTGCAGGATGGAGTTTTACTGTTTTGGTTTTCCCTCCAAATCGATCCACAAAAAAATCCTTCTTCTACAGGTAAAAAAGATGATTAACATATATTTTAATCTATAATATGAAACCAAACAGACCTAGAAAAATCCAATTGCACGAGTTCGCTTTCTATTTATATGTATATTAATGTTCATATCGTTTATATGACTATCGGAGGTCAACTCCATATTTAATTAGATTGCGTCAAGACACAAGAAACGAAGCTTCAAATTATCAATCCCACGCCCTGTAAATTGTTTATTTTAGACTTTTTATGAATTGGATAAATGTTTTACATGGTTATAAATCAAATATAAGAATTTGAGTCAAATCGGTGAACATGAATTTGACAGCTAGTGCCCTTTAAAACCGTAATTACTGTACATGCTTAATCGTCTTCGTGTGTACTTGTACATGAGGCCACTTATGTGTGGTTTCCGTAATCAGCTTCTGTTTGCTCTGCCTGGTGATTAGCCATGTGAGAAACCTACTACCTGCAGGTTGGAGTTTTACTGTTTTGGTTTTCTCTCCAATACACGATTGATTACCATGACTGAAAAGCTCCATTTTCCCCGCTTTTCTTTCTGTTTCTGCTCCCAAAGCCTTTAATCTTCCCAGATCTTACCAAAGGCAGTTGTACTATTTATCCATATAGTTAGAACAAGGTTGGTGAGTGCCAGTGGGCCTACACAATGGATCTCTAGGACTCTTGTTGCTCCGAGATCCTCTACAATAATGCCTAGAATGCTAAATCATAGTTACCATGTACTGTCGCGAGGAGTCATCGCAGAAGTCTCGAATTGTGTAGAGGCTTTGTCCTGGCAGAAAGACACTCTTTTCGTGTCACCTACAAATTAATTAAACAGTATAGCCAGTGGTGATAAAGTGCTTATGACTCCAAACCACACTAGACGCATACACAATCCTGTTGTACAAACGACCAGCACACAAACAATAGGTAATAATAATCCGCACTTAATTGTAGACTCGGATGATTTTTAAGGTTATTTCCAGTGAACTACGTACTAGTCCTAACATTATCCAACATGATCAACTCTGATGCTTGCAATTAATTGGCAGGAATTTGATATTGATAATTGAAAATATGGCGGTTCGTACTATTCCGTATCAGATCATTCTCATTCGTACTAACCCTTAATTATACCGTAGCAAACCGATGTTTATCAGCAGTACATACGTGTCGTTGCATATTAAATCGTGTCATTTTCGTATTAAACCGCGTCGTATTGAAAGAATCCTTATCTCTTATGTCGACCACGACCACTTTCTCACACTACCCTTGGTAGATACGTCAAAACCAGTTGTCAAGCAAGCCGTTGTACATCCGTTTCGGATCAGTATCAGACTACGGAAACAGCATTTCCGGGATCATCCTCGAGATTTAATTCGTATAAATATACGTAGTAGCGCCGGCGAGGTAATTCGTGAATGTTTTACCTAGGCATTAATATTTTATGTTGTTACAATTTTTCTCTTATCAATATGTCGTTGTCTGCTTGAAATCAATTAGTAGAATAGAACTTTAAGAGTCAATTTCATTTTGATATGACGATTTAAGCTTAGTACGTGTACTGGTGAAAAGTCCATATTAAGACTTAAGATCAGTTGTTAAAATTATATTAATTACTATTTTTTATTAGAATACATGTAATTCAACATTTGTTATAAAAAGGACCATTAGAAAGTGTAGGCAGGATATCCGAACGTTAGAATACTGACCTTGTATTGCTACATTTAAATCCTTTCCAGCGGACTGTGTCGCTCGTATCGTTTTGTGTAATTTCTTATGTATCTTTGTTTTATGTAATTCTATTAATCATTTAGTTTTGAGTCAACAATAGAAAATTACAACTGAGTATTGCTAATTTATTCACATCCTGTGTTGTAAAATTACACGCAGTCTGACAATTAATTATCAAGGTCGGTGAACGTACGTAGTGATATCTAATCGTATCAAATATTCATAATTTAAAGTTCGCGGTTAGTAAACATAAAGATAAAAATAACTTCATGCATATGATAAACTTACACTTCCGAAAAATCAATCTAATTTTACTTTCTATTTGTTATCAATACAATATTCGGCCATTTTAGAACGCCATTTAAAAGGAATGTACTACATCTCCTTATTCTAATAAGACACATGGATGATCTGACGTTTGTTGATAGGCTAAAAAGAGCAGTTAATACGGATGATGCCGACGAACTCCTCCGTTTATGCTGTGATAGTTCAAAAAGGAAGGAGATTTTGAATTTTAAAGACGATGCTGGACATTGTTTATTACATCGGGTTGCTGGTTCTGGTACCGTTGACCTTATGCGAACTTTGATGGACATGGGTGCTGAAGATAATGAAGACGATTGCATTGAATTCGAAAAAACATGTTTACAAACTGCCTGTTCCCATGGAAACACAGAGGTCGTGAAATATTTTTTACAAACTGACGAGGGCTTAGAGGATGAGGCGTCAAAAATTGAATACAACGACTGTTATGAACTATTTTATTTTGCTGCAAAATCTGGGAACATTGAAACAATAAAAAATTTACAGAAAAAAAGCCAATTAGATATTAATCAAGTTTTCTCAAATGGAAGTACTGCATTATTGATGCTTGTGAAAGATAATGACTCAAAAGGCGTTGAAATTTTATGTAAATGTGGAGCTGATGTTAATATTGGAACGATCGGTAAAACTAAAAATCGAACTGGACTAAAAGCTATCCATACAGCTTCAAGAGGTTTCAAAAATTGTGCAGAAATGATCCAAATACTCTTAAAGTATGGTGCGAATGTAAATGAACCGCTTATAAGAAATAACCTTAACCAGCAACCCCTTTTTATGGCTTTATCAATGGGAAATGAAGGTAATGCTAGAGTGCTATTAGAGCATGGCGCTGATATATCATACAAGGGGGAAACTTTGGAAGGAACAATTGGTTGTTTTTGTCTAGCGATAAAGAAATGTCCATCGCTTGTTCTAGACTTTATCAAACGTGGTGCAAACCTGTACGAGACACACCAAAAAAGTTCAGTTCTGATGATTGCTTTAGACAGTAACGCAGGAAGTGAGTCTATTGAGGCTTTAGTTGAAGCTGGTGCAAATTTAAATTTTGGAAGAGACGGCAAAAATGTGATACAGTGTTGCACACATTATGGTATGTTATTTTACTGATTTACCATTTGTTTACCGGGGAAACATGACAGTCTTTTTAAAAACGAATTTTGCGAGGTAAATTTGCAGATTTGTTTAAAGCAAAAGTCGCGAAATATGTTGAACGAAATATCCTGATTATGTACTGGTTAGGTAAAATTGTTCTATTTCTCTGTAAGTACGTGCGTACTGATGCATCGTTCTTTTTTGAGTATATAAGGGCAAGACCGTTGATGCAGATATTTGTATTGCTGACCAAAAAGGCACCAAGCATACAATTCGAGGCTGCATTATTATTTATATGTTAGATAAGCAAAGTTAAAATTAATGTTTATATTTTTTTTTTTTTTTTTAATTAGAAAAGATTGGCACTTATGTAATTGACAGATTGATTTTCACGTTACATGACCATCAAAACATGGTGAAAATTAACTTATCATAGATACCAGGATTGAAATTTTATATTTTCGCCAGACGCGCGTTTCGTCCACAAAAGACTCATCAGTGACGCTCTAATAAAAAAAATTAAAAAGGCCAAATAAAGTACGAAGTTGAAAAAATTTGTCATTGAAAAATATAAAGGCAAGGAGATTTTATTTTAATTCGAAGATATAAATCCTTATCATCATGAAGTTTGTCAAAAACACAAAGATCAAATGTAAGTATGTCTTTATGTTCAGAAATTAAAAGGTGTCTTATATTCATAAGACATAACGAATTAAAAACAGAATATATAATTGGTGGATCAAATATTTCAGAAAAACAATAAGACAGGTTGTTTCCGGCCTGTTTTTTGTTACCTATGTTTTGTATCTGACTTGTACGACGTTTCAAGAAAAAAGTAGTACATTTCGCATTTAGAAGAGGTAGCAAAACTAAACATATTAGAAACTTGAATGGTTATATACCAGTTAATGTAAGTTACAGTTTAAACACATTTTTTTCACTTCTCTTTAGTCATTTTGTCAGCCGAGAGATTTTTAAAAAAAAATCAAGAATTTAATAACTTTATAAAAAGAACCCTTTCAAGTAAAAGGTGAATGTTGTACACATTTGAGACTTTTTAAAATGCAACTTCGCAAGAAAGTAATAAATAAAAAAGATGTCAGAGGTAAGCAAGCTACCGTTTGATTTTAATTGGGGAAAATGGGAAAGGGGGGATAATTTTTTTTTTAATTAAACAGGCTTGATCCTTTTTTTTTGTTGAACAAATGCAGGATGTGCCATTTCATCCCCCCATTTCTCCTTAAAAAATATCGTAAAAATCGTACGTTTGCGGCCAAATAAATGAATTCAATATACATGTATATGAATTCGATAACAATATAAATGTATCAAAAGAATTAATTTACTATCTCATTAGTGAATGAAATGGCATGGAAAAATGTATTTTGTCTTGTTATTAGATGTATATAGGCATATATATTGGATTTTTTTTTAAATATGTCTCTGAAAATGTTGATCAGGATTAAACATGTATCACTATATGATCCAATCGCAGCTTACCGTCCAAAATTGATGACATAAGTTGAATGATTTTCTTCAAGATTTGCTGCATATTTGAACATGTACTATGCTACACAGACACTTATTATTCATAAGATCAAACGTGCATTGGTGAGTTGATAGGGATTTTACCTTTTGATTAGATTTTATTTTTTTTATATATATTTCCTGTCTTATTTTATTGAAACAAGAACACACCCGCGATATCGCGGGTTCGTGACTGAATTAAAGTATATAACTATGTGTAAGCCCTATTTTAGCCTGGATTTTAAGTATTGGTATTGTCATCTGATAAAGTCATGCTGATTATAAGATGCACAGTTTTCTCTGCTTTCAAAATCTTTCTGTTTGAACCCGTCGACCTGGAACTTATCAATTATTGGTAATATTAATTATTTGGAAAACAAAAGGGTCTGGAATGGAGTAATTTTTAATCAACAGCATTGTCCTATATTAGTTATAAATAAAGTTGAATTCTTTGATTCGCCGTTTTAACGTCATGCCGGCTAACAAATTGGAAACTGTACCTATACGCCTTATTTTAAGTCTAGATTTTTAGTATTCGTATTGTCATCTTATAAAGTCATGCTGATTAAAATACTACAATAGGAAACAATGTGACAATGATTGAATTTAGTAGTGTGATTATGTGATTATAACCCGTGTATATAGCAAATCCTAAATACACCGTTTGGTGGTGCGCCTGTCAGATGCGGAACGTACAGATAAGGTAATATGTAACAGGTGAATATACTATTGGTATCGGTATCGGATTCGACCCGGTATGTACCGTTAAAACTAGCAGGAACAGAAATAGACTGTAAATAGTAGACATCGTTTTTTTATATAGAATAGACCGTTGGTTTTCCTGTTTGAATGGTTGGTTTTACAATAGTAAATTTTTGGGGCTGTTCGGTTTGAGTCAAGGGACCGTAGTTAAGATCCTATTTTGACCTATAATGGTTTACTTTAACAAATTGTGACTTGGATGGAGAGTTGTCTCATTGACTCATACCACATCTTCCTAAATCTATGATCCACAAGAAAAGATTTGCAAGTTAAAATTGTCGAAATTATCAGTCAACCCCTTATACGAGTTATAGCCCTTGAAAGACGAGTTTTACCTATTTACCATCTTGGCAGAAACTGAAGTCGATAGATACTGCAAATAGAAAAAACAATCAGCAAAATAAAATGAACAAATAACCAACATGACCGAAACGTCCGTCAACTTCAAATTGTCTATTTGACGATTTTTACTCAATTTTGTGTGATTTTTAATGAGCCAATAGGACATAAAAAGAAACTATGAAAAAGGAAATATTATCAGTATCTTAACAAATACTAGGAATTATAATAACATATTCTGTTAGCTCTTTACATGAGTTACTGGCTTGATGATTCTGATAATTATTTGTGTTTTATGTGAAACTATATGTGATAGAGTTTAGCTGTAAATATCAAATAGGATCAGCACAACAAGATGCACAAATAAGCCACCGTGGTTGTAAGAGTTACTGCCATTAGATAAATATATATGGTCAGAACAATAAATGAACTAAAACTTGAAACAGCTAATATTATCATCAAGACAATATTTTTGACCTCACAATTTCTATTTTAACACTATAGTTATTGTTGCATTTTATCAATTTAATGCAAAATTCTAAAGTGAGCGATACAAAATCACCGGATACTCTAGCTTCTGTACCCATTCAGATAATTCATATATAGAACCATGAGATTAGTTTTATGATATTTCTATAAATTTTGCGGTTGATTTCAAGAAAGCCTTTCTGAACTTTCATTAGTATAACAATGCATACATACTCTTTTCAAAATTCAGTTCCCATCCATACACACCGACAAACAAACTAACAAACTATTACTAGATCTAGAAATGTGTTATAAAACTTTACAATGGAAAGGACGAAAGGGGATTTAAATATGATGATGCTTAGATATATTCATGATGTGAAACTCATTCACTTTATGTAAAAAAATAAAAGCAATTTTTACAATTTGAACTATTATTATAATGACATAATTTTATCTGTTTTAGACCAGCTGAAATCATTTCTTAATGCTGGAATATCTGTGCAGGATATCGAGTGCAATTACAAAGTACCTACATTAGGATTGGCTTTGCATACTTTGCTAAGTAATAATATCTATACTTTTGGACGATCGGGTCTGGAAATTGAAAGTCAGGAATTAGAATTGATTAAAAATGATGTAGCGGATTTAATTTCAAACGGTGCCAATCCAGATTTATCAACCCAGGAACTGGAAATACCGTTGATTACAGCAACCAAAAATCGTCTGCAAGGTGTTTTCGAAATGTTAATAGCTGTAGGTGCCAACATACATCAACTTGGAAAAGATGGCAATTCAGCTGTTCATGTGTGCTGCATAGGTTAGTTTTATTTGTTAATTGTGATATACTTGCAACAACAAAAAATATTTAAAAAATAAAACGTGTTTCCTGCTATATGATAGCAAACTGTAAACAGTTCATTATCCTTTTAAAGATAAAACAGTTAAATTTTTGCATCTTAAAATTGATAATGTAAAGATAAGAAAACTGTAAAATCGAGGCGAGTTTAATATTATAGTATGTTATTCACGATGCTCCCCTACCCATCGATGCATTTTTTCACTGCTCATTACATTCTGATGGGGGAGGGGGGTGCATCGTGAATAACATACTATAATATTAAACTCAACTCGATTTTACAGTTTTCTTGAGTTCTACAGACGTCTTTTTGTCGTAGCTAAGCTTTATTTGTTGATTTCTATTTGTGGTTCCAAATAGGACCCACGTTACTAAGGAAGTGCTTTAGGCATCACACTGGTGTCAGAAGTAATGATTATTGTGAATTTATTCGTCGGAAAAGTTTGGAAATTCATCGGAAAGTTGACAGTTTGGAAAACCACGTGAGTTGACGATTGGGCAATCCAGAAGCGGATCCCCGTCAAACATAATTATTCCGGTGAGATCTTGTGATTTTTTTACTTACTTACTTATAATTACTGAAAATTCATTAAATTTTACAAAAAATTACTGACGAAATTTTGCATTTGAAAAAATAATAATTCCGGTTGCTCCGACCTCGTCACCAAATTTCCGAACATACATGTTGATCTACAGATAATTATAATCTTTGTGAATAGCAATTAAATTGCAGACATGAATGACAATCGGAAAATTGAATTTAATAAAGTCATTGAGACGGGTTATGATAGAAAAGTCAGCTAAGATTCCCAACCAAATGGTGATCAGTTAGGCATAAAAATGCTTAACGTGTTAGAAAGGATTGGTAACGACATGGTTACCTTGGCTGAAACCATGACTGATATGTTAAGGAAACAGGATGAGATGTCTGTCAATACAATGCAACTACTCCACCATCAAAGTAGAACTTTAGAAGATTTAAACAATACCTTTTTGCAGAACCGGGAGACATTAAAATCGGATCTTAAGAGCAAGTACTTCTGGTTACACAGATGACGAATTTTCGGGATCTTCTATTTGTCCAAAGTATGGATTATTTGATGTCGAACATCTAGACCCTAGTTTATGTGACGACAAACCAGTTGACAGTTTCCAGATTGGTCAAGGGAACAGTCCTAGACCATCTTCATTCAATCAAGATAGTAAGTCGAGATCAGATTTACAGCTCGGTCGTGGGAACAGTCCCCGACCACATCCTTTCAATCAAGATAGTCTGAATCTGAATGAGTACGTTGCAGGGTCAGTATATGGCATCAATGGCAACGGGAGAGAGGCGCTGGAAAATTAGTCCAACGTTGTGAGAGCAACAGAAGTCTTAAAGCTCTCGATTGTCTTGGCACACACGAGATTGTCTGGTAGTCTATTCCAATCGGATATTGTTCTTACAAAGAAGACTTTTTATATTGATCGGATTTGCTAGGTGGAATTTTGAAGCACCGACTGTTGTTTTGAGCAAATTTATCTACAATGTTTGTTGTTTTACAGTCACTAATTTTTTTTTGATTTTATTTGTCGTTGTCGTTTTGGTCTCTCCCTAACTTATACTGAGTCTTGTGGTATAGCTGGTACCAACTTCCCGGCCACCTTGTAGAGAAAAGTGAGTCTACTGTGACGAGGTCTATTTTCCAATGTCAGAAGTTTTAGTTCATTCATAATTCTCATTATACTTCCTTCCTCTCTGCTTGTATAATCCCCACTGATGAAGCACACTCTTGTGTCTGGACTCGTTCAAGTGCATTAATGTCTTTGATTAAGTAAGGGTCCCATACTATCGACGCATATTTTTGAAGTGACCGGATAAGTCCTATATACGCCTGTTTCCTGCAATCCTTTAGACAGTGACGGAGGTTTCGTCGCAAGAAGCCTAGAGTGGAGTTGGCCGTCATCACGGTTTTAGCAATGTGGACGCCCCATCTCAGATCATCTGAGATAATAACACCGAGATACGGATTTTGTTGTAACAGTTGCAGGATGTGATTGTCCAGTTTGTAAAAATGAGATGATTTGTTGTTGACGCTCATCACGTAACATTTTTCGGCATTAAATCTCATACCCCATGCATTTTGGTGGCCCATTCTTCCAACGATACAAGGTCGTTTTGTAGTAGTTGGTGGTCCTGTTGTGTTTGGACTTTCCTATATAGTAGGCAATCGTCGGCGAATACTTTGACTTGGGATTTAACAGTTGCAGGTAAGTCATTTATGTGACAAAGGAACAGCAGCGGTCCTAATACCATGCCTTGAGGTACTCCTGATGCTAAACCTACAGGGTTCGAATTTTCGCCATCTACCAGGACTCTCATAGATCGTTTTGTAAGGAACATGTTGAGCCAATCTAGTATTGGATAATCAATACCATAACTTTCGAGTTTGGATAACAGCCTTTTGTGCGGGACCGTATCGAGGGCTTTAGAGAAATCAAGTATTACAATATCTGTCTGCAGGCCTTAAGCTTTGTCATGAAGTTGGAATAAATCGTTCATAGTTGTTAAAAGCTTGGTTTCACAGGAGAAACTTGAACAGAAGCCATGCTGGAGTGGTGAGAGTATATTGCTCTTTCGAGGTGTTTCAGGATGTTTTTACATAAATTATATGATATGCACAAGCAGCTTGCAGGTAACGCAGTCAAGAAAAACAGGTCCATAGTTCTCTGGTGTGTTTACATTTCCTTTCTAAAATACTTGAGTGATGTTTGCATTTAACCAATTAGAAGGTAGGGTGCCAGAGTTTGTGGATTGCTGGAAGATGTGTCTCAGCCCAGGTGCTAGTTGTTTAGAGCAGTTTTTCAGAACAATGTTTGGTAAGTTGTCTGGCCCAATGGCTTTAAATGACTTTATGTTCTTCAAAAGTGTCTCAACTCCCTTTGTTGTTATTGTCAGTAGTGGTTTTGATTTGTCAACTTTCTTATCAATGTTTGGTGTCGCATTTACCGTGTCTTTTGTTAAAACCGATTCAAATTGGTTTAATAGTATATTTGCTTTCTCCTTCTTGTCGTTTGCAAGTGCTCAATTCTGTTTCATTGCTGGTATACCAATGTTTTCATGTCGTATGGATTTAACATAACGCTAGAATTGTTTTATGTTGTTTTCTTTTAAATCTTGGTAATTAGTGTTGTTTATATAGTTGATCTCTGCTTTCTTAAATTCTTTTTTGTACTTTTTTGGGAAGCTTTTTTAATCGTTCCACTGTTTAGATTTCTTAGCATTCTTATAGAGTCATATTTTGCGTTTTAACATCCGGCTTTGATTTCTGTTGAGCCACGGCGGTGAATTTCTAGATGAGCATAGCTATGACGGGGTGTATTTGTCGATAATTGTGAATACGGCGGTGGTGAAGGTTGATCATAGTTCCTCAACTGGAGTGGTGGTTTGGGATTCCATAACTGTTGACAGTTGTTCCATTTCTTTGTATAACAGAACCAAACTTGCTATATTGACTTCAGCTTTACTTTACATCATTTTATGATCTATTTCAACCAATAAAAAACAGATAAAGCGTTAGTCCAAATACTATTTTATTAATTTTAAGCTCAAATTGGACTGGTAGTAAAAGATCGGTTATTCAAAGAAAACTGCATATGGATAATACTACTGGCCAATATACTTTTTTTATTCTCAATATCATTGTTCTATTTATTAATTTCTATTAGGAAAGCAATGTGCTTACCAATAGTCATATTTTTACCAGAGGTTGTTCATTTAATAAAAATATATTAGTCCTAACCTAAGACATAATTGAGAATTCTGTCCCCCCTTTTTTATTCAAATTGGAAAAGGGACATCTTTGGTATAAACCATTAACCTGTGGTACAACATAAATTATTAAGAGCAATTTATATATCCTTCAGCTGGATAACTTGCTAAACTGGTTTAAAATTGCATGTACAGTGAGATTTTGGAATTCTTACATGAGTATATACCAATTGCCTAGATTGTAAAAGGCTACCATAAGAAAACCAATAAAACTTGAAACATCATTGGATTATTTGACCAAGAGCTATTTTTTTACCATTAACAAGTCATAATATACATGTTTTATTGATTTCTATCCCAAATAATGCAAAAATAAGAACTTAGAGTCAAGTCTTAACTGCATGCATGTTGTATGACCATAAAAGGCTAAAATACCTTATCATGTCAATTTAAGAGCTGAAATGTCACCTTTTATTTTAAGTTCAAATAAAGTGTCAATCATTGCATGTAAAAGCAACACTTTCTGGTGTCTTGTACTGAAAAAATCAACACACCTTTAATGGCATATAAGAAAGAACTGGTTCCCGGAACTTCAGATGTACCAAAACAGGTACTTCAGATCTGACAAACAGGCAAAATGTACCCTCTTTTTAAAATTTGGTGCAGTTTTTTAAATATTCAAATTTATAAGTCAAAAAGTGTTCTACAATGATCACCAGTCATTCAGCTTTCATTTGATACCAAAAATAGCTAAATATTCTACATATTTTGAAAGTTACACTCATGCGTAGGAACTATTTTGTGTTAAATATGTACTACTTTCTGGTATGTGCTTTATGGCCAGGCCCGAATTAGTGGTGTTACACCTGTAGATAGTAAGCCGTCATCAGAATTACAGCTCAGTCTTGGGAACAGTTCCAGACCATCTTTATTCAGTTTATATGATAAAACAACAGAATATTCGCAGTTCGGACGAGGGCACAATCCCGTGCGATCGTCACAGAATTTAGATGATGACAGACAGACCGGGAGTTTGCAGTCCCAGGCCAACTGGCAATTTGTACACACCATTGTCATCAACTCAAAGATATACAACAACACATCTCCCTTTTAGACCGTTATTACGTACTATACAAAGATGTTAGTCTAGATCAACTCCTATGAGCACAAACATTACGAAGATTCACCAAGAAACATGCAATCTTCGTTTTCTCGTGAGAATGCAGCAATGCTGCACAGTAGTAATAATACACAGCAGACAAGACAAAGAGTAACGAAGAATGACGTTCCCCACCCAAAACTTCCAACATTCGACGGAAAGGATAATTATGAAGTGTTCATTATCCCTTACAACAGGTCAGCTAGGAGAAACGAAAGGACAGAAGAGAAAAAGTTAGATAGGTACATTAAATGCCTGCGAGGACAGGCGAGTAAATTCATGACAGTAATTCAACGACAGGAAAGAAATACATTTGAATTCCTGTCGCATCACATGGAAAACAGGATCAACCGAATAGAACCCTCAACCACTGCACGAAAAAACTAACTGATATTAGACAACACAATGAAAAAAATGAAGAGTTTGCTAAAGAAGTAAGTCTTTTAGTTTCAAGAGCATACCCAACAAGTAATATCGAGTTACAAGATGAACTAGCAGCGGAACACTTTCTGAAGGGCCATAAGAACCCCAAGATACCATACGAAGATTTAAATAGTCAACCTAAGACTGTATCTTCTGCACTAGATATTGTTTAACAACTACAACACAAGTATCATGCTACGTTGGGAAGAAATGTTGATTTTAGTACAAAACAAAGGTCCAGACGCGTTACATGGAAAGATGAGAATGACGAAGATGAAAACAGTAATGACCAATATGAAACGATGGAAACCGTAAGACAATTGTTTACTTCATTTCGGAAACCAGATAATCAAAGTTTACAGAATGAAATCAAAGCACTAAGAGATCTTTTAGAAAGGGCTATGCTGAAAGATTCAAAACCAGCTACCCCGACAACACAGTCAACGGGATGTTATTTTTGTGGCGATAAGAGCCATTTCAAACGTGATTGTTCAAAAAGATCACGATCCCCCAGCTCTATAAGAAGACTACACACTGGCGCTAATCGTGAAAGGAGAACTGTTTATAAAATTGGCAGAGGACAAGGTTTACTCATTCCAACTCAAGTCAATGGCAATAAGGTCGATGCTATAGTTGATACAGGAGCAGATGTTACGGTACTTTCTATATCATTTGCATATGTTATTGATTTGAGCGGTAGTATAGGTATGAAAGCTTGCTAATTGAATGCAGAAAAAGGAAATGAAATATGCGATAAGCAATCGCATGAATTGGTTGCCGTAATATTGGATGAGTCTGATGCGTTACCGACGACGAATCTGATAGTTCAAGGAAAGATAATTCAGTATTGGAAGATTATACCATTACTTTTTTTATCCATCTTCGCTAGCCAAGGGTTACTATCCACTCCCTCTCCTCTCCACCCTTGGCAGATTAAGCCAATATTTGTGATAACAATGTTGCGCCATCTATCGTATGATGAAAATCACGCCCATTCCGAATTCTTGACCAATGGTAGCACTCAAACTCTCTTTATTGTGGAGCTGAAAACATGGTTGCGTCTAGAGTTAACAAATTTGATAAAACAGGAAACGAAAATACGTTGACATTCCAACATTTGTGCAAGAAACATACACAGGAACTTCTATTAGTTGATTAAGAACATTTAAATTGTCACTAAATATCGTCGTATGTTTTGGTGGTAAACACTTGTTGCTCAATCAGCCCGTGACAATTGTTTACCAACATTGTCTACATTTACACGTGATCATATTAAAGGCGTTTTTGATTAGATGCAGCCAGTTCCGACTGCAACCAATGAAAATCATTATCTCGTGGATCCGAGATTCTCTCTTGATCCGCCAAGGGTGGAGAGGAAGGGAGTGGATCGTAACCCTTAGCTAGCGAAGATGCATTTGATCAGACTACTTGTATACAGAGTTTGGATTCGGGCATCAGGTAACCGAAAATACAATGAAGGATTCAACAATACAAGATACCGAATCAGAATATACTGAAATTATAGCGCTTGATTTGTGGACACAGAGTCCAGTTTCAGGTGGTATTCTGATTGATGTCAACTTCACCAAGAAAGCCAAGTATCTCATTGATGCCTTAAATACAGAGATTACAACAAAGATTTCTGTGCATTCATGCAATGAATTTAAAATCACCATGAACTTTTATAACTTTTATATGCCTTTACTGGGCATCGAATCCCTATTTGTAGTGTGTTATGTGTAACTGACATCAAAACATCGACGAAACATCTCGGCTACCAATGAGTTGCAATTGAGATGTATATTTATATAAACGAACATAGATCTGTAGTCTAAGATGCGTGTTTTTTTTAATTGGTTGTTTTTGGCTTTGAACCAGCTATCAGTAACTGTGAGTACTCTCCGATCTGTACTTAGTCTCTTTTTGTTGTTGGGATGTACAAGTACCCGGCCACGTCCACATTTTATTAGATGTATTTCTATTTTTATCCATCTGATGAGTTAAGACTTTTCACTGATTTTTATAGTTCGTTCTTTTGGTGTGACATCACTGTTCCAGGTGAGGGGAAGGTGGGATCCCGCTAACATCTTTAACTTGTGTGCCTGTCCAAAGTGAGGAGCCTGTTATTCAGTGGTTGTCGTTCGTTGCTGTTTTAATTATTTGTTATTCGTTCATTTTGTTTTTGTACCGTTAGTTTTCTCGTTTGAATTGTTTTACATTTGTAATTTCGGGACCTTTTATAGCTGACTATGCAGTATGTGCTTTACTCATTGTTGAAGGCCGTACGGTGACTTATAATTGTTAATTTCTGCGTCATTTGGTCTCTTGTGGAGAGTTGTCTAATTGGCAATCATACCACATCTTTTATGTATATAGTTTATAAACAAAACACACAAAAAATCACATTATAAATCGAACATTGTTTCTGTTAGCGCTTTCAACGCATCTCCTACACCAGTGACGACTCTACAACAGATTTTATCCATCGGATCACCAGCAGTGATGGTGATACATGGCTGACAAAACATTCTGTATATAATTAGTCTAAACATCAGTCCAACAATGTTAGATCTGTAAATTTGCCTTCGCAAATTTTTTGTTCTTCCCTCGCCGGGATTCGAACTCATGCTACTGAGATATCGTGGCACCAAATCGCCTTGCACTATATATATATATGTAGGACTCGGAGGTGCGATGGGGACGCTGAAGTGCGATGGTCACGCCGAAGAGCGATGGTCTACGCCGAAGTGCGATGGTACGTTCGCTGATGTGCGATGGTCTATTTGATGCATGATGTCTAGTTTAAAATCTACAGATGTGCAATTGTTATGAGAAGTACATGTATATGTTTTAATAGCTAGTACATGTATATGAATTTACATTCATTTTGGACTGTCCTAAATAACAGTTGCTTTCTAAATGAGAGATCGTCCTCTTTGATTTTCTGCATGTGAACATAATTCTGCATTAACATTTTATCTTTACTGGTTCCTCTCATGAGTTCCTGGATTACCGTAATATTATTATACTGAGTGTCTGTATGCGAACCCGTATGTAGTAAGAGAATGTCACGCCCCATCGTACGTAAAAAGGAACCGTTTGTAGATTTCTAAAAAAAAGTTTGCTACAGAAGGTTAACTTTCCCCTATTCATCAATCTTCGCAGTTTCTCGTATATAGTTTTTAAAGTTTACGAGCCCCTTATAAACTTAAAACCCCGGAAAACTGCTTCTAACATACAAATTGATATATACATCGAAAAGTTTTGAAAATGTAGTTTGTGTAGACCATCGGACATCGGCGTTATCACCATCGCACAACAAGATAGCGTCACAATGCCACCATCGCACTTCAGCGTAATCAAAAACGTACTTCAGCGTCAAACCATCGCACCTCAGCGTAACCATCGCGGTTCGGAGTACCATCGCGGTTCAGAGTCCAACATATATATATATATATATATGTGCACCGTACATTGAACTATATTAATGTTAATTTTTGTGACATTTGGTCTCTTATGGATAATTGTTTCATTGACTACAACATCTTATTTTTATATGTATGATCCACATCGGTTCAAGGGACACACAGTGGTTGTACCTTTATATATACATAAAAGACACTCATACAGTACAAGTTGGTAGCCGCGAGGTTTAGATGAATAAATATTAGAGTCAAGTTAGTTTTAAATCTGAACGAATTTCTTTCTTTTTTTATGTATGTTTTTTCAGTTATAATATTTCAAAAATAAAGACTTTCATCGTCCTTCTGGGTGTTTTTACGTACCAAAAGAGGGAATGGAAATGAAAAAAATATATAAATATAAATTGGTAGTGTTAAAGTGGTTTTCTGAATTTACTTTCATTACAAACGCTCAAAGTAAAATATTTGAAATTTAATGACGGATATGTGATTTTAACAAATTGTTTTCTTTCATGAATAATGTAGATGCATAAGTTCAATTTATTGATTTGATTTGAATTATGAGTTTTCCGATAGGCAATCCAAATAATATTTTTTCCATTTTAAACAAATAATTTTCGAAGCCTCTTTTCTAGGACAAAGCATGTATGTCATGCATAGAGGATTAACAAGCTTAAGCCTCTGGAGTGTTCAAAATACTTCATATTTTCTGCGTGAATTGGGACAATATAAAAAAGTAATCGGGAGGTTTGGATTTACATCCGTGTTAGTCTTCATTTCCTTCTTGTGATAAAACAAAAGAACATTTTAGATGTTACAGTAAATAGTTTGATTAAGTAAGACCAAAATAAAGGGTTTAATTTTCTGTACAGACTTTGTGAACAATATCAAATGCTAGTATTGAAACATCCAGCTTTTATCAACCCACCCTAGTACATGTACGTTAAGGAATACGGTTTTCATATACAAATGTCAAGGGACCAAACCTGGAATTCTGAGTTGGAAATGTTCCTGCCAAAAGATAATATAATACCAAGTTTAAACATATATTCAACTCGGATTATATTTCATGAGATATCTAAATTTAATTTTACCCTTTGGACACCCAAAACTTTATCTAATGAAATAACATTTCAAAACGTTTAGTAGAAGTAAAACAAAGCTGGTTCTTTAGTTTAAAAAAAGTAATAACGCCTTCTTCCAATTTTGATTGGAAAAAATATTCGACTAGCACCTAACTGCGATTTTCTTATTTCATGCCTTAGACGTTTTACTGGCTACATGTAAAATGGATCAGATCACATTTTCAGTATTAGTATTTTTGTCTTTTAAAGAGTCAAACTGGAAATTCTTGGAAATTCTGATTACAGCTGACACAGACCTAAATAAAGCCAACGCAAAAGGAGACTATCCTCTAGAGCTTGCTATAAAAGGAAACCCAGATTTGTACTCAGAAGTTCGTAGATTTAGCAAAACAAATGTTAACAATACAAGCGTGTTGGAAGATATTATCACAAAAATGCTAAATAAAGGAGCAAATCCGAACCTTACTAAAGGTGGTAAAAATTCTCCTTTAATATTAGCTATAATGGAAAGATTAGACAAAATTGTCGAAGTATTACTTCATGCCGGTGCTGATGTATCTCATATTGGTAAAAACAAGACTACAGCATTTGCATCTTGTTTAAGAAATGGTTAGTATTACTTTTATTTTGAAAGTAGAAAGTAAAATAAAAAAAAAGCGAATTCCGAGGAAAATTCAAAACGGAAAGTTCAAATGGCAAAATCAAAAGCTCAAACACACCAAAAGAAGGGGTAACAACTGTCATATTCCTAACTTGGTACAGGCATTTCCTTACGTATAAAATGGTGGATTAAACCTGGTTGTATAGGTAGCTAAACCTCCCACTTGTATGACAGCCTGAAAAAATCCATTTACAGGAATATGGAAAAAAAAAGTGGGGGAGCTTAAGCAGCGTTTACTCACTTGCATTCTTGTAAACATCATGTTCACTGCACAAAAACCTTAAAATTTCAGTACACACAAAAAGAATACCGGCATTCACTTTCTAGATACTTTGACTTATCACAGCTACAAAAATCTCCCCCAACTACTAAATATCCATTTTTGACGCGCAAATAACCTTAGATGAATTTGGCTCTTTGTTTTATGTATTTTTGTCATATAGCTCTTCAACTGTTTCGGTACTTATACATCCCTCGGATTTCAAATTTTTGGCTTTGAGCGTTCCTGATGAAGGTAAATCCAGAAAAGCGCTTCAGACGCATGAAATTATTAAACGTGTTGTTTTCAATTTTTTAACGATTACAATGCATCTTTAGACACGAGTTTAATTGATTGAAAATAAGAATCGTACATAAGTTACAAATGTATATTTATCCCGGAACTGTCCAACCAACCACATTTTCAGCTCATTTTTTGTGATTTGAATTGGATAGTAATTGGTTAAATTAGTGATTTGCTTTTGAGATTCATTCATTTAATTATTTGAAACATACGATTCTGCAATTGATCGACAATCGAATTATACGTCGTGTTTTTGAATTTTTTGTTGTGGAATTCTACTTAAATTATTTTATTAAAATTCACTTGAACAAAATAAAGAAATGACCGAATGTAGTTATTTACGATGTACAGCAAAGTAATTGCGTTAAATTTTGACTTTTGGTCACATGAAGACATGACAAATTTAAATTTTGACCCCGTCATCATAATTATGGTAAACGCGAAAATTGAAATAAACAAATGAAATATGTGAACGTGGCTCTAACGTGCGTTTAGTAAACTTGATGCTTGGACTGCATTTAAATGTATAATATGACTTACGATTAGAGTATTATCTTTTTTTCAACGGCCTTCAACAATGAACAAAATCCATGCTGCATAGCAAACAATACAATGCCCTAAATTGACAGATATCAAACAATTCAAACAAGATGTTTACATTGGTCAAATAATATAGATTTGTCACGGAAATTAAACATATAACATCTTAGGCATGGTCTGACTAGTAGATTAGTTGCACTTAACTTCAAATTGATACACAATAATTTAAATGTTTAGAATACATTCTAACAAGAATATGATATTCCAAAAGTTTCATTATTCTATATGCAAAGAAACTTGCTACTACATGTAGCTGCAAATACGAATCACTGATCAATAGAGAAGGCAAATTTATTTTAAGATAGATAAGATTATTGATTTGGTTTTTAGGACTCAAGAAGACCAACACCTTAAGAATACTTATAGAAAATGGGTTACCACTGAATCAGCCAAATTCTGCCGGAAAGTATCCTCTTGAATTTCTGATCCATAAACGTTGTGATTGTACCTTAATTTCATTAATGCTTTCAAACGGAGCCGATCCAAATATCATAGCAAAGGAAAATCCTGTTTTAACCAGGACAGTAAAATTGAAACTGTATGATGTGTGTATAGACCTGTTAGATGCAGGGGCTGATATAGGCGTGAAAGATGAAGATGGATGTACTGCATTCGATATTTTTACAAGTAAGTTGGATTATAGTGTAGTATTCATTAAGTTTCCGACTTGTTTAAACACAGAACATGAGACTCTTAAGATGTCGATGCACCTTTTGTAGATCATGCGATTCCCTGAAAGTTATTACCTGGGTGTCTCTCTTCTTACTGAACTCATGAGATTTGAATATCGGTAAACTAACGTTGCAAAAAAAATAAAGGATGTATAATATGTTGTTGTTGTTTTATAAGTGATTTAGACTTTAAACGTTTTGCAAACTACAAATCGTTTGATGCTAGTCATATCTACATATTGTGAGATATAATTATATATAATATGAAGATGTGGTATGATTGTCTTATGATTGATAGTTTATTACTGATGGACATTATGTATATTATAAACAAGAAATCATAGATATCTGGAAAACGTTTGAAATATCTAGCGAATTCAAATTGTATAGTTTTTCTATTTGACAGCATTTATGTACGTTTTGGCAATAACGTTTATCGACAGGTTGTTATATTCTTATTGGCACCAATTGCACCCTTAACGAGGCCCTATCTAAAAGAATTGTGAAAAATCTGACCAATAACTATGTCTGTATTTTTTTCTCAATTCCTTTTAAAGTATAATGAATGGATTAAGCTAAAAAAATATATACCTTACCTTTATTGTAGTAACGGGAGGGACATGCTAAAATAGGGCTTATATTATATTGGATATATGGTAAAAATTAGCCTGAAATGAACTAAAAGTGATTTAAAAAAAAACTGTTCAATAACTAATTTTGTTTTTCACATATGACATGTATCAAACATCACTCTTTCGATTCCAAGTCAGAAAACCGGGTGTTGCGGAGGAAAATTTTGATAGGGGGGCTCTCAAAACCCACATTTTACCATTCTTCTTATGAAAATAAAAATGTTAATTGAAAATATCCAAAATTAATTTTAAAAAATGTAATTAGTTGGCTCTTTGTAATCCCAGATGATCAAAACTGTAATTATTAATCGAAAAAACATGCTTAAGAGGTAAAATTTCATTAGGGGTGGGGGGGGGGGGGGCAAAATTTCAGGAGAGTAATTTATTATCAGATCTTTACAATAAAAAATTACATAATCAAAAATAATTAAAAAGAAATATGGAAATGTAAATAAAACAAACTTAAAATACATAAGAGAAATGCATTTAAGATGAAAGAAAAAAAACAGTGGTTAATTGGGTTTTGAAATTTTAGTAGGGAGAATCTCAAAACATTTTTTTTTTATTTTACAAATAAAAAATATCAAAAGGAATTGAATTGCATATTTTTATTTGAAAAAAAAAGTTTTCTAGTAAAGACTTTCAAACGAAAATACTAGTTATAAATCTGAATGGGGAATATCTCAAAACACAAATTGAATATTTTAAAAAATAAAATGTAATGAAATTCCTTTTTTGCATAATCAATGAACCATAAGGTTGATGAGAGGGGTTCAATTCCAGAATGATATTATTTATACTCTGATGCATATAGGTTCATAAAGTTTCATAATGATAGCACAATCCTTTGTGGTAAAATAACTTCCACCTGCAGTTTAACCCGAGTTTGTACCAATAGACTGACTGACACAGAGATGTAAACACTACAATCCCCCTACTTTTAATAGACGTGTATAAAAAAACTAGTGAGGTCAACTATAAAAACAGATATCTCATACAGAATCCTGTTTAAATCATTAAAAGCTGGTCTTTACAGCCAGCCTGCCTGAGGCTTGGTACACTTTTAAGGCCGTGCGAACTCCTCTCTGGGAATTAACGAGTCTTGTTTTCTGTCATATCATTTATCTTGATATTTTGCTGTGCCATTGTATTTAACTGTTTTAATTTTTTTTTGAGGCAATATGGAGCAGACTGTCAGTGGACAATTCCAATGTCATTGAGTGCAGATCATATAGTGAACTCTAGCAGCCTTTTATAGCTGACTGTGTTTCATTCGTAATCATACCACATCTTCTTTTTTTTAATATCTACTGCACCAGGTGACTTGGTGATGACTTCATGCATTGTTCCAACAATGTTCATTACTACAGACAGGACTAACATTTCCTGATCTATTTTTTTGTTTTTAGGCCAGATAAACATAATCAAAAACCAATCTTCTTACTGCTTGAGTATTTAATAATTTCAATATTAACAATATAACAAATAACATAAATTCAACAATGAACACAAGTATCACAGAATCCAACAATATATCTAGAAAAATGAATCCATAATTTATAAAATTTTAACTGATTAAACAGTATGATACTGTCAAATCGCCTATTGTTATGAGCAGCAAGCACAATGTTTTTGTCACTGGCACAAAGTGACATTAAAAACTGTATGAAATATAAAAGAACTTGCTGTGGGTGTTTATGAGAAACTGGTTCATCATTGTAAAGGAGCTCATTTGTCGCTGTATTAAACCTAATTCCTGTCACTCTACATGCATCCTCTGAAATTTCTTGAGTAGGAGTTGCATATCCGTGAAATTCCTGTTCCTCACAAACTGCAGAAATTTGTGTAATTGAACTTTGTCTACCTATAAAAAAAAAAGAAATTAACTAAATATTCTGATCAAAATAATTAGATTTATTGATTGTCATGCTAAAAGTTCAATTGCAAATATCTTCTGCATAATAAAACCAAGAGTAACAATAGTGGACACCGACCAGTGTGGATAGTACTTAGCAGTCTGAGAGTATTGCATAGGACTATGAGTCAACTTACTAAAGGATACCCCCCACATCCCACATTTGATTAACTAAATTATTTCAATTATCTCCCTTGGAATTTCTTCAGCCCAGGATTATTTTTCTTTATGCATATTCCAATAAATGTGCATCTATGACTAAAATTTTGTGCAAGTTTTATAACATTTCCTTGATGAGGCATTCTTAAAAGTTGCAGATAAAAATTGTGGAAGGACATTGTTTGATGCAACTAATGAATTCCTGATTGTCTAGATTTTTTAAAATCTTAGATGGGTTTTTTTCAGAATAAAATAATATCATTGTTATACCTCGGTGTGGTTTTTTTTTAATAGAATTATAAACGAACACATAAACCTTTTTTACAAAATTTTCTGTAGACTATTCACCTAATAGTTTAAAAGACTTAACCAGCAAATAGTTTTTAACCATTTCCTGAACCTTTTTTCTTTGGATAAAAGTGACATCATAGTCTGATAATACATCATTCTGATGCCATGGTTTTCTGTATAAAAAAACACTTATTGACTGGCTTTTTCAGACAATAGCAAGTTTAACTATGTTTCCACTCAACCCTTCCCATTCAATCAATTGTCCTTATAGCCAGTCAATAAGTATATAATATTGTCAGAAAATATCAAGTTTTTGTGAATACTTTGCCATAGGTGAAATTGTTTGGCAAGTCTTGCATATTCTTTTGCTCCTAAAGCTTGTACAAATAAACTTGATATTTTCCTATTTCCAATTTATATTTATATCATACTTAGTCCTGTGGTCTCTAAATCATAAAAAACTACAACTTTCTCAATATGTTCACAGTTGTCCTTTGATGGTCCTGGAATAACTGTCAAATTAGGTTCTTGTGCATCAGCTAAAATATACAATTGAGCTCAAATTACATCTTGTAAGCAGATTTATCAGGAAAAATTCAATATAATAAATAAACTTGGAAAGAAGGGATGTAATAACACTGTTTTCGTTTTTGTGTTATAATCCAATGTCATATGAAAAAGTAATGGAAACACTTTCTTTTTGTTAAATCTTTAAAATACATTTTGATTTCAAATTTCTTTCTTATTTCTTATTTTGTTATATATTGGATATTTGGATATTTTAAAAATCACATATTATTAGATGTGAAATACAAACCCCAAAAAGAGTAACAATCAATCATTATTATAAAAATTGATCAATAATATTAGCAGGGATATTTTATTAATGGAAATTAGTCAGGTTCTTTCATTGTCAAAGCTGTCTTAAAAGGTTGTTTATCATGAAAGTTCAATCATATTCCTCAAAAATCCATCTTGTCAGAAAAACTCTAACAAGAATTATCTTTCTTTGTTAAAAAATGGTAAATCAAATTAATCTATTATAACTATAATTTTATATTAAATATTTTGAAATATATTTAATATAGTGCTTTAATGAAATGTTGTAGGAACAATTGTTTTTTAAAATTCTTATTGAAAACGTATAGATAAAAGATGGCTAATGTACATTTGTAAACCCATTTAGCTATCTTAAGAACAATTTATACATACCAATGACATTTGAGCAGTAAGTGTCCCCTTCCCTGATTTCATGACTTCTTGTTTCTGAAGATCTCTGACTTTTAAACGTTGTAACTGTAAAATATAAGAAATAATCAGTCCTTTGCATTGTTTCATGTAAAAGTAAAGTTTACACATTCTAAAGCATGACAAATGTAATGTTTATTCACATAGTTATAATGATACAATAGGAAAATATTTTATATAAAATTAAAAAAAAAACATCAATTTAGAGGTGTTTTTTTTATTTTAAAATTTTCAATCTATATGATCAAAGGGATATAACTCATACAAAAAAGTGATTTTAATTTCTTTTTTTAAAAATAAGAAATTTCAAAAGGCTGCATAAAAACTGTTTTAACTATGATTAGAATTAATCAATCTCCTTCAAAGTCATTCAATTTATAAAGATTGTGTCCAAATGAAAATTCTTAAATGTTTTTAAATCAAACCTTAAATTCTTTTGTCTTTGCTACAGTCCTTTTCCTGTTGACATCCTTGTCTCTTATTGCAGCTGTTACTGTTGTGGCAATTCCAGGACTAAGAACAAGCTCTTCATGGAACTAAAAACACACACACAAGAACTTGGGAGCTGTGTCTTACATTTTGTATGATAACATTTCACAAAGCTACCATCTTAAATAACATTTTCATTATTCTTTTTAATATATTTTTTTCCTCTATGAGTTTTATGCGATAAAGGTATATCTTTTAACTTAACCTGAACCAGTTTTACAGTTTTTTAAGTTTATAAATAATTTTACATGTGATTTCAAAATGTTTGCAGACAATAAAATATGTCACTTGCAGGTTCCTACATTTTCTTTTCAAGTACAATGTACTCATTGTACAAATTATTGGCGGTCTCTCTTTTTGTTATAAACTCATATACTGTGATTCCTTTATTTTCGTGGATTGCTGAAAACTTGCATTTTTGTGGATATTTGATTTCGTGGTTTTGCCAATCTCTGCATACAAAGCCTAATGAAAACATGTTATTCGTTGAACATTTGAATTTGTGGTTCATCTGAACCCACGAAACCAACGAAAATTGGTATCCAATGAAGAATAATGAATCCACATTATATATATATTCAAACATATTTATAATCCTACTTTACTTCTGATTAAAGCTTGTCAAATTACAACAACCGCCATATGATCTTTAAAAAAAAGTAATTTGATGAAGGTTTTTATTTTACTTTATATGAATAAATTATTAGTACCTGTGCAACATATTTGTCGCCTTAAATTTTTTGACAAACAGCAGCAGACAATCTGTGAGCTAAACTTCCACTCTCACTGTAGTGCTTGTCTTTTGGGACCTTTGACCGAACAGTGTTGTTAAAGCTCTCATTAGGATTACTGGAATCTAGTTTGCTCAACTTTCCCGGGTCAAGGTCTGTAAACACCTTTAAAAGATCTTTTTTCATGTTTTCATCTGAGAGATCTGCACCCCATGGTAGATTTCTATGCTTGGCTGTGGGGTTGTTTTTCATTTGGCACCAATCTCCACAGCCATCATGCTTATCAAACTGGTGTAGCACTACAGATGGTAAACTGTTCTTTATTCTGTCTGAGTCACCTTTGTTTTGGGCTAACATGAAAGAAAAGCTTTTTAGGAGAGCAGTAATTGTTTTGACTGAGAGTTCTTTATATTTGCCTTTTTTTTTGTGGAGCCTAATGAATATGTTCTTCTTACCATGATTGATGTCACTGACTTTTTCCAAACATGAATCGACTTCACATATTGCCCGATTGAATGCTGTACAATCGTCATCTCCTATGAGCGTAACTACTGGGGTATCTTTTTTTTTGGCGTCTTTATGTATTTCAACAATCATGTCTGGTTCCATAGATTTTGCTGAGCCACACCAATTTTTACGACATTTATGTTTTGTTGGTAACCGTTTTTTCAATTTTGCAACATCACATTTTCTACATCTCTTGTATCTAGCACTGTAGCCAACCACCTTTCCTGTCTTTTTCCCAATTAATGAAGCTGTTCCTACAAAAAAGTTTTCAATTGAATATTTTTTTTATGTTACTGGATTAGATTAATTACATGTAACAACCACTTTCATGCCAAAAAGAATCTAGCTCCTCAAATATAATTGGTATTTTTCACATAATTGTACCTTTCATAATCAAAGGTGAAAGCGCTCTAAAGGCAGTTAATTACAGGTTGTGTGTATTTTTAGTCCAGTTATATCATTATCTTGCATAGTACATTGTACTTATCAGAGGTGGCTTTCAGTATTTAAGATTAAGAGTTCTCTAATGATATTGAACAAGTTTTATGAATGTCATATTCTGAGCACTATATGAAGGCGATTGTTCTCATTTGTTTATGAACTAGTGCATTATGTCCAGTTTGTACCTTTTTTATCTATGTTTATAGTAAAATACTGTTAAAAATAGTTTGGCATTTTCTTTTAAGTAATAAGTAAATGTTATCAACTGTATTTTATTCGACTTTGCAAATGTGGTTTGTTACTGGTAAGTACAATGTATGGGTGACAGTTGTTTCATTGGCAATCATGACACATCTCCTTATTTATATAATGATCTATATTCAACGACCTCAGGTACAAAAAATGTATGTAACTAAACTATGATGGGAAAACTTTGACTTCTTTCTTTTATATAAACTTTTGATTTGGTACCATAAAACTATGTAGAATAAATGTACATTGCAACATGTCAACTCTTTCAATGACAATACTTTTTTTAGAAACTATAACTCCAAGCAAAATTATATTTCCAAGTATAAAGTAATTTATGAATGAAACAAGAGTGCACACGCTGAAATGTCTCGCCTTCTTTACTAATCATTGATATTATGTTGATAGTCCTAAATATAAAGCTTTATTACAACTGTCACATAAACTTAACATTAACCAAGTAAACTAAACATTGACCAATGAACCAAGAAAATGAGGTCAAGGTCAGATGAACCATGCTAGGCAGGAATGTACAGCTAACAATTCTTCCATACAACAAATATAGTTGACCTATTGCTTATAGTTTAAGAAAAACAGACCAAAACACAAAAACTTAAAACTGAGCAATGAACCTTGAAAATGAGGTCACGGTAAAAAAAATCCTGCGTGACTGACAAATAGATCATAAAATATTTCCATACACCAAATATAGTTGAACTATTGCATATAGTATTAGAAAAAAAGACCAAAACTCAAAAACTTAACTTTGACCACTGAACCATGAAAATGAGGTCAAGGTCAGATGACACCTGCCAGCTAGACATGTACACCTTACAATCATTCCATACACCAAATATAGTAGACCTATTGCATACAGTATAAGAAAAACGGACCAAAACACAAAAACTTAACTATAACCACTAAACCATGAAAATGAGGTCAAGGTCAGATAACACCTGCCAGTTGGACAGTCCTTCCATACACCGAATATACTAGACCTATTGCTTATAGTATCCGAGATATGGACTTGACCACCAAAACTTAAATTTGTTCACTGATCCATGAAATGAGGTCGAGGTCAAGTGAAAACTGTCTGACGGGCATGAGGACCTTGCAAGGTACGCACATACCAAATATAGTTATCCTATTACTTATAATAAGAGAGAATTTAACATTACAACAAATCCTAACTTTTTTTTTCAAGTAGTCACTGAACCATGAAAATGAGGTCAAGGACATTGGACATGTGACTGACGGAAACTTCGTAACATGAGGCATCCATATACAAAGTATGAAGCATCCAGACCTTCCACCTTCTAAAATATAAAGCTTTTAAGAAGTTAGCTAACACCGCCACCGGATCACTATCCCTATGTCGAGCTTTCTGCGACAAAATTGTCGCAGGCTCGACAAAAAAGAGTTCTTAATTAAGAAATAAACTGATACTCTGAGCGCAGCTGGATACACCTGCAGAGGTCCAACCCTGAACAGTTGGGGCAAAAATGGACACAATATTCAAGCTTGATACAGGTCTGAATTTGGATTGTCATTAAATATTTGACGTATTATAGTTTCTGAATAAATGAAGTCAAAGAACTTGAAATCGGTTATATGAATTGAATTTATATTCAATTAAAGATTTCTTGCTGTTGTGCAATACACTGTGCTGTTGCGCAATACTTAATAAATCTGTTGCCAGACTATAAACAAATAAAGTTCAATTTCTTCTCAATGTCATATTTGAAATTTATGAAAATCAATAGGGAGATTACATCAATAGCTATAAATAATTCACCAAAGTTTCATGCGAACTGCTTAAAGCATTTTTGAGTTGTTGTCCAAAAACTGGAAAATCCCCCCTTTTTTAATGAATAAAACCCCACAACTTAGAAATGTAAAATCTAAAATTTATAAAATTCTAAAGGGAGCTTACGGATTGATAATTTAGTCTTAGATGCAAGATTTTTTTATCAGTTGTTAGTGGCTTTGAACTAGCTGTCAGTAAATGCGAGTACTCTCAGATCTGTACTTAGTGTCTTTTAGTTGTTTGGATATACAACTACCCGGCCACGTCCACTTGTATTTGTATTTATCCATCTGATGAGTTAAGCCTCTTTCAACTGATTTTTATAGTTCGTTCTTATATTGTACAGTTACACCACTGTCCCAGGTTAGGGGGTGGGTTGAGATCCCGCTAACATGTTTAACCCCGCCACATTCTGTATGTACATGTATGTGCCTGTCCCAAGTCAGGAGCCTGTAATTCAGTGGTTGTCGTTTGTTTATGTGTTGCATATTTGTTATTCGTTCATTTTTTGTACATAAATTAGGCCGTTAGTTTTCTTGTTTGAATTGTTTGACATTGTCATTTCGGGGGCCTTTTATAGCTCACTGTGCGGTATGTGCTTTGTTCATTGTTGAAGGACGTACTGTGACCTATAGCTGTTAATTTCTGTGTCATTTGGTCTCTTGTGGAGAGTTGTCTCATTGGCAATCATACCACATCTTCTTTTTTATATTTACATCAACAGATATAAACAATTTTCTAATTGTTAGAGATTGTACGGTGACAGTAACACCTGTAACTGCTTAACCCATTTCTTATGCACTTTGGTTCGATAAACTCACTGAATATCATACCACATCTCCTTATTTTTTTATGCATTACAATTTACATGTGCATGTAATTGTAAATAATATTTATATATATATATATCAGAACAAACTTCATTGCGTCACTTTTATTTATGCATCCTTTGGCATAATACAAGTTCTAAAATTACACAACATGAAACAACTAAATGTTATTTCAGATGAAAGTTTTGTTTCAGTTCCATTCATAGGATTTATTAGAATTTTGTATGTTTTGCCAAGTCTAATAATTAGCTCTATGTGCACGTGTTAATTGGAGACTTTTCTATCCCGTATAAGAGTTTTGGAACTAATTCTGTTTCTTTTTTTTGAAAAAAGTGAGCAAACAAATCTTGCACATTTAAACCTTTGTCTGCCATCACACTGTTACCTGGATCACATAATTGAACTACACATGTATTCTACATCTTTCAACTATTTCACAGTCACTGGTACAACCAACATATGCATTAGAGACATACATTTTTGTAGTTGACTAAACCACCAGGTGTCGAACATACAACTGTACAAGTATTTTCAGTGTTTCTGTTTTTATATGATGAAAAGGTTGTCTGAGCTCTAGGAGCTTTATGTTTTATCACGGGATATTCTGTGCTGTCAATAATAATCCAAGTTGTAGGAAACTTTAATTTGAAGTTGGATGGCGAAAAATACCTGACTAAACCACTAAATGACCAAGTGTTAGCCTCACGCCACTGTTTAGACATAAAAACAATCCATGTTTACACAATATTCTTAACACTAGTTTCAATCTAGAATCTAGACAGTTCAAAGTTGGTTGTATAATGCCTCAATTTCATCAAAGTCATAAAAAAAATGATTTTCAAATGACACCCTATCAATTTGAAAATATATGTATCTCAAACAATTTGCTGCTGGACCAAGTGTGGTCAAAACAAATAAAACTTTAGTATACAACTCTAAACCGGTATAAAAATGCATGGCTGTGTCACATGTCTTCATTTTAAAATTCTCTGCTGAAAATATAGGCATTGATGGTGTTTGCGTAATTCCATCTGTGAAGCTCAACATTAGCTCGGCAGTTGGTGGTGGACAGTCATAAATCCTGTCTGCAGTATGAATGACTTCTTCTGGAAAACCAACTTTACAATCAAAACTTTCCTCTAGATTTCTACTACAATATTCATCAAGTTTAGTTCTTTTGTTTTCACAAAAAACTGCCCTGATTTTTCTTTTTGCGGACGATTCAGTCTCTTGCTTGATCCAGGAAAATAGGCTGGGAATGGCAGTAGACTTAAGTCTCTGTATGGAGGGTTTGCGCTCTGAAAAAGGTTATAAAACATTAGTGTTTTGATAATTAAATGAACTTCCATTAGCAATGCATACTTTGTACTACCTGGCAAAATATTAACTAGATTTATTCATTACAATCTGGATAAAACTATGTTAGCCTGATTCAATGTACATCAAAATGTATGTTATGTAAATCCAAAGGACAAACAATGAGAGACGTATGCAACAAACATACATTGTTTGTACCTAAATAATTATAATATAGATGAGAGCATGTCATTGTTTTGTTCCTGTTAACATTGTCATTGATATTTTTCAAGAAATTCTATGAGGCATAGCTTATGCATTCCTGTCATTACTACATTAGCATAATTACTGCTAAAATACTTCTCAGTATGATATACCTCTTGTAAGAAATCATTATAATTGTAGCAAGCACCAAAAAATCTCAAACAGATCACATTGAATCCTAATCCAAAAAATTATGACGTCTTGAATTAACCACCCCCTTTTATTCTAAAACGATAATTGCGGTTGTAAACAGACTTTGGTTTATTCGCATGGCGATTACATATATAACTATATATTTTAAAAAGAAAATAGAGTTTTACCATGAATAGTTTCCTGCACGTAGTCTTTTTCAGTTAACAGCTGATTGAGATGGATTCCACGATTTCACCGTGTTCTCGTCCAATCTGCGTATGGGCCATGGCGTTGATCCAACTTTTCCTTCTTTTTAAGTCATTTGGAAATGCATGTCTTAAATGACATCCAGGTACATGTAACAGGGGTGGCCACTGGCTAATCACAAAAACTAGACACCCTTGTGTACAGGAAATATTTAATAGATGGTAAGAATATAACCCTGCAATTAACAATATAATATGTATAAACAGATGTATTAAACAAAATATCACATTATGCATTAAAAGACAATTGTACATCTAGTCCCTGATAATTAACAGTAAATAAATAAAAGTGCTATTGCAAAGTATCACAAATACATAAGTATGAAAAGAAGGTTATTCTTTATAGTAATTTGCTATAATATTCAATATACAATATTCAAATAATTATTAAATAGTATTTCTTTATTTATACGTTTATCAAACTGTGAAAGTTTCAAGAATGTAAACATTATACAAACACTGATTAAATACCACAATCAAGATCAATCATTGTTTACATTATAACATAAAACATTTAATTACCTGTCTATGGGACTTAGGTTATAATACCACACGTACTCACTGTATCTAAACTACCCCGGCGAAAAATGTTTGGACTCAATAGTATCTAATGTCCGGTACGGTGACGGACAATAAACAGACAGAGAAATGTAGAAATTCTGTTTATTTATATGTTGTTTTAATGATATTGAAGAATATACATACACATATAACTATTTTCGATAGTGTGATGTAATATTTTCTACCACCGTTCTAGATTTATGGAGAAATAAGTAAAAATGCACATCAAAATGGTGAATTGAGTGAACCCTGCCTCGAATTTGTTTAATTTCTCTTTAAATTGAGCACATTGTACGGAAAGAAAGGTACGGAAAGAAAGATATTAACACGGAGATTTCAAGACTTTTCACTATGATCGCCTCAATATTTGCATGTCTGTGCATGGAATGAAAGAAGTGGGTCATGTCAAAATTGAAGCACCCGGTTTTGTCAATGTGTACGACCCGGTTTTGTCCTTAAATTTCACAAAGCAGACCCGGTTTTGTCATAGAAAATAATGCATAATCGCATGACGAAAATTAAAATATGGCGTTCAACAGCAGTTTGAGGGGCGTTGAAAAACATTTTCTTTCAGAGGATAACTTATAACCTTTTTGAATCCGTAAACACTTGAATTCCTGCTATATTAGAACAAAGCAAATTTCAATTTTGTTTTGTATATAAAAAAAGGAAAAATTAAAAAGAAATGAAGGTTTTGAAACGGAATTAGATTTTTTTATATCATCTATGTAAATTTAAGTGTTCAAACTTAATTAGTGTACGGCCTTGAAAATTTAAGGACGCACATTTGATATGTGATTTTTTGGGACAATAAGATGGTTATCTTAGTGTTCCGCTCTACTTAAAGGGAAGACAGTATAATCGTTTGAAAATAAATATTCTGAAACTAAACGTTCATTATATAGCAAGAGAATAAGACAAATGTATGTGCATGCAGAATCGCCCAAGAAAAGGAATTTCCATGCGGCGCAAAGGATCACAATAATAGTGCGTTAAAAATCTGTTTACCCCTCCTTGTTATAAGAATACTAAGTATCAATTAGTATAAAAGTCTTAGGCCATCCGGAAATTGCAATAATGATTATTTGATTAGTAATTTATATAAATAAACGATGTTTTATCTCTCTTTTTTTTTTTTTTTTTTTTTTTTTTTTTTAACATTAACAAATTCTTTAATGCACTAGTATCAAGTTGTTAACAACTGCCCTATATAGTACAACTATTATATATAGGTTTATCTCTTCATTGTATAATGATTATCGTACATTGACAAATGTTCTACAATTTAAGCAATTTGGTCAAGTTTAAAATTGTCAATATGCAAGGGCGGACCGAGGCCACGATTTTTGAAAGGGATGTATTCATAAACGGATTTTATACCGCCGAGCGTAGCAAGGGGAACTTTTTTTAACGATTTTATGCTAAATAAAAAATCATACATAAATCGTAAAAAACATGATAAAATAATTATTTCTAGCCACCAAAAAGGGGGGGGTCGGCGTATTCCCTCTACTCCCCTGGATCCGCCACTGATATAATGTAACTATATCGTATACCATCATAAAATTTAATAAAAGACGAAAAAACAGAAACAGCCGACAATCCCATATTTACTATAGGGGCTCTGTAATCAAATGAGTTAAGCCCTTTTGAACTCACTGAATTTTATAGTTTGTTCATATGTTGTGCTGTTATACCACTTTTTTTTTTTGGAGGGGGAGCGTGGGGGGGGGGGGGGGGGGCTTACACGTTCAACCTCGCCATTCTGTATGTACCAGTACCGAATTCAGGAGCCTGTAAATCGGTTGTTGTCTTTTGTTGCTATATATCATACATGTATTTGTTTTTCGTTTTTTTATTTTGTACATAAATCTAGGTCGTTAGTTTCCACATTCGTTTTTTTTTACAGTTTTCATTTCGGGGCCTTTTTTAGCTTGCTATGCCGTATGGACGTTTCTCATTGTTGGATGCCATACGATGTTCTATATTTGTTAACTTATACGTCATTTGGTCTCTAATGGAAAGCTGTCTCATTGTCATTTTTCACGGGCTAAATTGCCTATTAGGTTGTTCTACGAAGACGAAGACGAAGATATTGGACGTTATAATGTTGCAAACCAACTTTTATTTATAAAAAGAAATAATTCTTTCATGCCATGCTCAATACTCATTTTAACATAGGAAGGCATTATATTTGTTAAAATTTTTAAACCAAGCGTTAGCCAGGTATAAAATATTGACAAATATAATGCCTACCTATGTTAACATGAGCGTAGAGCATGGCATGATAGAATTATTTTGTTTCTAATGGGGAAGTTTAGAACTTGTGTATTTCGAAGCGGGCATAAAATACACGTTCGAAAGGCAACCATTTTGATTGAGATATCCAAAACGTTCTAATAGATATAAGAAGATGTGGTATGAGTGCCAATGAGACAACTCTCCATCCAAGTCACAATTTGTAAAAGTAAACCATTATAGGTCAAAGTACGGCCTTCAAAACGGAGCTTTTTCTCTCACTGTCCGTCAATGGATGAACGAATGAGTAAATATATTGTAAACATAGCGTATAGTGTAGTAAAGCATACTATCCTTACTCTTTTGATAAATTAATATGGTAACACAATCATTCCACATCTTCTTATTTTTACATCATTACAGTAGTATAGAAAACAAACAAACATTTTTGAGATGTATTTCTATTTGTATCCATCTGATGACTTAAGCCTTTTTCAACTGATTTTTATAGTTCGTTCTTATGTTGTACTGTTACACCAATTTCCTAGGTTAGGGGGAGGGTTGGGATCCCGCTAAGATGTTTAACCCCGCCCCATTCTGTATATATTTACCTGTCCCAAGCCAGGAGCCTGTATTTCAGTGGTTGTCGTTTGTTGCTGTGTTACATATTTGTTTTTCGGTTCATTTTTTTGTACATAAATTAGGCCGTTAGTTTCCTCGTTTGAATTGTTTTACACTTGTCATTTCTGGGCCTTTATTGCTGACTATGTTGTATGAGCTTTGTTCATTGTTGAAGGCCGTACGGCGACCTATAGTTGTTAATTTCTGTGTCATTTGATCTCTTGTGACGAGCTGTCTCATTGGCAATCACACCAGATCTTCTTTTTTCTATCATAAGGAATTAATGTAAGTACATGATATAAAGTATTTATTTCCATTTAAACTTAGTTCGAAGATCAGATCAATAAGGTATACGTATAGCATTCAAAAATGTCTACTCCCTATTTCAAAAAGTTCCCGTTTGAAATATATTTTAACACATGTTTGTATTGCAATAACATCTTTATAACATCTTTTTGACTCAAATATTTAATTTCTTCCGATGGGCAATGTCCAGATCCGTGCTAACGTAGCTTTTCATAAATTTGTGGTTTCAAAACAAAACAAAACCGGGTCCTATACTGAGACAAAACAGGGTCCTTGTGTAATAAACAACATTGACGAAACAGGGTCCTTCCATTTTGACATGACCCATTTCTTTCGTTCCATGCACAGAAATGCAAATATTGAGGTGCTCATAGTGACTAGCCATGCAATCTCTGTGTTAATATCTTTCTTTCCGTACTTTTCTTTCCGTACAATGTGCACAATTTAAAGAGAAATTAAACAAATTCGTAGCAAGGTTCACTCAATTCACAATTTTCGTGTGCCTTTTAACTTATTTCTCCATTAATCTAGAACGGTTGTAGAAAATATTACATCACACAATCGAAAATAGTTATATGTGTATGTATATTCTTCAATGTCATTAAAAAACAAATAAATAAACAAAAATTCTTCCTTTTGTCTGTCTGTTGATTGTCCGTCACCGTACCGGACATTAGATACTATCGAGTCCAAACATTTTTTGCCGGGGTAGTTTAGACACAGTGGTACTGGTAACAATAATTCAACTGTCAACATTTAAATCTGAAAAATACATAATTGAACAAATTCTCACTACCCTTCGTAATAAGACAATAAAATAATACACACTATGTCTTAGATGTATAGTTATTTTATATTCAAAACAAATATAATACCAGTTACTATAAATTACAAAAGTAACATAAAAAGGGGACTTTATACAACTGTCAATTATTGAGTATGGAAACTTCATAGAGTTTGCTATTTAACATTTAATCACTCAATACATTATACTAAAATAATGAGATACAAATATTAAAATGAAGTAATGCTATTAACAATTTCATGACTATGGTACAGGACATCTGATTGTATAATTTTATAATCTTTTGAACACCAAGTGTATTTATTAATACAAATATAAATACCTTTATTCTTAGAGACAACAGGAACATTTCCTAATAAATAATCACAGAAATATAATAAATTTCCGAAAGTTACACAAGACAAAATGATCCAGTGCTTTCTCTCAAACAATATCAAAATTTTGTAATTTCCCTCGGTCAAATCTAACCAATCAGAAAATAGAATTAATCCCTTGTGACATAATCGTCCAATGAAACTCCTGTACCAAATCTACATCACACAGATATACGAAATGACATCACAAGACTTACATCACAACTAAACAGTCGATATGACATCACAATAGTAAAAACATGTATATAAAGTATTGATCACCTGTATTAATCTACTGTTTATGTCCATACTTTCGTAATAAATCAATACTACATATATTTTAAACTACAATTATCTGGACATGGAAAATAATAAATAATAAAATATATGTACATTGCAAATAAATAATTTCAATATATAAATGACCCTATCACATACACAACAACAAGTACTTGGCATCGTTAATTAAAAATCGGCTACCACGGCGCCACCTATTCAGGAACGATAATTTGCTACTTTATATAACTGCGAAATAACAATAACGTTAGACGGGTTCGCGTGCATAAACAGAAATGCGCTTTAAATTGTATAATATAATTCATGTTCAGTCGACCTTTAATTATTATATCAACGACTGAAATGATTTATAAACATCTAGATTGCAGATAACACTCGAAATTAACCTGACCTCTTTACACACGGAATTCAAATAATTATAGTTTGTCAATCGGTTGACTGCTTATAATGTAAAATACAAATATATCAAAAGTTTTTAAAACTAACAAAACACAATGATCGTTTCTCTATTTCCCAATGTAAATGAAATGAAACAAAAAAACATTTTATATCACAATAAGAAGAGGAGAGAATCAACATTTTCCGGATCTACTTGGAGCCTAATGACCCCCCACGTAGATAAGTTGGATATCGCGGAAAGAAAGATTAACACGGCAACTAGAAAGGCATTAAAGCACTGCCTTTAAAAATAGTTGATAGCAAGAGTATTTTTAATGTATTTTCATTTATTAAAACCCTGTTCATTTTTATACGCCAGTTTTTTCTGCTGTTGGGAAATATGCATTCAAAATATTTTTTTTTACCTCTATGCCATTTTCAATTTTGTTTTGCCAACAAACATAAACATATTTTTCATACAATTTTCCTTCCTCACAAAAAAAAAATCAAGAGAAAAAAAAAAGAAGATGTGGTATGATTGCACATGAGACAACTCTCCACAAGAGACCAACATGACATAGAAATTAACAACTATAGGTCACTGTACGGCCTTTAACAATGAACAAAGCCTATACAGTATAGTCAACTGTTAAAGGCCCCGAAATGACAAATAAAACAATTCAAACTAGAAAACTAACGGCCTAATTTATGTAGAAAACAAGAATGTGTACATAGTACACGGATGCCCCATCCTCACTATCATTTTCTATGTTCAGTGGACTGTGCAATTGGGATTAAAATTTTAATTTGGCAATAAAATTAGAAAGATCATATAAAAGGGAACATGTGTATTGAGTTTCAAGTTGATTGAACTTCAACTTCATAAAAAAATACCTTGACTAAAAACTTAAACCCGAAGCGGGACAGACAAACGGACGAACGAACGCACAGACCAGAAAACATAATGCCCATTAATGGGGCATAAAAATAAACAAAAATAAATATGTACCATATCAACAAACCACAACCACTGTATTACAGGCTCCTGACTTGGGATGGGCTCATGCTGTCTGATAATTCTTCAAATCATTTATTTTAATATACGTTGTTACCTACAGCTATAACATGTATAAAATGCACTTAGCTGATTTTTGATTTTCTGTCATTTAACGAGGTAAGGGGAATTCTGAATATTGTCTGATGAAGTATACGTTTTGTCAGAGAAACCCGTAAAAAGTAAACAAGATGGATAAAATTGAATTGTTATATTTCTTTCGCCAAATTCTTTTGCAAACAATGAATTTTTTATTGCAAACATTTTTTATTTTTTTGCAAAATGTGTAAAAATGGGGACCGCCAGCCGAAACCCTGCTCCCAAGCATGATATATCTGTTTAATATTTCTCACGTTTTAAGAATAAATTAATTTTTTTTTTAGTTTTAGTATGACATGTAAACAGACCATAATACTTCCATCTTAAGACAGGTGAATTATAAAGATATATTTACCACACAAACTATTGTAACACCTTCCTGATCCCCTCCTCTGATAAGCTCCGTCTGCTGATGCTGTTATTCCAGTTACATTAATAGGTTCACACACAGAATAAGGGTTATCTGTTGAAGGTATTCCACTAAGGGCTGTTGCAGTTTTTGACCCACTAGCAATGGCATGAATTGCATCACTGTCATCATTATCTGCTTGTAAAGTGCCTGAAATGAAAAAAAGATAAAAGTATTGCATATGGACAGCAATCCTACAACAGTTCTGATTCCTCTGAAAATTTAAGGGCATATAGATCTTGACCCCATGTCAAATTTATTCTAATTGCTTCAGTTTCAGAGATATAAGCCAAAAACTGCATTTCACCCCTATGGTTTATTTATAGCAATGGCAGCCATGTTAGTTTGACAAAACAGAAAATAAAACACAAACCTTGTACTAAATATTCTAAGGATAATTTAGCCTTAGTTTGGTGTTCATTGTTTCATAGCAGGTTTTTTGAAAGTTAACAAACTCAAATAGTAGACAAATTACATGTGAGCAATTCAGGCTCTAGCGAGCCTCTTGTTTATCATATGAAAAAAGTCCTATCTTTCTTTAAAGACCGGCATATAAAAACTTATGTTGCATTAATTATGACTTTAACCTTGAATTCATGCTCATTTAAAATAGTGCTAATTTTCACACAATAAATCACATTCACATGCATGACATGTGTAGAATGGTTCAATCCTTTGTAGATTAATATTCAATACTAGAAAATATCAGGCTTACACAACATTGTGTAAATCAAATAGTGTGGAACTGAAAATCAATAGGGAGCTTCCTCTAGTTATGCTTATTGTTGTGTATTCATTTTATCTGTTGATGCAATTTCAAGTTCGGGGTCCTAAAAATAGTAATCATTGATTTACTCACAAGTTTTGGATAGCAATCCATCCTCTAACAAAGCATTGTCTACTGACTGTTTTGCTATATGTTCAAGTATAGGCCCAACCTCTTCACATCGTCTTCTTATCAGGCTTTCACTGACATTTGGCAAATTAAGTGATGTAAATAAATTGTTAAGCTGAATTGGTCCTATTCCACTGTGATACATACCTGAAATATTAATTTTCATTTTAAAAATTGCATTATTTGTATGTGTTAATACATTTTTGTACATATAATATATATATTATAAATCTAAAAATTTGAACAACGGTACTAATATAAGATGATATACTGCAGCTGTGCTATTTGAGCAGTCAAATTGCATTGACCGTATATTCATATGTGATATACAGTCACTGACCCTATATCGCCTTGTTTATGACGTAGGCAATGCGTTTCTGTAGAGTTTAATTATATGATGTCAATAAAACATACAGGTTCGCAGAAATTTTACGTCTTTCGCTCAATATTAAGAAATGATGGTTTTTACCCTAAGTACTTCATTTAGAACAGTTAAAAGAGTTGCAGTATATAAAGAAACAGCATACATTGTTATATGTGTTATTTGTATTCGGCTCGAAAAAACGTTTTCTCGGCACAGCCTCGCTTTCTACCTGTTTCTAAGCCTTGTACAAATAACATTGATATTTCGAAACAATGTATGGTTATTCTATATGTATTATACGAAGATGTTGTTACTAGTATTAAATCGTGTTGACAAATATTTCGGCTAAACAAATATATATATATTAGTGTTTTCAAATCGTACAGTTTTGTCTAACCAGTTACTCGGATAATCGTTCGACGGATTAACTGGTTAACCGGTAGTTCAAGTTCATGTTCGAAGGTCTTATCCATAATACCCTAAAAATGTACGTTTTATAATACGATGAATTGAAGTTTGTCCTTTGGCATTATAAGGCTTGTCTGTGAGAATTCCTGGCTAAGTTTGACTTTTAATAATCCAATGCACCGTATCTACTATGGAGTTTGTAATAGTTTCCGATTGAAAAATAAAAAAAAAACTTTTTGATCATGTCGAATTGAAAATGTCTGATACGAAGATTTTTTCATTTTTTCTTGATGTCTCAGAAAATAATGTGAAGTGTTTCAATTTGAAATGATTAAGCCTGTTACTGGAACCATCAAATTTACATAAACCTACATACACGTTGATTTGCATTTCACAATTTTTCAGTTGGCATTTCGTTTATAGTATGACAAATTAAGCCTTAAACGATGGAGATTGCAAATTCAGATGTAGGTCTACGCAAAATTACAAAAAATGTAGATCAAAAATAAAATATAAATGAAGTAAATCGTAAAATTTGAATCGGATTACTGATTTAAAGTTACTGTTTAAAAAAAAACATGTATACTAATTATGTTTACTTAAGACCTTGCCTCGAGCTGATAGACAAATTAACTTTATGAGTTTTTATACGACTGCAAAAATTTTTTGCGGTTGTATATTGGTATGACGTTGGCGTCGTCGTCCGAAGACACATTGGTTTTCGCACAATAACTTTAGTTTAAGTGAATGGATCTCTTTAAAATTTTACCATAAGGTTCAATACCACAAAAGGAAGGTTGGGATTGAATTTGGGGGTTATGGTACTAACAGTTAAGGAATTAGGGGCCAAAAATAAGCATTTTTGTAACTTCCAGACAATGCTGGGATTGATTTTAGGGGTAATTGCCTGAAAATTTTAGGAGTTAGGGGCCAAAAAAGGGGCAAAAAACAAGCATTTTTCTAGTTTCATGACAATAACTTGTGTGTAAGTGTATGGATCTTTCTGAAATTGAACTACAAGGTTCCATATCACAAAGGGAAAGCTGGAATTGAGTTTGGGGGTAATTGCCCAAAACGTTTAGGAATTAGGGGCCATAAAAAAAGCATTTTTCTAGTTTCCAGACAATAACTTGTGTTCAAGTGTATGGATCTCTCTGAAATTGTACTGCAAGATACCATACTACAAAGGGATGGCTGGGATAGATTTTGGGGGTAATTGCCTCAAAACTTTAGGAATTAGGGGCCAAAAAGGGGCAATTTTTCTACTTTCAGGACAATAACTTGTGTGTAAGTGTATGGATCTTTATAAAATTGTACTACAAGGTTCCATATCACAAAGGGAAAGCTGGGTTTGAGTTTGGGGGTAATTACCCTAAACCTTTAGGAATTTGGGGCCAAAAAGGGGGCCAAAAAACAAGCATTTTTCTAGTTTCCAGACAATAACTTGTGTTCAAGTGTATGGATCTCTCTGAAATTGTACTGCAAGGTACCATGCCACAAAAGGAAAGCTGGGATTGAGTTTGGGGTGATGAATCATAAGGGGGTTCAAAATATTTGGTGGGGGGAATTTTTTTGGGGTTATGGCGCAAACCGTTAAGGAATAAGGGGCAAAAAAGGGGAACAAACAAGGGTTTCCAGGTTAATGGAGAATAACTTAAGTACAAAACATAATTTAAAAGCAGTGTAAGGTTGGTAATTCAAACTCAATTGAATATCTCACCTACACTGCTTTTAAATTATGTATATTGGAAATTTGCCAAACACTTTATTGTTAATAAATTCAATTGGAAATTTGCCAATAACTTTTGTATAATAAACTCCATTGAAAAGTAAGAATTGGCTTTGGGGGGTTATGGCTCAAACCTTCAAAGAATAAGGGGCAAAAAAGGGGGGAAAACAAGGGTTTCCAGGTTAGTGGAGAATTACTTAATGTACAAAACATAATTTAAAAGCAGTGTAAGGTTGGTAATTCAAACTCATTTGAATATCTCACCTACACTGCTTTTAAATTATGTATATTGGAAATTTGCCAAAAACTTTATTGTAAATAAATTCCGTTGGAAATTTGCCAATAACTTTAGTTTAATAAACTTCATTGGAAATCAAATTGGTTCATATTGAGGTCAAAAGGGTCAACAAAATTAAACTTTGTTTGATTTCATCAAAAATTGAATTATTGGGGTTCTTTGATATGCCGAATCTAACCGTGTATTTAGATTTTTAATTTTGAGTCCCGTTTTTAAATTGGTCTACATTAAGGTCCAAAGGGTCCAAAATTAAACTTAGTTTGATTTTAACAAAAATTGAATTCTTGGGGTTCTTTGGTATGCTGAATCTAAACATGTGTTTAGATTTTTGATTATGGGCCCAGTTTTCAAGTTGGTCCAAGTTGGGGTCCAAAATTAAATTTATTTGATTTCAACAAAAATTGAATATATGGGGTTCTTTGATATGCTGAATCTATCCATGTATTTAGATTTTGAATATTGGACCATAATAGGTAAATTCAAAAAAATTAAGTTCTTAGACCACATTCATTCTGTGTCAGAAACCTATGCTGTGTCAAATATTTAATCACAATCCAAATTCAGAGCTGTATCAAGCTTGACTGTTGTGTCCATACTAGCCCCAACTGTTCAGGGTTCGACCTCTGCGGTCGTATCAAGCTGCGCCCAGCGGAGCATTTTATTTTTTATTAACGATTAGCAATCAGTATACTGGACAATTGATCTGTCAAATTAATTACCTCGACGATAATTTTTTAAAAGAACAAAAGTATTTAATGATTTCAGTACACATTTATATCAAATCTTTTAAATTGAAAAAAAGTCCGGTTAACCAGTTAGCGTTTTTGGTATTCGATATTCGGTCCTTCCGACGGTTAACCGGTTAACCGTTGACAACACTAATATATATATATCATACTCATAATACAACAAGGAGACTATATCAGGCCATAAAAAAGAATAGGTTTGTTTGCCCTAACAATACCTACCCGGAAAATAGCTGCCTACTTAAAATCTTTTATTGTCCTGATGTGAAAATTATTTTTTTTATTCAAATAGGCATGAAGACTTATAAACATTGATACTTAAATTTCTCTATGCCAAAAAAAAGGAAAGAAAATGCCTACCTACCTACACATGTTCCCACTGTCTCGATGTTGGGTAGGGTTTGGGCAAACCAAAATATTTTTAAGTGTGGCCTCACTCTGACACCCAATTTTCACTGATTTTGGGTTTAACCACATTTCGGCACATGATGTTTAAGGTTTTGTTTTAAGAGTATTTGGTGTATAAAGGCATGGTACAGGATAAATTTAGAATGTACAGTACAGAATATAAAAAAAGAAGATGTGGTATGATTGCCAATGAGACAACTCTCCACAAGACACCTAAATGACACAGAAATTAACAATTATAGGTCACTGTACGGCCTTCAACAATGAGCAAAGCCCATTCCGCATAGTCAGCTACAAAAGGCCCTGAAACCTATATTATAATTATGTCAAAAATTTAATCACAATCCAAATTCAGACAGTATCAAGCTGGAATATTGTGTCCAAGATTGCCCCAATTTTTCAGAGTTTGACTTGCGCTCAGTGAAGCATTTTATTCTACTGTGTTAACCCTCTTGCTGCCAGGGTTGCATTTCATATGCCAGAAAATACGACCACTCGACGTTTGTGACGTGACATGCCAAACAATGACGTCATTCGCTATATGATGTCATGCTGTAATGACCGTTACATTTGAGAGCCATTGTAAAAACATATTACACTTTTAAATTTTCGGTCTTTTATTTTGAAAGAGGTACAGCAATGATGAGAAGCTTGCATAAATTAAAACATGGACATATGTGTCCCTCCGGCACAGTCGGTGTGGATATGTGTCCCTCCGGCAGCAAGAGGGTTAACGACCTTTTCACTGGATGATGTCAGATTTTGATTTTGTATTTCTTACATTCTTGCCAGGCCGAAAAAAATTAAAAAAAACAAAATACTAAAGCCTACGAAAGCCAGATCCTATAAAAAAAAACCTTGCAAGACATCATAATTATTTGCAGTAGGGGAATGGATTCCAGGTAAACATGCTACATTGTACATGTAAATATGAAATATAAATATACACAGAGTGTAGACATTTTATTTTTGCACTTACCAGTTGCAAGTTTGGTGTTGACATCAAATATCTTTGGCCCATGGGATGAATTGTGAGTTTTGCCCATGGCAACACGTACAAAGTCATTACAGTTATAACAATGAACAATCAGGTGACCACATAAACCAGCAGGCAAAATTCTAATTCCATCTTTTAACTTCAATGTAATGTCACATCTAGTACATCTCATGTTATCAAAAAAGGTTTTAATGTCAATTACATGTCTGGTATAACCAATTGGCTTCAATTTTCCAGAAAAATATAAATCATTTATATCATCAAAGGATGTAGAAGATTGATAAGTGTGGTCATGTTGGAAAGAACCTGGTGTAAAAGATGTATCAAAATCGGGTGTAAAAAACGTATCAAAATCGAGTGTAGATGGTGTATCAAAATCAGTTGTTGATAAATCGGGTCTAGAAATGTTGTCTAATCTGTTCTTGTAAGTCTCTGCCTGGCAGTTTTTCAAAAACCGACCGTTCTTCTTTCGGCTAGGCATGTCGTCTGGAAATTGTTTACATTGCCGTTAATGGCGCGAAACTATGTCGTAAACAATAATAACAGAATAAATGTAAATAAAATATGACTACGATCGCAAATAGTTTTATTTTATCATTTTGGTGCCTAAAGTAATCAGAACAGGTAATGTCTACATTTATTTTAGGTCTTATGTTAAAACCGTTAGACCTACAACCGAAAACTGCCCGAGTTTCGCAATATTCAAATACGCGTTCTAGATCGGGCCTCGTTAATAGCAGACTTATTCCTGTACTGTTTTGAATCAGAGTATATGAACAAATTAGGAAAAAATAAACACGTCTAAATTCCATATAATTGATAATTCAACAAACTCAGTATTTTTGTTATTTCAACTTTTACCGTTATCTTGATGATTTAATTTTATGTTTCGTAAATAATCAGAATTCATTCTTTAAATAAACTCCCGAAGTTTACCCAAAGGAATGTTCATAAAATAAAACAAAAATAAACAGCCTAATTGTCTTTTCCTAGATTCAGTTTTTAACAGGAACCTGTACACAAAAAAGACGACACAAAGGACTCTTGATTACTAAAACCATTATTTTTCTATGAAATGGATTTCTGGTCGTTCTGTTAGTCGTGATACAATTGTAACATTTTGAATGTTTAAAATATGTTTTGTTTCCGTTAAAACAAACCGCACTTCGTTTTCGTACATGTAACAATTTTTAATATATGTACAACAAATGTAATATATCATTATTTTGTTTGTAATAATTTCATTATGAAGCTGTACCTGTATGTAGTCCGACTATCTGGATCATTATAAAAAAAAAGAGAATAAGTTTTAATACTCAATGAGACAGATTTATACAAACGATCAAATGGAGTAGATGTACATATAAGCAACTAAAGGTCTTCGTGCGGTTTTTAACAATTTAAAATAATGTGTCAATAGGTAAGCATAAACGGCTCCGAAATGACTAAAAGTAAAACAAAGTAATTTCGAACGAGTAAACATCAAGCCTGATTTATTATAAACTAATAAACAGCAATCTCATATGGCATACAGCAAGAAACTAACGTTATCATATGAAAAAACAGGCCACAAACGTAGGATAGGCATATCGGTGTTTAACATGATTGCGAGCAATTAATCCAACCAACTTTGGAGGGTTAATTGCTTTTATTTGTCTTTTATTTGCCTTTTTGAATATTACTTTTACTGTTGTTGGTGATATCCATTTGACGTGGCTCGGTACGTATACACCCCGTCATTGTGTTATTGTGTTATATATATATGGTAATTTTTGTATACTTGTCCTTTATTTTTTCTTTGTGTGTTTTGTCTACTTATATGCTTTTTTGTGTTTCTTTGTTATATATTTATTTGTTGTTTTTGGTGATTAAAAACAGGTTTCATCCACAATTTCTACATACGAAAATGCCTGTACCAAGTTAGAAGTATGACAGTTGTTATCCATTCGTTTGGTGTATTTGAGCTTTTTTTGCTTTTTGATTCGGGACTTCCAATTTGATTTTTCCTCGGGTTCGGTATTTTTGTGATTTTACTTTATTTTGGAATAGGAACGAAACAGCACGAAATAATATCTAACCATATTAGTTAGAAAGGGCTAATTCTCTCAATTTGGCACGAAGCGAATATTAATAAACCAGAGCCAAAACGTCAAAAAGTCAAAAGACAGCGAATACCGATCGTCGAAGGGTACTCGCAATTACTGAAAGCTAGTTTTAATCAAACTACACTTATAAAAATCATATATTTACTGACTGTACTCACCCCGTCAATTGATCAAGTTAAATTTAATGCTAATAAAGATTTGGTCTCCTGTAGACCACTTAGAATACGTATAAATGCCTTGCTAGTTGTTTTTTCTATTGGTTTGAACTGTCTTTTCGGAAGTGGTTGAAAGGGTCGATATTTGTTTTTTCTTATATTAATGATTACAATAGCCGTCTTCACGGTCATTGCAGCCAAACATTTAGAATAGAGGCAACTTTTGTGGATAGAGGTCGAAGTAGTATGAACATACAGGAAATCCTATGCATGTTTCAAAGAACCCGTTCTGTTTCAAGGACGTTCTCTCATGGTAAGTATAGGTCATACTAAAAGGTGATTTAAATTGCATTTGTATATTGGCTGTCAAGAACGATGAACTCGTTTTGATTTGTCATGTCCATGAACGGGTATTTTTCATGAAATCACGAAATGATTTTAATATTGAGTGATCATATAAAAATGAGTTAGATGACTGTATTGATAGTTTCTAGCTGGCAAGTTTTTTGTTCTAAATAATGATATATTTCCTTTTTTGTAGGACAATTAAAAGAACAGAATGATTTCCGCCGATATAATATACAAGGTAAGAAATATAGAAACATACATATTACATCTTAAAATAAGTTAATCAGTTAATGCTTCATTTCGGTTAGTTCGTTTTTATAGTCTCTGGTCATTATATATAAATCAATTTTCAAATGTCCAATGGCATATGCAAAGTTGTTTTTCTTTCATATTTAGCATTGCATACACTTTTCATGGTTATTTTAAATGACAGACAATTTGGAGATGAAGTTGAAGTTTATCGTCAAGTGTTTGTCATATCCATAAGTGATATCTGCAGATAGTCTAATCTGATTCACTCCCCTCTGTTATGAATATCCGTTCGTTGATAAACATTTTAAAGATCCAACAAACTACCACATTTTATATTTTTCATAAGTACTTGCAAAAATGCATTTGATATTTTCTCCCTTACAGTTCAGACATATGAAATTTTTATAAATCAATTGAACGTTTTAGTTGATCTTAGACCTTTTTGTTGACAAAGACATTATAATTTCTAATGGTAGTGTTGATACAAGAATAAAACTTTTGTGTACACGTTATCATTTTTTACGATGTACAGAAGAATTTATAAATCATAATTTCAGAATGTTTTGCATTTTAAAAAAAATTCTGAATCTAAATTATTCCAGATTCAATTTTTGTTTTGTTTTTACATTAAAAAGAGCTGCACCCTTCTTTGCATTTTAATGAGATGTACCGGTTTAAAAAAAACATTTAACTTAATGACGTAGCGAAATTGTACAAAATGATAACTTGTACACAACACACATAGCAAAAGGGACCATTTACTTGATATAGTGTTAAATGTAGATGTATTTATTGTTTATGTAGTTAAGTTGATGTCAAAATGACAATCATATACTTAACATATCTTTATGGTACGCAGATTTTTAAGATGAAACCATTTCAGTGACACGTTAAAACTGTTATGACGTCTTTTTTACTGAATCCATTGGATTTGTACTGAATGAGACTTTAGTCTTGGAAACATGATAATGTTTATAAGGTTTTTTTTGGGGGGCATTAACTAGCTTTCAGTAGCTGCGAGTACTCTCGTATCAGTACTTTGTGTCTGCAAGCTGACGTCTTATAATTGTAAGTTTATTTTCGTGTGTGCAATGAGTTTATCTGATTTGTCTGTTCTTTTTCAAGTGTTTTTTGTGTTGTCTACGACTACAGTTGCGGAAGGTGAGACATAGGTACTGCTTTTTCAGACAGCTTCGATGTCCTCCAGCGACTGATAATTAATAAGCCATTTTGAAGGTTACGTTTTCCGCTAAATTTAGTTTGAAAGGGACGACTTTTTATATAAAGTTGCATTTCTATGATTTTAACTCTATTTATCGATCATGTCGAGGCTGTAACCCCGTATATGATTGTCCAGTGAATTTCAACTAATTACCAGTTTTCAATGTTTAGGAAGCTGGATCGTGATTTTTAATGTAATTAACTCTTTCCATACATGCATTTTTGCACCCATATGGATGTCTTCTTTCAATAAAAGAGACCAAAACATAGGTCAATGTGCTAACTTTTCTTGTAGCTGCCTATTTATGGACATATCGTTTCGGTCATGTTTTTTTTGCACAATATTTCTATAATTAGCCCATCATAAATATTACGATCCACAGAAGTGGCAATTACTCTATGGTCTTCTTTTTTCATATATAATGCATCAAAATAATTCATTTAGTCAGCACATTGAGAAAAAAAAATTCTGTACGACAAAACAAAAAATGAGAGGTGATACATACCATATTTTCACCCATTTTGCAACAAATATTGAAGTTGACACTTCATTTCAAATGTAATCTAAATATATGAAATAGACATCAACTTTTGATCCCAAAGATATATTATGTAGAATGCATTCATATGTTCATTTGACTTTTCTACACTTTACACAAGTATTCCCCATTCCAAACTAAAAGACAAATTGAAAGAGTTGGTATTACTTTGTTTTATTAAAAAGAATGGCGAACGTAGATACAAGTATCTTGTCTTGGGGAGGGATAAATCCTATTTTGTAAAGAATCACTCTGATTCAAACAAAAAATTCTCTGAAACTGACATTATCAAGATGCTTGATTTCTTGATTGACAACATATTTGTTACGTTTGGAGGACGTGTTTTTCAACAGACTGTCGGAATTCCAATGGTAACCAATTGTGCCCCTCTTCTTGCCGACTTGTTTCTTTATTATTATGAGGCTGACTTCATACAGGAGCTTCTTAGGAAGAGAGATAAGAAGTTAGCAATATCCTTTAACTCTACGTTCCGCTATATAGATGATGTTCTCTCACTAAATAATACAAAATTTGGTGACTATGTTGAACGAATCTATCCCATCGAACTAGAGATAAAGGATACTACAGATACAGTTAAGTCTGCCTCATATCTTGACTTACATCTAGAAATTGACAATGAGGGTCGGTTGAAAACAAAACTTTTTTACGACAAAAGAGATGATTTCAGCTTCCCAATTGTGAACTTTCCATTTCTATGTAGCAACATTCCAGCAGCGCCTGCATACGGAGTATATATCTCCCAATTGATACGATATTCCCGGGCTTGTGTTTCCTATCATGATTTCCTTGATAGAGGATTGCTGCTCACAAGGAAGCTATTAAACCAAGAGTTCCAAATGGTGAAGTTGAAGTCATCCCTTCGTAAATTTTACGGACGCAATCACGAGTTGGTTGACCGTTATGGAATAACCGTTTCACAGATGATATCGGATATGTTCCTTATGTCGTAACTACAATACCCTTCCCTTTTCACGAATGTGACTTACCGAATTATACTATTTACCGGATTTGTAATAACATAAGCAACTCGACGGGTGCCACATGTGGAGCAGGATCTGCTTACCCTTCCGGAGCACCTGAGATCACCCCCAGTTTTTGGTGGGGTTCGTGTTGCTTAGTCTTTAGTTTTCTATGTTGTGTCATCTGTACTATTATTTGTCTGTTTGTCTTTTTATTTTTGGCCATGACGTTGTCAGTTTGTTTTCGATCTATGAGTTTGACTGTCCCTCTGGTATCTTTCGTCCCTCTTTCATAGTACACCAAAAAATAAAAAAAAGCATGTCACAGTCAAAGCACAAAAAAAAATGCTATAAAAATGTTTTTTTCTTTCAGAGTGATAAGGTTGAAAAATAATTCATACATTTGTTTATTGATAATTGAATACTTACTTACAAATGGACTTTAAATTAAAAATGAACTAGACCCATACAAAATGGACACCTAATGGTAAATCTATGTTCAACATTCATGGTTTTGAAGTTAAACAAACAACAAACTGTAATGATGTCACTACTAAGCGAACCAACAATTACATTAGAGCCTATCTTTCAGGTGCAGCTGAAACCTTAACCTTAAACATAAATAATCAACGCCTCGTTTATTAGCATATTTTTAAAGAAAGTATGTCAATTAAAAGGTCATGCCTTTTCCATAAATTAACTCATCTTGTTGCAGTCATTTGTGGATTAAAACAGTGGTATTGACTTTGTTTCTAGAATCCATAGATTTTTTTGCTGGAACCTTATAACTTGAGAAGATTTATTGTGTTTTTGTGAGTAACCTGTGAGTTGTTTACATGATTTCATAATGGCGGTAGACTCTCATGAAGCTCAAATCCAGAGACACTTATCTATTCACTTCGGTATTAGTTTCACCAAGGGTATTACACATACTGATGAAAGAATGTATAGTTACAGTACACGACCAGAACACAAAACATGCATTACTCACACGAGGAATAAACTTGAAAAACCGTTACATCAAAATGGTAGATTTTGAACAACTAGTTACAAATGTGACTATAAAAGATGCCCCGTGTGAAATGAGTGACATTACAATATGTGGCCATATTTCAAAATTTGGTGATGTTGTGCATGAGTCCCTCCGCAGAGGTCTAATTAAAGAAACGAATATCGAGACCGGCACACGCTATGTGCAACTAACAAACTGTATTCCAATAATTCCAACCGCAACCAAATTCGGGAGATTCAGTGTCAGGGTATTCGCAGACAATAACAGGACAGAGTGTCCGTACTGTACGAGAACAGATCATCCATCTTATCGATGTGCAAACAAACCCTCCCGTCAAAATCAAGCGGCACGCAAATGTTATCGATGCAACAGTACTGCACATATAATAAAAAGTAAAATCACAAAAATACTGAACTCCGAGGAAAATTCAATCGGAAAGTCCCTAATCACATGGCAAAATCAAATGACAAAACACATCAAACGAATGGACAACAACTGTCATATTCCTGACTTGGTACAGGCATTTTCAAATGTAGAAAATGGTGGATTGAACCTGGTTTTATAGCCTCTCACTTGTACGACAGTCTTATCAAATTCCGTTATATTTACAACGATGCGTGAACAAAACAGACATTATAAATAAAATAGTCAAAATATGGGTACAGCAATCATCACTGTGTTACAATATCAAAACAAACAAGTATTTACAAAAAAAGCACAAAAGCATCTATCAAATTAAAAACCACATTCATTGCTTCGCGTGTCTGACGTCAGAAAATGTAAACGTCACATAAGAAAAAAGTTTGTCATTCAATGTTTATTCAAAACAATTTTATAATTTCACATGGGGAATGTTGGTATACAGGGTTAAAAAATCAAAAGTTATGTTAGAATTAATTTCAGAAATAGACCGAGATTTAAAATTGTCCAGAAGTTCTTTAGAATTTTAAAGAATCCACATATGGTAAATACCACTACGCGAGTAAAATAAATTTGTCGTTTGTCGTTCAAAGTATTTTCAAATTTATAATAGAACAATAACATAATGACATATAATAGAACAATAACATAATGACGGGATCTTTTAAAGTACAGAGTCACGTTATAAGAACCACGTAAACACAAAAAGTCGCATATACAAAACACACCAGCAAAAATGAAAGATAATACAAACACATTGACGGGATGTATAAGTACCTAGCCACGTCAAATGGATATCACAGAAAACAAACCAAACAGTAAAAGTAATATTAATAATAGAACAAAGACAAAAGAAAGAACAATATTACACGTTGTTAAGATGATAAACAACGTCAGTATGCAGAATCTATACTTCAAGACCATCATGTATTATTTGTGAAGTTGATACGGAATATTTATCAACAAGGTCTTGGTACCTTCCGATGAACTTTTTTAGAAAAAGGACGAGACGTTCTTTGACATACCCCTGGTTCATCAACTTTCTGCTCAGACACTGGTGACGTTTTACAAAGTCTGAGTAGGAGCTGCAAGCTCTTGAATATCGAATAAGTTGGGAAATGTATATCCCATATGCAGGTGAAGTTGGTATATTGCTACTAAGGTGGGGGAAATTTATAATTTTAAAACTAAAATCGTCTCGTTTGTCATAGATTCTGGTACTGAGATGACTGTGTATGTCAAATTCGAGATATAAGTCTAAAAATGAGGCGGAGGAAGCCGTGTCTGTTGTTTCTTTAATTTCTAGTTCTGGGGGATATATTAATGGAACCCAATCAGAAAAGTTCGGATTGTTAATGGAAAGAACATCATCAATATATCTAAAAGTGAAATTAAATAATCTGGCTTCTTTGATCTTCTTGTTTTTGACAAGTGTCTGAAGGAACTCCGACTCATATGAAAATAAGAAGAGGTCAGCAAGGAGAGGCGCACAGTTCGTTCCCATAGGAATGCCGACAATTTGTTGAAAAAGTCTACCTCCAAATTCAACAAATATGTTGTCGATAAGAAACTCCAGCATACCGACCACCCGTTCTTCTGTGTAGCATGTTTTACCCTTTTGTTCACTATTAACAAAATATACCTTATGATATCCCAAAGTAATAAATTTATAGCGTATGCTACCATTTTTATGATGAAAGGCATTGTGGATTATTTCTTTCAAGCGATTTTTCAATTTCACATGGGGAATGGTGGTATACAGGGTTGAAAAATCCAAAGTTTTGATAGAACTAATCTCAGAAAAAGACCGAGATTTAAAATTATCTAGAAGTTCTTTAGAATTTTTAAGAATCCACATATGGTTAATACCACTACGCGAGTAAACAGTTTCACAGTATTTCTGAAGACCCTCTTTCACTGCGGACAGAATTTTAGTCAATCTAATGGACAATTCTTTAGTGGAACATGCAGATGAGCCGGCAATGTACCGTTGTTTGTAAGGAATTTTGTGGAGCTTAGGTATCCAATAAAAAAAAGGTAAGTCCTCCGATTTGGTGTTCAATGTAATGTTCATTGAAGCCATGAAGGACTTATGATTTGCTAAAATCTCATCCTTGTCAAATGATATGTCTTTGTATGTGGGATTACCTGAGTGCTCATTTATTCCTAATTCTTTTACAAGACATTCGTAGTAATACGATTTACATATAAAGACAATATTAAAAAAAGATTGTCCCCTTTCCGAAAAATTATGCTATCGGTGCGGGAAAGAAGGTCATATACAAAGAGATTGTCAGGCTGGTGATCAAGAAATGTATGGTGACTATGTACATGACATTCAAGAAGGCAGAGACGCCAATAAAGATGACTCGTTTACCGAGGATAATAACACAGAGGAAGTTATTGTTGAACTAAACAAAACAACTGAAAGTGTGTTTGAAAAAAAACCCGCTACACTCCCAAATTCTCAAAAGTAATATTTGGTGCATCTAATTGCAGTCGCCTTAGAATTCAGGACCCAAGTGTAAATATTAAAGCGGTATCAGGCACCACTCTTGATCAAATTGACAAACTTGTTTGTCAATCTGAAAATATAGTGAATTCTGACAATGTTACTAATGTGATTTTATCTATCAAATGACATCAGTAAGCACAGGAGTGACACCGAGCAAATAACGGCAATCCTTACGACATGCATAGATACAGTAAAAATCAAATATCCAAATGCACGCATTGGCATCTGCAGTATTCTACCAAGAAGAGGTAAGGGTACCTCTATACAAGCATTAAATACAGCAGCAAGGTCTGTCAATAGCTTTACACAAAAACTCTGTGTAAAAAGTCAAGTGCTGAAATACATTGACCTATGGGACGAATTCCCTCCGAACAAAACACCATACCGAGTGGGGTTCATATCAGCAAGTCCGGAACAGAATTGGTAGAAAATATATTCGAGGACTTTATAAATTCAGAGTGTGAAGGTGAATATCAAACCCCGAGTAAAAAACGTAATCGAATTTCAAGTTCCACTCCTGGCTCAAGCGAGAAGCAAGTAACCAAGATGCCCAAATCATATTAACTAATTATTTACAATATATATAGTACATGATTTTTTATTGTAGCCGAAATCTAAATTGCTATAATGCATCTGTATAATTCAACTTTGTCAACAATATTAAAAATCAATGCTATTTTTAAACAGCTTGTAAAATTTCTATGTTTATTTTTACTTACATATACACACGTGGGCTATGTCCTGAACTACGACCCTTTAATGTAAAATTGACAAATATTTCAAAGAATTGTTGTAACTGTATGTTCACCAACGTAAACTACACTATGAAATTAAAAAAGTCATTAATTAATTTAATAGTGAATTATTATGTATAAATTTGCTTGAAAAGTAATTTCCATTATCACTATATTATTTGATGAAAATGTTATACTTCGTCCATATATATATTGTATTCTGTTATATTATATCGTATTATTATTACTATTTTTGTTTACTCTTATTTGCTTGATTATGCTTATTTTTCTTGCTTGCTTTATTATGTGCCACTATAGATAATATATGTAAATGCCTGTCAATCCATGATGAATAAAAAAATAAATTATAAAAAAAAAATGAAATTACAAATGTGTTGTCAAATAGTAAAGTATAACAACATGTTTATTTACCATGTTGACCGAAGAAAACAAAATTTCCATGATTATTTTTAGTAACCAATGTGGGTTTCGGCTTTGATCACAAGTTGGAAAAATGAATGAAGGTGTTTATTTATTTACAGTTAAAAGAAGCAGTTACGGGCGTATGCTCACGGTGTCATAGTTATGTACGAACATAATGAAACGATTGTAATTGTGTGAGACTTTCTATTCATATATATTTGTGTATAAATACTTTTTACATATATGTAGCACGTATAAAGAATGAACAAATCAAAGCATTATTTCACCATAACTTTGTACTATGTCAATATCAATTGTTAGTTTACATATCAATGGAATGGTAGTCAATAAAAAACGAAATGCCGTTTTCTATTGGTGTAAAAAGAAAAATATTGACGTAATATGCTTGCAAGAAACACATAGCTCCAGCGATGTCGAAACGAAATGGAAAAATAAATGGAAGGGGGAAAGTTTTTGGAATCATGGATCAAGTAATTCAAAAGGGGTAGCGATTCTTTTTTCAGAAAAAATTAAATTTGAAATCACTGAAACCGGACATGATAGGAATGGTAGAACAATTTCTGTACATGTTAAAACACCAGGTAATAACGGGATTTTTATTTACAATATTTATGCTCCCAATTTGGCTGGTGACAGAAAATTATTTTTTGAAAAATAAATACTTATTGATAACAATAATAGAAATATCGTTCTTGGGGATTTTAACTGTGCTCTTATAAAAAATTCAGATCGAAAACCGGTGCCTTTTCGAGACGACATAGGATCGCTTGAATTAAAAACATTTGTCGAGCATAATGAGTTAATAGACGTGTGGAGAAAGCGATACCCTAAAGACAAACAATATACTTTTTGCCGGGGTAACTCAATGTCACGAATTGATTATATCTTTATAAGTAGTGAGCTTCAATATAAATCGCAACAGGCAAAAATAGTTTATTTTCCGTTCAGTGACCACGACGATGTGTTCATGAAATTAAAAACAAATGAACCAGAACGCGGTCCGTTATTCGTTCGGATTTATTAAGAAATACGTTCGAAAGCTTTTGGGGAAAGAAACTGGAAATTGAAAAAAAATCAGTTCGAAAATAATCTTGAATGGTGGGAGGAAACTAAGATAAAAATAAAAAGTATTACTATAGAAGTGGCAAAGCAGTTAAACGTTACAGAAAAACAAATAAGAGAGTGGGGAAAAAGTTGAATAATAATACAGGAACCGATCTTATCAATAATGAAAACGAATTAAATAATTTGAAAGTTAGAATAAAAGGTTATTATGACAAAAAAGCTGAGGCAGTCAGAACTAGGTCTAAGTTTAATGGTACGAGAAAGGCGAAAAATCTAAAGGGTACTTCTTTAATCTCGAAAAAAAGAGGGGCGCAGAAAAATTATGGACTAGAATAAAATGTTCAGACGGAAAGTATAAAGATGATATAGAATCTATTTTAGAAGAACAAAAGAATTAAATAAAAAGCTGTACGGAGGTTTTGAAATCAAGAGATCTTACATTTACGGTAAAAGTTTTAATTATTAAATCCTTTGTACTGTCTGTGATTGGATACGAAATTGAAATGAGAGGTATCCCAGATATATACAAAAAACAAATAAATAATATTATATGGTCCTTTATATGGGACGGGAAAACAAACCAAATCGCAAGAACAGTGTGCTGTTTACCGAAAGAAAAAAGGGGGATAGGAATGATAAACTTAAGGGACTTTATTAAATCAAAACAGGTGAAAAGTATGTACAGTATTGTTAACTCAAAAACACAAAAATGGAATGCAATAGGTAAGTACTGGTTAACGTCACTAGACGAAAAATATGATACAGACTTGTTTATATGTTCTTGTTCGGACTCTAGAGGTTTTAGGCAAATACAAATGTCTAAATATTATAAAGAACTTTTAATTTCCTGGACTGTTTTACAGAAAACCCAAAAATCTGTCACGTAAGAGGACCTTTTAGAAGAAAATATATTCGGCAATTGTAAATTCAAGTTCAAGGGCCATGCCTTATATTATGCAAATTTTGCCTCCAGTGGAATAAAAAAAATAAAAGATATATGTGACTGAAACAATAAATCCTTTAAAACTTCTTTTGATATTTTTAACAACCTTAAAGATAAAAGGAACTGGATAGCACAATAACGCCACATTAAAGCTTCGTTAACACCTCAACAAATTGACGTTTTAAAAACAGACTCTATCATACAAAGTCATTCTGATAGACCTATGAAAATAATAAATTCTTGTCAATTTACAAAAAATGGAGTTGTCGTTGATGCCAAAAAATTATGCCTTAAAGATATTAGATACTTTTATGAGAATAATACAACTCCAAATAGTCAGTTTAAGTGGACTTTACATTTTGGGAAGGAACTACCATGGGGAGATATTTGGGACACTTTGAATAAGAATTTAGCTAACAGGAAAACTGAACAACTTCAATGAAAGTTACTTTATAATATAATTTACACGGAAGAAAAATTACAAAAAATGAATCGCTCAAACGGAAGTGTCACTTTTGTAATGAAAAAGAATCACTATTTCATCTTTTTATTTACTGTAAACTGGTGGAAGACGTTTGGCTGAAATATTTTGAGAAAATATGGGAATTTTGTTCAAAATTGAGTATCGAAAAATTACAAAAATCGGAAACGAGTATCATTTTGGGTGTCATAAATGCAGATACATCTTATTCTCAAATTCTAGATACGGTGCTTCTAATCACGAAATAGGTTATTTGGAAAACTAGAAACATCGCAAAATATCAAAAGAAAGGGATAAGTAAATATATGATTTTCAATTTGATAAAACATGAAATGCAATTTTGGCTCAAATATCTTAAACCAAATACGAACAATGCAGCCTTTTCTACTATGTGTGACATTTTTTGTATATAAATATATATTTTTGCGTCGTCAGGTCAGTGTAATGACCTCTTTAATACTGAATAAATTTTCATATACATTGCTCTCAACTCCCTATATGTATTTTCTATTGTGTATGTAAATTATGTATATTATATAATTGTAACAAGACATGTTGTATCAACCGGTACATATTATAAACAAATATTTACTCACCATATCTTTGAAATTAATCCTTTTTGGGAAACAAAATTTAAATCCAACTTTTATGAATGAACTACACATTTCCACGTGGCAAAAGATCACTCGACCAGAAAATTTAATGTTATAAAAATTGACATAACAAAAGAACGGGTTGATGTGCTAAATAAAATTGAAACTGCTTAATAAATACAGGTAGCTCTTGTGAGAAAAAAATACAGATAGAATGAATACTTTATTCAAATGATTATATATGGTGTGATGTATAAATATATAGATAGATAATAATTACATGTACATGTACATTTGTACAAGGATAGATGATATTTTAAAGATAGATGTTAATCATTTATAATGGGATTTTTTTTTTCTCATTTGCTTTTCCCCCGACAAATGAAACTGTAATAATCGGGGCCCCTTAGTTGCTTCCCTGAGCAACTTAGGGTTGATGTAACAGGTGATTATTAATAAAATACTTATGTTTAAAAAAAAAAAAGGTCATGCCATGGCGACTCAACTTGATGCGATGTATTACTATCTTAATATATAGATATAAGGAGATGTGGTATGAGAGACAACTCTCCATCTAATTCACAATTTGTAAAAGTAAATCATTATAGGTCAAAGTACGGTCTTCAACACGGAGCCTTGGCTCACACCGAAGCTATAAAAGGCCCAAACATGACTAGTGTAAAACCATTCGAACGGGAAAACCAACGGTGTAATCATATAAAAAACGAGAAACGAGAAATACTTGTACATGAAAATCAAGCACAATCACTCCAGTGAGGGGTTCAGTATCATACCATCATAACATATATGAGAAGAAAATAATCCGTATCATGCACACAACTGGTTTTAGAATAAACGTGTTTATTTCCGGTGCACAGAACCTATAAGTGAATCAATATTAATACCAAAATATGCCGTCTTTAATGAGGGGTTTTGCTTATGTGATTACTTGGCTGTCTTAGTGATTATTTTATTACTAGACAAAATATTTCATGTTTTTTTTTTATTATCTACGGTCTTCAACACGGATCATTGGCTTACACCGAACAGCTAGCTACAAAGGGCCCCAAAAATGACAAGTGTAAAACCATTTAAACAGGAAAACTTACGATCTAATCTATATAAAAAACGAGAAACACTTATGTACCACATCAACCACTGAACATCAGGTTCCTGACTTAGAACAGGTGCAAAAAATGCATCGGGTTTAACTGCTTTAATCGGCGCAAACCTTCACCCAACCTGAAACAATAGTGTCACATCACAACATAGAAAGTCACACTATAAGATATAATAAATTGAAATGGCTTATTTCAATCAAAATTTATATTAACAAAAACAAGTGAACATACAATGAAAGAATCAATTTGATCTATGGCACAATGTTAATACCAAATTAATAAAACAAGGAGGTTAGATGTAAAACGATATCAGAAGGACAACCATAACCTTAGACAAATTACCGCCAAGTACAAACACATATATTAGAAAATTAATACTTATGTTGTTCATAGTACGAAAACAGAAGTGAAAAATTATTGTCATACCAAACACCTTTCAAAGGGGGAAAATATTAAAAATAGTGAGTCGAAATATAAATAAGTAAACAGTAAATAACAAAAATGCATTACAAATTGTATCAACAGGTCAAATTAACACGAAAGTACGATTAAAAAGTACTCGTAGTTACTGAAAGCTAGTTAAAAGCCAAAATCAATTAATAATTAAAAATTTTAAAAAATCATGCATCAGAGACTAAAATCAACTAAAACGTATCTCATGGATTTAGTGTTTTAAAACATGAAGAATCAAAGAAGACATGACTTATGCAATGCCGGCAGTAGGATAGTCAGGAGTTAACCTTTTTATAAATAAGTTTAAGGTAATGCTTTCTGACTATTTTGATCGTAGCGTCACTGATAAGTCTTATGAAGACGAAACGCGCGTCTTGCGTATCAAATTATAAGCCTGGTACCTTTGATAACTATTTACAACACTGGGTCGATGCCACTGCTGGTGGACATTTTGTTCCCGAGGGTTTGACCCGCCCAGTCGTCATAATTTCGGTGTTGACATGGATATCAATTATATGGTCATAAATTACCGTAGCCGAATTTGGAATAACTTTTTTGAATAAGGGTCTTCAGTGCTATTCAACTTTTACTTGTTTGGTTTTCTTACTATTTTGATCTGAGCGTCACTGAGTCTTATGTAGACTAAACGCGCGTCTGGTGTATCACATGATAAGCCTGTTGCCTTTGATAACTATTCACATCACTGGATGGACGTTTCGTTCGCGAAGGTACACAATGTATCACCCGCCCACTAGTTAGCACTTCGGTGTTGACATGCATATCAATTATGTGGTATTTTTTATAAATTAGCTGTTTGCAAAAGAATGTATATTTGATATACAAAGGATTTTCTTATCCCAGGCACATATATTACCTTAGCCGTATTTGGCACAATTTTGTTTTTGCAATTTTATGTCCTCAGTGCTCTCCAACTTTATACCTGTTTGGCTTTCTAACTTTTTGTATCTGAGCGTCGCTGATGAGTCTTATGTAGACGAAACGCGCGTCTGGCGTATCAAATTATAAGCCTGGTACCTTTGATATATATTTACACCACTAGGTCGATGCCACTGCTGGTAGACGTTCAGCATCTATAGGCTAACTATATATAGATAAAGTTATTTTTTTATCGGAAATGAACAAATATCCCCAAAAAAAACGTCTGAAAAGAATACAAATTTAGTTATATATTAATTTGCGGATGATAAAATTGATATTTGTGCCTATGTAAACTATATTTAAAGATCAAATTACAACATTGGTAAGATAACCTTTACTAATAAGTTTTTTTAAAGGTTCGATGATTTTACACGGATTACAAAGTGATTTTCGCGCTTTTAGTACAATATTACCGTAATATTTAGTATGTGAAATACCGTTTTTAATAAGTTTTAATAGATACAGCCAATATAACTAATCAAATCTGTGTATCTATGAAAGATGCATGAATGTGTAAGTTTACATGATTCTTTACCTTATATACTGCTAATACATACATTTACTTAGCAGAAGAATTATATAAAAAAAATCAGTATTACAATTAGCTATTAAAGTTTTCAATTTATGAAGGAAACATTTGGGAATTTGCTTGAAATTGATGATTAGGGCAATAAATAATATAAGGAGTCATTCTACTCTTTAAGGCCTTCAAGATATTTAATAATTAGTCCTGAAAAGTTGAGCAATATACACTTTATTTTCTCTATGATCAACTGATCATGGAACACGTATAGGAAAATATTTGAAGATAATAACTGTTTTTCTGCAGCTATCATTGGTTTTAAATAATTAGGCAAACGCTTCAATTTTTATAAAATTTATCAAAAGGAGCTCTGACTACAAAATATTTAGCCAAAATATAAATCTTCAGAAGGGAAGTTTTTGGAAAAAAATTACAATAAATTCTAAGTGATGACAAGTGAAGACTCACTTTGACATTAGGTAACATTCGGCAGATGCCAAAAATTTAACTTTCATTGCATGAATGTTTGAAATGGTGAAAATAGCGTCAATAAGTTTTGAGGATTTGGTCTCTCTAGGTCCTTTTCAACAACTTTCCGTATTCCCCTTTCTTCTTCGCTAGAATATGCTAGATTGAGAGCTGAATAGCTCAGGTTGATGGCTGTCAGTTTTTTACACATTGTCTTTGATAATATGTTTTCCTTCACAAGACTTTAAAGTGATGGCAAATTAGTTGCTGCAACTTTTAAACTTGCATGGGGAAAAAGCATTATTAGCTAACTACAAAATTGCTTGTATCTTGATTTCTTCTTTGATTTCATATGGAATAAACAGTTTATGAAAACTGCTAACATCATCCATAGCATTACTGCATCTTGCTGAAAGAACAATGTCATATAAGTTTGTCGACCATTACCTCTAGATCCAGTGACTTAAATTAAATAGAAGTTTTCAATGTTAAATGTACGCTTAGATAAGATTGACTGGAACAACTTGAGATGAACTAATGACATTTGCTATATTTCATATTAAATTGACAGCATTTTTATTGCATTAGACATGTTAGACATCATATCGGGTCATATGGTATAGCTGATTTTAAACTCGCCATGGTATCAGCTATCTTTTTAATGATAATTTGTTTGTCTAGATCTTAAAAGATATTGAATTTTTTTCTTAATATTTTAGTTAGATTTCTCATGGTTTTAACTGAATCTCGTCATGAGAAGAATGATGACTTCGAATTGAAGAATCCAGGGTATCTGGTTCAATATTTTGACTTTACCCCTTCTGAAGGTAAAAAATAAGTGAAATTGTCATTTAAAATGTGTGTGACGCGTATGGATATTCTAAATCTGTTCGTTTCAAGATGGTTATCAGTATTTGCAATTTAATGTTTCTAAAGGAATTGCATGTAGACTTAAAGTATATAATTTTCAATTATTTGATAGGATCAGCACGCGAACTTTTAAAAAGATTTGTTTTGGCTGGAATCGACGTAAATCAACAAACCGTGTCTGGAACATATCCCATATTTTTGGCTGTTTCTAGTGGTGCAGAATATGTGATTAAAGTTATGTTAGATAAAGGAGCAGATGTTAATGTCGTGAATGAGTATGGAAACACACCATTGGTTGAAGCCATCTTTCATTATTTAGATGATATTGTACAACAACTTCTACATTCCGGAGCTAATGTGAACCAAATCTGCAAAGAAAAAACTCAACTTCGCACAGACAACATTAACAGAACAGGTAAGAATTTGAACTATGCCGAGTGCAAATAAAATAGAACCCATTTATAAGCATGCCTCTGTTGATTTTGCATTTCGCAATATGCAACTGAACTTATCAATCAAACTGTTTTGATTAAGATACCCATTCATCATCTAAGAGAATTTTGACCAACAAATAATATCCGAAAATTGATATAACGAGCGATACTGTAGTTTATTTGACTTATTCCTCAAACAGCATCTGCCATCACACCAGCGGAAAATTGTTAAAAACAAACTTTTTAAAAATCGAAAACAGATTGAATAAAGCAGCGGCCTCAAAGTCATAAAAAGATTGAAAATACCCCAAATAAGTGGAATCACAAGCTCCACACATTAAACATTAACTAAATACCTGGACTGCAGAATAGCACGTCTTCTTAATGGGCAGAACACATTTGTTTGCCCTTGTCCTAAGTCATGAACATGGGGTTCTGTGGTCGTCGTTCATTGATGTGGTTTAAGTGTTTCTCGTTTTTTTATATATATAATAGACCGTTGGTTTTCCTGTTTGAACGGTTTCACACTAATCATTTTTGGGGCCTTTTATAGCTTGCTGTTCGGTGTGAGCCAAGGCTTCGTGTTGAAGACCATACTTTGACTTATAATGGTTTACTTTTACAAACTGTGACTTAGATGGAGAGTTGTCACATTAGCATTCATACCACATCTTCTTATACCTATGGAACACATGAATAACATCACAAGTAAAGGCTCGATTTTTCTAAATTGCCCTACTTTACCTAAGCTCTAAATGTTAAAACAAAAAAGATGTAGTATGATTCCAATAAGTCATCTTTCTACCAGAGACCAGTTAAGATAGGAGTCAACGACAATTAATTACCATACGGCTTTCAACAATGAACAAAACAAATACCGTATAGTCAGCCATAAAAAGACCCCGAAATGACAAATGTGAAACAATTCGAACGGAGAAACCTAATGGCATGATTTATTGACAAAACAATTAACGGAAAATAGTTATGATATACAGCAACGAACGACAACCACTGAAATAAGGCCTACATGGGTCAGGCACGTACAGAATGTGGCGACGTTGAACTAGTTTTCCGGCGCTAAACTATTTCCTAACCTGTGTCAGTAGTGGAACCGTACAACATAGGATTTAACTATAAAAATCAATTGAAAAGTTCCTAACTAATCAAATCGGTTCATAACAGAAAACAAGGACAGGATGTGGCAGAGAATTATACATCCAACAAAAAAAAGACACTAAATACATATCTGGAAGTACTCGCAGTTACTGACACCTAGGAGGTATTGCCCTCATATTGCCCTTTTTTTTGCGTTTTTTTCGACAGTACAAAATCTTCATATAAATTAAATAGACCAAAGTTGGATCATTGTCCCTGAGAAGACTTTTTTTTAAATATTCTCCGAATTAATCGGGATCAATCCTGATCACAATCTTAATAAAAGTCTTAATATAAACTCATCATAGATACTAGGATTTAAATTTTATATTTGTGCCAGACGAGCGTTTCGTCCACATAAGACTCAGTGACGCTTGAATCAAAATGTGTTAAAAAGTATATGAAAGATAGATCTGACCTTTGTTAGTCTATGATTTTTTATTTTAGTTCATTTATATATTTTGGAGTTCAGTATGACGTCCATTATCACTGAACTAGTACACTTTTATTTTTAGGGACCATCTGCAGCACGCCTCTGGGTGTTGCCAATGATTTTTTTTTCAAGTTTCCTATTTTTACTAGGGGAACTATGTTCCTGTGAGGCATTCTTTATCTTCATTGTATTTTCTGTCATTCTGCGACTAGTAAGGTTGCACTTTTTGCTTTTCAATACTTTTTAAACATATGAATAATATATCACCTTCCTTAATGGAAACATTTAATATTATTAGCTTATTAATAATGTATGATGATTTATATTCGACATTGTTTTTTTACATAATTCAATGCAATCTTTCCGAATTCTTTGTTTTCATTTATGTTAATTTAGTTTTTCTTTTTATAGGTTATACTGCATCCCATCATCGTGTTTTGAAGTCTATGGAAGATATGGAAGACACTTCCAATCATAAGTTTAAGAGCTGTATACTGACGAAAATAATAAAAAGTCGGCAAATGATATTAAAGAAGAAACGAGATTTTGTTGGCTTACTTTTGGAGTTTGGAGCTGATCCTAATTTCGAAAAATCCGGACACGATTCATGTCTTATGCACGCTGTCCAACAGGGTGATCCTGTATTGGTAAAGACTCTACTTAATGCAAAAGCAGACATTAATCATATTGGAAACAAGGGATATACAGCTTTGCATATCTATTTCTTGAATAGTATGCATAGATCAGGTAAACCTTAAAATATAATCATAGATCTTAATGAATAACTTTTTGCTAGGACTGCAAACTATAGGTTTTAGTAGAAGGGATAACCGAAATTGAACTGTTGACATCTACTTACCTTTTAGTTTAAACAGTATTTATTAATGAAAAATTACATGAATAAAATATTACAATACAATGTTAGATAAAGTTCAAATATGGGATTCGGAAACAAGTTTGGAAAAACTTATATAAATCCGTCTACTTACCTTTTCTTCGTTGGATAATATTTTCGAATTCTATGGTTGGTTTATCATAAACTTTGTCCGAAATAATCGTACATACACACAAGTAGTGTTAGTAGAAACGAAAATTTAAAACACTCCTTAATTTTTCTGCTGCTTTGGAAGGTGGCAAAGTAAACTTCCAAAGTCAGGAAGGTGTTGTTCAGTAGTTGTCGTGTATGTAGTTCATACATGTGAATGTTTCTTGTTTCTCATTTTTTATATAGATTAGAATGTGTTTCATAATTGTTTGAATTGTTTAACATTAGTCATTTTGCGGTCCTTTATAGCCTGATCTTCGGTGTGAGCCAGAGCTCATTGTTGAAGGCCGTAATTTGACCTATAATGGTTTACTTTTACCAATTGTTACTTCGATGGAGGGTTGTCTCATTGGCACTCATACCAAATCTTCTTATATCTTTAGAAGTTAAGTAAACTCTTTATTCTGGTAAACTTATCGATCCTTTAAGTAAACTTATTCTAAAAGGTTACTAATTGAACACTGTAATTAGCACATCTTATTTTGGAATTTTGGGTCCTCAATGCTCGTCAACTTTATAAGTGTTTGGATTTCTAACTTTTTTTATCTGAGTGTCACTGATGAGTCTTATGTAGACGAAACGCGCGTCTGGCGTATCAGAATATAGGCCTGGTACCTTTGGTAACTATCTGACGTTTTTTTTTTCAAATTTAGATATATTGTTTTCTGTGACTAGATGAAGGTCAAGTACAATTTACACGACTTGAGCTTTCCCCTGCTTGAATCTTTCATATATTTTGATTGAGTTATTGCCCTTTGAACAGAAATTAATTAGATTTTGTATAGATAGTCTTTCAATGATTATATCTGTTGAATTAATTAGTCAGGAGTGGTCAAAAATTTCTTTATAACTATTGTTTTTGAAGTCATGTGTGTTTTGAAGGTAGATAACACAGTTGGTATGTGGTATTTTATTTTTTGTTGTGTGCATTAATTTTTACTTGATCCTGTTTGTGATGTGGATTCAGATTTCCAAATATCATTTTCATTAGATTATAATCTATTTTTATTCAGGGATATATTTCATTACATTACATTGTATAGATACAGTTGGTGACATTGATAGATACGTTGCAGATCTATTTTAGTTTGTGACCAAGGAAAGAAAAAAATATTGGGAACTATTAACTATATTTGATTATAATATGAAAACATCATATTTAAGTTTAGTGAACTATTTTGTTAGTGATTAAATCAAATGTATTAAATTTACATTACTGGTTCATTTCAATAAGTTTGAGTTATTTCCCTTTGACCAGAATTATTATTAATATTGATTTAATAATTAGTAAATTAAAAGCAAACCAAATATTATTGTTATATACATATGCACTTTTGTGGATCTACAATCTGTCGATTCCTGTATCTTGGTATAGCACAAGGCCATGTTTTTCTCTGACTGTTTGTGACTCTTTATATTAAATCGATTGTATGTTGGATGTGTACTGATTGATAATTTAGTCTTAACTGCATGAATTTTTTAATATTTGTTATTGACTTTGAACTAGCTGTCAGTAACTTCGAGTACTCTCAGATCTGTATTAAGTCTCTTTTTGCTGTTGAGATGTACAAGAACCCGGTCACGTCTACACTTTGATTTTGTTATATATATTTCTATTTGTATCCATCTGATGAGTTAAGTCTTTATCAACTGATTTTTATAGTTCGTTCTTATGTTGTACTGTTACACCACTATTCCAGGTTAGGGGGGGTGTTGTTCAGCCAACATGTTTAACCACGCCACATTCTGTATGTGTGTGCCTGTCCTAAAACATGAGCCTATTATTCAGTGGTTGTCGTTTGTTATGTGTTACAAATTTGTTTTTTTGTTCCTTTTTTTTTTGTACATTAATTAGGCCGTTAGTTTTCTCGTTTGAATTGTTATAGGGCCTTTTATAGCTGACTATGCGGTATGGTATGGGCTTTGCTCGTTGTTGGAGGCCGTACAATTACCTACATACAATTATGGCCCGCTGATGAGTTGATTATTCAAAATTGTCAACCCGAGTAAGGGTTATTCCACGAGGGCTTTAGCCCGAGGGGAATAACTTTTACTCGGGTTGACAATTTTGGATAATCACCTACTCAATGGGCCATAATTGTTTTATTATACCGAACGAACAGTTTCAATTAAAAGTAAAATATTGTAACAGCTAGATTGTCGAAGCGCTAACGTTAGAAACTTTTTTGTGTCTATTGACATTTCGTGTATGTACAACAAAAGAGGGACGAAAGATACCAGAGGGACAGTCAAACTCATAGATCGAAAACAAACTGACAACGCCATGGCCAAAAATAAAAAGACAAAAAGACAAAAAAAGTACAGATGACACAACATAGAAAACTTAAGACTAAGCAACACGAACCCCACCAAAAACTGGGGGTGATCTCAGGTGCTCCGGAAGGGTAAGCAGAGCCTGCTCCACATGTGGCACCCGTCGTATTGCTTATGTTATGACAAATCCGGTAAATAGTCTAATTCGGTAGGTCACATTCGTAAAAAGGGAAGGGTATTGTAGTTACGACATAAGGAACATATCCGATATCATCTGTGAAACGGTTATTCCATAACGGTCAACCAACTCGTGATGGCGTCCGTAAAATTTACGAAGGGATGATTTCAACTTCACCTTAAATTTGTCTCTTCGATTTATACCAAATAATTTTCATTTTATTGCAAGGAAGGACGAATAACCCTAGAAATTTAAACCAGCGGTGAATAATCCTATTATTCACCGGCGAATAACCCTTTTGAGTTGCTTGATTTGTACACGAGTTTTCTTCCATAAAAAAGACGTCACAGACGTAAAAAGGTAGATTCTTTCTGTAATATATAGATGGCCCTGAAAAGGACCGTTTACAAGAGATATCGTCGACACTAGATGAATTCCCAAACTTGTTTGGTCTTGTTTCTTCGTCACTTGATGGGCTTCCTGCATGTTTCACCCGCCATACGAATCGATTAAATGGGTGAAATTACAGAGACAGATGAGTTTTCTGGTATCTGGGATATAAGATCTCGAAAACACGTAGCTTGTGAGTTCAGACACTGATACATTTTATTAAACAACCAATTATAAGTAATGGTGACAAACTACAATTGTTTTAAATTCATGTACCTACAGTTCGAAAACTCTAATGACTCTAACTAGATATGAGGGAGGTCAATAAATCGTTTACCTTTTTTTTATCATTATCTGTTCTCAAAATGATTTTTATGATGTATGAAATTTGCAAAACAATAACTCGAATACAGATTACAATTGAATGTGTTATAATACCCATTACATACGATTTGCAAACATTAATTAATAGTTCCTATTGTTTGGATACATGTCTAAAGTTGAAAACTGTGTAAATATCATAACTTCTAGATATTCTTTGGTCGTTGTTCGGTGTTTGTGATAATTCCTTTACACTTTAGGAAATTTTTTGGTCGTTGGGATATCTGTTTTTGACGAACAGACCAAATGCATAGAATAAAAACCCAATTTATTTTATGTTCTTTTTAAAAACAATCAAAGATCAACGTTCTTTCTCATTTGAAATCTGGCAATGCATGAAAAACTAAAATACGTTTGCTTTTAAACCACTTTCAAAAGAAGGAGATTTTGCTGGTAGAATTAACCTTTTATATCATTTTTACTATGGAACTTATTCAGCAAACTAGATAGGGTAATTATAAACAACTTATGATAACAATATAATTTTATTAACACAAAAACTAACATTTTCTAATATCAGTTTATATATTTACAAGAAAAAGCATTATGCAGAAAACTACTTGAACGATCAGTAATTCTTGAATTTGAAGAAGATGATTCGTCCATTCTTCAAACTTTGCTTGAGTATGGTGCACCAACTAACGTATCGTGCACTGATGGAGACTTGCCAATTCACATAGCTGTTTCAAATTGCACGACATATAATGCATTTGAAAGTAATGTAGATGATATAATTTCGATGATTGATTTAACGAAAGATTTAAATGTACCAGACAAGAAGAAAAGTACACCATTTCTAGATATCATCAAGTTTTGCAACCTAGACGTTCTAAAGAAGATGGTGGAACTAGGAGCTGATGTTAAGTCAAAAGGAACTAATGGAAACACTGCTCTTCATGTTGTCGTGGGTAAATTGCGTTATTATATGAATATATATGTTACCACTTCATCAAGTATGATACGATATTTATCCATTCGAGACAGTTAAATTTTCATTTTTTATTTGTCCAGAGTGGATAGATATCGTATTGCACGAGATTTTGTGATATAATATGTTTCTCTAATTATTTTTTAGATGATAGCAGACTGTCATTATCCTTCTTTTTGAATGATCTGCAAAAAAAAGTTCTTTCTATGTGACGTCAGACAAGGTTGCCTTTTTTCATGAAGTCACAATAAGAATTTCAGAGTAAAATAAAAAAAAATTGACGTCATAAATGAAATTTAAATCAAAGGAACCACACGTTGAATAAATAAAAATAATAGATCAGGAAAAGTATAAATCGAGTAAAAACTTCGGATAATTAAGTGAACGTTTGCTTTTTCAATAAAAAAAAAACCCTTCATTTACAAATTGAAAACAAATAAACCTCTTTTTAATACTAGGGAGGTTTAAAATTAAAATTCGGATATAGAAAGTTTGAGTGTAATGGAACGACAATTAAACTTCAAAGGGGAATCATGGTTTTTTCCTTAAAAAATATTCTGATCCCAAATTTGAAAAAGGAAAAAAATAGTGTGGTCAATCGGATGACTAAAAAAATCAAGATTTTCCCCATACCTTTAAAATAATTATTTCTTTTTTATATCTTCAGTAATTTCACCAGAGCATGTTTGCACAATCACAAAAGGTTCATTTGTCTTTTGTCATTTCATTATCTTTGTGTATACTCGACTTAATGAGCCAAACTCTTACCAATTGATTTTTTCATTTTATTCGCATGTATAAATTTGAAGATGTGGTATGAACGTCAATGAGACAACTCTCCATCCAAGACACAATGTGTAAAACGTAAACAATTATAGATCAAAGTACGGCCATAAACAAAGATACTTGGCTCACACCGAACAGCAAGCTATAAAGGGCCCCAAAATGGGTAATGTCAAACAATTCAAACAGGACAACCAACACAGACAAAAAAATACGGGATGCTTGAGTGTTCAGAAACATGTTTAACCTCGTTTCACAACAATTATGAGGATATCCCTATCTAGAAATCCTATATTTATGAAGTGCTGTTGCTTCTTATTGCTTTTCGTTTGATATATATGTTTTATCTGGATTTATTACTCTCGCTATCAACTTTTCCACTTCATCCTAAATACCTTTCTCTATGTTCAAGCGTTACTTATTGTGGAAAACAACTTACAGTTATTAAAACCCTTGTCCTTTTGTTTTTGAAGATAATTGCCTAATTGTATAAACATTACGTTTAACGTAAAATTATTGAAGTGTGTGATCGAACGTTACGTTCATTTCTTAGGACCAAACATTTAATCAACCAGTTAAAGAGCAGATAGTTTATGAACCAGGGTGATGTCAAAGAACTTATCGTTCTTATTTTCAAAAAACGTTCATCGGAAGATACCAAGAACGTGTATAAACTCAACAAATTATACATGATGGTATTGAAGTATAGATTCTAGATGATGACTTTGTTTATCATCTTAATAACGTGTTATACTGATCTTTTATATGTCGTTGTAAATTTTTAACCTTTACTGTTAAGTCTTTTGTTAAGTTATAAACTTTTTGTGTGGCTGGTTACTTATACATCCCGCCATTGTGTTTTTGAGCTATGGTCTTTTTTGTTTTCTTGTCTGTCATTTTTGCCTATGTTTTTGTTTGTCTATATGACATTTTGTTTTTCCAGTTTTTACATATTTGTTAGTTTTATAGTGATAAAGATTATAACACAATGTTAAATGCTGTTCCCCTTCTTTTGACATTTTTACCTGTTATGTCTGTTTGTATCTACACACGTTGTTGTCAATATAATTGAATAGTATGCACCTGTCATACAAGTAAGAGGTTTTGCTAAATATCAACTCAGGTGTAATCCATCTTTTTCTACATGATTAACACCTGTTCCAAGTCAGAAAAATTAAAGTTGTTTTCATTCTTTAGATGTGTTTGCGCTTTTCATTTTGCCATGGATAAGGGACTTCCCGTTTTCAATTTTCCTGGGAATTCTGTATTTTTGATTTTTTACTTTACCCCATTCAAAGCAGAATTTTAACACAGAATATGTTGTTAAATACATATATGTCAGTACCGAAGCACTGACCACTGATTTGTTAATATCTTCGTGGATTCTCCAGGTTTAAACTGCATAGCCTAAAGCTTTGACTTTTCAATTTAGAACCGTAATGTTTAAACTTCACTTTAACAATTTACATTTTTTAAGTCTAAACGCCACTTGTTATATTTAATGCAAACCAAATAGTAAAGGTTCTGGTATAAACCAGACAGAATTGGAACCTATGACATACTCGGATGAACACTCCGAAGAATACCGTGTGGTGTTAGTATAAGCTAAGTTGTATTGAAAAGTGTCAAGTCAAACCATTAAAAACTGTGTCACAACCATGATAAAAAGGATGAAAAAGAACTTAAAACCTGTCAATATTCAACCTTAATAATTATAATCATAAAATTATCTGATCTAATTTTGATGGTATTTATTCTTGACCGAGTGGTCCCAAGACTAAAACACAACTGATTATTCTAACTTTAACCTTATATTCATCCCTATAGAGGAATCTTCTTCTACATAAGAAAATGCCTGTACCTATTTAGGTATATGACAGTTGTTATCCATTCGTTTGATGTGTTTGAGCTTTGGATTTTGCCGTTTGATTAGGGATTTTCCTTTTTGAATTCTCCTCGGAGTTCAGTAATTTTGTAATTTTACTTCAATAATCATCCTCTGTTTTGTGCCTGTTCAATTTAAACAATACCAGTCTTTTTTTTACATTTGCAGCACAATTTCTTAACCCTTTACATAGAACTAACTTTGAACACATGTTCTTCCCTGAATTCATTAAAACAACAGTTATTTTAGGAAGTGAACGTTTCTATTTAATTTATAGTGATGCAAGGTTTGCAAGTACCTATTGATGTTATATAATTAACAGATATGGCTTACTTATTCTCTCCCTGTTCTCAAACTCCTTCGACCATTTTAACGCTTTAAAACGCCGAAAGTAGTAGGAAGTGGATGTCATGTTTGCCATACAAATACCTGGTTCTTCCATACTAGCTTTAATGAAAACCTACTTAGACATATTTTCCTGATTATGGCAATTCCTTTCTTTTTTTGACCATTCTTCTAATCATACGATATGTTGCAAGAACAGACAGTGAAGTCAATGACTAACCTTGTTCAATTAAAAATAACTCTAACTTAAAGATGTTCGCTCCTCTTGTTTTTGAATTTTTGCAAGATATTTGGAATCCTCTGGTTTTATCTATGTAATGTACATTAAAAATTGTGTCCACTAACCCCTTCTTTTCTTTCCATAATTTGATTACATATAGTTTAAAATGGCATTTTTTGAAAATCTTATAAAATCCTTGTTATTTTTCATCGTTTTTGAAAGAAAAAGGTGCCTATGTTAAGTGTATGAAAAATGAGAATTATTTCCCGCCAAATCTTAAAATGGCTTATATCTCGAAAGCAAGCACACGAACCCTTCATTTTTTTCTGCTTTTTTAGTTTCTTTATTTATAAACTATCCATTCATAACAGTCTTTTGAAAAGCTTGTTATTTTGAACAACAGTAGCGATCATCCTTAATTACAGTGGAAACAGTGTTTGAAGTTGTCGCTTTTAACCCGAAATCGATATTCAAAGTATCTTCAATTTTGGCACGGTGTTTTCAAAAATTATTGCATGCATTTTGTTTTTGACAAAAATACAACGATAATTAATATGATATAAGGAACAGCTTAATAGAAATGTAAATATGTATCAGATACTATAAATGGTAGTTCTGACTATTGCGAAACCCCTCCAGTCGAATTGTTCGCATAAAAACCTCGCAATAAATTATAAATGTTTGGTATATAAATTTTGTTTGATCAACGATGACAATAATTATTAATCAATAAACTGCGCTGCTCTACACTATTTGTTATTACCATAACTGTTAGAATTACATGATCTACCTTCTGTTTTTTAAAGAAAAGAAGAAGTTTAGCAAAGATATTGTCTCGTTTCTCTTGCAAAATGGAGCAGATATTAACGCCATGAACGACCCTAAGGAAACGCCATTGATTTTGTGTATGAAAAGAGGATCGAACTATGCAACCGTTGACAACATATCATTCTTGTTGGAAAATGGTGCCAATGCAAATAGTTGTGCCGATGGGTCAAATTCTGCATTATTGGAGGCGATTTCATTTGAATCGTTTCATGTTGCTTCAGCTTTGATAGACCATCAAGCCAATTTAAAACATATTGGAGAAAATGGAAATACAGTACTTCATGCTCTTTTCTCAAAAGGTATCGTATTTGCTCAGGTTTATCAAAGCTAGCATTCAATATCGATTCCATATAAATTTAAAACTCTTTATAGCTTTTGTTACTTCCAATACAAGATGGGATTGGAGTTTTTAGACAGGGTATTTAATCTGTAATAGTTCAAATGCCACTTTTTAACAGCTAGCTAAAAAAAACTTTTCGGAAATGAGCTTTTTAAGCCATGTAAATGTTTTGAAACACGGTACGGTATCGCTACCAAAAATATTTGGGTATTGAAACATTTGTGAATTAATCAGAATAGTCGATGCAGAAACTCGTTCTTTAGGCTAAACATCTAATCAATATTCCCTTCAAAACCATATGTTCTTTGTAACATTGGTATATGTGTTAACCTAGTTGTTTGTAAAACTAGCATTGATTTTGTAACTCAATAATATTTTATTGATGTAATTTCCACTGTGTTACAATTGCCAACAAAAAGTCTTTATTTTAATGATTGTTCAATTGTTCTTTAGCATAGGATATAAAATAGAATTTTTTGGGTGAAAATGGGAAGGCAATTTATGATATGGTTACTAGTATACTAACACCTTAACAGTTTAACTAAATGTTATCGAAATATACATGTCCAAGCCTCTGATTTTCTTATGTTCTATTACGAAATTGAATGAAACATTAGACGTTAAAAGTCCATATAGGCGTATATGCTACTCAATTTTAAAAAAATATTGTCAATTTATAAAATGCAAACTAATGAATGTTTAGAATTTTAAATATATAATAGCTATCCTAAAATTATGAGTTCAAAGTTATGAAATTTCAATATTAAAGTATTTTTTCTAGTACAAAGTACAACTTTATGATGTGAAGAAAAGGTTCAAGTAGTGTACCGGTTTTTAAATAGTCCTTTAAAAAGATAGATGAAACAAAAACTGCCGGAATTTTATTAAAAAGAAACAATGGAAGCGAGACCAGGTGTGTTTACATATGAGATGATAATCATCTGTCATGAGTGAGTTGATTGAAAGATACGTTGTATCAAATGTAAAATCATAGGTGGATACATATGGTTCATTTACAGTTGGGCATTACACTTGTTTAAACAAAATCAGTATTAATAAAGACAGCATTGAAAGATCTCACGACGATGTATAATTGTTCACTTTAAGACGGACATGTTGCTATTAATTCCATTATTGCTGTTAAAAACCGGAACTGTTCTTTGGGCTTTTCATTTTTATGGAAAAAAGTGAAAAACAAAACAAGACATGGGTGACCAGTATGTAATGGTTATATGCATTTGTATTAAAAAACATTTTTACGAACTATGGTCGATGAACACTTCTGCGAAGACAAACAAGTTCTTTATTACCTTTGCTACCTCAATATCACATATGTCATGTCCGCAGAAAAGAACCAAATAATACAGTTTTGTATACTGATTTGGAAGGAAATAAGGTATCAACGACAAAAGGTGAAATCCTGCACAATTATATACCTATTCACCATATACCTGTCTAACGGTGCCATTGGAATTTCAATCCGAAAAAATAGTTGTTTTCAAATCAAAATGTTTCCTTGTTCAGCTATATTTTCTATATTTGTATTAAAGGAACGTTAAACGGGAGCTTCTGTGGGAAAATGCAAAGAAACAAGTCTAAGCTTGAAACTTTACTCTTAGCGAAAAATGCATCGGTATTAGGTTCGCAATTATTTAAACTGGTATCATAATTTTTCCTTTCTTTGTCACAGGTTATTTCTTGCAAGAATGCAGAGTTTGAATTTGTGGAATTAAATAATCGACTTCGACAGTTTTACGACGGTATCATGATTTGGTTGGCTATTTTGGAATATCTTTCTCTGATAACAAGGAATAAACTTCACTTGTCATACAAATAATCCTGCAATTATTTCCTTCTTTTTACTTGATATACATGCATTTGTTATGTTTTTTTCATAGGAGTAGGAATGCTGGAAAAGTGCACCAGACGACATTTTAAAATATGATTCGGTATACCTTGTTAATAATAACTTATTGTAAAATAATGTGTATGGAAACACTACCTTTCAACTGAAAGATATCCCTCTAAGACATAATTGTATGCGATTTGTTAAAATATACTTTTCACTTCTTTGATCTTTTGGAAAATGTTGTTTGTGCTGTAGTTAGACCCCTCTACCAAGAAATTTGTTTCACATGCACATGAATAAAAATTGCGGTTTTTATCCAACGCAATCATAGGTTTGAACGTTGTTTTCAATTTAGACTTGTTTATATTTTTTCGTTTGGGCTTGTATTATATTTTCCTTCGGGTTTATATGATCCGTTCATCCTATTTCGACTCTTTAAAATTCAAGAGTCTATACTAAATTCAGATAAATTTTATGGCCTTCCATATACCGTTTCGATCCCTAACATCACTGAAGAGACATTAATTGTCGAAATCCGGATATGGTTGACAAATTTGTGCACCTCATGTTTGCGGTAAACCATCTTCTCCGCAAGTTTATTGTTTTCTGTTTGGTATTAAATTGATTATTAAGATCCATGTCACATCTCGTGATCAATTTATTTGGCAATCGTCAATGGCAGTCAGCAGGGTTTAAGAACATCAGTTGTTCGACCTGTTCTTCAAATGCGATTTGTTAAAATATACTTTTTCACTTTTTTGGTCTTTTGAAAAATGTTGTTTGTGCTGTATTTAGACCCCTCTAACAAGAAATTTGTTTTGCATGCACACGTATAAAAATTGCGTTTTTTATCCAACGCAATCATATGTTTGAACGTTGTTTTCAATATAGACTTGTATATATATATATATATATATATATATATAATTATGTCTTGGAGGATGTTTTAAGGATTATGACCACATAAATAATAAAAAAAATAGTTGCTTTATCAATGATCAAATACAGTAATGCAAGATTATTAAATCAATTGTATACACATTTCGTTATGATACATTATATGATTAAAGGACATTTTAAAGCTAAATTGATTTTATTGTAGAAAACAAGCGCGAGATACAACCTCGCACATATTTCGATAATTACGCCTTGTATGACTCAAATGATGGCACAACATATGCTGGTTTTACGTCGTTTGATAAACCAATAGTCAAAAGATATGCGGTATCAATCAAATCGGATGGACATGAGGAAAGAGTAGAAAAACAGATATGCGAAGGTAAAATTTGTAGTCGCTTTAAATAATTATTGTATTCACCAAAAAACTTATCTGAATTAATATAATACTTCCACTTAGAGATTCCAAATGTTTTGAATTTGAAATTGAAAAAAAAATAATCAGCTGTAAAAAGCTCCCACATGTCAAACGACAATATCATTCAAGCGAGAAAACCAACGGTCGGATATATGAATAAAATAATTAGCAAAAACAAATACAATTAAAATGTCAATTGTTTTTGAACATTTGAGAGGTCTTTCCTTTTCGTACTGTAAAATATATGTTTCAATAGGAGTAGAATGCATTGAAAAGCTCTAAAACACACATAAAACCTTTAAAATATGACAAAAAACACATAATCCGCTATGTGGGACATGACCTTGACTTTTGACCTTATGACCTTTGTCACGGTCATTAGTCTACGATGTCATTACAAAAGATCCCATTGGTCTAGGACCTTTGGTTCAAGAGTTAAAGCTAATTTTGTTTTTTCAGAAAAAGTTATCGGGGGTTATTCCCCTTACTGATAGGTCAAATCTCTTCGGTCAAATGTAAAAAAGTGGCGCCTTAATGGCACAAACATTATTCACTATTCAAGATTTCTGTAGGTATAATGGTTTTTGAGATATCCCATGAAAAGTTGTAAGGTCAAACGTCAAGGTCAAACCTAAAAAGCTTTAAAACACACCTTAAACCCTATATATAAGGTCAAAAACACATAATTCATCATCTGGGACATGACCTTGACAATTGACCTTGTGACATTTGTCAAGGTCATTACTCCTCAATGTCATTACTGAAGACCCCATGGGTCTAGGACCTTTGGTTATTTTGTCTTTTCAGAAACCTAAAACAGGGGTCATGCCCCATACAGAAAGGTCAAATCACTTCGGTCAAAATGTAACAAAGTTGCGCCTTATTGACCCAAACATTTTCAACTATTCAAAACTTCTATAAGTATAACGGTTTCTGAGATTATCCCATAACAAGGTGTAAAGTCAAAGGTCAAGGTCAACATACAAATTTGACCTTGGGACATTTTCAAAGTCACATAAATTGATGATCATTGGTGAAGATCCTAGGTGGCTACGACTTACGGTTTCTGAGTTTTAGTGGCCAACCGACATCGATTAATTTTCATAGGGGCATAACCCAACCAATGAGTCGTTGAATCTTTTCGATCTAAATGTATCGAAGAACCAGGGTCTGGTCCTGAACAAATTCCACCCTTCGGTTTTTTGTACCTATTACGGTTACGGTTTTTGAATGAAAACAAGGTTTTTAGGTTTCGGAGGGATAACTCCGGACCGACAAAATATTACGACTCACAGGGTGAGTTCCGGATAGGTATTTATGACTCCGATACAAAGTGTGAACATGAAAACGACACGTCTTACGGTTAAGGCTGCTAGCTGCTAACTTCGTCAAAGTTTGGCGGAAAAAGAAGAATAATAATTAAAAACCAATTGTTCAGAGAACAATTGAAAGTCTTTCAATCCATAAAGATCAATTTTGATATAGGACTATTAAAATTCAGTTTGATATATCATATCCAGCGTCAAATGATAGCTTATTGTACACTGATTCCAAAAATATATGGTTTCTATACATATTTTCCTAAATAAGGGAGATAAATTGTTACTTCCGGTTTGAAATATGTCACTTCCGGTTGTATTTAATAGTTTACTTGATACTGATTCCAAAAATATATGGTTCAATATACTTTAACATTAAATAAGTACAAAAAATAGCTACTTCCGGTTTACACCAGGTCACTTCCGCTTGGCTTTTCCATGGTCAAGTGGCTTGCAACGTGTTGCAAAAAGTCCCATGGCTTTATCATGTATACATATGAGGTAAAAGTAAAAATCTAGAACGTCAGTTTTACCTATGACCTTGAGCTCAATTTCAAGGTCATAAACCAAGGGCTTCAAATCAAAAGACTATAGGTCTTAATTATATATTGTTAATAATTATATCACAATATGTCTAATTTTTAATATAAGAGGGGAGGAAACTCCAATTTAATGTTAGCGTACCCTTTCAACCAAAATTTATGTGTTACGACATATCGCAACTTACAATTTAGTAAAAATATGTTGTCGATATCTTATACGGTTTTTGAAAAGAATTGAAAATAAGCCAAAATCAAAATTTAAAATATGACCTTGACCGCTGACCTTGACCTAATTTTCTTATTTTTGGATCAAGGACCTCAAATCAAAAGATCCTGGGTCTCTATCACTTATGGTTTACTAGATAGAAATGCATATCACTTATATCAAATGCATAAGGGGAAATAACTCTCATATGGAGTGTTCATATCGCTTCGGACAAAATAGGACAAATCATGCAAAGGATATAACGAGCAATTTTATAAAATAAATTTCTTTTACGGTTACGGAGGAGATGCAGTCACAAGGAATAAACAGTGTTCAGGGAGATAACTCCTACAAAGAAAATTGTTCGGCTTAGAATGGGTGAAATTAAAAATCTCATAAACTGTATGATACTATATAAGAAATATCTAAGCGACATCTTGCGAAACAAAAATTTTATGCGAGAACAAAATTAGGCGGAAGAAAAAAATAATAATAATTAAAAACCAATTGTTCAGAGAACAATTGAAGGTCTTTCCACCCGAAACGATATATTTTGATGTGAAAAATATTAAAACTCTGTTAGAAATGTAATTTTCAGCGCCAAATTAGAGCTTATTATACGCTGAATTTAAAAATATATGGTTTCTATAAATATTTGTGCGAAATAAGGGAGATAATTTGTTACTTCCGGTTTGAAAAAGACACTTCCGGTATCATTTGATAGTTTACTTGACACTGATTCCAAAAATATATGGTTCTATGTACTTTTACATTAAATATGGACAAGAAATAGCTCCTTCCGGTTTACAAAAGGTCATTTCCGGTTGATTTTTTCAAGGTGATATGGCTTGCAACTTAATGCACAAAGTACCATAGCTTTATCAGGCATACATTAAAAGTTGAAGCAAAGGTAAAAATTTAGAACGTCAAATCAAACTTTGACCTTGAACCCAATTTCCAGGTCATGAAACAAGGGCCTCAAATCAAAACACTGTAGGTCTCTACTATATATTGTTAATGAGTTATATTACCATACAGCTAATATTAGATATAAAAGGGGCGAAAACTCCCATTAAATGTCTACGTACCCTTTCAACTAAAATTAACGTGTTACGACATGTCGCAACTAACAATTCTGTAAAAATATTTTGTCGATATCTTATACTATCTCTGAAAATAAGTGATAACAAGACAAAATCAAAATTTAGAATATGACCTTGACCTTTGACCTTGACCTTATTTTCTTTTCTTTTTTTGGACCGAGGACCTCAAATCAAAAGACCTCAGGTCTCTATAAGTTATGGTTTTTCAGTAACAAATGCACATCACTTATATCAAATGCATAAGGGGAAATAACTCTCATATGGAGTCTCCGGATAGCTTCGGTCAAAATTTATCAAATCATCCTGAGGATATAACGAGCAATTTGGTAAAATAAATTAGTCGGTTTCTTATGCGGTTGCGACGTATAAGTAATAACAAGAAAAACAGTGTTCGGGGAGGTAACTCTTACATGGAAAAGTTTTTGGTTACGCGGTGTCAGTTTCAAAAGCGTATTAACTGTTCGATATCATACACCATATGTCTAAGCGACATCTTGCGAAACAAAAGAACAGCGAAGGAAAACAAATTAGGCGGAAGAAAAAAAAATAATAATAATAATCAGAACAAAACCAATAGGTCTTTCCACGGAAAAGTGGAAAGACCTAATAATCAGAAGAAAACCAATAGGTCTTTCCACGGAAAAGTGGAAAGACCTAATAATAATAATAATCAGAACAAAATTAAAAGGTCTTTCCACGGAAAGGTGGAAAGACCTAATAATTAAAAACCAATTCTTCAGAGAACAATTGAAGGTCTTTCCACCTCGATAATAAGAATGAAATTTAAAAAACGGTGTTGGAAAATGTCACTCCTGGTTCATGTAAATTGTTACTTCAAACTGATATAACAAAAAAAAGAATTATAGGTACATTTCCACAGGATAAGTCTGAAATAGAATACTTCCGGTTAAAATACGGTCATTTCCAGTTGACCTGATAAATAATGATGAGTTTACAACCAAATGCAGAAGACTTAATTGTTTTATAATGAAACAGTAAAATGTTTTAGCAAAGGTCAAAATCAAGAACGTCAAATTGACCTTTGACCTTGACCTCAATTTCAAAGTCATAGGTCAGTGATCTCAAATCGAAAGAACCCAGGTCAATCACTTGTATGGTTGTGAGGTAATACTGATTTCAGATACATAAGGGGAGAAAACTCCTATAAGGGTTGACCAAAACATTTCAACTATAATGGGTTGAAGTTGCGCCCTATCGTAAACAGTTATTTGGCAAACACATCATATCATTAACTGTTACGGTTTCTTTTGAATAAAGATAACAAGCAAAATACAAATTTAGAACATGACCTTGACCTTTGACCTTGACCTCAATTTCCTCCAAATGAACCAAGGACTTCGTATCAAAAGACTTTAGGCCTCTCCGACTTAAAATGTATGAATTTATCTAACATATCACCTATTTTAAATTTCAAAGGGAATAACTCCCATAAGATGTCATCCGATCACAGCTGTTTGACTTAACGAAACCATTCTTTAGAGGAGACGAACAATTTGGTGAAAACAGTTTGTTGAAATCTTTTACGGTTTCAGAAATATAAAGATAACAAGAAAAAGGGGACGAGGGGAGATAACTCCTATAAGAATAAGTGTTCGGCTACACAGGGTGAGTTTTGAAATCCACATTACTGTACGACATCATTGGCCAAAAATCCTTTCAATATGTTGTAAAACAAAAAAGCATCTCAGACGGCAGAAGAAAAAAAAAATAATAATCAGAAGAAAAACAAAAGGTGTTTCCACGAAATGAGGAAAGACCTAATAATAATAATCAGACCAAATACAATAGGTCTTATCACAGAAAAGTGGAAAGACCTAATAATAATAATAATAATAATAATAATAATAGTAATAATCAGAAGAAATACAGTAAGGTCTTTTCCTTTTGGAAAAGGAAAGTCCTTAATAATCAGAAGAAATACAGTAAGGTCTTTCTCTTTTGGAAAAGGAAAGACCTTAATGAACAGCAACCAACGACAAACACTGAATAACAGGTTCCTGAATTGGGACAAACACATACAATATGTTGCGGCGTTAAACATATTTTAGAGTTGTCAACCCTCCATCTAATTTTAACAGCACACTAAACGAGCTTGATTTACAAAATAAACGAGAAATCGCTTAATTCAACAGATGAATACATGGCACAAAACTATATTACATAAAAGCAAAGACACAAAGTATCGATTTAAAAGTACTAGTAAGCTGACAGACATGTAGTTTTGTTTCTTATTTCTTAAAGTGAATATGTTAATTCTGCTTATAAAATTTCTTTGGTTTATCTCAGTATCAAATTCTTAAATTTGACAACATTTATTTAAAGATAAAACAATACAAAACAATATAAAAACTAATCACTGTCCCTTACCTGAAACTCGAAGAATCACAGGTAAAGTTCCTGTTATTACCTGTCGGTTTTTAAGCTTCTATTGTTTGAATTGCATGTCTATTTGTGCATGTAAAAAACGAAAACAACACGTTTTAAATGTCATGGGTCCGGATCGTTTTTCGGGTTTTACCTTCATCAGGAAAACACCAAAACAATAAAATAGCTGAATTCATATAAGTAAACTTTGCCTGAGGGAGTTGCTACCTTTTGTTTCTTTATAATGTCAATATTTACAAAAGGATAATTTTAGAAAAGGTATTTCTCGTACGTTGAGGTTCGTGAGGGATTTTCAGGAGCCGAACGAATGGCGGAGAGAGTATTTTAAAAGCCTAAGGGAATCTTTGCTAGTCATGTAAAGTTGGTTATAACTTATGAAAATTTTAAAGTGATTAGACATGGGGTTTTAAGTAATCGACTATATGCCCTCATAAAGGTACCAATTAATAAACGTCACATTTGACCTTGAACATTTTGCAATTGACATGAACACCTTAAGAGATTTAAAGATTCTATCAACGGAAAATATTGTACATGACAAAATACGGAACATATTCATCGGCAACATATTGGTTAATTTTGATGAAATGATATTTCAAACTAGAGTTTACGATAATTTCAACTTTCCGATTATCACCTTACAACTTCTCAGCATACCATTCCCTCTATCTTATTGTGTATATGTTCCGGACCATATGAGTATTTGGACCATTCACGTATGGTCATGACCATATACATATGCTCATATGGTCCGACCATACGGTCGGATCATATGACTATTATACTCGTTTGGTTATTAACGAGCCGGACCATATGAGTATTTAGACCAAATATGTATTCTTCGAATATTCTAACTTTCTTTGCAGGAACACATAGCTCATTCTCCGAACAAATAAAAATCCACAAATTGCTATAACCCTTCTTTTATCCTTAACATATATGAAATATAGTCTGATTCTTGGTGTATCTGTTATCTTGCATAATTTTGCTTGAAGTCGATTCAAATCGCCTATGCACTGACGATACTGATCCGTAAGTGAAACCACATGCGTAAGTGGGCATGTGTCTCTATGCTGTTTTTTGTGTTTAAATCATCAAAGTATTTCAGAAACACAATTTCTTCTGATTCCCTTAAATTGAAGTGTTCTTGCTCCTATTCAAACGATCGTTGCGATCTTAGTGTTACTTTAAGATCCTATGAGTAACAGCAAGAACACATAAAACATTGTCTAAAACATTAAGAATTGTTTTAAGAAATTATAATTTGATACGAATTGAAACACCAAAAAAATTTAGAAAATAAAAGAAATAGGGTCTAATGACCAAAGTGCCAGTGAATTAAGCAGTTTACTTATTGTTTAACAGTTTATATAGGTATTTCTTGAAGTAATTATCCAAAGTCGGCATGTTGCGTTTCGTAAGGACAAAGCAATACTGAACATGTTAACATTAGTTCTTACTTTTCCTTTACTTTTCCAAACCATACGCGGATCTTATGCGTATATACGCAGATGGTCATGTTTATACGCGTATGGTCCAAACACGTACAGGTATATCTACAATATGAAAATATCCAAAATTATATTTACAATCTTTCAAGAGACTTTATTTCAGTTGTTTTCGTTTGTTGTTCTATACCATATTTGATTTTCGTTAATAAATCGGGTAATTTTTTTCGTTTGATTTGTTTAACATTAGTCATTTCAGGGCTTTTTATAGTTGACAATGCAACGAACAGTGACCTTAAGTTGTTAGTATTTGTGTTTTAATCTTTTGTAGAGAATTTTCACATTGACAATTATACCACATCTTTTTTATTTTTATTTAAACAAGGTATTTCAGCTTAAGGGTAGGTACTACAGATCAACACAAAATGTTTTCATGGCCGACCATAGTTTTATTATAAAGGTAATAACAAATATTAAATTTAAAACCGATTGTTAATTGATGTTTTTTAATTGTTTAATACAGTTTTAGAAATCGCTGTTGAACTAGTGGATGCAGGAGCATGTTTAAATATTGTCAACAAAGATGGACATACTCCTCTTTACTGTCTCATTAAGGAGAAAGATACAACTACCATTGAATCAGTGCTGCCATATCTTATAGAGAAAGGATCTGATCCTAATCTAGGTTACGATTTGCCATTAATTGCTTCTGTATATTTAAATCAAACCACAACAACAAAAATGCTTTTGGAGCACGGTGCTGATGTAAATAGAACGAATTCTCTGGGAAATACAGCTCTTACAACAACTTTGAATGATTACTGTCACCCCAAAACAGGTCTGATTATGATAGCGTTTTTAATTTCTAACGGATATATACATAAGTGAAAAAAAAAAAATCTAAAATTTCAAATTGATACCATAAGTCATAAAATAAATATTCTATATTTAGGATATTTAAGGCAAGTTGGTATATATCCTTATTCGTACATATGAAGTTGTTCTTCTCCTATACTAAGTAGATTAAATGCATTGTGAAGATTCTTTTTCAAGGATATCCAAACATAAAAATTCTTTAAGTTGTCGAACAAGATCAGGCGGAAACGTCATTATGTCTGGATAATTTTGACATACTTATAACATAGATATAAGAAGATGTGGTATGAGTGCCAATGAGACAACTCTCCATTCAAGTCAAAATTTATAAAAGTAAACCATTATAGGTGAGAGTACGGTCTTCAACACGGAGCCTTGGCTCACACCGAACAGAAAGCTATAAAGGGCCCCAAAAATTACTAGTGTAAAACCATTCAAACGGGAAAACCAACGGTCTAATCTATATAAAAAACGAGAAACGAGAAACACTTATGAACCACATCAACAAACGACAACTACTGAACATCAGATTCCTGACTTAGGACAGGTGCAAACAAATGCAGCGGGTTTAAACGTTTTAATGGTACCAAACCTTCTCCCTTTTTCAGAAACAGTAGTGTAACATCACAACATAGAAAGACACACTATAAAATATCAACTGAAAAAGCTTAACTCAATCAAAGGACATATTAACACCAGTGAACATACACTGAACAAATAAATTTGACCTATGATACAATGTAAATACAAAATAAATAAACTAAGGGAAGAATAATAAAAGTAACATGTTATATCGGTATGAAATGCATTTATGTAAAACAGTGACTAATTTTGTCCTGCAGTACAATGTTTTGTGCAGGGCATTAGTCGTGTATTAAGTTAGAATATATTATGAAATTATGTTTGTTTCTATTGATATTTAAAAATCTTACTAAAGTAGCCGTTCGTTTTTGTTTCTTGAAATGTCAAATGTTGAATAAAAATCCTTTCTGGAAAGACAAAGAAACCATCATAACTAACCACTATACAGGGTATTTATTTTAACGATTGTATCAGATAATACAATATATCTATTTAATAAAGAAATCCTTGTCGTTAAAAAAACAAATCCTTGATTATATTTTATTGATAAAAATCTATATTTCATAATGAGAAATATTTGATTTCTACAATGGTTTATATTTGAAGACAACGAAAATTTTACGATGACTTGAATTGATCACAAAAAGATTTCTTATATCTCCTTTTTACTCCTTTTAAAAATAACTATCGAATGTTTAATTTTTTTATATATTTAGCTAAGAAAATTTGAATATCGAACCGATTGCTAGCAGACGATTGGATATTGTTTCTCAAATAACAAATAACAATCCGGCCGCTACCTTCACATACATTCAATTTTTCTAGGTTTTTTTCTATAAATGATAATAATGTTATCGTTCGTTGTGGTGGCGGTTTTGGTGGTACATGTAGTGTTGTTCTCGTGAAGTTTTCTTTTATTTACTTTAATTTTTGCAAGCCTGCAATTTTTTGCACATGGGCTTCGATGATTACTATTATGATTATTTATATGAATAAAATACAAATATGTCTGTTTTTTATCATATATATTGTATGAAATGAAAATAAAATCTCAATTATACATTTTTCCCCCTTAGGGTATAAGAAAGAAATAATAGATATCCTACTGAAATCTGGAGCATCTGTTACTCTCACAGACGGCAATGGAAAACAACCACTGTTACTATTAATTAATTCCGTAACACAGCGTGCAGACTTTTACCATGAATACTCTGATTATGACAAGGAAGTAAGCCAGACAGTTTTAAAACTGATTGGAAAGGGAGCGGATCCTAATGCCATCGAAGTGGATGAAGACTCTGCTTTGATCCTAGCAGTACAATATAAGTTGCTAACAATTGTTAGAATTCTTTTGGAATCAGGCGCAGATATTAATCATCTAGGAAAAAATGGTCAAAATGTTTTACATTGTTACTTCCGTTACAATGGTGAGAGATTATTCCTAATCTTCCCTTAAAATAATACAGAATAAAATTGAGAATGGATATGGGGAATGTGTCAGAGACAACAACCCGACCAAAGAGCAGAAAACAGCCGAAGGCTACCAATGGGTCTTCAATACAGCGCGACAATCCCGCACCTGGAGGCGTGCTTCAGCTGGCTTTCCTAACAAAAATTGTACTAGTTCAGTACTAGTAATAATGGACGTCATACTTAACTCCGATTTAACTAAATTTAAAATCAAGACTAACACAAACCAGAGGCTCCTGACTTGGGAGAGGCGCAAAAATGCGGCTGGTTTAAACATGTTTTTTTTATATCTCAACCCTCCCCCTATACCTCTAGCCAATGTAGAAAAACAAACATACAGCAATACGCACAGTAAAACTCATTTAAAAAGAAGTCCGGGTCCGATGTCAGAACAGGTAACAAAAGAAACTAAACAAAACGACAATGATACATAAAGTAACAAAGGTCTACTAGCAGTAACTGACATGCCTACTCAAGACCTCAATTAAACTGATTGAAAGATTATGTCTTCATCATATGAATATCAAGCACAATCCCTCCCGTTAGGGGTTAAGTATTATACCATCATAAAATATATGAGAAGAACATTATCCGCAACATACCAACAACTGGTTTTAGAATTAGTTTATTTCCGATGAAAAGACCCTATAAGTGAATCAATATTAAAGCCAAAATATGCAATCTTGAATGACCTAACAACAGTATTGTAACTATATCTCTTCTTATTAAGTCTGTTTAAAGGCTTTGTTAGCTTTTGAAGTGAATGCCGACATTTTTGTGCTTTGCAAAGAATATTACTATAAAAGATTGGGGGTGAAATACCTGAACGTATAAATTGTCTGCATGTTGATTTAAATATACAGACGACGTTCTTGTACCGATGATAAATGTTAGTAAATGTGTTGACTAGTTTGTGATATCGAAAACCCTAGTGTAATAATTTTTCAGTAATACATAGATGTCTTTTGCTAAAATCTAATACGTTGTTACAAACACGAGCGAATCGTACAAGTCCAGATATATAAACACCATAAGATGGTGACAAGGGACCGTTACCATCTAAAAATGGATAATTAACAATAGGAAATGAAAAATCATCTCATTTATTATACATTTTGTTATTAAGCTTCCCGTTAATGATATAGATATCACGATCTAGGTAAGGACAGTGTTCATTGTTAGTATTAGCTTTATTATTAAATTTTTGTATCAGATGTTGTTTCGATTGGTCTTTGCTGAGAAGAACAAATTCAACAGTGTGATAATCTTAATATGACCAGTTTTTCTTTCATTACTTTAAGGAAAATACTTTTTTATAATTTAGGTTGTTGGTAGTTAATGTTCCCTAAATGTTTCTTCCATGTTTTTGCTTGAACGTCTGTTTTTTTCAGAGATGAACGATGTTGGTTATTCATGGGGTCTTCTGTACTGTGCAATATTGTTTGCGATTTTTTAAGTATTGTTTGTTTTAGCACTAGTTCTAGATAAATATACAGTCATTTTAAAATTTAACATATTACTATTTAGGTTGATTGTTGACATATGATTATCAACTTAATGTGTATTCTAGCTATTTTTGCTTTTGGTGTTCTGTCATATAAAATGTTTGCTGTATTTCCTTTTGTTCAAATTTAAAATTATGGCCAACGCTTACAAATAAGTTTTTCAGCTCAATGCTCTGTTTGGACATACAAAAGAATAAATCAACAAAACACGCTGAAAAACAATCTACAGTTTCTTTTTTTTTCATATTATCATTACATAGGAAGCTTATAATATCAATCTTAGATAGCCGAAATGTAAGGCTGTATCAAAGGAGTATTGGTGATGATGTGTTAATGTGAACATTTGAACCAGGGGTTGTCTTATATTTATGTTTTCTTTTTCTTAATTTCCAGGAATCATTCAATTTTACGATAATAGAGGTTCAAAATCCCTTGAAATACTGGAATTACTTTTATCAAAACACCTTAGAGTAAATCTTCAGGATAATGATGGAGCTACTCCGTTACACCTGTCAATAAAAAATCAGAATATTGAAGGCGTGAAGAAACTTCTGTCTGCCGAATCAGATATTTTACTACAAGGAAAGGATGGGTTAAATGCGCTTGAGCTCTGTTTGACTTTGAGTAAGTATGTTTGTTTTAATTTTATCTGTGAGAATTCTAATATGGATACCATGGATAAGACAAAAAAATGCATAAGTCTCCTACTCTCACCGCATTTTCCTCTGTGAATAATATGAAATCAAACATTTTATTTTGTAAGAATTATAGCCCTGAATACTCTTTTCCTTGTAAGAACAATTCGTCCAAAATATTGATAATATTTTTTCTTAAATTGTTTGCTTCATCTGCAGGACTGTACCTCAATTTTGACTGATGCAATTATGTGGTATCAGTTATCTACCCTTCATTATTTTACTAAAAGAAGGTACGGCTCTTGTCGTAAATATTGAAGATGCATATATCAAACAGGATCCTCGGAATTCTAGAAATATGCATATAATATCATTAACGGACCCTATTATTATTCTTATAGTCGGCAGTATTTTAGTGTGGAATTTAATGTCTTTTTACACTTGAATACAACGAAAACAGTATGTTTTATTTGAGTAACAGAAATAAGATATTGAAGTACTGCATGCCAATTTAAATCTATAAACTGCAGAACAGTTTTGTTACAAACCAGAAATTTAAACTTCTCTCATGCATTTTTTTTATTACGGATATACAATCCGTTATTTTCCTCTGTTTGTAATGTTATTAATCAAGTTCAATTATTAGTTCGTTTTGTTCGACATGGTTTTTTTTATAGTTTCGAGGTAAGATTGTGCATGATCTGTAATTCGGTAGCACAGTTTAGAAATTAGGGGCCGACAATGGGCCAAAAACAAGCATGTTTGTAGTTTCCAGACAAAAACTTGTATGTAAGTAGAAATAGGAAGATGTAGTATGAGTGCCAATGAGACAACTCTCCATCCAAGTACTAGTAACAATTTATAAAAGTAAACCATTATAGGTCAAGGTACGGCCTTCAACACGGAGCCTTGGCTCACACCGAACAGAAAGCTATAAAAGGCCCCAAAAATTACTAGTGTAAAACCATTCAAACGGGAAAACCAAAGGACTAATCTATATAAAACGAGAAACGAGAAACACTTAAAAACCACATAAACAGATGACAACCACTCACCATCAGATTCCTGACTTAGGACAGGTGCAAAGAATTGCAGCGGGATTAAACGTTTTAATGGTTCCAAACCTTCTCCCTTTTCTGAAACAATAGTATAACATCACAACATAGAAAGATACACTATAAAATATCAATTGGAAGGCTTAACTCAATCAAAAAACGTAGTAACACAAATTAACAAACAATGAACGAATAAATTTGATCTGTGATACAATGCAATACATAGTTAATAAAAATAAGGGATGAATGATTAAGGTAAAAAGTAAATAAATAGGTATATGGTAGTGTATGGATCTGTCAGACATTGTATCAAAAGGTTCCATATCACAAAGAGAAGGCTGGGATTGAGTTTAGGGGTAATTGCCCCAAACATGCAGGAAATTTGCGCGAAAAAGGGGCAAAAAACAAGCATTTTTGTAGTTACAAAAACAATAACTTGTGTTTAAGTGTATGGATCGCTCTAAAATTGTATTACAAGGTTGTATAACACAAAGGGAATACTGTGATTGAGTAAGGGGTAATTGCTTCAAAACGGGGGGAGGGGGGGGGGGGGTAAAAAGTTTGGGGGATGTTTTCCAAAATTTTAAGGGGTTCGTATTTTTTTTCAAAATTTTTCAATTTTAGATTTTTTAATAAGTTTCTAGAAGAAATCTTCAAATGCACATTATTGCGTAATAGATTTTTAAGATCTTTGACCACGTTTATTTTTATCATAAATCAATATTGTGTCAAAAATTTGATCACAATCCAAATTCAGAGAGTATCAAGCTTGAATAATGTGTCCAAATTTCCCAAACTGTTTAGGGTTCGACCTCTGCGGTCGTATCAGGCTGCGCTCAGCAAAGCATTTTATTGGGAAATGTGTTAGATTTTATTCCTATACGAGCCCAAAAAGAAAACAAAAACTGCAGTTTGAGGAAAAAGATTGCGGTTCAAAAGAGCAATACCAATTCAGAGGAATATGAGCATGAACTTGCCCTAAAGACTTTAATTACACATGTTCTTGCATACGAAGTGTTTTCGTATGTCACACATTCTCGACAAGTCCTGTTAATTTTTTCCCTAGAATGTATCCGATACGTATTTATCTGCAAACTTCAAACATTTATAAAGTTCCTTAAACAACCATGCAGGCACAGTGTAACCAAGGGATATCAAAAAGAGTATTTAGCTATGACCTTATAATAAAAGAGGGTGAAATTTCAGCTATTGGCAAATCGAGGTCTTTGTAAAATTTTCAGAGTCGAACCATCATAATATCAATGATATTTTAAATGAGGAGCAGATAGTTATTGGGTCAATAAAACTTCGTTATTTGCTTCTATTTATAGGATGCTCGCATCGTTTTTCAAATGCATTTGTTGGTTATCAGTACGAAACATATCATGAACAAAATTGGCTTATTATTTTTAAGCTCACCTGGCCCTAAGGGCCAATTGAGCTTTTCTCATCACTTTGTGTCCGTCGTCTGTCGTCCATCATCGTCCGTCGTTAACTTTTACAAAAATCTTCTCCTCTGAAACTACTGGGCAAAAGGTAACCAAACTTGGCCAAAAAGATCATTTGGGTATCTAGTTTAAAAAATGTGTCCGATGACCTGGCCCGCCAAACAAGATGGCCGCCATGGCTAAAATAGAACATAGGGGTAAAATGTAGATTTTGGCATATATCTCTGAAACCAAAGCATTAAGAGCAAAATTGTGCGTCAGGTCAAGATCTATCTGCTCTGAAATTTTCAGACAAATCAGACAACCCGTTGTTGGGGTAGCTGCCCCTGAATTGGTAATTTTAAGAAAACTTTGCAGTTTTTGGTTTTTATCTGCAATATAATTATAGATAGAGATAAACTGTAAACAGCAAAGTAAGATCTACAAAAAAGTCAGCATGACCAAAATAGTCAATTGACCCCTTAAGGAGTTTTTGCCCTTTTTAACAATTTTTTGTAAAATTTTGTAATCTGTTACAAAAATCTTCTCTAAAACTACTGACACAAATTTAACAATACTTGGTCATAATTATTATTAGGGTATCTTGTTTAAAAATGTGTCCTATGACCCGGCCTACCAACCAACATGGCCGACATGGCTAAAAATATAACATAGGGGTAAAATGCAGATTTTGGCTTATATCTCTGAAACTAAAGCATTTATAGCAAACCTGACAAAGGGTTAAAAAGTTCATCAGGTAAAGATCTATCTGCCCTAAAATTTTCAGACAAATCAGAAAACCCGTTGATGGGAAGCTGCCCCTGAATTGGTAATTTTAAGGAAGTTTTGCAGTTTTTGGTTATTATCTTGAATAAAATTATAGATAGATGTAACTAGCAATAATATTCAGCAAAGTAAGATCTACAAATAAGTCAAACAAGACCTAAATGGTCAATCGACCCCTTAAGGAGTTATTGCTCTTTAAATAAAATTTTTAACAAATCTTTTGTAAATTTTTGTAATCTTTTACAAAAATCTTCTCCTCTGAAACTACTGAGAAAAATTTAATCAAGGCGCAAATGTATTGGATCAGTAACAAGATTAACCTTGTCCCTGCAAACGAAAATCTTTGTGCTCAAAAGGTGGTGTAATCTGTCCTTCACAGAACTTTGTCCGTGTCAAGGACACTAGAAAAAACACGCGACCCGAGACTAAATCAAAGTACCTACGCCTTAGTTTAAGCCTGGATTTTAAGTATACGTATTGTCATCTGATATAGGTGTCAGACCACCAATTCAATCCCTCCAATTTAGAACGTTAAAGTAGTGTTTTGGCGTCATTGTTTACTTAAACTAACCATCAAATTTGCAGAAATGACACTTTTGATGAAGGAGAAATACAATGAAATATATTTAGATTATTTTGAGCCACAATTTACTTGTCTGAGTTTGCACTAAAAATTGAGGATTAATGCGCTCCATAGTTACTCATTTAAGTTTCTTTAGTTTGCCTCAACCAAATGTTATCAAACTTATACATAATGCTTATTACCATTAAATACAGATCAAGTTTGAATTTTTGCGGCGCCACTTTTACCGTTCTAGAGTTATGCCCTGTACAAATGGATAAATTGCTAAATTTTTCGTTTCCGTTCTCTAACTTCAGCTTGCCTCAACCAAATGTTATGAAACTTATACACAATGCTTATTACCACCATATACAGACCATGTTTGAATTTAGGTGCTGTCACTTTTACTGTTCTAGAGTTATGCCCTTTACAAATGGAAAAATTGCTGAATGTTTCATTTTTGTTTCTAAAAGTATCAATGAATTAATTTTTAAAATTGGAGTTATCTTCCTTTGTCCTTGATTATAGTTGAATCAACTACAATCAATGCTTTATACAATGCAATGTTTAATTTTGCCTTCCACTGATTAGTTATTTATAGTGAATATAGCATCTTCTGCATGAAGACGTAATTTGACAGAATGTATTACAGTACTAGCTGTGTATTGATTCCTACACTTTTGCAAATGCTATATACAAAGGGAGGAAACTCAATATCTTTTAAGTAATCTAAAGTGGAGGTTTAATTAGGTTATTCTGCAAACCAATATCCCTAAGCCAATAACTTGTTTCAAATTAGTTAAGACTTGTAAATAAACTCATCATAGATACCAGGATTGAATTTTTTTATTTACGCCAGACGCGCGTTTCGTCTACAAAAGACTCATCAGTGAAAAGTATTTTTTAAAGGGAAAAAAAATGCTAAATTTTTAGTTCCGTTCTCTCACTTAAGTTTGACTTTACCACATGTTATGAAACTTATAACGAATGCATAACCATAAAACACAGATCAACTTGAATTAAGGTAGTGTTACTTTAATCATTATCGAGTTATGCCTCTTTATAAATCGAAAAATTGCAAAATGTTTAGGTTCCGTTCTATAACTTAAGTTTGACCCAACCAAACATTATGAAACCTATACACAATACTTTTTACCACAATACTCAGATAAAGTAAATATTTGGGTAGCGTCACTTTTTCTCGTTCTTGAGTTATGTCCCTTAATAATGTTGTATGAATGCGGGGGCATCATCTGTGTCCATGGGGACACATTCTCCATTTATTTTTTTTAATTAGAAGGCGAATAGAAAGGTTATCGAACGCATCGGAAAAACATTTTTATATGATTGAATATAAATATCATAGTTTACGTTGCTTCGTTCGTTACTAATTTTTTAAGTCTCTTCATATACATAACTCTAAGATCATGAATTACATGGATTTTATCTTTATTAACCTTGTTTGCCTTGGATTAACAATTCTGTTTTGACAAAATTTTCAAACGATAATTTTACAGTGTCCTCCGTATATATAAGGTGTTGTATAGTTATGAACAATCGCGTCATTTTCGACAGATTTATCTTCACCGATTATAAAGAAAACTTGCCGTTCAAGCAATCCCCATGAATGAAATATGTGCCCCTTGACGTTTAGCTACCAACAAAATAAATCAACCGACAACTAAATATGATAATAATATTAAAAAGAAATATTTTCATATGCAAATACAGGACAGGGTCACTGAACAATTGGTATAAACGGCAGCCATGTCAGATATGTCGACTTGAATTGATAGCGATGTGGTTGGGTATTTTTGCATTCCGTTTAGTCATACGTACGCCCTGCCTATATTTATAAGCATGGGTTTTATTGTCAGACGGGAGATTTCCAGTGATGATCCGGATTTGTTTTCTCTCAATCGCTTTATGACTTTCGAACAGCGGTATACTACTGTTGTCTTTATAATCATAACAAGAAACACGGGTCAGCTATTGGCTGGTTGCAGAAGGTTAACACTATATTTTGGGTTTTTTATGTAAGGAAAGGGGAAAAAGAAAAATGAGAATTGGTGAAATTGGTCAACGAAAATGGTTAAGTTAGAGAGAGTGAATAAACTCATCTAAGATACAGGATTAAAATGTAAACGCCAGACGCCCGTTTCGTCTACAAAAGATTCATCAGTGACGCTCGAATCCAACATGCTGAAAAGATCAAACGAATTACAAAATTGATGAATGTTTCGGATCCACAAATTCGAACGGTTTTGCTAAATACAGCTAAGGTATCATATTGGAGAGATAATTTTGGATCTCAAACAAAAACAATCATACACTCTGTAACCTTTAATGTGAACTATTGGCTGTGCTGTTTTTTAATATTAAGTTTATCGTGTAAATATAAACTTAACTTTACATATATTATATTTTTTACAGGGGCGGACCGAGATAAGTGCTTACAAATTCTAGATGCGCTTACCGATCATCAACTCTTGGATAGGAATGTTGATGTCTTCTTCCGTAAATTTTGGGAATACATTAAATCAAATGAGTTTCAAGGAGACATGAAAAATCTCGACAGTGTAACATGTAAGATATTGACCACTGGAGAAGATGTAAATGTTAATTTTGCCAAAGAAATGGACGACTCACCACTTATTTATTTTTGTCGACTTGGATGCCTTCAGTCTTTAAAGATGTTATTGGTCCACAATGCAGATGTAAACCATGTTGGGAATATGGGAATGACTGCGCTACATCACATCATTAGTTTGAAAAGTAAATAATTTAACAAAACAAAGTTTCTCCTTTTTAATGCATACATTTAAGCTATTCCAATCACTTGACCATTTTTGTCTGTCAAGGTATTAGGTATTTTCAACATTAGTACAGAATCGGTAAATAGGAAAATTTGTACTAAAGGTACATTTTAACATTTAACAATCTTCACCAATGACCGAAACTGTATTTAAATATTATACTGCTATATTTTTTTAACCAACTTCAGATGTTTTATTTAGTTAACAGTTGTTTTTTTTAATATAAAAATGAGATTAATAATTTTTCAGTGACAACTTATCTTACCTGGATTATATATAAACCGTATCACGTATATATAATATGAAATATGTTTACTCACTCTTTTAGTTGTGAACAATCAATATGTGAAGGAAACATCACACACAAAAAAAAAGGTGTACAGTCCATCTGTAGGCAGATGACTTTAAACTAGACGCGAAGATATCAATCGCCTTTATATCGGCGTCACACATTGGCGTATAGACCAGACGTACATAGAAAATTGACGACATCCGTATACGTTAGGTGCACTCAAGAGAAACCCTAACAAATCGTTAAATGAGCAATGCACAAGTTTGAAGTACGTCGAAATGCAAATGTATACGCTTGTTGAACGCTGTAACTCAAGGACATTTTTATGCTGCATAAAACTTTCATCTAGCTCAAGCGTTTGTCAAGCGTACAACTGTTTGCTACACGCACGTACTACATACGTTTCAGGCGCGTTGAACAACGCTACAGGTACGTTCGAGACACGTTTAGGGCACAGTGGATGCGCCTTAAGATCTTTCGTATTTTACATGGACGTATGCGGGGCATGTTTGTAACATACGCCTGGCGTAGTTTCGGCGCTTTTGAACATATAAAACGCACCCGTGGCGTATCAAAAACGTTTTCTGACATTCAACGAAACTTGCTTTGACATTGATAGGTTGCATTTTTGTAAATATAGACAATGCAATTTCCCATAGGAACTCCTTTTACGGCTAAAACTGTACCACTTTTATTATGAAGTTTCGAAAAAAATTATTTCCTAGAATAGAAATCTCATATGCACTACTATTTTTTTTTCAAAGGTCAAAATATACGGCTGTGCGGCACATTTTCAACATTTATATGCCCCGAACTTCTAAGAGTTTAACGTTCTGTACTACCCCAACATCTACTTTTGGTCTCCTTCAGAATTCAAGACTACTGCAATTTTTTTCTACTTATACTGGTAACATTCCCAAGTTATGTCTCAATGAGATGAAATATAGAGATCATATCTGGGAACCAGTACATACATAAAACAATTTATTTTTGAATATTATATATCTACCCAAAAGAGGCGTGGCTTGGTAAACAGCTGTATTTACAAACTGCAACCTATTTTGGCATACCGGTATGTCCTGTGAATTAACAAGACAAAGTGTATCCATAAGCAGTTCAAACACCCCATAATTGCCCGTCCCAGTCACGCCGAAAGCACGGATCATCGTCCCAGGTACGACCGGTACGCGTCTCAAATACGTTCATATTGTTTAATTCACCGGTTATCTGCTCGCAAATATTTTTCAGACTATGAGCATGCTGTTCCCTTATTTGATTGTTTGCTTGCTGCAAGTCCACGGTTAGACATTTCTGATAGTTTTGATGAGACAGTTCTGAAAAGTGCATTTAAAATCCTGTGTGGAATGGGTACATCAGAATGGAATTATTATGATGCCAGCTTAAGAGTTCGTAGACATAACTATGTAAGCACATACATCCAGAAAATGTTAAAGGCTGGTGCGACTCCTGATCCAAATGATTTGAATGATGCATTACGTGTGTTTGCCATGAGGAACGATTTCAGAGGACTTGAATGTCTTATACGTCACGGAGGGGACTACCGTAAAACAGACGAAAATGGAAAGTCCATTTTACATTTGTGTTGGTTAGAATGTAAGTATTCTACATATTAAAGGAGTTACACTTTTATAATTCTTATATGATTTGATTATTATGGAAAACGTTTAAATGATTGGTCGAGACGGCTTCCGGTAGTGGCTCTTGACGTTGTTTATTTTTCGATAGACGACGTTGACCGTACTAATTTTTGTAACCAATGTTAACAAGATGGCAGCGATAATAAAACATCTGAATCGACGGTTGAAAACATTTTTTTCACTTCGCTTCGATCGTTAAATTAATTAATAAACACAAAACATTAATGCGATTTTGTATATTTTATTATTTTATCAAAAATTTCATGGAGTATATATGTTTTCGTTCACAAACAAATATATTCATGCGTCAGGTAAATTCCATGCAACAAATATATAACTTACGTGTGATACACGTTACATGTACGAGTCTGGAAAAATAAATTCCTAATCTCCAATTTTTTTAAATTATAAGAATAAAACGCCTTTTTAAAGGACTTATTTGGTGTATTAACTCGACCAAGTCACTCATAAACATGTTATTAATGATCTGAGAGCGATTAAGCTCCCTACAACTTTTTCCTCTAGTTTTCTTTGAATCTTTTTGTAAAATATTTTATTTTCATATTTCAATGAGAGAGCCATGCCACCTTTTCTTAAATTTCTTCCATTTACAGAGCCATATTTGGAAATTGATGAGCAAAGGAAAATTTGAATAATTCAGATGTCATACAGTTATGTGTTTGCTTTAATCTATTTAATGCTAATGATGCATCATTTTCCATATACTTACCATGATGGACATAAGGAAACTGACTTAATTTGTATATGTATTAGTATACTTTTCGCGACATCAAACGGTGACATATCGGGAAAAAGATGCATTTTTCGACTGTTTTTTATGCTTTAAACTGATTTAACTTGTAAACGAGTACATGGACCCCTCTTTTTTAAAATGGCATTAGGTTTGATTATGTATGAAGATTATTTGTACCAATTTTAATGAAAAAGTCTATATGGATTTTTTTTTAAATTTGATAAATATACTGCAAAAAATGCCGTTAATTTCCTAAAATCTTGAAACTTTGTTAAAAAATATTTATTTCCATAGAACTGTTGTACATATTAAGAGCATATTCATGTAAAGAAGATTTTCATAATGTTTTTACAAAAGTCCGCTTGTGTTTATCTGTTGAAATAAAAAAGAGTTAGGTGTGTCTATCCAAAAAAACGAAATGTAGAGTAAATGTCTAAAATTTCGACCCCTTTTATCTCTTAAAGTAGCACATGAAGGTATATTTTTTATTACATATTTGAATTGCTTAGGTGAAAAATAGCTTGTATGAAAATTTTCGTAAAAAAATCATTATGGGATCGAAACTGTATCGTATGCCCTTAAAGCTTGTAAACAGACAAACAAGGGTGACATGTAAAGGGACATATTCACTGTGAAACTGGACTTTAAAACTTTACTCATGCCAAGTATTTATTTATTAGAAACAAAGATAAATTCTGCACAGTTATTTGAAATATGCCAATTTAGCAAAGAGCAATATTTTAAAACAATGATAGTATACCATTTTATCTTAATGATCCTTATGCGGTAGTTTGTATGTAAGTGAATAATGTAAACATGCACGAGCGTACTTTTTCAAATGATATAAGTTAATAATGATACCATCAGAGAATACAGCTTCATTATGTATTATACAAAAATTGAAAATGTATCACCAATTAGATATGAATAGATAAATTGGCACAGTGTAGATACCATCATTTACATTTACATTGGAATTTGATGCGACTGTCATACAAGTGAGAGGTTTAGCTAGATATAAAACCAGGTTCAATCCACTATTTTCTATATAAAAATATGCCTGTACCAACTCAGGAATATGACAGTTGTTATCCATTCGTTTGATGTGTTTGAGCTTTTGATTTTGCCATTTGATTAGGGACTTTCCGTTTTGAATTTTCCTCGGAGTATTTTTGTGATTTTACTTTTTACATAAAGGTTCGTTATCACCAAATAAATCATACATGTACATTCAAAAATCTATTCCATTGCTTCTCGTGTTAAGTTGCTCTTTTTTATAGTCGACACTATGCATATCCATTCGAATGTGTATTTTCTGGTGTGATTATTGAGACGTTGTTTATAAAAGGGCTCGATATGTGCTATATCTTTGCTCGTTGTACAAGTTTGCACATGAATTCATTTATTGTTATATTTTTCTAGCTTTAGACGGTGCATTGGAGTTTTTACAGTTCTTTGTTGATACCGGATGTTTAATGAATAATATTGAATCGGTGAAAAATTCAATAATGTTGTCATTGTTGTCCGGAGACACACATGCTAATGGGATTACAGAACGGGATGATAAAATAAAAGATATAGTTTCGTTTTTAATCAAAAATGGAGCATGCAGAGGGAAAAATAAAGACGGAAATGGGCCACTTCACATAGCTGCTAAGAATGGCTACCTGGCGACTATAGAAGTACTTTTGCAATTCGGCAAGGATTCAGTATTTGACCACAACGAAGCTGGAGATACAGCTATTCATGTTTGTCTGAAAAATCGTAAGTAAACGAAAATTGCAGATTGAATGAAAAATAGAAATACATTAGACTTAGATATTGTCTTTTGATTTCACAATTGGTGGTAAATGCATTTTCGACAATTCAATATTTGTATGTAATCGTCGACAGTATACTGATTAAAATCCAACTCGTTTTCTGGTAAGGATGATTGCGGTTATTGTCAAAACTTTCTAAGGTAGTTTACTACGAACAATAATGAACAACACACTATTGATTACTTTAAAAAATCTCTTTAAAAAATAGAGAGATGCGATTGATCTCATAGGAATTTTCACACTCAAAAGTAGAAAATAAAATTAGTATGTTATGGAAAAAAACGAAAACGTCAAAAACCAAATGATGACCTATAGCTGTTAATTCTGTGTCATTATTTCTCTTGTGGAGAGTTGTCTCATTGACAATCATACCACATCTTCTTTTTTATATCAGTACACAAATACAACATATAATATAAAAACTGATTAACACGAACCCACCAAAAACTGGGGGTGATTACAGGTGCCTCATTGTCTCATTGACAATCATACCACATCTTCTTTTTTATATCAGTACACAAATACAACATATAATATAAAAACTGATTAACACGAACCCACCAAAAACTGGGGGTGATTACAGGTGCTCTAGAAGGATAATTATATCGCTATATATGTCACCCGTCGTGTTTCTCCTATATAATGCGTTGATAAGATATACCAACTGATATGGCATCACACAAAAGTGGATTGGTAGTCGACTCATACATGTATCATAATCTAATAAGTAAATTATCGGTCATGTCCATTTTCTAATCCTGAAACCTAACTCAGTGTGAAATTTTAAAATGGGAACGTTTTATATGTAGCAATACTGTCATTAAGAATTTAAACAGCACAAAAACAATACTACAAAAGAAAAGCAAGAGCATAATAAATCCCTTTAGAATAAAACTTGAGGTGATCTAAAGTGCTCCGGAAGATAATAGAAATCATTTCCCATCTTCATAAGCAAAGCAAAACTTATAATGTGCTCTTTCCGTAGCAATTGCGCGGAAGGTTTGACGTGTGTGTCAGTCAAAAACCGTCCATTGTTATTAAGCAAGATTAAAGCATTGTTCCATATGAAGAATATGTAGACAAAACGCGCGTCTGGCGCAAATAGAAATTTTCAATCCTGGTATCTATGATGAGTATATTTACACAGTTGAACAAAATTGCTGCTGTTGCGTTACCTATTACATCGTTGTCAATATAACACTATTTTATGCGACTATCATACAAGTAAGAGTTTGAGATCGCTATAAAACCTGGTTTCACCCACCATTTTCTACAGAAGAAAATGTCTGCACCAAGTCAGGAATATGACAATTGTTATCCATTCGTTTGTAGTTTAGAAATTTTGATTTGCTTAGGAACTTTCCGTTTAGCATTTCGTCAGAGTTTGGTACTTTTGTTATTTTATTTTTTATTATTCTCTTGATAGAGAATTGCTGATAAGAAGAAGCTATTGAACCAAGGTAATAAATTGGTAAAGTCTAAGTCATTCCTTCAATAGTTTTACGGACGCCCTCACGAGTTAAATAGTCGTTATATATTTAGATATCTGTTCTTCAGATGAACACGGCTATTTTTCAACTTTCTCGATCGCAACATCATCGAATGGGATTAATCACTGAATTTGTACTTGCTATGATCAATATTGATATGCTTCAGGAAACGTTGATCATTTTGGAGCACGTTTTTTGTCGTTGTTTTGTCATAATAGCATTGTCTAGGTCTCTTCCACATTAGGTTGTAGTATCAGCTTGTTGTCGTTTGCCTCTTTTAGCCACATACACATTTACGGTTTTGACTACAGAAACGACATTTGCTACTTTACATACCGTGTTCGTTTTCAGACAGTTTTTTTTAATAAAATAGTACCGTTTTTAACTCTTAACTTACGTAATTGTTTCATGTCAAAATGAGACTGTCGGAATACCTTTTCGAAAAAAAAAAAACAATGTTACAAATGTCGTGAAAAACATTTTTATTTGACCACTGCCAAGATAAAATCTTACACATCCTTCCCTTCTGTGATAATCTTTGGAATAATTCGATAAATGTCTAAACAAGAAGTTAAAGAATTTAGAATTGTATAGCATTGCTAATATTTATGAAAACTTAAGGAAACAAATCAATTTTTAACCTCCGAATAAGCGTATTTATTAGTTGCTGCGTAGGAGTTAAACAACAATATCTGCCTCATGATAAAATTGGTTCATTCGTCTTGTTTTGTGTTGATGATTGTATTTTTTTTAACTTTATGTTAATGATCTTTAATTTCTGTACTTAGCGCTAGTTCAATTTCCGTTTTTGTTTTAGATTTTCTCTATTTATTGCAGTTTTGCATTAAATGTATATTTAAGCCATTAAGTTAGGATGATAGAGTGTTCCCGGGTATCGATGAACCTGGAGAACATAAATGGCATGTTCTGAGAATTAAATATATTAACATGTCTTTTGATTAAATCATATTCTCAAGTATTTTATATGACATTACCTTAAAGAATAATACACAAACCTCAAGTACACGCAAAGCAGTTTGTGCTGATTTCAACCAACAAAATTGTCCATAGTGTGGTGGTTTTAGGCGTAAATATTGCACGAAACGTCCTTAAATTTAAGAGTCTTTTGCTATTTATGCATCATCAGCCATTAAAATTTACACTCCTTCAAACTTTCACAATCAAAAATAAAACACTATCGGTTAACATTACCGATCAAATGACTATGATGGTATCTTAATATTTAAGACCGCGAAAACATGTTATTTGTGTAGTTTTAATTTCAGTCGCTTGAATGAGTGACAGGACATCAATATATTTTTATGCGAAATTGTATTTTGTTGTCATTAAAAAGTCGAATTCAAACACTTACGGAAAGTTTGTGATTTTTTTTTTTCTTCAGCAAAGGTGAATGTATGTGACATTATCGAAACCATGCTAGAAAATCAAACCTCAAACCAGCTGTGTCAAAATTTACATGGGGAATCTCTATTGTACCTTGCTACGATTGTTTGGCGAAGGCAACTAATCGACATTTCTTGGAAAAAACAATTGATCGACGTTTCTACGATAACGTCGCAGTTGGTAGCAACATTACTCAGGAATGGGGTTAATCCTAATGATCACACCCAAGACCAAATACCTTTACTGTCTGCTTTGGAAGCCAGAGATATCCAGACATCGACTCTCCTATTAGAAGCTGGTGCAAATATCAATGCAACAAATTATGAAGGAATTTCAGGACTCCATACTATTTTTGGACTGAATAGTAAAAAAGGTAAGTATAAGTCTAACGGTTTAAACTGCGCATTTGATGAAGATAAAATATACGAACAAGATAATATTAAATCGTATAGACAATTATTTCGGCAAAAATAAATGATCGTCTTCAGTGTCAGTCCCTTTCAAAATTTGATAAACAATGATTTTTTTGTGTGTTAAAACGAGATAACTCACTCATACAGATACTTGTGTATGTTGTCCAATTGGAAAAGTCAGCACTAAGCGGGCGTCGCGGTGTACGTGTTCATACCCATACTTAAGAAGTGTACGGCTATCTTTGACATTCGAATACTGCTAAAAAATAATCTCAAATATATTGTCTACAAAATTATTAAACTCATCACAGATACCCGGATTAAAATTTTTTACGCCAGATGCGCGTTTCGTCTTCAAAAGACACATCGGTGACGCTTGAATCAAACATTTAAAAAACGTTACATAAAATACCAAAAATTCCGATAGTTTATGTCATGTACAGCTAAGGTACTCTATTCCATGAGTTAAAAATCCTTAGTATTTCGAAAAATTATAAAAGTTATAAAAAGATTTATTTATAATTATGGCCATGTGAATGATAATTCATTTCAACACACAAGTGCTGACTACTGGACTGGTTATAACCTTTTCGAGAAAATACTGCCAGCAGTGATGTCGACCCAGTAAAAATATATAGTACTTTGTATTGGAAGTGCTTTACCTGTTGTCCTTTGTATTGGAAGTGCTCTACCTGTTGGCTTTTTTTTTTAATTTTAAACCGTGAACTGAACGTCAATATATCTACTATCAACTAAAATAACTTGTTGATTTTTTGTTTTTATTTTATTGTATGTTTGTTTAGATTATTCAATTTAATCATGTTGTATATCTATGATATATGTGTATTCAATTTTGACATTATTGGCACCTTAAACAATTTTGTCTGTTTGGGTTGCACATACAATTTTGTCATTATAACGAAACTACAATGTATATACAGCTTTTATACTAATGGGAGGTTCAGCTAGATATGAAACCAAGTTAAACCCATCAAAATATACTTCGGTGTCGGTATTTTTTATGTTATATTTTTGATTTCTTTTGACCATGTTCAATGATTAATGATCAATGTCTCGCTTTCATACAAATATTCACAACAATAAAGACATCTTAACAGAAGTTTTTTTCTTCCTCAATAAGTTCGTACATATAGCTATGGTCATCATTTAGTTTGTGTTGAAAAATATTAAAATACTTCACTAATTTCCATTTGTGTTCTATTTTACTTTCATTGTTGAATTCAAAGACTTCTTCTTTGCGTAAAAAAATGCAAGATGAAATCTGAAATTAAGGAACTTATATGATATCGCAATACGTTGATATTAGTTGACTATCTTGAACTATTCTTTTCAGTGTATTCAGTTTAACTCGAATGAAATATATGGATGTTTTATTCTAGGTTTTTTTTTTTCAGAAAACGACCTTTGTCTTGCACAGCTTCTGTTGGAACATGGAATAAATGTTAATTTGGTAGATAAAGATGGAAGATCTGGTTTATTTTTCTTGGTTATAAAGCACCAGCAAAATTATCACAGTTACTGCCACTCAGATGGTAACTCCTTTGAGGACGTTTTCAACGTTCTTTTAAAGCATGGCGCTGATCTAAATATTTGTGACAATCTAAACGAGACAGCTCTAAGCTCTTACATTAATTCTGGTTAGTGAATTTTTTTGTTCATATTATTGAACGTCAGTTTACAAGATTTAATGTTACAAGTCTTATTTTAAAGAATAATATGTCAAAAGAATTTGTACGATAAGGTTATTTTTTGTCTCTTAAATTGGAAAATAACAAAAGCATCATACATCTTTGAAATGACATACTTCATGCTCATAAGATCATAGTCTGTCCATTAAAGCAATACGCAGAGTTTTATTTTTAGCCTCATATATTTACATACGGGTTCACACTTCTTGGTTTTCAAGAAAATGGGGGACAAAATATCAAATTGACTCATGTTTAGCTTATCTGAAAAAAAAGTTAAAGTGTGCTTTTTCATCTCTTGGTGTCTGTCGTCTTCCATCGTTCGATTTTTTTTTTTACCAAAATCTACTTGGTCTTGAAACCAAATTTGTCCATACTCATAATTGTGGTATTTATTTAAAAATGAACTGATGCATATCATAGGGAGACAATACATTTTCGCCTATTATATTGATACATCTTAAAGATAGAAAGAAACTTTAAATTGATAGCATGACAAGCAAAGACAAGATATAAAAATGAGACAAATGCCTAACATATCATGACGACGCCTTATAGAAGTAATTGGCATTAACTCATATTCTGTAAACAGCGAAAATGATCGGCAATACTGTCTCTGTACCTTGGTCAACATAGCCGAATTTGTAAGTCCACTTACAACAGTGGTTGGCCTTAAAGCTATATGAGATAGAGATCATTTGAAAACAGAAAGCATATAAGCAATACAAGATAGACAAAAAGAAAAAAGAGAGATGATATTTATGGAAATGGTTTTTTTTTAGATGCCTTATACACAAATGGTAACGTTGGTAAATCTTATTTTTAATAGAGTTACACGTTGGTTCATACTTATATTGGCCAACAGTAATACTGGCTTAAAAATTGAGACTCTGTTTCTGTCCGGTTTACAGATTTTCGTTGTAATATAGGCATGAACTTTGTAACTTAATGAGAAATGTACTTGTTGTTATAACATTTCTTTGGTATGCCAGCAGGTCTAGGTCTTATTGTTGACATTTTCAACTTTAATGTGGTTACGAGGGCTTTTTTGCTCTATGGAATTTTAGATAAACCAATTTTTAAAATCATAAATTACAAAAACTCGTTACGATTATAATATATAAACAAACCGTGGCAATAATGTTCGTCATTGTCTTCCTGGAGTCTTAGTACAAATTAACAAGGAATAGAAGTTCTCGAGAAATTGCAGTTTAAACGTAGTTTCAAACGATATGTATGTACTGTATTTAGAAATAACGACGTTGCCATGAACATGCTATAACTTTTACTTCAGGTTGCAATTCTGTAAATATAGACAATGCAATTTCCCATAGGAACTCCCTTTGCGGCTAAAACTGTGACACTTTTACTGTGAAGTTTCGCGAAAAATAATATCCTAGAACGGAAAGGTTATATGCACTACTATTTTATTCAAAGGTCAAAATATAGGGCTGTGCGGCATATTTTCAACATTTATATGCCCTGAACTTCTAAGAGTTTAAACTTATACTAAAACTCTATACTACCCTTACCTCCATTTTTGGACCTCCTAAGAATTGAAATTTAGGCGCTACCAATATTTTTCTATACTGGTTACATTCCCAAGTGATGTCTCTATGAAATGAAACACAGAGATCATAAATGGGAACCAGTACGTTAACAAATTAACATATCTATGAATATTATATATCTCCCCAAAAGAGGCGTGGTTTTAGAAACAGCTGTATTTACAAAGTGCAACCTATAATTGCCAGTTGTTATTATCAGTAATACACTATCTTCAAAATCACAATTAAATCAACATGACTACTAGTTATTGTTTGTTAATAACGTATTTCAAAACATATAACCATTTATTTTCTATTTGAAACTATTTTAAAGGACAGGAATCATAGATGACAGCAATTAGCAATAATTACAAGATTTATAAAATAGTACATACATTGTATGATAGTAGCTATAAATCGAATATTTTAGTAGAAAATTGCATTAACAAAATAACAGTATGTTTCATGAATATGTTCACCTGTAGCTACATTAATCTATTGAGTAATTGTGTTTCTTTCTTCAACAGAAACAGTTTTAGACATAGCGAATGTTTTGTTGAAAAGCGGAGCGGACCCAAAACTTGGATACTGTCTTCAAAATTATATTCAGAATTATAGAAATATCGACTCCTGGATTTCTTTTATACATTCCCTGCTGCAGAAGGGTGCTGATCCGAATAAACGTAAAGCAAACGGGTCTAACTTAATTGACTGTGTTTGGTATCAAGACAGCCGTCTTGTTGAAGAGATAATAAATTATGGAGCTGATGTCAATTTTGCTGATGACATGAAGAAAACAGCTTTACATTATGCTTGTGCAAAAGGTAAGAAAGTCATGTTATTTCTGAAACTCAAAACGTTAAATTTTATTTGGTGTATTCGATTTCTCAAACTATGGATTTTTAGTATTTACAAGTGAGTGCAGTCATAACCTGTACGAGTATTAACTTGTGTAAGACTTGTTGACTGCTTTCCAGTTACCTTAGGCAATTTTAAATGTTCAAGAACGTTAATTTATTGGTAGATCAGACCAATGTCAGTTTTTTGAAAACTACTACAGACTTATTGACCAGACTTGTAGACAGGTTTACTTTTGAGCAGTCATGAGGACATGTCTGCTCCAGACCAGATATGTGAAAAGTTCTGCTTTAGACCAGGCCTGAGAACAGGTCAGCTCCCTGTTGAAATTTTTTTTTTACATACCTGACCTCTGATTATTAAAACGATAATGGTAATGTTCAATTATCTACATGATCTAGTACAGTGAAACGTAAAATATGAAAAATACGAACTCCGGGGAAAATTCAGAAAAAGGAAGGTTCTAATCAAATGGCGAATACCGTGTCGGAGTTTTGTCTGTCGGCATTTTTTTTTTCGCGATTTGATGACATAATTGGCAGGTTAAATTTTCACTGTGTTTCCTCTGAATGACAAAATACAATAGAAAAAAATCACTGTATTGAGTTGTTACATATATAAACAACGTAAACTTGAGTCACTGACAGTGAATCGATAACAAATAAATACCAGTACTGATGCACTTGATTAATGGATTATCACAACACTCAAGTGATCAGCGCTAATTACCAAAACATTTTTGAATATGTCACTGATTGCTGTGTTGTCAAAAGGTATAACTTGTATAATAAGTCAATTTGATAATTATGAAAACAGAGATGTTAATTAATATTGCTCACTTTTGTGATCTGCAAATCAATACAAAAAAACTGCTTAAAAGATAATGCAATCGCCTTATTCTATACATGTTATAATGCATCGTTGTTAGTTTAGGTACGGTGCAGTCCGTTGGGTCCGTGTATATAAGACTTCTGCTCACGTTTGGGCTTACTCATAAAACATATAATTTATTAAACTTTTGTGAACAAATTCATCATGACATACTTCAGATTAATTAAAGCTTCTTTAGGAATGACTTTACCTTTAAGATTTTTTGGTATGTGTGTCCCAAAATAGAGAAAGCCCTATTTCGACAATTTTACAAATGTCCAGTGATTTCGCGCATGCTATCAAAATATAGTTCATATTGAATAAAGGAAATATTTGCACAATCGAATGCTGTTCACTTTGAACCAGACAGACTGCTAATGATGTTGACTAATACTATTCAAATTTTGATAACATTTATGCTCGTGCTTGTTCAGACTATACTGGCTTCATATACAGGAGTGTTCTCCTTACGCAGAAACTGCTTCAACAGAGTTAAGAGGAGGAAAGATTAAAAATGACTCTCCGTAAATTTTATGGACACCATCCCGAATTTATTGATCAATATGTGTCGATGGGTCTAAACTTATTAATTACATTTCTACCATGTCTACGATTGTGGTTTGACAACTATGTCGCCTGTCTGCTAAGTACCTATTCACGAATATGACTGTAATACCGAGTGTGAATTTGCATTTCTTAACGACGTGTCTCTGTATTTTGTACATCCAACTTTCATTTATTTGTTTTTTATGTTTCTGTTAGGTTTCAGTTTGATAATGTGTTATGTCTTATCGTTTGTAGTCCAAATATTTATAAAATTGCCTTTCAATACCATCATTGTCGTGAAAATTGTTTTGACTGCTTTTGTGAAAATAATTGTATAAAGATTGTGGTGTCTGTCGTTAATGGCAGATGTTCTTTGTAGTTCTGCGGTCTGCATGTTTTGTTGACCATTATATTATTACTTTGCGCATTTCTTTGTGACGAGGGTTCTTCCGTGTATTTGTTCTGTATTTCTGTTACGTAGTGTTGTCCTTTTAGCAATATAATTTTAAACATTGCCAATTTAAACGGGATGTTTGGCTAGCCGAAAAAACAGATTCAACCCGCCATATTTTTCTTAAAATGTACCAAGTCAGGAATATGACAGATGTTACCGAATAGTTCGTTTCTATGTTTCACGACAATGATGGTATTGGAAGGCAATTTTATAAATATTTGGACTACAAACGATAAGACATAATTACTAGATCATGTAGATAATTACTAGATCATGTAGATAATGTATGTTGGCGTTTGTTTCTGTTGCACTTCAGTGGTCCTGTTGTTCCTTTTTTTTACTCTTATAGTTTCCCTCGGATTAAGTTTGTTACCTGGATTTGTTTTTCCTTCAATCAATTTATGACTTTTGAACACCGGTATACTACTGTAGCCTTTATTTATCATTAAATTTTAGTAAATGATATCGCAATTCTTTATTAATATTTCTTATTTATTGTTTTGGACAAATTTTAATCAATTTCCATAATTTAACAGCGTGTATATCCGTGTCCTTTATCAGCCATTGATAAACAATGTACTGTAAGTTCAACTTCTTCTATAAAGGTAAATATAGCAGGACATATATTCTAAGATCTTTAACATCTCTTGTGTCACTTAGCCTTCCATGAAGAGTGCTTTCGGGAGGTCTATACATTCGGACTGCCACTTTTATTGTTTGCCAATGAAGTTTGACATCATCATAATCGAGTTAGAGATTGCATGTTCGTTACGTAAGTAAGTGCGTCACTGTTTGTGGTGTCTGTCGTTAATGGCAGATGTTCTTTGTAGTTCTGCGGTCTGCATGTTTTGTTGACCATTATATTATTACTTTGCGCGTTTCTTTGTGACGAGGGTTCTTCCTTGTGTTTGTTCTGTATTTCTGTTACGTAGTGTTGTCCTTTTAGCAATATAATTTTAAACATTGCCAATTTTAACGGGATGTTTGGCTAGCCGAAAAAACAGATTCAACCCGCCATATTTTTCTTAAAATGTACCAAGTCAGGAATATGACAGATGTTACCGAATAGTTCGTTTCTATGTATGTTGGCGTTTGTTTTTGTTGCACTTCAGTGGTCCTGTTGTTCCTTTGTTTTACTCTTATAGTTTCCCTCGGATTAAGTTTGTTACCCGGATTTGTTTTTCCTTCAATCAATTTATGACTTTTGAACACCGGTATACCACTGTAGCCTTTATTTTTCATTAATTAAAATAAATTTTAGTAAATGATGTCGCAATACTTTATTAATATTTCTTAATTGTTTTGGACAAATTTTAATCAATTTCCATAATTTAACAGCGTGTATATCCGTGTCCTTTATCAGCCATTAATAAACAATGTACTGTAAGTTCAACTTCTTCTATAAGAGTAAATATAGCAGGATATATATTCTTAGATCTTTAACATCTCCTGTGTCACTTAGCCTTCCATGAAGAGTGCTTTCGGGAGGTCTATACATTCGGACTGCCCCTTTTATTGTTTGCCAATGAAGTTTGACATCATCATAATCCTCTTTTAACATTTCCACAGAATAATCTTATCTCTGCTCTTTCCGTACTATGACCTGAAAATAATTTGTTATATATTTATTTTACATATTACAATTCTTATTTCTGTTTAAATTTATATGTATTTCACATTCAAAATATTTATTATTTTCATCTATTTAATGGGATAAATAACTTTACATGAATAACCGATTAGATGATATCTACAATAAATCCAATACTTTAAAAAAAATAAAAGCAAATCAAAAACCAGGATGTGTTTTCTGAATCACGTCGAATGCAGACGACATTGTGTTGCTCAATGTTCCTCAATTTTTGACGTTTTTACCCATAATGTCTGTTTAATAAGTTCAACCATCGTTGTCAATATACTGGAATTTTATGCGAATGTCATGCAAGTGAGAGGCTAAAAAGACAGTTGTTATCCATTCGTTTGATGTGTTTGAGCTTCTGATTTTGCCATTCGACTAGGGACTTTCCGTTTTGAATTTTCCTTGTATATTTTATTTTTTTTTTTTTTTTGTAACGATTGCGGATCCACGGTTTATATCCGTAATCTGTATCAGTTGGTAACTTAGTCTTACGTTGATATTTCTATCATTGGCAGTCAAACTCGACTCGTATTCATATATATATATATATATATATGCTTTTTTATAACTCACTTGCAATCCCAAGCCAGGAAGGCAGCACTTATATGAAATCATGAAATATCATTAATACAGCCATTTTTAATCATTTTATTGTTTATAAATCATTAATGAATGAAATATACAAAGGACTTTCTACTCTCAGGCATAGTTCCCCTGGAAATTTTGTTCTTAGCTGAGTGTAATCTTTTACAAAATCTTCTCCTCTAAAACTACATATACAAATTCAACCAAACTTGGCAACAATCATCATTAGGGTATCTAGTTTAAAAAAACGTGTCCAACGACTAGTACTCCGCCTGCCAAACAACATGGTCGACATGGCTAAAAATAGAACATAGGGTTAAAATGCAGTTGTTGGCTTATATCTCTGAAACTAAAGCATTTCAAGCAAATACGACAGGGTTGAAATGTTCACCTGGTATAGATCTATCTGCCCTGTTATTTGGTTGCTGCCCCTGAATTAGTAATGTAAAGGAAATTTTCCAGTTTTTTGGTCTTATTCTTGAATGTTATTATAAATAGTGATAAACTGTAAACAGCAATAATGTTAGCAAAGTAAGATCTCCCCGTGAAGCTTATGCTATTTAATATATTTTTGTTTTCCCCTGATTTGTATTTGTTTAACTAATTTTTGAGATTTGAACAACTATTAACAACTGCCTCTCATTCAATCACTTTTAGAATATTATTAAACTCAGCCTATTTTGTCACAATTAGCGGAATGATGACGAGTTTCGATCGTAATTTCGTAAATTTTTATTTTGAAATATTACTTTTAGTATCATAATAAGGTTTAAAAACAATGTCCTGAATCATAATTTAAATGTGTCCTATATATTTTCATTTTCCGTTCAAAACTAGTTCCCTTGGTTACCTATACAAAATTTGTTATTTCGAGTTATAATAAACGTAGCGTTTGACAAAACTGTTTAATTTCTAACACAATGAACAGTATAAAGATATTAGAAGACGTGGTGAACCATAATATCTGAGTCAAGTTCGATTTTGACATATATGAAATAACTACCTCATCTCCATGAATTATGATTTGATATTATTTAGCTCTAAAGTATTATTACATTCATCTTTTTATTTTAATTTTAAGATGCATTAGTTAATTAAGCTTCCGGACTTGATATTACATATTACTATATAATTTTTGTTGCGTAATTCGAAACTTGTATAATATAGGTCAGTTAGAGGATAGATATGAAATGGCATCACTTCTCGTGAAATGTGGATCTAATTTAAATGCAGTGTCTACGACTGGGGAAAGACCTCTTGATGTTTTAGTGCAGCATATGATCAATGACATTAAAGGTCTCCAGATAAAAGAGGAAAAAGAAGAACAATACGGCTTTATAACGGTAGACGTGTCCTTATTGAATATACTTGTTTGTGGAGGTGCAGATTTAGGTCCTGTGTCACTTGAATCAATCGATCCAAAAACCAAAGATTTATCCGCTCGAGAAATGCAGTTGTGAGTATACTACTTTATTACTGTCTATCCTCATAGTTTATCAGGCTTACGTCAAAATTGTTAAAAGTTGTTGCTTACTAAAACTTTAATCTTAAAATAAAACTATTAAAATACCGTAAATTTCGTATATAAATTTCACCGTAAAGTGATCTGCATTTAAATGGGGATGAAGTTTGGTCATCTCATAATTGATGTTTTCTCTTTTTCTTATAATATTCAACAAATAGGGAACATTTTTTAATTTAAATTCTATAATTATGACATCCCTTTGGAAAAGGGGGACATATTGTTATTCTAACGAATTTACATACCACATTTTTTGTCCAGCTTAGTTCTCGGAGATGACTTGACAAACATTGATAAAACTGCACCATGATGACTATCCCCAAGTGCAGATGTGCACTTAGGGTTTGGAATTTTCAAGATAGCCGCTGTTACCAAAAAAACGGCTAAATGGTGAAAAACCGAAAAATGGTCCAAATTAAATGAAACTTTCAGAAATTATAACTCATCATTCGAAAATGTGCCATCCTTCTCAAGAACTTTAAAAATGGCTACTGTTGCCATGGAAACAGTTCAAACGTTAAAAGAACGAAAATAAATCCTTAATTAATTCATAGAAAATCGACCGTTACACATACCACCACCCCCAAACATAAACAGCTGTAACAATAGTATGAACTGTAGAATGGAGTGCCGTTGGAATTTATTAGATTGCTGCTGTGACCATGGAGAAAAGGCTAAAAGTGCTATATTGACCCATATGGGAAAAAACGTCATAGTAATAGTAACATTTTCTTACAAAATTTAAGCTCGATCCATGTTAAATGGTATTGAAATGTCATCTGTCTTTGAAATTTTTAAAATGGCTGCCGTTGCCATGGAAACAGAATAAAAAACATAAAACACCTAGCGATTTGAGGCACAATTCTGTAATCAAGAGGGTGTGCATACGATCAAATTCAAATCTGTGCTGCAAAACATCTGCTGAATATGCTAGAAGAAAACGAATATATAATTTAACGTGCTTCTATTCTATTCTAACCGTGCTTTGAAGAGGAAATCGCCACTGAGAGAGGGAGAAACACTAAGAGCATATATTATTGACATTTCTGCACTTGCATTAAATTACACGTCCGGGAATCAAACACGTGCTTAAATATGCACATTAGATGAAATCAATCAATGAACGTGTAATTAAATTGTACAAAATAAGATACATCTATCGTGTGATATGCGAGCTATTGAAAAACAAAATGAACAGTTATTTTGCCGCTCCGTCAATATATACACATGTTGTCTGTTCCAAGGTCCCCTCTAAAAAGACTATAAATGTGCTGCGCATCACGTGACGCCACGTTCTTCCTCGCGCGATGATCTAGTTTTAGATTAAAAAGAAATCCCAAACTGTGTATAGAACTCAATCTTATTCTACGGGAAGAAAAACAAAATATGCTTGAAATAGCAAATCTAGTTATATATTTGTGATTGCTTGATATAACAATGATTCGTAATCTTTATATTACAACATATTCTGCACAGGATGATCGTACCTTTCCTTTAATTCGTTTCCTATTCCCGATTTTTGATATATGGTTGATTATATATGGTCTTTACGTTTTGAATTTTCCTCACAGTTCGGTATTTTGATTTTACATTTTGTTTTTATATTGTGTCATAAATCAAACTCATTCGTTCATTGTATGTTTACTTGTTTTTGTTTAAATATCTGTTTAATCGAGTTAAGTCATTCAAATTGATATTTTATAGCGTGTCGTAGGTTAGGGTGAAGATTAGCGCCTGTTTAAACGTTTAAAATTGCTGTATTCTTATGCACATGTCCGAAGTCAGGAGCCTGTTGTTCAGTGGTTGTCGTTCATTGAACTGGTCCATAGGTGATTCTCATTTCTCGTTTTTGAAATAGATAAGACCATTGGTGTTCCTGCTTAAATTGTTTTACACTGGTAATTTTGGGGCACTGTGATTTTAGACAGAAATTAATTCACTGAATACACAACACGTCAGGTTAAAGTTGCTTCCAAGCGATTCATTTTATTTCATTTTAATATATTAAACTAATAAAAATACACAAACAATTCAATTTTCAAAGTGTTTTGTTCGATTGATTAATTCTTTAAGTTTATGAAATATTAGCATCATCCGACTGTTGAATTTCTTTGTACAATACAGTTGTTATGTTAATGTAAGGAACTGTTCCAATAGTGTATCTTCTTTCGAATTACATTATACTGTGGACGGTTAAGGAAAGTCATGAAAGGTAGTTTTTTTGTGATCACAGGAACACAGCGCTTTCGAGAAGATTTTTAAAAAAACACCACTACGTAGTTGGATTCTACCAAACTAGATGTTATATTTGTATTGGTACTTTGGATATATCAAGATATAATGAACGATATGTTCGAAGCTCCATATAAAATTTTGATAATAATGCATTCATTATTTTGAATTAAAAACATACAAAGTTAATCTTATTCACCTTTTTCAGACAAAGTCAAATTATCAATCGGCCAGTCCTGTTCAATTTGATAACTAATGGACTCTTCAAAACTGCAGAATATTTGATACGTAGTGGATGGGATGTGAAGAAGGAAGAATGGTTCGATGCCTTTGATGTCTCTAAGCGTACTCCTGAAAATGTCGAAATAAAGTACCGTGTCTATAAACGACATGATATTGAAACGAAAAAAGCAGAATTTCAATCATTCTTGGAGAAAATTGATAGAGGTCCAAAATCCTTAACAGATATATGCAGAAAAGCAATTCGACATCAACTCTTAATGGTTTCAAATGGTTCTGAGATTGAAACAAAAATTTCAGCACTTCCGCTTCCAGCAAAAATCAAACGTTTCATATGTTTGAAAGAATTTATGAACGACGACGAAATTATTCAGATTGAAAGGTATGCTTTTCGTATTATTACTTATAATAACATACTCACAGAAATAGTAGAGCATATATTTAATCGCTGTTTTGTACTTTTGCCTATCCGAAACAGATCATTTCCAGAAGATGACATAACTTCTCTTTACAAGAAAATCCTCCCAACCTTGAATAACTATCGCAAACTGTGAATTGCAATGGGATTAAGACATATTTGTTTTCTAAGAAATCATTCTAGTGTTACATGTATGATTCTTGGGATTATTTTTAAATGTAATAACTCTTTTAATTTGATATTTTATGATTGATTGGAACAGTACCTTATATGGACAACACGACGTGGTTTACATTCTGCTTAACCTCCCCGAGTACCTACGAAAGCCGCCGATTTTATATTGATGTACGTGTTACTTGTCCATTGATTTCAATATGTGAATTTCTTTTTTCTGTTGTGTGTCGTTCCACATATGGAGCAGGATCTGCTTACCCTTCCGGAGCACCTGAAATCTACCCCAGTTTTTGGTGGGGTTCGTGTTGCTGTTTTACCCCTATTTGTGACTTGTTTACCTATTGTGTCTGTTTGTTTTGTTCACAAATCGTTGTCAATATAATGGAATTTGATGCGACTGTCATACAAGTTAGAGGTTTAGCTAGCTTTAAAACCAGGTTTAATCTACCATTTTCTACATAAGAAAATGCCTGTACCAAGTCAGGAATATGACAGTTGTTATCCATTCGTTAGATGTGTTTGAGCTTTTGATTTTGCCATTTGATTAGGGACTTTCCTTTTTGAATTTTCCTCGGAGTTCAGTATTTTTTTTATTTTACTTTTTCCCCCATTCTGTTGTCAGTTTTGCGTTAACTGTTATGAGTATGAACATATTTTCCGCAAACTTTTTTCATATAGTTATGCAACATTACCTAATGTGGTCTCGAATAATGCATTTTCTCTTTAGCAAATTCAGCTGTAATATTTAATTATGATTTATAACAGTGATCTATCTTGTAGAACATTTTCTAAAAGCTTTATAGTAATGTTTTCATGTCATGTCGATATAATTATTAAACGGAGCCACACCAAGGGTTTTCATATCACACTTGAAAATATGTCATGGTGTTCTTTCTCAATCGCATTGTCAATCTTCCTTTGAAAAAATGTGATTTGTTAATATTTAGCTCACCGTGTCCTGAAGGACCCCATGTGAGCTTATGCCATTACTTGGCATCCGTCGTCCGTAGTCTGTCGTTGTCGTCATCCGTCGTCATCGTAAACTATTTCAAGAATTTCTCTTCTGAAACTTCTAGGCCAAATACTTTAAAACTTTGACTGAATGTTCCTTAGGGTATCTTGTTTATAAATTGTATCCGAAATTTTAAATCATCAACAAACATGGCCGTCATGGCTTAAAATAGAACCTAGGGGTAAAATGCAGTTTTTGGCTTATTTCTCAAAAACTAAAGCATTTAAAGCAAATGTTCAATAGATCAAGATCAATCAGCTGTGAAATTTTCAGACGAACCGAACAACCCATTGTTGGATTGCTGCCATTAATTGGTGATTTTAAGGAAATTTTGCAGTTTTTGGTTATTATCTTCAATATTATTATAGATAGAGAGAAATGCAGTAGAGAACAATAATGTTCAGATTAATGAGATCTACAAAAAAGTTGATATGACCAAAGTTTCATTTGACCCCTTAAGGAGTTATTGCTCTTCAAAGACATTTCTACACAATTTGTTCATTATGTTGTATAGTAATAGATGCCCATATAATTTTGTTCTTAAATTACTCCTATATTTGATTTTAAACATTATCTGTTTAGTAGGATCAACTATAAAAATTGGAGTATCTACACAGAGAAAAATCATGTTAGTTTTACCTACCTGATGTTTTTCATTTACTTTTCAAATCATAGCAATCCATGTTTTTATGATGACAGATACTTATTTAGATGTATATGAAATGAATTGTTGTCCTTGTAAATAATTCCTTTAATTGCTGTAACAGATAAAATCGAGACCGGTAATTTATTAATTTTTTTAGAAAAATAAAATTCATAATTATTTTCTTGTTTAAATTCATTGCAAACAAATGCTTGTGCGACAAATAAGAAATTTTACAAACATGATATCCTATAACTAATTAAGCTTGTGAAAGGTATTTGTCCTATTTTGAACACATTGCACAGTTTCCATCCCCTTATAAATATTAATTTGCCCCTTATGACAAATAAAAGTAATATAAGGAAGAGGGGTTAACATATTGCTAACACTTTCAGCAGGGGGAGGGTCATTAATTTTTTCATGGTCATTAAAACATTTTGCCGCAAACCCCGCTCTTCAGTCCGCTCTTCAGAGAGAGATTTAGGCGGGGTGTTGTGTACATTCTCAAATCTCAAGATGCTAGAGTATTTTTTCGGGTACGAAATAGATCGATGGAGAGATGAAAAAAAATAACATATAAATCCTAAATAGTATGGAGCTGTTGAAATACCCGATCATATAAAATAAATGTTCCTTACATGAAGGAAATCTTGCAATTTGATACAACTTCATCTTTTGTCAAAATTTATTATACGTCATCACATGTTCTTTGCACTAGGAATTAATATTAGTTATCAGTTAACATGTATTGTATGTATTCTGCAGTGTACAGCATTGTTTAAAATCAAGATTAAATGGTACTGCATTTTTTTTTCAGAATGGAATCGAGCAGGGTCAATCATGCCCAATATGATTCAGATGGCTTTTATGATGATTATTATAATGATTACTGTTATGATAGTAGTGATTCAGATTAGTAACAAAATAGAAAAGGTTTATATCATACCACATATAGCTGTGAAATGCGAAATTGTAGCAACTAATCTTTTGTGAAATTCAGTTTTATATACACCTTTATAACGGTAAATAATTTGGTGTCTTACTTTTATTCGTACTAAAATATGTATAATTATTTTTATGCTACTGTCTGTTCACTACACGTGAGAAGAAAAACATAATTGGATGTTTCCGTTCAACTATTCGTTATAACACACACAAATTAGGTCAGACTATATGCATTTATAGCTAATTATATGACATGAGTTTTGCTCATTTTTGAAAGCCGCGGGGTGATCTATAATGTTTCTTTCTATGTCATTTGGTCTCTGATGGAGAGTTGTCGCCTTGGCAACTATACCATAGTTTCTTATATTTATATTTTATATATAAGATTAGCACAAAATAGTTGCAATTTGTGATAAAAAGAAGTTTTTATTTTTGGTTAATATATAAATCATAGTTATTTTGTATTTTTCGACTATGTTAACATTTTTCATGATCCCGCCGTAGTGGAGGGAGGATAAATTGTTACCCTTGTCCTAACAGCCTCATTTATGTACAAAATAATGAACTAAAAACAATTATGTTACACAGCAACTAATGACAACCACTGAATTACAGGCTACTGACTTGCGATAGGCACATACATAATAAGACAGTCGTTAAAATCGTTTGAAGGCGCCATTACTCCACCTAACCTTAGACAGTGGTGTAACAGTACAACATAAGATGATAAAATTTGTCTCAATCAAATGATATTAAACTAATACAGAATGCTTATTAACACTAAACAAAAATCATGTTTGAATTTTATCGTTCTTGAGTTATGTCTTTTTATACCGTCTAATGCAAGCGGCGGGGGTATCAGCTGTGTCCAATTGATACATTCTCTAAATATTTTCACTATGTTAGAATAGTCTATATCCCAAAACGTAGTGTTTCTAATTCCGCATTGTACTGTATTGCTTCAAAATTAAATGTTCGTCAAATCCAGATATTAAAACGAGCGTCCTCATTATATTTAATATATTATAATATTAACACAAAATCATTATGTATTTTAATTTTAAATGATTCGCATATTTACAAATACGTGAATGTAATTTATTCATAGGAATTATTTCCTTGGTTTACACTTCCTTAGACAATATCGCCAAAACTACTTTCGGTCTCCTGTTTTATTTAGGTTTTTCCTTTCACGATAAGGAAAGACATTACCGTATTCCTTCTGATTATTATTAGGTCTTTCCACTTTTCCGTGGAAAGATCTATTGGTTTTCTTCTGATTATTATTAGGTCTTTCCACTTTTCTGTGGAAAGACCTATTGTATTTGTTCTGATTATTATTATTTTTTCTCCCGCAAAATTTAGTTATCGCGTAAAATTTTTGTTTCGCAATATTTCGCGAAGATATTTCTTATATAGTATCATACAGTTTATGCGCTTTTTATTTTCACCCATTCTAAAATTTATTTTGTAAGAGTTATCTTCCTATTCACTGTTTATCAAGTGTGTGCATCTCCTTCGTAACAAAAAAAGATATCGACAAAATTCTTTTTCTAAATTAATCGTTACATCCTCAGGAATTTTTGGCTAATTTGGATCGAAGCGATTCGATGAAATTTTAAAGGAGTTATCTTCCTTTACCAAATAAATTTGTCGGTATATTTTTTTAACTCATAAACCGTTAACCGTATAACCCTTGAATCTTTTTATTTGAGGTCCCTCGGTCCTAACTTAGAAAATGAGGTCAAGGTCAAAGGTCAAGGTCAAGTTCTCAGTTTTGACTTTTCCTTGTTTTTGCATTTCCTCAAACACTTTTAAAGATATATATGAAAGAACAAGTGCAAAATGTTCAAAATTTTGATTATGGCTTGTTATCACTTATTTTCAGAAATCTTTTAAGATAGCAACAAAATATGTTTACACAATTATTAGTTGCGACATGTGGTAACACGGAAATCTTAGTTGAAAGGGTACGCAGACATTTAATGGGAGTTTTCGCCCCTTTGATATCTAATATTAACTGAATGGTATTATTACTTATTAACAATATATAGTAGAGACCTAGAGTCTTTTGATTTGAGGTCCTTTTTTCATGACCTTGAAATTGGGGTCATGGTCAAATTTTGATTTTACGTTCTAGATTTTGACCTTTGCTTTAACTTTTAATGTATGCATGATAAAGCTATAGGACTTTGTGCAGTAAGTTGCAAGTCATATGACCTTATAAAAATCAACCGGAAATGACCTTTTGTAAACCGGAAGTAGCTATTTTTTGTACAAATTAAATGTAAAAGTACATAGAACCATATATTTTTGGAATCAGTGTCAAGTTAACTATCAAATGATACAGGAAGTGACATTTTTAAACCGGAAGTAACAAATTATCTCCCTTATTTCAGACAAAAAGTATAAAAACATATATTTTTAAATACAGCGTACAATAAGCTATCATTTTGCACTGGAAATGACATTTTCAACTTGATTTAAAATTTTCATGTCTAAGATATTGTTACGGGTGGAAAGACCTTCAATTGTTCGCTGAACAATTAGATTTTATACGACCGCAAACAAATTTTGCGGTCATATATTGGTATGACGTTGGCGTTGTATTCGTCGGCGTCGTCGTCGGCGTCGTCGTCCGAAGACACATTGGTTTTCGCACAATAACTTTAGTTTAAGTGAATGGATCTCTATGAAATTTTACCATAAGGTTCAATACCACAAAGGAAAGGTAATGATTGATTTTGGGGGTTATGGTACTAGCAGTTGAGGAATTAGGGGCTAAAAAGGGGCCAAAAATAAGCATTTTTGTCATTTCCAGTCAATAACTTGTGTGTTAAGGTATGGATCTCTCTGAAATTTTACCACAAGGTTCCATATCACAAAAGGAATGCTGGGATTGATTTTGGGGGTAATTGCTTCAAATTTTAGGAATTAATGGCCAAAAAAGGGGCAAAAAACAAGCATTTTTCTAGTTACATGACAATAACTTGTGTGTAAGTGTATGGATCTTTCTGAAATTGTACTACAAGGTTCCATATCACAAAGGGAAATTTGGAATTGAGTTTGGGGGTAATTGCCCAAAACATTTAGGAATAAGGGACCAAAAAGGGCTACAAATAAGCATTTTTCTAGTTTCATGACAATAACTTGTGTGTAAGTATATGGATCTCTCTGAAATTGTACTGCAAGGTACCATACCACAAAGGGAAGGCTGGGATTGATTTTGGGGGTAATTGCCCTAAACGTTTAGGAATAAGGGACTAAAAAGGGGCAAAAACAAGCATTTTTCTAGTTTTAGGACAATAACTTGTGTGTAAGTGTATGGATCTTTATGAAATTGTACTACAAGGTTTCATATCACAAAGGGAATGCTGGGTTTGAGTTGGGGGTAATTGCCCTGAACGTTAAGGAATTTGGGGTAAAAAAACAAGCATTTTTTTAGTTTCCAGACAATAACTTGTGTTCAAGTGTATGGATCTCTCTCAAATTGTACTGCAAGGTACCATACCACAAAGGGAAGGCTGGGATTGAGTTTGGGGGTGATGAATCATAAGGGGGTTCAAAAATTTGGGGGTCGGATTTTTTTTCCTATTTCTTTCTATTTGACATTTGTATCCCCTTTTACAATTAATTCGAGTTTCATACAAATATTGTTTCCTGAAAAATCAGGAAGATTATTTATGTAACAAATGGACGATATAATTGAAGTTCAATAATAATATGTCATGCCAAGCACTTTGAAAAATTGCAAATGCAAATGTTCAAAGATATATTCGAAATAAATACACTCCTATTTGTTTTTATTATTAGATATATAGTTTATTTGTACGTACTTTAAGATGGTGTAGAATGAAACAAGTATATAATACCAACAAAAAAACAAACAAATATTTTATTTGCCAATCACAGCGCCCAAAATGAGCAGAATAATTACAATATAATTTTCAAGCGTAAATAAAAAATTGGTTAAACAAAGTACATAACATGATTAATTTTGATTTAATTGATTGATATTAAACATCAAAATAAATGAAAATAGAAATGTGTAATGATAATAACATATGACATGACCAATCGTCTGTAACTCTGGACCCTTTATTGGACAGCACTTATAGCATACTAATAATTAATTAAATGTAAAAATATAACTGACGTAAATGCATATATGATCATATATATCTAACTTCATATGAAGAAATCTAATTCAATATTGTTTTCTTGTTTATATTTAAAACCTCTAGTAATTGACAAATCATTATCAAAATGTTTTTATCTTCATTTCCCATTAGCCAAATAAAAGATTTATTATCAGGTTTTGAAATATTTTTATCTTTACTAAATATTTTGCTTGAAGGGATTTCTTACATTAACCAAAGCTTTACATGTTAAAAGAAAAAGCGTCTCATCTTCTTTTTCCTCATTACAGAGTTTGCATATTCTATTTTCTAGTTTTATATTAAAGTAACGACCCTTTTCTATTTGACGTTTATGAGCTCCAATTCTAAATCTTGTTAAAACACATCTTTGAAGATATGGTAATTTCGATAATTATGGTTCAAAATTAAAGTTTGGTTTGAATAATCGAAGTTCCAAATTTATTTCCAGAGGTCTTATTTTGTCTTTTATCATTAAATAATTCTTTCTTCCATATATTGCTATACTTTAAATATAATTTCTTTTTCAGCATATGTTTAATGTTTGTTTAAGATGAGAGTACTTGATACTCTTGTAAATCAAGAAGTTTTAAGATGGCATTAATACAACTAGTCCAAGAATTCTTCCCATCTTTCGATAATATATTTGTTGTTGTTGGCATGTTACAGAATATCTTCTCCTATTTTCCATTTCTCCTAACAATAGGGGTCGTGCTTGATTTTTATATGAGGAAGACATAATCTTTCATTCAGTTTACTTGGGGTCTGGACCTGGCATATCAGTAATTGCTAGTAGTACTTTGTTAATTTATGTTACCATTATCATTTTGCTTAGTAGTAGTTTATTCTGTTACTTATTCTAACATCGGACTTCATTTAAATTGAGTTTTTTCTGTGCATATTGCTGTGTGTTTGCTTATTCTACATTTGTTAGAGGTATATAAGGGGAGGGTTGAGATCTCACAAAACATATTTTACCCCGCTGCATTTATGTGCCGGTCCCAAGTCAGGAACATCTGGCCTTTATTATTGTGTCTGTCTTTTATCTTGGCCTTTGCTCCTGTGTTTTTTGTCTTGGTTCAGTTATTTGTTTCGGAGTTTAGTATGATGGTCATATTCTTTGAACTAGTTCACATTTTTGTTTAAGGGTGAGCGTAAGCCCGCCGTCAGATGAGGGTTGATTTTCTTGCTATGACCCATTGGTGGCCTTGGGATGTTTTATATTCTTTGGTCGGGTTGTTGTTGTTTTTTTTACACATTCCCCGTTTCCATTCACAACTTTACAATATTGAAGTAATAAAATTAGTTTATTTCTTAGTCAGATTGCTTGTAGATTACTACATGTAATAATGTCATTTAAAGATTGGCGAAAGAGACATTCAAACTCATAAGTCAAAACTAAACTGACAACGCTATGACAAAAAAAGACCACCCCCCCCCCCCCCCCCCTCCCCGAATAAAACAGTATATAAAACATTGCATAGAAAACTAAAGACTAAACATTTCGAACTCTATAATAAACTGGGGGTGGGGGAATTTATGTGCTCTGGATAGGTAAACAGATCATGCATGTGGCACCCTGTAATTACAACCCCAGTGATAAGTTTTATTCAGTAGGTCTCATTCTAGGGAGAGAGGTCACGATTATGGTTACGACAATTTCGAACATCATTCGTCATCTGTGAAACAGATATTCCATAACGATCAACCGAATCGTGATGGTGTCCTTAAAATATTTCGAATGGATGATTCCATCTTCATCACTGGCTACTTCTGGTTTATTACCTTCTTTGTGAGCAGAAACATTCTATCGTGGAAATAATGATAGGAGATGCAAGCCCTGGAATATTGTATCACTTAGAAGATGTGTACCCCATATACAGGCGCTGCAGCAATGTTGCTACAAACAAATGAAAAGTTCACAATTGAGACGCATAAATCACCTTATTATCCAAAAACGTTGTTCTCAACCGACCGCCATTGTCAACATTGACAAATCATGATATGAGGCCGACTCAACTGTATATGATGGATCCTTATTTCAAATGCTCCTTTTCCGCTCACCATAAACATTTGACAAAGAAACGAATATTACGATCTCAAAAATTGAAACAAACATCAAGTTCGGGATTTAACAGGTAATAAAAATGTTATTAAAACTTATAGAAATCATCTTACGAGAAGATTCTTTATCAAACGATAGATAGTGCTCAGCATAATTTATTTAACATTTGTGTCTTTTTTTAATTAACGAAAATTGCAACTCGAAACACATTGCCTACTAATGTACTAAGATATAAAACGTAAACGCACAATGACTTTAATTGAAACTAAATGCACGTCTACTTTGAACTAAAACACTAGAATGTTCATCATATCTAAATCTATAACTCTATCTGTTTCAGACAGTATATCTTATTATATACCTATATGGAGTTATTTTCTTTCAGAACGATCGGCCAGTCTTTCGGAGAATCAACACGGACGATACCAAATGTCAATGAAATATGCTTCAAGGCATAAAATAATGACCTGTAAATTATAATTTACTTAAAACAATTTATTTGTTGATTAATATCGTGTGTTGTTATCAATTGAGAGTTTACTTTTTAATATTTCATCTTTGATAAGTTTACGGCAGAAACAATCCTTCCTCCGTTCATTAGACTGAAATACCAAATATTGTCGTTGATGCTTACTTTTTTACTTTCGAAACAAATAATGTGAAGTTTTGTTTATTTATCGCAATAAATGGACATCATGTGATCTCGATAAAGAACAAAATGAGTAAAATATAAATTGAAATGGAAACAAAATGGAATCAATTCTTTACATAATCCTAATAAGACTTCTTCATCTCATACGTATACAAAACAAAAATCGAATATCAAAAACAGTGAACAGTGAAGGAAAACTCAAATCGGAAAGTACTTAAATAGCATAATCAAAAGCTAAAACTTACAAAGCTAAAAGAAAACAACTGTTATATTCCTGACTTGGTACATGCGTTTCCTTGTGTAGAAAAAAAATTGGTACTCTTGATAGAATTATAAAAAGACTATCACATATATTACCAAAACATAACAAAATTCTAATAGGTCTGTCGCATCTGATTCCAATGGCGTATTTAATAAAAGTATGTCGAATTCGATACCAATAGCATTTTAACCGAATTTCTGTCGCATTTGATATTAATGCCATTTTAACAGAATTGTGATAAGATTGATTGATTGATTGTTGGTTGCTTAATGTCCAGTGGCAAATATTTCATGCATATTCAGGACGATATTGTGATAAGACTGTCACATCTTAAACTAACGATATTCTTAACATCATTATGATAAGACATTGAAATCTAATACCAATAGTCTTATAAACATATCCTGTCAAATCTAATACCAATGATATTCCAAACATAATTCTGATAAGACTGTTGCATCTAACACAAACGGTGCTCTAAACAGAATTCTGATAAGACTCGCATCTAATGTCAATTGCGCCCTAGTAGATTTTTAATACGACTATCTGATCACATCTAAAACCGATGGAACTTTTGTTATATCTTTAAAAATCAATGGTTTTAAACTCAGGTTATTCACCGAATAAAAGTATGATGTTTGTGAATAGCGTCTAGTCTTTACAGAATTCTCAGAAGAGTTTCATATCCTACAGATGTAATATCACCAAATCGTAGCACGTCACATCCGGTTGCATACGAAAAACGGTCGGAAAAAATAATACCTTGAATTTGACAGTTGTAAGAAATTGATCTTGAGTAAAAGGTTTCTGGGTCATAAACATATATATTGGGTGTTTCAAAGCACCACTATTTTTTATTTGGTGTTTCTAGAGAATATTTTGGAAACTTGAGGTTACATGGTTACTAAAGCTTGTACACAGGTAATAATTTGATTGGTTAACTTCCAGTGATGGTAATTTTCTCATATGCAATGAAATGTTTTGTGAAATTTTGTCTATAGTACTGGACAGGATAAAATTTTACTCACAATTCTGCACATTTTTTTTTTATTAGGGATAAGGGACGTATAAATACCCTGCAACGTTCGGGCTTTTCTGCTTTGTATCGATTTAGTCAGTTGAGAGTGCCATTTTCAACTGATTTTTATAGTTTGTATTTATGTTTTGATATATCTTTTTTACCAACGTGCTTTGTCTCTACATAGCCTACATGCCATTTTATTTTTCTTTGTTAAGTTAGTAATTTGTTTTAATAGTGATAAAGATTATAACATAATGTTGACTGCTGTACCCAAATCGTTGTCAATATAATGGATTTTGATGCCACTGTCACAAACATTTTGCTAGCTATAAAACCAGGTTAACACACCATATTCCGATGTGGTTCATAAGTGTTTCTCGTTTCTGGTTATTTATATAGACTGGGCTATCGGTTTTCCTGTTTGAATTGTTTTTGACTTGTCATTTTGGGTCCTTTTATAGCTTGCTGTTCGGTATGAGCATAACACCGTGTTGAAGGCCGAACTTTTGCCCACGATTGTTTTACTTTTTATACATTGTGACTTGTATGGAGAGTTGTCTCTTGTCACTCACACTGAAATGTCTTATTTGTATGTTCTTAAGTAAACCGAACATAAGGTATTTAGTCAATAAAATTCAACACATGTATACCAAAGAACTGAGTGTGTAGCACAATTTCTAAAATGACAAAGTAGGTAAGAAAAAGGCGGAGTACAAACTAAGATTCTTAGAAACAACTTCCAGTAATTAATCACCTGCAAAACGTATACATAAAATAAAAATAATCAGCCAGTTTATAGATAAATCATCTTAAAAATTATCACATCGAGGAATGTAGGAAGGCCATAAAGGCATACCCAACCTGGTACAGATTCTAGAAATTTCATAAGCCTAATTTTGTAAATGTAACTTTGTATTGCCTTGATTGAGTATATTAACACAATTGTGGCCGTCTGTATGCCATTTAATCATTTAATATAAAGATGAGGTACAAACGATTGCATTGATAACCAAATGGGTCCGAGTTCTCGCCATCTCGCGTCTGGCGCGAATGTAAAATGTCAATCCTGGTATCTATGATGAGTTTATTTACAACCACTGGGTCGATGCCACTGCTGGTGGAGTTTTATTCCCCGAGGGTATCACCAGCCCAGTAGTCAACGCTTCCGTGTTGACATGACTTATCATTGATATGGTCATATTATAAATTTACTGTTTACAAAATTTAGAATTTGTGAAATACTAAGGCTTTTCTACCTCAGGAATAGATTACCTTAGCTCGTACTTTATTTGGCCTTTTTAACTTTTAGGTATCGAGCGTCACTGATGAGTCTTTTGTAGACGAAACGCGCGTCTTGCACAAATATAAAATTTCAATCCTGGTATCGTTGATGAGTTTTTTTACAACCAGTGGGTCGATGCCACTGCTGGTGGAGTTTTATTTCCCGAGGGTATCACCAGCCCAGTAGTCAACACTTCTGTGTTGACATGAGTGATCATTGATATGGTCATATTATAAATTTACTGTTTACAAAATTTAGAATTTGTGAAATAATAACGGTTTTACCTCAGGAATAGATAACCTTAGCTGGCAAAATTTTAGAAATTTTGGTCCTCAATGCTCTTCAACTTCGTACTTTATTTGGCTTTTTAACTTTTTAGGTTTCGAGCGTTACTGATGGGTTTTTTTGTAGACGAAGCTCGCGTCTGGCGCAAATATAAAACTTCAATCCTAGTATCTATAATGGGTTTATTGGACCTCAACTTTTCTTCATTGTCAGTCAATATTTAAAGAAATATTTGTCATTTGATTCCACACTATAAACACCTATAGCTACATTATTAGCATCTGAATATACCATAATTGTCTGTAAAGAATTAACTGGTGACATTGATGTATTTATCCTTGCAAGGTGCGCCAACATGCAGGCATTCAAATTTGAAAATTATTTTTGTTTCATTTGGTCTGTGTTTTTCTCCAATAAATTATTCTTTACAAATTTAAAAGTATCTTTACAATTTTTTATGCATCGTCAATGCCTTATCTATTGTACAAATAAAGACAAAATAATAACCATTTGCTTGCCAATACTTACCTTTGATCTCAATATTTAGTTAATATAAAGATATCGCCACTTCAACAAAACGCCACTATCGAAAAACAATAGAACATATCTTTCCAGAAATAAAAAATATGTTTGTTGTTTTTTGTGGGTTTTTGTTCAAATAAAATAACCTATTTTGAATCTAATTAATATCGATAGTGGCTTTCCAATCTTCATATTTTCCATTATTTGCAGAACATAGAAATTCACTTCACATAATTCTAAAAAAAAATATTAAGCGTTTTGTACTAGTCTTTTGTAAAATTTAACTGAACATGGTGAATGGATCAACAACAACAAATTGAAAAGGAACAAATTGAATAGAGCCAGTGCATATAAGTTCAGTTATAGTTTCATTTACAAATAAACAATTTTCATCGGCAGATTTGTAATTACTATTGGAGGAGGTTGTTTAATAAATATCTATTTTGTTGGCAATTCCTCTAAATGTGGCCACTTTGGTCATATTCGGTGCAGGTGTCGCATGTGTTCGCTTCACAACGACAAAACCTCTGAACTTGCTGCTGGAAAATGTGGTAAGGCTGGTAATGGCTGTTATCAGTAGGATTGGCAGGTCTAGAAATGGTGGCTGATGGTTTTGAGTAATATTTTCCACGGTTTTGTTTTATTCAATTGTCTTGAGGGTCCTTTTCATGTATAAATAAAATAAAATAAAATAAATAAAGCAAAATGAAGTTGTTAAATTTGATGTATGTCTTTTTGTGCTTCTTTGCTACATTTGTTTGTTTTATAGTGATTAATATGATTACACAATGTTGACTGCTGTACCCCTATTTTTGACATTTTAACCTATTGTGTCTGTTTGTTTTGTTCAAGCATCGTTGTCAATATAATGGAATTTGATGCGACTGTCATACAAGTGAGAGGTTTAGCGAGCTATAAAACCAGGTTCAATCCGAAATTTTCTACATAAGAAAATTCCTGCACCAATGTCAGGAATGTGACAGTTGTTATCCATTCGTTTGATGTGTTTGAGCTTTTGATTTTGCTATTTGATTAGGGACTTCCCTTTTTGAATTTTCCTCGGAGTTCAGTATTTTTTAATTTTTTTTATAATTGGTGCAAACGTGTTTCGCCTTTTGAATCTGGTGCCAGGTCATTACTTTTGTTTACTCGGTCTGTGTAATAAGTTTAAAAGTATGGTCACAAATGTGTGGTTGCTGAAAAGTTTGTAGACAAGAACTGGACTGATCAAGTAACAACAAGGTAACATCGTCCTCGAAATGGTATTAAACCATTAAAACAAAACAAAAGATATACTACTCAGTAAAGCGAACATCGAATGATATGTTATTGAAAAATATACTCTGAATGAGAATCATGATCCTACCCTGAAATGCACGTGTAAAATACCTGCATTGCACCATACAATAATAAAAAAAAAGTACAAATCAGGTATGCAAACATGTGATCAACAACTCGTGTTGAACATAGACAAACACAGATATGTGCTTCCGGACCTATTAACAGCAATGTTTATTACATTGGTTAAATAAACTCATCATAGATACCAGGATTAAAATTTTGTATTTGCGCCAGACGCGCATTTCGTCTACAAAAGACTCATCAGTGACGCTCGAATCATTAAAAGTTAAAAAGGCTAAATAAAGTACGAAGTTGAAGGGCATTGAGGACCAAAAATTCCTATAATTTTAATTTCACATGTGAAATAAATCAGATATATGGATGTTGTAAATACTTTTTCAACGTTGTTGCATCAAAAAGAATTTGGAATGCGTAGAAAAGGATATAGTTCATTTTCGACTCTATTTCGATTAAAAATTCCATTAAAAAGAATATTTAATCCAAGAGTTAAAATATCGAAACATATTTAACTCGTGACCGACCAACACTCAAAGTTAAATAATGAAAGGCGAGAGATATCGAATGAATATTCAAACTCATAAGTCGAAAATAAGCTGACAATGCCAAGACAAAAAAAGGAAAAGACCAAAAGAAAAACAACTGTACACATAACACAACATAGAAAGTAAAGACTGATCAACTTAAATTACACTAAAAACCAGGGGGTGACATAAGATGCTCTGGAAGGTACGCAAATCCTGCTCCAGATGTGGCACCCGTCGTGTTGCACATGTATGGTATAAAAACGATTCGGAATGCTTCGCGCATAATGCCAGCCAGTCAAAAGAACGGATATTTATGATACATGCAGGTAATTCATTATTATATGTGCGTTAGGCACCGACCATTTATATCTCGTTGGGTACATGTTTGGTTTTTTATTCTTAAACTTTTAACATCACCTTGTTTCAGAAAAGAAATTAAATAAATAATTCTGTTTTTTATGGAAAATCAGTAAACAAAAATGAAAAACAAAATTGATTTAGATATCAATGCTCTTTTTTCTTATGTAATTGAACAATTTTATTAGTTCGCGATCGGTAAAGTTGAAAAGGTGTGTTGCCCGAGAAAAACGTTATTGTTTATCTCTATTATCATTAATGTTATCTTATTTTCTATGTATATGACAGAACCTTTTTTTCTATTTTCTTTTTTTATAGTTTTATTTTTTGGAACTTGATACATTTTTGTAAATGCATTTAATTTGATGTTTTTTATCAAGACTTCAACAATTATACACATTTCAATATAAAATCTGTCATTCAAAGATACAAACATAGAAGTTTCATTTATTTGTAGGACTCTGAACCGCGGTGGTAATCCGAACCGCGATGGTCAAGCTGAAGTGCGATGGTTAGACGTTAACGTGCGATGGTGACATTGTGATGCTATCGTGTTGATAGCTACGCGGAAGTGCGATGATGGTTACGCTGAAGTGCGATGGTCTACACACACTACATCAAAAATGATTTGTAAATTCAGAGTTATGTCCACGTGTAGAAAATCAAATCATTTAGTATGCAACGGTAACTAAGGACAGACATAGACAATAATGGATGCATATGTACTTATTAATAAATGCACATTTGTAAATTTTAAACTAGCCATCATGCGTTATATAGACATATTGCACATCAGCGAAAAGGACCATCGCACTTCGGCGCAGACCATCGCACTTCAGCGTGACCATCGCACTTCAGCGTCCCCATCGCACCTCCGAGTCCTACATATTTAAGGTATTTTTCGCAGCGACAGCAAATTGTCACACACACACTCAGCAAAGATACTAGGCTGAAAATTATGTAAGCCAGACGCGCGTTTTTACTTTAGAATCATTAGTGGCGTTGGAATAAAAACAGTTGGAATGCTCAATCAAATACGAAGTAGTGGGGCTTTAAGAACCGAAAATTTCAAAAATTCTCCAATAAATTATTCTTTACAAATTTAAAAGTATCTTTACAATTTTTTATACATCGTCAATGCCTTATCTATTGTTTAAATAAAGACAAAATAATAACCATTTGCTTGCCAATACTTACCTTTGATCTCAATATTTAGTTAATATAAAGATATCGCCACTTCAACAAAACGCCACTATCGAAAAACAATAGAACATATCTTTCCAGAAATAAAAAATATGTTTGTTGTTTTTTGTGGGTTTTTGTTCAAATAAAATAACCTATTTTGAATCTAATTAATATCGATAGTGGCTTTCCAATCTTCATATTTTCCATTATTTGCAGAACATAGAAATTCACTTCACATAATTCTAAAAAAAAATATTAAGCGTTTTGTACTAGTCTTTTGTAAAATTTAACTGAACATGGTGAATGGATCAACAACAACAAATTGAAAAGGAACAAATTGAATAGAGCCAGTGCATATAAGTTCAGTTATAGTTTCATTTACAAATAAACAATTTTCATCGGCAGATTTGTAATTACTATTGGAGGAGGTTGTTTAATAAATATCTATTTTGTTGGCAATTCCTCTAAATGTGGCCACTTTGGTCATATTCAGTGCAGGTGTCGCATGTGTTCGCTTCACAACGACAAAACCTCTGAACATGCTGCTGGGAAATGTGGTAAGGTTGGTAATGGCTGTTATCAGTAGGATTGGCAGGTCTAGAAATGGTGGCTGATGGTTTTGAGTAATATTTTCCACGGTTTTGTTTTATTCAATTGTCTTGAGGGTCATTTTCATGTATAAATAAAATAAAATAAAATAAATAAAGCAAAATGAAGTTGTTAAATTTGATGTATGTCTTTTTGTGCTTCTTTGCTACATTTGTTTGTTTTATTGTGATTAATATGATTACACAATGTTGACTGCTGTACCCCTATTTTTGACATTTTAACCTTTTGTGTCTGTTTGTTTTGTTCAAGCATCGTTGTCAATATAATGGAATTTGATGCGACTGTCATACAAGTGAGAGGTTTAGCGAGCTATAAAACCAGGTTCAATCCGAAATTTTCTACATAAGAAAATTCCTGCACCAATGTCAGGAATGTGACAGTTGTTATCCATTCGTTTGATGTGTTTGAGCTTTTGATTTTGCTATTTGGTTAGGGACTTCCCTTTTTGAATTTTCCTCGGAGTTCAGTATTTTTTTTTTTTTTTTTTTATAATTTTTTTTTTTTTATAATTGGTGCAAACGTGTTTCGCCTTTTGAATCTGGTGCCAGGTCATTACTTTTGTTTACTCGGTCTGTGTAATAAGTTTAAAAGTATTGTCACAAATGTGTGGTTGCTGAAAAGTTTGTAGACAAGAACTGGACTGATCAAGTAACAACAAGGTAACATCGTCCTCGAAATGGTATTAAACCATTAAAACAAAACAAAAGATATACTACTCAGTAAAGCGAACATCGAATGACATGTTATTGAAAAATATACTCTGAATGAGAATCATGATCCTACCCTTAAATGTACGTGTAAAATACCTGCATTGCACCATACAATAATAAAAAAAAGTACAAATCAGGTATGCAAACATGTGATCAACAACTCGTGTTGAACATAGACAAACACAGATATGTGCTTCCGGACTTATTAACAGCAATGTTTATTACATTGGTTAAATAAACTCATCATAGATACCAGGATTAAAATTTTGTATTTGCGCCAGACGCGCATTTCGTCTACAAAAGACTCATCAGTGACGCTCGAATCATTAAAAATTAAAAAGTCTAAATAAAGTACGAAGTTGAAGGGCATTGAGGACCAAAAATTCCTATAATTTTAATTCCACATGTGAAATAAATCAGATATATGGATGTTGTAAATACTTTTTCAACGTTGTTGCATCAAAAAAAATTTGGAATGCGTAGAAAAGGATATAGTTCATTTTCGACTCTATTTCGATTAAAAATTCCATTAAAAAGAATATTTAATCCAAGAGTTAAAATATCGAAACATATTTAACTCGTGACCGACCAACACTGAAAGTTAAATAATGAAAGGCGAGAGATATCGAATGAATATTCAAACTCATAAGTCGAAAATAAGCTGACAATGCCAAGACAAAAAAAAAGACCAAAAGAAAAACAACTGTACACATAAAACAACATAGAAAGTAAAGACTGATCAACTTAAATTACACTAAAAACCAGGGGGTGACATAAGATGCTCTGGAAGGGTACGCAAATCCTGCTCCAGATGTGGCACCCGTCGTGTTGCACATGTATGGTATAAAAACGATTCGGAATGCTTCGCGTATAATGCCAGCCAGTCAAAAGAACGGATATTTATGATACATGCAGGTAATTTATTATTATATGTGCGTTAGACACCGACCATTTATATCTCGTTGGGTACATGTTTGGTTTTTTATTCTTAAACTTTTAACATCACCTTGTTTCAGAAAAGAAATTAAATAAATAATTCTGTTTTTTATGGAAAATCAGTAAACAAAAATGAAAAACAAAATTGATTTAGATGTCAATGCTCTTTTTTCTTATGTAATTGAACAATTTTATTAGTTCGCGATCGGTAAAGTTGAAAAGGTGTGTTGCCCGAGAAAAACGTTATTGTTTATCTCTATTATCATTAATGTTATCTTGTTTTCTATGTATATGACAGAACCTTTTTTTCTATTTTCTTTTTTTATAGTTTTATTTTTTGGAACTTGATACATTTTTGTAAATGCATTTAATTTGATGTTTTTTATCAAGACTTCAACAATTATACACATTTCAATATAAAATCTTTCATTCAAAGATACAAACATAGAAGTTTCATTTATTTGTAGGACTCTGAACCGCGGTGGTCATCCGAACCGCGATGGTCAAGCTGAAGTGTGATGGTTAGACGTTAACGTGCGATGGTGACATTGTGATGCTATCGTGTTGATAGCTACGCGGAAGTGCGATATTGGTTACGCTGAAGTGCGATGGTCTACACACACTACATCAAAAATTTTTTTGTAAATTCAGAGTTATGTCCACGTGTAGAAAATCAAATCATTTAGTATGCAACGGTAACTAAGGACAGACATAGACAATAATGGATGCATATGTACTTATTAATAAATGCACATTTGTAAATTTTAAACTAGCCATCATGCGTTATATAGAAATATCGCACATCAGCGAAAAGGACCATCGCACTTCGGCGCAGACCATCGCACTTCAGCGTCCCCATCGCACTTACGAGTCCTACATATTTAAGGTATTTTTCGCAGCGACAGCAAATTGTCACACACACACACAGCAAAGATACTAGGCTGATAATTATGTAAGCCAGACGCGCGTTTTTACTTTAGAATCATTAGTGGCGTTGGAATAAAAACAGTTGGAATGCTCAATCAAATACGAAGTAGTGGGGCTTTAAGAACCGAAAATTTCAAAAATTGTGCAAAATACGGCTACGGCAGTTTATACGTTAGGTAGTGAAACCTAAGTTTTCGAATAACTTACATATCAAAGAGATTTCATGTCCAAAGTGTGACTACTGGGCTGCTGCCACAATCGGGGATCAAATTGACATTGCAAATGCAAACAAACCATTATATTTGAAATGAATACAATTTCAAAGGTATGTTAATAATTCTAAACAGTGCAAAAGAAGATGTACAACGAACTGCAATATTCAGCTGATCACATCAATATATTTCTTCGTCGGGAAGCTTCTATTTTATAATCAATGTTAAAAATTGCCCTATTTCATACCTCATGAACTTATGACAAGTAAGAATATTAAAACTACTAAATTTAAACTTACATACAAAATTCCATCGTTGTAAGGATAATTTTATATTTGTTTTATCAAAAACTTAAAAATAATCTTGTTTCTATGGGATTTTTATTTTTAAAAAATCATTTGAAATAGGTAACTTTGTGTGTTCATGCACTCTTTATCTAACCTACGTGTGTTTTTTCTTCAAATCAAGGGAACTTTAACTGGAAAGAAATGCATTCTAATGTTATTTTGGCAGAATTTGTTGTCTTTTCGTTTATAGGTAAGTATTCTTTATTATTTTAGATTTTTAAATATGTCTGATAAATAATAGGAATTAACGTCAATCTGTAAGTCCTTCGGAGCAAAATTTAGAACAAGCCAGGAAACTACATTCCAGAAAGTCTGCATACTTTAAACGACGTTTTGCTACTTTGAAATAGTCTTTCTTTTCTAAATCCTAAAACACTTATATCCATTTCAAATACTTAAAAAAAAATTATATGCTCTGCATGTTAAATGCGTCATGATAAATGATAACAATAAATATTTATTTTCCATTCGTTCCGTTGATTGATATAGTCTTAAGTTTGACTTGGTAAGGACATCCTTCTGTTTTGATTTAACTCTAAATTCGGTAATTTTGTTAATACTTATTTATATATAACATGGGACCAAACGGAATTACCAAACCATATAAGTTTAACTTTGGTAATTATTCTATTACGTTTTTGCTAGATTTAGTCGATATATTTTTAAACTGAAATAAGTATTCAACTTTGTCTACGATAGTTGGAACATTACTTTCTTGGTAACTTCTAAATTAATTAAAGAAAAAATCTAGAAATTTACATGTTCATTTAACATACCGGAGACAAAGCACCAAATACTGGGCTGATGATAACCTCAGAGAATAGTATTCCGAAAGTAGATTGCTAGAGATTAAAATAACACTTCATAAATTGTGTGCGAGCGATGCATTTTTCTTATGTAACCTTCATGAGAACCGCTCAAAACCTGGGAATCGATTAATATTAGGGGAGATATATGACCAACAAGGGATCTAAATCTAATAGCCAAAACCATCTAATGTAATACTTAGGTTATTTATCTACGTCGTTTTTGCTAGATTAGGTCGGCAGATTTTTTTTTCAAATGAGAAGCAATAGTCACTGAGCTATAAATATCTATTATACTTGGTGTACTTAGCATATTCAAAATGTATCCACGCTTTATAATTATTACTTTTAGTTTACAAAAAAAAAAAAGAATAGATGCCAGCCAAAATAACGTTACACATATCAGATCATATGATGTTGAGCACTTAATTTTACTACAACGGCGACGAATGGAATTGAAAATCTTGTTCAATCGTAAACGTCATTCCACACGTAATTATATTGAATTAATCAAGTTCAAAACTATTGAATTTATGTTAACTTTGTTTGGCATAAACTAATATACAAGCTTCTTCGTATAACTTAAAAGATGTGGTATGAGTGCAAATGATACTATAAAAAGTTAACAATTAAAGATTAAAGTACGGTCTTCAACACGGAGCCTTGGCTAACACCGAACAGCTAGCTATAAAGATTCCCAAAATGACTAGTGTAATATAATCCAAACAAAAAACAACGGTCTGTTCTGTATAAAAAAACGAGAAACAAACGACAACCATTGAACAACAGGCTCCTGCCTTAGGACCTGTGCATTAAATGCAGCTGGTTTAAACGTTTAAACAGGTTCCAACCTTCACACTAATCTGAGACAGTAGTGTAACATTACAACATAAAAAAAACAAACTATAAAATATCAATTGATATGGCTTAAATCAATCAAACAGACTTTTAAACAAAAACAAGTTAACATGAACTGAACGAATAAGTTTGAGCTATGACACAGTATAAAATACGTTTAAAACGTGGGTGCCTACCCAGCAGGCACACAACATTGATTAAACATTGAATCAATGTTTATTTTCTATGTTGAATCAATGTTGAATTATTATTAGATTTTGCAAATTTGTATCAACGTTGAAATCCTACGTTGAATCAACGTTGATGTTCAACTTTGCATCAATATTGAATAATGGTTGTTTCAACCAATAACATAATTTGAATTCAGATTGAATTCAGGCCTAGGGTGAATACTATATTCAACACGGAATCAAAATTGGTTAGTGGTTGTGTTCAACTGTGTTTCCACCTAAAACTTTAGTTTCATTCATCCTGTATTTTCTGTTTGTTGTATTCCATGATTTTATACTGTAGCAATATTCAAGCTAGTGTCTTCTCGAGGCACTCAACATGCTAAATGTCATAGCAACATTTTGCCGCAGGAAACTTTATCCAATAACTGCTCCATCAGACCAAAGGATAAAAAATAATCTCAGAAAAAAAATTGATGAACTTTAAATAAAATCATTGTCTGGTCATATTTGACATGGTGTGGGCTTTTGCTCATTGTTGAAGACTGTACCCAAAGGTGTATAAATAATGTTCTTTGGTTGATGGTTGTCTTGTTAATAATAGGTAACAACAAAAAGTGGTTGGGTGCACAAAACTTTGAATAAATGCCATTGACTATCAATTACTCGTAGAAGATCAGTAATTTTCAACAATAAAACTGAGTGACCACATTCGTGTGATGAGAGCATGGCTTGACCATGATGATGTCAACAACCAATCAACTGAATAACAAATATGTGTGTTCAGGGCTTTCCTACGAACCATAATTTAACCCCAAGATTTTTTTTAACATTTAACGATATAAAAACACAAATTATCCCAGACAAATATTGAAAAAATCAGCAAACAAAATAAAAAAATATTTCCAATATTGACCTATCCTAATTTTTGAAAGAACATAACCCTTAATACACATATTTTTTGCCCAATGTCTATTTTAAAAATCTGAGTGATCAAAATATAATACAAAGTTTGCTGTGCCTACCCCATGTATTCTAGTGTCCAACCACTGATTATAGAGAAATATTCAATACGTTAAAATTAAAATAAATTTATTTATTAATAGTGAAAACTTCAACTTCTTTCTTCTCCCAACCTGTCTTTTTGGAGCCCATTTTAGAAAGTTTGTTGTTTTGTCAGACACTTCTTGTTCCGTGATTCCATAGGTCTTCATCATTTTGTTCATGATGACATCTACAAAATCAAAAGTTATAACATTGTCAATTTTAATTCTGTTCAATACTAACTTCATAATGATGATATTTAGTGTATAAATCAAAAGTATAAGAACTCGTGAAAACTAAATGAAAGTTGAACTTCCATCAAAGTCTCCCAACTACATTTCCTTTTATATCATGTATATAGACCAGAAGGTATAATCTGCAAGAAAATCTTAAATACTACATTTTAATTTGAACAAATTGAAGGTTTATCCACTTATGTCTTTTTCTGTATTACTTGTGCTGCTACATGGATATCTGTCTAATTGACATATACAAGGGTGGTAAAGGGGGGTTCTAAACATGGAAAATAAAAATTGGAATAAACGAAGCACAAGAAATAAAATCGTAAATATTGAGGAAAAGTACTAGAAGTTATTACTTATAGTCGTTCTTGGAGATCACACAATAATGATATTGGACACGAAGACCCTGCTGTCACCTTTTCACGTCCACTAGTTGCATCTGATTCCAAATAAAATAAAATTATTCATAACTTGATAGCAATTAATATCCTAGGAACACATAATTTAAAACAATCTCCAGACTGACTTGGAATTTAGTCCCGGTTTACTTTTTTTATCAAATGTGGGACAAGCACGAGAAATTAAGAGTACCAACACGAAACACAGAAAATAAATAAGGGGAAACACAAATAAAGCATGTCGAACCAAATACAAGATTAGAAAACGAGAAATAAAACGTCAAAACACAAAAACATGTGGATTAAAAAGGCCAAAAACGTTACACGCAAATAACTCTTTACCACCCTCATATACCCTTCATCTTTCATTACCTTGTCAAAACACTACTTCAATTTTGACAGTAAAATATTAAAGGTCCAACTTGGTGAGCCATATACTGATATAGCTTCTCTTCTTCTTCTTCTTCTTCTTCCAAATACTGCCCACTATTAACATGATGAATATTCTGGCAAGTTGCGCATGATTAAAAACAGGTTAAAAACAGGATAAAAACAAATTGTTCTGTTGATTTAGTTTGTGGTTTTGGTGACTTGAGACTTGAATATCTCAAGAGACTTTGCTGTGGCGGTATCTGGTGGCAGTTTGTTCCAATCCTTGACGGTGTTTATGAAGAAGGACCATTTCCTATAGTCTTTGGTGGCTGGCTGTAATAGGTAAGTATGTTGTCCTGTCCGGTTTGAGCTTCTTGTTGGTTTTTGTAGATATTTATTCTTGTCTATGGCTACAAGGTCGTTTGTAATTTTGTAACACATGATGAGTCGTGCTTCTTTTCGTCTTGTTTGTAAGCTTTTCCATCCTAGTTCATTTATCATGTTGCTGACACTTGATCTATTTCTATGTCTGCCGGTTACATATCGTGCAGCTCTTCTTTGTACCTTTTCAATTTTATCTATGTGGTTTTGCTGGTATGGGTCCCATACTGTCGTGGCGTATTCCATTTGCGGTCTTACTAATATTTTATAGGCATGCTCTTTGATGGATTTTGAGCTAATGTGGAGGTTTCGATGTAGGAAACCAAGGCTTCGGCTGGCTTTTCCTGTGATGTTGTTTATATGTTCTCCCCAATCTAGATCATTTGCGATGGTGCAGCCTAGGTATTTAGTTGATGTTTCATGCACCAGAGTATGGCCGTGGAGTTTATAGTCCCACTTGGTTGGCTTTTTCTTTTTTGTAACTGTGAGGACACTACATTTTTCAGGATGGAACTCCATTTTCCAGAGTTCTTCCCATTTTGCCAGTTTGTCCAGGTCTTCTTGGAGTTTACGGCAATCGCTGTCTGATGAAATTGTCAAATAGACCACACTATCGTCCGCAAACAGTCTCACTGTGGAGTGTAAGCCTTCTGGTAGGTCGTTGATGTAGAACAGAAAAAGACTGGGTCCTAATACTGATCCTTGCGGTACTCCGGATTCTACTTTTACTTTGTCAGATGTTTCGCCTTCAACAACTACTACCTGGGTTCTATTGGTGAGAAATTCCTTTATCCATTTGTTTGTTTTACTTCGGATGCCATAATGGTGTAATTTATGGAGGAGTAAGCTGTGGGACACCTTATCAAAAGCTTTTGAAAAGTCAAGTATTAGCAGATCTGATTGTTTTCCTTTTTCCAGGTTTTTTGTGATGTCATCGATACATTCAAGGAGTTGTGTTTCGCATGATCTTTTACTTCTGAAGCCGTGTTGTAATGGGTATAGTATGTTATTTACCTCTGCATGTTTCATGATGTTACTGGTGACTATGTGTTCTATTATTTTGCAGCAAATACATGTTAGGGATATTGGCCTATAGTTAGCTGTTATGTATTTCTGGCCTTTCTTATATGCCGGAGTGACATTTGCAATTCCACAAAGCTTCTGACCTTTCCATCCCAATTTTGTTAACAAGCCCCCCTTTTTAGATTTCGTGTAACTGAATTTAACAGGTAAATAACGATAAAATTCTTTTTACTTTAGATTCAATATCATCATATGATGAATTCAAATAGTCAATGTTAAAATTCATGAGACGTTGCAAGGTAAACATGCTATACATACATCCCCCTTTTTCTCGTGTAAAATTTCAACTTTTTAGTACAGTTTTCATAACAACCTGATATGCTGACATTTCTAAAATGCGATACTGTATTTACTGTTTTCACAACAATTTATATATACTTACGATAAAAATGTAAAAGCTGTAATCAGGAAAGATATTGATAAAAACTCTGTAGAATCACCTTGTGGTCTCGAAAGCGGATATTCAAACTTTGGCAACAAAAACAACTGCGCATGCGTATATCTGAATTTGTCTTAAAATAGAAATGTTAAAAATGCCGCGAAAATTTAAATCACTATTCCAATAGATCTATCGGTTGTTTATAATACAAGTTGTCAACCATTGTTTATGTACAGATGTATACGTCTTTCTCTTTAGATTGATAGAAAGAATAGAAAAGAAAAAAAGAAAACAAATGAAAACAAAATATTTGACATCAGCAGCCACGGAAAAAGGGGGGCATATTTTTAAGGGAACGGGTTATTCACAAATATTTATATTTACTGTATGATCCTGTATGCAAGCTGGTTCTATTATTATGTTTTGGGTTGGGGTGTAATTTGGGAATTTCTATTATTTGGGGTGCATATTCATGACTGAATAATTTATGCTGATATACACTGCCGAATTGTTTTATATATAATTCTATAATCACCACGACAATTAGTGATAAATCTACTGAATATTCTATTTTATGTGAATATCGTTGTCAATTTAAAAAGAATTGTAATGTGCCTAGGCTAATACTTTTTTTTGACAATTCGGATATCTATAACTACTGGGTTTTATATATTGTTTAGCCAACGTTGATTCAATGTTGGTATTTCAACACAATGTTAATTCAACGTTGAAACAATGTACTAATTTCAACGTTGAATCAATGTTGAATATTTGTTGATCAATGTATAACCTAAAATCAACAAAGATTCAACGTTGATTCAACAAAGTGTGCCTGCAGGGTATATTACGACGTTACAGTTAGTATTAGAAAAATATATAGGAAGAGTATGGAACGTCAAAACTGTCTTATTATGCCCATCTTCATTACATGATGTGCATTTGCCATTATATGATGTGCACTTGTCATTTTATGATGTGCAAACACCTTTATATGATGTGCAAACATACTTCTATGATGGGCAAATATACTTGTATGATGTGCAAACACCCTTATATGATGTCCAACTATACTTATATGACTTGCAAACATACTTATATGATGTGCAAAAATACTTATATGATGTGCAAATACCTTTATATGATGTGCAAATATACTTATATGATGTGCAAATATACTTATTTGATGTGCAAATGTACTTATATGATGTGCAAACATACTTATATGATGTGCAAATATATTTATATGATGTGCAAATGTACTTATATGATGTGCAAATATCCTTATATGATGTGCATTTTCCCTTATATTGTGTGCAAACATCTTTATATGATGTGGTTGTGTCATTATATTATGTGCTTGTAACATTATATTATGTGTTCGGTTTACTTCATTATATGATGTAAAAACGTCCTTATATGATGTGCTTTCATCCTTGTTATGGTCAATGAACATGATTACAATGAGAACGATTACTGTTTACGTCATAACTGATTCCGATCTGCTTATCCGGATTTATATTATAAACCCGGCTCAAATCTGAAGCTATCGTTTGGAAAATGGTTGAGATTTTAAGAGATAAATATTGCATGGCACGTTGGTACCTCGTTTTGAAGATGAAAAAAAAACACATCTGATATTGTTGAAAAATTGTCAAAATATAAGTTGCAAAGTTTAGGTTTAATCGATGGGTCTACAATAATGAACATACGGTTAAAGTTATTAAATTTTGGGTCCTCGACTGTGTACTAAGCACCTGGAATTCAAATATTTGATAAACCAGAGGATATTCTGCATTGTTTTTTTTTTAAATGACTGTTTCCTGTTTCTGATTTAGCAGCTGCAGCCTCGTATCAGCTTCCGAAAGTGCACTTTATAGAAAAAAAATGAGACAGTGCAATCTAATAAAAAAAAAATCAAAATTTCAAACATTTTGGAGGAAGATTTATATCCTTTAAAACAGGAGCTAGTTAAAGAATTTCCCTGCTGCGTCGAAAATATGATAAAACAACTTTTATTGCAAAAGACAGCTTTACCGGTATATGTATTTCCTCTTTGTTAATTGCCGCTTTATCGAAATTCTTTTCCTATACCAATTAAATCACAGTCATTTTTAAAAGTATTTTTATAACAATAGCTATAAATTTTCTACTTTTGAATAAGTATATCGGTATGGATGATTGATTTATTGATGTTTTACGCCACTTTCAGCACTATCGTGCTATTTCGAGGCGGTCACTTTATAATGGTGGAGGAAGCCGTAGTGCCCAGAGAGAACCACCGACCATCAGTAGTAAAACTGACAATCCTAGTCAATTAAGATTGGAATCGAGCTTACCTGCCACGTGCGTTTTTCGAACTCACACCCTAAGTGATGACAGGCTAGCGATACAGTAGTTATACTACTTAGACTACTCAGCCACCGATGACTCCCGGTAAGGATGAAAGGAGATATGGGATGAACTCGGTGCAATACATTTGCGCACAGCTTTTTATTACGTTTTCGTGCATTTTTTTACAGCTTCAACTAGACAGTAACCCGCAACATAAAAGGTTTCGACGGAAGCCGTTCATATATACACCTCCAGACTCAAGAACTTAAAACAGGGCCAAGGTACCGACCAATCGTTTTTTTTTTTGGTGGGGGGCATGTTTTTTTAAATGTTTGATTCCAGATTTTTTGAAATAAGATGTTATTGAAGCAAACAAAATAGTTTGTTTCCATTAAAAATGTCTTTCCTATTCAGAGGCAGTTTCTTCTATAAGAAGTTGATACACAAATTTCAAATACAAATGTATGATCATTTTTTGTAAATTTTGCCTTGCTGATCATTTTAGCTGTTCAAGTTTCTCTTTATATATTACTTTTCTCAAGATATTAGTAAAAAAAAATGCAAAAATCGGACACTGGGATGGTTATAACTCCTGTAAGGGATCAGTCAATAATAACCCCGAAAAGAGGGGATGGGGGACCTTGAATTTTGGAATGGAAAGGTGGTATTCATTTTATTTATATTTATATTTATGTCATATTTATGTGGTATTCATTTATATTTATATTTATATTTATGTCATTGCACCAGCTTTAACATATTTATTTAATCTAAGCATCAAATGTGGTAAATTTCCAAATATTTTTAAAACTGCAAGAGTTTGCCCAATTTTTAAAAGTGGCGATGCTTGTAATCCTGATAATTATAGACCAATAGCAGTTTTGCCTTGTCTCTCCAAAATCATAGAACGACATATAGCTAATAGTTTGTATATATATTTAAATAGTGATGACCTTCTTAATACTACACAGTCAGGTTTCAGACCTAAACATTCGTGCACAACTGCACTTACTAAATTAGTAGATGAATGGTTAGCAAATATAAATAATGGAGAAATAAACGGAGTTATATTTTTAGATTTAAAGAAAGCTTTTGATCTGGTTAATCATATTATTTTATTAAAAAAGCTTGAATATTATAATGTTTCAAACTGTACACTAGACTGGTTTAAGTCATACTTGTTTGAACGAAGTCAACAAGTTAAGGTCAATATCGTCATGTCTAATACTAAATGCATAAAAACTGGTGTACCACAAGGCTCTATCCTTGGCCCTCTGTTATTTATTTTATATATCAATGATTTACCACTGAACATAGAAAATTCATTAACAGATTTATATGCAGATGATTCTACATTACATAGTAAAGGTAATGATGTACTTCAGTTAACTGCTAACCTTCAAAATGATATTCATGTAATTGAAAACTGGTGTTCGCAAAATTGTATGAAACTAAATGCCAAAAAGTGTAAATCAATGATTATTGGTTCAAAACAGAGGCTTTATTCAACTGGGAACAGTTTAGATATCAAAATTTCAGATGAACAAATAGAGAATGTAGATTGTGAAAAACTTCTCGGTTTATATATCGACAAAAACCTAAATTGGAATGAGCAAATAGATAAAATGTCATGTACAATATCAAATAGAATCAATTTATTACAAAAGATAAGAAAATATTTACCTATGCATATACGTATTATTTATTTTAATGCTTATATTCTGCCATTGTTTGATTATTGTTGCAATATATGGGGAAGTTGTTATGAAAGTGGAATAAATAAACTTAATAAGTTATTAAAGAAATCTGCTAGGGTTATAGTAGAAGCTGGCATAATGACATCATCCAGTTTGTTGTTTAATAGTTTAAACTGGTTAAATGTGGAAAAACGCATTCAATATCAAAAGGCAATACTTGTATTTAAATCATTAAATGATATGGTTCCTAACTATTTACAAGAAAACTTTCATTTTATTGGTAATCAGAATTATAATTTACGTTCAGCTGATGAAAAACTATTAAATCTTCCGAAACAAAAAACAAACTTTTTAAAGAAAGCATTTACATATTCAGGTTCTCAAATATGGAACAGTTTACTAAATGAAATAAAAATGAGTAATACACTTGTATCTTTGAAAACAAAATGTTACACATTTTTCATCAATTGTGCAAATTAATATGCTTATTCATTATTATCTAGATACAATTGTATATTGCGTATAATATATCATAATAATACTGTATGTACTTATAAATATGTTATTATTATTTTGAGGACTCTCAGGAAGATTAGTTTTAACTAATGGGAGTATCCTCTTGAAATAAAGATTATTTATTTATTTATTTATTTTATTTATAAATTTGCAGCCGTATAATGGTATGGCGATGTCGTCGTCGTCCGAAAACGTTTGGTTTCCAGAACATAACTTGAGTATAAGTAAATGGATCTCTATCAAATTGTACCACAGGGTTCAATACTACAAAAGGAAGGTTGAGATTGATTTGTTTTTGTCTTAACTGTTTATGAATTAGGGGCCAACAACAAGCATTTTTCTTGTTTCAGGAAAATCACTTGAGTATAAGTGTATGGACCTCTATAAAATTGTACCACGAGGTTCCATACTAAAAAAGGAATTGTTGGGATTAATTTTGGGGGTTATGGCCTTAACCGTTAAGGAATTGGGGGCCAACAACAATACTTTTCTAATACTGTATATATTGCTTATTTCTTGACCAATTTCAATGGGGTTCAATTCAAAGTCTTGAATTCTTGGGATATTTTAATATGTTGAATTTAACCGTGTAATTAGATTTTTGATTTTGGACCCCGTTTTTTAAATTGGTCCGAAATTGAGGTCCAAAGGGTCTAAAATTAATCCTTGTTTGATTTCATCAAAAATTGAATTATTGTGATTTTTTGATATACCGAATCTAGCTGTGTATTTAGATTTTTTTATTTTGGGCCTCGTTTTCAAAATTGTTCACATTAAGGTCCAAAGGGTCCAAATTAAATTTTGTTTGATTTCAACAAAAATTGAATTCTTGGGGTTCTTTGATATGCTGAATCTAACCATATATTTAAATTTTGGATATTGGACCATATGATAGGCAAATGTCCAATTTCTAATTTTTAAGATCTTAGACCACATTCATTCTGTGTCGGAAATCTATGCTGTGTCAAATATTTAATCATTATCAAAATTCAGAGCTGTATCAAGCTTGAATGGTGTGTCCATAATCGCCCCAACTGTTCAGGGTTCGATCCACACCGTACACTCCCCCTACAGTAACAAAAAAAGTATTGACTCGAAAGACATTAATTTTTTGCGCCTCGCTCCGCTCGCCTCAATTGTTCAGAACTAAATCCTAAATTTCAACATGTTCTTCCCGCTGAATATTCTTCATCTGAAGCTAAAATTGAACGAAGGTGTGGTAAATATCAATGAGACCATATTGTTTTATTGTTTTACATTTGTCATTTCGGGGCCTTTTATAGCTGACTATGCGGTATGGGCTTTTCTCATTGTTGAAGGGCGTACGGTGACCTATAGTTGTTAATTTCTGTGTCATTTAGTCTCTTGTGGAGAGTTGTCTCATTGGCAATCATATCACATCTTCTTATTTTTATAACGGGCATATCCAAATTAAGTTCCCTGAAGTCGCAAACAACTTCCACACTTGAAGTTCTAGATCTACTACTGACGCAATATGTAAAAAAAAGGGGGGGTAAATGTTGATGTCTATGGAAAGGGGGGTTTTGAATTTATTTTCCGTCTTCAAGGTGGGGACTTGAAAAAAATAATTGAGAAATGCACATTTTACAAAACATTATTTTTTACTTAAACAAATGTGTTAAAATCTAGAATAAGAGTAGTATAGACCGGACACTATGCGCCCTTATTGTAGACCCATCGATTAAACCTGAACTTTGCAATTTATATTTTGACAATTTTCCAACAATATCAGATGTTTTTTTTTTCCATCTTTAAAACGAGGTACCAACGTGTCAATGTTAATCTCTTTTAAAATCTCAACCATTTTCCAAACAATAGCTTCAGATTTGAGCCGGGCTTATAATAATTCGGGAAAAGCAGATCGGAATCAGTTATGACGTAGGCAGTAATCGTTCTAATCGTAATCATGTTCATTGACCATAACAACGATGAAAGCACATCATATGAGGACGTTTTGACATCATATAATGAAGTAAACCGAACCACATAATATAATGTTACAAGCACATAATATAATGACACAACCACATCATATAAAGATGTTTGCACATAATATAAGGGAAAATGCACATCATATAAGGATATTTGCACATCATATAAGGATTTTGAACATCATATAGGTACATTTGCACATCATATAAGTATATTTGCACATCATATAAGTATGTTTGCACATCATATAACTACATTTGCACATCATATAAGTATATTTGCACATCATATAAGTATATTTGCACATCATTTAAAGATATTTGCACGTTTGCACATCATATAAGTATGTTTGCACATCATATAAGTATATTTGCACATCATATAAGTATATTTGCACATCATATAAGGATGTTTGCACATCATATAAGTATATTTGCACATCATATAAGTATATTTGCACATCATATAAGTATATTTGCACATCATATAAAGTTGTTTGCACATCGTATAATGACAAGTGCACATCTTATAAAGGTAAATGCACATCATATAATGAAAATGGGCACAATAAGACAGTTTTTGCGTTCCATAGAAGAGTGTCAAAAAGAAAATTCTTACCTAGGATAAAATGGCTTTGAATAAAAAAAACGTACATAATTAAATTTGATAAAATAATTTTGAAGATAGGAGTACGGAAGTGTTTTTTGTTCAGAGTAAGAGTACAGAAGTGAAAATTTATCGTCATACTTAATACTAATCAAAGGTGGTACAGGTTAGAAATAGTGAGACGAGGTATTATAAAAAATAAGTAAACATTGAATGACAGAAATGCATTACAAATTATGTCAACAGGTCAAACTAACAAGATAGTACCATTTGAGAGTACTCGCAGTTACTGTAAGCTAGTTGAAAGCCAAAAACAATTAACAATAAAAAAAAATCATGCATCAGAGACTAAGATCAATTAAAACACATCACAGGGATTTAGTGTTAACGCCATGGCTAGTCAAAGAATACTTGGCTTGTGCAATGCTAAAATAAAAGTTTCGACTGACCGTAGGATCGTTAGGATTTAACCTTATAATAAATATGTATCATGTTATTTATAGATAAAGCAATCTCCAAATAGAAAATTAACGAAGATGTGTATTTTCACACCCTGAAAACCATTCGAAAACAATACAAATTTAGTTATATTTTAATTCGTTGATGACAAAATCGATGTTAGTGCCATTGTTAACAATATTCAAAGATCAAATTTAACAGTAAATTGGTGTTAGAATATACAATATCACTAATATGTGGTAAATATTACGCTTATGAATATTTGTTTTGAAAGTAATATGCAATTATTTTCTATATCTTCTAGAAAATCCTTCCATATAATCATATAGTTTGGATGAAAAATTATGTGTTATTGCTGTAAACATTTTCGTTAAGTGGTGTAAAAATATGAGAGTGTCACCATATTTGTATTTTTTTTATATTTTATTCCAGGAAAAAAATATAGTTGTCCTTGAATATTTTCAACCTTAACTTATGAGTCTATTTTTTGTAATATCCTTTTAGTGTAGCTCGGTATTTATATATCCCGCAATTGTCTTATTGTGCTATTGTCATTTCTATGACTGTCATACAAATGAGAGGTTTAGATAGCTATAAAACAAAGTTTAATCTCCCATTTTCTATATTAAGGAGTACCTATACCAAGTCAGAAATACCACATTTTTTCTATTCGTTTGATGAGTTTGGGCTTTTGATTTCACCATTTGATATGGAACTTTCCGTTTTAAATTTTCTGTTGAGTTCGGTCATTTTATTATTTTACATTTTAGTCTCACTTTGTAGAGTGAAAAAAAGATACATGTATGGGGACGTATGTAACACGAGGCAGGTTAAAATTTCCTAAATATATTGCTTTCCTCTTTTCCTCATATGTTTTATCACCAAACTATACCTATCCACTTGTATGTATTTACATTAGTAACAAACGGGTGCCTCGTGTGAAGGACGGTCTGCTTACTCTTCCGGGGCACCTGCGATCACACTCAGTTTGCGGTGGTGTACGTGTTGCTCAGTCTTTATTTTCTGTGTTGTATTATGTATGCTTTTTAATCTATGTCTTTGAAAGTTTATTGACATGACCTTGTCAGATTGTCATCGCGAATGAACTCCAGTGGGAACGAGACGGTGTCGTTGGTTACTTTTTTTAAAAGGCCTTAACTCATTAGATCGACAATAAATAAAAATGAAAAGAAGGCTAAAGACAAAACATACCGATCTCAGAGTACTTACATTTTCTCCAAAGATATAACGAGAGGCGAAAGATACCAAAGTGACATTCAAACTCATATAAGTCGAAAATAAACTGACAACGCCATGGCTAAAAAAAAAGAAAAAGACAAACAGACAAACAAAAGTACACACAATACAACATAGAAAACTATAGACTGAGCAAAAATAAACCCACAAAACCTGGGGATGATCTCAGGAGTTCCGGAAAGGGTAAGCAGATCATAAGACATATTTGGAGAAGCAATCAGAAACAAAACAAAAAATAAAGGTTGAATAAAGATCCTTATCAATGAATAACAACTGAGATATATATTTCGATACCATCTATTTTGCTATCAAAACATACATTTTACTTATTTTCCTGCAGGTGAAACCCTGTGTGATTTGTGCTATACGACATATGGTTTTTCTACCTACCATACCTATTGTGATGGATACTGTATAGGATCATACGGAAATGAGTACTGTGTTCTTGACGAATATACTACAGTGTAAGTTTTACACAGATATACAATATTTTAAAACTTTCCATAGAAAGTAAACTGCTTGATACGACCGCATAGGTCGAAGCTTGATCAGTTGGAGCAAGTGTGTACACAACATTCAAGCTTGATACAGCACTAAATTTGGATTGTTGTTAAATATTTGATACAGCATAGGTTTCTGATACAGAATGAATGTAGTCTAATAACTTAAAAATTTTAAATTGGACATCTTGCCTATAATGGTCAAATATCCACAATCTAAATACATGATGGTTATATTCAGCCTATCAAAGAACCCCAAGAAATCAATTGTTGATGAAATCAAACAAAGTATAATTTTAGACTCTTTGTACATCAATGTTGACCAACTTGATAACGGGTACCAAAATTAACAATCTGAATATATGGTAAGATTCGGCATATCAAAGACCCCAAAAATTCATTTTTGAATTAAATCCAATTAATATTGGTCAAGAAATAAGCAATTTATACAATGTATTAGAAAAGTAGGTCCCCTTTTTCTAAAAGGTTAGAGCCATAAACCCAAAATCAATCCCAAACCTCCTTTTTGGCATGGAACCTTATGGTACAACATGTACAATTTCATAGAGATGCATAGATTTATTAAAAATTGTCAGCTCTTAAAAACCGTTTATAAAGAATTGTGCATTTTATCCTTACTTTTCCATAAATGTAAAAATTATGTTTTTCTCTTTCACCAATCATGTAAAAGCATTGCAGACACAGCAACCTTCAGAAAGATATCAAATGAATGTATTATCTTGTACAAGTGTTTTGTTGGTTAACATTCGATTTTAACACTATGGTGATTTGCTTCAAATTAAAAACAAACTAAAACTGCTCCCATATTTACTTGTACACTGAATTGCACTTTCTTTGTTGTAATAAATATTCCATAATTGTTTAATTGTCTTTTTATTATCTCTCTTTTCAAACAGTTCCGGTGGTGCTATAGCAGGCATAGTGATAGGATTACTTGTTTCCATCGGAGTCTTCGTTCTCCTTGTTGTTCTGTGTATAAGAGGATGTAACAGACAGACAACTGGTACAGTTATTGGACAAACAGGAGGAGCACCATCTGTTGCTGTTGTCAATTCATCACAAATGGCGTGTATGTAACCATAAATAGTTTGGATAAATAACTTTTTTTCACCAACGCAACTCGCAACCCATCATTTCAAAAAAATTCGGCTGTTTTTTTTTTTTTTTTTTTTTTAACGTAGAGTATACAATTGCGAAGTTTATCTTTGTTTATAGTAAAAAAGATTGTGTTTAATTGACATGAAGCTATATCTGTAATACTTTGTAATTTCCTTTATATAACCGAACTCGAAGTACTCTTGTACATTATCCCTCCTTGCTAAGTTTCTAAATCTCTTATTATGTATCTGTATATATTGCCTTTACCAGAATAAACATTATCAATATTTTTATTATAAAATATTGCAAAGCATATAAGATACGATCATCTCGGCTAAATGGATGAAATATTCAGAAGTTGCAATTAACTCTTACGTTTCGCTTAAAATATTATACAATGCATATTTATAAAACTTAGCCATGCTGTTTTGTCCTAACCAATAATCAGCCCCAGATGGTTGTTAGTTATACATACTCCTCAGCCTTAAAGGGAAGAACGACTATGTAACCAACGTATACTCTGAACTGGGAATTATATGAGCCCCAACTTGTATATTAACACACTTACATGTATTTTGTAACGTCAGTGGTTGAACAATATAAAATAAGGAATGTGGTATAATTGGTAATGAGACAACTATCAAGGAATGTGGTATAATTGGTAATGAGACAACTATCCAACAGAATCCAAATTGCGATAGATCACCATAGGGCTGAAATTTAAATTTAAAATCCAGCTAAAATGATTCAGTGTAGATTTGACTGTTTTAAAACCAATGATATATTGTATTTTTTATGGTTTTTTTAACGTTATCTATAGTTCAATCAACACTGAATATTCTTCTACATCTTCATAAAACTATAAATATTGGATTGTATGATAATATATTTTTTCTAAAGAAATATAACGAATGACCACGATGATACATGTATCAGATTACTCAAACATAGAAATACTTCTCTTTGTTTCAGCCTCCGGAATGCAAGCGCAACCTTATGGATACGGTGCACCACAGCAACAACCACAAAACGCAGGCTATTCTCCACCACAGCAAGTTCCTGGTTCCTACCCTCCTGTTTATCCACCAGCTTACAACAATCAACCAACATAGTAAACAAATGCCTATTTTGTATAACCATTTGACTTTTTTATGATAGTACATGTAATATTAATCTTTTCATATCTAATGTTTGAAAATTTATAATTCATGTACATGTGCTGTGCTAATTGTTTGATGCTGTTTCTTTTTCAAATCAAATTTCCCACATCCTTAATACATAACGTTGTCAAAAATAGATATCATACCGCTTTCCCTGTACACGACACATTTGCATTGGCTCAATCGATACTAAACGTTTGATACATACATATCATAAATCAATTTTTGAAACAAAAAAAAAGTCCTAAGCAAAACTGCAACACGGTCAAAGTTGGATAATGTTCAGATATATGTTAACGCCGTTTACTAAAGGGAACGAAAATTGTATACTATCATCACATATAAAAATAAGAAGATGTGGTATAATTTCCAATGAGACAACTCTCTACCAGAGACCAAATGACATAGACGTTAACAACTATAGCTCACCGTATTGTCTTCAACAATGAGCAGTAAATTATCGTTCAAGAAAACACGGTCAAGGACTGCATCGTGTCAAAGGACCAGTTATCGTCACCTGGCATATTATGCAATAACTCAAGTTTTGTTCGAGTATTAACATCGATTACTATTTATCTTAAAATTTTAGTGTTTTTATAATTCATTTTAAACATGCAACTGCCGAAATGTTTATATTTTTCAACGTATTTTTGGATGCCATTTTGGTTGTATTTGTCGTTGGGATGCTGTCAAAATGGCGCTTATCATTAATTTCTTTTACTCATATCATAAATGACTAATTGATCTTCGTACAATGAGCAATAAATATATAAGAACGGATCACTTTTCATATTTATGTTTTGTTAAATATGAAATGATGAAAAATTTGTCTCATTTCATCATACTGATAATTTACATTTATTTTAGCTTTCCAAAATGTGTCTTGCTTATTATTGAAGATTGTATGTTGCCCTTTAGAAGTCTTTTGCATTTTTTCGTCGTTGGATTTCTGTCTCATTGGCGTATATCCTACATCTCCTTTCATTCATATTTGTGTTTTCTAATGAAATAAAAAACAATGATAACAAAGTGTTTCTCAACTTATTGCATGTATACCTTCTAACACTGCCTATAGTGGATATATATAAAAAGTGAAACTTAAAGATGTTACCTGAATATTTGCCACTGGATGTTAAGCAAACATCAATCAATCAATCGTTTATACTAAATGTACTACTGTATGTAACACTACATTTGTTCTCTGTATTAAATAGGATTTTCTTTGTTACACACATTTATAAAAGCGGAATTGTGAAATAATGTTTCGCTATTAGCTGTCAGTTTGATTCAATGTCTCTTGTGTTTTTCAATTGGAATAATATAATAAAAACAAACATAATTACCAACCCATATCGATACCGCACGGGGTTACAAAAGACAACACATGGAATGCTAGTTATATAATACTATTTGGACCTTATTTAATTTAATGCTTATAAATGATTTATGAACAATGCAATCTTTTTATTTGTCTTTTATCTATGAATTCTCTTATGTAACTGATTCATAATGATTTTGTGAATTATTTGCTTAATGACGTAAAGATTAAACACCATTCCTATGTTACCCGTCCTTTACTAAATATTAGACGTGACAATATCTTTTAAATCTGTAAAATGTGTATTCCTGTGTCTGTATTTGTACGATATTATGTCCGTCAGCAAATAAATAATCTCTTCAATTAATCAAACAATGCTTATCTGTGACCGAAGTTTTTTAAAAAAAAAAGTGACAACTTTTTTGAAAACTATATTGGAGTTTGGTACTGTACATAAAGGAGATTAAAACCCAAAGATAAATATAACCAAGATTTACTGTCTTCATAAAATGCTGAGCACTAAATCGTCCTGAGTCTATGAAAATAGTGAATAAATTTGAAAAAAAACTTCAAAGAAATGCCATCATCACCAAGTTCTACGTATACGAACAACTGAAACCCTCCCATTCTCATAATTGATCAATGGACTAACAAAACTTAGTAGATTAAGGAAAGTATAATAAAACAAGTACAATATGTACAAGACAAGCATGTAAAAATAACGTTATTATATATGAAAAAAAACATTCAAAATAATAAACAATATTATACCGTTTTAAAGAATGGTTGCAATTATCTTCTACCTCGTGAACATCATAGAAGAATCCATATAGTTTGTTTTTGACATTGCACAAGTCAGATCGTATCTTCATTATTAGTTATATAGTGTGCTAGTGACCTAATACGATATATATGGGGTCAGTAAATTCCATATGGGGTGAGAGCGAAGCTCGAATCCCCATATGAAATTAACTGACCCCATATATATCGTATTAGGTCACTACCACACTATGTAACGAATTTATCTTACCGACTATCTTAACATGTGGTATTTAGACTAGTGGCCTATCAAAGTGATCAAGTCTTCAATATCGTTAGTATCAAGAACCTACTTCAATTAGTTTATATAAATACAAATGCCAACAATAACAACTTGTTAGCTTTAAATGTGTTTTATTAATTTATTTCAATCGCTCATCATCAATTTTTTCGTCTGTTGAAACCTTTAAGATTTTCCCTCAACACAGTATTGTTTTTATAAAGAGACGTAACACCACTACTAACCATGTATCAAAATAAGCCCCGCCTACTAACCCAATATGGAATATACACGGTCTCCATGCGGTTGCTTTTAACCAATCATATTCTTAGAAATGTATAGGAGGCAAGATAAAATAAGATATGGGATATACGATAATGAGGTAGCAACCCAACATCACAAAAAACATAAAAATCTAGAGGGCAAGGCAAAACAGTGTCTACATAATAATTATGTCAATGTTAAAATCCGAAGCTAGAAAAGTTGTGAAAAGTAAAATAACAACAACACCGAACTTTACAGACACTATCCAAGATCTCCCGATATCTCCCGAAACCTACCATATATCTAATTCTCTTAAAATAACACAAGCATATAAGTTATTAACAGCATCTGTTGATACACAGATTGATTCAATAATTTGCTGCTTGAAAAAAAACTTATCAGGCTTATAAAACATACCAAGCTTATAGTCCTAAAGAATTTTCCAGCCTTACAAATACACAAATTTCCAATAAAAAGGCATTTTGTACATGCACTTCTGTTATAACGAAATAAATTATACCTCATAAAAATCCTCGAACTCGACTAGCAACTATTATGAGAAATCATTTCATGATATCATGCATTACAAGTGTTATCGCTCTTCGTTTAGAATTATATATTTTTTAAACAGGAAAAAAGAAAAAAATGTAACGTCACAACTCGGAATTTCTAATAGAATAGATAATGGAAACGGGGAATGTGTCAAAAAGACAACAACCCTACCAAAGAGCATAAAACAGCCCAAGGCCACCAATGGGTCTTCAACGCAGGAAGAAATCCCCCACCCGGAGGCGGTCTTCAGCTGACCCTTAAACAATAATGTATAGTATACAGCGAAATGGAGGCCACACTATTAAAAAAACACACATGACTAACAAAGGCTAGAGGTTTCCTGATCTGAGACAGGCATAAAAATGCGGCGGGTTTAAACATGTTTTGTGAGATCTCAAATGCAACCCTCCCCAATACCTCTTGCCAATATGGAATAAACAAACAAACAGCAAAACGCACAGTAACACTCAGTTCAAAAGAAGCCTGAGTCCGATGTAAGAGTACATGTAGGTAACAGAATAAACTAAGCAAAATGACAGTGATCAACATAAATTAACAAAGGACTACTAGCAGTTATAGACATGCCAGCTGCAGACCTCAATTAAACTGACCTAAAGATTACGTCTTTATCGTATGAAAATCAAACACAATACCTCCCGTAAGGGGTTTAGTAGCATTCCATCATAAATTATACGATAAGCCTAGATATGTAGAAAATATAATAACTATTTTAAGACAAGATTAGAAATGACACCTTACACCGGAATCAATAAAGTTGTTTACAATGTGTCTAAGGATACCAAATATAGAAATACAAGTTCATGAATTATAAATGTAATGCATGGCTCTAGCGAGAAAGCTTCCGTTTCCTTATGTTTCTTTTGCTTTAAAAACCTTTCATAACTTCATTTACAAAAAAGTTTTACTGGTTTAAGATTCAAAACGTTATGTTTGCACTCAAGGAAATAGCTACAGTGACATTATTTATATGTAAGTTTTAAGACATGCAGTATGACGAAATGCGACCATACCATTTTATCAAATTGCTGAAAAAAATATTGATTTTTTTTTTTTTTTTTTTTTTTTTTTTGTATCGTGTATTGCAAGATTCCAAATGATGGGATATTTTTAACTAATTTCTGTAAAAATTTGTAAGTAATACATAGAATATGTATTTAGCATGAAATTATATGGCTATCTTGACTAGAAATGTCGTAAATAAAGGTTAGTACAAATTATGATATGAGGTCAGAAAAGCTGTTTAAAAAAGGCTTCTATTATGGCATAATGATTGACTGAACGTCCAGTGGCAAATATTTCATTTATATTCAGGACAAGAACAAATCAACAATCAATACAACAGAAAGGCTCAGAAAGGTACATTCTTGGTCGGTCAACTGGGATAAAGGGCGGGAGGCTCTGAAAGGTACATTTTTGGTCGGTCAACTGGGATAAAGGGCGGGAGGCTCTGAAAGGTACATTCTTGGTCGGTCAACTGGGATAAAGGGTGGGAGGCTCTGAAAGGTACATTCTTGGTCGGTCATTGGGATAAAGGGCGGGAGGCTCTGAAAGGTACATTCTTGGTCGGTCATTGGGATAAAGGGCGGGAAGCTCTGAAAGGTACATTCTTGGTCGGTCGACTGGGATAAAGGGCGGGAGGCTCTGAAAGGTACATTCTTGGTCGGTCGACTGGGATAAAGGGCGGGAGGCTCTGAAAGGTACATTCTTGGTCGGTCGACTGGGATAAAGGGCGGGAGGCTCTGAAAGGTACATTCTTGGTCGGTCAAATGGGATAAAGGGCGGGAGGCTCTGAAAGGTACATTTTTGGTCGGTCGACTGGGATAAAGGGCGGGAGGCTCTGAAAGGTACATTCTTGGTCGGTCAACTGGGATAAAGGGTGGGAGGCTCTGAAAGGTACATTCTTGGTCGGTCGACTGGGATAAAGGGCGGGAGGCTCTGAAAGGTACATTCTTGGTCGGTCGACTGGGATAAAGGGAAGGAAATCTCGTCTGACACTAGAAAATGAGGGTACATCTAATAAGGGCAGACATTTATTTTGCAACAGTGAGTTGTTGCAAGAGTTCTTTCACGTGCAGAGAGCGTGTAAATAATACATCACCCACAGACGAAATTTAACAAGGGTTTTTATTGCCAGAAAGAAAAGAAATTAAATAGATAATCACATTTATAAAGTAAACAAAGCAAATTTCTGTAAAATGTCGCTACGACTTCTGCCAGAACTCCGTATAATAAAATCAATAATTTAACATAATATCGGTTTATTGTTTTTTATATAAATTTATTTTAAAGATTTACAGAATTACACGGACTGTAGCAGCAATAAGATTAAATTATTGCAAACGTCATATTTTTTAAATCAATGTATTACATTTCCGATTAGTTGAAAAATGTATAGCCCTTTAAAATTTTCCTACCATAAATATACAGTATAGACACCCTCATAGTTGCAACGTATAATGAATAGGGAATGTAAAAAATTCCATTTTTATTTCAAGGTTTTGTACCGGTGAAAATGGGTTAACATATGTCTTTGAATATAGTTTACATTGGCACTAATATCGATTTTGTCATCAGCAAATTAAAACATAACTAAATTTGTATTCTTTTCAAACGGGATGTATAAAGACACACCCACGTTCGTTTTGATCTATAAAGAGGTTAAACTCCTAACTATCCTACTGTCTGTCGATACATTTATTTTTGGCATTGAACTAGTCATGTCTTCTTTGACTGTCCATGACCTTTAAATACTAAATCCCTTGGATGTGTTTTAGTGGATTTTAGTCTCTGATGCATGATTTTTTGTTATTAATTGTTTTGGCTTTTAACTAGCTGTCAGTAACTGCGAGTACTCTCAAATCGTACTTTCTTGTTTATTTGACCTGTTGATACTAATTGTATTGCTTTTTTGTTATTTAATGTTATTCAGGGTTATATCTGGTCTATATACCAGCTTTAATAAGTGTTTGATATTTTTATAAATTTTCACTTCGTACTATGAACATCAAAATTATTTATTTTGTAAAAATATTTCCTTTCTCTATTGGAACTGTACACGTATACCTAACAACAAAATTATTTTCATTAACCTGTGTTTAAAGTTATTGCAAATGGCTGATATTTTTGTTCGAATATATTGTTTTTCTTTAATTGTTTAACATTTCATACCGATATAACATGTTACTTTTATTATTCTTCCCTTAGTTAATTTATTTTGTATTTTAAATTACATTGTATCATAGGTCAAATTTATTTGTTCAGTGTATGTTCAATGGTGTTGATATGTCCTTTGATTGAGTTAAGCTATTTCAGTTGATATTTTATAGTGTGTCTTTCTATGTTGTGATGTTACACTATTGTTTCAGAAAAAGGGTGAAGGTTTGGTACCATTTAAACGTTTAAACCCGCTGCATTTGTTTGCACCTGTCCTAAGTCAGGAATCTGATGTTCAGTAGTTGTCGTTTGTTGATGTGGTTCATAAGTATTTCTCGTTTCTCGTTTTTTATATAGATTAGACCGTTGTTTTCCCCGTTTGAATGGTTTTACACTAGTAAATTTTGGGGCCCTTTATAGCTTACTGTTCGGTGTGAGCCAAGGCTCCGTGTTGAAGACCGTACTGTGACCTATAATGGTTTACTTTTATAAATTTTGACTTTGATGGAGAGTTGTCTCATTGGCACTCATACCACATCTTCTTATATCTAACACTCAACAAACCAATTGATTGTAAAGCAATAACATTCCATATTCGGTACAAGCACTTATGACACCCCACCAAAATGTATTACATATATATATTGACATGTACACAAAATAGATACAAGTCGCGGATAAGATGACTCGTTAACAATTCAGTTTACTAGTACAATTTTCGGCACTTCATGTGTTTCCCTTTATAATGTCGGTTCTCAATTTCCGATTACACAAGCAGAACTCATGTTTTACCATTAGAATCAATTAATAAATGTTTGCAAATTAATTAATAAGCGACAGTTTATACGGAAATTATGATTCTGTGATTGCAATTTATATTAATGAAATATCACTGTTAAGTAATGTCATCTTCCTTCCATTCCAGATGAAGTGTTGTGTGAGAAGTGTTCCAAGTACAATGTATTTTATGGAACTTATTACAAATATTGTGGTGGCTATTGTAGTGGTGTCTTTGGGGACCAGGACTGTGAAAATCAATATTTGTACCAATTAACCGATCTGTATGTTGATAATAAATAACAAGTGCAGTTAAATATTTACTAGAATTTTATTTTTATTTGATTTGTTAATTTGTTAAATGGCACTTATAATTTAGCAAACAGCAATATTGTACATCTATGCCGACATGTATTCTACAGTTTAACACTTTATCTGGGTTATTGTACTTTACTTAAGCAAAACGTTTCTGTTTTATGTCTTTCTATTATTTTTTTTCTTCTTTTCATATGTTAAAAAGCTAGTCACTTCAAACAAAAAGCCAAACAAAATCATAACAAAGTCGAAATGACAGCAATTTTATTGACATACATTTACTAGGCACTTTTTTTATTCTAACCGGATGTGGCTGTGGCTCTTCACATCCCGCAAAGCCAAACTAACCCTCACACGTTCTTTGGTAATGGTTTTACTGCGGTTGGATGAAGATCAAGATATTTCTTTACCCAAGTCAACCTTAATATTGAAAACTATATTTATCAATGTTAAATAGGTTAAAATGTTGTTTTTCAATCGTCAGTTAAGAGCTACCTAACTGCATGTTGTTACTTTTTTTTTCGGTAGTATAAGTATGACTCTTTACTGCAGATCTGATGGGGCAATTGCAGGAATACTCGTAGGAATGATTGTAGCTGTCGCCATTTTTATTATTGCTGTGATCATTTGTGTCAAAAATGTTAACAAAAGACGTGGTGGAATGTCCCATGGTTCAGTTGTTACACCTGTCGGGGCACCGAACGTCGCTGTTTTCACAACACCGCCTATGAATTGTATGTATATTATAAATAAATGGTTCCTAATATTTCCTTTGTTACTTTCTTCAAATTATCTTTACATATACAAATTGTTTGTTGTATAAAGTACACAAATTATAAGCAGAATATTGCTCTTTTCAAAGTAAGGAAAACGTACTTAAAGTTGTTTTTATGAGTAAATGTACGACACAGCACTGCTTCAAACTTCATACATTATTGTTTTCACTTTTCTGTTTTTTTCGATTGAAATTTAATGTATTTTACTTTAAAATATACATTTATAGATGTAAATAGATAGTTCCATCGATCTGTCATTTCAAGAAGGCAGAAGTAGTAACATTTAACTCATTACACAAACTCTGGTATTAATTATGCTTTTTTCAAACATTTTCATATACATTCTCAGCGTTTCCTTGTGGATACCCGATGCAGTGCCATCCCCCACCAAATATGGGATATTCAACACATCAGACGGAACCAGAACCACCGCCTTATAGAAACCCGGAATAGACGCTCTCTACAACATATTGTTTAATATTGGAAACATGTTTATTTAGACATCTCTTTAGCCATTTTGCAGCAAAGCAAAACATGGTATATCATCAGTGTAAAAGAAATGTCTCTTTCCGTAGATTTTAAATTGAAATTTACACCACCGCAACACATCAAAGTACATAACATATACAAATATCTGTTCAAATTGTATAAAAACATAGTATGAGCAGGCATAATATAGCAAAAAAAATATCTATTTATCTTCAAACTAACACATGTACATGTGTAGTCGTGGTAAAATATATCTGGGATAATACAAATTGTTCGTAAAATAAGTCCATTGATGTGTAAAAATACTAGTTGTTTCCTGTCTTCCTACCTATCCTTAATTTCCATGCATGCCCAGACACATTTGATGGAATTGTTGATTCCATTTTTGGTTAAGCAACGTGAAAGTTCACAACATTTCCCAAGTATATAGTCCATGTACAGTATTTTCGAAAGTAAAATAATTTTACCTACCTACCTATACTTTTCCTGACAGGATTTCTTACTTACTTTACTAATTTTTTTAATTCGATATCAGTTAAAAAAAAAAGTCCACAGATTTTTCTCCTAGTTAAAAAAATGTCCATGTATTCAATTTTACTAAGAAAATTCCTTGTTCTGATGAGATGTTTAGCATTATATTTTATACATTAATCTTCATTATTTCATAAATAGTAAATATATTTTGATAAATTGTATGAAGAAAAAAAAGAAAAAAAATCAATTAGATTAAACGAATGCTGTGTGATAAGATAGGTTTTGTAGATGATTTATAAAAATAAAGAAAAAATGTTTCTGGAACTACAGATCTCTATAAATTATACGGATCAGAAATGGACAACTGGACATCTGTAAATGGTGTTTTTCGGATTGACATGGGGATAACAATATGTTCCGACTGCTTGATGATGAGAATAATTTCAACATTCAGTATCTATAATTCTTAATGAGAAATACTCAATATGTCCCAAATACAATCATTCAGCGAAATAATGAACGGCAATTTCAATAAATTAGATTGGACAAAAATTATCAGAACATCAATTAATTTGTATCGGACATTCAAACTAAGGGTGGACTGCAAATTAAAAACAACATTATGTAAACTGTCTTTTTACAATATGGAAAAACACATAATATATGAAATACCATTACAAACTCTGTTAAAGAGAGGCAAAAGATACAAAAGGGGATTTTCTCATATGTTGAAAATAAAATGACAACACGACAAGAAAAGAAAAAGACAAAAAACAGTATGCAAAACACAACATAGAAAACTAAAGACTGAGCAACACAAACCCCACCAAAAACCGGGTGTGATCTCAGGTGCTTCGGAAGGGTAAGCAAATCCTGCTCCACATGTGGCACCCGTCGTGTTGCTCATGTAATTACAAATCCGGTGATAAACATGTTAAACAGGCCGTTACAAAAGCTCGAATGGCTATAGAAACATATACTTTACAGGTCTATCAAGTAAAATTGTCAGAGCTGAATCCAAATTGCCCTATATGTAGATCAGAAGATGAGACTCTTTTCCATGTACTCACAAGATGCTCTGCATATAATGATATTAGAAAATCACAATAATTTCAAACCTTGAAGAACTTCAATTTATATAAAGTTGGTCCGGAAAACTGGAAAGGGCACTTTTTAATAGACAAATAATCTGCTAACAAATAATTGACTGTCAACGCCTGGCATAACAAAACTTTTTGACAAGTGAAAAGGAATTCTTGGAACTGCCAAAGTGATAACAAGACAATATTGCTATGCAGTGCATGTTAGAAGGCTTAATGCTTGTAGTCTATTGTCAGGTGGACGATTTCTGTGTGATATGATTTAAGATTTATAGTTTTACACATAAACTGTTATTCTAGATTTTAACTATTTTAAGTGGATATTTGAAGTTCTATGTATTGCTAGTGTACAGTAATATTTTAAACTTTGCACTTGTGGATGTTAATACACTATTCAACTGGTTTAGGATTAGAACATTCTTTTTTATATTTATTAACATAATTGGATTTCCAAATGCTCCAATATTGGATGGATCTACAAAAAATGAAGAAGAAGATATAATTTTGTGTTTTAAAGTTTGAAGTGGCTTTCTTTTTTACAGGCATCAAGTACATTGTATCTGTGTATCCTATCTTGTGATTATTCAGTAATGGTTACTATGGACATAGTTTGTCAGAACAAACAAAATATGTCCTTTACGGCAATCACTGAATATTAATTAACCTATTTCCGAAATGTTAAATATATGATTTCAAACTATCAAAAATTATAAATAGCAACGCACCAACATGTTCCAAAATTAATAAGAAATTCGACTCAACAAAAACAATAAAAGTAAATCGCCACCCCTCAAAAATTTAAAAAAAAAGCAAACCATACAGCGAACCTAAATTTATTTAAAAAAGAGGCGACTATACAAAGGGGTCATTCAAAATGCATACGTCGAGAGAAACTGACAACGACGTCTAAAAGTTCACAAAACACTACATAGAAAATTAGGACCTCAAGCAATGTGGACCCAACTAAAAGCTTGAGGTTATCTCAGATGCTCCGGAAAGGCATGTAGAATCTGCTCCACTAGTGGCACCAGTCGTATTGCTCATGGTAAGTAAATTAAACTAGAGCAAAACAAACAAAAGTTCTTAACAACAATGCGCCTCAATGAATCCATTTATGAATAAAATTACTATAAATCATAAACATCCAAACACCATGAAATAAAATCCAAAACCTCAAAGCACCATCCATGAAATAACAGAAACATTAAAGATGTAACTGGAAATGTGTCTATAATCTAACAACACATAACAACAATAAACAACAATAGACAAAATAAGTCTCCATGGCAAAAATCTGGTGAGAAATTTATTTGCCTGCACAATACACATTTTGGGAGTAAATATAATTCAGCCGTTTTATACTGTATTTGATATTAAAAAACACTGTATTCTATGCTTAACGCTTTACGCACAATAGACGGAAACCTACAAGATCACGACGTTAAAATTGCAGAATGAGCAACATCAAACATGGAGATCGACTTGTATAAAAGGGTCCCCAATTCCCTCGCCAAGCGCATTCATTGAACTTTATATCAGACAAATAGCGTTTAAAAGTCCGGTAGTAATTGACGAAGTGAGGAAAGGGGAACAGGAAAGACTACGATAAAAGGAACAAAAAGCTATAGCACCTGAACAAAACTGTCCACCCCATAACTTATAATTTTTCATTTAACAATAAAAATAAAATGTTAAAAAAAGAAATTGAATTCATTCACACGTCGTCGCGAATTCGCAGGTGTGATCTAGCATGATAAAAGAAAGAACTAAATAAACATCGCATACTGAGTGAATAATCTCCACCTAGGATAGATTTCAAATTATATAAGATGTATAACGGACCTCTGCATAGGATTTCAAAGGCAACGTAATACCGGGCTTCATCTACAATTTTTTTTCCATTATACCCCCGCTTTAAAAAAGTAGGGGTATACTGTTTTACCTCTGTCTGTCTGTCCGTCCATCCATCCGTCAGTCCGTCCGTCCGTCAGTCCGTCCATCCGTCCCATGAAAATTTTTCGTCACATTCTCAGGAACTACAATACAAGGATTTCTGAAATTTGGTTTTATGGTTTATATAAGTCAGGTATACCGTGTGATGCGTTTTCAGATTGATCACTCAACAATTTCCTGTTTGCCGTCAAGTATTTGGGCTGGGGTAACATCAGTGAGCAGTAGCTCACACTTTCACTTGTTCTACCATAATTGCATTCTCCGATTTTACGTGTTAATTCAATAATAGGAAGGCTTTTTTCAACGTATGCACATATCATGCAAATTTGATGAGAATCAAACTTTATCAATTCTAACCATTTTCTTATATTGTGTCATCCTGCGATTTTGAACCTTGATATTTTCCCTATAAATTTGATATTGCATTTTCAATCTCGTTTTGTGTGTTTGAGCTTTTGATTTTGCCATTTGATAAGGGACTTTCCGATTTAAATTTTCCTTGGAGTTCGGTGTTTTTGTTATTTTACTTTTTAATAAGTTTTTTGAAAGTAGCTTTCCAAAGAAGTCTCATGAACTGATAAGCATGTTTTAAAAACCTTCCTTGTTCTTTGATTGTAATTCTTTTTCCCCTCGTATTTAGTTGCATTTTATTCATCATCTATTGAATCCATCCATGTAGCTCGTTCGAATTAACTATTATGAACTATTGATTATTTGATATGAAATTCGAATTTACATAAAAGGGATTAGGTGTAATACGTGTCGTTTCCTGTTTCCTCATATCTTACTTCAGGTGATTAAGATGTCAATCAATAGTCTCTAGATATCTCTTTAGAAACATTTTATGTTAAACAAAAACATTATAATAAAATATGTACATGTATGAGCTTTGAAAAAACTGCACGGAAAAATAAAACTGTTAAGAGTGTGGAGAGTCACAAAATAATACGCAGAAGTTTCTTTTTAAAATATGCGTGATTGCGTAAGGTATGCAAATCATAAAAGTATACACAAAAAAAGAAGTATTAACAGACTTAACAGCATTTTAAGGACAAAATAATTCTATACAAATATTGATTCGGGTTATCTGATATGATTTTGAAAAATGGGAAATATGTAAAAGGGGCGTATTATATTTGTGCGCATTTGGGGATTAATTTTTACGTTTGCACACAGCTTTTGATTACATTTGCGCGCATTCATTTTACAGGTAACACAAGTAAAACTAAAGATAATTCATAATATATATAACGAAAGTTATTATGAATTTTGAACATTTTTTGTAAATTTAAATTGTATATTTTTCATATTGAATTCTAAAAAAAAATAAAGTTATCGTGTGAAATCTCGTAATAGCTTTTAAAGACATACATGTAACTTTAAAATTGCGAATATTTCAGAGTAAATAGTATTTGCATCCGAATTTTACAGAATAGTGGTCCCTTTAGTAAATACTTTTAGTCGGTGTGAAAAATGTTGCGTCTAGACACAGGGACTCGGTTAGCAGATCAAAAATTTTTAACTCAATGTTTTTTATTATTTTTTTTTAGTATTTCCTGTTTATTTGTATTACTTTATTAACATATTTGACGATGGCATCAATATTTCTTTGTTTTCTAGCAATGTGCAGTTTACTATCCATATCCGTATACTGAAAAATCCTACACAGGATAGCCGGTTAGCAGATTAAAAAGATTTTTAAATCAATTTTTTTTTATTATTTTTTTTAATATTTCCTGTCTATTTGTATTACTTTATTAACGTATTTGACGATGACATCAATATTTCTTTGTTTTCTAGCAATGTGTAGTTTACTATCCATATTTGTATACTGAAGAATCATATATGTTTCAGTATATTCACTACAATGAGCAATTTTATTCAGCAAATCCATGTATTTTTGTGTTTTGTGTTTCCTGAAAGCAGTTGACTTCAAATATTCAGCACGTTTTGACATGTAAAATCAGTACTTTAATCTTGAAATTTGCTATATTTTTACATTTCATCTGTATATAATTCCAGGACTAAGGGCTTGTGCATAATAAAACCGGCATAAACCCTTCAAAATAATAGTTTAATAAATAAATAGATAAGTATAATCTACCTGTATTTACCTGAGTTTACCTGTAAAATGAATGCGCGCAAACGTAATGGTAATGCGCGCAAATGTAATGCACCGACCATTAGACACGAAGAATCATTCCATATACGATTTAAAATTTAAGATTGGAAACCAAATATCATGTTGTATACTGATAGATTTACATTATAATCTAAAAGCTCAAATTTGTTTCATTTGGCATATAAATAATTTCATTATTTCTCATTTTTCTTCTGAAATTAGATTCAATATTTCAAATATCGAATTATGATATTGAATTTTGAATCTTTAATTTTGAATCTTTAATTTTGATATTAAAGGGGCATTAGCTGTCAAATTCATGTTCATCGATTTGATTCAAATTCTTATATTTGATTTATTACATACTAAAACGTATATCCAAATTACAAAAAGTCTCAAATAAACAATTAACAATGCATGGACTCGATAATATGTATAAACATTTCGTGTGTATTAATGTCTGGACGTCATCTAATTACCATCGAGATGACCTCCGAAGAGTGCCCACGGTCATATAACATGATATAAACATAAATATAAATATATACAAATAGCGACCACGTGCAATTGGATTTTTCTAGGTCTGTTTGATTTCATATTGTAGGTTAAAAAGTATGTTTATCATCGTTTTTATCTGAATAAGAAAGATTTTTTGCGGATCGAATCAGTCAACCAAATAGCTCATCCTTGTTTCACTTTCAATGTTGACATTCTTTTCCTTTTAATAGCTGAATACATGCGTAAACCTATATCCAACTAAAGGGTTTAATTAAGGGTCACATGAATACCGATTCAATGAGGTCGAATTATTCACTTGCAATTGAATAATTCATCAGCGATGTTTTTATCTTATTTTGAAAAAAATTAACCAAATTGGCTGCTAAAAGCAAATTAGTATTTCACTATATCACTTTCATTAATGATTGAACAGAAAAAAAATTATTTCAGATCATTCGTTATTATGTTGGACTTTTAGTACCCCAAGTTTATTTGAATGAAAACGTAGCATCATGCGACCAGTTACATACAGAACCGAATGAAAATATTAAATATGACACTCGCAATATACCTAATGAGTGCATGACAGATGTCGAAATAGTAGAGGAATTAAATAAGTTTATACAGAAATTAGAATTATCAGGGATTAACCCGATAGAATTGGACAATAAATATAAATAACGATTTGGTCACAAGTATTCCTAACGAAATGAACTCTAAACTTACTAGACCAAAGGTGGTTCACCTGATTGGTCTTAATAATAAACGTTGGGAAATGAAAAAAAAACCTGTCGGAACGATAACCTCACCGCGCTCTGGAATGAAGTATGCGAAGCCGAACGAAAATGGAACAGAAGCCATAACCTGGATAAGAAAAACTTGCGTCACATCTTTGTAAACAAATGTAAACTTTTTTTTATAAAAACTGCCAACAGACTAAAAGGCAATATCAGTACCGAAGTCAAGATGAACTTTTGAATATACAAACTAGAGACCCAGGAAGTTTTAGAAGAACATTGGCAAGATTGGTGTGGGTAGTGAAAGACAGAAGACCATACTCATGGAAGTTGTACTAGAAGATGGTTCAATATGCTCTGACACTAACATTATTGTAAACAAATGGAAAATTTCTTACTTATGAAAATCTTTTGAATTGTGATGATGTAGCACACTTGAATGATAAAATTTATGTATTATTACATGTTTTGCATAAATTATTTAATATATGTTTTAAATTTGGTAAAATTCCATCTGTGTGGTGTAAAGGGATAATCACACTGTCCCCAAAGTGTTCTACATCGGATCCCAGGGGTCCATTGTCTTATCGGAAAATTACTTTAGCACCGTGTGCTTATAAATTATATTGTAGTATTTTGAACAATAGACTGGTAACTTAGTTAGAACATAAATATATTTTTACAATGATGAACAAAATGGTTTTCGTAAAAGTAGAAGCACTATTGATCATTTAAGTACAATACGAAATTTTTGAAAGCTATTAAAACGATTTATTCTCAGATTGAATGTGCAATCAAATTGAATGGAAACATGACTGAGCGGTTCAATGTTAACGCAGGCTTAAAACAAGGGTGTGTTTTATCATCTATCTTATCTAATATTTTTATAAACAGTTTAGTCACAGACATCAAATGTCTAGACATCGGTAATGTTATCGATGGTGAAGAAATTGGTATTCTATTATATTATGTAGATGATATTGTATTAATTATATATGTTGAAAATAAATATGATTAACAAATAATGTTAGATATTCTTAAGGTGCATTAGCTACGAGATATGAAAAAAAATGAAACATGATTTTTTTTTGTTCAATAATTATGGAAAGTGAAAAAGTGATATAACAATTCGCTTTTAGCTGACAGTTTAGTTCAATTTTGTCAAAATAAGCTAAGAAACATCGCTGATGAATTATTCATTTGCAAGTGAATAATTCGACCTGATTGAATCCGTTTTCATATGACCTTCAATTTGACCCATTAGCTAGAGATTGGTTACGCATGTATTAGTTGTGTTCAGCCAATAAAAGGAACAGAATGTCTACATGAAAGTGAAACAAAGGTGAACCATTTCGTTGACTGATTCGATCCACAAAAAAATCATTCTTAAACAGGTAAAAACGATGATTAACTTATTTTTTTAACCTATAACAGGAAATCAAACAGACCTAGAAAAGTCAAATTGCACGTGGTCGCTATCTATTTGTATTTATATTTATGTTTATATCGGGTTATCTGACCGTCGGCAGTCTTCGGAGGTCATCTCGGTGATTAATGAGATGGCGTCTAGACTAAAATACACACGAAATGTTGATATATGTTATCGAGTTAATGCATTGTTACATGTTTATTTCAGACTTATTGTAATTTGGATATACGTTTTAGTATGTTATAAATCAAATATGAGAATTTAAGTCAAATCGGTGAACATGAATTTGACAGCTAATGCCCCTTTTTAATGATTGTTCATTTTAGAAATCCCTCTGTGCAACCAACAAATGTGTTAAGCAGTTGAGTTGTGGTTTTAGACATTGGGCTAGATGTAATGCTATGTCAACAGAAAGATTGAATTGTAAAGTATTTCGATGGGTTTTTAGAAATGCTATTAATAAAAAGAAAAACTGGTGTAACAGAATTATGACAAAATTTAGAGAATGTAATTTAGATTTATACTCTAATTTAGAGAATGTGTTGCATAAAAATGTTATAACACAGTTAGATGATTTTTTATTTGAAAAATATAAGGTAAATTGGCATAATAGAATATTGTCACAAAATGTTGGAAAAAAATTACGGACTTATAAATTCTTTAAAGCTATTTTTGAAACAGGGATGTATTTGAGTAAGAACATTTTAAGTCGGTACAGAAGTGCATTTGCTAAATTAAGGTGTGGCGTTGCCTCTTTGTGAATAGAAACAGGTAGCTATGAAAACTCGTACAACAAACTGAAAGAGTTTGCTTTTTATGTAATGATAAAATTGAAGATGAGAAACATCGTTTTATTAGACTGTCCTTTATATGCCGATTTGCGTGAAAGTTTATTTTACGAAGTCAAAAGAAGTAATGTTGATTTTAATATTTTATCTGTTGATGATAAGTTTATATATCTTTTTTAAAGTACTGATTGTTATGATATGGTCGCCAAGACCTGCTTTAATATTTTAAGTACAAGAAATCGTTTATTATGCTTGATTGATAGTTATGTTTTTACAGAACTGAAATATTTCATAGACATGAAAAATGTAGTTATATGTTTTTATACAGACCTAAAATGTTTTATAGACATAATAAGTATATAGTTATGATTTAGTGAAATTGCTATAGTCTCTCATAATTCTTAATAGAATGGCACTTGTATTTTAAATTATAAAACTACTGTTTTATACAATGTATATAATATGATGATTGTATTACATGTATTACATATTGAATCTGAATCTGAATCTGAATCTGTGTGCTGCATTTAAAACATTGACCTTTAATTAACGTCTCTCCAAGCATGCTATACCATTTGACGTTTACCTTTTATTTAATTTAATCGTACGCATTATTTAACAGTGAGAAAACATAACTGCTTAAGCCCATTTACACATTTACTTTATTATACACTGATTTTACTGAAGGAAGGACGAACAAACGGACGAACTCTTTACTACATAAAGATCAACTCTGTGCACAGTTTAGAAGAAACAGCCACTTGAGAAATGCCCTAATAAGAAGTTACCTCCGGGAAATCACACGATTGTCTTCTTCTGGTAAAATTTTTTTTAAAAGTTTTCATTTATACATGTATTCTGTACTCACTTACTATTATATATCCTTGAACTTTTGACTGTTGATGTAAAATTTGCATCTATTTACAATTCAATGAATGTATAATAGTTGCTAGTACCGTTAATTTCCGGCAAACCTTGGTTCCTTTTTAATGCAAGGGATTAAGATGTCAATCCATAATTTATTATTAAATAACATGATATGGACTTCGATAAATATGACATCCAAAATATTTGATATTTATATTTTGATTACTTAGTCTAACTAAATTAACAACTATAGGTCACCGTACGGCCTTCAACAATGAGTAAAACCTATACCGCATAGTCAGCTATAAAAGGCCCCCAAATGACAAATGTAAAACAATTCAAACGAGAAAACTAACGGCCTGATTTATGTACAAAATAATGAACGAAAAACAAATATGATGTACAGCAACAAACGAAAACCACTGAATTACAGGTTCCTGACTTGGGACAGGTACATACAGAATGTGGTGGGGTTAAACTAGTTTGAAGGCGTGCCAACCCTCCCCTAACCTGGGACAGTGGTGTAACAGTACAACATAAGAACAAACTATAAAAATCAGTTGAAAAGGGCTCAACTCATCAGATCGTTCCAAAGCATAGATATATCTAGCAAAAACACATAGTGGACGCCCATTTCCACTGAATTTATTTAACTCAAGAGCCATTTTCAAAAAGTATTTCAATTTTAACGTAAATTCATTTTATCACATCCCAACATGTTTACAGATACAGTATTAGGTCAATGACAGAAAAATATCAACGTTTTGTATGAGGCTTATTAAATGTGAAGGGCAAGGTTTACCAAGCCTTTCAGCAGTCTCGTGTCGAATACAAAAAAAGTTGATATTTTTCAGATGTTGATCTAATAATATTGTTTTTATACTGCAGCTAAATATGGCTACATTTATAGTTATTGGAATGAAAAAACAAAATAATACTTATTTTCCATCTCTAAACGAGCCTCAGATTGCAAGGGGAAGTAAAGTGACATGAAACCGACATTGCACGAAATATCAGTTTGGTAAATAAAAATAATAAGAAGTGCGCCAGCTGCATTATTAATTGTTGCACGTAAAGGGTTTAACAATAGCAGGGCTAATTTCTGTACATATTCCCAACTTATAAAAACCCTAAGATAGCTAAAAAAAACAGATTTCAACAAATCCCAGAAATGTGAAACAAGGACATCGTTAATCAAAACTAAAATGAGAGTTTTACTGTGCGTATTGCAGTGTGTTTGTTTATTCTACACTGGCTAGAGGTATAGGGGGAGGGTTGAGATCTCACAAAACATGTTTAACCCCGCCGCATTTTTGCGCCTGTCCCAAGTCGGGAGCCTCTGGCCTTTGTTAGTCTTGTATGTTTTTCAATTTTAGTTTATTTATATGTTTTGGAGTTTAGTGTGACGTCCATTTTCATTGAACTAGTACACATTTTTGTTTAGGGGCCAGCTGAAGCCCGCCTCCGGGTGCGGGATTTTCTCGCTGTTTTGAAGACCCATTGCTGGCCTTTGGCTGTTGTCGGCTTTTTGGTCGGGTTGTTGTCTCTTTGACACATTCCCCATTTCCATTCTCAATTTTATGGATTTAAAGCTTTATGTACTGTTTTTCGGAAACTAATTAATTTATTTTGGTTGGGGACATCCTTCGATGAAATATTATACAAAAACATGTTAAATTTGCCATTTTGTATTGAATTTGCAAAAGAATTTGACCAATTTCAGATTGAGACCCTTTGAATGAATCCAATACAGGAGAAATTGGACCTCTATGTAGAGATCTAACAGGTACGTGGTTGCACAAGTTTGGGTATTAGAGTATTATATACTGTAACTTTTGATCTATTTTTAAAATATCTCCAAAAATCATTTCATGACAAATTCGTCCAGATAATACAAATAAAACACATATTTAGTTTTTACTTCTAAAGAACCGACATTTCAAAACAAAAATGTCAAAACTGTGAAAACAAGGTAAATAACGGTGATGTTCAGTCTCTCAAATGATTTTTTTTTTCTAATGACCAATTTGAAATTGACTAATCTCTGACGATTTTTTCTTTTTGTTATTGAAATCCTCAGTTTCGCGACAAAAACGAAGATTTGTCAATAAACCTGTTGAATAATTCCAAGGTTATACTTAAAAATCACTAGAGTTTTAAAAAATCTTTAGCAAAAACAAGAAATTATGATACTATATATACTATATGTTGGAAGAAGTGTGTTGCGTTATGATTGTTGTTTGAGTATAGTTATGCATACATATTGCGAATATACAAATCTTGTGAGAAAAAACCCTGGAGGAAGTGCTTTCACTTAAAATGGAGCGAGATCGGGTGCGTCGACAAGGCAAGTTTCTTCTGTCTTTCGTGCGATTCGAAGAAAGACGGCCCCCGTTTTAAAATATTGGAATTCTATATAAGGTATAATTTGGGTCGGTTTGGGTTTTTTGTTTTTTTTTGGGTGTAGGGAGTGCGGTCCTCAATTTCTTTTACTAATTTTACATATGTCTTGTGCTTTCTAAATAAAATGGTCAAGAGGATTTAGCAAAATATTGTTTTGATTCTTTTGCATTTTGTATTTTTCCATTGAATACTATCGAATATTACGAGTCCAATTGAGTCAACTGATTTTCTTCAACGGTTACAATCTCTACCTGTGAGCTCCAAAAGCAGAGTTTATTCAAATACCGTAAAATGTCTATTTGCTGAATCTCTACTTGGCATGCAGCATAAAGGAGTTCGGGAAAAGTCTGGTCGATCTATTTGTCCTTGTGGGGTGTCACGCCTGCCTGTGAACTGCTCTATTCTGTGGTTAAATCTGTTCATAATCTATCATATCCCATAAATACATTCTGTCATGCCTTGTTTCTGCGTCAAAGATTTCCAAATGTTAATTAAAGACTAAATAGGTCAAGAACGCATTACCCGGAAAACATAAGGATAATGTACCCTCTTGTTGTTTCAATACTACCATTAAAACGTTTAAACCCGCTGCATTTGTTTGCACCTGTCCTAAGTCAGGAATCTGATGTTCAGTAGTTGTCGTTTGTTGATGTGGTTCATAAGTGTTTCTCGTTTCTCGTTTTTTATATAGATTAGACCGTTGGTTTTCCCGTTTGAATGGTTTTACACTAGTAATTTTTTGGGGCCCTTTATAGCTTACGGTTCGGTGTGAGCCAAGGCTCCGTGTTGAAGACCGTACTGTGACCTATAGTGGTTTACTTTTATAAATTTTTACTTGGATGGAGAGTTGTCTCATTGGCACTCATACCACATCTTCTTATATCTATTAACATATGGAAATTTTATAAAAAAAAAATCCACAGCCTTTCCTCTTGTGCTCCTATATTATCTTACCTCTTATACATTTCTAGGAATACCATTGGTTAAAAGCTACCGCGTGGAGACCGTGTATATTTCATATGGGGGTTAGTAGGTGGGGCCTTAAAAAAATTTGAAACGTTTCTACAAACAAAGAAATTGATGATGAATGATTGAAATAAATGCAGGAAAAAAGTTAAAAGCTAACAAGTTGTTATTGTTGGCATTTGTTTTTGTATAGCTTATACCATAGAAGTAGGTTCTTTATATTGAAGACTTGATCGCTTAGATAGGCAACTAGTCTAAGTGCCACATGTTAAGATAGTTGGTAAGATAAATTCGTTACACAGTGTGCTAGTGACTTCGCTCTCACCCCATATGGAATTTACTGACCCCATATATATCGTATTAGGTCACTACCACACTATGTAACTAATATTTGCCAATTCGGTGGTTAATAGATAAGAGGATTATTGCATGCAGTGCTAGCTATGAGTTCCCTATATAACAAGTATATAAATAAAGATATTTGTTAAACAGGTATAAAAATGGACTTATTCAAGTACACCTTCTAGGGTGCGATCTACTTTAGTACTTAGCACCAAGTATTTTGGATTGCAAAGGTTGTTTAGGACTTTTTGCAGACAATAAATGCTATCACATCATGGACAAAACAAGTAAGTAATCCATGTTTACAATTTCATAACGAAAATCTCTGAAATAAAGACTGTGCGTTGTTTGCAAAAAATCTTGGCATTTTCGTCAAACCTCGTCATGCAGTGGTTGTCAGTATATTTGTTTGTATGATTGTATTCTTTATTTTTCAGTATATATTTTTTAAAATAATGTAGTAATGATCATAGACTTTGAATATTGTCTTTGTTTGGTCTATTCAAAGCATAAGAGGTGAAAATTTTCAATCTGTATATTTGGAATTATTCGATTTTTATAGCTAGAAAAATATTGAATCTATAAAGCTAGAAATATTTAATCTTTTGAGCAAGAAGTATTTCATCTTAAGAGCAGGAAACAAATGCTTTTTTAGAGCGAGAAATATTCAATCTTTCGAGCTGTACAGTAGATATTCAATCTTTATAGAGCATAACTGATTTAACCTTTAGAGCTTAACATATGTAATATTAATAGCTTGAAAGTTGTAATCTTTCGAGCTCTTAAAGCTTGTAATTTAATTTATAGAACTGGAAATATTCAATCTTTAGAGCTTTGATAGAAAATTCAATTTATAAAGCTGCATATCATATTCAATCTTAAGAGCTGGAAAAATACAATCTATAGAGCTGCAAATATTCAATCTTAAGAACTGGAAATATTCAATCTTTAAAGCTGGAATTATTCAAATATGTTGTAACTACTGGTTTGTTGTTGGAGAAATAATATGTCATGTTTCTCGTTTTCTTTCTTCAAAACAAAAGTATCAAACTGCAATATGTAGCATAATTAATATGATTAATGACTCTTCCTACTGATTTATTTCTCCCCATTTAATAGATAATTTTAAAAAGTTTAGAATACAGTAAAATACTTCTGTATTTGTTTTAAAATATATTTTTTTACAAAAAGTTAAAATATTGATGTATAAATAATTATCTTAACGAAAATGCAAATAAATTCCATTTCAATAAAAACTTTGCTATTTTCAGTTTAAATATTTTCGAACATTTGAGATCAGAGGACTGTCAACTTAGCTGCAATAGATTTCTTAGACCTCGTTCACACTAGCATTTTTTTAATCGATCTAAATAAAACCAGTTATCTTTAATCCCAACGATCTCTATCGGTCTAATCTGAACCACCCACTAGTAAAAATGCAATCGATCTGACCTAATTATCTTAACCGTGAAATTGTAAACACCTTGTATAAATAGAAATATTTAATCAAATTAATGTGTTGATACACACGCTTGCCAAACAATAAGGGATGAAGTAATTGTTTCACTTGAATTACAATGTTGATAAGGCTGTTCGTATACTTTTCGTCAATTTTCTTCCCTGTTATGTTGGTCATCCATTTTGTAATAAATTGCACGTGCAATTTATTTATTTTGTCGCCATACACGCGCACAAACTATTTTCGATTCAATCGTACTGGTTTAGATCGATCTCTGCGTTCACACTTTAAGTTAGATCGGTTCACTTTAGATCGATTCAAACTAAACTTCCTCTTTTGGTGTTTTAGTTTAGACCGATTCAAAGCGTTCTCATTTGGCTTAAATCGATTTAAAGTGAACCGATCTAGTTTAAATCGATCTAAATGTCAAAGTGTGAACGGGGTCTTATTAAAGTGATGACATATGAGTAAAATATATCTACTGTCCATATATCTGTTTGGATTACACCAAAATGAGGATCAGTTATTCCCCAGTTACCGTGGCTTTTTACAATACAAATGTTTAATCTACTAGTATTATGATCCTAATGGAACAGATGCCAACTTGGCCTCGACCTCTCTATTAACGATATTAGTAGAAGTCACGTCATTGGTAAAGCTAAATATGGCAAGTGTCAAGTCATTGTTAGATTTATGTCTTACCGTACTAGAGACATGGTATATACAAACAAAAAATATCTGAAACACAACGAAGATGGTATTTTCATAACTGAGAATCTTACCAAATTCAGAACAGACCTGACAAAAAAACTATCCCAGATGAAATACAACAACCAAATACACGCCTATTGGACTTAAGATGGTCGCATATTTGTTAAAAGGGCTGAAAATAGTCGAAAGGAACTGATAAATAGCTTTGATGACATCTCTGACATCGAACGGGGCATTACCGAATCACCTAACCAACAACGTTCAGATACTGATGAGTCCAGAAACAAATGAAGTTAATAACTCACAACAGTCTAATAATGGAGAGTAAAACTGTTTGAACAAAACTTAACTGTTTTTCTTGTCTAGTTTGAGCTGTTGAAATAATTGCTATACAATGTATATTGACTTTCCGTCGTTAATACCATAAACACGTTTGTCTGAACTTGAGAATTTTAGTAGTAATCAGATGGTTTAATCCAACAAAAGCTTTTTTCTTTGTTTTTGTTTTAGTTATCTGAATAATTTCATTCAACTGCTAGTTACATCATTTATCCAACACACTCTCTTTCCTCTGTTCACTTGTACATACAATTGCAACTTATTTCTTTTTTCCACTAATATTAATAATTCCAGGCTTGACAATTCAAGTATAATTATCAAACTCGTATTGTGACGATGTCTGTTTAAGTTCCTAGGTGACTAAATACATTTGAAAAAACACATAATATGTGATACCCCCCTTTTTTAAACTGGATATAACAGTGAAAATTTGTACCCTTTAACAAAAAAATAAAAACTTTATTCATATTTAATGCTTTTTTCTCACCTAAATAAAATCAATACAAATAATCTAAATTTAATAAAACATTTTTTTGTAAACCCGATAGAGTTTTGTTGAAAACTTCAGATGCCTCCACCTTTAAAGATTTATGTAAACAAAATGTTATAACCATGCAAAAACATGCAGTTCACTGACGTATACCTGGGTTTTTGTTTCAAATTTATGATAACAAAGACCTAAGTATGAACAACTATATTGAACACTTTTGAATGATATTGAAATATAAAAGAAGATATTATTATCAAAACGTATTATTGATGAAAAAAACCTGCTTTACTTTAAAAATTGAAGCAGTTATTAATACTGTAAACCCTTACGGCCTCTTTTGACGTTAATTGACACTGAGAATGAAGTTATCTATTTAAATTCGGGTGCGTTTGACTAGAAAGTCCTAAAATATTAAAGACTTCTTGAAATTTGAATTCGCAATTACATATACGAATGTAGCTATATCGCTGTTATTATTATTTTTTGTCTGTACTGCACCATGTAATGTATATGATGTATTTTGTTGTATTGATGTCACTTGTAGTATTTGTTTTCATCTTGCGTGGCTCTATACATAAATGTTGAGTTTATAGGTGTTTCCTTTTTTTTACTTATTTAACTTTTTTTAATATTTTATTTAGAACTAATAAATTCTTCTCAATCACTCAATAATCCTTAAATGCAATTAGGTAAGAAGTTTGTAAACTTCCATAACCATATGATTTTACACGTAACAACATATCAGTATAATGCATTTTAAAAAAAAGTTCGAAGTCTTCAAGTAGTAAATCATTTCCCATTTCAAATACAAATGCTTTCTCTCATATTCCAAACCTTGTTTCTTTTGTTTTGTATATTTTTCTTTTATTTGTCTTTTTTGAATTTTTCCTCAGTTATATGTGATGATGTGTGTGGTTGTTGTGATTTATATACTTCGTTTTGCTGCCTTATTATATGTATTATGATTTCTATGATAAAACCCAATGGGTAATTGTATAGAACAATATAGGGCAGCTATCGGGTTATTTAACTTATGTAGATGCACTTTTAGACTCGGCAGCTTTAACTCATCACGAACTAGTGATAGCTCTTTAAAAGAAATATTACTTACCAATTTCAGATGCTCGTTACTCGTCGTCTCTCTCTCACTTCTCCAGAGCTTAAATCCGAATATAGATATTGTTTTTCTGCTATTTGTTTTAAATGTCATCCTAATTATAGGAAATATTGAGACTAATCCAGGTCCGAATACAGATATTATAACTGACTCTACTAGTATAAATGAAACCTCACTATCCATATGTAACATAAACATACGTAGTCTACGAAATAAGCTTAATTTTCTCAAAAACTTTACTGACGAATTTGATATATTAAGGTTCATCATAACAAATGGACAAATATGGCCGTATTTTCACCTCAAAAACTACTCTGTGTACAGACTTACCTGTGCAGTTTGGAAAGTTTTCAGGCCTGGCATCCACTAGATATATAAAAGTTAAATCTATTTTGCATATCAGAAAGATAAAATCTTTTTTTGAATATGATGGGCATTTTTTTTCCTTCCTGCAGAAGGTGTAAAAATAAACAAACACCTGAATTGCATTTGATACTGTCCACTCAGTTACTACCTTTAACTCACCTATAGATGTGTAGATATCTATTGTCCATGCCAATCAAGGACAATCAATACAATACAAATCAGTTGTTACCTGAGATGGAGCATCTCAAAGTTATATCCCAACTTAGTTTATTTTTACACCTTCAGCAGGAACGGAAAAAATGCCCATCCTAATCCAAAAAAGATTTTATATTTCTGATATGCAAAATAAATTTAACTTTTATACATCTAGTGGATGCCAGGCCTTAAAACTTTCCAAACTGCACAGGTAAGCCTGTACACAGAGTAGTTTTTGAGGTGAAAATACGGCCATATTTGTCCATTTGTTATGATGAACCTTAACTATAACTGAAACTCATTTGGATCCAAGTGTTAACATTGACGATTTGCAGCTTTCCTCATTTTCAAAGAATATAATCCGAAAGGATCGTAACAGTGCCGGCGGAGGCATTGTCATCTATGTAAAGGATGATATATCCGTCGTACGTAAAGGTGAACTCGAAAACCACATTGATGAGACAATATGGGTAGAGATTAAAGGTAAAGGTCATTCATTTCTTCTTTGTTGTACTTATAGGCCTGAGTGGACGGACAATGACTATTGGACAAGACTTAATTATTCGCTGGGATTGAGTTACCAACTAAGCGAGAATATTGTGATAACAGGAGATTTGAACTCTGATTTATTTTCAATCCATAATAATAAATTATATGATACAATGAATCTTTTTTAATTTAGAAAATGTAATAAATAAACCGACAAGGGTGACTGGACACAGTAGCACATTACTAGACCCGATAATAATCAGCGACACAATTAAATATTCTGTTGCCGACGTACTTAAATTACCGTCGGAAATAAGTGATCACGATGCTTCTTTAATATTTTTAGAATGTCCGAGATTTGCATCCAAATCATTCAAAAGAGAAATTTGGTTGTACGATAAAGCAGATTTAAAAAAATTTTCTTCCGGACTTGATTCTGTCAGTTGGGATGCACTTTTTTCTGATGTTGAGGATGTCGACGAGATGTGCAATACATTTACTCAAAAAATCCTTGACATCGCAAGGCAGAGCATCCCAGATTCAGATTCAATAGTTTATTAAAGTCTCACCACATACATACAAGTATAAACACATTATAATATCAAGTACACAATATAAAAATTTAGAATGCATGTGCCATTCTTAAAAGAACTATGAGAGACTGTTATGTACAATTATAAAACAACAGAATTAAAACATAATTTTGTTATTTACACAAAACATAAAAGTGCAAAATCACCATGCACATTCAAGGATAAAACCTGTTACATGTACATAAAAAATAACAATGATTTTTTAACAGTATAAGATACTATTTTGTCGCAATAAAATATTATGGCAGGTTTTGGCAACAGAACTACAAACATTTTCATTTTTGAACAAAAATATAAATTTTTCATCATCTGACAAAGTTAAAAACATATTATTATGTTGAATTATATCAATAAATAAAGACTGCCTTAAATCTTCATATAATGGACATGTTAACAGTACATGTTTTTCATCTTCTATATCATCACAATTGAAACATAATCTTTTATCTAAATCTAATCTTTCGTAACGACCAGTTTCAATTTTTAAAGGTGCTACTCCACATCTAAATTTTGCATATGCACTGCGATATCGAATAGGTATATTTTGCAACAAATATTGTTCAGTAGAGTATGAAAATTTAAACAATTTATAAGTTCTCAACTTATTTCCTTGACCATAAGAATCAAGCCTTGTACTCCATTCAGTTTTATAATTATCAAAAATATTAACTTCTAACTGATAAATTATATTTTTATCCAGTATATAATCATCTACATTACAAAATCTGTCCATATTGTAAAGTTTCAACATATCTATAACTCGACATGTTTATATACGAAACAATGACAGACCATGGTTTGACAACGAGTTAAGGAAAGAAATCCGCAGAAGAGATCGATTTCGTAAAAAAGCCTTAAAAACTAAAAAAGATTCTGACATTAATAAATACAAAAAGCAGAGGAATAAAGTAAATAATTTGAAAAAAGCTGCAAAAGAAAAATTTGAAAGAAGCTTGGATAATATCATCTTAAATAACGTGGCTAACCCTAGAACTTATTGGAAGATAATGAAAATGCTTATTAAATCCAATAAGGGTTCTGGTGATTTACCACCACTTAATAATATTATTCACGATGAAAGTATGGAAGATGTAGTGTACGGAGACGACGAGAAATGTAATCTGTTGAATAAATATTTTAGTCTAATTTCTTCCCTAGAGGAGGAAGGTGTTCCCATCCCTGAAGTTGAACCAAGAACCAATATTATTTTAAATGATTTAGTAATTGAAAAATATGAAATAGTTGATATAATTAAAATTTTAGATCCTAATAAGGCATCTGGTCCAGATGTCATAAGTCATAAAATGCTGAAAATGTGTCCTGAAAAAATAGCAATTCCTTTAAAAATAATATTTGATAAATCCCTACAACAATGTAAATATCCCACCAGCTGGAAGACTGCAAATGTAATTGCTTTTTTTAAAAAGGGAGATAGTTCGCTACCATCTAACTATAGGCCCATATCGCTTATAAGTTGTGTAGGGAAAATAATGGAGCGAGTTGTTTATAAACATGTCTTCAATCACCTACATAGAAATAAGTTAATATATGAATACCAGTCTGGTTTTCTTCCAAAATGTTCAACAGTTCACCAGCTTTTAGAAATTTACAACTGTATTTTAAATTCACTAGAAAATAAAGAAATTAGCTGTTTCGTTTTCTGTGACTTTTCTAAAGCTTTTGATAAAGTTTGGCATCAAGGATTGCTATATAAAATGAAGTCATACGGTGTGGACGGGAAATTATTGAATTGGTTTAAAAGTTACCTGAACAACAGACAACAGCGAGTTGTTATTAAACAATCGTCGTCAGAGCTTTGCAGTATTTCAGCTGGTGTTCAACAGGGTTCTGTCTTAGGACCGCTCTTATTCATTATTTATATTAATGATATTGCTGAAAATTTGATATCTTTATGTAGATTATTTGCAGATGACACATCTCTCAGCTACTCTAGTCGTGACACGTCACAAATAAAATCAGTGATCAGTCACGACCTGAGTGAGCTGATCGATTGGTCTAAGAAATGGCTGATGTCCTTTAACCCAGAAAAAACAGAAATTATGTTGTTTTCATACATTGAAACTCCGGAAATGAATTTCATATTCAATGGTAAGAATATTAAAGTTACAGATTTTCATAAACACTTGGGTGTTACATTTAGTAGAGATGCTAAATGGAACACTCATGTGGAAAGTATCATAAAAAATGTATCGAAACATTTGAATGTACTTAGAAAACTAAAGTACAGATTAAGTAGAAATAACTTAGAAAAGCTATACTTGACTTTTACAAGACCGTTACTCGAATACGCCTGTGAAGTTTGGGACAATATGGGTGTGGGTTATAGTAACAAATTAGAGCAGCTGCAGCTTGAGGCAGCCAGAATTGTAACAGGTCTTCCTATTTTTACTAGTAGTAGAATTATTTATGATGAGATTGGTTGGGAAACTCTAGCTGAACGAAGAGAAAGGAGGAAGTTACAATTATTTTATAATATTCAACATAATAATGCACCAGCCTATCTTTGCAATTTAATTCCACCAACAATCCAAAGTACAGATGTTTACCCCTTACGTAATGGGAATGATATAATATACCCTTTTTGTAGACTTTCATTGACCCAAGAATCCTTCATACCTTCAACTATACGACTGTGGAATAACCTTAATGTGCTGACCCGCAACATTGACTCTTTAGGTAAATTCAAAACTGAATTAAAAAATCTTAAACTGAATTCAAAAGCCCAAATACCCAAACATTATAAATTTGGCAATCGTAAACTCAACATCATTTTGACTCAACTTAGATGCTCAGCCTCGTTTTTGAATTATGATCTTAACAGAGTTAATATGATTTCAGATCCGTCTTGTAGCTGTGGTGCTAAGCGTAAAGATTCATTTCACTTCTTTTTTGCATGTTTGAATGTCCTAATTATACGAATATAAGAATCAAACTATCTAATAATCTGAACTGGTTACCAGAGAACTCTCTATTAAATTTGAACATCTTAACCTCCGGTGATTCGTCATTAACTAATGATGAAAATGAAAGAATTTTAAAGAATGTATATGAGTTTATTAAAGAGTCAAAGAGGTTTCTAATTGTGTAATACAGCACACTAAAGTGCGTATACATATATATTGTGTACAACCATTCACATCATCACACATCATCTTTTACATATCCAATATATACAATGTATTGTTTGCATGCATGCTTTGTAAAAAATTCTATTGTTATAAATTGTTCATGGGAGAAGACTTCATAAGTTTGATTAACTTGTGTCTCATCCCTTTTGCATATTTAAGCAAATAAAATATGTTTAAACTAAAACAGATGCCACAGCGATAATAAAATTAGTTTTTGAAACTACAATTAGATATAGAATGTTATGGCTAATATTTTGATGTATACTAAACTTATTCTTTTAAGATTGCAGTCTTTAAAGAATACCCAATCCTGCATAACCTTATAGCATTGAGGACCGAACCAAACTGTGGCTCCATCCATATCTGGCATCGTAATTAATAAGAAACTAAGACGATCGCCACTTAACTGAATTGATTGACATTATATGAAATCTGTAATGAAGTTATTATAGATATATTACGTTGTGTTGATGTATATGTTCTGTTACCTAGCATAATTATCGGATTTTTCAAAACATCAAGGTAAGTATATCGTTTCTCCTGAGATACTGCTGGGTCAATAAATTAGCAAAAGTCATTCATTGCAATAATAAACAAGACATTTATAATGCTGCAGGAATTTTTTATTTTTCTATTTACAATAGGTAAGTAATTTCATATATTTAAATATTTGATGGGACAGAATTCTTATTTTTTTTCTTTTGAAGGTGCAGTGATGGGATGTTTCCAATGCCTTTGAACAGCATATCTTTAGTTTTCCATTTCTGTAGACACTATTGATGGGTTTTGAAGTCGTCTCGTGAGCGCATAGGAATGGAAAATATCGAAGATAGTCAACCGTTAAACTTTTCATTTCAAATCTAGCTAAATCTGGTAATAAGATGTTTCAAAAATGCGTACGGAGCACATTGATAAAATTTGCAATTCAAAACGGATTTTGTATTTTCCCTGCAAGTCTTTCGTTGTGTTCACATTGTTGATAAACTGTAACGTATAAAAATAGATAGCTGTTGTCAAGACAAATAATACCATAATTAAATTCCTCATCATCATAATCTCTTATAAGATGAAAACATACAGCTTCATTGCTGTAAATAAAAATAAGCACATAAGAAAATGCAACCTTGCTCATTTTGGGTTTCATATTTCAATTTCATATGAAATGAGTGAATATATATAGAGTAATTGAAAAAAAAATATGTTGAAAAATTCATTGTGCAAATAGAAATTTAATAAACTGCCATAAGAAATAAAGTTTGATTAATGGAGGAATTGTTACAACTATACGTTATATGTTAGATTTTGCAAATAAACACAAAGTTTCAGTGCATGTGACACATCTTTCTGGAATAACTTTCATCAGGTTGGTCGAATTAAAATTATCAAATGTTACAAATTCTTCAATATAAAAATTGCCTTCAAATTATTTTCTGTCTTTTGTGCTTAAATTTTGGTGTTTTGCAACATGTAACGTGAGAACATGATATAAAACTGGAGAATTGTTGATAGTAAAACTCCCAATATTTAAATACAATCGTGCATCCATTTAGTATAAAACCGCAAGTAAATTAACTGTAACAAAATATTTAGTCAATAAGACAGTATCGCGTTTGGTCAGTATGAGTAAGGCCGCGATATTTAGTTTTCGTCATCTGTAACGCATGGTCTATTATATGGAACATTTGTTATCGTCCCGTCTATAATTCCACCACAATATCTGGTGTACGTACATGTATACATATTTGTAAGCAGCATTCAAACAACAGCGATAAGTAATGTTGAATTTTGCTTTAAAAGTATGTAATAATTTCATAAATCTAAATACAGAAAAAAGATTTATTTGGCTTCTTTCTTGTGAACACAAAGAAATATGCAACACTGTGGCTTTAACTTGTTGTATCCTGCAATCAGCTAACTATTGTACTAATAACAGGTACACAAATAAATTTTTGCTTTATTTGTACTTGTACAAATAAAGTCTCCTGTTATCCCGCTTCCATGTTGAGCAAGCGGTAATGTGGATATTTCTTTTTGCGTACCAGTTCATTTTGGGGTCCTCTTCGCGGTCCGCGCTTAAACTATGTCGATTTCTTTGAAAAATTTGAGACAATGATTTAGATTTTAACAACTAAAGTTTCAAGTGTTGGGTGTAAATTTCGGAATAAAAACAATATATGTACATTGTCGGAAATACAAAATTTATTTGTACTCGCTACGAAACAGGAGAAAAGCTCGGTGAGCCTCGCTTTTCGTCCTGTTTCTAAAGCTCATGCATACAAATAAATTTTATATTTTCCGACAATGTACATATATTGTATACTAGTATATAAATGTTTTACAATAATAAAACAACTGCTTTAGTTAAACCCAGATTATCATAAGAATTATCGTTATTGTTTTTGTATTTTTGCTTATGTCTATTTGTAATCATTGTATGTAATATGTCCTGTATGGGCCTATTAAACTAGTTTAATAAAGTATTCGTATTCGTGTAAACGTAGTGCTTTTATTTGTCCATGTAGAACATGTTAAAATAAACTTTTAAATCACTATCAAAAATTGTATCTTCTTTAATTTACATCACATAAAAAAAACGGAAACTGTAATGCCAAAATGCTAAAGTTTCGGTAACCGTATTAACGAATTTTATCTGTAGTGTAAAAATGAATGATATAATCTTTTGCAAAGAGTTCACAGAAATCATAATTCAATTAATCTTTCCAATCTGTTGTATCGTATCACAAAAACAGAAAGACCAATTTGTTTCTTTACCTTAATCTACAGTATCACAGGTCATATGTGTACTTAACATTAAAGCATGGTTCACATAATTATAAACGCCAAAAGATATGTTCACAATCGAAATTAGGACAGATTTAGGCAAATTTTGAGTAATTATCATAAAACTTATAAAAGAAAGACATCTTTAACCAAAACCAAAATTATGTTTGAAGTAAAGCTGTGTATTGGCTATAGGATGCAAATTCATTCATTAATCTTACCGATGTCCTTCGATGAAAAGTTGACAAACATGTACTACTTGCAATTTTGTATCAAAATGCCTTAAAGTAGTATATATGTAGGATATATACTCTAAATTTCTAGTTACTGTAAAAAAATTTAATACCTTTTGATTTTTACCTTATAAGTAAAACAAATATAGGGGTAATTGACCCTATCACTTTTCTATAAAAAGCGATTAATGCAAAAATATATGTAAAACCATTCAGACACCCATGGCGAAGTTTGTCTTCCAGGCTCTGAAAACAGCCGTTTAGGGTAAAATCCATAGTTTATAACGATTTTATTTGCTTAAAGATACAAGTTTAATATCCGGCATATCAATAACAGCCACAAAACAAACGACGACAAAATCATTCTTCCATGGCCTGACCTACCAGAACCTGCCCGAGAAAACACAAAAATATATGAAACTAGAAAATTCTAGCGTTGCGACAACGTTGTGTGGATGGTCGTCAGGGCGTGCCATGGAGTCAACATAATTACGTTGTATTGACGCCATTTTGCGACGCTGTCGCAACGGCAAACTAATGTTGTCACAACGTTCATTCATTATAAAGCTAATATTACTGCTGGGTTAATAAATTAGAAAAAAATCATTAATTGCAATAAATCAGAGATTTAGGATGCTAAAAGAATTATGCTGAAAGAATTTTTTATTTTTCTGTGTTATATGATAGGTAAGTAATTTTATATATCTAATTATTGTTTTACAAATATCTGATTGGAACAGAATTCTCTTTTTCGTTGTTTTAATAAATCTTTGATGGGATTTTTTCAATAACGTTTTGAACAGCAATTTTATATCTTGAATTTTGACTGGGTGTTGAAATTATTGATGGATTTTAAAGTTATGAGTATAGCAACGAAATAATCCAAGATGGGCAACCGTTAACATTTCCATTTCATTCCAAGCTAAATCTGGTACTAATACCCGGTCTTACATTTTCTGTACGTAGACGTACCCAATTGTAAAAAGATGCAATTTAAGTTGAATGTTTGCCTTTTCCTTACAAGCCTTTAAAGTTTTATTGTTGAGAGCCGGGAGGAAATAAATAGACAGCTGTTGTTAAGACAAATAATTAAATAATTATATTCATCATAATCATAACTGCAAAGTCAAATAAAAGCATATATTTTATAATATAGAAACTGGGAGAAAAAGCAACCCGCCTCATTTTGGGTTTTATATTTCAATTGATTAATCATTGCACACCATTATACTCATTCAAATCTGGGTTTTCAATTCAAAAATTATGATAAACTTTTTAAAACGTGTACTTTCAAAATGTCCATTATATGAAAATTTACGGCATGCCATGGTCATTGATATACTTTTATTATTTTAATGATAAGTTTGTATACTTGTCTGATGAAGAAAAACATATCTTTTTGATAATAACAAATTTGTAACATTGTTGGCAGAACCTGCCATAACAAGGAGAAACAGTATTCTATACAATTGATTGCTCTTTATCAGGTTTTATATGATCATAGATAGAAATTGAATCCGTAAAGCAAAATTTAGAAAATCTATGTTGAAGATTTCTCATAATCTGTAAAATCAAATTTCGGAAATTCGTTTAACAAGTTCACATACATGTACACTTGCACAATTATTTTCTTCTTCTGTTAAATTTAGTGTGTCTCTTTTAAAAAAAAGTCATATACTTACTTGTCAAATATTTAAGTCGACTTAGCATGATTAATTGTAATTAGCTTTGAATTAGCTTTCAGTAACTGCAATTACTCTTATATCGGTGTTTTATGTCTATCAATTTTATGTTGGGTGTTGTTTTGCGCTTTGTACCGATCTACTGAGTTAAACTATTTGCAACTGATTTTTACATGTTGTTCTTATGTTGTGCTGTAACACCACTGTCCCAGGTTAGGGGGAGAGTTGAGCGCTCATAAACATGTGTAATTACGCCATATTCTTTATATGCATGTCCCAAGATAGGAGCTTGTGATTCAGTGATTGTCGTTGGTTCATGTCTGCCATATTTGTTATTCGTGAATTGAATTGTTATAAATTAGGCCTTTGGTTTTCTCGTTTGGATTGTTTCGCATTTTTCATGTCGCCTTTTGCAGCTGCATGACTATACGGTATGGGTTTATCTCATTATATAATTTCTTTAATCTTCATCATTTAAACTCCTGTGGAGAGTTGTCTCATTGACAATCATACCACATCTCTTTATATTTTTATATAGTTAGATATTAATGTCCCCTATGAAGATATTTATCTTTATTATTTATTATGATTTTTGAATCTACTTTAACTGTGTCTGATTTTGGCTTATTATAAGTTCGAATAAAAAAAAAACATTTTATTTGATATGAATATTATACATGTATGATGTAAGTAATGTTTGAATTTCTAATTAGCTCTTCGAAAGATTTCAGTAAATTTGTATTATAATTTTGTTGTTGAGTTGCTGTTTCATTGGAGTTTAGCAAAATCAAGTTTTGTAAAAAAAAAAAAACAAGCAAACGTACGTTACATGAAATTGTGAACGTCAATAACGTCAAATTAGAGATGGTGTGACATTTTGGTAGACCACCATGTAACCGCTTTCTTTTGATGATTTGTACATTAATCTTTATTGTATTGAAATGTACCTTTTACAAAGGCATTTGAGATTTTTTATGACTGATATACTTTTTCCGCTTTTAAAGATTTGTAACAACTTGTCCTTAATAATTCAAGAAAAAATGAAGACGCTAACATTGTAACATTTTATTAGACACCCTTTCAACACATCATCAATCGATAAAATTGTTATAGAATGCATAAATTCTTTTCTCTTTTATTTGGAATTCATCATACTGACTTCATTTCCTTGTTTTTAAATTCATAACACATTATTTGTAATTGTTTTCTATAACAAACACCAAAATTACTAACGTAGAACGTAAAAGTTTTGTGACAAGAGCCCTGTTGGGATTCAGATACTCGGTATTTGTTTGTTGTGTGCTAAAATGAGGTTGCTGTTTTAATAAATGACGTTGCAATGTTTTAATTTAGGAGGTATGTCATATTTTCGGACAAGATGACATGTTTTGCGAAGTTTTACACAATATTGAACATTCTTTATTCAACAGGTTTTTATTTTAAAGTTATTGTGAGAGTGTACTTTAGGCTTTTTTTCTGGTAAGGCCTAAAAAAAATTATCTGTGTTTCCGGTAACATCATTTTGAAAAATAGGATCGGTAGGTCGTTTTTTTTTGTTTTTGTTTTTTTTTTTTTGACATTGTAAACGAAATCCGGAAAATTATCCGGGTCCGTAATTAGTTTTAAATACCGGAAGTGCGGCCATTTGCAATGTTTTTGAAGCAACTGCTGTGCAAATTTCTTGGATTTTAACCTATTTGGAATACCTTTTGTCATAAATAAAATGTTTTACTGGCTTTCTGTGCCAGTAGAAACAAGATAGATAAATAATTATGTCGATTAACAGAAACCTGTGTCAAAAACAGGGTCGGTTGATACCAATTTTTTTTTTTTTTTGAAGATCCAATAAAAAAATTAGGGTCGGAGCTAAAAAAAACAGGGTCGGTCGGGTTACCGGAAACACAATTATTTTTTTCTCGGCATAATGATATCGAAGTTTTATGGCATTCGTTCTTTTACATTAGATTTATTTGCTTTCAAAGCATTTTCCAAACTTGTTTTACATAAGTTTATACTAGTCTATGCACATGCGCAGTATTTGTAATACCAGAGACATATATACACAGAGATTGGCAACTCCGTGAAATCCCGTTAAAAAACGCGGCCCGGAATGAGATTCTCGTCGATAATTATTCTACAACATGTAGACAAGTCAGGGATGAATAACCTCGATAGCTAATCAAGAAAAGTAATAGGAAAACTTATTTCAGATCAAATAAATTCTTTTTCTAAAAAACTACTTGAAATAGTTGTATTTTTTTTAATGTATTTGATTGAGAAAATATTTTTTTCTTTTTTTCGGCATTTCTTTTAATTTAAAAAGTAAAATCTGGTAATGATCATGATATTACAAGAAACATTTCTTTGCTAAAGTTTGCTTCTATATTACACAGTGAAATTATGTGTGTCCGATTTTCCGGTAATTATTTCCTTAGAGTTGTGACTGTGGATTCACTGGTGTGCGATTACGCAATTTATTGCCCTCCGATCACCTGAATTTTGCCGGAGGTGAAGTTCTAAGTGGATTATTACTTGGTAATTGTTTTTACAACTAAACAAATTCTGACATTATTTTAACCATGACCAGAACTTTATTTTAACAGAAACACTGGGCTATACTATGAATAGGGTAAACGGACAGAAAGTCACAGTACAAAAAGTCACAGGACATAAAGTCACAAATTGGATAGGACAAAAATCACAAATAATTTATTGACAATTGTTTGAATATATAAGAGAAAGATCTTCAAATAATATCTTTTTTTACATTTATTCATTTTTAAGTTCAGGGAATTGTTCATAAGCCTTGATAAATGAAAAATTATTAAATTTTAATCATGCAAATAATATATTTCTTGGCACCATGAAGCCATTTAAGTGCCAAACCACTTTGACATTTTGTTATCATTACAATTATTTGATCATCATTGATATTTATTGAATAAATTTTAATTACAAAGTTGCTTCATATATTATAGTTCAATAAAAAATCAAAAAATTATTTTTAAAATTAGTGTTTTCTTGTTCAGAGAAAAATAATCTCAAAACTGAATTGTGACTTTTCGTCCGTGACTTTTTGTCCTGTGACTTACTGTCCTACATTCTACTATAGTATTCAATCAGGATCAAAAATAGTCATTTAACATGTCAAAAAAAGAAATCAGAAAGCAACTTTTTTACATAAAAAAAAATATGTAGCCAGTAGAATTTTGTCTCGTGGAAAACGGATTTAAATGATTAATTTTTGATTGACCTACAATTACATTATTTGTGGAACCTTTGCATGAATTTCCTAAAAGAACGTACATTATGTACAGTGTTGTCGAAATCACTATTTTTGCTGTCATGAAATATAGAATATGAATCTGTCATTATTTGTAGTTTTTTATAGACTTAATATCACAGACCCTGATTAAAAACAACGTGTATCATAAGTACAGTAAAATGCTCTGCTGAACTGTAGAATTTTAATGTTCTGTTTCATAGACCACAGAAGTACTGCAACATCCTTATCTTTACTCTTTCCTATCGGGTAGTGAAACTCGAGTTTGAAATTAGAAAGATTTAAAATTGAAGACAAGTTTTATCTGATCTTTTGTAGGTTTATGTTTCGGTGCAGTGCTATGTGGGCTGTTATTTTTTCATTTGTCATTTTTTTATCTGTGTTACATGACCTTGTACTTTTTGTATTGCCCCTTGACATCTCCTGCTTCTGTTTAAACCTTTACCACTAATATCTCATCTGGTTTAAATAAAATAGTGTCTCATTCCCGGAATTTGTTATACAGGAATTCATTTTAATATCAGTTTTTTATAAGCATATAAACTGCTTGGTCTCTTCACACAATTTATGTTTAGGACGGAATGCATCAATAGGTACATACATGTACCAGGTCACCAATATATAAGTACACGTTATGTGCTTTTGACCTCCACAAGAATTCTTAAACATTCATAGATGTGCAAAGAATATTTTTGTCGTTGGGTTGTTGTCTCATTGACATATACCTCACATTTCTGAATAGTCATAGCAGCTGTGCCTTTTCAATTTATTGCAGAAAATATTTGCATTAACATTTTTCAAAATAGGCGAGGTGAAACAGTGATCACAGAATGAGGACATGTAAAACTGAAACAACACAACACAACAGATAAATATAAACAAGCACCATTGGTAAAGGACTGAAACAAACATAGATGATGACTAATATGAGCGACTAGTAGTGTACAAGTAGAGTGAACATTTCTTGCTTCTTATTCTACACATTTTGTCATTTCATGTAAACAATTAAATATGTTATTTTCCGAGGAGAGGAAGGAATTTGTGAAACGAAATATTTTGTCTTTAGTACTGTCAAGTTATATATTCACAGGAGTGTTGTTGAATAAATGAACATTTTCCTTTTTTTTACATTATGCTACCTTTATGCTACAAAGGTAGCATTTCCATTCTCATGATATACAAATATTATAGAGTGGCCTTCCAATGATAGTCATACATGTAAATCATTGTCTCATTGGCAATCATACTTCATCATCATATTGTTATACATGTATGTAAAAATTATGTACATGTATACTTTGTAAACGTAAAGAAGACAAATGAAGTTGAACACAAGATATTTATTTGCATTTTTATCCGTATAGTCTCTGCACAACTGCCACTTCTGTTTCAAATTCAATAGATTGAATGCGGAGTCTTGTATTTATTCTTAGTTCAATGATGTCACGCATACACATGTACATCAAGTTTGGCATATGAACTATGATATTTGAACTACAATAATGTGGTGTTTTCACAGTCAGGATAAGCACATGTCATTTTCTCTCTTACAAAACCATTTTTTAGTATCACATTGATAGTAGTACATGTAATCGGTCCACTACATGACTGTGCAGTAACATTTGAAAAAAGTCATCACTAATAGTTGTTCCTGTCTGCCAGGGAATCTTTTTTTTAAATCAGAAAGGCTAGGGAGTCCTACATTCAGCACATGTATGATATTACATCTCTTGTATGCTGCACTGTTAGGTAAATTTGATCAACATCTTTGTTCTTTTATAACATGCAGGATCCTGTTAAAAAAAAATGCTGTCAGATACTGAATGTAAATATACATGTATATAAACTTGTAAATGTCATCAAAGTGGTGGAAATAATGAAAAAAACAATTTATATACACAAAACCGGTATGTCTTGGGAAAGTAATTCCTGTGATCAATGGTGATGGGTACATTTGTTCTTTAAAGATGGACAATTTTATAAACTGTAGCCATGGACAGGTGCCTGTCTTTATATTGACGAGAATGAAAATGGCCGACAGCTTGAATGGTCATTTTTAATTGTAAATTGCATCAAAGCTGGTGAAAATATGGAAAAAACAACTGTTATACACAAATCCAGTATGTCATAAGAAAGTAATTCATGTGCTGGGAATAATTATTCTCTAAAGATGAAAAAGTTTATTGACTGTAGACATGGACAGGGGCCTGTCTTTATATTGAAGAGAATGAAAATGGCCGACAGCTTGAATGGTCATTTTTAATTGTAAATTGCATTAAAGTGGGTGAAAATATGTAAAAAACAACTGTTATACACAAATCCAGTATGTCATAAGAAAGTAATTCATGTGCTGGGAATAATTATTCTCTAAAGATGGAAAAGTTTATTGACTGTAGACATGGACAGGGGCCTGTCTTTATATTGAAGAGAATGAAAATGGCCGACAGCTTGAATGGTCATTTTTAATTGTAAATTGCATCAAAGTGGGTGAAAATATGTAAAAAACAACTGTTATACACAAATCCAGTATGTCATAAGAAAGTAATTCATGTGCTGGGAATAATTATTCTCTAAAGATGGAAAAGTTTATTGACTGTAGACATGGACAGGGGCCTGTCTTTATATTTTAAACATTGAACGTGGCCGACAGCGAGAATACTGAATTTTAATTGTAAATTGCATCAAAGTGGGTGATTTAATGAAAAATTCAACATATTTACACAAAACCAGTATGTCTTGGGAAAAGTGATTCATCTCATAAATGGTTTTATTCCTTTTCGAATGAAAAGGTTTTAATAAAAAATACGTCCGTGTAAAAAATTTTCATAACGTCCATGTCGGCCAAGCTTTCCCCTTATTATTGACCACAATAAAACGTTAATCGTCACAATATTTTGACTAACAATTACTACAAACTGAATAAAACAAGGTAAATAATTTACGAAATTGAAATATATACTTACATTATGCTGTTTTGAAAAGCTTGATGTAAAATAAAAATCGAAGCGGTGGTGAACTTGTCATGATCAGATGCAAAATGGCGATCTCGTTAAAGTCTCGTGTGATGCGTGTTTTTAATTGGATTTCGCTGACCACTGTTACAGTTGCCAATCTCTGTGTATATATGTCTCTGGTAATACGTACTCTAGTCTAACTTGGTGTTTTGGGGGTATTTTTTTTATAGGGATAGATTTTAAAAGAACAATTTTGATCTCTCTGTACTGTCATTTAAATGTGTCATAGAACTGTTTGAAATGTATTATGGGGTCCAAACAATGTTATTGACTAGTAAGGGAGCTACCATTTGATTTTTATGGGGGGGGGGGGGGGGGGGGGCTAGGATGAAAAATTTTGTCCTGCATTTTTCTTAAGTTGTAATCTCTGTCCGTCTTTTTATTTTTCACTCTATTCGGTCATTCCTTTTTTTTTTTATTAGTTTATCCTGACTTTTTTTACATAAATTGTCATCCTGCCTTTTTTTTTTGCCAAGCTGCTTGTCCTGCCTTTTTTTTTACTCAAAACTCCTGTCCTGCCTTTTTTTTCAAATTTCATCCTAGCCCCCCCCCCCCCCCCCCCCCCCCCATAAAAATCAAATGGTAGCTCCCTAACAAAGAGTATGGCTTTAGGAGGTGTACTGTGTGACCAATGCTATAATTTTGACTTTGTTTTTCGGGAGGTGAACTATGTGACCAATGTTACAATTATGCATACGGGTATAGTTATGGCTAAAATTTTTACTTTCTTTTTTCAGGAGCGGTACTGTGTGACCAATGTTACCATTATGCATACGGGTATAGTTACTGCAGTGGTTACTGTACAGGGTACTCCGGATCTGAGTACTGTATATATTATACAGGATATTATATTTTGTAAGAATATTTATCTTCTCTATCTGAGTTTGAAGGTTTTGGGTTAGGAATTTGTTATGGGATGACCATTTAATATTCTGGGTGGGGGAGGGAAGGAGGATTTTTACCATGCAGATTGGCTATTAATTGTCATCTGCTGCTACGCATGCTTATTCTTTTCCTTTGAAAATTGATTTGCACTTTAGAACACGATTGATTACTACATTTTCATCCCGTGTTTATTATTTTCAGCTCTTACCAGGTTAGGATATTGATATTGAAAAATCCTCCTGCTTTTCCCCCTTATCAAAAAACGTTCCTAAAATATTGTAACCAAATACCTGGCACCAAAACTGGACAGAAAGTTTGAAACTTATAACTTAATGCTCGAACTTTCTTCAAAATATACAAATGTAATTAGATACCAATATTTCAATTGGATTAGAATAAATTGTTTTTAACAAGCTTCTTTTTTTATTTCACGATTTGAGTATTTCATATGTATTAACCTATGCAAATACTTTTGTGTCTACTAGCAGATACTCAGAAGACGTTCATTGTTTCCATTAAATTTTTGTATGTTTATTATTTCAATTGTAAAATATACGTTTCTATATTGAATACACACATTGGTTTGTGTAACAGTAAGGCAACAACATATAAAATAAGAAGGGGTGGCATTATTGCCAGTGAGACAACTCTACACAAGAGATCAAATGACACAGAAATTAACAACGATAGGTCACCGTATAGTCTACTATCTGAAAAATTCTTTTAACTTTGACTTCATTAAATCTTTCTTTCAGCTCTGGTGGAGCCATAGCTGGCTTAGTTTTTGGAATAATTGCCGCTGCAGCTATTTTTATTGTCGTCGTTATTATTTGTATAAAAAACCACAATAAACGAACGACTGGACGAGTTGTGGCACCTGCTCCTGGCACAACAACAGTAGCTGTCACTAACACAACACATCCAACAGGTATGGTTAGATTAATCTTCAAAATATGCCTTTTTTTTTATCTTAACGACAATGACAAATTTAAGTAAAGTTGGAAAGAAGGAGTCACACATTACCAGGATACACACAATTTTAAATTGATTATGTGATTATAAACATGTAAATCGTTGTAAGACACTTGTTGGCCGATATATTTCATTATTTAGTTGAGACTTTATTCATCTTTTTAAGGATACATGCAACCAATGAATCCGTACCCAAGCTACACGACACAACCACCGCAATACAGCCCAATGTATCCACCTCCGCCAGCTTATTCAGTTCCGATGTCGCAAGGATATAGTGCACCAACACAACCACAGTACAACAGCATATACAACCAACCAGCATTTGGGAACAGAACGCAGACAACAAATGTATAACTTTGATAGTGTTTATACTTCACCATTTATTTTTGATATATTTATAACTACTATTCTGCTTTCCGTGGGCATAAAAAAAAACAGTGCTGATATTTATAGTGTACTTTGCAGCATTATATCCTTTCTTGATAACGAACAAAGCATAAAGTTCTTTAACTCTAATAGAATTGGTGGATACTAAACAAAATGTGTTTTTCTTGTGACGTCGTTACGATGTGATATAAATAAAATTTATTTTTTTTAGTTAGGATTGTTACTAATACACAATAAACGAGAACTAAATCGAAAGCAATACCACAGGAAAAAAGGTTATCTTTACTTATCCTTTATTTTGAGTGCTTTCTAAGGTTTTTTGTGATCATCGATACCAAAGTATTGTACTCGAAGGAACGATGCTGGGCAAACAAAATGGAAAAATTAAATGTTTTTAAATGCAATGTGGCAATAATTTCCTGAAAAGATGTACAAAGACAACATTTTTTTTTACTTTCATAAAGTGCTATCGCATGCTTAAAAGAGAGGCGAAAGATACCAATGGGACATTCAAACTCATAAGTCAAAAACAAAATGACAACGCCATGACAAAAAAAAGAAGAAGACAAAAATAGCTTCAAAAAGCATGAAGATTCCAAGAGGGCAGTCAATATCTATGCATCGAAGAGACAGATGACAGTATCATTTATAGGGAAATTAAAAAACCAGATGACACACACATATAAATTACAGTCTGACTTGGAAGCGGCCGGCAGATGGGAGCAGGACTGGCTCATGCATTTTCACCCTGATAAGTGCAACATTCTCAGTGTAACTCAAAAACGCAAACCTTTAGACTTCACTTATAAATTACACAATCACTCTCTAGAAAAAGTTGACTCTACAAAATATTTAGGCCTAACTCTTCAATCAAATTTAAAATGGGACAAACATATCAATAACATGACATCAAAAGCAAATCAGTCTCTTGGATTTATTCGTAGAAACCTTAAAATAGCCTCACCTAAAGTTAAAGCACATGCATTTAAAGCTCTTGTCCGACCAAAACTAGAGTACTGCTCAACTATTTGGGATCCACATCAAAAACAGCAAATTTCAAAAATTGAAAAAGTTCAGAGAAGAGCAGCGCGCTTCTCATGCAACCGCTTCCATAACACCAGCTCAGTTACTGAAATGATGACAGACTTAAATTGGTACCCACTTGAAATTAGGCGTTTACGATACAGACTTGTCTTCTTCTACAAAATATATTATACATGAAATTGTTGCAGTCCCTACATTTAACCTTTTGATCCCACTAGACAATAGAACTAGACATAGCAATCCACACTCATTTAGGCAAATACAAACATCTAAAGACAGTTATAAATATTCATTTTATCCACGAACAGTTATAGATTGGAATCTTCTGCCACAACAAATAGTATCATGCAGTACAGTACAGGGATTCAAGAGTATGATCTCAGAATCTGCTCTCATCCCCATTTTCTATCCCTAACTATTTTGTTATCAAATGTATATAGTTTTATCTAAATGAAATTTTACAAATGCACATACATTATTTTGATTTTTTGATTTTGTTTCTTTTTATTTTTCTTGCTACAATGTAAATTATAAAATTTTATAGTCGACGCCCGGCGAATAATCTTCAATAATTGAAGGATCGCTAGAAACTTAAAGAAGAAGAAGAAGACACAGAGAAACACACTGGCATATGAAAAAGACGAAATAAAAACAACTAAAAATCTGTGAAAAAGAGGGAGCAAAATAGAAAAACCTTAATTTGAATCGCCATGTAGATATACCTCATTGAGCGTAAATGTAGAGACACGTGTTTATTACTTAAAACTATTTGACCTCTAAATGTCTTTGTTTCGATTGTTGAGTTGTCATGAAATAGAAGTTCCTTCATAATGTAAGTTCCAAGTGGAAGAAATATTCTGTAATGTTATTTCAACTGGAACAAATATTACAGTATTTGTTCTTAACGGAATAAATGGTATAGAATATTGGTTCCAACAAGACAGCTATTATGGCATTGTTTATAACAAAGTTTCCAGGGGAACTACTGATAGGCGGAGTAAATATTTTCTCTGAACAAGTACCCAATTTTTTAATCAGGGCCCTCTGATGTCTGCCTCCGGGTGCGGGATTTTTTCGCTATGTTGAAGACAAATTGGTGGCCTTGTGCTGTTTTCTGCTCTTTGGTCGGGTTGTTGTCTCTTTGACATATTCCCCGTTTCCATTCTCAATTTTATTTTGAAAGATTTGTTACCTCATTGTCATATATCCCACATCTTTACCTAATAAATTTAATGGAAAACCGCTATGATATGCACAAATATTTGTAAGTGGTAATGTATTGATTATATCTTATAAATCTCTAAAATGATATTGAATTGGAAATATCAAACAAACAATCAACACATAAAAATATAAACAATAGTCATATTAAATATTTATGACGATGATGTCAATCTATGTAAAGTGTGGGGAAATCAGAAACGTATTGATTCAAATAGACAAATAAAGGAAGGCTACACTATAGGGCAAAGAGTAGTCATGCAAGTGACAAAGGTGTAGTCAATTAACTGATTATTATCATAGGTATCATATTAAATATTATAATACAAAACCAACCGAATAGCTAACTTCTTGGAAACATTGCCAGAAAATGTTGCATTCAAACGATCTTTGTCTAATACTTTTAACCAATCAAAGTTATATTATAAACCTGAGCAACTACTGAGCTTGTCTATTCATTTAATATCAAATTGACGTGATTATTCATATTTTAAAAGTTGAAAAATCTTGAACAGTATACATATAAAAAAAAGTTAAAATGACACTGTATGCTGTGAAAAGGTATATAAGCCTATAACTTCAAGTATTTCATTGTCGATGAAACACACAAAACTATCAAGTCGAAAGAAGCAGGACTTATTTACCATAACATATCAGAAGCATATAATAGAAGAACAAAGAATATGGGGTATCCATCCATAACACAAATTCAGTACATGCACAGCAAAAAACACAGAAAATGATTTTAATAAAATTGATAATGTGACGGCTTCATGTATACTAAAAAGTTCTGACAATCTTATGACACCTTTCTGAACATTTCATCAATTATTAATAAATGTTTCAAGATGGCAATACAAGTTTAGGAGAATTGGCAAACATTGAGTATTTATCTTTATTAAAATGATAAGAAAGGCGCTCAAAACAAAACAATAAAAAGTACCAAAAGTGAAACTTTTTTTGTTGCTTTTAAATAAATATTATTCTTATTTGTTCTTGATGTACTTCAATACAGAATAAAAAAAAATGACGCAAAATTCAATCAAAATGTCTTTCATCAGCAAATTGAAGGTCTAAATAACATTTTATATGCTGGATATTTGTACAGATGTACAGATGTAATCAAATCTTTAATTCGTATTAGAGTAACCAAAACGGTAACAATTTTACGGCACCAGATGCGCATTTCGACAATTGATGTCTCTTCAGTGATCCTCGAGGCCGAAATATTTAAAAATCCAGACCTAATTCAAGTAAAGAAAAATATATAAACGCTTTAGAATTCAAATTCATCTAGATTTTATTAACAGTCCGGTAATGGCCTTGCATGCGGACTAAAAAATAAGCGAATATGTTTCTTTCTTTGTATATATCTACTTTTCAAATTTTTGATCCACGAAAGAAATACTGTGAAAAGTCGGTCAACCGGACATTTCGTTCTGCAAGTCGTCATTATTCATTAATACCTACTAAAAGTCAGATCAACTTATGCCGGCCCATAGAAAAAAATCTGGACAAGAGTTCAATTTCAGAAGGACGAATATGGGGAACACTATATTCCACAGTCACATAGTGGTGGGCATAAAATAACAGAAATAATTTTTTTTTTAAATTTTCTCAAAACTACCATGTTGAATATCTATGAAATAAAAGATAGAAATTATATTCTTTTCAAAGTTAATAAAGATTAATCATTTTTTTTACCTTACATATTGTAAACAAACACGTTCTGTAGCAAGAACTATGATATAAACGAGACAAAATTGCCACATTCAGTGAATAAACTAATTCCATATTGATTCAGTGTATATAATGTGCGAATCCTGAAATACCATTTTTACTGTATTCGTTATGAATTTCTAATGTAGAATGATAAATAAACAGATGACAAATTCATGATTTTTGAATAAAATAAGAAATAATATATAATGTGTACTGTTTTTATAAATCCATGATATAGGTATGAGATGCGGACGGGTTTTTATCGCGCCTACAACCATCCAGGTGTTAAATTGATACACAAATAGATAAATATTAAGAACAGTCCACGAACAGAGCGTGCAAGAGATTTAAAAGCAGCAGTTAAGTTTCATTTGCAGAAAAATGTACCTTTTAACATAATTATTAATGTTGTATAACTTAAAACAGGTTTTGTTATTTAGCTTGTTGATATTGAATTAAATTCCACCATGCTGTTTTCGTTATGCGATTCATGTTTACTGTCGAATAATGATACTAGACTTTCATTTTCACTGTAGGGGCGATTCATTTCTATTGTACATGCGAGGCATTTTCACAGAAGGAAATTAATTAATTTTCATCATATAAAGTCTTAATTCAGCCGACTCTCTAACAAAATTTATGAAGTCAGAAGGATTGATTATATATGCATACTTTGTGAGTGAAAGTTTGAGGTAATATATCAATAAATGCCGTAAAAATAACATATATTGCTAATATAGTCAATTCTATTTTCTCTAATAATTTGTCCAGGTCCAGATCTAATGTAGAATAAAATTTATCCTTTCATATCACACACCATCATTGAATAGATATATCTTGGACAGTTAAGCCAATCCACGTCACCGAAAAAGCAAAATTTTCGGTTTCGGTCTAAATATACTTTGCATACTAATAAAACGTCATTAGAGCTATTTTCCTAATGCTTGTAGTTTAAAGGTCTGGTTGCTTGCTTGCTTTATTTGTATAAATGTTTGAGCAAGCCAACCAAACCTTTAAACTACAAGCATTAGGAAAATATCTCTAATGGATGCATCTTAGATAACAAAGAGAATTCACAAAACGATCTTCGTTTCACGATTGAGTGAGTGGTAACGTTTTCATCTCGCACAAACAATTGCCTTACATTTGACGCTTGGATGACTGGATAATTGATATTTCTCATACCATTGTGTATACATCTTATACAGTAAAGAAAATTCGAGCAACAATCGAGTCACCTTAATATATGTTTGAATTTCTTATAAATCGTTGTTACAAATAAACAAATACGTAATTGTAAGAATACACGGATATATTGAATACAGTTTACTGTTACATGGTTGAATGGTTCTATACCACGGGGTATAACCGCCGTACAGTTGATTCCGGACGTTAATCGCTGCATCGCGAAGCGATTTTGGTAGATACACCGTCCTAATGTTTTCACCAAAGACTTATTGACGTACTGTTCAGTTAAGGTGGTACCAAACACCTTGACTAAAATTAATTTGGCTCGTTTAATTTTCATAAAATTTTGACAAAATATTAACTTTGACCCTTTGACAAAAATATAAAAATTTCAAAAAACTTGAACCTTACACTTTATCGGAAAAATTTCATTGGATATATAACAGTTTGACAAACACTAATTTTGATCATTGAGAAGCTTAATATTTCCTTAACAATAGAACGTGATTAAAACGTTCAGCTTATTTTTTTCAGAGTTATCTCCCTTTAGTGTTAAGTACCACCTTAAGTATTCAATGTTTATGAAAACAAAGTTTACTAGTACTGCTCCTGACATCATTGTGTATTGTTTATATTAAATGAACACCCGTTGACTATTTTATATAGACAGGTCTGTGAATTAGCTGTAAACATCGCGAAACACATGTCTGTTAATTACTTTTAAACATCGCGAAACAAACACTCTGTGTAATTTAAACTTGATTGAACTACAAATAGAGCAAGGTCGGTTGGCTCTTACACGAAATGCGACCGTGTGTTTTGTGATTTGTTGTTGTTTAAAATATATAATGCGAATGTTTTATTTTATTTGCAGACATTTACTTGAAAAACTGTCCACGATTAATTCCCTTTGAAGTTTGTTACCAAGGTATCAGGAGAACTAGCTGACTAATGACGTATACTTTTCACTTTTACATTTCTCTCTTACATTGTTGGGTTGTTGACGACGATGTTTGCCAAGATTTTATATCACATCTTATATGTCCCTAGAATAACTGAGTCTATTGTAAAGTTACATTTTTAATTTCATTTCAATATAGTAAAATAGCTTTATAATCTATTTATACGTGTGTACAGTTTCAGCTCAGATTATCAACTGACCTAGCATAAATATTTCTTTCTGAATTCCCAACGATCGCAACTTTAAACCTTTCAACTCTGACATGTGTTTTCAATCATTTCTCACTCCTATCTAGATCTTACTAACTTTACTCTAAAGTGCTCTCGCTACAGTACCGTTCGTTGTACATTCTTGTACTGTTCGTTGTGCAAAGGCCTATCAATATGGTAGAAACATGTATGAAACGGCGTGACAGATTTTCAAAGCTTTTTTTAAGCGAGGACTAAAACTTTTCCAGGAAAATTCGCCATGAAAATACGCTATATTCATGGATGTTCTACTCCAGTATATTTTCGGATCCATGACTCACTAATAGCAAACACAACAAAAATATTTGAATATGCATGATGTGAACGTGTATAACCTTAAGACAATGTGACGCATATCATCCTGACTATTCGTGTGAGCTTGACCTTTGACCTCAAGATCAAAATACTGGATTTCTAAGAAAATGGATAGCAACCAGGCGCTCCGGATGAGTAAGCTTCTCTATCTCTAGTAAGATCTGTTTCACGTCAAACAAATACAAAATTCAGGTTGTTTTAATCTTCAATATGAAATGTTAGAAATGTCAAATAGTTTTAGTAGTTGTAAATGCTTGCTAACAAAAAATAAGAAATAGGTATTTCAATAGAAACAGCTAATTATGTTCTCGATGTTTTACTAACTAACGGTACAGAACTATGACGATAACACGCAACGAACGTACAAAAAAAATCGACGAACGGTACACAACACACAACGTCCGGAATCAACCATAAGTTGGTTATACCCGTGTATATTCAAGTAAGCATCTACGACTAGCTTGCATTTCAAATTGTAAATATCATCAATATTTAAGTCATTAAAAGACTACTTTCAGTTGTTGCATGTCGAATTATCATATAAAACAACAATGAAAATTCATCGCACCTCCAAAAATTCCACATCAGAAATGATCGCACCGCATTTATAGTTAAAATGAATCGCATTCAGTAATCAATATTATGGATTCAGCTGCTTTAATTTCACTTTTTTGGACTTTAATCCTGTTATTATACATTAGAAAGTTATATTCTAATGAAATTATGCTAAAACATACTTTCAAATCTATTATTTTGTATTTTTAAAAAGTAAACAAACGCAGTTTTTCCCATCATCCTTTATTTTACAACAGACATACTCGCATACGACAGTGAAAATGAACTAACTGGATTCGCACTTTATATACTCTGTTGATATATAACAAATCGACAACAAAACAGTTACAACTAGGAGCACTTGTAGATGTCTTATATATGTAAACACTAAATATCAACATTTTGATGAACAGTATTATATAACTGTACACTTGGTGTTATACTTGAAAACGGAATCAAATCAAGACATGCAAGCTTAGATTGTTCAGCCTGGGAACCGTCAGGATGATTAATTTTCACATATAAATCTGGCCCATAGTTTTCCTTGAAACGATCATTTTCTTTTATTTCCTGATCAGGATCATCTCCCAGGTGTGAATAGTACTGCGGTTTGAACGACTGTTGACTTGATGAAACATCCTTTTTTGTTCCCTCTAACCAGTATGTTACCATTACTCCTTTACCCTACATGAAAATAACATGAAACAGACAAAGTAAATATGTTGGGTAAAGTGTAATTGAAATTAATTAAAATTATAATACTTGATTTCTAATAATTTGATTTTTTTTTTCGATTTTCTAAATCTTTTGAATAGGATTAACTTCATTTAAATGGTATGTATGTGAGGTCACATTTTGTTTACATTTTTCATTTAAAATGAACATGTTATAAACTTTTAAATGAAATATCATAAAAAAAACCATTGTCCTTCTTGTTTTTTTAACAACAAACATATAATAGTCAGGAATCTGATGTTCAGTAGTTGTCGTTTGTTGATGTGGTTCATAAGTGTTTCTCGTTTCTCGTTTTTATATAGATCAGACCGTTGGTTTTCCCGTTTGAATGGTTTTACACTAGTAATTTTTGCGGCCCTTTATAGCTTATTGTTCGGTGTGAGCCAAGGCTCTGTGTTCAAGACCGTTCTTTGACCTATAATGGTTTACTTTTTTAAATTTTGACTTGGATGGAGAGTTGTATCATTGGCACTCATACAATGTACCACATCTTCTTATATCTATATATTCTTTATTCTTCAGATTGCCTGTTACACTTTTCTTATTTTACTCTTTTTGAAATTTTAACAGATAAAATATTTTAAAAAACTACAGTTCTAGAGAATGTGTATAAAAAATAGACACGGTTTTTATAATTATCTTAAAAGTGTTATTTCTGAAATATCAATCTATTGATTTTTAGATATAACAGTTGTTAAATCCGAAATTGATTGGAAAATGAATTATTTAGTATCGCTTTGTCTTGTAGGATAACCTTCCATCTTGCATGTATATCAAATAAGATTTATGAAATATACATAATTTTTAGAAGCAGTATTCTTGATGTTAATATTTTTTGCTTAAAGCCTACGCTTTATTTTTAACACCGTAGGTATGATTGGCAGAAAAAGTTATTTGTTTTCAAACTGAATACAATTACCTTTATTTTCAGTTCTCCTCTTTTCACTATGTCAAACATTGCCTTTTCATTCAACATATTGGCAGTTGCATTACTGATATGAATTTTCATTGCTATATTTGAAGAAATTTAAAACATAACTGTTATTTCATAAGTATCCTGGATTTTGCTTGATTGAGATGTAGTTTATATATTTCTTTTATTTCTAGTCTTTTATCATATAATTTCGCGTATTTTGCCACAGCAGTGGTATGCATAATGATGTCTCTGTCGTAGTATTGTACTCACGGAGACACTTGATTATTTGTTCGCTTCATTTTATGCGGCTGTTTTTTGCCTAAATCCTTTAAAGCGAAAGAATGATGTAATCTGTTGTAGAATGTTTAACAATCTTTATTGATGTTCGGTGTAGTTAAACATGTATTGCTCAGTCTTTGGTTTTCTATGTTGTGCTTTGTATACTGTTGTCTTTTGATGGGTTTTAGTTTTTTCCCCATGGCATTGTCAGTTTTTTTGCGACTAATGAGTTTGAATGTTTCTTTGGCATCTATCGCCTCTCTTGTATATCAGGTTTAGCATGGGAGTTGAGCCTAGCGGCTCAAACAGTTTCCCCCATCTTGAATGATATCATTTTTCGCAAGTACCTCTCCTGAACATACTGTAACTGTTCAATGCCTACTACATACGTTAGCTGATGAAACTCATACAGTTGTTTTAATTTTGCATTTGTTGCGGTTGAACTGATAATTTACTGAGCTTTTAACAAATTACAAAGTATATTGGAAATGTTCACTGAAAATAATTAGAAAGTGTAGATTTTGAAATCAATATATCATATTACAATGATGAAAAATGTATTTGTTTCTGTACTAGAAATCATTCAATTTTACAATATCTATAGTAAACATAGATTTCATTACTTTTAATTGATTTCAAGAAGTGATGTCAATATTTTTTTTTTGAATATTGTTGTTTCTTTAACGCCTTTTATGTTATTTGCAAAGTAATATTAATAGTAGCTCATATGTCTGTCAAATAGGTAAAGTAAAATAAAGTAGCTCAGATATCTGTTATCTACGATAGGTAAAATAAAATAAAAGATATAAAACATTTATTTTTTAAGACATTAGCTCTTTTAACACTAGCGGTATTTTGTTTTGTTTTGACTTTTTTCAGGAAAAGATCCCTTACAATCATCATTCGTTTATAGGAATCGTTGATATTCACCTTCTCCGTTTGACTCCATTCTAGAAGCTGTATTAACGGTATCACCAAACAGACAATATCGTGGCATGGTAAGTCCGACTACTCCTGCAACCACTGGGCCACTATGAAGACCTATAATGGTATTGATAAATATATAAATGAATGAATAAGTAAAATATAAAATTGTTTAAAAAAAAATAGTTTTGTTAAAATGAATAAATTAGTCATTTGACATATCATACATCAGAAATAACACAACTACTTTTCCATGGTATTATATAATTTAACATCTAGAGGTTATAAGGAAAGGGTTTTAAGCAATCTTAACGCTATTTTGTCAGTAAAAAGTCACTTTACATTTGGAATTTTGATAATGAAAACAGGTCAATGACCTTCGGAAGAAAATAACAATACACCACACCATCAACATTCACAATTATCTTACTAAGAGACGGAATGTAACCATATCGCGTAATTATTTCAATTCGTTGAATATTTTTGTAAGTGAAAAAACACATCACGATAAGCATTTAATTCGAGATCGACGGTTGTGGAGACAAAACTAAAAGATGTCTGGTTGGTTTCTACTCGATGTAAATCCCTCTTTTCCTTTTATTTATAGAGAAACATAAATATCAGACATCCCGATATTATAGGAATTGACACTTGATACAGTTGGTGAGTGCAAAGCTCTTTTCTGGATTTTCCCTGCTCATAAAAGCTCAAAACCAAACATTTGAAAACCAGGGATATTTATATATATATAAGGAGGGACTTTATGACCAAAAGGGGACTAAAACGAATAGCCAAAAAACTTCAAAGGGTCAACTTTACCTCAGGGAGTTCATTCATTACATGATACAGGCAAAACTATCCAGAGATATTTAAATGCAAAAAAAAAACGTCACAAATGTAGCAGAAGATACCAAAAGGGCAATAAAAACTCACATTTTGAGGAAAAATAGACATAACCATGACCAAAAATAGACATAACCATGACCAAAATTAGATATAACCATGACCAAAAATAGACATAGCCATGACCAAAAATAGACATAGCCATGACCAAAAATAGACATCACCATGACCAAAAATAGACATAGCCATGACCAAAAATACCATGACCAAAAATAGACATAGCCATGACCAAAAATAGACATAACCATGACCAAAAATAGTATAGCCATGACCAAAAATAGACATAACCATGACCAAAAATAGACATAGCCATGACCAAAAATAGACATAACCATGACCAAAAATAGACATAACCATGACCAAAAATAGACATACCCATGACCAAAAATAGACATAACCATGACCAAAAATAAAACAAACGAAAAAAAAACAGCATTCCACCAAACAAGCAATGTAAAAAATCTAAATTCAGGACACGAAGAAATTATTTAGATATAACCACCACGGAAAACGTGATCTAGCATATCGTAAGTTTATTAAAATTCTTTTTATAGATGACATAGACAACAAATTTTCAAATGAAATACTTTATGAAATAATACATTCCTACGGTGATATAAAGCTTGAAACTGAAATAGTATCATAGCTTACATGGTACAGTGTATGAGTATATTAATCGTTGTTTTACCTGGTAGATCAGATTGTATTTTCTTATACAATAATTTTACATCACGATAAGCGGAAATCCCAATACAATTCAATACATTCCATGAGATGAAGATGTATGGTAGCTGAACTTAATTGTCATTTTTTAAATGTCCCTTAAGTTCAAATATACAGCATCAAATGTATTTAAATTTATTTTGATTTCCCATCTTCTTTGGTTTTGAGTGTTCATTATAAAAGTTAGTTCAGGAATAAGAATCCGACGAAATAGATACGGTTCGTTTTACTTATGTTTACCTATTCTAATTCGAAGGCAGGACTCAGGATCATGAGGCAATCTGAACATTCTGACGGCATGAAGAAGATCTAAGGCTACATACGCCATCTCACTGGCATGTTTGTCACCATTTCTCTCTGGTAAACCACTGACTACCATGTAAGCATCTCCAATTGTTTCAACCTTTGATACAGTGAAGGGTAGTTTTACTTGATTATTAAATTCAAAATGAATTCAATTAGAAAAAAAGTTTCTAAGAGAACTTGGTGGATGAAACATCTTTAGCTGGCTTATCTTGTTCCATATAAAGTGGCATACATTATACATGTTATACTCACGCTATCAGTCAATGTACTAAAGGAATAAAAAGAATCTATAAAAAGCAATAACCTTGCTAGTATGTGACAAAATACAAACAAATAATTCATCCATTTATCATATAACCTAATTTTTCAAGATTATATTAAAATTAGAAGATTTGTCCAACAGAGCCCAAATGACGTAGTATATTGTATACTTTTTTTCCTTAAACTTTACAACTCATCGTTGTATGCATGATATAATACATATAGTTATATTTGCAATATATTGTATCGATAAGTCATTATTATTTTTCGATAACAAACATATATTTATCAAAAGATACAGTACTAATACGATTATCTTTATAAACTATGAAAAGAAGACACAACATACCCTCCTACCTTGTAAACTTCATAAGTCTTTATCGTGTCGTCAAATAAGGTATACAACGAATTCAACAGTTCTACAACCTACCAAAATAAATGAAGGTTGATACACTTTTTATTTTTTCATTCACAAATATAACACGGTTGAATGCTGAAACAACATATAACGAAATTATATCAACATGATGTCAGCGACAGTTTTATCATCTGTTTAGGGTTTTTTGGACTGTTGTTTGTACTTTCGTCTTTTCCTTTTTATGTCATGGAGTGTCATGGCTTTATCCGACTCAGCGTCATATAACCTTTTTTGCACTGAAGCAACAATAAGCAATCTTCATTCAAACAATCAATCAATCTTTCTCCGATTTGAAGCCTTCATCGCTACTATTTTCTTCTTCTTCTTTTTGTTTAGTCTAATCTTGTTTTGTAAACGAGAAACATATTCCAAATTGAATGAGAAGAGACATGGAATAGTAATTAAAATGTATTTCCATCTCATTCCAGTTAAAAATGAAAGTTTATTAAGTAAAACTAACCATCCTGAAACTGTTTTATCCTCTTTCTGCGTTTATGTATGCGTGTCCTTTTTATGGCAAATACCAGATACATTTATGAATTAACAATTTTCATTCAAGATCTACCATTTGTTCTTTATTGGACAATGCGTATTCATGTAAAAAGACTATACATTCAAAAGATATTAATTATCCGAGAAGAGAAGGTTTGATATCAGTGATATATAATTTAAAAGTAAATTAATAAAGTCGTTTTAAATCTTTCAGACCTAGACCAGATGCGTCAATAGGATAAGAATGTTTTTCTATATGTACGTATCAACAGTATGTCCTGCTATACACACCAATAGGATAGGCGTATTGACATGGTGAATACCTCCTGCTAAGTATGCATCATCAAGGTGAATACCTTTCGTGTATCTCCTGTTGTGTGTACATTAACAAGGTAATCTTTTGTGGTGCAGTTGAAACAGTTCAAAGGATATCCCAAAATAAAACTGTTGCCAAAATCTTAATCTATCAATTGCTTCTATGACCTTTACCTTAAAATTGTGACCTCAGAAGTAATAGAGACATGATCAATTTAGATTTTGGAAATAATTTGATGTATTGTTCAAAAGATATTATTCGAAACCTGATTTGCCAAAATTTCGGTCTAATAACTGCTGCTATAACAATAAATTTTGATATAGTGACCTCGAGATCCATTATAGGAAGCTTTTTCACCTTATGGATTATTATTGTTTACGATCTTAATTATGTCAAAAAGATATCTGGAAACGAAATTTTCTCAAAATATAAGTACATGTATAATCATAGGCATATTTTCTTTAAGTAACCCCACAAATAGATGCCAGTATTCTTTTCAATCGGCATTTCCAAGCTATTTGTGGGAGTTTAAATATGTAATTCAAACAATATCTCTCTAAAACCAAAATATCATCAAAAGCCAGCATATCATTTGTTGTTGTAACCTTAACCATGACTTTTAAAACTCAATCAACTGAGATCTAACCACATTGGCCATTATTTAAAACGTTTCGTTAAAGACATTATTTATGACTAAAAAAAGATTGTCCGGAAACCAAATCGCAAATCGGCTAAAAAAGAGACGCCATCTTACAAAGCTGTAAGATTGATACCTGTATTGGTGTACATTCCCCAGCTATTGTTGTAAATCCGACAATGTCAGAAAAGTATATTGTAGCTTTCTCAAATGATTCAGCTTTTACAGGTTTTCCCAGCTTTAAATCTTCTGCTACCTTCCTGAAATATTTATTTAACAATTAACGTTTCCTTTGATTGGATTTTTGTAACATAGTATTCAATTTTATCAACCTATCATTGATGATACAGGAAGGTAAAAAACTGATATATACCAAATACTTTGCTTTAAATTCCATATTCAGTAGTGCTGACGTATAAGATTGAGAAGAAAGGTTGTTTTTTTCTTTTAAATTTTTAATGCATGTTTTCACCGACTTATTTCAGTGTCACATGTATATGGGTTTTTTTCTTTGCGTACGTAAATATACTTTTATCTCAGAAACACGTGTTATTTGCTTTTTATCAAGCACTCAGGAATAAACGCGTCTGTAGATGTTACATCCCGTATACATAAGATCGATTCGTCTATTATATTTATCTTGTCTTTTCTCTAGTTTTTTAAAAATTTTCGGCTTTTTTTTCAATTTTGTCTTTCTGTCGTCTTTACTTTTCTCCACGATGTTGTCGATTTGTCTATATTTACTGCCCTCATATCGATTTATTTTTGTTTAAGATACACTACCTTGGTAACATCTGATATAATAACGCATCTGTTTTCCGTTTTTCATCTTCCAACTGCGCTGTCCTCTCAGCTACAAGTTCTTCCAACTGATTAGAATACTTCTCCATCATAACAATCATATTTTCTATCACATTTGATTTCCTGGGACAGATTATAGCATTTAAACAATTCACGAAATTTGAAAAAAAAAACAACATATAAACATGTGAACAATACATTGCATACCCCCAGTATGACAAAATCCAGTTTTTGGTGGGGTTTGTGTTGCTTAGTGTTCAGTTTGCTATGTAGTGTTTTGTGGACTTGTGTCTTTTCTCCGTCTTATCCGTCTTATGTTTTTTGCCATGGCTGTTGTCAATTTATCTGGACGTATGAGTTCTGAATGTTTCCTTGATATTTGTGTACGCCTCTGTCACAGTATACACGTATCAGCATATCATTGTGTTGTTTTTTTATGTAAGTAAATAATGCCATTCCAAAGAAAATGGCAAACTCTCGAATGGCCTACATTCATATTAGCCATTTAGTTTTTTTTTAGTTAAGAATTTATTCTCACGTTTGAGGAAATCCACAATGTTCCAAAAGCTAGGAAGAAACAATGATAAACAAAACCGTACAACAAAAAACAAATATATATTTATGCATAAGTGTTTAGATATTTTCTTGACCAGGAGATCATGACTCACTTAAATGGACTGATAGTGTTCAGAGTCTTCAGAACTCGTTTAACGGAGGGTCTGACTTGAGGGTCCTCTGCCCAGCACCGTTGTATTAAAGCTTGTATAGCTTTTGTTTGTTCCATTGCCTGGTTGTTGTCCGACATATATGGAAACTTTGGACGAAATGGCACTTTCGCTGTTGCTGCTACCTTACTTATTATTTCTGAAACATTGAAATTAACAAGAATACCGATTACATACAACGATTGTTAATCATATTAGTAGCTAAAGAGTTCAGCACAAGTAATAAAAATATCTTTAATATTTTTTATTAAAGTTCAAAATTACAAGATTCCAAAAATATGGTAAGGTACCGAATTTCCGAATTTTGTTTTCTAAAAGTTGGATCTTGAAACCAAGCATAAGCAATCTCAAAGTATTATATATTAGATAAATATTCAAAATTTCAGCAAACTGAACGATCGATAGTCCTCTTCGAGAAGGATAACACACACCGCAATCTGCTAGTTCTGTCTTACGAAAGTATATTTGCATTACTGATAGTTTTTATTCTTAACAATGTTTAGTAGTTCGGTTTATTTTATTTCTATATTCCACCTATGACCTTGCAATTTATTCGGTATGGCTTGAATAGAAATATATGATTTGAAAAGGACGACACGAGATACAAAAAATATAAATATTCACTACAACATGTACTTATATTCACACACAAAAAACAAGCTTTTGAGCATACCATTTGGCGACATGTGAACTTCACATCCATATGCAGTGTCTCTGGTAACGAGTTCCTTTGCAATAATTCCGAAACTGTAGACGTCTCCCTGTACGGATCCTGCCTTCTGGTTTTGGACAATCCATGTTCTAAGATGCTCTGGTGCTGTCCAGAACAGAGATTCTAAAACCAGTGGTACAATGTAGTTTGCATTATTTGTTTACAAAAGAAAAATTATTTTATTATACTGATGCTGTGCTATCAAAGTACTTTGACTACAAAATTTGCATTTATATTCCTTTTAAAAGAGAGGCGAAAGATACCAGAGGGACATTCAAAGTCCAAAAAAATAAAAGACCAACAGACAAACAATAGTACACAAAACACAACATAGAAAACTAAAGACTGGACAACACGAACCCCACTTAAACTGGGGTTTCTCTCGGGTGCTCCGGAAAGGGTAAGCAGATCCTCATGTTAATACAAACCCGGATATAAGTCTAATTCGCTAGGTCACATTCGGGAAAAGGAAATTAGTTAACGAGCTGCCACGAAAATCATTCTGCAAATAATAATAATAATAATGTGAATCTAACCAATTACACTAACATGATCTTTTTAAAATGCAGAATTCCATGAGGTTTGAAAACTTGTATGCTATTGAAAATGATATCGCGTTTCACCTGAATATCTCAATACATATTTTTAATACCTTTATTTCTGACATGACAAACATACACACTGAACATCTTGATGCAAAAACGTATGTGTGACAACTGAAGAAAAAATACAATCAATCTTTAATCTACTACAACTTTACAAACATAACGTTTGAAGCTACGTTCATTACATGTTTATTCAACAATCAATCTAGTCGGTTTATTATGTGCATCAGAAATACTTCAATCATAAATTACTCCGTGAAAAGGTAGATGGTGGAATGATGAAATCTTATTCAAATGCATACAACAGTTTTGATCGTAATACGGTATAAAGGGCAATGTGTACACCTGGATTTTGCACATTCTAAACAACCTTTTACTCGTTTGGACACAAATTATAAACTATTTGAGAAATACAGATTCCAAATTTGCAAAGATACAGTGGATTAACAATGTTTAGTAGTACGATTTATTTTATTTCTATATTCCATCTGTGACCCAAAAAATATTATACACGGATCTATTGGGTAAAGCAGTGTGTCCTTATTATCTCTAAAAACCATAACGTTTAATCGAAAAAGATATTCCATTTCGTAACTTTGGTTGTTAATTAACTTTCGGGTTTTATTGCCGAAATTACCGAATCATGAACTTGATAAACAACCAACACAGAAGCATGAAGCACTTGAAAAGGGTGAGATGATAACAAGATGTTAAGTCGGTTTCTTTTTTTATTTGCCATTCGTTCCAATTCTTTTTTAAACTTTGTCATACCAGTGAATAATATTTCACAAATAATTGCTAAATTATTCAAAATATCCGAGGAAAATATCTGTAAAAACCATTTCCATTATGCAAAAATAAAACACAATACACAATACCTGCTTCAGTTCTCCAACTTCCAGTTTCATCAATAAGGCTTTTATAAATAGTCCTTGGTCCAAAGTCTGACAGCTTACAGGTCCATCTACTGTCCACTACACAGTTTGTACTTTTCATGTTACCATGGTATTTAAGTTCGCTTTTGTTGAGGTATTCTAATCCCTTAAAGGAATAATGTATTAAGACAATTACTAATTAATTTAGCTCACATGACTTCATTGATGAGCAATATGGACCAATCAAAACAAAGGTTAAGTCAGGTGTTTAGCTTGAATGAGCTTTTCTTATTTTTTCAAACACAACCGCCATTTAAATCATGTCAAAAGTCCGTTAAAAAAGAAACATCTGATAAACAAAGGACTAAGCCTACGAAAAAAATAAATCTGTGTTCATCTTTGATACAAATATTTCAGAGTTACATCAAGCTGTAATGATGACTCTAAATGTTAAAATAAAACTTAATTGACGGGTTTGTTTTACAGAAATACGACTTGGTCTTGAAATTGTGGTCGGAAGAGTGTTTATTTTTTAGATATGTCTAGATTTGGGCCGAACTAGATATCATTGAGATGGGAGCCATCTCTATGGTCCCCGCTGTGAATAATGTGTGGTAAAAAATTTGTATCTTTATCATTGGACATAGGGTTGTCAACTGAAACCAAAGTTTTCGACCTTGACCTTTGACCTAGGAAGTTGTACATAAATTATGACACACCCTCTGGTGTTGGTTTATATACATGTCAAGTATAAATTTTGAAATCATAACGGTTCTCAAGATATAGAGCGGAGACGATCTTTACCATAGGACACGGGGTTGTCAACTAAAACCAAAGTTTTTGACCTTGACCTTTGACCTAGGAAGTTGTACATACATTATGACACACCCTCTGGTGTTGGTTAATGTACATGTTAAGTATAAACTTTGAAATCATAACGGTTCTTTAGATATAGAGCGGACACAATTTGTTACGGACAGACGGACAGACGGACGGACGGACAGACTGATCACTATAGGGCGTCCACCATTCGGCGGGGCCCTATTAAAGCAATTACGAGATGAAAGTTCGTGCTGGAAGGATGTGACTTGTATACATAATGATTGTATTGATACAGTAAGGTCTTATACACAATCAATTAAGTGCTGCTCTACCTGACTTCTAATTGTATCATATGTTTATGGTTTTCCTTACCCTACATATATCAATAGCTATAGACAGCTTAAACATCGTATCAAGCTTAATATCATCATTTTCAATAATATCCTGAAACAAAAAATATACATTTATTTTAGGATTATTGTCCTAAAGCAAAAATAAAAGCCTTTGGAGCCAAGCATTAGATCATCGTGATAGTGTATATATTTTACATATTCTACATAAAAATCCTGTTAAATTTTATTTTTAATGTAATTTGATAAAATAAATTAGATTACTGGCTTTAATTAAATTATTTTGATGAATGATTTATATGATGAAGATCTCTAAATATTATTTTGAAGTTAAAGTTGTCTTATATATAGACTGAATTAAACAGATCATTAGCTTCTAATAACAGAGTTTTTTTCATACATTAAAAAGTAGAATAACAAAAATTCCGAACCCCAAGGAAAACCCAAACAGAAAGTCCTTTATCAAATGGCAAAATTAAAAGCCCAAACACACCAAAAGAACGGAAAACAACTGTCATACTCTGGATCCTGACTCGACACAAAAAAAAACAGACCAAACCGACCACACAGCCAGACAAACCTCCCACCCGCATGACAGTCCTACAAAATTATTTAAAAACAATATTGACAACAATGTGTGAATAAAACCAATAGACATAACAGGCACAAATTTCAATAATAGGGGTACATCAGTCAACATTGTGTTACAGTTTTAATCACTATATACAAACAAACAAATATGTCAACAAAGAAAAACAAAACGGCATAAAGACAAAGCACATAACCAAAAACGAAAGACAAGAATACAAAGAATGACCATAGCTCAATAACACAATGACGGGATGTACATGCACCGAGCCACACCAAAAGGACATCACCAAAAATAAACTAAACAGTAAAGGTTAATAACTTAGAAAGACAGATAAAAGAACACGATAACACGTAACTCATTTTTTTTCTCGCAGATCTGAGTAATTGCCATGATTATTTGCTTTCTCTTATTCTCAACATTCACAAGAACTTACAAGTATCTAAGTAGTATTTAGACAAGTCTATATTATACTGGATATAAACGTAATGGATTCTCAAGTAAGAACAGATATAACAATTTTACATTTTATTTTTAAAAAGATAAATACAACAGCACTTCATTTTGGAATTAAATTATTTATATATCAGTCAAAGTTAACCCCAAAATGCACTGGTTTTGCCGTCCTTTTTTCATACTTTGATTTAATTATACCTCTTATTTTTCATAACTTTTTGTATTTCCAGTAAAAGATTTCAGATGTCGAACTGAAAAAATATCATAATATTGGAGATTATATTCCTTAACTTACACGCAAACGGCCTTTTGTGCAATGTTCCCATAAAACAGAAATGCTTCCTTGTTCCGTGCACATTCCGACTAGAGATGTTATATTCGTGTGTTTGATATCAAGCAACTGTAAAAAAATATATGTTACTAGTAACCATGCTTTTAATCATGATGTGTTTAAAAGATAAAAAAAAAAAACCTTGTCCATATTCATATGTCGAAGTTTGCGAAATATGTAGTTCTTGTCTTGAGACCAAAAACAAACAAACGGGAAGGATTGTGCCTGATATTCATATGATGAAGACATAATCTTTCAATCAGTTTAATTGAAGTCCGGAGCTGGCATGTCAGTTAACTGCTAGTAGTCTGTTGTTATTTATGTATTATTGTCATTTTGTTTATTTTCTTTGGTTACATCTTCTGACATCAGACTCGGACTTCTCTTGAACTGAATTTTAATGTGCGTATTGTTATGCGTTTACTTTTCTACATTGGCTAGAGGTATAGGGGGAGGGTTGAGATCTCATAAACATGTTTAACCCCGCCGCATTTTTGCGCCTGTCCCAAGTCAGGAGCCTCAAGCCTTTGTTAGTCTTGTATTATTTTTAATTTTAGTTTCTTTTGTACAATTTGGAGTTTAGTATGGCGTTCATTATCACTGAACTAGTATATATATTTGTTTAGGGGCCAGCTGAAGGACGCCTCCGGGTGCGGGAATTTCTCGCTGCATTGAAGACCTGTTGGTGACCTTCTGCTGTTGTCTGTTCTATGGTCGGGTTGTTGTCTCTTTGACACATTCCCCATTTCCATTCTCAATTTTATGTGTTAAACTGTGTTCTAATGACTTATATGACTTTTCTTTTCATTATTTCGTGCTGTTTATTCATCATATTAAGTTCTATATGTAAATATAGTCATCATAGATGCCAGGATTCAATTTTTTTTACGCCAAATGAAGTTTCGTCTACAAATAATCATCAGTGACGCTCGAATCAAATCGGTTGAAAGGCCAAATAAGATACGAATTGAAAAGCATTTAATACACAATGATACAGTATAAAGATAACATAAGTCATTTATTTGTCCCTTTGGATAGTTGCTTCATTGTAATCATACTACATCTCCTTATTTTTTCATATATCAAACTAAATTCAAAATGAAATAATGATATTTGATTGCGACATGTTATTGAATGATATTAAATTTACCATTTTCATTTCTTTCAACAGCTGTCTGTCACTCTTAATCCTTTGTTTCTTTAAGCGTTTTACGTAGACAATTTGTCCCTTGTATTTTGCAGTATGATCATTAATTCTAGTATCGTCCCTATCTCCTGCTGATTTAGCCCTGGTGTCGTTTAAACCATATCTATTTGAAGATGTAACTGTTGCTTCAGTAAAACACAACTGACTTTGTGTAAAGGCGACGGACAAGGCCTAATGAAAATAGAAGAAAATAATAAACCGACAATTGTATATTTGAACTCTTAATTTTACTGGGTAAATAAAGACAACTGTAGTATACCGCTGTTCAAACTTACTTTTTAACTTTGTTATTGCCTGTTGTTATAAAGTCAGAAGCCTCTGTCCTTTGATAGTCTTGTGTGGTTTTTTTTTTTTTTTTTTTTTTGTTCATTTATATGTTTTGGAGTTTATTGTGACGTTTATTTTTGTTTATGGGCCAGCTGAAGCCTGACTTCGGGTGCGGGATTTTCTCGCTGTGTTAACGTCGAAAACCTATTGGTGGCTTTGGGCTGTTTGGTCGGGTTGTTGTCTCTTTGAAACATTCCCCGTTTCCATTCTCAATTTTCTTTTACCACTTTAGTATTGTTATCTTTAATTTTATTATTAAAGTTACTTTAAGAGATATAAGGCCCTTGATAAATATACTTAAGATACTAACCCCATTCTAAAGAAAACAAACATCAGTGATTATTTGTCAGACAATACTAGATGACGTGGTCTTTTAAACCTTGCAAAGTGCTGTTGGTTTTCCTCATTGTTGAAGGCTGTATACTGATTTATTACAGATACTGAGTACTACGTTATTTGGTCTCTGTTGCAAAGTTGTCTTATTGACAATCATATCAAATCTGACTTTATGCGAAGGCGACGGACAAAGCCAAGTGGAAATGGAAGACTTGATAAACCGACATTTTTTTATATTTCAATTCTAAAAAACACATTACTGGGAATGTCGTACGTTTCATTTTGCAATTATAATTATTATACCCTTAAGATGTTTGCAACAATGTATTGTTGCAATAATTAAGAAAAGTTCATTTTAGCTTATCACTATGAAGCTACACATTTATATGTTTTTCATCTGGATAATTTTTACGCATTTGAATGAAATTTAGGTCAATTTCAATTGTTGATTTTTTGTTCAATTCAGCCATTGAATCACATGCACTTGTTTCTATGTATGGGGAGGTCGACTATCCATATATAATAGAAGCAATGTATAGTCGATATTCCTATGGATAGAAACAAGTGCCAGTGCATTGAATCTCTTGGCTCAAATGAAATAAATACTTTCTCAGTGTTGTTGATGTATATCGATCGTGTTTCTCTTATAACTTATGTTATTTCCTTTTGGTAAACTGTTCCGACTATTGTTAATATTAGTATAATTATTAGTCATTCCAGTTATTTCATTGACAGATGGCAATTTCATAAATATATTTAAAGTCCTGATCATAAACTAAAGTAGTTTCAAATTGGATCATTTGAGGTTATTTTGATATAAGATACTAGATCAGAACAGAGACCAGAGACCAAAGAGTCTGATTTTAAAAATTAGAATTTAGAAACAGAAGACAAAACTGTCATTTAATTCATCCACAAAGTGTATTAATGATTATCGAAACAGACAGCAGTATATGTAATGTAATCTACTTTACCATATGTAATGTAATCTACTATACCATATGTAATGTTGAACAGATATATCATGTTAAGGAGGGGTATTTGCGAAAAATACCAGTCGAGAGAATGTTAAATTTCGCGAGCCGTAAGGCGAGAGAAATTCATTCTCAAGACTGGTATTTTTCGCAAATACCCCTCCTTAACATGATATATCTGTTTAATTACACCGAATGTTAACGTTCAAAAACGCATTGATGATCGTGACGTTTCAAGCGTCCAGTCGGATAGAGTATTTTTTGGCAAATACCACGGCAGAGAGGGTAAAAAGGTATATCTTTTTTGCATATACCCCGGCGGCGTTAAAAAATGAACGATATTCATTTGATAACAGTAAATTGGTGAAAAATACACTGGCTATCAACCAATCAAAACCCAGGATTCTTACATAAGGTGTAATTAAATCTACTATACCATATGTAATGTAATCTACTATACCATATGTAATATAATCTACTATACCATAAACGACTTTGCTGGTTTGTTGACCTTGAAATCTAAATCTTGGTACTTGACCTTCCATATTGTATTATTTAGCTGGTGTTCTTTCCTCCATATTCTGATAAAATATTTTGTTAATGTTTACAAAGGAGATAAAATGGATGAATGTAAAGGAAAGTCAGATTTACAATATGTTGAAATAAGACAAAGCTTTTCATTTGGAATTTTCTGACAGTGTGTGAATTCATATATGTTTGACTGTTTGTCTGAAATTTTACTTCTAAAGTATTTTTTTTAATTATCATGCGATATAAATTGATAGTCGATATACTTAGCACGAAATATAAAATGGCATATAAAAAAAAATTTAAGTAGTAAAAATTTAGACTGGCGTTAACGTTACCAAGATATTCCAAGTAACAATCAACAATTAAATATCAAAAACAGATGAGACACCCTCAGGGCAAAACAGACAAATAAAAGTTAACACAACACACCACAGTATACTACTAGTGGCATCACATTCTTTATTTCAATATAACATATACGACTTTTCAGATTTATTGTTGATAAACGTAATGTAAGGGACAATGCAATAATAACCTACCGATAGATAAGAAATACTGTTAACATTGCAGCAAATATTCCACTACTAAGACCAGAATATAAGACCATTTTCGGTGCTGTGGGGAAAAATTCATTAAAATAAATCATTTCGTGATATAGATAAAAGCAATAGACGATTTGGTGATATATAATTGCCATATTTGCTATAGCCGTTTTCGTTTTTTTATGCCATTTTTTAGCTGCAAAAGCAGTATCGTTACTACGTGTATGGTTAGCGTCACTGTGTTACTTTTCAAAAGATTGTTTAAGATATATTGAAGATAGTCAGACAATTTTTAAGATCAGTGTTGTCCGCAACCATGTATTTAATTTCGAAACAACATATTTTGCATATTCGAACATGGCTGTTAACAATTTCTATATATTTTTTTTATTTTTACCATGTTGCACATGTATGTATGATAAATTCACCTACTCTTCAATGGACAAAATTCATTATAAAATCCACAAACTGGTGTGTCCGATGGTATGACAGTGCTGCTGGTTAAACCGTTCCCCCAACGTATGTCATCAGCATCTGCCACCTGAAAAAGAAATAAAATTATCAAAGAATTATAAAACCATATATGCTGTTTTATTGGCTTGCTAGTTGATGAAATATCTGTTACTGTTTTTCTCCTGTTGGCTCTAAAGAAACCACTACCCAATCGCTATCATGATTACTAAAACTTTTGTTGCCATTAAACAATGAAAATAATATATATGTTTAAGATTCCTGTATACAATAAAATTGAGAATGGAAACGGGGGATGTGTCAAAGAGACAACTACCCGACCAAAGAGCAGAAAATAGCCCTAGGCCTCCAATGGATCTTAAACACAGCGAGAAAATCCCGCCTCCGGAGAAGGGCTTCAGCTGGCCCCTAAAAGTTTTTCTAATATATCGAAGTAACACTTGTTCTAAACTATTCTTAATAAAAAAAAACTAATTTTATTCTTTTCTCTAAATCATTATTTGTATAAGTCATGAGGAAAATGATAGGTCAATGAATACCATATAGTAATCTGTGATTTTAATTCTTTCGATGTATACGGTCTCTTGTTATTTTACAAAATCTTTTCAACTGACGTTTTTTACCGATTGATGCACACTGATTTCATGCGCTACTGTCCATTGCAACACATCGATCAAAATAAAACACAAAAACATTTTTATACACAGCTGATACACATTCACTAAATAATACATTTATGCTTTCATATCCTCTTTTAACGTGTTTTAAATTGCCAAAAAAACAAATTTGATTGATAAAAACTTTAACTATTGTACATGCATATAAAGTAGCATTCAAGCGTAAAGAAACAAAGGATAATGTTACAAAAATGTGTATTGTAACAAACATTCTGAAACGGGGGAAAACCACAAAAACGTAATCAATAACCAATAAAGAAACAGCCAAGGCGAAATTAATCTGCATATTTACCTTCATATAAAATTACTGATAGGTACAAGGAACTGTACCATTTCCATATTTTTGAATGAGCAAACATAATTATTATAATAAGATAGCAATTGTTTTCCAAAGAAATCTTGAAGATACATTATAAGAAGTAGAAGGCTTTACTTACATGTCTCTCTGTTCTTATCTAAAATATTTTAAATTCTCCGTGTTATTATTTACAGCAATTAAAGGGGCATTAGCTACGAGATGTAGAAACAAGAGGCTCATGAGAGCCTGATATCGCTCACCCGTAATTTCAGTTTCAGGCATTTGACTTATATGTAGATCTTACTTTGCTGAACAATTTTGTCATTTACACTTTCTCTCTTTCTTTAATAATATTAAAAATAATACATAACCCAAAACTGTAAAATTTCCTAAAAAATAACTATTTCTGGATAGTAACCCAACAATAAGTTGTCCTATTGGACAGAAGATTACTTGACAGGTAGGTCTAAACCTGACTAACACTTTCACCTATGTCAGTTTTGTTCTTGTTGCTTTAGTTTTTGAGATGAAAGCCAAAAACTTCATTTGACCCCTATGTTCTATTTTTAAAAACTGCCGCCATGTTTTTGAATGGATCAAATCCCCGAATACAATCTATAAACTAGATACCCTAAGGAACATTCTATTAAAGTTTTTAAGTATTTGGCGAAGTAGTGTCAGAGAAGAAGATTTTTGAAAAAGTAATTAGACTTTCACAAAAATGTAAAAAAAAAACGTTTTAAGGGCAATAACTCCTCAAGGGGTCAATTGACTATTTTGATCATGTTGTCTTATTTGTAGATCTTGCTTAGCTGAACATTTATTGCCATTTATACTTTCTCTCTATCTATTATAATATTCAATTCAAGAAAATAACCAAAAAACAGTAAAATTTAATAAAAATAAACTATTTCCAACAGTAACCCACCAATGGGTTGTCGAACTTGTCTTAAAATTTCATAACAGATAGAGATCATGACCCATTCATCACTTTAACTCCCTTTCACTTCTGCTCTAACTGCTGTAGTTTTTGAGATATAAGCCAAAAGCTGCGTTTGTCCCCTATGTTCAATTTTTAGCCATGGTGGTCATGTTTGTTGATTGATCAAAACTTCTGATACAATTTATAAACTAGATACCCTAAAGAACATTCAGATAAAGTGTGAAGGTATTTGGCCCAGTAGTTTCAGAGGAGAAGATTCTTGAAATAGTTTACGACGGCAGACGACGACGACGACGACGACGACAGACTACGACAGACGACGGACGACGACAGACGCCAAGTGATGGCAAAAGCTCACATGGGGCCCTTCGGGCCAGGTGAGCTAAAAAATAAAATATGATTTTTTTTTATTCAATCATTAATGAAAGTGAAAGGTGATATAATAATTCGCTTTAGCAGCCAGTTTGGTTTAGTTTTGTCAAAATAAGCAAAGAAATATCGCTAATGAATTATTCACTTTCAAGTGAATAATTCGACCTCATTAAATCCATATTCATGTGAACTTCAATTCAACCCTTAGCTAGAGATGCCTTACGCATGAACTAGTCGTGTTTATCTATTAAAAAGTACATAATGTCAATATTGGAAGTGAAACAAGGGCAAAGCATCTGGTCGACTGATTGGATCTACAAAACTCATTCTTATACAGGTAAAAACGATTCTAAACATATGTTTTAAACCTATAATATGAAATCAAACAGACTTAGAAAAATCCAATTGCACGAATTCGCTATCTATTTATATCTTTGTTCATGTTTATATCGGGTTATGTGACCGTCGACAGTCTTCGGAGGTCACGTCGATGGTTAAATAGATGGCGTCTAGACTAAAATACATTCGAAATGTTGATACAAATTATCGAGTCCGTGCATCGTAAATCAATTATATTAAACTTTTTTATAATTTGGATATACGTTTTAGTATGTTATAAATCAAATACGAGAATTTTAGTCAAATCGGTGAACATGAATTTGACAGCTAGTGCCCCTTTAAACAGTAAAGCTTAATTAGAGTCCTTAATTTGAATTATAAGTCGGAAAAACTCGGTGATTATGCAGTCTCCAAATGAGTCAAAATATCAACTTTTAGTATATAAGTATATCAAATAACGAAAATTGTAAAGAGTCTACTACCTCAAATGAGATCATAAGAAAAGAAAGGAGTGGCACCTTTTCTATCGTGTAAATTTATCGCCTGTTGCTATAAGAGCTCTTTTGTTTACTCAACACAATGATTAATAAAAACATATAAGGCATATTTCCTGATTGTATTCACTCACGAGGTAGAACTGCAGTGTATGCCTAGTAATATTCGGACATCAAAGAGTTCGAATAGACTTTCAATATCACAAAATACGGATATGTTATTCAGCATTTTACATTTACATTACTCTTTATACATTACTGCCATTCTTTGTTAAATGAGTCATCTAAGCACATTCAATATCAAAGTAAATTAGGATTTCATATTATTAGTTTATTTTGATTCATTTTTTCTATTTACATGTATGTTAGATCTTTTACATGTATGTTAGATCTTTTACATGTATGTTAGATCTTTTACATGTATTTTGATTTTGGCAGTGGTGTTTAAGCAGGTTTTATTTACATTGTAATTGAGTTGAAGACGTAGTGTACATAATTGTTTTCTCTGAACGAACATGCAATGTACAAGCATACCGGTTTTGTGGTATCATTGTTCTTTGTGTAGTATTGGTAAGCAACAAGTGAAAACATTCCAGTTCTGTTTAAATCGTAAATGGTCGTATATGGCAATCTGTCCGCAAATTTACTAATTAATACCTGCCCAGACAAACCTGAATAACAAAATGGAAAATGTAAAGTTACAATGCAAGTCTGAAATAGTTACATCTTGTATTTCAGGATATTTATGTTGAATATTTACACGCCACCAAAAGAATCTAACGAATGTCACCATGATGTATAATGTAAACCGATAGACTTCTTTTCTGGTAAGACGTTAGAACGAAGCATGAAATATAAATATATTAGGTAAGTTACCCCTTCAACCTTTGATTTTTATTTTAGCCCTTATTACACACATTATAATGTAAGTACCAGTGGATTGTATTTCAAACACATAACACACAGTGGATTGTATTTCAAACACATAACACATAAGAATTTTAGTGATAAACGAAAAAAAACATTAATCCTTTAAAGATGTGAATCATCATTGCGTTTATCTGAAGTCAAATTACTATCTGTCGTGTTCCATTAACTCATGTATCATCTTTTATAAAAATGAAAGTCGAACACTACTCTTTTGGGGTACGCAAAAAGACATTTTGGGGACATACTTTCATATATTATGGTTATTATTGGCTCAATAGTAAATCAAGCATATGATTAATGCACTAAAAGTTTTATTCATAAAACACGCAGTAATATTATACCATGAAATGAGACTGAGATAGCGGCGTTCCTTATGATGGTTCCATTAACAGCAGTTACATTGCCACCCGTTGAATTTAGAGTCAAACCATACAGCATTACACAATCGTGCAAGAAAATGGAGTACGGATCAGGCTGTAATATAAATACGATGTTTCTGTAGATAAATACAGATTCAGATTGGTTTATAATACTCAATACTATTAATACATGAAATTGATAACAGGAATCGATAAAAATACTTGACAGTACAACATATCACATCAACCACCAACACAGTCTCCTCAGAATACAATAACAAATACCATCAAGTCCGATAAGTTCGTTCTCCCGGTAAGTTTACATATGATTTAATGAAGAGACTTACCTAAAGAACGAAACAATCGGCAAACAACAAAAATTGTTTCAAAGTTAAACCTATATAGCAATTATATAAGATATAGTTTTGGCAACAAACATGTAATCATATAAAATTACTCTAACGTTTGTTGTGCAATATAATGCACTTATGTATTCATTTTCATTAAAAATCACCTCCAATTTAGCAACGCCTTGTCTGCTACACTTTTATTGTATCCTTTGTTCTTTTTCCTTTATACGAGTAGTTTTGTCTCTGCAACAGTTTTATTTTTTCTATCAGAATGTGTCCTATCCTTTGGTCTATAGATATATATACTTATCACGAATTTACTTATCTTACACACCTCAGCAGCATCAGGCATACTTCTGTCATTACCAAATAAAGACCTAGCTGCAGACTTGGCTTCAACCATCCACGATTGTCCAACATCCCTAATATCACCTAATATTACCTTCAAATAAAGTATATTTAAAAGGACACGAGAAACAACGTCCTTAATATGAACTTAATTAACATATCCTGAAATATAATATACATTTAAATATAGAAAGAGAAACAAGCAACAAATCTCCTTTATTTCTCATTTACAATTACTTGGACACTTCGAAATTATTTGGCATTATATGTTTAACATAAAAAATATTCTTTGTATGGTGAAGGAATCAACAAAAGAGTTCCAATTCCTCATAATATTCTTTTACCTAAACCTTGAATCGGCATGTTTTGAGAGAAGGTGTGAAGAGGTTGTTTTGTTTGTTTGTAATAGAGTGATAGCGAAATAGATCTGGAGGTGTCTATGAATTGTTTACCTTGACATACATCTACATGATACAAAACTAGTTCGTACGGTGACCTATACTAGCTTATACTCTTGTCATCTGAACTCTGGTGGATAGTTACCACACATACCATATCTCCATATGTGTATATAATGTGGTTAAAAAAGAACAAAAGTTGTTTACTTACTGCAGATTTATTCATAGAACTCCTTTGTTGCAAAGAGAGGCAAAGGACGAGGCTTAGACAAAATAAAACATAAACAGGGTCAAATACAATACAGAGATAATACTCACGTATAACAAATTTTCGAATCCTCTCCTTGCATCATCATCATTTAAATCACCATTTTCCCATAGTCCAGTACTTTCCAGGCGTTGTATGTCATTGGTTGATGGCATAGTTATTTTGACATAAATAAACTGATAGTCACCATCGGACATTCCCAATTTATCAGCAAGGATCATATACTTCCGGAGTTCATCATCCGAAATCACCAAAATAATAACTTAAATAAAATAAATTTCTTTATTTACAAACTTATAGATTTCAAATAACGCAGCAGCTTTCGCGTATTTCATATGGAACCGAAACTTTGAAAAGTGTATTTATCTTATGATTTATAAATGAAATACCCTAAAAATGTAAGTATTGAATAATTCATGTATCTCCATCTGATAATTATCCTATTTTGATTTTTCATTCTTTTTTATTCGGTTTCTTTTTAAAAACTCGTTTGTATTCCTTAACTAAAAATTATATCAATCCAACAAAAGATACATAGAAAAAAATATACAAGTAAAAGATAATAGTAGTTAAATTCTATGTCATTTGGTGTCTGGTGGAGAGTCTCATTGGCAATTTTACAACATCTTCTTATTTTTATAAACATATAATACCGGTATGAAAGACAACAAAACACAGGCTCGTATAAAGCTATGGTGTATTATACTGTACCACATAATTTTATTATTTAATGAAAACAAGCTTTAAATCTCAAATTAAAGTACTCCACCCTGGTGATATGAAATCATACCTTCATATACTCTCATGTCGAAGGGTTTATTCGGAGATAATTTTATAGAGCAATGATATAAATAGTTCAGGATTTTATCTAATGCAATGCCCAATGTTAAAGTACAGAGAATGCCAATGCAGAAATAGTTATAGAATAATTTGAGTCTTCCTTCGAGTTATAAATAAGGGAATGTTAATACTTAAAGGGTAACTCGATGGGCAAGTTAATTAGTTAGATTAGTTAATCTTAAGTGATCAGTAATCTGCCAATTCTGGTTGGTGAGTTCAAACCCGCTCGTTGCTAGGTTGGCTTGACTTTTACATTTGACATTAATAACATTACCTATGGATGGTCGGTTCTTTTAATCTTATTTAAGTCTGTAAAGCCAAAGGAGAGATTCAACGGACAATTTCTAAACAAGTTAAAGTTCATGAAAAATATTTTGGGTGTAAAATGCCGTTTTTCATCTCAATGCTACCACGAAAAAATATGATATGAAGGTCTAAAAAAACAGTTCACTTTCAACGTTGACTTTACTAAGAGAGTGAGTTGTACACGAAGCATATTCATTTACGTTAACTTTATACATTGTCGTTGCTGGCAACAGTTTTGTACTTTGTGAATGTATGTGTTATACAACCCCTGATTTCAGCATATACAATATTTAATCATTCATACATACTTCTAGCTTCATACTTAATTGCTTGGAACTTTTCATCAAGGGTTTTAACATCGACGATAGGAGCCACTTCATAACGATTAACCAGATTAAAACCAAGGATAGACCAAGAGTCTATGGTAGATTCCAATGAATTTGCATAGGCAATGCTTTCTGATGCTGAAGTTGCTATCATAACTAAACGATGCCAGTTCATTTCACTGAGGAACAATCCGACGTTTCCTCCTAAAATCATAAAACAAGCATTTTTTAGTTTATATGGAAAATATCTTGAATGGTATTGGTGTGTATTGATTAAAGGGTGTCATAAAGGTACTTTGAACTTTCATTCTATTGTAAAGTATTGTGACCATAACAAAAAAATTAAAACAACACTTTCATAAGTTTTTTAAGTCAGAAGCGCTTTTTGGTGTTTACCTTAGCCAGGAATGCTAAAAAATGAAAGCCCAGGATGTACCTAAACACGAGAAGAGCTATATATCCAAAAGGGACGTAAGAAATAATAGCCAAAATCCATCTACGGTCAACTTTGCTTAAGGGAGAAGAAATTTTAGTTCCATAATAATTTCTAAATTCATTTTAAATAGCCCCATACCGCTAAGGGATTTGTGGGGTATTCTTAAATTGAAAATGACGATGGCCATAATTATGTAACTTCATTTACGGTTCTGGAAGTTAACTGTGTTAAGTTATTCCTCGGAAAAAAATGAAGTCGTTCTTTCACTTTTAAAGGTATGGTGTTGTCTTGTAATATCTTATGTGTATTTAGATTTTATTTGCGTTTCCTTTTATTTTCAGTTATGTTCTTTTGAGCTCTGATTCTTGTAAATAAATTAAGTTGGTTGAGGTCTGTCATATTGTTTTACGTTTATTGTTTTGTCATAAATCAGGCTGTTGTTTGGTTTTTTTTTTTTTGTTCAGTGTTTCATATTTTGTCATTTCGGGGACTTTTATAGCTGACTATACGGTATGGGTTTTGTTCATTGTTAAATGCCGTACGTTGAACGATAGATGCTTAAATTCGTTTCGTTTTGACTCTGCTGGAAAGTCTCATTGGCAATCATACCACATCACCTTATTTTATAAGGTATGTAAAAGGACCTAATAGAATATAAAATTGATATCCCCAAAAAAGGGGGATTAATCAGTTAACGATCTTTGCCATAAAAATTATAAATTACTAGACCAATGGTAAAAAAAATGTTTGCAACAGATTGAATGCAGTTAGATTTATTGTTTTATGAGTTTTTCATTTAAAATTGAGTAGTGACAAAATAGCATAACCAATAATTTTAGTGCTATAAAGAAAATATCACTTTCGCCTTCTTTTGTTTTACCTAGCTGCGACAACGGATGAATAACACGAATTAATGTTGTAGCCTTGTCTTTGTTGTCAAAATTTTCATCATTTGCTAACCAACTAAACACTGGTATGTTTTTATATGATGCAAGCTCCGCAACAGGTACCATTGCTGAAACAACAATGTAAAACATATAACAAACAATTGATCATATTAAGTAAGTCGTATCGACAATTATGTTCAGATTTCCTGGTTATTGACATCATCAGGTACGTAAAATAACTAGTTTTACTTGTCATGAGCAGCGTAACGATAGCCAGTAGTGTAACAGGATCCGGAACTGGTAGGTTGTCTGGGCACCTGAGTTTACCTCTTGTCTTTAGAGTGGCACGTGAAGCAGAATGTAGTTCTTTGGAGTAATAATATTCTTACTTTTTAAATACTAACATAGCCATGGTCAGGAGCTTGTATTTCAGTGGTTGTCGTTGGTTCATGTCTGTCATATATGATTCATTTTCGTAAATTGTTTTGTTGTAAATTGGGCTATTAGTTTTCCCGTTTGAATTGTTTCACATTTCTCATGTCGGTGCTTATATAGCCGACCATAAGGTATGAAATATTCTCATTGGTGAAGGCCGTAGTATGGCCTACCATTGCTTACACACACTCCATTGGAACTCTGGCGGATAGCTGTCTCATTGGCAATTGCACCACATCTCCTTGTTTTATTATGGTGTTGTTTGTCCATCCCCCCCCCCCCTTAGTTCCTCTCCTTGGTATCCTCTTATCTGTTCACAGAACAAGCGTTAAATAAATGTAGTTAAATAGTTAGTATATAACAAATACACAAAACGTTACCTTCAGTACAAGGTGGTCCTATAATTACATCTGCATGGTGGTGTGTCAGGTAGTCGGTAAGGATCCCGATACTTTGTTTACTGGTACAGCCAGAGTCTAAATAGGTCACACTTAAGAAAAAAAACGAGTATAATTTATTAATATTGTATGCAAATAGTCTTTAGTAGTTAAGAAAAAGGCTGAAATTTGATTTGATTGGTATATGCAAAAGTTTTGGCAAATCTTTTAATGTATTATTTGAACTCTTTGGTATTCAAATTCCAGGATCTTTCTTATTTTTACTGTATAAAACAAATACAATGGAACTCTGTCCGTGCTTTAATGTCTTTTTTGTTGCAGGTAATGGCTTGTTGTGCTTATCCTGAAGGCTTTGGCCTATCACAATACGAATTGCTCAAACAATTTACCAAATTGCAGTTTGAATTCATCTCAACAAAACTGAACAGCTGGTAAAATAATTTAGCACATTGTATCAGTGATAGGTTATTAGTATGAAGTAAGTGCAGTGAAGTAAAAGTAATGCTTATCATCCAACTTTATTTACCTTTTGTCTGTGTAATGAAAGTGAAATAAAATAATCACTTACTATATCATAAGGCACTGGTTTAAAAAGGTCTGACTTTGACATGAAAACTTCTATCCTAATGACATTTTATAAATGATTAGTTCTTACAATTGTTTGGTGAGTCAATAACTTATTGCTTTGTTTTCTAACAGAAAGTTATTGTGTAATTGTAAGTTGGATAATTTTTTTCTTTAGCAATTACTGATCTGCTGGCATTAAAGGAAAATAATTTTTATTCACTCATTGTAAAAAAAAAATATCAAAGATACCAGGCTAATGATTTTATACGCCAGACGCAAGTTTTGTCTACGGAAGACTCATCAGTATATTAAAATGCCAAAATAAGTACGAAGTTAAAAAGCATTGAGGAAACAAAATTATGAAAGGTTTTGCCAAATACTGCTTATAAGAAATCTAATCCTAGTGGGTAGAAAATACTTAGTATTTTGAACAATTCACATTTTTGCAAAACAGTTAATTTATAATTTTGACCATATGAATGATATATCACAGAATTGCTGACTTCTGGGCTGGTGATACCCTCTTAATTTACAGAGGAATCTATGATTTATACAACTTTGAATGTGTCACATATGTTTTTCAACAGCTCTTTTTCAAAATTTTAATCATCTAGATTATATTTATAGATTAATAGTTCAATAATCAGGGAAATAATGTTTAGAACAAAATACTAATAAATTGTCAATATGAAGGAAGTTGACAGTTGATAGAACAAAATTTTGTTGATTATAATGTGAATTATTTCCCTTTATTATCAGATTAGTGATTGCTTATAAAATAGTATCCAAAATTACAATAACACAATAACCTCCTGTTAGAAAACAAAGCCATAAATTATTAATCAACAAAACAATGTTTTCAACTAGTTATTTATCATTAAAGGCAACAGTAGTATACCGCTGTTCAATAGTCATAAATCGATTAAGCGCAAACAAATCTGGGTCCCAAACCAAAACCGAGGGAAACACATCAACTATAAGAGGAAAACAAAGGAACAACAGAAACACTGAACTGCTACAAAAATAAACACCTACATACATAGAAACGGACTATATGATAACAACTGCAATATTCCTGACTTAAATCTATTTAAGATAGAAGTTTTCATGTCAAAGTTAGACCTTTTTAAACCAGTGTCTCATATTATACTAAGTCATTATTTCATTTAAGTTTCATGACATTGACAATAATTAACTAAATTTGGGTGGTAAGTATAACCTTTTTTCACTGCACCCAGTTCACACTGACAACCTATCACTGCAGCAATTACTTGAAATATTATACCAGTTGATCAGTTTTTTGGAGATGAATTTAAACTGCAATTTGGTAAGCTATTTGAGCAATTCGAATAGTATTAGGCCAAGGCCTATTGAATAACCACAGTAAACTAGCTCTATAGAATGACAAGATGAATATAAAAATACAAAGATGTGGTACGATTGCCAATGAGAGAACTCTCCACAAGAGACCAAATGACACGGAAATTAACAACTGTAGGTCACCGTATGGCCTTCAACAATTAGTAAAACCCATACCGCATAGTCAGTTATTAAAGGCCCCGAAATGACAAATGTAAAACAATTCAAAGCTAATCACTGTTAGAATTGATTGCAAATTAAAGACAATGAAAAATGAAAACAACACGTTATAAATTTAATGCGTCCGAAGCGCTTTCCTGGATTTACCTTCATCAGGAACGCTCAAAGCCGAATATTTGAAATTCACGGATGTATAAGAACCGAAACAGTTGAAGAGCTGTATGACCAAAAATTACCTAACTAACAACTAGAAAAAGTGATGCCCCCGCACTCCATTCTGAAGTAACTGTTTTATAACAAAGTCAATGTAGAACTTCCTTTGAGATATTGTTGTGTCTGGGAGACACAAATGATGCACCCGTATATGTAAAGTGTTATTGTAAAATATACGAAGTTGAGCATGGGAGTACATAGGTCTATGGTTCTCTGTAGGAGGAGTTATGCGGAAACGCTATGCACCTCTTATGCAAGTAAATACTCCAAAAAATGACAAAGTTCAACCATCTCCCAAAAGAGCAAATATTAATAAAATTAAAACCCTGACCACATGCACACCTTCAATATATGTACAAACAGCAAGCAAAGTGAAAACTTCCTAGCATTCAAACTGTAAAAGGACTTATCTGGAATAGCTATACACCACTTATGCAAGTATATACTCCCAACATGACAAAGTTCGACTATCTCCCAAAAGTGCAAATATCAATAAAAATCAAAACCCTGGCCACATGCACACCTTCAATATGTGTACAAATAGCCAGCAAAGTGAAAACTTCCTAGCATTCAAACTGTAGGAGGAGTTATCTGGAATATCTATATACCCATAATGGGACGGACGGACGGAAGGACGAAAGGACGGACGGACAGGGGTAAAACAATATGCCCCCAACTTTCAGTTGCGGGCATAAAAAGCCATATCCATCTAAGGTCAACTTTGCCTGAAGGAGTTGAAACCTTAGTTTCTTTATAATTTCAAAATTTATTAACGGACAATTACAGAAAGGTTTGTTATAAATCATGTATGTACCGAAGTACTGACTACTGAGCTGATGATACCCTCGGGGACTAATAGTCCACCAGTAGAGGTATCGACCCAGAGCTGTAAAAAAAATGAAAACAACACGAAAATAATTTCATGCGTCCGAAGCGCTTTTCTGGATATACCTTCATCAGGAAGGCTCAAAGCCGAATATTTGAAAGCCAAGGATATATAAGAACCGAAACAGTTGAAGAGCTGTATGACCAAAAATTACCTAAAAAAAGCCAAATCCATCTGAGGGAGTTGAAACCTTAGTTTCTTTATAATTTCAAAATTTATTAACGGACAATTACAGAAAGGTTTGTTATAAATCATGTATGTACCGAAGTACTGACTACTGAGCTGATGATACCCTCGGGGACTAATAGTCCACCAGTAGAGGTATCGACCCAGAGATGTAAAAAAATTGAAAACAACACGAAAATAATTTCATGCGTCCGAAGCGCTTTTCTGGATATACCTTCATCAGGAAGGCTCAAAGCCGAATATTTGAAAGCCAAGGATATATAAGAACCGAAACAGTTGAAGAGCTGTATGACCAAAAATTACCTAAAAAAAGCCAAATCCATCTAAGGTCAACTTTGCCTGAGGGAGTTGAAACCCTAGTTTCTTTATAATTTCAAAATTTAAAGGTATCGACCCAGTGCTGTAAAAAATGAAAAACAACACGTTATACTTTTCATGCGTCCGAAGCACTTTTCATAAATTGTAAAGAAATATCATGCTTTATGAATAGCTCTCAGATTCCATGTACCGTTTTGGATTTACGTTTGGTACTTTTTTTTATTTATCAGATATCTAACGTTTGTATTGTGTTTTGGATTTCTAAATATGTTGTCCTTACGCATTATCAAAGAGACATTAAATGGTAAAAAAGTGGTACCTTTTATGGTTAGTATGCTCTGAATATAGTTTACATTGGCACTAATATCGATTTTGCCATTAGCAAATTAAAACATAACTAAATTTGTATTTTCTTTTCAAACGGGATGTATAGAGACACGCACATGTTCATTTTTATCTATAAAGGAGTCACTCCTAACTATCCTACTACCTGTCGATACATTTATTTTTGGCATTGCACAAGTCATGTCTTCTTTGACTGTTCATGACGTTAAAATACTAAATCCCTGGGATGTGTTTTAGTTGATTTCAGTCGCTGATGCATGATTTTTTATTAGTAATTGTTTTGGCTTTTAACTAGCTGTCAGTAACTGCGAGTACTCTCAAATCGTACTTTCTTTTTAATTTGACCTGTTGATACTATTTGTAATGCTTTTTTGATATTTAATGTTAACATTATTTCATTTCTCCTTTAATACTGTTCTTGCACCGGTACAGGAAGTTTTATCTAGCACTTATTGTATAGTTTTATTGTTGATATTCACCCCATATGAACCAAGTGTTAGATTAGTTTTATTGATATTAAAGAAATTTCTTGGTATTCTTAAACGGAAGATTTTATACACACAGAAGAAGAAGTATACTTAACAACAAAATTATTTTCATTTACCAGTGTATAATATGACGCAGGTTTTTTCAAAAGTGATGATTTTCTAAATATTGTTTAACATTTCACAGTTGTATCATACTTTAACTTTATTTAAACCTGTTTATTTACTTTTGACCTTAATTATTTATCCCTTATAATTTTTATTAACTATGTATTTGCATTCAGGTATCACAGATCAAATTTATTCGTTAATTGTGTGTTAATTTACGTTTTTGATTGAGTTAAGCCTTCCAATTAATATTTTATAGTGTGTCTTTCTATGTTGTGATGTTATACTATTGTTTCAAAAAAGGGAGAAGGTTTGGTACCATTAAAACGTTTAATCCCGCTGCAAATGTTTGCACCTCTCCTAAGTCAGGAATCTGATGTACAGTAGTTGTCGTCTGTTTATGTAGTTCAAACGTGTTTCTCCTTTCTTGTTTTTTTATAGATTAGACCGTTGGTTTTCCCGTTTGAATGGTTTTACACTAGTAATTTTTGGAGCCCTTTATAGCTTGCTGTTCGGTGTGAGCCAATGCTCCGTGTTGAAGGCCATACCTTGACCTATAATGGTTTACTGTTATAAATTGTTACTTGGATGGAGAGTTGTCTCATTGGCACTCATACCACATCTTCCTATATCTAGTTTCATTATTCTATTCTCAAAACGCTTAATAGATAGGTATTTGATATTTTATAGAATTTCAAGATGCTAAATCAATTATTATATTGGGATAAAAAAAATTATTGTACAAGTACAAAGAAAGGTGTGCATGTGACAAAATATTGCTGTTAAGAAATCAAACAAATACAGAAACAAATCACAGAAAGTCACGTTTTTTACGTTACATGTGGTATATATGTCTTGCTAATGATATGACTACCGATGTCAATAAGATGATATGCATTCTCTGTTAAGGAATTTTCGTATCTTGTCTTTAAAAATTTACGACATGATGATTGTTCTCAATCCTGTACTGATCTTTACCTGAATAAGGAACAAGAATTTTTGTTTAATCAATGAACCTTTATTTTTCAGTAATTTTCATTAGAAAAAAATATTCACTTTATATTTGAAACAATTTTTTTAAAGACATTTATGATCCATCATTATGTGACAAAAACATAAATTCCACTCCACAAGAACACACAAAATATGAATGGTCAGTGCCTAATGGTATTTAAAATGATACGGGCATACTATATGTTCGATGAATAGAAGTAGTTTTCAACAAATGAATTTGTTATCATAAAATATTTATATTTGTATAACTTTTTCATAAATAATTTTTGCCAGAGACTAAAACATGAAGTTTCAACATACTGAAAACTTAAAAAAAAGTATATTTACCGTACAGAATTATTCGGTAATACACGTTGCTTGTATATTTTCTGTAAAGCAAGGGCTAAAGCTGGCAAGGAAGTAGACGCATTTACTAAAACACTGGAATCTGGTTTAAGCCTATGTGGAGCCATCCAAACCATTTTTATAGCATCGGTCACTGTTAATCCAGTAAAAATTAATGAGATGTACACGACAAAATTGCCACTCATAATAATGATAAACTCTTTACAACTATTTGACGATTTCTCAAATATAAGGTTATATTCAACTATTGAACCAGTAAATAAAGTGCAACTGAAGGTTACTCCATAAAAACCCAACGAAAATTTGCATTAAAGTATCTTGTTATCGTTCCCGACACAAAGGCTGAAACATATAAAAGATGTTTTTATTTCGACAATCGTGTTTTTTTTTTATTCAATCAATACGGTATCACGAACGTAAACGAAATACATGAATTGACCAATAGGATCATTCGAATAAATTTAATTAATGTATTTCAATCCTTATCGTTTATTATTTATCGTAAAGATATGGTCTTCTGCGCAGATGGAACTAAAAGATAAAAACACAAACTAGCCCTCATCGAAATAATGGATCGCCATTGATTACATTTTGCGTAAATCCTTTTGTTGTTCAAATAATCTTGATTTGAATGCAAATATGACGAAAGGAAATATTCAATCAAAAACACATTTCAGCTAATTGGAAAAGTCAATATTTATCTTAAAGTTTCAGACATGTGATATTAATATTTTACTTCCTATTTAAGTGAAGCGTGATTTTAATACATATCAAACGAAACACTTGAAGCTGATTGTTGTTGTCGCCATGTCAAGTTGTAAGAATTAAGAAAGTTAATTCCAAATAGTGCAATCTAAAACCAGACAGAAAACATCGTTGCCAAAAGAAAAAGACGAAAAGATAACCAATAGTCCGCAAATCACAACGCGTAAAACTAAAGAGTAATAATTATTCCGTAAGTGTCAGTGTTCGTCCTTTACTAGTGACATAACAATTTGTTTTTTTTTAATTCTGGATTAGGGCAAATTAATTAAAACATTACATCATACCAGGTTCTGTATAGTGAGAGAATCAGTATAAAGTACATTTGTTGGAGTGTTTTCTCTCCCGTGTTTTTTGGCAGATTAACGTCGACCTGTTCACTTCTTGTTTTGTCTATGTATAGTAACTTAAAGGTAAGGTATAAGGTATTATTTTTTATTTTCCCGGTCACTTTGTATTAGGACCTCTCTTTTATTACTTCCTGTGTTACATATATTTTCAATAATCTGTTTATTATTTAAACTAATTTTTGTTAGCTAACATGTTCTTGCTCATATTAACACACACATACATTGGAAACAGTTTCTATGTATCGCTATATTTTCTTAAGATTATAATTATTGGTGCTTGCTCCTGTACTTTGATTTTTTTTTTAATATTATCTGATGCAAAAACTAATGACATTTATAAACAGAGTGTAGATGGTAATAAAATAACATGTTTAATTTCCACATGTAAAATAAATGAGAAAAAAATAACAAATATCACATTTATGAACTAGAAAAAATGTTCCTTAACAATTGCACTAAGTAGTGTAAAAATGTAATACATTGAATAAATTGTACTAATGGTCCGCATCTTCTGGTTCACTGTCAAACAACTGTAAACTAGGAGTTTTGATAGAAAGTTGAATTAAATCTGCAGATGGAAGTTTAGACTGTCCGTCTTGAAAAACGTCAGAGTGTTTGATTTTCTCACATAAATCGGGCAAGGTTTCTTCCTCTGAACTTTCTGTGTCCTCTATTTCCTGATCCGGATTATCTCTCAGATGAGAATAGTACTGTTTAGACGAGTCTTGACTAGATATATTTTCTTTCTTTATTCCTTCCAACCAGTAGGTTGTCATACTGCCTTTTCCCTGAGAACAAATAACACATTTAATGAATTTAGTAAAAATAAATTACACACTTAAAAATTATACAAACACAATTTATTCTTTTAATGAAACAAAAATAAACTTTGTATCTACAGACATTCCAAATATACCCGACATTTTGAATAGCGTTTAGCTAAAATTTTTATAAAATAAAGGCAACAGTAGTATACCGCTGTTCGAAACTCATAAATCGATAGAGATAAAAACAAATCCGGGTTACCAACTAAAACTGAGGGAAACGCATCAAATATAAGAGGAAAACAACGACACAACAAAAACACAACATTAAAATGTAACACACACAGAAACGAACTATAATATAACGATGGCCATTTTCCTGACTTGGTACAGGACATTTTAAGAAAATATGTCTTACACTTATGATAAAAATACGTAAGGTTTATATAAAAATATTAGGTACAAGATTTTATTTGCAGGAAATACGCTTTGAAGGTCTGTTCAATTTTGTTATAACGATATGCATAGCTTACTTATTCATCAAAAACCAAACAAAGCCTAATGAGTTACTTTGTCTGAGTTTGCTCCTTGTTATTGGTTAGTTATCAATGTGTAAACAGAAAACTATTTCATTTTACCTTTATCGTTAGGTCACCTCTTTTCTGGAGTTCAAATAATCCGGTTTCCTTCAACATATTAGCTGTTGCACTACTCATATGAATTTTCAAACCTAAAAAATAAAATGTAAAAACTACATTGTCCATTATTTTGAATTAATTAGGTTTGTGCATATAGGTTCTTTAGAAGCTACTCCAAGAGAATCAAAACTATATTTAAAAGTGATTTCTTTGAAAACGTAGAAAAAATCTTCACTAATCAAACTTTCTGAAATTGAGTCTTGCAACCCTGATTGCACCAACCAGACATAAGCTTCTTGGGGAAAACGTTCAAAAATTTGTTCTTGAAGTTTCTGAAGTGGTTTAAAACTACTAATACTTGTTCATAATATTGTGTTTTCTTTAGAATTTGAAGGGTCTTTACTATTAAGGTAGATTAACTGTATGCCGACATCTTGGATTTTAAAGTAGCAGTTCACAATAGGTCTAGTTAATTACTTAAATCTGCAAATTTTGAGACAGATTGGCAGATAATTGGTTAGACTGTTTATTGGAATAGAGAAAAAGAAGCGATTTATTGCATTATTCAAATTGATTTATCAAATACCAAATATTTATGTTTGTTGGAATTGAATTGTCAACTTAACAATTTAAAGGGAGATAACTCAAATAGTAATTTTTGTTAAAAAGGAATGATAGAGAGATTTTCAATTTTTACCTGTAGCAAGAAAACAAGGTCGGTGACAAAGCATATTTTAAAACCTATCTTCTCATATTTTATTTCAAAATTCTATCTCATAGATTTCTTTTTATTCAAAAAAAGAATTTTTTTTCATGAACAATCTATACAAATTTGGCCGTTTTACACGACTTGTAGCTTGAAAAATAGCACGGTGACCCATACTTTTTATTATATTTTTGAAAATTGCAATTCTGGCAAAGTATAAGAAAATTTTATCTGAGGAAATATATACCAATGATCCACCTTAAGAGATTTTCATTGTGTTATGTCAAATGCAGAATGTTATGTTTTATAATGGATATAGATACTTGCCAAAAGTTAATATATTTTAAAGATATATTTCAATGCAGACAATTGGAATGGCAGCGCCTTTTTAAGATCCAAGCATAGATTGTTTATCGTTTTTTAAAATTTAACACAAAGAGAGATACAAACACAGACACGGTAGACAAATATATCTAAGGTACCGCATCGATTACCTTCTCCATTGGATTCCATTCTAGAAGCTGTATTAACTGTATCACCAAACAGACAATATCGTGGCATGGTAAGTCCGACAACTCCTGAAACTACCGGGCCACTATGAAGACCTGCACATAATGAATTAATTGTAGTCAGAATCGTTTTTACCAAAATTTTCAAATATTCGTATTTTATAAGGACACGTATATATATCTTTCCAAACCAGACTACCTCAAGTATCGTTACATTTATTTTACAACTCGCAATTGAGTAAATTTATTAGAAGGTTATACTTAATAGATAATTTGTCACTTGTCATGTTTTATTTTCATTATATGTCATTTCCAGGTTGTACATTTGCTTTAATCAGCATTTTGTTTGTGCTTTATCCAGGATTCTGTTTGAATTTCAAATATTTCAAAAGAGAAGGGGCAATAAGGCCCTTTCTTGGCCCACATAATACTGCAAATTTAATAGTTATCATATATATTCTTAAATTTTTCCTAACTAGACTAAGGTACAAGGTATTCAGAAAATAAAAACAAATTTCACATTTAACAAGTTACCATGGCAACAAACTATGACGAAATTTGTATATTTTGTAAAATTTCTTGATTTTACTTGTTTTTCATTAACTTTTAAGTATATTTTCTATTGGCAAACTATGTGCACACCCCAGAAACAACTTTATATTAGGTGAGATTATGTCAATAGTTATAATAAAGCATTTCTTAAATTATTTTGTTGTTTCTTGGCTGCGCACGATGTTTCCATAATTGAAATAACGATGGAAAACTGCAAAAATTCTGTATTTTTCATCGTTATAATGAAAACGGTGCATATTATGACGTAATTGTGACGTCATCAGATAAAAAAATCTGATGTTTTTCATATATATTTCTAGATTTTATGCATTTCCAAACATTATGTGCCAATTTGAATTAGTTGTCCAACATTTTATTTTCTTGGGCCAAAACCGGGCCTTAATGCCCTTACTTCATTATTTTTCAAAATAACAATAATCTAAATCATTCGAGATTTCAAAATAATCAACAGTCAGTGTATCCGGTTTTATTACGAATTTCAAGATTTCATTCGACTGAAGTGCCGTTTTCTTTTTAAAATACAAGATATGAGGTAAACGTCATATGACAATATCCCGACGACACAAATAACAATAAATATCTAGATGTATAACGATTATTTGTTATGCAAATTTGAGGAGATTTTATATGATTGCCAAAGAAGCAAGCAAAATATATTCAGAGATTCACAGTCGCCCATTTATTTTCGACTATTGCGATTGAATATCCCTTTGGTATCTTTCGCCTCTCTTTGACTTAGTGCAATGTGCTTTTATTTGTGCTACCTTACAAACTTTTCTGCAGAAACAACTGTGAACGAAAATTGAAGACAACAGAGGCACTCTGATTCAAAGCTGCACTTCTATTCAATACACAGGTATGTTTCCATGAGTTTTACTTTTTTCAATCAAAAGCACTGGACGTGATATGTTATTTTTTATAAAACTAGAAGCCCAAAGAGTCCAAGGAGCCGGAATCGCTTATCTGAATTGTTTTGGTTAAAAATAAATTAAACAACGTTAACACTTCCAGGATACATTTAAAATAGTGTTTCGTGGGATCTTCAAATGATTAATCAATAATGTAAAGTTTCGAACTATTTCGACTTTTAGATTTTGTTTTTTTAATGTTCAATCAAATTCTAAGATTGCCTTTTACAGGACAGTTTTTCATCTCATCGCATCCAAATAAAGTAGATCCCATGTATACTATTTCTTTTAAGTCTGATTAAGATGAAAATGAAAACTTGATTTTCGAAAGAGCGTAAATGTAAACTTTGACACCAATGCCACCACGCCCATTTACTATCATATATCGATCATGTAAAGTTTCAAAATATTTCGTATTATAGTTTCAGAGAAGATTGGCAAATCTCAATAAAAGATTGTCTCTGCTTGTTATGTTGCTCATTTGATCAAAAACAAATGATAATCTATTTAGAAGACCTTCCAAAGGTCATTCCTGCCAAATTTGCTTAACATTTGGCAAAATTGTTTTAGAGAAAGTGCTGAAGATGTGAATTCCTATAGGCTTTATTTTATGAACTATGTGTCATCAATGCGCCATGTATGCCACCTGATCAATATAACATGTAGATTGTTTAAAGAAGGTTGCGAATTATCAATCCTCTAAATAATTTTAAAACTCACTCGGTAGTTTCAAAGAAGATTTTTCAAAAATTTACAACTAAAATCACAGTTTGCATCTTGTAACCATGTTTTAAATCTAATCAAAAACCAGATGAAGAATGTGTTGTATATGTCCTTCTATGTAATATTTCCGTCTTGTGTATTTGAATTGACAATCTATTTTAAAAAAAAAGACGAAGTGTGAAAAAGAACGTACGACGAACGCACACCGCCAAGTAATGACAAATTTTCACCTGAAAGCCAGGTGAGCTAAAAAAGAGAGATGATACTATTAGGGGCAATTAAGCCAAAGAAAAATCAATAGCATGTACCAATAGATAAACGACAGAAATATAAACAATCCACAATAACCTATACAGAAAACTGAAGATCAAGTAAACGCACCGCATAAAAACTGAAGGTGAACTCAGGTGATCCGGGATGGTATGCAGTTTCTTTTACATTAGTAAAACCCGTCGTGTTGCTCGTGGCAGATAAAACCTTAGTTACCCATCACATTCGATAATGGCACAATTGAGAGAAAGAGGAAAGGAGTGTGGCTACACGTTAAACATTTCCGTGGTCATATCTGACATTAATATTCAGAAACGGTCACAAATATCACGATGGCGTCTGTTAATCGTTCGAAGGAATGACTTCGACTTGAAATTTGGTCCAATAAACTCCCTCTATCAACGAAAAAAGTAAAATAGCAAAAATACCGAACTCCAAGGAAAATTCAAAACGGAAAGTCCTTTATCAAATGGCAAAATCAAAACCTCAAACACATCAAACGAATGGAAAACAACTGCCATTTTCCTGACTTAGTACAGGCATTTCCTTATGTAATAAATGGTGGATTAAACCTAGTTTTAAAGATAGCTAAACCTCTCACTTGTATGACAGTCGCATAGAATTCCATTATATTGACAACAATGTGTGAGCAAAACAAACATTATTAGAAATGCAAACCTTGGAATATTGTTTTATTTTTAATTACTTTCCAGAAAACTTGGAAGTCTTGAAACAAGACCTTATCTCTTTCTGTTAATTTTATAAAGAAAATATATAAGAAACAACAAATTAATGTTACGTAATCCCTCTTGAAAATAACGATGAATCTTTTTCAAGTCGATTAAGATAAAATTTCATTTTCAATATAACACTAAAATACCTATTCTAATACGTAAACAACCTTCGGGGTCATGAGGCATCCTAAAATTTCTCACACCATCAAGGAGATCTAAGGCTACATAAGCCATCTCACTCGCATGTTTGTCGCCATTTCTCTCTGGTAACCCACTAACTACCATGTACGCATCTCCTATTGTTTCAACCTTGAATAAATCATGTTTTCAATTTTGCTTAAAATATACGAAATGAAATCGTATAAGAAAATATTGATAGCTCATTGTTAACTATATGTGACAAGTTTGTCCTTTAAAATATGTATATCTAAATTATTATTTTTAAATTACGTACTATTTAATCATTTTCATTTCATTTCTGATAATATGAACAAGGAAACTGTCTCCGGACAACAAATCAATTGAACGTGTCTAATCTAGGAAACCATTACCTACCTTGTAAACTTCATACGATTTTATTGTATCATCAAAAACTGTGTACAAGGAGTTCAATAGTTCCACAACCTATAAAATTAATGGACACTTATAGCACATCAAATATATTAAATATTTACTTATTTATTATCTGACACTAATATTACTACTTAGATAGCTCCGTTTTTTTTAAGAAATATCTAAAAGATAATGTTCAAGTAATTAGATTAGTTTCATAAATAAGAATGAACATTATTTGATAAAATAAAAGTCATCTCCCCATCTGATAGTAATACAGAATGCCTCATCACAGTTTATGACTTCTCAAATGATTTTATCATTAGTAGCATGACTGGTGCACCACTGGAGTAAAACTGTTTACCCTTTCAGAGCACCCCTATTTTTGATGAGGATCATGTTGGTCAATCTAATGTGCTGTGACCTGTTCTGATGACTTCTTTGTTTTTAGTTTTATTATTTGTACTATCTTGTTCTTAGAATTTGATTTGTAATTACTTTCAAGGTGTCTTCTCATAGTTAATTAATTTTTTACCATTTGGAAAAGTACATCCTTCTCAAATGTAGAACAGCGTACATGTTGTTATCGTAATTCACGTTTCAATGAAATATTATTTCAAATGCAATTACTTATCATAAACTTGAATGAATGATATTACACTACTATTCTTTTTCCCACAGTAGCAAAGATTATAATAATAGGTAAACTTTCCTTTTAACAGATACCTTTGTACGAAGTAGAGTATAAGTATTAATTCATTCAATTACATTTTACCTGAATTGGTGTACAATCTCCTGCTATTGTTGTGAAACCGACAATGTCAGAAAAGTATATTGTCACTTTCTCAAATGATTCAGCTTTCACTGGTTTTCCTAGCTTCAGATCCTCTGCAACTTTTCTATAATTGGCAAATAAACTTGATGTCACATTGTAAACCTTTTGATTTTTTACATTTAATTTTAATCATAAAAGGTTCATTTCAAACTTAAACAGATGGTTTACTGAATGTTCATCATACATATTTATAATCTATAAAAAGTATGAGATGTGATATGATTGTCAATGAAATATTTGCAAAGTGTGTTTACAATAAAGAGGAAGGTGAAGTTTAAACACATCAGCTGTTTCTTTATAGAAAAACTACATTAGCTAGAAGGTTTCTGGGAAATACCATGCACAGAGTAGGAATTTTGTGTAATTTTTTAAAGTTATAGTCATCTTAAAAAGTACTTAACGTAATAACTGAAGTTGAACTTTTTTAGTCAATTAATTTGTTTTTCATTTATAACCCATGCAATTTTAGTAGTCTTGGTGAAGATATTTTAATTTAGAACGTTATGATCGGTGCAGTTTAAAATGGTTAGATGGGTTTGTGGTTTGCCGCTGTTTTTGACTTTTTCTATCTTTATTGATTCTAACAATAGAAGAAGATCTAGAAGTCAAGCAGTAATTCTATTTTGCAAAACTTTCTCCTTTAAATATATAAACTAACCTTGTCCTTGCGTCATGACGCAGTTTTATACTAGAAGATAATTATAGAATTAAACGCATAAAGGTGATAAAGTGTAAGTTTAAGATTTCAAAGAGAGGCGAACAATACCAAAGAGATATTCAAATCGAAAACAAACTGGCAATGCCATTACAAAGCATCACCAATTATTTTAATGTGCCTTTTAGTTTTGAATGGGGAATACTTGTGTATAGGGTAGAAAAGTCAAATGTTTTAATATTGTTGCAAAAGGTAAGAGACTTAGATTGTATGTACTCTAACAGAGCTTTGGCATTTTTATGTATTCACATCTGATTCACGCCGCCCCTAGAGTAGATACTTTCACACAATAACTTTGAAGCCCGGCTTTGATTGCTTATAAACTGAGCAATTAAACATGTTCGATAAACAGGATTAATGTACACATATACTTATTGAACGTTATAAGAATTATGTTACCTTGGAAGCATTTGGTATAACAAAGCGTCTGTTTTGCGTTTTTCATCTTCTAACTGAGCTGTCCTGTCAGCTACTAGTTCCTCCAACTGATTGGAGTACTTCTCCATCATAACAATCATATTTTCAATAACATTCGACTTTCTGAAGACAAAAAAGTAAAATCAGTTTTAATATACATGCTCTTCAATAATATTATTTTTTTTACAGTTTCGAAAACAATCATAGTTTTACTAAAGTCAGCTTTCTAACACAATATTCTAGCAAACCCTAAAAGTTGTGAAATGGCACTCCACGCTTTAACTAAAGAAGTTGTTATGGCAAATTCTTGGAAAAGAAAACAAATCGAGTCATGTAATAAAAAGATATAACAACAATGTATCTCAAATAGCTTGAGAATATCAAAACCATTTTTTTAAAACAAAAACAAAAACTCAGAATCTTTGGAAGCATACTGTATTAAGTCATGTCAGTAATTGATCTGGATGTACGACATTAAGATAACTTACTTAAATGGATTGATGGCATTTAAAGTTTTAAGAACACGTTTAATTGAGGGTCTGACTTGTGGATCTTCTGCCCAGCACCGTTTTATTAAAGCCTCAATAGCCATTGTCTGTTTCATTGTCTGTACGTCGTCCGACATATGTGGAAATTTCGGACGAAATGGCACTTTCAGTGTTGCAGCTACTTTATTAATTATTTCTTGAAAAGAAAAAATAATCAAAGATGAAGAGATCTTTCGATACATGAAATAAGGAAAAATACCTATTCTGTAAATGACAAAAGGTACGCTTTCACCATTTTATTTTCTCAAAATTGTCGGTGTATTAAAACTAATCTTTTTGTCATATCATTCAACATTTCAGAACTTGAAATATTATGGGTAATTTTCATAGTTCGTTCATCTTTAGAAACATAACGAGAATTAACTGATTTGATATCCATTAATTAGTCTGGGCGTTGCTAACTATTTCAAATTTGTTTGTACATATTTTAAAAATAATACCCAGAAAACATTTGATCCTATATGGGAAATTGCATTTAAAGAATTTTTAAGTTATCTGCCTTGTTTTAACCACTTGTATAGATTCTTTGGGAAGGCATCCAAACTTTCCCTGTATTCTTAAATAAAGATTGGAAAAATATTTGGGTACAGTTTGGAAAAAAGTTAAATATTTTCAATCAGTAAAAAAAATACCATCTGCTGGAATATAAGCTTCACATCCAAAAGGACTATCTCTTGTCACTAGTTCCTTCGCTATAATACCAAAACTATAGATATCACCTTGAATCGATCCAGTCTTCTGATGTTGAACGACCCATTTTCTTAGATGTTCTGGTGCTGTCCAGAAAAGTGACTCTAAAACAAATATGTTCGATATAAGATCAAATGATGGTTATATTGAATTTTACATTTTCATGACGATTAGTAATGTTGGCTAATGTTATAATGTCTTATTAAAAGCTAGTTGACGTTTGAATCACTTATGCTTTTAAATTGAATAACACTAAAAGTATTTCTCCTTTTTAATTATCAATTTCCAATTTCTCAACAGTAATGAAAGCTCTGCTCAATCGTATGGAGTTTACATGTTACAATTCATGCGTTACGCTCTTGCATGTTTTCAACATACGGACTTCATAAACAGGGGTGCTGACACGAAAACTGCTTCAACAGAGTTATGAAGGAGAACGGCTGAGATTGACACTATAAAAGTTTTAGGTTACCATCAAGAATTGATTTTCCCTAGATACCAGAATAGTCTGATCTGTAAATCTATCGATTGTTTCCTATTCCCGATTGTGACATTCTGACTGAGTGTGATTTCGAATCTGGATGATGCAGGCCTACCAGAACAGGTTTACCCTGTCGACGTACCCAGAATCGCTACTTTTGGAGTAAATGTTCTTCCCTTAGTTTTGTTCTTTACCTTGCTTTATATCCTCTTAATAGATGTATGAGAGTTGAACATCAGTTATAACCTACGTTTTGAGTAAAAATATATTTTATTTTTATTTAACCCGATTCTATCACTTTTGAGAAATTGATCCAGCTGTTAATGTTTTATGAATGATCGACTTAAAGTACAATACCATTTATTGTTTATTGTTTAGGAGCTTTGTCCGATATTTCTGCATTTCAGAGGTAGACGATTAAACATAAGCATATTTATTTATTTATTTATTATCTTTTTAAAGTAAAATTAAAACTAAATTTTGACATTTCTCTAAAAACTGCGTGTAGTACCTGCTCCTGTTCTCCAGTCGCTGTTCTCATCATTAAAGTTTTTATAAATAGTTCTTGGCCCAAAGTCCGCAAGCTTACATGTCCACCTACTATCCACTACACAATTAGTACTTTTCAAATTTCCATGATATTTAAGGTCGCTTTTGTAGATATATTCTAATCCCTGTAAAAACAAACAATAATCCCAAGCGTTAATAAGAACAGAAGAAATCATCACTACATTTTATTTCATTTGTATAAATGTTAACAGTTTCTTTTAGTAATTTTAAATGTGATTTTAAAACATGACATTTTAATGCAAAATGAAAATTAGAACAAGGTTACATTTTAAATGCAAAACCATTCAATCATCACAATTTTCGAAGTATTGCATTTCATTGTAATGGGGAATATTTCCAGTAAGTAATAAAAAGAAATAACTTTTAAAGGACAATATGTAAATCTGGCTCATGTATCTGTTGTCTACAGACATTGTGTGCACCTTTCAAAAGTTTTAGTTGCCAAATAGTATTTTATCATCAATAAGTCACCTTAAATCAAACTGTTTGCAAAAATCCGAGAAAATACTGTAAAACATTGAAAGATTTACTTAGAGGTTAATTTTCATTATCATTTGGGAATCTAACAGAATCCCAAATTTGTACACTAGGCAGTTACAACTCTTGAATGATCAGTGTTGATCACGTAATTTGCAACTCATTACGTGAAAATGCTTTATAACCTCAGATGCACCTTTAATTTTACTTGGATACGGAAAGGGGAAACGGAAAGATGGACTTTTCCGTATAAATCTCGACTCTGTTAAACTTTGTTTCAATGATACCAATATACCAAAGCAAATCTTTTATAAGTTTGAATTTGATAGTGTGCACATACATATATTCCATAACCAATGTAACATCTGTATGTGCCTGTCCCAAGTCAGGAATAAGTATTCTGTAATGCAGTGGTTGTCATTTGTTACTGTTTATCATATTTGTGTTTCGTTCATTATTTTGTACATAAATCAGGCCGTTAGTTTTCTCGTTTGAATTGTTTTACATTTGTTATTTTGGGGCCTTTTATAGCTGACTATGCGGTATGTGTTTTACTCATTGTTGAAGGCCGTACAGTGACCTATAGTTGTTAATTTTTTGTGTCAGTTGCTCTCTTGTGGAGAGTTGTCTCATTGGCAGTCATACAACATCTTCTTATTTTTAAATATACAATATTTCAATTGAAAAGTACGCTTGCTTTATAACCAGTCTAAAGTGTGTTTGTTTATAACTGCCTCAGTAACTTTTGTAATCTTATTATGCTTTATATTCAACACAAATAAGTTACGCGGACAGAGGCAATTGCATCCCTACAATTGTTGATCCATTTAGTTATGTTACTTTATAACGTCTCTTTTACTGATTCCATGCTTTCCAGGGACATTCCAGGCTTGTTGTCCATTCGTTTGATGTGTTTTATCATTTGATTTTGCCATTTGATTAGGGACTTTCCGTTTTGAATTTTCCTCGGAGTTTGGTATTTTTGTTATTTTACTTTTTTTCTCTCTAAGAATTTTAGATACCGGTATAGTCGTCTGATCTGTATTTTTGTGACATTTTGACCATGAATGATGCATGCATGCATAGCAGAAGATGCTTACCCTGTCAATACACCCGGTCTCTCTCCTTTTGAGCTTCATGCAATTCAATTATTGCTTTTTACCTTTATTTGTCTCTTCATAATCGATTAACGAGATTTGAACATCGGTAAACCACTGTCGCTGTAATTTACACATGGTTTTTATCGTTATTTCTGAATTCTTTTCTGTATCCTAAATGATATTTTTTTTAAACCAATATAGTTACTTTTGTAATTCATTTTAGCCGTTGTCTATTAAAACTCACCTTGCAAATATCAATAGCTAATGACAGCTTAAACATCGTATCAAGCTTAATGTCATCATTCTCAAGAATATCCTGAAATGACATTAAGTTTTTTGTTTAAAATGAGCTGTAAGGTTACTCTATTATTAATAACCATTAATAAAACATTGATTCAAGTTAATAATTCAAATACAGTATCAAAACTAATTTGCAACCATTTAATGGATGTCGTCAGTAAAATATTTCCTTTTACAGTTCTCTTATCTGGTTTTATATAGGTCTGTGTTGACTTGAAATTAGGAAAATCGAATATCGATCAAAGAATAATTTATACCTGTAGTGTTGGTGTGTTGCTCTGTTACTTGCAGAAATGTTTAATTTATAATATAAAAGTGAAGGAATAGACAAACTTCTTCAGAACTATCATGTGTGGAAGCAATATATTTAAAGTTATATTATTTCATTTAAATAAATGGTTAAACTCACACATAACCGCCCTTTTGCACAATGTTCCCATATAATTGAAATGTTTCCTGGTTCTGTACACATTCCAATTAGAGATGTAACATTTGTATGTTTAATACCAAGTAACTGAAAAATATATGTGTTGCATTTTATGTAATAGTTACGCTATAACATCTTTAGGCAAGATAGGATCTGTGTTTAAGAATACGTCTGAAGAGTTGTAAAATGAATGAAACAAATAAACAGTACTTCAACTATCCATCTAGAACTGCGATGTTTTATCACATCATATGTGCATAAGCATTTCATTTTAAAAAAGGTAAATGGCAAGACATGTAATGTTACGTGTAACAATTTGTTTAGATTTCTAAACTGAACATCACTGACATTAAATTATTTGTTGTTTCTCTTCCTTCTGCTGTTTCGGTTCTTTTACATCCTTGGCTTTTAAATATTCGACTTTGATCGTTCCTGATGAAGGTAAATCCAGAAAAGCGCGTTGGACGCATAAAATTGATAACGTGTTGTTTTCATTTCTTCAGGAGAGTTACCGTTTTTAAAAATTAAGTATAATGATTTATGTGTAACTTAAGGTTCTATTTTGAAAGCAAGTTTTCGCCGTTTGAAAGTACTGAAATGTGTTTTTATTCATTCTTATTTTTTTCTGCGACCTCAGTATAGTTTACCATGTCTCTTATAAAAAAACAAACTACTTCTGTAAAATCATTTCATGTTCATGCCTATATTTTCTTACTGTTTTCATTTCTTTAAGTAGCTTTCGATCAACTTTAATTTTCTGTTTCTTTAACCTTTTTAAATAAACGATTTGTCCTTTGAACTTTGCTAGATGATTGTTAGCCTTGTTAACATCTCCACCATCTATGACTGATTTTGTTGTATTATCAGTCATTCCATATTTGTCAGTATAAGAAGCTGTACCGTCCGTTAAGCAACCATCACTCTGGGTAAATGCAGTGGATAATGCCTTTTAAATAGTAAGAAAAATCAATTATATATATTTGTGTGAGTGATTTGATTAACAGAATAATCGATTATCAGTTTGGCGTACTTTTCATTGGATTAAGCAGAGGTTTAAAAGAACAACGATTCAGCCATTTCCATAAATTAAACCTTTAAAGTATAATATAAGATTATAGCTTGTTTTCACATCTTGCTAACACTAAATTTATATTGCACAATTATTTTACCAATGTTTCCCGTTGTTTTTTGGTGATTGTTTTTTTGGGGGGAGGGGGGTGTTGTTCTTTTTGTATTGCGGTTTACATTTGTACTATTAAAGAATATTTCGTTAACAAACTTTCTGTTCTCCTTACCTGACCTTGCTTCCTAATCTGACCTTCACTTAAGTACAAATATAGAATTTAGAGCAATCCCAAAATGTGAACTAATGATTAGATAAATTTTATGTCGTTATTCAAATATTTGCTTTAAACATACCCTTTCTCGAACCAATTGTTTGTCTATTTGCTTTGAAGAATAAAAGAAAATTACGCTTTTATGTGTATTTTGTTGTTGAGGGGTTGTTCCATACTCTTATCCCATTTGAATCCTACTTTTTTGGTGCGATCGATTTTCAAGACCTAGAATTGTTATTATCAGTGCATGCGTATAGTCTGAATAGTCTTATATCGGTCGTGACCCAACAAACTTCATAGTTCATCTATGAATTTTAATGTTTATAAGTTTCATTGTGTGGTTATACACTTAATGTCTGTTTAACTGTTCATGTTATGATCATATCCACTATACCATAAATGATTTGGCATTTTTTGCGATCCTGAAATCCAAATCTTGGTACTTTACTTTCCATGTTGAATCATTCAACTGCTGCTCTTTCTTCCAAATGCTGTAAAAATATACGATGGATTCTTGGTAAAGGTTAATTGATAGATGAAATAACTATGCTTTTACTTATTAATGCAAAGTTTAATTGATTGCATTTTTAGGAAGTATGTACAAATCGACATTTAACTGAAGAACAATTAAACATGTGGATGTTTTCATTTTCAAACGCCAGCTGCATCAGTGTAATTTACAAAAATATACTTCTTCAACACGAAAGTATACAGGTGAATGGACTGATTTTTTTTTCAGAAAAAAAAAGATGACGCGTTCAATACAATAACTGTTTTATATGTTTTATCCTTAATTGTTCATTCAATTTTGAATCGTATAATTCAATGAAAATTTAATGAAAATTGTTTAATTGATGATAGATTAGAAAAACATTATTTTTCCATCTTTTAAACTTTAAATTTCAAATTTTTTCATCAACAAAATTCATCAATAAAAAATTGATACAATGCAAAACCATCTTAACAGGAAAATGTTTACAGATTTTGTGCTACTTGATTAGTGTTTATGGATTGCAGTGTATTATCTTTTTAAGAAGAATATATTAACAAGACCGGATAGCATTACAATCTCATTCGTTCAGTTATGAATATTTGCATGTTTAGGTTGCTTGTTTTCCAATAACTTCTGTTCAATAAAATTTTAAATTACCGATATAGTAAAAATACTATCAACATGGCGGCTAGCATTCCACAACCAAGTCCAGCATATAATGCAGTTTGTGATGCTGAAAAAGACAAGTTTTCATTATTATTATATAAAATTGTGCAGATTCGGAGGATTTTCGGCCGAAGATTTATTGTTGTCAACACCATAAGGAATTGCTACAAACGATGAAAATTATACCGACATTTTTTTAGTGTTATATATATTTTGCTCGAATTTTATGTTCATATTTAGAATAAACTTCACTGAGCATTTCAATACTTTACAATAAGTGCTAAAATGCAACATAAATGTGCGTATGAAATGTAATAAACTTTACATATAGATATTTATAAACATGAACCAATCCATTACCCCTTAATTGATATGAGACAATTCTGAAATTTTAAACTGCTTCAAATTTTATTTCAAGCATGCACAAAATTTAAGAGTGCCGCAAATACCTGTTATAACAAAAATCTAATGTATATGATGAAAGTTACCTGTCAAGTCTTGCACATGATTCTACTCCATAACGTTTCAGTGTTTACCTGTCGGTGACAATATTGATTGGTAGGTAGTTCATTGGAACTGTTTGCATATTTTATACTTCATTATTGATCACATTGGATTTTAATTTCAATTGTATATTGTATTCTTAACAACATTATATGTTTATTGTAAAATAGCCAATCAGGATATTCCAGACTATGTTTTAGCTTTAATATTTCGTATATTTCCTCGATTTCATTTCATTTTGACAGTTTCCGCGGATTTTACAATTTCTCGATTTGACAAATAGTACATTTTGCTAAATAAGTATTCATCAGTTTTTAATATATTAAAGCTTTAATTGTCACCGATACATGTCAATCAATTATTGATATGTACTAGTTTATCTAACTTGAATTAGGGTTTTCTTAACTAAACTAATGTAAGGTTATCTCAGTTCAACAAGGATTACCTCAGCTCAATTTAAGTTCAGGAAAGCTAGGATGAGGTTTTTTTTAACTGCATAGGCAGACCTGGACACTTATTGGTGCGGGTTTTTTTCACAACCAGTTATATATAAATATACAGAGATTAAGCATCTCTATAACACATATTGTTTACAATTGATTAAGGAATGGTGCAACCGTATCAGAAAATCAAAGCGCAGGAGCGCTGTAAAGGCAGTTTCCATCTAGTCAATGTGTTTGTGACTTCATGTTTTCATCCTTAAGTCTGAGCCTTAAGTAAACGAATTATACCTGATAGGAAACGATATTGATCAATTTTAGAAAAGGCTATTTCAATGACACTCCGTAAATTTTACGGACACCATAACGAATTGGTTGATCCATACGATGTGTCTTTGTCAAAACTAACTAAGGACATTTGTACCACGTGTTAGATTGTGGTTTGTCATTACGTCGTCTGATCTTTTAATTACCGAACGTGACTTATTCCCAATTGTGACTGTTTTGCTGAGTGTGAAACCGCATTGCTATAAGACGTGTCACGGTACTTTTCTATCCCAAATTCATGTATTTAATTTTGATGTTATATTTGTTATTCTCGTCGGATTTTGTCAAATGTCTTAACGTCTTTTCTGTTATATTCGTGTGTTATGGTAAAGATAATTAATCACCCCTTCATTTATTAGATTTAAGTTTGGTTCAACGAAATTTATACGATATATTTGGTTTACAGTTTGATTCAGAAGAAACACCGACATAGCTAGATAATACAATTAATTATCTAATTACTACCACAATTTGATATTAATAAGTATTGTAATTTTCATTGTTATTAATAAATGTAATGTCAGTATTACAAATCTAATCTTGAATCAATCCTAATCCTATCTCATTTTTGGGAAATATTTTTACAAATTCAAATGTGACGTCACATTGTGTGTTTTTTTAGAATTTCAAATGTGACGTCACTTTGTGCGTTGAGGCTTTGGCTAACTCGGCTGTGTATATTTTTATGTGTTGTTTAAGTTGTTTTAAGTAATGTATCCGTTTTTATTCTGTAGTTAGTCCCCACTTCGGTTTTATCATGTATATCTATTATATAGTCATTTTATAAAATTTACTGTTTGCAAAATTATAAATTATTCTAAATAATAAGGATGTTCTTGTCCCAGGCAGAAAACCCTGGCCGTGTTAGGCGCAACTTTTTGGAAGTTTTGGTCCTCGGTGCTCTTCAGCTTTGTACTTGTTTTGGCTTTCAAACTTTTTTCATCTGAGCGTCACTGGTTGGTCTTGTGTGGACGAGACGCACGTCTGGCGTATTGAATTCTAAGCCTTGTACCTTTTGTTAGCTATTATTCGTGTGTTTTTTGTCCTATATGTTCTCCCATTTATTTGTATTGTGGTCCAGTCATGTGATGTTGTCGTTTTGGTGTTGTGTTTGACGTTGCCATAAAAGCGGGAGGTTTGGCATGCCACAAAACCAGGTTCAACCCACCATTTGTTTCTTAAAATGTCCTGTACCAAGTCAGGAAAATGGCCGTTGTTATATTATAGTTCGTTTTGTGTGTGTTACATTTTAATGTTGTGTTTTTGTTGTGTCGTTGTTCTCCTCTTATATTTGATGCGTTTCCCACAGTTTTAGTTTGTAACCCGGATTTGTTTTTATCTCTATCGATTTATGAGTTTCGAACAGCGGTATACTACTGTTGCCTTTATCTATTGATAAACGCGTTTTAAAAATTAAACCTTTGAAGTCAATGGATAAAAAAAGAATGTTTAACAAGCCATACATTAGCTTGTATCTACTATGCAACATACATCCGTACTAGCGTCCTCTGTTTTGTGAACAAGTATAAAATTCAACCCTTGCTTAATTACTTGTCATAAAATAATTTCATAACAAATAACATCAGTAAAACGATAATCAGTCAAGTAAAAAACTTTATAAAAATAAGGAGATGTGGTATGATTACCAACAAAACAACTATCAACCAGAGAATGCAATTGACAAAGTAATTGATGTCTAAAGACATTGTTAACTGCCAAAAAGTCCATTTTTCAGTAAAACTGGAAAATTAAAAAATAACAACAACAAAATACATTTTGCTACAGATGCTTTTTCTTGAACATGAGGAAACTTTTGTCCAAGTTTCATCAAATTCGAGGGGGTTTGAAAAAGTTATTAATGTTGTAAAGATGTCAATCGTTGACTTTATGTTAACTGAAGAAAAGAACTAAAATGCGTCTATGTCCAAGTTTCATAAATTCAATGAAGGTTTGACAAGGTTCATGGTATTTGTGGACTTCGTCTGACCAATTTCAATGTTGTGATATTTATCTTTCGTGTGTATATGTTATTAACTCATCCTCTGCATTTGTTTGGTTTGTTTAACAACACAAACTTTTATCCATAAGTTTGTATTGGTAATTGTATGCATTGAAAATTGTGTTATTTTTTTGTTGTTTTTTTTTTAAGTAGACGTAAGCCACTATCAACAGTATCAAATTACCTTTTAGATATGACTATGTTTTATAAATGTAACAGGATAGCATAGATTTTTTCACAAATTTCTTCATTATGGTATATCTGTAGTGTTGGTTAAAATTAATATCTTATATCATTTTTCATCGTTTTGGACAGGGACATAATACATTAAGTTATCTGTCCCCTTCTAACGTGAAATGATTTCTTTTAACACTGGATAAGTCAGGTTAAACGGTAGTTTTTACACCAAGAGTTCTAAGGGGGACAATGGAACCATCCCTCCGAAAATGATTTTACGGACACCATCACGAGTTGGTTGACCTTTTATGGAATATCTTTTTCACAGATCACTTCGGAGGTGACATATTGAATTAAATTTATCAACAGGTTTGCACATCAACGGTTTTTATCCACATGTGCAGTGGTATATATAATATACAAACAAACAAATCCTTGTAACCTTTCTAATCCCAACAAACTTGAATACTGAATGAGGACTTTTCATTTTCACCTGTGAAATAATTGCTAGACAATGCATGCAATTATGACATTCCATATTTTCTTAAAATATGTTTACCGTGCAGTAGATTGATATAAATATATTGATGGTGTTTATTTGCCGTATAAACCTTACATGTGATTTTGACCAGCATCCTAGAATTTCAGAACTTAAATTGTTACATACACAGAAAGAAAATCTCAATGTAAATTTTAATAAAACTTGGGAAGATCAGACTCCTTTTCCATGCTGAAAAATGAGAAATTATGGGGAAACAAAAAGGGAAATTTGGAAAATTGGTGTTGTCCAACTTTACCCCTTAAGATGACGAACACACATACATATAGTAATTTAAATATTGTTTCCCTTTTGAAATAATGACAGAATAGGACTCAACAATAGGACAATAAACAAGGAAAGAGTTTCTTACAAATTTCGTAAACTGTGCGATAATTTTTGTTTTGGAACGAGCTTTTATGTGATAGATACTACCATATTTTACTTCCAGTCTTAAAGAAGTATGTGTGAGGAATGCTTTTTTTCATACTTCTGCAAGATACACAAGATAGCCTTTTCTATTGGAATATTGTATGCTTGATTTGTTATATGGTGACTTACAAACGTAGATGTCCATATATTGTTATATCCCAAAACTGTTAACCATTATCTACTTGTACTACACAATTATGTTTAGGTCGTAAATATGTTATTCAAACAAATAAACTGCAATGAAATGACATATTTTTCACACAAAACAAATAAGAATACTAACTGTTATCGTTTGGACATAATTCATTGTAGAAACCACAAGGTGGAGTGTCTGGTGGTGTATACGTTTTACTTGTTAAACCATTTCCCCATCGTATGTCATCAACATCTGTAATCTGAAAATGCAGATTAAATCACTTAAACTCTACAGGTTTCAAAACGTTCTGTAATCGCACTAAGCCACTAATATTTAGCATTTGCTCAGTGAATGAAGATAAATTTTAAATGTTGAAATATTCAGTGTCCTTTTCTAATATTTCATAATTTATTTTCTATACGTTGAATAACAAATTAAGAGTTTAATCAATTCTTATTATCAATTTCCCTTTGCCTCTTTTGCATTGTTCTAATACCGTTATTATTTTCAATATTTAAATATTCAAAAACAAATATCAAAGTATTCACCAAAAGGAGTGTAGTTGTTCTTCAGAGATCAGACCATTAACGATACAAGATATGAAAAAGGGTACATGTATTACGGATTTATATATTCATCAAATAATTATATTACATCAAAGGACGTATTTTCTGTTATACATGTGGTTTTAGTTGATTTTTATATTCCTCCAATAAGACAAGTTAAGCTTTTTGGTTTTTTTTTTTATTGAAGAATAAAATATATCGTTTTTATGAATACAATTTGAAAAATATGACATTGATAATCACAACACCACTTTCCTTCACAAGTCAATGGAAGTCACTTTTGTCGTGTAACATGGGGTTATAAACAAAATATGTTGCATGATTGTCAATGAGACAACTATCTAGCAATGACAAAAATATGTTGATGTAAGCAATTGCCCATACCATAATTTTCAATCAAATGGATCTTCCCGGAGTTTGGCCATGATATGTATTCCTTTCAATACAGGTTTGCTGTAAAAGGTTTGTAGTAATAATATGACTTGCGGGACTATATTTGGATGGGGACAATGCGCGTGAGTTTTGGATCTTACATCCCAAAGGGTAAAGGTGTATAAAACCCTCTTCTGGTTGAAAATCATGGCTGCAAACATTTTGGTGTAGGTATATTAAATGATAGATGTAGTTTTATTTTAAAGTAATCCGGTTTGTCTTCTACGCAGATATTTTAAGCAAAATATTCTTCAAATATTGCAGATATAACAGGTTAAATGTTTTCATTGGTTGAGTAAGAACTGACATGATATTTAAAAAAAGTCAATTCGAATATATCGAGCTAAAACGTTTCGGTGGTTATGTGATTTTAAGATATTGTCATTCGATGTTCGCTTTCGGAACAGCGTGGTTGCCCAACCCTTCTATCCGACAAATGCATCTTTCTATATGAAATAAATGTTTAATTTAGTTTCGTAGAGTACTTGTGCATGCATAATGAAAATTGGTTTATTTCTATAAACTTATTGTTGTGTGTGTTACTTGTAGCGGCTTGGATACATAGAAACTGTGTAACATTACATGGATGTTGTCTTTAATCAAATTAAAATTTGTAACACACTGTTAGACCAGCTGATACCATATAAATGTGTTGAGTTAATTTTGAAAAAAAAAATATGTTCGTCTGAATTTTGGAATTATAATATGATATCAATCGTCTGTCCTATTAAGTTATTGTATAAACTAGATTGCATGAACTGCACTTACCGTTTGAATAGTTCCGTTGATTTTTGTGTAGTACAGATATGCAACAAGTGAAAACATCCCAGTAACGTTTAAATCGTAGATGGACAAATATGGGAAACGGTCAGCAAACTGAGTTAGGATTATTTCCCCTGATAAACCTATATAAGTAAACATGAAATTATTTATGAAAATATATATTAAGATTTTATATTTTGCCTATGTTTTTGGTGTTATCAATTTGTTTGACGTAGATTTTCATTGTCATTTCAAAAACGTCAGATTATGACCTTTATCGTTTTTTGTGTTATCATAAAGTTGAAAACAATACCTTGAAACGAAGCATCGACTGCAGCATTCCTTATACTGGTTCCATTAACAGCAGTTGCATTACCGCCAGTCAAATTTAGAGCTAAACCATACAGCATTACACAGTCATGTAAAAAGATCGAATATGAATCAGGCTGCAATACAGACATAGCAATTTACAAGTCATATATATGATTTTGTAAATATGAATATTTTGAAACATAATGATGCCTTTACGGAGTAGCAGAAAGAAACCAAAAGCTTCAATCGTCTTAAACGTCGACTTTTATTTAACCTTTAAATTGGTTTGACTAATGCTCCTCTTGTGAGTTATATGAAGATAAAAAGCGCGTTATGCATACCAAATAGTAAAATTATCTTTACATAATGAGTGAGATTTGAATCACGGGACTTTCCCTTTTCATTCATTTACTTTCCTTGATTGTAAGTCGCAAATTACACAATTGTATTATATGTACGGATAATCAAAAATGTAAAGAAGATAAGCTTGAAAACTAAAGTGGCATTGAAAACTTCCTGTGTCGGATATGAAAATAGATTGTGTAATTTTGAGAAAAACGCTTAAGATTGGAAGGTTTACACAACGGTAAACATGAAAAATTAAATAAAAGTTACTTACCTTAAAAAGTTTTTCAATGTCCTTAAATTCGTAATTTATTAAGCTTTCTAAATGTTTGAATTGAACGCCTTCATCTTCATAATTTATTAAGTGTAACTGTTTTGACAAAGCACGTATAGTGAGTCTTGCGAAGACGAAACACGCGCTATGTAAAAGTAAAAGTTATTTACTTTGAAAATTCAACCTCACAGGATTTCACTATATGCGGACTTATCCCGAATGATCTCGTCTATTTTCTGTATTCGCCTTTTTTTTTTATATCAATAATACAATTGTTATGCTTCAGTTTTTAAAACTGAAAAGGCTAAAACTTTTAAAAGTTGACGATGTTCATTTGTACATAGACTATAGAATGAAAACGGGGAATGTGTCAAAGAAACAACAACCCACCTCAAGAGCAAAAAACAGTTAAAGCCACTAATGGGTCTTCAATGCAGAGAGAAAATCCCGCACCAAAAGGCGGGCTTCAGCTGGTTTCTAATGAATAGAAGTCAAACAGAGTGTACAATTCGACTTAATGCGGACAAGTTATTGATGAGACATATGAATATGAATATTTGCATATTGGCAGGTATAATTCTATTGTGTTTGAGCTTTTGATTTTGCTACTTTATAAAGAACTTTCCGTTTTGAATTTCCCTTGGTAATCGGTATTTTTGTTTGTTTTTTTTTACTTTTGGATATATCTGTTGTCACAATGACCACAGTTCTTAAAATTCTATAATATGCTTAATTATTATGCTGGTTTTTTTTAATGAGTTTAACAACAACTTGGTGGGTCCCAATACATGTTAGTGTTTCGTATGTTTCAATATTCTTACCTCCATTGCTTTCGGCATATTGCTGTCATTGCCGAACAAAGCCTTTGCAGCAGACACAGCTTTTACTTGCCAATTCTGATCTGTTTCTTTTGTATCACCCAATATGATCTAAAACATTCATTTTATGACACGTTTTTGGTATTGAATAAACCCACCATCTTGTACAGTACTATTCCTTCCTTGCACTTATGTGAAAGTACGTTTTGTAGAATAATTTGTTGACTTATGATGTTATGATTAAAATGTACACAGTTATAGCTTACTATGCGATATGGAATTTGCTCATTGTTAAAGGCCGTATGGTGACCTATTGATGTTAACTTATACGTCATTTGGTCTCTTGTCGAGAGTTGTCTCATTGGCAACCGTACCACATCTTCTTATTTTTACAGTAAGACAGCTACAACCATAAAGCTCTAGTATTTCAATTTTTATCAAACATATTGTGTTTCAAATCCAGTAGACGATTACGAATTCTTATTTGTCACAATATGTTCGCTAGAAGAACTGGTAAAATCAATTCGGTCAAAATTACCGACGATTCTCTGCAAGGTTCTTTGAAAAATAATCTTACTTGTTTTTGACATAAATAAAACATGAACGTCCGCTACACTTCACAACGCAATGTTGCTGTATATTTATTTTTCTATACTTCCAATTCCTTCTTTTTCAAACTTAGTCCCTATAAACTACAAAATGATAATGAAAAGTAAGATATGCTGCTACCTTGACTTTCAATTGGGAGATATAGATTTGTTCAAGTGATGAAGACGTGACGACAAATGGGACAAATAGCCTAACTTTCTTAAAAATAAATTTTGTCTAAATGAATTGCAAAAAAGAGGCGGAAGGTAGACAAGTGATATTCAAGCTCATCAGTCGATGACATATTGACAACAACATAACAAAAAACGAAATAAAAATGGTGACCGTAGACAAAACACAACACAGAAAATGAGCAACGCAACCCCACCAAAACTGGGGATAATATCAGTTGCCTTGGAAGGGTAAGCTGATCCTGATCCACATGTAGGACCACTCGTTGTGTTGCTTATGTGAGTAAATATTTCATGATAAGTTTAATTATGTGATTTCACAGGATTTTTCAGGAAAAAAGGACGGATTGAGATAATGACAATTGGAACACATCTGTCGTCATCTGTGAAACAGATATTCCATAACGAACTACCTAATCATGTTGGTGTCTGTAAAATTTTCGAAAGTATAACTTCAATTTCACCACATTGGTTTAATAGATTCCTTGTAACCAGCAACCTTACAACAAGGAAATCATCGTAGATAATGCAAGTCCTGGAATATTGTATCAACTGTGAGATATATACTCTGTTTACAGGCGCCGTTGACATTTTGCTACATAGAAATGGAAAGTTAACGATTGAAAAGCTGAAATCAACATAATTGTCGTACAATTTTGTTCTAAACCGATCTTTATTGTCCATTTATAGACATAAGTCAAGATATGAGGAAGATTTAACTGAATCTTTTTTATCCCTTTTTCAAGTTCGATGGGATAGATGCGTTCAATATAGTCACCGAGCTTTGATTTATTTAGTGGGAGGACTTCATCTATATACATTACATTCATATAACAGAATGTGAAGTTTAAGGATAATGCTAGGTTCGTTTCATTCTTCCTACGTAGCTCCATTATGAAGTTAACATTTATATTTTTCTAATTGCTGCATATTTGAAATACTGAGTGTTCTTCTTCTATCTATATTAAAACCACCAAACACTTTTACTCGACATTTAAAAGAAAGCGATTTTAGAATAGGAATTTTTCAGTAACATTTAAGAGTCTGGAAAATACCTCCCAAAAAATCCATCATTTGATTTTGTTTTCAATTTATTTTTTCAATTTGTGTTTTGAGTTGATCAAAATATGAATAAAGATTGATGTTATCAGATTATTCGATTAAATGTATTGTTCTGAAAACGGAATTAATCTTTTCCAGGAAAATTCATAGAAATACACTAGTATGTATTTTTACTGAATGAAGCAATGTCTACACCTGATTTAATAATTTTGCGGAAAATTATTTCAACCATGATGATATTAGCTTGCTGTTCTAAAATATGTACCTACATACAAAAGATTTTCAAATCCCCTTCTTGCAGCCTCGTCATCAGCATCACTCTTCTTCCAAAAATCTGTGCTTTGTAGATTTTTCATATCAGCTGGTGATGGCAAAGTAGTTTTGACATAGAAAAATTGATAATCTCCACTAGACATTCCAAGTCTATCAGCATGGATCATATACTTTCTGAGTTCCGAATCAGATACCACCAAAATAATAACTGTAATTAAATTTGCAACAAATTAACATTTACCTTAGATAATTACGCTGATCTCTGTTCAAAACAAGATTGCTAGAGATAAAAATTAAGAAATTCTGCCAAAACTTGTCGTTTTTTTTAAAGTAATAAATAGGCACCTTACGTCGGTAATGCATTATATTCAAGAATTTGCAATAATAGCAAACAAGGTAAATAAAAAGAAGAAACATATGCGACGCACCATTTAAAATTTTATCCAGGACTGCTTAAGGTCAACTTTAGGTTGAGGGATCTTAAGCAATACTTTAATTTACAAATCTTAGAATGCATCAAACGGCAAATGATAAATCAATTGAAGTACATTGATAATTCATATCCTGACAGGCAAAGGAGTAAACAATTATCAGGTTGACCTTGCCCATCAGTTCGTTTTATTTACTTTCTTTCTGTGCAAAAGAAGCTGTAAAGCATAAATACAGAACTAGTATTAATATAAGCAGTGCATATAAATGAATATAAGGAAAATTACAGTTTCATCCGAACTGTACGCTAAGCAATATGTTAAAAAAGTCTTTTTGAATTGATAGGTCACTTAATTGTTTCAAGTTCAGATAGAGTCTGTAAAATGTGATCACGGTAAATGAAAAAGTGTCTTCTCAATCCTTTCCTTCTAGCTTCTGTCATATATATGCTTTTCTTTGAAAAGTATTAAACATAAAAGGCATAAATATCTCATCTCCCATATAGACTAGAAATGATTTTACAAGTATAGTCGACTGATCTGTAACTTAATCGAGTTTGTACTTTACGGATATAACTTTTTCCTTAATCTATACATGGGCTTAGATCTATATTGTTTTCTTGTTTATACATATAAAGAATATTTTTTTTGTGTCTTAAGAGGTTATGTCCTTCACAGAGAAATCCATGACAGGACGATAAAAACAATGCCACACAATCAGCCTACTCAGTTTGTATTTTGCATAAGTTAGTTAGTACTACTAAAGGTCTAACAGGTTCATCACAATTTGATCGGTCGGTCTAAAACTAAAATAATGGGAAAAAATAACAGGGGCAATCTAAAATGTTCCGTCCAATAAAATATTCTGGACAAAAAGAAATAAGACAGACAGATAAACAACAATCCATAAAAACACTGAGTCTAAAGATTGAGTGCAGCAAATTCACCAAGCACTAGCTTATACCCTGAGTGTTTCACAATTTATTTTCGGCTTTAAGAACATAAATGGTACTAAGTCTAAGTAATGTCTCTTCAGTACTACTGAAATTAATTCATTAACGGCGATGTGCGTTCGGTGTTCGATTTTTTTATTTCTCGTCATCATGCATGACTTAATTTGTTGGATATTTTCTACAAGTTATTATTTGAACCCCATTATAGGCTTCAATGTTACAAACGATCTTGTGACGCTTGGTTTTTGTAGACCACATTTTTTAACAATATTTGTGCGTTTCCCTTTTGTAAAAGTTTGGGACTAGACTTACACAAATCACAACTGGTACCTACTTCTGCCTTCATATTTGATAGCATTAAACATTTCATCTAGGGATGTTCCACTGATGTTGGTGCTGACCTGACTGTAATGATGAACTAGATTAAAACCAATGACAGAGAAAGATTGTACAGCTGCTTCTAGTGAATTTGCATATGCAATACTTTCTGGCGCTGCAGTCGATATCATAACCAAACGGAACCAGTTGAGTCCACTGAAAAACAATATGCCAATGCCACCTGCAAATAATATTCAAATAAGTTTTGCCAGTGCAAAATTAATTACAAATGAATTAATAAAAGCAACATTAGTATACCGCTGTTCAATAGTATACATGATTTTTTTAATAAATAGAAAATAAAAGGATATGGAGTAAATGTACATGGGACAAAATCGCACACAACACATAGAAAAAATAAAAAAATTATCAATGAACAGGGCTTTTATTCCTGTTCTTCATCTTGACAGTTGATGTAGGGTCTTCAACAATGAACGAATTATTCATACCCTACACCATGGTCAAGACGGCCCCTAAGCGGTACTATTGATAAAAATAAACCACAGTTCACCTTCTTGCTCCCCACTCGCCTCGGAGTGCCAACTTGTGCGATGCTTGTGTACGACGGTTCTCCAGTCGAAAGCACCAGGGATACAAGAAAAGTGCAGTAATTTTGAAAGACATCGATCGCCGCTAAAATATACTTTGAAGTTACACATGTCGGGAGCGGTCAATGAATTACATAATTTATAATTACGGGCGAGGTTTTTCAGCATATATTTGTCATACATTGCCCAACAAAAGACCAATACATTGGAAACAACAAATGATAGACAATACATATAAAACTAAACAACAAATGATAGACAGCATGGGGCACATCGAAATATATGTAAGAAAACCTAGCAGTTTAAAATAGTATGAAAGGGCAAAATACAAAACAGATGACCAGACCAGTATTTTGAAGAAATTAAGAAAATACTAAATAGCCAAACATGAAATTTTGACGGTGTATTAATATGATAAATTCTCACATGAACAAGCACACCATAACTGTAAATATTATAAGAGCATACACCTCAAGCACGGGGAAACGTTCTACTGCTTGCACACAGCACTAGAGACAAACTCTAGACTCAATAGAAAATAAAAGGATATGGAGAAAATGTACATAGGACAAAATCGCACACAATACATAGAAAAAATGAAAAATTATCAATGAACAGGGCTTTTATTCCTGTTCTTCATCTTGACAGTTGATGTAGGGTCTTCAACAATGAACGAATCATTCATACCCTACAACAAGGTCAAGACGGCCCCTAGCGTCGACTTAAGCGGTACTATTGATAAAAATAAACCACAGTTCACAAAACTTACTTGAAAATTAAAAAAAATCGAAGTGTTGCTGAATACATATTTATATTATGAATTAGATCTTTTCGATGTAAAATAGAGGCGAAAGATACCAGAGGAACATTTAACCTGATAAGTCGAAAATAAACTAACATCACCATGGCTAAAAAAGAAAAAGACCAACAGACAAACAATAGTACACAAAACACAACATAGAAAACTAAAGACTGAGCAATACGAACTCCACCAAAATGGGGGTGATCTCAGGTGCTTCGGAAGGGTAAGCAGATCCTGCTCCACATTTGGCACCCGTCATGTTTCTCATGTTATTACAAACCCACCCGGTAATAAGTATAATTCGGTAGGTAACATTCGTGATAAGGGGACGGGATTTTAGTTACGACATTAGGAACATATCCGCTATCATCTGTAAAACCGATATTCCATAACGGTCAACAACTTGTAATGGCGTCCGTAAAATTTCCGAAGGGATGATTTCAACTTCACAATTTGGAACTCTTGGTTTAATAGCTTCCTTGTGAGCAGCAACCCTCTATCATGGGAAATCATGATAGGAAATACAAGCCCGGGAATATCTTATCAATAGGGAGATATATACTCCGTATGCAGGCACTGCTGGAATGTAGCTATATAGAAATAGAAAGTTCACAATTGGAAAGCTGCAATCATCTTTTTTGTCGTAAAGTATTGTTTTCAACCGACCCTCATTGTCAATTTCTAGGTGTAAGTCAAGATATGAGGCAGATATAATTGTATCTGTTGTATCCTTTATCTCAAGTTCAATGGGATAGATGCGTTCAACATAGTCACCAAATTTTGAATTATTTAGTGAGAGAACATCATCTATATAGCGGAAAGTAAAGTTAAAGGATGTAAGACAGGTGAATGATACCAGAGGGACATTCAAACTCAAAAGTCGAAAATAAACTGACAACGATATTGCTAAAAAAGAAAAAGACAAAGACAAATAGACAACCAAAAGTACACAAAACACAACATAAATAACTAAAGAACCCCACCAAAAACTGTGGTAATCTCAGGTGCTCCGAAAGGGTAAGCACATCCTGCTCAACATGTGGCACCCGTTTTGCTCATGTTGGTACAAACCCGGTTATAAGTCTAACTTGATATGTCACATTCGGGAAAATGGGATTGTAGTAACGACATTAGGAACATATGTAAATTGCAACATTGATAATATTTTACACATGCAACTGAAAAAAAAAACTTTAAATGTTTAATGAAGAATTCAATAATTTATTTTCTAAAAATCTAATTTTAGGAATGTTACAAATTAACAAAAAGATTATGGAATAAGAATTATTGCATTTAAACTAAATATCTTTATGTTGTTGTTTTTTTTTTTCAAAACGAAAAACAAAATTACACAGATTTTATATCACGACATTTCTCTGAGCAATGACTTGTTTGATAGGTAATAAGCCGCTTATAGTTTCATACTAATCCCTTCAGCAAACTAATGTAGTCATTGATACGAAAATCATATATTCTTATGAAAGCTTACCATAATATCTTATTGAGGATATGAAATATATATTAAATTCATGATAAACAAAGAATAACCTTCGTAAAACTAAAACTGTATCGATATTCTTTATAGAATTGCGCAACTAAAATTCAGCATGTGAATCAAGAAATCCACATCATATTCCCTATGCAATATAATGTCAAGTCTAGTCGATACATCTGACTAGTCACTTTAATTTTCTTATTTTCAGTAATAAAACTTACAAAATACATTACTAGACATACAAAGAAAACTGATAAGACCATCAGTCTTTTGCTTGATATTATTCATTTTCGTTTTGGAGATAGCTATTCCGTGAGTACTTACGTTTTTTCTTAGATTCATTTCCTTAGTATTATGAATAACAAGCAATTAACTTACCGAATAAAACCCCAACAAATACCACTGGATAGATGCAAGATTGCTTTAGGTGTTTTCACTTCATTTCTATATTGAGAACATATTTGCGAGATTATAGAATCAGAATAATCTACCGTTGCCTTTTATTGAACAAAGCCTATAGATATTTTGAAGATATGTTCTACATAAGTAAAACGATCCTATTTTTTTTCGAAATATGCAATTTATACTCATCAGGTCAAGTAAATCTAATTTTATTTGACGGAATGATTGACTGAAGTCTTTTGTAAAAAAAAATCACTCGGATTCGAACAAAACATTATCTGAAATTTACATTGTCAAGATGCTTGACTTCTTGATCGACAACATATTTGTTACAATAGCCATGGGAACCAACTGTGTTCCTCTCCTTGTCGACTTGCTCCTTTAGTTCATATGACCAGACTTCAGATTGAACTTTTTAGGAAAAATGAAAAGAAGCTAGTATTATCTTTTAACTTCTCGTTCCGCTATTAAGATGATGTCCTCTCACTAAATAATTCACGATTTGTTGACTATGTTAAACATATAGCTATCCAATTAAACAAAAGATACAGCAGATGCAGTTACAAAATATATGATTTTCGCTTCCCAATTTTGAACGTTCGATTTCTATGTAGCAACATTCCAGCATCAGCGTATGCATATGAAGTATATATCTCCCAGTTGATACGATATCAAGAGCTTCTTTTTTCTATCATGATTTCCTTGATAGACGGTTGCTGCTTACAAGGAAAATTTCAAAACTGCAAGAGTTCCAATAGTGAAATTGAAATTATCCGATCGAAAATTTTACGAACGCCATCATGAGATGGATAACCGTTATGGAATAACGATTTCACAGATGACGACGAATATGTTTCAATTGTTATAACCACAGTCCATCCTCTTTTCCCCGAATTTGACATTCCGATTTTATACTTATTACCTGGTTTGTACTTACACGAACAATTCGACAGGTGTCACATGTGTAGCAGGATCTGTTTACCCTTCAGGAGCAACGGAGATCTCCCTCGGTTTTTTTTTGATAGGGTTCGTGTTGCTCAGTCTTCGGTGTTTTATGTTGTGTTTAATGTACTGTTGTTTGTCTTTAATGCTATTTTTGTTGTCGGCATGGCATTGTCAATTTTTGATTTGTGAGTTTGATTGTCCCTTTGGTATCTTTTGGTAACCTTCCGTTTGTCTAATAATTTCGAGTAACTGTTTCAACCCTGCCAAACTATATGTCTCAAATCAGGAACCTTGTCAGTGGATGCCTTATGTCAAATGTTAAAACTTGTTTTAATACTTGGTGATGATGGCAGATCATTGATAGTCTGGTTAAACTCAAATTTTCCGACATCAACGTTTGGAACAGAATTTGGAAGAAAGTAGTTGAATGTTATATAAATGGATCAGTATTAATTAAATTTACCTAGTTGAGAGAGCGGATAAATAACACGGACTAGGGTGGTCACTTTAGTTTTATCATCCAGGCTTTCTTCGTTTGCTAACCAACTAAACACAGGTATATCTCTGTAGGATGCTAGTTCGGCGATAGGGATCATTGCTGGAACATTCAATTTGAAGCATAATTCAAAAAACTTCCAAGATATCTTAATATAGCAACAAGAAGACATGGCAGGAATGCGTAAAGATAATTATGAATTTTTATGTATCTGTAATGTCTGTTTCTTAATTTATTTTTAAAAATATAAACCACTGTGCAATGGTTATTTACTATTATTACATTGGTAGCATTGAATTACATTGATTTCCCAGTCAAATAAAAACCGATAATTTCACATGTGAAATAAACGTGGTTATTTCACTCTCTGACGTCATACAACAATAGGCGTTGTCAAGACGTCGATAACGTCGGATCAAAACAAATTGTGAATGCGTAGAAAAAAGATATAGTTCCTTACATTTTCTACATTAATTTCATTAAAAAAAGCCACTTGCCAATGAAATAAAAAGAATAACTAATCAAAAAATTCAAATATCGAAAAATATTCAACTCGTGACCGAACAACACTGATAATTAACTCATGCGCTACGCGCATTCGTGAATTAATGTGTTGTTCGGTCACTCGTTGAATATTTTTCTCTATTTGAATTCTTCGATTAGTTATTCTATAACTATTACATATTGCCCAAATTTAAAATGTTTTTTTTTTTTTTTTTAATCTTACACGTTCACTATCTAATCGTTCAAATTTTAAAGAAATATCAAAAGCTTATAAATGTTCAGGAAAAGTTGAGGAATAGCTCGACATTAAATATTGAATTAGAGACTGTTCTTGTCATTAGTCTACAATACTGTATGGGTTTGCTCATTTATAAGTGTCTCAAGCTACGTCACTTTGTATCTGGTGGAAATTTGTCTCAGTAGCAATCTCCCAACATCTCTCTATTTTTTTATATTAGTAAATGAATTAGAGACGAGACTGCTCTTATCATTAGTCTACAATACTGTATGGGTTTGCTCATTTATAAGTGTCTCAAGCTACGTCACTTGGTATCTGGTGGAAATTTGTCTCAGTAGCAATCTCCCAACATCTCTCTATTTTTTATATTAGTAAATGAATTAAAAACCCATTAAAACATTAAAAACTCATTGGCACCAGCACATAATCCCCTTTTAAAGACTTTCTATAAGTGATCGAGTAAATATTAAAATGTATACAAGGTGCTATAATAATTAACAACACTGATCTAACCATCGTATTACACGAACTTGACACTGTATGTTTCATAAAGGATGCAAATGAGATACGAGTTTGAAAGAGGATCTTCCTTTAAATATGTATGATGAATATTTTTATTGTTGGATCGAAAAATGCAACCAGATGTTATTAAATTTTTAATCAACATTAATCATTAATCTACGTTGTTTCAGAAATTATTGCTATGTTTTTATTAATGCGAACATTGCGTAAGTTTCAAGCTGAATAATAAAACTCGCAGTCACAATTTCGGTAGTAATTTTCTTTCATAATTATTATATAACTCATTAATAAGATTTCACATATTTCCCAGAGGACAAAGATTTGCATTAATTTCTGAATTTATAGTATCTCAAACATTTCCAAGTTAAAGCGACTGTCCATCATGCGATAGCTTATGTTATTTATTAAGATGTTTGATATGCAAGTACTTTCTATTTGTGTCTTGATGGAGTTGTTGAAACCAATAACAATGGAAGTGTAATGTTATATCGAATGAACGTTATTAACTTTTGCTCGTCCATTTTCATATTAAAGAGTAATTTTCTCATATTAAGTTCTTCTTTCCACCATTATTATTTATTATTCTATTCTGTATTTTTTAGACTGTTGAGTTTTCGTCGTCTTACGTTTTTGTGCCATGACTGTGTCAGTTTCTCTTCGACTCGTGAGTTTTTTAAGTCCCCTTTGAAGGTAAATCCAGAAAAGCGCTTCGGAGGCATGAAATTTATAACGTGTTGTTTTTATTTTTTACAGCACTGGGTCGATACCTCTGCTGGTGGACTTTAATTCACCGAGGTTTTCGTCAGCTCAGTAATCAGTACTTCGATACTGAATTATTAGAAACTAAGGTTTCAACTTCCTCAAGCAAAGTTGACCTTAGATGGATGTGGCTATTTTTTAGGTCCATTTTGGTAATTTAGTTCTTCAACTGTTTCGATTTTTAAACATCCTTGGCTTTCAAATATTCGGTTTTGAGCTTTCCTGATGAAGGCGCTTCGGACGCATGAAATTTATAACGTTGTTTTCATTTTGTATATGTTCCGTCTCCTTTTTATCCATCTAATGGGTAGCATTTTATAATTAACATTTTACCTTCAGTACATGGTGGTCCTATAATGACGTCAACATGGTGTTGTACCAGATAATCAGTCAGGATCCCGATACTCTGTTTGCTGTTACATCCAGAGTCCAGATAGGTCACACTTAAAAATGTATCAAAATTAATAAATACGATTATTTCAGGGAAGATGGAAAATAAGACTTATTCTTTTCAGCTACACCTATTTTGCAACTGATTGAAAAAAAAATACCATTTGAAGAATTCCTGAAGTGTATCACAAACTTTGGCTTTTGCATGATTCTTATGTAGATTTTTTGTAGTAAGGGAGAACATGATTTATTTATTAGTTCTTATTGGCTTTGAATTAGTTTCAGTAACTGCCAGTAGTCTAATATCGGTGCTTTGTGTCGTTTGTTTTATGTTAGTCGTTTTCCTTCTTACCGATCGTTTGGGTTAAGATAATTGTTACCGATTTTTACAGTTTGGTTCTATGTTGTACTGTTACGCCACTGTCCCATGTTAGAAAGAGGGTTGAACGCTCACAAACATGTTTAACAAGCCAAATTATTTGTGTGCCTGTCCCAAGTCAGGAGCCTGTAGTTCAGTGGTTTTCGTTGGTCCAAGACTGTCATTTTTGTTTTTCGTAAATTGTTTTGTCATAAATAAGGTCGTTTGTTTTCTCGATTGCATTGTTTCATATTTTTTCATGGGGGTTTTCTCATTGCTGAAGGCCGTACGGTGACCTATAATTGCTCATATTCATTTCATTGGAACTGTGGTGGATAGTTGTCTCATTGGCAATCATGCCACAGCTCCTTTTTTCACTACGTAAAATATTCGTTATACAGTGCTGTTTACCATTCTTGATAAGACAACGTTAACAAGTAACAATTCTTTCTTGACTTTATTGACTGCATTCAATTTTTGAGAGATGTATAATAAAAATAATTGTTTTTTTTTTATTTAAATCTTCATTTCAACACAAATAAGAACGCTTTCTTATTACAGTTCTTTAGTTCAGTGTCGGGTTTAACGTCTAAGTATCAAATGGACGTTGCCAGTTATGCATTAATATAACCAAATGTACACACCCTCGTAGCAAAGATCACATGGTCGCACGGGAAAATTTAGACAGGCCACTTCTTATATGAAAAAACTTTACATCAGCTTAGCAAAGGATAAAGATCAAATAAAGTCAGTACTAGTTCAAGCTTGTATGGTTTATCATACTTGTGGTGACGAAAAAACATTTTTAATGCGACACAAAAAATGTTCATTGAGATAAAACAATCAAACTCCTCCAGTACTCTAAGAACAGTAAACTACATTTCAACAACCATGTAACAAAAATTAATTGAAGTTTTTTTATTTGCAGACTATACGTCTAAGAAGTCTAAGAATTGTTTCAACGGAATTATAAACATAGTAATAAAGCTCATTATATTTTAATTTATAGGTTTTTTTCTTACTGACTTGTATCTTTGTGTCTAGTTTTGCGATTGTCTAATCTCAAGTAAACTTTTTATACAAATACAACTACAGGAATAGCCAACATACTTGATGTAAACTGTAGAAAATAATTTACACTTACTTGTCATTTTATTTTGCTATGACATAATGAAGAAATTGATTTACCTTATGGAATTATTTGGTAGTATTCCTTGGTTGTAGATTTTCTGTAAAGCCAGTGACAATGCTGGCAAGGAGGTAGAAGCGTTGACTAGAAGACTGGACCCAGGTATTAGACTATATGGTGCCATCCATACCATTTGTGTTGTATTTATCACAGTCGGTCCAATAAAAATTAATAAAAGACGTGAAAATAATCCGTTAATCAACATGTTTTGTGCGTTCCTCATATCTTCAAATTATCAAGTTATATGCCATTATAATTATTGAAATTTCTCTTTTTGGCACTATTAAACTTCACAATATGTTTCAATCAGTCAAAGGTGAAGTTCAATTCGGAAACAATTGCACTGAAAAAACGCCATCCTTAAGTCGCAGTATAGGTTATCCTGCTAGCAGAGAGCACTGTCAGAATTCTTTAACAAGTATTATTAAATTTTCCGTAAATTTTCATCAGGATAATTATCTCTAATCATAAAGTGTATCTTCAATGGACATTAAACATACGATCCCCATAATATTAATTGATAAATTTCAATTCTAAATCTGACTTCTTTGTTAATCACCAATCTCAATGATGGATCATCAATGAAAACATTTTACGTAAATGACTTTCCTGTTCAAATAGACTTATTTAAATGTAAACAATCGTACAGGGAACAAACAACCAAAAACACATTCCAACAAATTGTAAAAGTCAACATTGTCATTTGATCTCTATAGCACAAGCACTTAATCTCTTAGTCAATTTTAAAGTTGAGTTCTTACAGAAATCTAACTAATTACTATTCTAACCTTATATTTGGTTAAATCCAGAGTGCTAAAATGACATCAATTCTTAAGGTTTCAACAATTTCAATATACCATGGGAGTTTACTGATATAACATCAAACTGAATATTACATAAGATACTCAAATAAATTTACCTGTTTTAAAATGGTTGAAAGAGTTCCATTAAAAAGGAATGATAAAAGAAATGTCATTTCGATACCATTTGAATCGCAAAGAAAACAATCTGTCTTTTTTTAAGAATTTGAAATCAAATCCGTTACATCGACACTCAATATTCTAATTACGCATACATAGTTGTCAAATTTCGTTATTTGTTTAAAATATCCTTAATACATCCTATATGTATAACATAATCAGTTTAATAGGAAAATATGTGATGCAACTTTTTTTGTTCTATACATTTTTGCCAGAACAGGCATTTTGCACCTTGGTGGAAAAGTCCAGCATAAACAATATCATGTTTGGTTAATTTGTCTCCAAATGTGAGATAGGTTTTCAAATTGGAACACACTCGTCGTTGTAATTTAAAATTTTCTGATTAGTTTAAGGAAATTGATAAATATTTTGTTCCTTTTCAAGTTGCACAGCCTTTCTTTATTTGACTGGTATCTATTTTTATTAAATTAATAATCTTAAAACATATTTGGTTTTTTTTTATCCACTTAAATGTAATCTAAGAAAATTTGATTTTTTATCTATAAAAGATTTAATTTTCTTAGATTTTAATACTAAGAACATAAAGCTACGGTTTTTCTAACTTTTTTCAGTTTTTTACTTTTAGTGTTTATAACAATAGCAATACCACGGATATGAGGAAAATACGCCTGTATATGTGGAGAATACGCCTTGTATATGTGGAGAATACGCCTTGTATATGTGGAGAATACGCCTAGTATATTTGGAGAATGCGCCTTGTATATGTGGAGAATACGCCTTGTATATGTGGAGAATACGCCTGTATATGTGGAGAATACGCCTGTATATGTGGAGAATACGCCTTGTATATGTGGAGAATACGCCCTGTATATGTGGAGAATACGCTTGTATATGTGGAGAATACGCCTAGTATATTTGGAGAATACGCCTAGTATATGTGAAGAATACGCCTTGTATATGTGGAGAATAAGCCTTGTATATGTGGAGAATACGCCTTGTATATGTGGAGAATACGCCTTGTATATGTGAAGAAAAAAACTCAATGACATCTAGAGGTCAATATGCTGTCAAGTATTGTCAATATAGATCGTTACTGTTCTTAGCAGCCACTTGACTTTAAGCAAACAACAATCAATCAATCTTAATAATTTCATGTAAATTAACAGTGTCGTTCGCTATCAACATTTTCTTAATACACACGTTTATCTTGTAAAACTACAATTGTTAGTTTAATGTTTTTATATGAAGTTTTTTTACTCCAATTATTGTTGAGTTTCTTAAAAGCAAAATAGCTGACAACTGTCCCGATAAAAATCTAAAATATCGAGATCCAAAAGTTTTTTAATAGATTTAAGTTAAGATTTTTTCTTCAGGACAAAAAATCTTTATCAAGATTTAAATTTCGAACTGAAATCATATAAGAAAGTAAGATCACTGCTATCGAAATGGTGTGGGTTCATTGGACAATTTCTAATACACAGTCACGTCCGTAGAAAGTCACAATATCCGAAATAGATGACAGTGATATTGAGTTAAACTTTGAACACTAAATTTATCCATTTCCATCATTATTGATGTTTTTCAACGGTTTATTTCTTTCTTTTTCTTGTAGCATTGTTCTATGTCCGCTGCACTTCAATTGAAGACAAAACAATTCTGAAATTAATAATAGGGTCCATGATATTCCCATTTCTAGAATAAAAAATAAACTCCAAGTACTCGCAGAGCGGTTTGTGTTCGTATCGGCAGACAAGGTAGCCAATAATGTAGTGGTAGTATGACGCATATACTACACGGAAGTTCTTCAAAACGAAATTATCAATTCCTCTACATTCAGGTCCGTACGCACCACTGAGAGTCAAATCGTTAACAAGCATATCACTGCCACTACCCAGCTTAAAGCCTCTTCCGAACATTTGAAAGTCCCTACCATGTACTGGTTACCGAAATTACACAAAAAACCATTTAAATTCCGTTTCATCTCCGCATCTAGTAAGTGTTCTACTACTAATATATCAGTACTACCTCCCTTACTACTATCAAAGAACTGGTTATTAACTTTTGTAATAAAGCTTATGAAAATAATGGTATTAATTATTTTTGGGGTGTTAAAAATTCTTTAGAGGTTTTAGATAAAATACATGCTTTTGATGGTCCTTTTGGTTCTGTTGACAGTTATGATTTTTATACTCTCTACACTACACTTCCACACAATCTAATAAAGAAAAATTTTTCATATTTAATAAAATGGACTTTCGAAAAATCTCATTGTAAATTTATTTGCTGTAACTCGTTTAAAGCCTTTTTCTGTGACGAAAAAGGAAAGTATGCTAGATACACTTACCGGAAATGTGAGGATATGATTTAAGCTTTAAATTTTCTCCTAGATAACATATATGTACGTTTCGGCGATAAAGTGTATCGTCAGGTAGTAGGTATTCCTATGGGCACTAACTGCGCCCCTTTAATAGCAGATTTATTCCTGTATTGCTATGAATCTCAGTTTATTACCAAACTCAGTAGAGACACATCATTGTTACATTTGGTTGATACATTCAACTATACCTACCGTTATCTGGATGATATTTTTTCGTTAAATAATCCAGAGTTCTCTAAATATACTACCGAAATTTACCCAAAAGAACTTTAAATCTAACATAAACAGCAGCAGTTGTCCTTTTCTAGATTTAGACATTTCAATTTCTAAAGGGAAACTCCATACTAAAATTTACGACAAAAGAGACGATTTTTCATTCCCTATTGTTAATTTTCCTTTTTTAGACGGCGATGTGCCTTTGGCTCCATCATACGGTGTTTATATATCCCAACTCGTTCGGTATGCCCGTGTGTGTAGTGATGTCATAGATTTTAACGAAAGTAATCAATGCATTACTGGTAAATTATTAAGTCAGGGATTTCGTTACCATAAATTACTTAAAACTTTTACTAAATTCTTTCATAGATACAAAGATTTGATTAGTAAATTTGGCTGTACCTCACATCCTAAATTTTATGGTAATATTGTACTTAAAACGCGGAAATCATTGTGTGATCCGTGTAAACTCCTTGAACCTTTAAACAAACTTATTAGTAATGGTTATCGTACCAATGTTGTAATTAGATCTCTGAATATAGTTTACATTGGCACTAATATCGATTTTGTCATTAGCAAATTAAAACATAACTAAATTTGTATTTTCTTTTCAAACGGGATGTATAGAGACACACACACGTTCATTTTTATCTATAAAGAAGTCACTCCTAACTATCCTACTACCTGTCGATACATTTATTTTTGGCATTGCACAAGTCATGTCTTCTTTGACTGTTCATGACGTTAAAATACTAAATCCCTGGGATGTATTTTAGTTGATTTTAGTCTCTGATGCATGATTTTTTTATTATTAATTGTTTTGGCTTTTAACTAGCTGTTAGTAACTGCGAGTACTCTCAAATCGTACTTTCTTTTTAATTTGACCTGTTGATACTATTTGTAATGCTTTTTTGTTATTTAATGTTAACATGGATCGTGTCTATATACCAGCTTTGATTATTTGGTATTTAATTTATTACTAATTTTCACTTCTTCGTACTATGAACATCAAAATTATTTCATTTTTCCTTAGATGCTGTTCTTGGACCTGAACATGAAGTTTTATCTAGCACTAATTGTATATTTTTATTGTTGATATTCACCCCATATGTACCAAGTGTTAGATTAGTTTTATTGATATTAAAGAAATTTCTTGGTATTCCTAAACGGAAGATTTTATACACACAGAAGAAGAAGTATACTTAACAACAAAATTATTTTCATTTACCTGTGTATAATATGACGCAGGTTTCTTCAAAAGTGATGATTTTCTAAAAATTGTTTGAAATTTCACAGTGATATCATACTTTAACTTTGTTTAAACCTGTTTATTTACTTTTGACTTTAATTATTTATCCCTTGTAATTTTTTATTAACTGTGTATTTGCATTCAGGTGTCACAGGTCAAATTTATTCGTTCATTGTGTGTTAATTTACGTTTTTTGATTGAGTTAAGCCTTCCAATTGATATTTTATAGTGTGTTTTTCTATGTTGTGATGTTATACTACTTTTTCAGAAAAGGGAGAAGGTTTGGTACCATTAAAACGTTTAATCCCGCTGCAAATGTTTGCACCTGTCCTAAGTCAGGAATCTGATTACAGTAGTTGTCGTCTGTTTATGTAGTTCATACGTGTTTCTCGTTTTTCGTTTTTATATAGATTAGACCGTTGGTTTTTCCGTTTGAATGGTTTTATACTAGTAATTTTTTGGGGCCCTTTATAGCTTGCTGTTCGGTGTGAGCCATTGCTCCGTGTTGAAGGCCGTACCTTGACCTATAATGGTTTACTTTTATAAATTGTAACTTGGATGGAGAGTTGTCTCATTGGCACTCATACCACATCTTCCTATATCTAAGACAAAATGTTTTGAATTAAGATAACAATAGCGGGTCCCGATATGAAATTAGTTCATAAAGTATTTACCATGGAAGGAACATTATGATGTAATATTTGAATGAAAGACGAACTGATAAACGTCATTCAAGGCTTTCACTGTCTTTAAAGTACACAAGCATGTACTATTGAATTTCCGTAAACACACGTGACATCTAGCCTACGCGAGAGTTGTATGTTTCCTATCATTTGTTTACTGTTATTTTCAGCTGTTATTGGGACATTTGCTGCGTGTACGTTTTTATCAAATATAAACAAAACATTGCTGCGTGTACATTTTTATCAAATATAAACAAAACATTGGTGCGTGTACATTTTTATCAAATATAAACAAAACATTGCTGCGTGTACATTTTTATCAAATATAAACAAAATATTGGTGCGTGTACATTTTTATCAAATATAAACAAAACATTGCTGCGTGTACATTTTTATCAAACATATTAAAACAAAACATATTCTCGGTATTGTACATAAGACACACTTCCTTTTCATTTATAGCGTAGCAAAATTCTGACTATTTTGCCAGAGCAGGCAAAACAACAACATCTTTTTACTTGCTATCTTTGGAGGTTGGGTATGATCTGGTTAACAACCAAATAATTCTCTCATGAACTGTGTCTATATTTATTTCCAAGCTGCCAAAGTTAGGGAAGTCATATACTTAAGAGAAAGAACTTAATAGCCTTACATGATAAGAAACGTCAGCTATATATAAGAGTCAACCGGTCTTATAAATCCTGTCGTAATGGGCTGACCTTTTAATTATCTATTGATTAAACGCAGTTGTCCACGTTAAAGGGAAATATACATAAGGTAGGCTCTTTGTATTTAAAAAAACAAAACAAAAATAAATTAGACATAATTTTGGATTCAAACAATTTGGATATATTGCGCATGTAGTGATGGACTGGGAAAGCTTATTTTTTCTTCGCAACACAATAAAATTTTGAAGGGCGAACAAAATGTGCTTCTAGTTAATACAGTGAAAGTTTTAATATGTAGAGGATATGTCTTAAATAACTGTATACAAAGAATTAGGAGACTAAAAGGTGCCCACCCCTTATCATCTAATGATGAAATACGCAGCTCTTGGATATCATGCAGCAGCTGGTATACGATGCTAATAACCCTAGACCGTCAGAAGTAAGGCTAGATTTTCAAAATGCATAAAAATTGGAAGAATATGCCGGTGATTGTTTTAGTCTAAGGAATTCAAACTATTCAGTAAGTATATTATGCCTACCCTGATTTGGTATGCCAATATTGAAGCCTCCAGAAAGGCAACACACTAAGAGATGTTAAGAACAAAACATTGATTTTCAAAATTAGGTTACATTTTGTAAATTTAGAACAAAAAAACTAAATTTGTCAATGGACACATTATTGTTTTGCTCTTAAAAGATTTTTTTTAAGGTGAAGATGCTAGACTTTTTGTATTCAAATTCAAGTGTTTATATTTTCATTGCGAAATTTAAATCCCTAGGGCAACATGTTTTAACTTTTGAATTTATTTCTGTATTTACAGTAAGACTACGTTTACAGCTCAATATCCTCTTTTTTGGTATCGAATTTTATTTGAAAAAGGGAAAATATTTTAAAAAGATTTACTTGTTATAGATGTTGAAATTTTCATTTATATTATAAGCTCTTTAATTTTAAACTAGTGCCAAAATTTTATCATCTCACCTTTTCAGGGCCAAATTCTTGAGAACCATTTATATTTATTGTTTGTTCTCATTTAAATATTATTCTATATAATCTACCTATTTTGTGTTCCTTTCGACAGAAGCAGCTTACGACAGACAGACACCATGGACGCCAAGGAGTTTAGAAAACGTGGGCGGGAAATGGTAGATTACATCGCCGATTACCTCGAGAATATACGAGAACGTGATGTGGTTCACAAAGTATCTCCTGGATACCTTAAAGATCTTTTGCCAGATGAAGCACCGAAAGATCCAGAAAATTTTGATGAAGTTTTCAAAGATATTGAACGAGTGATAATGCCCGGTGTATGTATTTCATAGAGATCTGCCCTTATATTATTTGTTTCATAGCACCTATAAGATAAATCTATTATAGTTTAAAGAGAGTTGTAACGTTTTGTTTTTTTTTCCATCATCAGTGAATATAGAAAGTTTTTACTGTTCAACTATTAGTATTTTGTCTATTTATTTGCTCTCTTCTAAGAAAGTGTGTTAGGTCGTAGCCGGGTCGGTTATCAAAGTGCGCCATAGACTTCGGTTCTTTTCCTGTTTTCAATTGTTGTGTTTCTGTTTTGTATCAACAACTAAAATTCGAAATACAAATTTTCTTTTCATTTTTTCAAATATTCAAACTATACTTCAGAAGAACGTTATTGAAATGCATGATGATATAAGCCGCTAACCGATACATTTCACAAGAAAACCATAAGACTCGTCATACATCTACTTCTTGCTTCTTCCGCTGAATTTATCTGGTTGCAATATAAAAGTTAGTATTTGATAATGATAATTTATAACTTTTGCAGGTAACACATTGGCATAGTCCATATTTCCACGGATATTTTGCTCCCGGAAGCTCCTACCCATCCATTCTTGGTGATATGTTATCAGATGCTATTGGTTGTATAGGATTTTCTTGGGTAAGTTTATCATTTCTTCAAACATTTGTATAATTCATCGTAAATTTCTGGCACATTCTTCTTTTCACTTAAACCAACACTCTTTAGTTGCATCTTGAAAAGAAAAGAAGATACCAATGGGATCAACTTCAAAGCGAGGACCGATGTTCGTAAACTCAGAATTAGGGAATGTTCGAAGAAAAAACGAGTCTCGCTTTGGAACTTGCATTGGGTTATCAAAATCATAGTTTTGACCGAGACCGACAACACAATCGCCAAAAATGACTAAAAAAAGAAATAACAGACCGCTTTATTCTATACCAATGACTGAAAATTGTGCTCTTCGGAGGTAAGATGCTCATCTAGCACCCATTTTGTTTTAACTTATGACAGCGCGGTAGTCATAAAGTAAGTGAGAACGAATTTGTGGCTATAACAAAGGAAGCAATTCATCGTCACCTGTTGCACATATGCATTACATAGCGGTTGACAAACTCATGATTACGTCTATGCATAGTTTTTTGAAAGAGATGACCTCCACATTCCCATAAGAAGCATTTGTTAGATATTTTTAATACTTTTGGTGGCCTCAACCCTCTTTCCAGGAAAGTATCATTGGAAACGTAAGCCCTGGAAGATCATTGAAGCTATTGGATGTTCTTTTCATTATGAATAAGCAGTTGGAGTGTTTCTGTACAGTTCACAACGGGAAAACTCGTGTCATTATTTTAATTTCTCATTGTGAGTCAAGGTATGGAGCAGACCAACCAAACATTTAACTGTATTATTTCAGAAGTCCATTGTTGTTTTCCTAACTAGTAAATGTGTCTTTGTTGTATTTTAAAAATGTTAAAGAAGACGAATGTTTTAGAAAAATGTAAACATGTTTGGCCTTACAGGTGACAAGTCCTGCATGTACAGAACTGGAAGTCGTCACTACGGACTGGCTTGGAAAAATGATAGGTCTACCTGAAGAATTTCTACACGGTACTGAGGGACCAGGAGGCGGGGTCATACAGGTCAGAAGCATATTGAAGTTTTCTTTGTGTCTGTCTCGCTCTGATTTTAACTTTCTTGCCTTTAAATATTAAATTTTCTAATACAATATGAACCAATTGTTAGAAAACCTACATATGTAGTTTAAGCCACTTTAAATCTAAGACTAAAGATACAAACACAGAAAGGTAAACAAAGGATACAAATACAGATACACAAAAGTAACAAGAATTCTAAAGCAAAAATTATTTTCATTGTTTACCAACCTTTTCTTTGTTTTTCGGAGTTTAAGTGGTTTAAGTAGTTGATTTACAGTGATCTCATGCTTGTCAACATCGAGGTAGTGAGTTCGAACTCCCCTCATGGCCGGTGAGTTTGTAAGTTCTAACTCCGCTCATGGCAGATGAGGTTTTGAGTTCGAACTCCGCTCGTGACAGTGAGTTTTAAGTTCTAACTCCGCTCATGGCAGGTGAGGTTGTGAGTTCGAACTCCACTCATGGCAGGTGAGGTTGTGAGTTCTAACTCCGCTCATGGCAGGTGAAGTTGTAAGTTCTAACTCCGCTCATGGCAGGTGAGGTTGTGAGTTCTAACTTCGCTCATGGCAGGTGAGGTTGTGAGTTCTAACTCTGCTCATGGCAGGTGAGTTTGTGAATTCGAACTCCGCTCATGGCAGGTGAGTTTGTGAGTTCGAACTCCGCTCATTGCAGATGAGTTTGACTCCGATCTTCATTGAATAGGATTGCAGTTTTCCTGCCGAATTTTGGATAGTTTTCTACCATGTCTACTGGGTCCGACTTCCTCCACTAAAAACAACAAGCCGCCATTATATATCCAAAAGTGCTGAAAGTGACAATTAACACCACCAATCAATTAATCAACCTTTCTTTTCAGTCAACAGCAAGTGAAACAGTCCTTTTATGTCTGTTAGCAGCGAGAACACGTATTGTTAACAAATACAAGAAAGAAAATACAGAAATGAATGAAGTTGAGATCATCTCAAAACTTGTTGGTTACTGTTCTACACAGGTAAAATATTACATGAAAATAGTGCACATAGCGAGAATAAAAAACAATATGCACATAGCGAGAATACAAAACAATATGCACATAGCGAGAATAAAAAACAATATGCACATAGCGAGATAAAAAACAATATGCACCAAATGTCTTGAAAAATCAAACTCTGTATAAATGATTTTTTTTAAATATGAATAAAGGACAGCATTGTGTTCATTTCTTTTTTTTCCGTCCTGAACGTGCATGCAATATTTGCCACTGGTCGTTTAGCAATCAACAATCTATCAATCATTTCTGTTTAGTAATCTGTATCTTAAACAATACAAGGAAACGAAGACGCAAATACTGAGTTTCAGAACAATAATTTCATATTTAATCAAACAGTCACGTGTTGGTTTTCTTTATATTTACAGGCGAACTCGTCTGTGGAACGGTCTGGATTGCTTGGAGCTGTACAAATGGTTAAGCTTATACCTGACAGTAATCACAGCGTCCGAGGGGAGACGCTAAGACAAGCTATCAAACGGGATAAAGATAAAGGCAACATTCCATTTTTTGTAAGTGGTGTTTCTTAATTTATGAAATATGAAGATAAGACAGAATTTTAAAAGTACGACATAAAACCGAAATAGCGAATCAGTATAAACATTAAAAGAAAAAAAGATCACAAAACAGAAGAATCAAGCATTTGGTTTTATGTAAGAATTTTTTATGAGTCTTTCTCGCGTTTTCATATATCCAAATTGTTTTATTAAATACAATTTTATCCTGCAATCAGCCAACTATTTGCACAAAAAACTGGTACACATTTTGTTGCATATTTGTACTTGTACAAATAAAGTCTCCTATCACCCCGCTTCTATGTTGAGCAAGCGGTAATGTAGATATTTCTTTCCCATAACAGTTCATTTTGGGGTACTCTTCGCAGTCTGTGTTTAAACTATGTCGAGTTATATTTTTTTTTGTAAATTCCTATCAATATCATATTATATATTATATCATATTATGTCTTATCATAGATCTGCGTATCCTTGGGAACAACAGGGACATGTGCTTTCGACAACTTAGCAGAAATCGGACCTATTTGTAAGCAACAATTTATTATTGAATCACTTTGAAATAAAGACGGTGGTTAATCCTCTTTAATAAGTATGATTGTGCGATATCAATGAAATACGTAATTTTACAGAAAAAGCACCAAGTTGCAAATATTGTGTGAAGTGAACATTTTCAATGATATAATCAATAATGAAACTTACTAAAATGATGGCATAAAAATTACTAAAGTGGTCACACAAACTTACTGAAGTGGTGGCACTAACTTACTAAAGTGCATGGTGGCACAAAAATATTAAAATGGTGGCACAAAAATTACTGAAGTAGACATCCAAACTTACTAAAGTGGTGGCATTGACTTACTAAAGCGATGGCACAAACCTTACTATACATTCCCTATGATTTCTGACCTTGTATACATTTTATACAAAGGAGAAGGTCCGGCAAGGGCTAGTTTTGGCCTAAAATTCGAAGTACATAAGAAGAAAAATTACATCCTTTTTTTTAACCACTTAAGTGTCTACTTCAGTCAATTAAATTAGTTTATGTAAAAGATTTGAACTGATTTGGTCATTACAAATTCAAGCTTAAATATGAAAATTTTATCAAATATGCCATAAAACGTCATTTTTCAGATGGTGTTTGTTTAAAATGTAAGTGGCCGCATTCGTGTTCAGTCTCAGCCTTTATATAAGTCATGTATTATCATCAAATACAACATATATTTAAGAATTAATACTGAACAAAAATGCGGCCTCTTCCATTTTAGACTAAAAACATCATAGAATTAGCACAAATGCTAAAATTGTGAAGATTCAGTAATATTGCATGAATGTATGATGCTAGTACCTGGTGCATGTGCATTGTATTGTAAAAAAAACAGCCCATGTTTATGTAACAAAAGTATTCTACTTTCCAATAAATAGCTAAAAGTTTAAATTTCAACAAATTTATAAAAATGCTATATTTTGGGGCCAAAAAAGGGTCTTACTGTGCCTAATCCTTTGAGATGAATATCTTGGAATTCATAATTACTAGTTTTACTATTTTGTATAAATTGGTTAGCTTTTTTAGAAGAAAATCACTGCTCACTGTTAAAATTTATTATAGGTGAAGAGGAGGGTATATGGCTACATATTGACGCGGCATATGCAGGCAGCGCATTCGTTTGTCCAGAGTTCAGACATTACATGAAAGGAATAGAGGTAATATGCAATTAGCTAACAACGCTTGTGCTTTTGTTCGTCAGGATTATAATACATGTGCATGGTGCATTGTAATAGCCCCTAACTTCATAAGTATTAGAACAACCTTATTCAAATGAATCGATTAACATGATCAATTCTGTTTTGAGAAATGTATACTTGTTTGTTAATTTTCTTCTCAATATATGGCTCAAAACAATCATACGACTTTACAATTTTTCTGGGCCAAGAGTTAAATAACTCTTTCTATCTTTCAGTATGCAGAGACTATCAGCATTAACCCACACAAATGGATGTTAATTAACTTTGACCTCTCTGTAATGTGGTAAGTTTTGAAATAAACAAATGTTTATAACTTATGAATAAGATACCGATTAAAACCATGTTCATATCTAGACCAAAGTGAGATCGATTCAAGAAAAGACATACAAAAAATTATCAGCAAATTCAGGTAAATTAAAAAAGGGAAAGTCCATAAAACTGATAAAACCAAACGCTCGACTATATCAACCAAGGGAAAGGCTGGAAAACAATTGTCATATGCCTGACTTGATACAGACCCGAATGTCATCGATCATCAGCGACCCCCCCTGCTCCCATTTGAATCCGTGTTAATCATTAACACTGAACATGATCAGCATCAGGTACTTCTAATATTAAACTTCTACTTCGAATTCCAATCATCAAATATTTTCTTTGCGTTATATTGGTTGGTACTATAATACTACTGTTTTAATTTGAAGAGCGCTGCTGTGTAGGACAATTTGCATATGCAGCAACCCATTGTAGAGTAATGTGGGGATTTCGGATGCAAAAAAAAATTTCACTCAGTTTATTTCTAATGAAATATGATGTTATAATTAATGTCGAATGATTATTTTTCATATTAAACACCAAAAAAGTTTTGTCGACATCGCTTGTCACATATATCTACTGCTTGGCTTTGCTTTAGTTTATATTACGAGTTCTAAAACCCTAAGGGAAATAATTGTTAATTGAATTAAACTTCCTCATGTATAATACTACATCCAAATTGTGCAGAAAAGTTCTAACTCCTTAACCAACTATTTCTCTATAGGATAAAAGACAGTACACTGTTAGTTGATGCTTTTAATGTTGATCCGGTATATCTGAAACACATGAACCAAGGAAAAGTACCAGATTACAGGGTATGTAGAGTTTGAAAAATTAAATTTCTAATGGAATGGTTTAACAAGTTAAACTCCTTACCGTAATATTATGAAAATGAGGAGTTATGGTATTATTGCCAATGAGACAACTATCCACTAGAGTTAAAATGAAGTGGTAGGAATAACTGTTTTAATAAGATGTATTTCTAAAAAAATATAAATTCAACTATTTAAGTATGCTGTGTATGTTATTAAAATTTTGATAGCAATTTCTTTTTAAGAAAGATAATTAGACAGTAAATGAGCATCTGGCACAGTAAAGTTGATACCGTTAATGTTATTATTATAAACACTTGAAGGTTACCGACGAGTTTATTCGACAGGGAAATTAACTATCGAAAACCAGTAGCACAAAACAAGACCGAGACATTCACATGCACTGAAACCTTTCGATACAAAACAGGAGAGACAACAAAACAGAACATTAAAACATGCACTGAAACATTTCGGCACAAAACACAACGGAGACAACCAAACATTGTTGATGTGGTTCATAAGTGTTTCTCGTTTCTCGTTTTTTATATAGATTAGACCGTTGGTTTTCCCGTTTGAATGGTTTTACACTAGTAATTTTTGGGGCCCGTTATAGCTTACTGTTCGGTGTGAGCCAAGGCTCCGTGTTGAAGACCGTACTGTGACCTATAATGGATTACTTTTATAAATTTTGACTTGAATGGAGAGTTGTCTCATTGGCACTCATACCACATCTTCTTATATCTATCTATAACATTAAGACATGCACTCGCATTGCTTTGAAGCTTTAGTTTCATCTCCATACATTGGGATTTCTTGGGAATTCAGACAAATAGATTCAGTTGTCTTAAAACTTTGTCGGCTATTGTTGTTGGACCCTTTTGTTAAAATAAAGCTCATCATATATTTAAATGGAATATTAACATATTTATATTTTTCAAAATTTTGGCACTGGTGTTTCTGATGAAGGTTAATTTAGAATAGCACATTAAAATGTAATCAATTGGAAGTGTACGAGTTTAATATTGACGTAATAGTCTTTTCATAGTGTGATTATTGTTACTATTCACTCTGCAGTTTTCGTGAAAATAATACGCAAAAAAGGTAATTCTATGTTGTCTGATAAATGTCTGATTGAGTGCTCTAAATGTTATGGAAAAGTTCAAAAGCATCATGATTGGTTTTATATACAGTTACCCGTTATTAGTTTTACACAATCTTAAAATCCTAAAAAGGGGAAAATGCTTCTCAGAAAAGTGGTAATGATCTATTAATTTTAATAGAGATAGTGTCTCTTTTAAAACTATCTATATTGTTTTGTTTTAGCACTGGCAGATTCCACTAGGACGCCGGTTTCGGTCATTTAAGTTATCTATATTTTTTTGTCTTAGCACTGGCAGATTCCACTAGGACGCCGGTTTCGGTCATTGAATTTATCTATATTGTTTTGTTTTAGCACTGGCAGATTCCACTAGGACGCCGGTTTCGGTCATTGAAGTTATCTATATTGTTTTGTTTTAGCACTGGCAGATTCCACTAGAACGCCGGTTTCGATCATTGAAGTTATCTATATTGTTTTGTTTTAGCACTGGCAGATTCCACTAGGACGCCGGTTTCGATCATTGAAGTTATCTATATTGTTTTGTTTTAGCACTGGCAGATTCCACTAGGACGCCGGTTTCGATCATTGAAGTTATCTGTATTGTTTTGTTTTAGCACTGGCAGATTCCACTAGGACGCCGGTTTCGATCATTGAAGTTATCTATATTGTTTTGTTTTAGCACTGGCAGATTCCACTTGGTCGCCGGTTTCGATCATTGAAGTTATGGTTTATGCTTCGTTCATATGGTGTTTCAGGAGTTCAAAATTACATCAGAAAGGTAAGACTATCTTTTCTATTGTCGACTTAATTTTACTGTTTTGTAAACTGATTATGATTCACCCCACCACAAAAGGACTCTGTTGTAAGAAAGATATATCTAAGATTTATACTCCTTCGAGTTCTGTTTCACGAGTTTTCGTTAGGCGTACCAAACTATAAGCCTGGTATCATTGATGAGTTTTTATCAAATACGGATTTAAAGCAGGACTGAGCTTAATAACTAACAACTTCTCTCATAACTAGAAAGAGTAAAAAATCTACTTTTGTTTTTCTAGAAAGAAACACATTGTTCAATATTTTAAGATACGTGTTATTCTTTCGTTTAGGTACAAGTCACTTTTATTTGTTATCTATTTAATGCTATTGCATGACTGTTTGTGATTTATTGTCTTGAAAATTTTCTGAAATTACCCTGATGTTTGATTTCTTGATTGACAAATTGTTTGTTTCGTTTGTTATTTTTCTACAAACAATCGGCATTCCCATGGGGACCAACTGTGCTCCCCTTCCTGTTGATTTGTCCAGTATTCTTATGAGGCAGACTTTATATAGAATCTTCAAGAATGAAAACAAACTAGCGTTATCCTTTTAACTTCACGTTCCACTACAAAGATGATGTCCTCTCACTAAATAATTCAAAGTTTGTTGACTATGCAGAACGCATCTATTCCTTCGAACTTGACTCTGAAATAAAGGATACAACAAATACAGTTAAACCTGTCTGATATCTTCACTTGCATCTAGAAATAGACAATGAGGGTCGGAGAACAAAATTTTACGACAAAAAAGAAGATGTCAACTTCCAAATTGTGAATTTTCCATTTCTATATATAGCAATATTCAGCCTGCTTATGGATTACATATCTCCCAGTTCCTACGATATTCCAGAGCTTATAATATATTCCTATAAATCATGATTTCCTCGATAGAGGGTGGTTGCTTACATAAAAGCTATTACAACAAAATTTTCAAGTGGTGAAGTTGAAGTCAATATATGTTTTTCATACCACTGTCCCGTCCTATTTTCCTCGAATGTGACCTACCGAATTAAATCACCAAATGTGTGCTAACATGAGCAACACGGCGGTGCCACTTGTGGGACAGGATCTGCTTACCCTTCTGGGTCACGTAATATCACCCGCCGGCCGTTTTTGGATGGAATTTGTGTTGCTTAGTCGTTAGTTTTTTATGTTGTGTTAAGTAGAACGCTGTTTTTCTTTTGGTCGTCTTTTCTTTTATAATTGTCCGTTCGTTTTCAACTTATGAGTTTGAGTATCCCTTTTGTAGCTCTTTTGCAGGTGTTAAATGTATATAAAGCATATTTATTTTTGTGTAATATATGTATGAACAGATAAAGATTCCAAATACTGTATTTAGAATATAGTAAACAAATTATCGTACTTAGTATTGCTTCTGGTTTTGATTTGATTTTCTTAATTTTGTAGCACGTTAATTTGGCAAAGCAATTTGAAAAGTTAGCGAGAGAAGATGGACGCTTCGAGATAGTTGCAGAAGTTGTTATGGGACTTGTATGTTTTAGATTAAAAGTAAGTAAGGGTTTAATACACGTTTTATTCCATTAGTAATTCAACAAGTTATCTAGCATTGTTTACTATTGAGTCAATTTTAGTTTTAATTCAACATTTTTTTCTTCACAAATTATTCACCAGGCGATTTAGAGATTTGATTACTAATACCATATACTTCACTTGAATAACTGCCCTATATATATTTTCATAAATGGATAAAAAAAAATTAACTTTCTTTGCGGATTTTAAACAGCATATATTCAAATAAAAAGCGTTATTATTGTATGATATAATTTCGGTATAATAATGCACTTACACCACAAAATAAATTCTAAGCTATAACGTTGGGAAATATGAAGCATTCTTTTTTATTATATATTGTGCATGGCATCATTTAATGTATAATCAAATATAGTGCTGTATATCTGTATGAAAAATTCTCTGTGCACATTACAAAAACTACATAATGAGTTTGGGAACATATGGTTTAAAGGGAATCATCATCTTTTTAAGTCCAATTAAGTATATAAAATAAATCATATGGTTAGACTGCTAGTGTTATCTAGACATATAATGGTTGAAAGTTCATGAATTAAATTTATTGAAAATTCTACAGATCTATGTTTGATATTAGCAATGTCTAATATTGTTATAAACATGTATTTCGTAATATATTTTAGGGTCAAAATGAACTTAATGAAAAACTGATGGAAGAAATTATTGAAGACAGGCGAATATTCCTCATTCCAGCATTCGATAAAAAAATATATTTCCTCCGCTTTGCCATATGTGCAGAACGTACCAACTCCAGAGATGTAGAATATTCATTTGGTGTAATCAGAGATTGTGCAAATAATGTGTTGGCTGTGCATTCTAAGACACCATTGAAACATACCCCAGTTATAGTTGACATTGACCAACAGCCCAGAAATAACGGGAAGCTAATTAGTCACAATCAGTACTCCGACAACGAACAGGAGATTTAAACAATAAAAAACATAAGGTTTATTCCATTCTACCTATGCTACATTTAAAGAAATTCATGAATAGAATTATGTATATTTACATGTAGCAAGACTAAACGTAATTAAGATACTAGCGCCAAACTTGCAATTTGAACATCTTAATTGTTAAAACTCGTTTTTCCTGTATGAAAATCACGCTTACAGCATGGGCTTTTTCAAAGTCATTTCTGAGTTGTCCTTAATCAGGAATGCTCAGAGAAAACAGCTTTTAAAGCCAAAAGAGTAAACCTATTTAGAGCAAGAAAAAAAAATGCAGAACTAAAGAACATTAAAATCATTCGGAGTTCAACTATATGTCAGGGCAAAGTGAAACTTTATTTGAAGTATTATTACAAAATGTACTACTTTTTTTAAATTGCAACATCCATCATACGATTTTATATTTAATCCAATTGTTTATAAATCCTGTTGTGTCAGAATCATTCATTTAATAAGAAACACTTTCATTTAGCGAAGATTTAGTTTGGAAATAAAAGGGTTTACAAGTTCATGGTAATTGTTGTCCCACACAATCGCTCTAATATGAATGCCTTATCTCTTTTCGTGTAGTTAGTTGTCAAAATTGTTTCATCTGACAACAAAGTACAAAGTCATATTAATTAAAAGGATATGCATCACAATATCGATAATAATTTAAGTCGTCATTATTAACATTATCTTCATTTTCAAGTCCTATTGGAAATCTGATAAAATTATTTGTCAAATTGTGAGTTATTCAAAATAATGTGTTCTATGCAATAAAAAAAAATACTATACTTTTTTTTTATTTGTAAAGTGTTGTATTAATGCTGCTTTTTAGAAGCAGGAAGGGGTAAGCTGGAGGACGCAACGATAGCCTTGGTAGTTATATAATGAGATCAAAACAAATAGAAAATATCCAAATGTTTTTCACGCGATTGGAAAATCCAGGTTTATATTTTCAAGAGAAGTCTCCTTACAAAGATTTTGTTAGGATTAGCCATATATACACAGGCAGCTTTTATGTTGGCTTTTGAAATCTTTACAATCCTATAGATATTATTGTTTGTTTAAACATTCCCTTAATATGCAGATATTAATGTCACGTGAACAAATCTGCTTAGGTCGGTAACTCACGCATAAACCAACAAAATCAATTTATATGCGAAAATAAATCCTATTTTCTGGCGAATTCATTCGTATGATCGACTATTTTGAAGCACATTTGTTACTTAGTTCTTTTTATATCCCCACTCCGTAAGGAGGGGTATACTGGTTTCTTCCTGTCTGTCCGTCCGTTCGTCCGTCAAATAAAAGTTGTTTATATATGGAACTCAAACTTTTTGTAGCAAGCTTCTTATGGGCAAGATATACAGTGTGGTGTATTTTCACATGCATTGCTCATCAGCTTCCTGTTTACTGAATACATGTACTTATATATCAACAAATAATTACATTACATGCATGTTTCATTATAATACGTTATTATGATTGGCTAACAGCAATCTCGCGTCATTCTGAAATTAACCTTCATTTCAAAATGAAATGTAACATTCATGACGGGACGAGCTTCCACAATAAAGTACACAGGTAAATAAAAGAAAAACTTGATAGAAATCGTGTTTTCATGATCCTAGCAAAAAAATGTAATTATAAGTATTGAATGCTTCTTTTAGTAATTTTATAGGGTTGTAAAAGCGTTGACCGTCAGCGTGCGCACATTTTTAGAATGAAGCGCTTCCGCGCTTCATACAAAATGTACTTCGGTCAACGCTTTTACACACCAATAATTTACAAAAAGAAGCATTCAACTCTTAAATAATAGTCATGTATGAAAACTATATCACGTTTTATTCAGGAACTAAAGATTAGAACAAACTATTTTATAAATTTTGACTTGAATGGAGAGTTGTCTCATTGGCACTCATACCACATCTTCTTATATCTATATACATTGGTATCATCATTCCTTTTTTATGCGTTTTCACATACGTTGCTATTCCTATTTACTGAATTCTTGTAGTAGGGGTATCATATGAGAGAAGTACTTATTTTATCTTACAGATTAACTTGTTTAGTTGGTTTTGTTATTAATCCGCTTCAAAAGATAAGAATACTAGTTTTCTTTCATCCGTCCGTAGATTTATGTCGCATTTTTGTCAGCAAGCAATCTAAAACCAGAACTTTTCTTGTGGTCCATGTGTTTTGTTCGGCCGAAAATGATGAAATGCCTCCAGAATGCACCATTTTGCGTCTGAAGAAGAAAACAAATCGGAGGGGGGGGGGGGGGGGGGGGGGGGGGGGTAACTTGACCCCCATACCCCCGTTCTTTATTTGGACGTGCACATTATATGAACCCAACTGCGCCCTTGTCGGTTCCTTTTTTTGAGAATCCGCAGCTGGTTTTATAGTTATAACTGAATACCTTCTTTCACAATAGTTATAATGGAAATTTGGTTTTGGAAATATGTTTTGTTAATTTTTTTGTATATATAGTAAGGGAACAGAACTGTCTCCAATAAAAAAAATCGTCCTCATTAGAACACAACTTATCAACGATTTCAAAAGAATTATGAACGATATAAAAAATATTTAACACCGTAATTATTATGCTTTATATGAAAAGTTGATTAGTAGTCCGTAGAATAGAAATGTTTGCTGTGGAACTTTAACTAGAGGCAGCACAATTTCTAGATCCTTCCAAAGTTTTAATGAAATTTTATAAGTGCGATCTTTGCACCTGCACATGTTCTTAATTCAAGGGGATTAGCTACGATTTAGACAAAAAAATCAAATTGTGGTATTTTTTGCGTCAAACATTTATAAAAGCGGAATATTGAAATAATATTTCCCTATTAGCAGTCAGTTTGGTTCAATTTTGTCAAAATACGCTCAAAAACATCGCAGATGTAATATTGGCTTGCAAGTCAATAATTCCGTCCATTAATTTAAATCCGTATTCATCCGACCTTCAATTCCAACATTAGATTGGCTGCGCATGTTTAGTAAATTGAAAAGAAAAGAATGTCAACATTGAAAAAAGAAACAAAGGAGCATGATTCGGCCCACAAAAAATCATTCTGATACAGGTAAAACATTGATTTATACACTTTTTAATCTATGACATGAAATCAAACGGACCTAGAAAAATCGTCATTATATGATTGTACGAACACTCAAACCAAAACATTTTGTAAGCCAGATGATATGTATATAAAAAACCTTAAACACGTAAAGAGTTATGTGACCAAAGGGGACCTAAAACAGCCAAATTCAGCTTAGTTCAACTTTCCAGAAGGGAGTTGGAACCTTAGTTTCTTAATAATTTCTTAATTCATAAACGGAGAATTTAAAATGCTTGAAGAATATTCAAAGAAAAAATTTGTCACGGTGTATTTTTTCTTGCTATTATAAATAGGATTTTTAGCTGCATATTCCTTTGTGAAATTAAGTTATCTGAGTTATCACACTTAGCATATATACGTTTTAAAATCTTGAAATCAGTCAAAGATATTCTGTATTTGTAAAAACATCCCTATTATTTAGATGAAATCACATGATTTTCTTCATTTATCTGAAAAAGTTTTGCAAATGAATTTATCCCTGTCGCAAAATTTGCTTATTTCATTAAAACTCTAGATCGATCGTTTTCTGCTATTTTACGATCCAAGAGGGCAATCATACTACATTAAGACATTGTGACAGCCGCGACAGGACCAAAATGTGTACTTTATAACTCCTTTTTGGTCCAATTCATGTAGATAAGAAGACAATGTGTGATTAGAAAAAAAAAATAAAAAAATGTATGTATCAAAGATTTTTTAATTTTTTCGCAGACTACTAAATCCTTGTGTGGTGTTAGTCGCTGAATTTGAATATGATTAATATAGTTATTTATTTTGAACACTGTCAGTCTGAGATATCATCAGGTTACAGCGTCGTGAGATCAAGTACAGCTGTTTAAATCAGACTTAAGCTTGGGGTCAGTAGGATTTATCTGACCAAATTTCCACGAGTACGTGTGTATGTCATTACAGAATAAAATATCCTGATTGTACATTCTGATCTTATTTTTTGGGGGGTCTTAAGGAAGACGACAATGTTGTTTTTCTTCTTCATGAGTGCAACGTATGAGACAATGCCATTTTTTAGTATTGTATAAACCAGGAGTTTCTCTTAAACAAAAAGGAGAAGATACCAACATGACCAAGAAGACATTCAAAAACGATCAGTCGAAAAAAACCTAACAACACCATGGTCAAAATTAAAATGACGAAAAGACCAACAACAGTCCACTAATTTCTAATCATGATCTCCACCGATAACCAAGGTAAACTCGGGCGCCCCGGAAGGATAGGCAGTGTCGTATTTTCACATCATTCAACAAAAAGAGGCTCCTAGAAGCCCGAGTCTCTCACCTGAGGCGGAAGATACCAACGCGACAGTCATCTCATCGAAAACGAACTGACAATGCCATAACCTATTAATTGTTGAAGAGAACACCTTCCGATGGTTTTGTGTTCTGTTGTACATGATTTATATTAAGAACCGGCTTGCCCATGTATACGTGGCCTTATGTCCCACTGGAGATGAAGGGGATAAGTAAGTAAGTATAAGTTGCCCATGTATACGTGGCCTTATGTCCCACTGCATGGGATGAAGAGGATAAGTAAGTAAGTAAGTTGCCCATGTATTCTAGCAAAATTTTGATACCCATTTATTACACATTTTCATAAAAGAAATAAAAATGCACGGCCGTGTAGTTTAAACCCCACAACTTCATGGTAAACTACATAAACCAAAACTTTAAAACGATACGGAACGGTCGAACAGGCTGACGGACGCACAAGCAAACCTGTACATAATTGAAATGCAGAAGATTAAAAAGAATTCCCAAACCTGTTGGCTATATTAAATGTATTAACGTAAAAAGCAGGGTTTTTATCAAATTCCTAATTTCGCAATAAATCACTATATTTGGGATATTTAATCAAAGTTATAAACAATTTATAATATCTATATCACTGCTGTAAAATTTGCTAGTATCGAAAAAAATGTTTACTTAAGTCCTAGGCGTTGCTGCAATCATGCATATCGAACCAACTGCGAAATGTTCAATGCATAAGTAGATAAGTGGAATATCGCCATCAAGTAAAGGAAAATTAACAACGGAAAAGGAAAAGTTGTCCCATTACCATCAATTTTGGTATGTTGATTACAACGAAAAATTCAAATATAAAGATAAGCAAAAGAGACATCAGTACGTTTTAAAATTAGATTTAGTAAGAGAGGAGTTTAGTTTAATTTTTTTATTGTACTTTTTAAGATTATAACTAAAACCGCAAAATAAGGGTAAAAGTCGTCATTTTTTTTGGCATTAACTCCTTAAAACAGTCGATTTACGATTTTTTTTTTGTTTTTTTTTTTTGTTTTTTTTTTTTTTGCTATTTAAAGTTTTTCCCTACCTATGATAGTTTTCAAGATAATTACAAAAAATATGGGATATCAGATTATCTGAAAATATAGACAAAAAAATTCTTGAGATATAGGCTATAACTACAGCCTTAACCCATATTCTATATTTTTACCTGTGACAGCCATGTTGATCTATGATCGTGTGTAGAGGACCTTTTCCTTTCATAATAACTAAAAGTTTCAAAACACTTGCCTCCGTGGTTTCATAGCAGATGCTATAATACTTTTTACCAGAGGCAAAAGGATAAATCATTATTGAAGGGAAATAACTACTATAGGGAGATGACAGATAGTTTCAGTAATGGTTAATAATTTATTTATTGTCTCTCTGGCCGTTTTTGCTATTAAAACATTTCTCTCCATTTCAATAAGTCTTCAAGATAAAAGCAAAGAATTATAAAATTGGTTAAAAATTGACATTTATGGGGCAAAAACTACAAAATGCGTAATCTAATTATTCTAAAAATTTCAGGATATGTAAATCTTGACCTATTTTAAATAATTTTACCATATTTGTCACATAGAAATACCGTTCGTCCATCCGTTCGTTTGTCCGTCTGTCCGTCCGGTCTTGTTAGCACTCTCACGTGTACAATTCTTGCCAGATTTTTATAAAATTATATCATATTTTTACATCAGCATTGTTTTGGACTAGTTCGAAAATCAATGCCGATCAACAATTTTTAAAAGAGTTATGCCCTTGGAAATATAAATTATATGGAAAATTGCATTGTTAGCGCACTCATGTGTACAATTATTGCCAGATATATATGAAACTTATATCAAAGGTTTAATTCAGCAATATCTCGTTCAAGTTTGAAAATTAGTGCCGTTCAAATATTTTCAAAAGAGTTATGCCCCTTGGAAATTTTAATTATATCGAAATTGCATTGCATTTGCTCTCAAGCCTTCATTTCTCTTAAGATATTTATAAAAAATTTGGACAGATAAAATGTGTGCGTACACATTGGAACTCTGTTCTTTTATTCAGGTTTGCTTTAACTACTTATTTTTTTTATATGAAAACCACAAACTGCAGTTCAATCCCAATGTTCTATATTTACCTGTGGGAACCATTATTTTTCATACAATCAGAACAAAATTAGGTAAGGACATCTTGTAAAGGATATCCCATACATCATAACTACAGCCAAATTTCAAAACATTTGTCTAACATTGTTTCAGAGGAAAACTTTTTTGTTTAAAGTTTACCACAGGCAACAGTGTCAACCACCAAGAGATGGCATAAGCTTACATGGTTCTTACCACAGGCAACAGTGTCAACCACCAAGAGATGGCATAAGCTTACATGGTTCTTAAGCCCAATAAGGACCAGGTGAGGTTAGCTAAAAAATTATGTATTTTTGTAAGTTTCAACTATGAAAACTAGAGGCTCTCAAGAGCCTGTGTCGCTCACCTGTATTTACTGATACTTTGGAAATCATGTAAAATAAGGTTAAAATCATAATTAATAGTATTACATATTAGATATTATAATGATATCTAAGATAATAACAAAAAACTGCAAAATTTCTGTAAAATTACTCAGGGGCAGCAACCCAACAAGGGGTTGTCGGATTCATCTGAAAATTTTAGAGCAGATAAATCTAAATCTGATGAACATTTTTTCCACCTGTCAGATTTGCTCTAAATGCTTTAGTTTCAGAGATATAAACCAAAAACTGCATTTTATCCCTATGTTCTATTTTTAACCAAGTCGGCCATGATGGTTGGAAGGCTGGGTCATCGGACACATTTTTTAAAATAGATACCCTAATAATGATTATGGCTAAGTATGGTTAAATTTGTCTCAGTAGTTTCAGAGAAGAAGATTTTTGTGAAAAATTACAAAAATTTACGAAAATTTGTTTAAAATTTACTATAAAGGGCAATAACTCATAAAAGGGGTCGACTGACAATTTTGGTCATGACGACTTATTTGTAGATCTTACTTTGCTGAACATTATTGCTGTTTACAGTTTATCTTTATCTATATCAAGATAATAACCAAAAACTGCAAAATTTCCTTAAAATTACCAATTCAGGGGCAGCAACCCAACAACAGATTGTCAAATTTGTCTGAAAATTTCAGGGCAGATAGATGTTGACCTGATAATCAGTTTTATCCTATGTCAGATTTACCCTAAATGCTTTGGTTTCAGAGATATAAGCCAAAATCTACATTTTACCCCTATGTTCTTTTTTTAGCCATGGCGGCCATCTTGGTTGGAAGGCGGGGTCATCGGACACATTTTTAAAACTAGATACCCTAATGATGATTGTGGCCAAGTTTGGTTAAATTTAGCCCAGTGGTTTCAGAGAAGATTTTTGTAAAAAGCTAACGACGACAACGACGGACGACGGACACCAAGTGATGAGAAAAGCTCACTTGGCCCTATGGGCCAGGTGAGCTAAAAATGAAATGACTAAATCAGATATATTCCAATCCAAATTTATCAAAAGACCATTTCATCAAATGTAAAATATTGTTTTTTTATTAGAAAATGTGGGAATGTCATGCAGATTACACTTGAATAAACCATCAAAAGTAATTCATTTCTATGTAATAAAATATGCAAAATAATAAATATCATAACCTCCAGTTAATTATTTCAAATAATCCCATTGTGTAATTCTTTATAATAATAAATGGTAATTTAATTTCTTCTGCATATTGACAAAAAAACTATAAATTTTATAAAAAGTCCCTTTTACACCTAGTAACCTTTAGACCCCTTTCAACACTTGACTATCAATTAAAAAAATTTAAGGAACTTCTCACTGATTACCATTTTTCCTTCGAAACCTCCATATTTGTTTTTATTTCAGACTTTTACAGCAGAAATATTTTTTTACAACATAACTGTTTTTTACTTTTACTCATGGCATATATGCAACACAAAGTGCAAAAATAAATAATTTATTAATAAAACAATAAAACAAGTTATCAATCCTTTTTTTCATCAGAATAATATCTCTTTTTTAATGTTCTGTATTTTTTCAACATATATAAAGCTTCAATTTCTTTCTTGACAAATTCTCCTCGTGCTATTAACTGCTCTATCTGTTCTGGGTCAGTCACATCCTTATTACCCAGAAAGGCTTTCTTTAATCTCTCCCTGAAGTATTCATAACCTAATGGATATTCCTTCCCATAATACAGTAACTGAAAAGGAAAAATGTATTCTTTATAAAACCAAGCTTTATGCAAGTTATATAATAATTCTTTTATGGATTTCTTTTCCCATCATCAATCTGATTAAAATACAGATCTTGTGTACAAGCTTTGCCTACAAGGGTCTAACAACACTCTGTATTACTTTCTGGTCTGGTAACAATTAAATCAGCCAATGAAATTTGCAAAGGTGTGTATTAATCCAACAAAACCAGAGGATCCCTAAAGGTCTTTAAACCAGAAAGTTGAATGAAGCGTTTTCAGATCCCTGTAAGCTTGGAATCAGGATCAATATTTAAGTCAGATTGTCCCATCATGAAATAACTACTACAGCGATTTCCACTTATAAACTTGTCTTATCAAGAGGCAAAATTGAATTATCAAACTAGCAATGTTTTTATGGTTCTGTTTTTGAGTTAACTTTCCATTGCAAGAATTTGTTTTTCTTACTTATTCCAATCAGATTGCAAAAAATCTTTTGCACTTTTTCAGGAAATGTCATTCTTTTTATTTATTTGACCCATGATAGTTTCACATGTAGCTACTAAATCTAATTTTACATTAAACAAATTAATTTGGATGCAGTTTGTTACAGATTAACAGTATTTCAAGAGTTGGTGTTAGGATTTATAATATGAAATGTGTTTTGAGCAAGATGAAGAATCAAGACTGGCCTTTTCAGTTATAATACGTCTGTAAATTACTTTTTTAGTCAGTTTGATTGAGACAAAAGTAATGAACAAGCTGATGTTTTCTAGTACACATTGTATGCCAATCACAATGTTAAATACATAACTTACAGTTTTATATAATTCAATAACTCTTGGCCTCAAATTCTTTCCAGACATATTGACAAAACCAAATTCAGCTAGGTCATCTCATCTGAAAAAATAAGCAAAAACTGTAAGCATTCATAATCAAATCTATGGAAATGGTACTTTTTGGTTTTGTTTATACTACAGCTTATTTGGCCTCTGCTGTTGCTTTGTTGATGGATGGAAAATGGTTGGAAGGATCCTACATATAATAACAAGTACTATGTTGAAAAAAATGTGTATGCTAAAAGCATGCTTAGATATTAATTTGTCTGAAAACATCATAGTTTAAGAATGAAACATTATGAGTCCAGTGAATCTATTACCACACAATTACTCAAAGTCTTAGGTGCTTCACATTAGCCATTTATCTGAACCTTAAAAATAAAAATTAGGAAGAAGATGTAATCAAAGACCAAAGTTCAGCTGTTCAAAAAATGCTGACAGCACCAAAAAGAAAAAATATTGACACATTGAACAGACATGTAGGTTCACAAAATGACAGGAAAATAAAGATGGAGAAGGTTCATTATAGCATAGATGTACAGTCAGATCATATCTTTTTTTGGCATTATCTATTTTAAGAATAAACAAAACATTTTCTAACATGACAAGACCTAAATATCATGAATATACAAAATGTAAATTTTTGTGATTAAGAAGAAAATATAAAAAGCTTTTGCATTTTAAGAGTCTGGATGGGGTTTACAGAGTAAAGAAAAATTGACCAAAAGAAAGTATAGAGAAGAATAGGGTAAAAAACAAAGAATAAAGAATAATGGGGTGCTTAAATATAAAGAATAGTAAATAATGGGCAAAAAATATAAATGATAGAAATGACATAAAAAAATTAAGAATACAGAAATGAAGGACCCCATCCAGTCCCTAACAGATAGTAAAGTCCAAAAATTATGACATCTTGAAAGGCTATTTTAATTTTTTTGCTTTGATGCCCAGGGGCGGATTCAGGCATGGGTGTGTGCCCCCACCCCCCTAAAATTTGCAAAGCATGGGTTGTCCTCAGCATAATAAAGAATATTTCAATAATTTTACCTCAAAAAATGTTTGCCTCCCTCGGCATTTGCACTCCCCTAACCTAAAATCATGGATCCGCCCCTGATGCCATAAGAAGGTGTCGCAGCAAAACATTAATATATATTTAAGTAGCCTTTCAAGACGTCATAATAATTTGGAGAAGAGGGCAAATTAAACCAGAGACATCTGAATTTTTGTTTTGTTTAGTGTAAATTCAATTAAACTGTTTAAATCACTCATTGTTGTGTAGATACCATTCTCCCCCTACTGTCACATTATCAATAGGGAACATCTCATAGAATTTACCAGACTTCTAAACTGGTTCGCCATTCCATCTTAGGCTTCGCATCGTTAGTGTAGCGATAAGTGAACACAACAGGGGTCCAGTTTAACAAGACTTCATGCTTCGAAACATTGTGTTATATATTTATTCAAGATAAAAGGCATGAATTGGACATATACAATATTACAGAGACACAGATATAGCACTAAACATAGTTTATAGACACTAAAATGATTTACATGTTTACTAAAAATTTTAATTTAAAAAATAAAATTATGAAAATTTTCATGATATTTTGATAATATGAATAGACTAGATTAAATAATGAGTGAAATTTAAATTGACTAGATTTTCACAGTAGCCTAATATCTTAGGATGACCCACAAAAGTTATTAAAACTTATTTCCAGTGGGGTCCTTTTATATGGAGACTTCCAGTTTACACCAAGGGTTAACACATAGAGAATACAAACACAAATCATTTAGAATTTATCACAGATAAATGGTCAAAGCCCCAGTATAATTAATAAAAAACAAATTCACTATTAAAGATGGATTTAAATTTATCCATCAAAAACTTTTTCACTTGTACTTTAAAATTATATTTTTTAGAGCAACTTTTAATAATGTCTGGTAACAAATTCCAGTCTTTTATTCCATTATAAAAGAAAGTGGTGGATTCACACCCTTTAATTCCTGGTATATAAAAGTTTTTACTACTAGATCTTGTATTGAAAGATGTTTCATTTCTATCAAAATTAGTATGTAAATAATTTGGGCATATATTGTTAAAAATATTGAAAACATGATTGAGCCTTAGTTGTTTGACTCTATTACTATAAATATTTAAAAAGCCCAATTTCTTAAATTCAATATATGTCACACTCTTTCTGGGATGTAATTGCAGAATAAATCTCACAATCTTATTTTGTGCCACTTGAAGTTTATTCTTCATTTCTTTTGATATACCTTCATACCAGGCATGCACATGCATAGTCAAAATGATATTGAAACAGAGAAGAGCACAATGTTTTCCTAGATTGAAAATCTAGACACTCTTTGTTTCTATATAAAAATTTCAGCCTTTGTCTTGACTTTTTTCACTATAGAGTTGACAATAAAATCACCAGTTAGAATCTTATCAATTATTATTCCCAAATATTTTACAAAAGTTTTGGATTCAATATTAATACCATTACGGGAGATAGCAAAATCACCCGGTATTAAAGACCGAAGTTTTCGACCAGGACCAAAAACTATAACTCTCCGTCTTTCCCAAATGTAGGGACAATTTATTGTCAGTTAACCAATCATGGCATGATTCCAGCATTCTGGATAATTTATGCGAGATGACCCCAGGGTCTATATGGGAAAATAAAATTGCAGTATCATCTGCATATATCAAAACTTTACAATTTGAGTCGATGCAAGTTTGAACATTATTGACATAGACCAAAAACAATAGTGGACCCAGTAAGCTACCTTGAGGGACACCACATGTAATATTACATACTTCTGAAATCACCCCATTTACACTTACAACCTGTTTTCTGTTTGTCAAATATGACTCAAACCAAGGTATAGATCTAACTCCAATTACTTCTAATTTGTCACATAATATCTTGTGATCTACTGTGTCAACATGGTCAAATGCCTTCTGTAGGTCTAATAGGACCATGCCTGTAAAAAGACCTTTGGCTGTTTGAGTTTTAATGTGATCTATCAAGTGAATGAGACAAGAATCAGTTGAATATGAACTTCTAAATCCTGATTGAAACTCAAATAATAAATTATTTGAAATCAAAAATTTTTCAAGTTGCTTATAGGCAGCTTTTTCTAGAATTTCAGAAACAATACTTAAAATGCTAACAGGCCTGTAATTTTCAGGCTTAAGTCGGTCATTTTTCTTAAATAGGGGCTTGACCTTAGCCATTTTCAGATCGTCAGGTACCGTACCTTTAGAGATAGACAAATTTATCAAGAAAGTAATGGGTATTTTCAGAATTGGGGCTGCATCCTTAAGAAACATTGCTGGAATACCATCGAGGCCCATGCTCTTACTTATATTTAAACTGCATAGTTCTTTAACCACAAATTCCTCTGTTACATGCTTAAGGTTAAAAAAAATATCTGATTTCCTTCTCTCAACATAAAAGGATCTAACAATGTTTGTAGTGGCACTATATAAACCCTTTGCAGTTGGTATTTTTTCTACCAGTTTTGCAGCTATAGTTGTAAAAAACATGTTAAAATTATTTGATATTTTTTTGTTATCGTGAGGCAAAAAAAAATATATGTCTGTTTACGGTTACCCGACCAACCCTACTTTTGAGCGCCGACCCTAAGTCATTTTATTTCTGTCGTAAAGTGAAAAAATAAACTGAACTCGTGTCAAAAGCGAAGTTAGTGTTGCAAATAATATAAATCAATTGCCTTGCCACGGAATAGAAGTTCCTTCATAATATAAGTTCCAAATGGAAACAATATTCTGGAATATTATATCCACTGGAATAAATATTACAGTAAATGTTCCTAACGGAATAAATGGTATAGAATATTTGTTCCAACAGGAACAGATATTATGACATTGTTTATAACAAAGTTTCCAGTGGAACTTCTGTTAGGCGGAACAAATATACGTTAACAGCCTGATACATCCCAATGTTCACAATCGTGAATATGACAGCTGTTTTAAGGAAATTCGCAACTCGTGTGATGAAATAAACACTTTTCTGCATTTTTTCCAACCAAATTCCAAGGGAAATAATCCAATCATTGATAAAATGCTACGCTGGGTGCAGCTTGATACGATCGCAGAGGTCAAACCCTGAACATGTGGGGCAAGTATGGACACAACATTCAAGCTTGATACAGCTCTGAATTTGGATTGTGATTAAATATTTGACACAGCATAGGTTTCTGACACAGAATGAATGTGGTCTAAGAACTTAAAAATTTTAAATTTAGCTATTCAAAACCATATCATTATTATTTGCTTATATATATTAATCAGAAATAACCAACTTAAAAAGGAAAATTTTAAAGAAAAAAAAAAAGGAAACCCCCCCCCCCCCTAAAATTTTTTGAACCCCCTTATGATTCATCACCCCCAAACTCAATCCCACCCTTCCCTTTGGGGTATGGTACCTTGCAGTACAATTTCAGAGAGATCCATACACTTGAACACAAGTTATTGTCTGGAAACTAGAAAAATGCTTGTTTTTTGGCCCCAAATTCCTTAAATTTTGAGGCAATTACCCCCACAATCAATTCCAGCCTTCCCTTTGTGGTATGGTACCTTGCAGTACAATTTTAGAGAGATCCATACACTTGAACACAAGTTATTGTCTGGAAACGAGAAAAATGCTTATTTTTGGCCCCTTTTTGACCCCTTATTCCTAAACATTTTGGGCAATTACCCCAAAACTCAATTCCAGCTTTCCCTTTGTGATATGGAACCTTGTAGTACAATTTCAGAAAGATCCATACACTTACACAAAAGTTATTGTTTTTTTCCCCTTTTTGGCCATTAATTCCTAAAATTTTGAGGCAATTTCCCCCAAAATCAATCCTAGCCTTCCCTTTGTGGTATTGTACCTTGCAGTACAATTTCAGAGAGATCCATACACTTGAACACAAGTTATTGTCTGGAAACTAGAAAAATGCTTGTTTTTTGGCCCCAAATTCCTTAAATTTTGAGGCAATTACCCCCACAATCAATTCCAGCCTTCCCTTTGTGGTATGGTACCTTGCAGTACAATTTTAGAGAGATCCATACACTTGAACACAAGTTATTGTCTGGAAACGAGAAAAATGCTTATTTTTGGCCCCTTTTTGACCCCTTATTCCTAAACATTTTGGGCAATTACCCCAAAACTCAATTCCAGCTTTCCCTTTGTGATATGGAACCTTGTAGTACAATTTCAGAAAGATCCATACACTTACACAAAAGTTATTGTTTTTTTCCCCTTTTTGGCCATTAATTCCTAAAATTTTGAGGCAATTTCCCCCAAAATCAATCCCAGCCTTCCCTTTGTGGTATTGTACCTTGCAGTACAATTTCAGAGAGATCCATACACTTGAACACAAGTTATTGTCTTGAAACTAGAAAAATGCTTATTTTTGGCCCCTCATTCCTAAACATTTTGGGCAATTACCCCCAAACTCAATTCCAGCTTTCCCTTTGTGATATGGAACCTTGTAGTACAATTTCAGAAAGATCCATACACTTACGCACAAGTTATTGTCACGAAACTAGAAAAATGCTTGTTTTTTTCCCCTTTTTTGGTCCCTATTTCCTAAACTTTTGATGCAATTACCCCCAAAATCAATCCCAGCATTCCCTTTGTGATATGGAACCTTGTGGTACAATGTCAGAGAGATCCATACACTAACACACAAGTGATTGTCTGGAAGTTACAAAAATGCTTATTTTTGGCCCCTAATTCTTTAACTGTTGGTACCATAACCCCCAAAATCAATCCCAACCTTCCTTTTGTGGTATTGAACCTTATGGTAAAATTTTATAGAGATCCATTTACTTAAACTAAAGTTATAGTGCGAAAAACCAATGTGTCTTCGGACGACAACACCGTCATATATATATGTGACCGCAAAATTTTTTTGCGGTCGTATAAAAATACGGGTAAACTCGGCCCATGATCAACTCGGACCACGACAAAACGAAACGGCATGACTCAAAATCATGTCACAAAAAATAAAATGAAGGAATAAAATAAAATGGAAATACCGATCTACCTACCCTATTTTTTTAAAGTATGTAACCTTAAACAGACATATATTTTTTTTTTTGGCTTAACAGTTTTGCCTATCAATATTTAATAAGGGGACAAAGTCCCCTATTACGGTAGAAAAATCCAAAAAAAAACCAAAAAAAAACAAAAAAATCGGGAAAACTTCCCGAAATTTTCATTCTACTAATTAACTTTAAATCGTTAACTTTTTTTTTTCAGACTTTTTTATTTTCCCACTTTAGCGCAGAAATCTACTTCCTTTTTCCGGTCTCGTTTGCATGAGTCTTTGAGTAAAATATATATTTATCAGTCTAGTAAATTATAGGAAGGAACGCAATACCAATTCCATTTTTAATAATTCCTTGAATGGCTTGATATGAAAAAAACGTTACCTGATAGCGTTTCTTTGTTTACATTGAATATGACGTCATAACATAAATAACGTCACAACTAAAATTCCGAACAACAGAACCGAAATCGGAAACGTAAGGGTATTTCCGTTTCTTTTTGAACAGATTTTGAAGTTAAAATATGTTTGAATTAAAAAATAATAATTCATACAGGCTTCGTCCCCTTTCACAGGTAACGCCTGCCACATATTACTATATAATATATTAGGATTTGATTTAGGATTTTTTTGATATTCTAAATTTTTAAAACTTTTCCGAAGTTGTTTTGGGTTATTTCTATTTTCTTCAATTTCACTGCTGTAATAGTCAGATTTTGCAGTTTTGCATGATCTTTGAACATGATTTCTAAGTTTACTAAACTTTTTGAAATCTTCAGGATTTTTAGAAATCTTAAAATCAGATAAAAATTTGTCTCTCTGCTGAATATCTATCAAAATTTCAGCTGACAGCTGGTTCTGTTCTTTGTTTAATACAAACTTTTTTAAGAGGGGCACAAATAGTCAATCCTAATCAAGGAATAAAACCACTATACATATAAGGCAGTGTTGTGTAACGACGAAAAAATCCAACAAACTTCGCTGTAGTTCACTTGTGACGCCTGCCAGTACCTCGTATTAGAGCTTTTTCCAAAACTGTATATAAATGTCAAATTGTTATTTTAAATAATGTCATTCATACTATTACTACAACATAAATACATTGTTTTTTTTTGTAACCTTTGGGTTTGTCTGCTGAAGAAATCTTTTCTGTAAAGTTACGATAATTAATTTTACCTAATTACCAGTTTTGCTTCTCAAATTTTATAACTACAACGTACCCTTTTTAGTGTCTTAAAAACTTTTTAAAAGTTCGACAGTGTGACTGTAGTGAAAAACTAAGTTAAATATGAGACTATTTTCATATTACCGACTTTTGACTCCAAATTATAACTTTTTGACAGGTTACGCATTCTGAGGTAATACATCCTGGTACTCGGTCAATTAAGAGCAACCAAAATAAGTAAAATCAAACATGTAATCGGTGTAATTTGAGGAGAAAGTTTACTGTTTTCCAATGATTTTGTCTTGTAAACAGTTAATTTGCCCCCCGAAAATTATACCGATTGAAAGTTTCATTTTACTTCTTTACCTTGCTCTTACTTGACTTGGTGCCAGGATGTCCTACCACAGAAAAGGTAACCTGTCGAGAAATTGTACAATCCGGAGTCAAAAGTCGGTAATATGAAAATAGTCTATAAGACTTTATGCAAATTCAATAATTTTTTAACGAAACGACCATTCATGTTTTGGGTGGGATTAAAAGTTATAATACAAGTTCCAAATGGAATGCATATTCTGTAACTTTATTTCCATTTTTTTACTTATTTCCACTATAATCAATTTTGTTCATCATATTTCAAAATAAATTCAACTTGAGTTGCGTTCATCGATTTCAGTAGTGGTGGCAATATTGGGAAAAGAAGTTCTGCAAGTAAGTAAGTAAATTTTTATTTTAGGGACATGTGTAACGACAGTTTAACATAATACAAATATGCTACAAAAACAATAAAGTACACCCGACCCGTTGGGTCAATAAGTCACTTTCAAAAGTCATAAAACGTATTTCTTTTATCAAGGATTTTCAAACAAAATAATGAAAAAAGTTTAAGCTAAATTCAAAATAAGTAATTCATAATGAAAAATAGATAAAGATGAAATAATTAAAAGATTAATTCAATGTCCTGTTAAATAAATATCAAATTAATAATTATAATCAAGAACCGGAAAATATTCAGAATAATCATTTAGTAACCTTTTTTTTACATTTTAATACTACAGGCAAAAACACTCTTTACTGTCAACTAAATTATCAAAATTGAAATAACAATCTACTGTTCATCATCAAGCTTTTTATGTGTATAACACCCCACGCCGATGTCGGAACGCTTTCACTGTATACATAGCCAGATTTCTAGGATAGTTTGTCATCAAATAAAACACCTTTTCATCGTTGGTCATATTTCGTAAATAATTTCCATAAAAAATATTATTAAAAACACTTTCTCTCAAGTCATTGTATAAGGAGCAGTGAAGAATAAAGTGACACTCATCCTCCGTGGAGTTGCTTTTACAAAACTTACATAAGCGTTCATTTGGTTGCTCACCGTCTCTAGCCTCAAAAAAAGAATTCCTCATCTCAGTTGTGTTAGGAAAGACCGTTTTGCATTAAACCATAGAATACGGAAGATTATGATAATACCATGATTGTATTAATCAGTACCAAATCTGTCAAACGGCGTCCAAGCATCTTATTGCATGTTTTCCAATGAGCCTCTATGTTGAAACAACTTCCGCTGTTTCGGCCACTTTAAAAATTCAGATCGACATACCATCACATATTCGGTTGATGACTGACATATGTGTCAACGTTTATTTGTTCCGCCTAACAGTAGTTCCCCCCTGGAAATTTTGTTATCAAAAATGATATTCATTAAAACACACACAAACAAAAGTTAACAATGAATCGACCATTTGGTGGGGTTGGTGTTGCTCAGTTTTTAGTTTTCTATGTTATGTTTGGTATACTGTTACATATGTCTTTTGGTCGTTTTACGTTCTTCTTTGCCATAACATTGTCAGTTTGTTTTCGACTTACGGGTCTTTCGCCTCTCTGAAGTTAGTTTAAAAATTATTTAACAAAGATGGAACAAAAAATCTATATCATTCAGTTGTTATATTACAAGTAATTCTTTTCGGTGGCAAACAATGGTGAATACACATGGTATAAAGATAGCAAATACGTACATTTAGGTCAGTAGAAAGAACGACACGTATGGAGATAATGTTGTATGGAAATTTTGTACAAATCTACTACAAGATTCATGTTTATGGAAATATAATAGATGTTAAAGTCACGCGGACGAGACTAGCGAATTGCAAGGTGGCGTGGGGGATAATACATGTACAAGAGAGTAATTTATTAAGAAAAGAGATTTATAGAAATCCTTATGTACAAGCGTGAATATTTAGGATTTAATATGTTTTTCAATTGTAACAATGTTTTTAAATTTTAGTTCATTTATATGTTTTGGAGTTTAGGGTGACGTCCATTCACTGAACTAGTACACAATTTTATTTAGGGGCTAGCTGAGGACCACCTCCGGGTGCGGGATTTTCTCGCTGCGTTGAAGACCCATTGCTGGCCTTCGGCTGTTGTGTGCTCTTTGGTCGGGTTGTTGTCTCTTTGACATATTCCCCATTTCCATTCTCAATTTCATTAAATAAAATAGCCAATAGCATACGGTTTCTGGGTTTTACTAAAATTAGGTACGGAATTTTATTGAGTTATCTCCCGTTGTCCATATTCTAGCATTTCCTGGCTTATTCATTCCTAAATCATCTGTCTCGTTTTTGTTTCGAAATTAAAATTTGGATATGATAATTTAAAACTTTCACTAAACATTCGTGGTAACTTAGGAAGGCTTATGCAATTTCAGAGGAAACAGTATCATGGAAATAAAGACAGATTGGGTCGGTATTAAGAGATTCATAGAAATCGTTATGTACAAGCGTGAATATTTAAGATTTAATATGTTTTTCAATAGTAACAATATATTATAAATAAAATAGCCAATAGCATACGGTTTCTGGGTTTTACTAAATTAGGTACGGAATTTCATTGAGTCATCCCCCGTTGTCCATATTCTAGCATTTCCTGGCTTAGAACAGCCTGCAAGTAACAGTATAAGAGGGTCTGGATGGGGTTTACAGAATAGAGAACAATGGGAAAAGAATAAAGAAAAATAGGGCAAAAAATAAAGAATAGAGAACAGTGGGGTGCTTAAATATATAGAATAGAGAATAATGGGGTGCACAAATATAAAGAATAGAGAATAATTGGCAAAAAATATAAAGAAAACAGAAAAATGACCTAAATAATTAAAGAAAACAGAAACAGAGGACACCCATACAGACCCTCGTGTAAGGCCCAAACGTCCATTAGTCAAAGTACTTAAGTACTTAACATCGGATGACCGCAAGTTCTGGTGGATGGTCACAAGCTCTTGTCTCAGAAAAAAAAAATCACATCTCTACACCTAAAAGTTAGGTTAAGGTACATAGATATATTTTTTTCTGATACAAGTTCGTGTGTGGATGATGAATAAATGACAGGGAATTCAACCTCACCGTTATAACTATTATAATGTAGTGATAAAATCATTTGTTATCAGTATGCTCTATATTATATTAATATTTGTAAAACAGTCATATATATTTTTCATCTATTTTTATATCATTATATATATTCCACTATTCTAATGATAGTGCAGTGCAAGTGCATGGTGCACACTCTTCTGTAATAATTCGTTTTTCTAAAAGATTGGATTTGAGTAGACATTCATATTTTCCCGCGTTTGTTGCAAAACGTTCTTGAGATATTCTTCCGCATGTGTTAACACAAATTTTCGGTATTCTTGATTTGTTATTGATATATATATTTCTCACGACAAAACATTTTCATATCATTTATCTATGTTCTTAAAATTTATTTTCATGAATATTTATTGATGAAATTAATATATAACAAACGATAAGGAATGTTATTTTGCTTTCGATAATATCCGCGTAATTATACGGAATACGTTCGGTTATCAGTCAAAAACGCAAGTCACGTGGACGGTAGAAATGTCTGTGGCAACATAACACCGGAATGCTCTCACGGTCATCCGCTGTAAAAATAATTGTTCCATTCATATTTCCATTGACTGGGGTCACTGATTAGATGTTATTAAAGCTTTACAATATTTTTTACATGATTTTAATATTAATTGTAGCTGTTATTGATGGACTTTCTATAGGATTGAGGCGAACTTTTTAACTATAGACTAAGACATAGAATAACTAATTATCTGGTGTTAATCTTAAATATATATTTCAGTAAAGTTGATTTAATAATTTTACTGCAATAATTGTATCTCTAGCGATAAACAAAGTGGCGACTTTTATTGTGCTGATGAATAATGACCCTCGTTATCTTTGTTTTTCTCTCGCAATCAAATACTCAAGAATTTGATGAAAGATTGATTGATTGATTGGCTGATTAATTGATTGATTGATAACTGTTTAACCTCCAGTGGTAAGTCAAATGTATATTCAGAACGGCAACATGTAAATGTGATATGAATATAAACCTGCTTTGTACTAGACCGACACTCTCAGTCGGATTTTTAACATGCTAGTTGACATGGTAACAGTCTACACGAAGACATGTCACCCTCACCTGACACATTATACAGTTTTCATCGCGTTGTCCATACTTAAAATATAAAAATTATCAATAAAAAAAACATTAACAAAAAAACATATAGAAAGCATTATAATTGTTAGTAAAAGATCCGTATTTTTTTTTCATCTGTACAACAGTTTCTGTATACTAATCTTAAATTAAAGATCTGCTCCGACTTCCAAAAGAAAACATTTTCAATAATTACTTTAATAGAAAACGAAACCATCCATGTCTTTTAAATATGAAACGGGTCGGTTTCTTTTTTGTTTCTTTTTTCTTTTCTTTTGTATCATTATCCGTTACCATTCTCTCTAGATTTGTTACTCTAGATTCCTAAATGACAGAACTTGTACTCGTTGTAACTCCGGAGATGTGGAGGATGAATATTATTTTCTATTCCAATGTGTTAAATTTAATGATGACCGCATTCATCTATTTCAAGAAATAACTAAAAGTTGCCCAATTTTTTTTTAACTCTTAACGCAAGAGATAAACTGATATGGCTTATGAACACAGAAGATAAGCCATTTCTCACTGCTGCTGGTAAATTTATTTCGAAAAATTGTTAATAATGTGGCTCTTTTGTCTGCTTCAGACACGAGGAGGACTGTGTAAATAACACAGCTCCTTGAGCACCGCCCCTTGGTGTCTGTTGCAGTAGGGAAACCTACAATATTCTCAATACCTATTATTGCGTTGGATAAATTTGTTTTGCATGCACACGTAGAAAAATTGCGGTTTTTATCCAACGCAATCATAGGTTTGAACGTTGTTTTCAATTTAGACTTGTTTATATTTCTTCGTTATTGTATTTGCCTTCGGGTTTATATGATCCGTTCATCCTATTTCGACTCTTCAAAATTCAAGAGTCAATCCCAAATTGAGGTAAATTATATGGCCTTCCAAATACCGTTTCAATTCCTAACATCACTGAAGAGACATTAAGTGTCGAAATCCGGATATGGTGTACAAATTTTTGCACCTCATGTTTGCGGTATACCATCTTTTTCGCAAGTTTATTGTTTTCTGTTTGGTATTAAATTAATATAATTAAGATCCATTGTGTTACATCTGTGATCCGTTTATTTGGCAATCGCCATGGCAGTCAGCAGGGTTTAAGAACACCCGTTGTTCGACCTGCTAGTCAAATGCGTTTTGTTAAAATATACTTTTTCACTTTTTTGGTCTTTTGGAAAATGTTGTTTGTGCTGTATTTAGACCGCTATATATATATATAAGTCTAAATTGAAAACAACGTTCAAACCTATGATATATATGTATGTCTAAAAATGTGACAACTTTACGACAGACGTTCTCCATGCATAGGATAACCTGTGGTTATACAGGCCTAGGGCTAATATCTTAATGTATGAATACTCCGACTCAAATTTGGCCCAACAATGATACATTTGCAAATTTGCGTTAGCAAATTTTGGCAACACCGCCATCATTGTGGTCAGCGCCCTAGACCACTCGACCAACAGTGTAGGCTATAAAAAATATAGCGTTCGTTAGTCGAGTAATGCCTTTCCTCGTAGGCTTTATCTATGGTTGTATACTTGAACACAGTACATGAAATATAGTGGCAAGTATAGATGGTATACCATGCAGATCAGCTGTTTTTGTTTGTCGTAAAGGATGATAGTTATACTTACTATGTCCGGTCACATCAATTTAAATTATTTTTTTTATATATGTCTAAATATGTGATTTCTTTACGACAGACGTTTTCCGTAGGATAACCTGTGGTTATACACGGCTAACACCATAATTTGTATATATATATATATACTTCATCTTAAATTTAGTCCAACAATGTTAGATCTTCAAATTTGCCTTAGCAATTTTTGTTCTTCCCTACCGGGCCAAGTTCAGCATCTGAGACATCATGGGAACACCGCCTGCACTGTGTCCATCTCCATAGTATTAATTATTGCGCCCTAGTCCAACTATGCTATATAAAACATAGCTTTCGTTAGCTGAGTTATGCCTATATATAGATATACTATTCCATATGCAGTTGCTGTTTGAAATTCGTAGTAACAAAATTGGAAGCTCATAATGGTAATATTTAAATCTAAGTTATCGCATTTGACGTAAAGTTTATTGTTCTAAACTGACCTTCAAGGTCAAGATGTATAGATGTAGGTATATGACGCAGACATAAATGTATCTTTTGTATAGTCTGTGTAATGTTCAAGTGTAGATGTAATCTACATGATAAACAAACTTTGAAATATTCATGGAAGAACATCATTAATATAACGGAACGCGAAGTAAAAGGATCGCGATGGTCCTAGCTTTTTCCGCCGATTTCTGTCAGTGAGAAGTCTCTATATATGAAATCTGAATTATAATAATAATAAAGAATAAGTTGGATAGAAGAGGAGCAAATTTCATTCCCATAGATTGCCGACCAACAAATGCGTTGTTAATCAAAAAGCATATCTTGCTGATATCCGCTCCAAAGAACTTATTTTTATATCAGTGTATTGTTTTTACAAAGTAAGATTTGTTCCTTCGTAATGCCAGGAGCAGATTTAGTCAAAAATAATGTATTACAGAAAGAATCCTTGAAATATATCAGGACCTCCATGCTTCGAATTCAGGATATCCATAAATCCTTGAGAACCTCCTGTAAAATATTTCATGACTCCATAATTCCGACGATATCAAAAATCTTCAGTGAAATGTTATTCCAGGAGGTCCTTGAATATTTCAAGATAACCCTAATACTTATGAATCAAGACCTCCACAATTTAATTCAATATTTATTTTCCACTCAGCACTTTACAAACTCAACAAAGGAGGATAGAAAAGAAATTAGGAGAATAGAAAAACCTGAGAGAAAAACAAAGGATATGGAGGTATTAATCCATGACACAAAATCGGTATGTTTTAGTTTTGCTTTCTCAAGCCACTACCTTGACTATTCCTTAAGAGCGCGGTCTTTCCCCCTCCTTCCAAACTGGTCAATACACAAATTTGACAGCGGCACTTTCCGCCTTCCAAATTGGTCAATACACAAATTTGACAGCGGCACTTTGATGTTATTTTTTACCTGCAGTTGAACTTACCTGGTAGTGTGTAAAACGATTTGATTGGTCATTCAGTGTCATGTGACTTACTGTCATCCGCCATATTGCTCGCCTACCCATTGACACTTTCGCAGGTGGGGATATTTGTAGATTTTTATCAAAAGTTTGTAAAGTTTCACTTGTTCTAAAATGAGTGATCAGGAAAATAAACCAAGACTTTGTCATTTGTCGAAGTGGCCTGACAATATTTTCCCAGGATACGGTTTTAATTTACATGCTGAAAAGGGAAAAGCAGGGCAGTATATTGGAAAGGTAGACGAAGGGTCCCCTTCTGAAGCGGCAGGATTAAAGGAGAGTGATCGTATTGTTGAAGTCAATGGAGTTAATATTGGCAACGAAAACCATCAACAAGTTGTCACTCGTATAAAAGCTGGGGGAGAGGAGGTTAAGTTATTAGTTGTCGATGCAGAAACTGACAGGATCTACAAGGAAAATAAACAGGTTGTTCGCAGCGATCTGCCCGAAGTTGTGTATTTAACTTCTATAAGACCACGCCCCGATGAACAAGATAATACAGGTGAGCGAGATAGATAATTATTTTTGTTAACTTATTGACATTGTAGATATCATTATTGTTTAATTTGCGACAAGAAACATATAAAGTTTAACTTTGACTTAATGTTTAAAGTTCTCACTAAAGAATGTTTATATTTTAATAGCTAGGACCCTACTTGTAAAATTTCCCCAAAGTTTAATTAGCACCACATTTAATATACATAATAATTCTATTATAAAATCTATTCAGATATAGCACCAGTTGTTGATCTGTTAGCATGTACCACATTGCAATAAAACACTGATACTGTGTAATCACAATAAAGACAATGATTAAGGTTAAACAGGTTGGGCTCAAGTCAGGAAAACTGGGGTATTACTTGTTTTCAGGGAACACCCCAGTTTTCTGGTGTTAAAAAACTCCAGTAAACAGGGACTTCTTTTTTCCTTGTCAATTTATGGTATGAAATCTACAAAAGCGCACCTTCTACATGTGATAACAATGTTATATGATAGCAAGTGTTTTTATAAGTTCAAAAATCAAGCTAATTTCAAGTCTTATTTGATGCTCAACTCACAACAAAACAATTCCTTTGTTCACCAATTCATACCTTGATCATCAATTATGAGAAGACAAAAAGATAAGTTAATCACTTAGGCATTTAAATTCAATGAATAGAAAATTTCAATAGAAGTGAACATAATTCAGTTATGATCAGTTACACCTGGAGCATGCAGCTTGATCAACTGATTCCTAAACAAAAGATTTGTATGTTTTTGAGTTCTAGAAAAAACAAGGCTTCACTTATTCATGTTTTGTTGTTCCTGAGATACTTAAAGTATTTACAAATACTACTGATACAGTTAAAACATGCGCTTTTGTAAATATCATGCCATGAATTGAAATAGAAAAAGGAAGTCCCTGTAAACTGGGGTTTTTTAACACCAGAAAACTGGGATGTTCCCTGAAAACAGGGAATACCCCACTTTTCCTGACTTGAGCCCAACCTGTTAAATATGTAGTGACAGGTTTGATGAAGGAAAAAAGGAAAGCTTATATAGCTGACTATATACATGTACAGTATAGATTTTGCTCATTTTGAAGCCCTTATAATGCCCTATAGTTGTTTACAATGTACTAGTTCTTGATCTTTGGTCTCTGGTGTATCCTATATAAATAACATATAGCTGAGAGGGTGATGGAGCAGATTGTTACCCAGAGAAAACATTGTCAACCGCTGCGAAGCCAAGGTTGACGATGCTTTTTCGAGGGGTACCAATCTGCTCTATCACCCTCTCAGCTATGTGTTATTTAATTTATTATACTGAATGTCCTATTATTATTCTTTTTTATAGATGAATTTTATTTAAAAGTATTTTCTATGACGTCACATACATACAACACTACAGGTATTAGAAAAATCGACAGAAGTGAAGCAAGAAGTTTTGTTTTTTTATTTTGACAGTCATAAAATAAAATCTGAGTCTAAACGTAGAACTTAAGCATTGTCTTTAATTACTTAATGTTAATTCAATTCATTATCATTTAAATTATCGATTTTTGATTGGTCTGGACGAGAGGGTGACATTAAAAAAAATTGTCTACCACTCAGCCATGGGATAGAGTAAATTGTCTCCCTCGTATTAGCCAATCAAAATCTTGCATTTTAATGTGAAGTATAATAAATGTACTTGTCTCATTGGTTAAGGTACCACATCTCCTTATATTTATTTTGTTTAATCAATACATCTTTGATATAACAACATTTTTCTAACAGATGATGCACAAGCAAGTCCAAGAAGTTCTGTTGGGGGAGAGGAAGATAGAAAGTCTGAAAGATCAGAGAGGTCAGATCGATCAGAGCCACAAGAACCAGAACCACAGGAGCCTGAACCAGAGATAGAGCAAGTCACAGCTGCCACCAGTGAAATAGAAGTCCAAAGAGAAGAGGAATTAGATTCAGAACATTTACCACGTAACTGCAAAATAACAAAATGGCCTGATTTTCAGGGTTATGGCTTTAATTTGCATGCTGAACGTGACCGTGTTGGACAGTTCATTGGCAAAATTGATGAAGATTCTCCAGCAGAAGAAGCAGGTCTCAGAGAAGGTGACAGGATCCTTGAAGTTAATGGAGCAAATATAGAAAATGAGACACATCAGCAGGTGATAGCCAGAATAAAAGCAGGTGGTGACTGCACAACAATGTTAGTTCTGGACAGAGAAGGTGATGACCACTACAAATCTAAAGGGATTACAGTGTCTTCACACATGTCCATTGTTAAACAGTTGTTAAATCAGCCAAGAGGTAAGCCTAGTAAAAAGATCTATAATAGAGCTGATTACAATTGCTAGCATTCCTTCAAAGTACATTTATTTCATCTAGGTTTTAAATGATATAATTTTAAGTCATTTGTTTAAAGGATGAATATCTTAATTTGAATAATTTCCATATCTGCATATATATTATGGCTAAGATAAATGTGATAAATAATAAAATTTACATAATACTTTTGGTAGGCTAGAAAAACATACATACACGTACATCTAAGTTATACAATTTCAAGCAGGTACAAGCACTTTACTTTGTCAGTTTAAGAATGTAGGGTCCAGTGTGATCATAATGTGTGTAATGACATAAAACATCAGTGTACATGTATACTGTGTAGTAAAAAAGTTTTATTTTCTGGTAATGGAAATGATATGAATCAAATGTAAAAGCCTTTAAGGCCACCCTTAACAAATTCCTTGTTTGATGTTGCCTACCCATGCCTTGTATAGTTGGGTAGGTACTTACATGTAGGTATTGATTTTTTTGGGGCCAAGAACACAAATTACATGTTTTAGACAAGAAAACGATGAAAACGCTGCATTTTAGTTGGGTAGACTAGGTATTAAAGCAACATCAAACAATTTAAATTTTATTTTTGGCCTTAGATGTACCAATTCAATGCTGTAGAAAATACATATTGAACTTATAAAAATGTAAATTGTGTAACATTTAATTGTTGAAAAGACTTTTTCATACATTATTTACATGTACAGTACTAAAATGTTAAGGAGTGACTTATGTGTTCCAATTTATGATACTTTGGATTTTAGAAATGCCTCAGTTGACATTCGGTCTTTGATCAGACACCTTGACTGTTTTCTTCCTCGTTGAAGAAGTTATGAAGTTTGAAAACAAGCATACACAGGATTAAAATTTTATCAACATAATAAATAAAATAAACTAAATTTAAATGCTGTTTTGAACATTTGTATTTAGTTCATGTTTTGAAGAATAACATTTTTTTGTGGATGAATGAATTTTGATTATAAATGAGCCATTTACCTGTTGGCTGAAAAGTTATTTACCTTTGAAAGGTAACTTTCTATCAATTCAGCCATAATTATGTCTTTAATCTGTATGTTTGGCAATACAACACCTTTTTTGATGGATTTATGTGTGGAGAATTATATGGAGGTGTTTGTAATAAGAATAGAATTTAAGCTGTCTTAAAAGAATACATGAACATTTAGTATGTGTATTCTATTTGTTTTTACAGAATCGAAGATAGTACTAGTACAGACTTCTAGTTTTATAACCCAGTATATCCTTATTAGTACTAAGTACAAATTGAAGTGTGTTCAGATTTGTACATGTATGAATTTTATACATGTATATACAATGTATACACTGTACATGTATGTACATGATAAACATGTATCATGGAATAATTTTGTTTGAATTTTATACAGGTATATACACAGTATGTACATGTATCATGGAATTTTTAATACATTTATTGTTTAAGTTTAAATGCCACCTGCATGTGTAGACTTTACATTCAAGTCATTGTACATGTATGTGTAGAATAAGAAGCCATGCATAGATTGGTTTATCAACATCTGTGGTCTGGTCCATTTATACATGTAAGAAACATATCATATATACTATATATATATGTATGACTTTTAGCATTGACTAGGGATGGTTGTTAACATCCTTGTCCTTATATTTCTGATGGACAGTTGTCTCATTGGCAATAAAGGTGAGACATTACTCTGTGTCAACAGATTATTTTATAGGAAAAAGTTATTTGGAGAAATATGACTCTTACTCCATCTATGACCTATACTACAACTTCAGTATACATGTCCAAACCTTGAGGAACTTGAATCAATATCTGAAATCAAATGGTCTACAGGTAACTGTATGGATACATTGTTTGTAACTTGAACAATAAGATTGGTGTAAAGGCATGCATAACAAGTTGTTGACAAGCATGATGCACAGCAGCAAAAGTGCATATCTTGATATACATTTATTACTATAGTTTGGGTGTAACTAATTTGCATGTATGAGTAGTTTGTTTGTACAAGCAATTTATTCATTGACCACTTATTTCACTTCTTAATCTTCTTAATATTAAGAGCTTTGAACAGGATATTTGTAAGTGGTTGTCAGTATTAAGTGTTTGTGGTGAGTTTTTCACACTTGCCTTCACCAGCTGATTATGTACACATATACATACACACCTTATTATTAAACAACTTCAACCAAGTTCCCAAGCCCCTGAAGAAAAGAATTGTGTTAATTCTTCTATGAACCAAAATTTATTGAATATGTACATGTTAATTTATGATATTTGCTGCTGAACACAAAGCAACAACTGTAACTCATCAATCTCCTATGTGTTACTCTTTAATTTGGATGGCATGATTTCATATCAGTAAACATGGTAGATGCAGTACTTTGAGCTTGCTTTCAGTCACAGCAAGCATGCTTTGATACCATATTGCAAGTGCCTTTTCTGTACTCCTGTGGCGAAAGTTGCGGAAAGCGAAGCATAGGGATTGCTTTTCCGGCGACAGTTCTGCCAACGACCGCGTCAACAATTGTTAAGTTTTCTGCTTAAGTTAGTTTGATAGAATCTACTTGTGATAGATCAATAATATTTTGTATGAAGTCACATTACTATCTGTTTCAGTTTGACAACTATTTTGAGGCCCTGCCCCTAGAACATGGTCCAGTGACTTTTAATTAATTAGTAGTTTTCAGTGTTAAGTTTTCTTCTGAAGTTTGTTTGATAGGATTTGCTTGTGGTAGATCAATGACATTTTGTATAAAGTGGCATTACTATCAGTACATATCAGATTATTTTCAGGCCCTGCACACTAGATAATGGTCCAGCAACTGAATTAATAAACCATGTTGCTGTCCATCAGATTGTCTTTTTCTGAATTTTATGCTGACCGACGAGACTTATCTCTGTCTCAACAGTTTATCACTGTACATGTACAATCATTTATATACATGACTACTACATGTACATGTACTTTTTACTATTCCTCTGACTGAGGTTGAAAGATGGGAGTAAGATATAAAAAAAACTTAGCTTAAGCTAACCTTATGTTCATGTGCTTGTCCAATGTCAGGAACATCAACAGTGGTTTAAACCTTAGTTTATGTATACTTTATCTATGGACACTATATTCTATTGTTTTAGACTGTATACTGACCACTAGATGTACCTTTTTGTGTTGTTGGGTCGATGTCTCATTGTAATATATATATACATTTATAAATTTTTTTTATACCCACTTTTCGTTAATTTGTATATTCATATGATTTATTACAATGTATTTCTAGGTGTAAGCAATGGTGTACAACCTAATGAAGAAATCACAAATGATAGGAATCAGGAGGAAGATATATCACCGGATTATTATCCACGTTTGTGTCATATCAAAAAGTGGCCAGATTTTCAGGGATATGGATTTAATTTACATGCTGAAAGAGACAGGAAAGGCCAGTTTATTGGTCAGATTGATGCTGGATCACCAGCTGATGCAGGTGGTTTAAAGGATGGAGATAGAATTATTGAAGTTAACGGGGAAAATGTGGAAGATGATTCACATCAACAAGTGATACAAAGGATTAAAGCTGGTGGAGACCAAACAAAAATGTTAGTGTTGGACAGATCAGCTGATGACTATTTCAGAGCAAAAGGAATTAGTGTTAATGGTAGAATGTCTAATGTTAAAAATATTACAACTCCTGAGAGAAGTAAGTATACCCCTATCAACAGGTACTGTACAAGGCCACAAAAATTTGCAGCCATATAATGACAATGTCATCATCCTCTGAAGACATTTGGTTTCTAGACAATAAATAACTTGAGTATAAGTGTATAGATCTCTATGAAATAGTACCACAAGGTTCTATACCACAAAAGGAAAGTTGGGATTGATTTTGGGGGTAATGGCCCTTACCATTTAAGAATTTTGGTCCAAAAACAAATGAAAAAGGGGCCAAAAGCAAACATATATGGATCTGTATGAAACTGTGCCACAAGGTTCCATACCCTAAAATGAAGGTTGGATTGATTTTGGGGGTTATGGCCATATCCGCTTAGGAATAAGGGGCCATTTGTCAAATTGGTCCACATCAGGGTCTAAAGGGTCCAAAATTAAACTGTTTGATTTAAACAAAAATTTAATGGTAGGGGTTTTTGCTATGCTGAATTGCTTATATAGCTATAAAAGGCCCTGACATAAAAAATGTGAAAAAAATTCAAACGAGAAAACTAATCATGCTAATGGCCTAATTTATGACAATATAATTTGCCAAAAAACAAATATGACAGACAGGGACCAACAGCAACTACTCAGTGAATTACAGGCTCCTGACTCAGGCCAAACACGTACAGAATGTGGCGGGGTTAAACTTGTTTGTGAGCGCTAAACCCTGTCCATATCTCTGACTGTTCTTTCCAGTTCAACATATTATGTCATTCATTTCTTACCTTTCAGACATGATAAGTAAACATGGTTTAATCAGACTCAAAACTCAGTAAACAGGATTCAAATTTTTTAATAAATCTATCCATTGGGCCATGGTAGCCTGTAGTTTTCCTGAATCACTTGTTTGTAAAATATCTATACAAAATGTACAACTGAAAATACCTAATTTTCTGCAAAATAATTAAATAAGACCAACAAAAAAAAGAAACAAAAATTGCTGGCAGGACTACCAGGCTTTTGAGGACATGAATGGAAAAATCCATATGTTAAATGATCTGTCTTTTGAATACACAGAGACTAAGTCACTAATGATCACCTAGCAGAAAAGAGCAGACTCTCTTACTATAAAAGGAAATATATTTATTTACATGTAACTGGCAAGGATTTACATTCTTATGTACAATAATTTTTTTGGCATAGATGTTTTGTGGTGTGATACATTTAAAAAAAAACCAAAGATACCAGGGTTGTAATTGTGTACACCAGGCATGCTGGTCTACCTTATACTTATCAGTGACGCTTGAATAAAAAAAGTTAAAAGGCCTTATAACGTATGAAGTTGAAGAGCATTGAGGACCCTCAGAGCACCTTTTTGAAAAAGGTACCATGTCATTTTCAAAATTATAGAACAAGCAAGTCTCTAGCGTTCTGACAATCAGAACTATCCCAACCAAGAAAAACACTGAGGTTTGCTGTATTCAGATTAAATTACATTTGTAAAAATACTTAGGCCTTTTCAGTGGAACTATAGTCAGAAGACTTACTGTATGAACAAATAACTGGACCTGGATTATTATATGCTCACATTTTCTATACTGTATTTTTTTTAATTTAATCTTCTGTATTTTTGTAGGCTCACAAGTAAATGGTACATCTACAAATGTAACAAATAATGTAAGTATTTTCTGTTGTTCCTGCATGCTTTAGGGTGGTGGTGTTAGTTTTTTGGGGATATTTTTGATGGCCGAGTGGTTTTGATAATTAGTTGATACTAAGGAGTAATAAAAAACTAAAAAAAAGACCCAACTGAAATGTCTGTATTTTAATTTTGATTTAATTACATTTGTTTGATAAATTATATGTTCACTGCACATTTGTCAAAAAATAGTGGATCAGATGTACATCTATAAATTTATATTTTGCAATGCACATGTATATATCTTGGTACATTAGCCATTTGTTTGACATTTCTCATTATATGCTATTAAAGGTTAATAAATTTCAACACTTCACTGACACAAGACGGATGTTTGTAAAAATGTGACTATTTACCCTGGAGCTTGTGTTAACATAAAATACATATAAATTATTGTCAGATGCAGAAAAGCCTGAAACATATTCCTTTTTTTTTAATAGAAAATCCTATTATAATCAAATGTATTGCTATTAAACAATCCTCACATTTTTTCATCAATATGAAAGCATTATCATGATCAATTATGTAGATGTGTACATAAAATTCTTAAAACATTTTTTGCATGTACATATCGTGATCATGAGCAATGTGATTGGGGTAGCTTTCCCCGAGTCTTAAGAAGAGTTTTTGGCCTTTTATGTAGCTAGACTTGTAATTAGTCCGACAATATACATGTGGTTTAAAAATTTCTGAAATTTAAAATTTGTATTCATGGTTAAATTTATATAGGATGACAGTTTGTAAAAGTTGTGACTTTGAAAGAGTTGATAAGGCCTAAAATAAAATATTGTTTGTTTCCCCAATCCCGACCGACCCTGCAAAAATGGTCCTACTCATAAAATTTTATTGTCAAAACTTAGTCAAATATTATTTTATTCATTTCCGATTTTCAGGCTTGCCTGATCATCCGATAATGTTCAAGCTTTTTGGAAAAATAAAATTATTTCCCTACCTACCTACCCACACCTGCTTGGCAGGGTCGGGATTGGGGAAACAAACAATATATTAATTTAGGCCTAACAATTCTTGATGGATTGATTGCTTATTGGTTGCATAACTCCCAGTGGCAAATATTTCATATTTAATCAGTTTAAGACTAAGTAAACAATGAAGAAGTTCATAGGATCTGCAATGAGTGTGGGCCAAGAGATAGCACTGATTATTTCAATATACATTTATCAGGACCTTCACCGAAATTGGAAATTAAATATTTATATTGTTAAAAATCAATAAGATTTAATCATCCTTTAGTCATTAACATTAAAAAAAAATAAAGCCATATATCTTTACCTTGACTGCCAATAGGGTATATTGGCTTATTTGATAGGATCAGACATTCAACTTCTGAGCCTCAAAAAGGTCATAAAGACAAGAATTTTAAGAGAAAAAAAGAGAAAATGACTAAAAACCTTGACCAGTAACACAATTACATGTGACATAATGCAAAATAGAAGAAACGAAAGATCTGATTCTTTTCTTTGGACAGGGTATTGCATGATGAACCATTGTGATTGATAATATTGACATGCTTTTAACATCAGTCCCAAGAAGATTAGGCCAGGAAACCTGAAGTATATACTTGTAATAACTCCTGCTTTAACTCTCTTTTCCAGGCTTCACCTGTCTCCAATTCATCATACCAAACAGGCTATGTACCACCCAAGCAAGAACCCGTATCCAGGCCACCACCAACATCTAGTAATGGCGGAGTCGACTTTACAAAATTATCAGCAAAAGAAATGAGAGAATTAGTGGCTTCCAAGAAAAAGAAAGATCCTAGGAAAGAAAATACTGACTTTAGAAGGAAATATGATGAATTTAATAAGCTGTGAAAAAACAAATTATTCAATAATCAAATATATATCCAATTAATATATATGTGAGTTCCAATGCAAGTTAGTGATGGTTTACAATCAAGTATTCAGTCCTGACAAACATTCCGTTCTGTTCCAGGTGATCTAAAGATAATTAAATAGTCTAGAAGATGATTTATTACAGAGAGAATGTAAATTGTGCTGTATGATTGACATTTTATAATCAACTAGACTCTACAAAGTAGAGCTATTGTTATTTCATTCCCATTGACATACTTGTATGTTTCATATACATGTATATTATTCAAGACCAGGAGCTTGGAAGTCTAGAATGGGGATGTACATGTAATTGTTGAAAAAATGTGTATTCTGAATGTTAAAAAAATGATTTGGCATGAATAATCTGTTAATTTACAAAAAATTATACAATTCATTACACAATATTTTGGGCAACTATTATTTGTTATTTAAAAGAGCATTCTAAAACTTGATAGTATGAAATCAAATGTGAAAATCTGTAAGAATTCTTAAATGTTTAGACTCAGGAAATATTGTTTTCATAGTGGTTTCTATAAAAAAAAAAATGCATTCTTTGAATTTTTTGTACTACCAAAGTATTCAGTTTTACTCTTGTCACATATATTGTTTTGAGGACGATATTTTTTCTAATTCATAAAGCGGTTGTGAATTGAGTCAGATATTATAGAAATAAAATATTTACGTGTATGTATGTAACTTATTGGCATCTCATCAAATAATGCATGCTTGATCTTTTCAAGATAGGAAAAACACAGCCTTTAATTTCCACAACTTGCTTATTATAATTTACAATAATTAATTTAGTGCTAATTGTTTAATTGTTATATTGTGTTTGCTCAAGAAGAAAACTGGCATTGTTTATCAAATCTCTTCATTTTCATTCCATTGATACACTAACTTTTGAGAAAAACACTATTTTTTATTTGAGGGTTGTATCTTTTCATGGAGATTTGTTGAATTTTAAAAAAAATCTTAGAATGTCATGATTGAATTTCTAGATGGAAATGTTTTCATGTACAGAATCAAAACAATAAGAGACTACAATTAAGAGCTCAACATTATTAATGTTTGAGAACAGTTTTACAGTTGAAGAATAGTCTCACTAAAATTTGACATTCTTTTGGTCAATGAAATTAATTAAGATTTAGGTGACTTATTATTAAGATAGTAATTGGAAAAATTCATGTATTTTGTGATAATAACATTGTCTCAGTCATTTTTGTCAGTTGTTCATTTAAGAAAAATGATATTTTTATTCTATTATATTTTTATACATTATATATATGGGATTATTGTGGTATAAATGTGATTTTCCAGATAACATTAACAGAAATATATTCCAACTAAAGCTCCTGTTTCATAATCAACTCTGCTTTTCTCCAAACTGTTACATCTGTTTCTTCTAGGTCTTAAAAGATATGCCTTCCTAACTGTACAGTTCCATGTTCAAAACGGCTATTGTTATGTTTTTATTGTCCAAAGAATTCTTGTGGCAGCTGAGTGTTAAAATTGTCAACGACACTACATAAAAACAGAAATAAATTATCCTGATTGTCAGTATTATAGAGAACCCTGAAAGTGGATAAATTTTAGTGAAGTTCCAAAATTTTGTTAAATGGATGCACAGAATTTCACAGGTTGACTGATGGAAATACATAAAAGTTAAAGAAAGAATGAATTGAATTTTCATATAGAAATGAAGTTCAAAATAGCCCTTAATGTTTTAAAAATTATTGACGATATGGTATCAATACTTTGCTTGGATGTGGAATTATTTTTATCAATACATACCTTAAAAGTATTAAGATATGAAATATTTGTATTACAACCCAGATATTATTGCTCTTTAAATTTGTGATAACAAAAATCAATAGAAACAACTGATTAAAATGTCTACTATACCTGTTGCTTAGTTGAGATAACATTTAATTTTTGGTTAGAACTAGAGCATTGTAATAATCTTTCTCCTGGCAATAAAGCTATCAATTTAAGGAGCTTCAAAAGTTTATTGCCACTTAGATATTTTCATTTGGAAAATTACATTGTCATGAAATTTGAGTTGTTTTTTTTTATATTGGCATAAATTGAAAATTAATTGTGAAATGTAGATCAGAATATTTATACATGTAGTTTTGAGTTAATATTATTTACAGTATAAATAAAAATGCAAGTTTTGAGCTCTATTTTGGTCATTATGCAATCTAACTAAAGTTGAAATGTCATCTTGGGAAGTGTAATCTCTCATTATTTAGTCCCCTTAATTTAGGTGTGTACTGTATGATTTTCTAAGACCAACAGGTTTTCTAAGGACCATGAAATATTTGCAAGGGCTCTGTTTTTCATAAACTTGAAATTATTGACAATAAAATTGATGGAAGGTTATTTGTAAAAGATCTTTTGAGATAAGCAGCTGAGCACATGGTAACAATTAATTCATAAAAGAATAGTGCTACTATTGAATTTTATAATTTAATTGTCATTTATTTTTTTATAGAAACTTCTAATAATGATTTTACTAAGAATGTATAAGTATTCTTTCAATGATGCAAATACACTATGGACAACGAAAATTTAGCTATGTTAATCAAATTTTGGGGAATTCTGCATACTTTTAAAATTATTACTATTTTAACAATTGGAGAATATTTGGCTTTAACTGATGTAACAGCTTACTAATTTAATATATGATTTAACATTGTAACTAGCATTGGAGTCTACTAAAATAGAATGGCCATCCTGCAATGTATATTCTTTCCACATGTTTGTATTTCTCTTCCTTGTATGGATATAATGATATCATGTGACCACATTGCTGTACTTTCATTTTCATGGGTATATGATGTGCCAGTTTATTGCCTTTTAGTATAGAGGTTATTTGTCCAGAGTAAAATGTGATACATTGTATATAGATATATTAACAGTTAACTATAGAGTGTATATAATATTAAAGATATAGAGTTTTATATATACACACGTTATATTAATTCTGCTTTATTCCCAAAAAAAAACCTTGTGATTCACATATTCCTCACCTTGTGTGTTTAGATCTACTAGTGTGTATGTGTTTATGTTGGGCATGCTTAATAGGTGCAATTCAAATGTTATTATTTCCTTTAAATTGAAAATATACAAAGACTCACTGCAGTTGTGCCAATAATTGAAAACGTTTCATGGTAAATTACAAGCATTTTGAACAGTATTTTTTTTAAACTGTTACTAGGCATTTGCTTAAAATATTATCTAAGACATAAACGGTGTTTAATCTCAAGTTTATGCTGTGTTTTTATGAAAAATAAGGTTGTTTTCAGATTTACGTATTTATTAGTACCAAAGTTCCTGGATCAAGTTGTTTATTGTTTATATTTTTACACAAATTAATGCTTTTCTATATATTTGTGTTTATATCCTTTTGTATAATGATTGTTATAATCAGAAGATGATGTCCGGACTCTTTATTTTAAAGATGACTTAGTAAATGTTTTCATATAATGTCAAGTGTTGTTCCTACAAGGATGATTTCTACATTTTTTATAAAACTATTTTCTCTATTGATCAGTAAATGAAATGTATGCCATCTGTTGAAGTTTCAATAGATTTAAGAATGATTCACCTACAAGACGAAGAACAAGACAATTTTATATATTTATCTTATGTATATTGTGTAAGCATTTACAGAATTTTATTTCTAATAGTATTATTACGAGATTATTTTGATTATTAACTGTTGAAAATGCATATCAAAATTCTTTCAATACAAAGACATCGATCAGCAGTAAAATTAGTTAGTCCGAAGGTGCCTTTAAGACGATTGACATTTGATTCTATTGAAATAGATGCGCAAATGCATGAAAATCTTTTCAAATGTAAAAATTCAAAAATGATTTGATTCTGTTCCATTTGCATCTTCAAAGAAAGTCTATATATGGTACTTATAGAAATAATCTGTTAATTAATAATATTTTTCTGTGATAGTATCAATATTGCATTCCAATTCTCACTGAGAACTGTAATTCCTTTATTTAAACCAAATGCAGTAAACTGGTCGTTGTCTTTCCAAATATTTTTATTGACAGCATTTAACAACCAGACAGATATTGTCTGGTAACATCAGACCAGCTGTGAGGTGTATTGTTATTGTTTTGGTTTTAGTTTGAAGTATAAATATCAATAAAGGGCATATTTTAATGTTGTGTTCTCCTTGAATCTAGGAGTTTTCTTCAAAATTATAGGCATTTTAATTGCAAAGTGCATTTGTTTTATGTATGTTTTCCAAAAATCATGGTAGTACATTTTATTTTGTAGCTTTCATATAATCAGCAATAAGAACAGTCACAATCATAATTAATTGTTATGGAATCAAGTTGTAAATACTTTTATATTGAATGTTAAAAGTGTGTAAAACTATGGAATCGGTGATTTGTAAATGAACAATACTTTATGAAAACATGTATTACTATGCTCTTTGAATAAAAAAAACAAATACAATAAGTTTTGTCTTAATTTGGACTTTAAATGAATACTGATGATAACATATGTATATCTTTTTATGCCCCTGTCATAGGCAACAGGGGCATTAAGTGTTACCCTTGACCTTCCTTCTTTCTGTCCTTCCATCCGTCCAATTTTTGTTGCAAAGCTTGAGAGGGGGCATTCCTGTCCTCAGACACATTCTTCTATTATTCATTTATGGACTCCTTTCCAAAAAAACAATGCTTTTAAATATTTGTCATCTGCAGTATATCCAATAACATACTACATTGGAAGCAATGAAATAGTAAATCCCACATTCCATTTATATTACTTTTGCAGTCACATGTAAATCACAGATACTATTTATAGTGCTTTAGAAAGGTTATCACAGGAAAAATCCTTCATGACATTTATAAGTACTTTTCAACTTCGTATTTGATTTAGTCTTGTTTTAACTCCAGTTATACTGATGATTCTTATGTAAACTAAATGTGCATCTATGTCTGTTCTATGGTCGGGTTGTTGTCTCTTTGACACATTCCCCATTTCCATTCTCAATTTTATCTGGTATACCAAATTATAAGCGTGGAATCTTTGATGAGTTTTCACAGGAAATAACAAGTTATTTCAATTGCTTAAGAGATTCTTCATTGGAAAATCCTTTGAACAACTATTATGCTCATTAAATATATCAGTAAGTTGATTACTGCAGTCTATTTCAGGAAAACCTTTGTTCAATCTGTAGGATAGTTGTTACAGATTTCATTGACCAAGGCAACCATTTGAACCCATCAAAATATTCTCTTTGACAGAGGAAGATGACAAAGCTAAAAAAAAAAAGTAAACCTTTTCAGGGATGTAATAAATGGAACCTACATTTCATTCATATTACTTGTATAAGGGATTCTCTCAGATAAGTCCTGAATTACTTACTGCCTATGAGTAGGATGGTAAAACCTGGAATGAATAACAAGGCTTAGAACACTAAATAAAGTTGTGGAAAATCCTGTAGGCACTGAAGTTTACTCTGTGTATATTATATTTGATACATTTGCTGTGAGAGTCTCCATGATGATTTTAATTCTATTGTATTTAAAGGCATTCGCCATCGTGACACAATAACGTTAAATAACCAGAGGTTTCCAGGAGCCTGACTCAACTACTCCTTCTTTCATTGCCGGAGAGTACTTGCTTCAGATAAAACAAGAAGTGCTGTGAGTGAAGTCACAAAATGATACTACCCGACTTGGTATCAAATTTCGAAAGTAAATACTTCCTTATATATAAAAAATACATTTAAAAGAACACATTTGTCATGTTTTCTTTCAATTAGGTCACTGATATCTCAAGATCTTTGAAATTTGAACCTATCTGGCAATTTCTTTTGCCACTACAAACCATTTTGTATATTTTATAAGTAGCTAAAGAACAAAATTCAATAAATGAGTAATAAAACTTTTTAAGTAGAGCACCAGATTACATAATATATATTGACGTACGAAGCAGTGTTTCATATGTTTATGTTTATGTTTATATAAAAAAGTAGTAAACAAAACCAAAACTGTTGAAGATCTAAATGACGTCACATTTTTATGGATAATTTTTCGGTTGATTAATGGTGTATCGATGTGGCTAGACAAACAACAAAATTACACAATTTGTTTAATAACTCGTCAATTAAAGTAATTTGTCCAGGAACTCTTGTCAAAATTAATGACGATGTTTACACTCGTGGTAGGTTGTACACTGCACAAATGTCCCAAGAGAGACATAAAAGTCAGTGATGAATAAATATCAAGAGTAAAAGAATCATATTTTATGTTATGATAGTCATTTTATAACGAACTTGTTTAAGAAATGTTAATATGTGGACTAATTGCTAGGTATTTTTGTAATGCTTAATGCTAATTTAGATCTCATACGCAATAAGACTGGCTGCTCATTACACAGATTGATAAACTTCAAACCCCAACAGACCTGCCTGTAGCATTAGTGTTTGCATCAGAAGCTAATGGTTGACTAGGACTGTTGCAATATCGATAAGAAATTAAGATAGAGATTAGATAATATAGTATATATTGTCAATGAATATATTATATTATCTAATCTCTATCTTAATTTGTTATCGATATTGCAACAGTCCTAGTCAACCATTAGCTTCTGATGCAAACAGTAATGCTACAGGCAGGTCTGTAGGGGTTTGAAGTTTATCAATCTCTGTAATGAGCAGCCAGTCGTATTGCGTATGAGATCTAGAGTAGCATTAAGCATTACAAAAATACCCAGCAATTAGTCCACATATTAACATTTCTTAAACAAGTTCGTTATAAAGCTTGAAGCTTTATTTTTTAATTAAAACATAGTAGGTGATAACTTCCGCATTATTGACCGATCGTCAAAATAAAAAAAAAATCCGTGTTTAATGTCATGATTCTCTTGATTCTTAACACTTAAGACAGGAATAAGTAATTATGTTTTTGAAATACTCTAAAGCTGAAATCAATGTAGAAAAAGGACTTGCTTACATCTTATTCTTTATATAACAAATTGAAAATAAAATGTCCATACTTCTCTGTCATACACATTTACTTTAGCATCATGTTATACACAATTACATCAGAATCACTTCATACTCATTTACTTTAGCATCATGTTATACACAATTACATCAGAATCACTTCATACTCATTTACTTAGGTATCATGCTATGCACAATTACATCAGAATCACTTCATACTCATTTACTTTAGCATCATGTTATACACAATTACATCAGAATCACTTCATAGACATTTACTTGGACTATTAAATTAAACAAATTTATCTCACTATCATATCATACAAATTTTCACACATTTACCTCACTATCGTGTCATACAAATTTACACACATTTAATACCTTAGTATTTTATTACTCACATTTACCTCACTATCATATCACAAACATTTACCTTATTTTATTACTTACAATTACCTCAGTATCGTATCATACACAATTATCTCGGTAATATGTTATTCACAATTACATCATAAACATTTCGTAGACATTTTCCCTTTTTAATGTCAAATAAATTTTCCTCAGTATCATGTCATAATTTACTTCAGTAACATATCATACACATTCATCTCTATCAGGTCATATACATTACCTTCAGCTTCAGGTCATACACATTAACCTCAGAATCATGTTATACACATATCTAATATAATCTTATATTACGCACATTTACCTCAGTAACATATCATCAAGATCACTTCAGCATCATGTGATACACATTGATCTGAGTATCAAGTCATACCCATTTACCTCAATATCATGCCAAGCATATTTACTTCAGTGGCATATCATACAAATTCACACAGTATCAAGTCATACCCATTTACCTCAATATCATGCCAAGCACATTTACTTCATTGTCGTGTCGTACAAATTCACACAGTATCAAGTCATACCCATTTACCTCAATAGCATGCCAAGCACATTTACTTCAGTGTCGTATCATACAAATTCACACAGTATCAAGTCATACACATTTACCCCAAAATAATTCCAAGCTCATTTACTTCAGTGTCATATCATACAAATTCACACAGTATCAAGTCGTACCCATTTACCTCAATATCAAGCCAAGCACTTACTTCAGTGCCATATCATACAAATTCACACAGTATCAAGTCATAATCATTTACCTCAATATCATGCCAAGCACTTACTTCAGTGCCATATCATACAAATTCACACAGTATCAAGTCATACCCATTTACCTCAATATCAGTGGCGGATCCAGAGGGGGGCGTAGAGGGCGCACTATTTTTTTTTTTTTTTTTTTGTAAAATGATTAATCAGACTAGACTTCGCGAACTTTGCCATTTCCCGTGTATTTAATTTTTATGCGACAATTCTTTACTTATAAAGATATTTTTCGCCCGTATTTACTGTAATATATTATTGATTATGTCAAAGTCATGTGATTCGCTACGGTGGAGTTGACCAGTACGTCGAAAAAAAACGTCACTCAGTCATTTTGAAATTCAAATTACAGTAACACATTGCTTAGGCTGAGGATGACAAGCATGACGCCTTCAAAGCGACAAAGTATTGAGCACGCCCCAGCCCATTAATAACATTGCTGAATAGTGATCCCCAGTCAGTAAGCTCTAGATATAAATTTAAAGTCTAAGGTACGGACGATTTGATTTGAGGGGGCAGTCTGAGATATTTTAGAGAAAAAATTCTGACCCTGATTTTTGCCTTAAACAAAAATTCTGGCCGTATCTGGATTGAAAACAATAATCTTGTCCACTTTTTTGCTATTAGAAAAAAGTATTTTCAACAAAATTATTTAGCATTAAATGAACATGATGAATAAAAAACGGGCGTAATTATTTTTTGGGGGGTTGCATGTGAATCCCATATCTGACCGGAATGTCTGTTTCGCCGAACTGATATACTGAATACTTTTTTCAAGACCCAACAGCAACCTGCCTGCTGGGTGTGGCCTGTATGTCTCCATGTGTCGACCGTCACTCACAACTTCATTGTCATTTCCGACTCATTCGTAGCCTTTGGTTGATTTGGAACCCCTCACTTCCTTTGTTGGTTGAAACATTTCAACCAAACATTTGAATAAAAATTGCTTGTTTGTCTTTCTTCGTGTCGGTCGTATTGTAAATTTCATTGAATAGCCGTATATCTTGTTTACAACAAGAAATCTGTGAGGTTATGCTAACTAACCATACAACAAACGAGAATTTTCCATGTCCATTTTTTACTGACAAATCCCACATCAAATATATTAATTAGTACATAGCTTTGGATCCATCCAATCATTTTATAATAGACAATTAATGGAGAGAATACGACACCAAAAATGTCCAACCCCTACACTTTAACTTTAAAATGCATTTTACACTTATTTTATGTTTTTTAGCCAAAAAAAGGTCTAAAAAAAATTTCGCCTCGCTCCGCTCGAGGAAATTTAATACTACGCCCCCCCTTTCCAAAATCCTGGATCCGCCCCTGAATATCATGCCAAGCACATTCACTTCAGTGTCGTATCATAAAAATTCACACAGTATCAAGTCATACCCATTTACCTCAATATCATGCCAAGCACATTTACTTCAGTATCGTATCATACAAATTCACACAGTATCAAGTCATACCCATTTACCTCCATATCATGCAAAACACATTTACTTCAGTGTCGTATCATACAAATTCACACAGTATCAAGTCATACCCATTTACCTCAATATCATGCCAAGCACATTTACTTCAGTGTCGTATCATACAAATTCACACAGTATCAAGTCATACTCATTTACCTCAATATCATGCCAAGCACATCTACTTCAGTGTCGTATCATACAAATTCACACAGTATCAAGTCATACCCATTTACCTTAATATCATGCCAAGCACATTTACTTCAGTGTCGTGTCGTACAAATCCACACAGTCTCAAGTCATACCCATTTACCTCAATATCATGCCAAGCACATTTACTTCAGTGTCGTATCATGCAAATTCACTCAGTATCATGTCATACACATTTATCTTAGTGCCAAGACATACATATTACCCCAGTATAATGTCATACACATGTCACAGAAATTCACATCAGAATCAAGTCATACCCAATTACCTAGTATAAAGTAAAATAACAAAAATACCGAACTTCAAAGGAAATTCAAATCGGAAAGTCCTTTATAAAACGGCAAAATCAAAATCTCAAACACATCTAATGAATGGAAAACAACTGTCATATTCCTGACTTGGTACAGGCATTTCCTTATGTAGAAAATAGTGGATTAAACCTGGTTTTATAGCTAGCTAAACCTCTCACTTGTATGACAGTCGCATATAATATCATACACATTTACCTCAATATCAAGTCCTACACATTTACCTCAATATCATGTCATACACATTACCTCAATATCAAGTCATACACATTTACCTCAATATCAAGTCATAGATATAGGAAGATGTGGTATGAGTGCCAATGAGACAACTCTCCATCCAAGTTACAATTTATAAAAGTAAACCATTATAGGTCAAGGTACGGCCTTCAACACGGAGTATTGGCTCACACCGAACAGCAAGCTATAAAGGGCCCCAAAAAATTACTAGTGTAAAACAATTCAAATACACATTAACCTCAATATCATGTCATACACATTAACCTCAATATAATGTCATTCACATTTACCTCAATATCAATTCATATACAATTACCTCAATATTAAGTCATACACATTTACCTCAATATCAAGTTATGCAGATTTACCTCAATATAAAGTCATACACATTCATCCCGATATCATATCATTCACATTTACCTCAATATTAAGTCATACACATTTACCTCAATATCAAGTCATGCAGATTTACCTCAATATAAAGTTATACACATTCATCCCGATATCATGTCATTCACATTTACCTCAATATCAAGTCATACACATTTACCTCAATATCAAGTCATACACATTTACCTCAATGTCAAGTCATACACACTTACCAAGGTATTATGCCATACACATTAACCTCTGTATGATGTCATTACACATTTACCTCAGTATAATGAAATGTATGCTGACGTCCTAGCTGAAGTGAGATTTTATGCACCACAACGGGCACCACTAGTTGACCAGGAGCTGCTTACCTTTCTCAGCACATGAGTTCCCATAGATTTTGGCGGGGTTCATGTCACTCAATATTTAGTTTACTCTGAGGGATTTCATGCAATTCCATCAGTTTTTGTTCGTTACCTTAATATATGTTCTCAATAGATTTAAGAGATTTGAACTTCAATTTACTGCCGTTGCCCTAATTTCATATCTTCTCCATTTTTACACATATAAATTGTCATTATACTGATGCCAGTTGTCATATTTTAATTAACTGCCAAATAATATGTCATTGTTATTGACCATAAAATCCTGTTTTATGCACTTGGCAGAAAGTAATGGCCTTGATATAACTTTATCAGACATCTAGTAGTTATTGATACTTTAGTACATAAATGTTAAGTACTGTAAGTTTTTATATAACAAGGATTTTAAACATTGACGTGTAACTAAATGTAATGCAATTGCCTTACTTTTTAACCTTGCTATATGGATAAATGAAAAAACTATTCATAACTTACTTTATGTTGAAAGATGTTACAGTTTACATAATTCAAGTCTGATATAGGATAACTACACATTGTATGCAAGACAATAATGAAAATTTAAATCTTTAAAGATCAGAATGACATTGATACTGCATTTGAATTATTATAATGTTAGGTATGTTAGCAGAGGAAAAGTATAGGTTTCACTGTGTATCATCAACATGTTTCTCTACACTGATCTAGAGGGTAATCCAAACGTTAGAACCATTCTTACAAAGAAATAAGTCTTGTATGTACAGAAAGGATATACATATGTTTTGAACACAAATATTGAATGTTCTTTTTGATACATTGTGCTGGAAATTAATAAAAGCACCCGTAGACAGATGCTTCCTTTGGGAATGCATTACATACCTCATACTATTCTAAATCTTTTGCTGGTCATGGACTCATGTCATTAATTAGAATGTTAAATAAGTGAATTCTTCATTTTTGAAATTTAAAAAGTTATAGCCTCAGTAAGATCCTGTTATACCACAATTTTAAGCCTCGGCTCAGTATCTTATTAGATTGTACCTGCCAAGTTTGTATACATGTCAACATGCTCTGTGCTGCTACAAAACAGCTGTCAGCATCTTAAAACTGAAAGTAATGTTTCTGAATTTGGGATTTTTATACATATTTTGCTTACCCTTCCGGAGCACCTGAGATCACCCCCAGTTTTTGGTGGGGTTCGTGTTGAAATGAAATTGATCATTCTTTCTTCAGACACAACTGTCAGATTTAAGTATTAATTTTATGAATGAAAGTAAATGCTAACATGTGTGGTATGTATGGTTCTTCTCATTCTTGATTTTTATTTTAAGACAACATCAAGATTTGAAACCAATAAATAGGATGTTAAAGAAGGTCTTTTAAACAAATGAACAAAAACATCATGTAACAAAATCATTGTACTTTCATATTTATGGTCATATAGGTCTTTTTCCATGTCAAATTGGTATAGAATAACATCTGAGAAGACAGTCACATTACTTTGATGTAGTTTGAATAGTTAAAGTTATGTTAAATTAAATCACAAGTTATAAACTAATAACAGATTCAGATTTTATTAACTTGAAACTATTCATATTCAAATTCAATATACTCTCATCAAGAGGCCCACAGCCAAAACATCAGAAACTAATTGAAAAAATATTGAACACTACAATTCAAATTGTGGCCTAAAAAATGGCAGTTACTGTCTGGGGTTAGATTTGCTTGAGGGAGTAGGAAACTTAGTTTTTAAGGCATAGATAATACAAATCAAACACTCTGCTTGTCATATAGGATGATGTACACTGCATATTCTCTGTGGTTTTTTTTATGTCTTTGTAAAGCAATCATTTCAAATCATGGGATTTCAATATTATGTATCCTTTTAATAAGACTTTGACTTAATGATATATCTGGCTCATATCAACTTATGATCACTTCTTCAACTTTCTAGTACATTTTGCTTTACTAATCACTTTTCTAAGTTGCTTTCAAAAGTACATTATTATATGAAAAGAAATTTTTTTTCAATCTAAAACAAATCTGCAACAATTTTTTCTTTATTCATGGAAAGTTTAATTGCAAGTCAAATACCTTAGCATTTTATCTGTTTTTTGTTCCATACAAATTTAATAAAAACTTCACACCCAAATTAAGAGCAAGCCCATAGACTCCTGCTTAACTACATTAAAGTTGTCTTCCATTTTCCAACATAATGTAAATAGTAAGCACCACTATTGTTAGATTGGAGATATTGAAACCATTTACAAACTAAGTAACAAAGACAAACTATCTGGATACCCATTGGGTCGTATAAGGTATGGCAAATGGTCAATTTCACATACCTTTACAAAAATTTGCATAAAATAATGTTGATCTTCAACATAAAAATAATAATATCCATACAACTCTTATCAGAGATTTTAATATTCAGTATTATTTTAGGTAGGCTCTGACTCTCCATGTATAACATTAAGCAATCAATCAATCCCAGTGCATGATATTCTGTGCATTTTCTCTTCTTAAAACTAAGGTGTAAACCAGAGTTTTCAACTCCAAAAGGCAAAGCTACCCTTAGACAAGCAGACAGAAAGTCACAGGATAAAAGGTCATAAATAATTTGTTGACAATTGTTTGAATATATAAGAGAAAGATCTTGAAACATTTACTTTTTATTACATATATTCATTTTACAGTTTAGGAAATTGTTCATTAGCCTTGATAAATTATGATTTATTAAATTTTAATCATGCAAAGGATATATTTCTTGGCACCATGAAGCTGTTTATTTTGTTACCTTAACAATTATTTGATCATTATTGATATTTTTTTAACAAATTTTGTTTACAAAGTTGGTTTATATATACAAGAGTTCAAGAATTTCACAAAAATGTTTTTTTTAAAATAAGTGTTTTCTTATTCAAAGAAAATAATCTCAAAACTGAATTGTGACTTTTTGTCCTGTGACTCTGTCATACATTCCCTTAGACTACTATAATCTTTATAGAAAAATCTCAATTTTATTTTTAGATTTCATGAATAAAAGTGAATTTGAACATATTATTTGCATTTCATTTTAAATCTTTGAATTTAATTGTATTTTCTGATAATTTCTGAAAAAATCGATTCACCATTTTCTTATATATTTTTGAAGTTTAACATGACCTAGTTGTATGTAAAAATCCTCAAAAGTCTGTTACATACACAATTACTATTCATGGCCTTAAGTACAATTCTCGGAGAATGACCTGACATTGTTTACAATAATTAATGTCACTGACCAACATTTATAAACTATTTACACAGCTTAGAGATGTAATAGGGCAATGATACACACATCATACTAAACAACAAATTAACAATAAAAGAAAAACAAATTGATAATGACAATTTTATTGTGTATTGCCATTAAAATGTTTTTGATTTATAAGACATTAAACAATGATAGATAAGGTGTCATTTCTGACAATATTGCACTAAATGATATACCTAAAATAAAATATTTTATGAAGATACATTGTGTAATAGTTAAACACTTGTCACATTGTGTAACTGTTAAACATATGTCACACTATTTGTAGACTTTGAAATTACATGAATAAAAAAGTCAGAATATTACACATTTACACTTGTTTTCATGCTGTAAGGGAGCTACCATTTGATTTTTAGGGGGGGGGGGGCTAGGATGAAAAATGTTGTCCTGCATTTTTTTTTAGTTTTAATCTCTGTCCTGCCTTTTTATTTTTCACTCTATTCGGTCCTGCCTTTTTTTTATTAGTTTATCCTGACTTTTTTTACATAAATTGTCATCCTGCCTTTTTTTTGCCAAGTTGCTCATCCTGCCTTTTTTTCAAATTTCATCCTAGCCCCCATAAAAATTAAATGGTAGCTCCCTAATCCAAACATAACTGTGATTTCTTATGTCCATCATATGTAAAATTACAAAATAAATGGTAAACTATTATTAGATTGTTGATATTAGTTTATGCGTAATAAGTGATGATTTGGCACACATATAAACTATAAATGCATTTTATGCAACAGGTCTGCATTGGCTCCTCCAATAATAATTTAGAAAAGAATCCTGAAATAAGCCCCAAAGCAGTCATTTTGTTTCTGTTTCCAAAGAAGATTCCTCCATTTTATCCATTCATTTCCACAGAAGGTTTCTTCATTCCACCCATATCCAAAGAGGGTTTTTATTTTAACAAATTTATATCCCCCATTTTAACTGTTGATAAAAATAGACAATAAAAACATCTAAATAATTCAATTTTCATCAATGGAGATCCCTGAATGCATCACCATTCAAAACTCCAATACTCAGTACTTATTCATCAACATATTTAGCAGGTAATCAGAAAAATATTTTTATGGCTAAAAACTTATCTACAGCATACTACCTTCTTCCTAAACAGACTCCAACCAGAGAAATCACCCTTATAACACCTTAAAAGCTCTAAAGCTATTTGAGCATAACTAAGAAATTGGGCCCTATATTTTGCCTGTACCCCAGATACCAAAATGGTCTATCTTATTAAGGTCATGGCTGGCAGGACATCAGACATCAATTATTTGTTACCGGTAAGATTACAAAATTACCAACAACCATCTGTTCAAGATGGCAAAGTTTATGAATGAGTGATCAAACTGATGAATGACATGATTTTAATTATATAAAATATAAGTATTATGATGATCACTGCCATGAAAATTTTCTGAATATTTCATATCATCAATTCCTTTATCAATTCAAAAAATTCTAGCTGTAGGCTACCCCGATGTCGGTGGAAATTTGAACATGTAAATTTGTTGCATAAAAGTTTGTAATGAAATAGAAAAAGTTATGGAAATTAGCATTAACGGCAAGTACTTGGTGATGCGATCTACTGTAATATAAAATATATTAATGAAAGGGGGTAATTTGAGCAAGACAAACAGCAGTTATGTATAAGTCAACCTGACATGTGAAGGAATAAAAAGCATTCTTTTAATAGCAAGTCAAAACTAGGTGTCTAGGTTGTGTTTTTTCATGACAGCAAAACCCTGTATTATCATTCCAGATTCATCAAAATGTCATGTTTTGATATTGGGAATAGAAATTATGACACTTTCATTTTATATGCAGACCATTTGGAATTTCATCGATTCAAAAATTCTAAACATCACTTCACTGCCTAATATCATCTAACAAATATTTAACAAAACAATTAAAAGTTTACATCATAACATCACATCCATAGTATTTATTCACTAACATTTCAACATCACTTTGAGTGACTAGTTTTAAAAATGTGAAAAGATTTGTTGCTACAAAAAAGTAAAAACAAATACTTGAATTGTATAAACAAGAGTTAACTTATAATAAACCTTTATAGACAGATATTCTGTCTGATAGGATGGTGAACTCTTCTACCATTATATTACAGTTTTTTGAGCTAACAAAATATGCAACCTTAACTAGGGTTTATTGGTGAAATGTTGGTATTCAGTTTCACATAAATATACGGTTGTTGCAATCTTTTTGAAAGTTAAAGTCATCATATGTAAACCATATGTAAAAATAATGTGTGTGCATGCACTGTAAATGTATTAATTTTCATGATATCTAAGTTTTTTGTTTGCAGCAGCATTATTGTGGTACTAATAATACTTTATATGAAAAATAAATTTTACAGTGAGAAAACCTACTATCAAAAGTTCCGTCAAGGTCAAATGACTTCTGTCAAATGGACAAAAAAAAAAACACCAAACTATTTCAAATATTGTTGACTAATCATGTACAGTTTAAACTTGCCCTATTTTTTGTTGTCCATAACATTGTCTACAAATTTCGAATATTTTGGTCCAGTCACCAGGTACTTAGAATTCTTGTCGTAAACCCCTAATGATCACAAATTATTATGTAACAAAAGGTTATATCTCTAAAATGTTTAATATTGAGATGCACAAAAAAAAAAACACCTTTATCTGCTTTTGATGGGTCATAATATTGTGATAAAACTTAGAAGATAAACCAACAATGAATATGGAAACCTAAAAAATACTGCTTTTAATTAAACAAACTCGTCAAATCAACCAAAATCAAACCTTATTTGTATTTTATATTACAAAACCTTTCAGAAAGTTTGTTAAAGAAAATTATTGAAGCACTTTTAAAAAAGCTATTTTTTTTCAAGCCTGCTTTAAGCATTCATTAACTGCATTAGAAATCCTGTACAAACATTTCAACAAAAAATATTCCCCCAAGAAACCATTTACGTCCCTCATTAGATAAAATATATTTGCCCTACCTCTCAAGATTTGTTTTTTTTGGTACTGATATAGAAAAAAAAATCAATATAAAACCATAGATTTAATTCATCATTTATAATATGACAGAAAGAAAATTGCTACTTTATGTTCATTTCTATTTAGAATATAGGTCCTTAGGCTACTACAATATGATAAATCAAAACTCGGAGGGTTGTCATTAAAAACCACTGTGTTGAAATATCAAGATGTTGTCAATGACTAATTTACAATTATCCCATCAATACTCATAAATAGGGGTTGTTTAAACAACGACCTATTATTGAAGACAATATGTTTAAAACCTCTTTATGTCTTTTTTTTCTATTTTGTCCTGTTGTTGCATTTCTGTCTCATTTATATAAACCCTGCGTCTTTATTCATAAATACATTTATCATATCAATTGAAATCAATTTTTCCCCCTAATGCTGATTTGGAGAAACAAGGCAAACAAATTTTAAATCTGAACTATCTTTAGTCAAATATCTTATTTTACACTCCTGCCGGAGTGGGAGACTCAAGCTTAGAGTTTATTTTGATTCACCAATCTAAATAGAATTTTCAAACCCCCCCCAAAAAAATGGTCTGCACAGGATATTTTAAAGGACAGTCCACTAGAACAGAATTTATTAAGCAGAAAATCAAGATATCATACACTAAAGGTATGATAAGAATGTCTTTAACATTATACAGCAAAATGTGGTACAACATGTTTTAAGGCTTGATGTGGCAGTATGAGTTACAAACAACCGTATAATGAGCACATTTGACATACATGACATTAATTCAGGTTACATTTTGATATACATGTACTTAAACATGATGCACTTCCTCTATACAACAAAATTTCACTGTTGGCAAGTAAAAACACCACACACACAAAAAGTTTTTCTCACAGAACAAGTATACCATGGGCTGATGATGAAAAAATCTTTTATCAACAATTTACTCTGTTTATCACTGGTATAAACTGTAGATATAGGATCATGTCAGGAACGTTTCGTACTGAACAGTTTTCCTGTTACTGGACATATATGTTTATTTTTAGCACAATGCACATGAGTTACAACACCGTTGGGATATCGTACAAACGCAGTGTCATTAAATGCCCTGCTACATACAGCACACATTCTGAAAAAGATAAAAAAATATTTTGTTAATCAAATTTGTTAATTAAACTTAAAAACTTTTATAAAATCAGGACGATAAGGAGCTTGACATATTGTATGGATATATGTCTATTGTTGCCTTCTCTAGAAATGTTTTGATTATTTTTGTCTTTGGGTTGCAGTCTCATTGATGTATACCCCACATCTCCTTATGTTCATAACAGACATATGACAGATGATAGTTAGCATGCTCATATCCTCTACCCAAACACATCAGTGTCAAGTTAGAAGTCTCTTACCCCTAAAAAAAATATGAAACAGCCATTTCTGATTTCCTCTGATAATTGAACTGAAAGAAGTAATTCTGACATGATTTAAATGGAAGGTGTGACATCATAAATAATTATGCAATATAGTAATGTCCAATTACATTAGCGGTACCAATTTTACTGCACCATGAGATGCACATTTCAACAATTTATGTCTCTTCAGTGGTGCTTGAAGCCAAACTTAATTTCTAAAGATGATCCCCCATCAAACATTTCAAATGTATTATCAGAGTAACTTTCATACAAATTTGAGGAGTAATTGACAAGAATTAAAAAGTTGCAGGCAATGCCAAAGTGATGAAAGGTCAATTGAGTGATGTAATGCATTGCCTTGAGGTTTAATAGAATGTAGCATTTCTGTAGTGGAAATTAAATTCTAATGGTAAAGAACCACACAATAATAGATATCTATTCAAATTCTTTTTACAAGTCATTCAAAATGCTGGCAGAAGTGTCATCATATAGACATTTTTCTTAATGATGTCTGACAGATGTGTTACTCTAAAAGTTTTCTTTCCAGATGGTTTCTTTGATGTAACCAATCACTTTCTTTTTAAGGTGCATCTACCAAGTCAGTAGCACCATAGTCAAGTCCATCTGTTGATTTCATTTTTGATATCTATAATTATTGAAAGCAGTTTTTTAATTGATAAAAATATCTTAATCTTATCTTTAGAAAGTATTATCTGGATTCAGCAAGCTATAGACCTTAGACGGCTGCATATATATATATCTGTAGTTCAGGCTGTTTGTATTAGAAAATTATTTTTAAAAAAAACTCTGATGAAATTATAAAATTTAAAAGCACAAAAAAAAACAACTTTATATTGAACACAAAGTTTCAACAGATTGCAGTGATGAACTATGAGAGTAACACATTGAAATCAAACTAGGAGAAAGTAAATGTAAGGAAGGTGAAAATTGAATTTCTAAAATGTTCCAAAGAACTACTGTCACTTTATATCATCAAATATTATCTATAATTTTCAAAAATTAAAACAGCACTTTAAAAATTTCATGCACCCGAAGCTTTTCTAGATTAACCTTCATCAGGAATGCTCAAGGCAGAATATTTGAAAGCCAAGGATGTATGAGAACCAAAACACGAAGAGCTATATGACAAATAAGGGCCTTAAAATAATAACCAAATCCATGTCAACTTTAAATATTTGTCAAAATATAAAATAGCATCTCAAGTTTGAAACGGACCACATTTTGAAATAAAAAAAATCCAGTTATTTTTCATGCAAGATTACTAATTTTAATATGTTACCTTGCTTACAAAAGGACAGTCAAATGAAGACAAATAAAAGCCAATCTTATTACCACACCTGACAACTTATAACTCTCAACAACCTATAAAGTCATTCAATTAATAGGCAAGTGTCAAATATCTTCTTCACAACATTTCTCCTTACATATTGGTATCCTGAGAGAGAAATTCATTGAAAACTTTCAATAGAATTTTATATCTCAAAACCTGAAAACGTGTATTACACAATCAAAGATCCTGAAATCTGTCTGACTGTAGGACATTTCTGGCATAATTTGGTTCAGTCATATATGCTCAGTTTTCTCAATTGAATTATCTCATATTTTCATGTCCCTGGCCTTTTATAGCCAATTATATGGAATGGGTTTTTTCTCATTGTTGAAGGCTGTACAGTTGCCTATAACTGCTTACATCTACTTCATTTGAACTTTGGTTGATAGTTGTCTCATTGGCAATCATACCACATCTCCTTATTTTTATATTTTAAGGGGTGTCTGACCTAATGTTTGACAGCAATAAACTTAAAACAAACAAATAATTATATCTTTAGTCAGGCAGATTGTCTTTCGAAACAGATTTTCTAAGAGGTTCTCTAACTGAATGTCTGATATATGTGATATCATCTTTTATCAAATGGAAACAGCCAAACAGTTAAGTTAAAAATCAGTTTAACTGTGAGGTTTGGAATCACAAAAGAAATAAAAAGTACCTTTTTAATCACTTTTTTTTGTATTGCAAATAAAAAAAAAAGCAGGGTACAATGTTCATGGTAGTATTTGATTCAAAACAGACTATTTATCAATTACTGAGTTAAATGCTGAATTAAGATTGTAATGGGTAAACAGTTATGAGATGCAATATAATATAATAGATACAATTATTTCTATACTACTTTGTTGAAAAACATATTTAAATAAATTTCATATTCATGCATTTGAATGGGACCTAACCGAAAATAGTACAGCACTATTAAAAAAAAAAATTATCGGTAGATAAATATAGACGTGGGAAGAATCATTAATGTAATTTCTTTGAATTGAAGACATAACATAATGTGTTGCTTCTACAAAGTTTTTCCATTCATAAAAAAATACAACTGCGTGCTAACATGCTATTTTTTATTAAACTCAATTAAAATTTTGATATAATGTTTTTCTATCATTTCTATGCCAGTACAAGGAGATACGACAACATTTTTTCAATTTAAGAATTAAGAGATATTACCACTATAAAAGTATTTCCAAATACAAGGAGAATTAAATATCCACTGACAGAAATGTCTATCCTCAACAGAAGAATATAGGGTCAGCCAATTTGACTATATGTAAAATGGCATGATCACTTCAAGTGCATAACAATTTTTATGACAACTGTGATAATGAAAGTTCTAAAAAAAATTAGAAAGGCATGTTTGGAACAACAAAAGAGAAATATATTAAAGTCCAGCTTGACCTCTATGTAACAGATTCTAAACAACTTATGGAATTTAAATTTTGAAAACCCAAAACAGGACAATTAATTAACTGCTCATGGGTAACAGTAATGCAGTTCTTGTTGTCTGATGTGGGAAGGATAAAAATAGTTTCAGAGAAGACTTTTGTAAATTGGTAAATAAAAATCAAATATTGCCCCCTGGCAGCCATGTTTTGACTTTGTATGCAAGATCTCCCATGTATTATTCTTGCCAAATTTGTTTCAAATAGGCGAAATAGTTTCAGAGTAAACGTTGAAAATGTATATTGTCTAACTCAATGTTAATAGACAACTATATTGTCTAACTCAATGTTAATAGACAACTAAGTACAGATGCAAAGTGATGACAATAGTTCACGGACTCAAAATGCTGTTTGATTTTTCATCTTTGTACCTTATACTGAATACTTTCTTCAGTGCTTATCAAATTTACTACCAAACAAAGGTTGCTTGTAAGGTGTGCAAATAATGTTTTCATCATTTGGACTCTAGTGGATAGTTGTCTTATTGGCAATCATACTACATCTCCTTACTTTTATATTCAATAGGGATGGGACTCATAAGCTACAAAATGGCCATAAGCATTTGATTTAACAGTACCAGTAATGAAGAGTAGCCTGAAATGCAGGTAGATTGCTGTAGGGTGTTTACCTCACAAAATTAATCCTCAGTTGTGTAAATTACTTATACTTACGTAATATAAAAAACTGATTTTGGAATCAAGTCTGAATGTAATAACGAGGAAATGATGAAATATTTTGATGTGGTTAACTAAACATTTTATTACATTCCATGGTTGACAATAATTTGTTCTGTGTAGGTAGAGAGATTAATTTGTTACAATGATGATGCTATAATTTGACTAACAATGTGTCAATGGTCTAGTCAATACTAATGTCATTGATGACTGTATAAGGCTGCTAAACACCCACGTAGTCTATGTTTCAACAAACTTATCTAAAGCTAAATGAAAAGAATTCATATACCACAAAACACGAACATGCAGCCCACAAATAACTTCTTCCAAAGGTGTGAGGAAAAATGAGAAATATTGTTGATCTGAAGTCGGATCTCCAACTATCATAAATGTAGATTCAAGATGTGAATCTTTCATACATCATTCCATATATAGACAGACCTTTCATACATCATTCCATATATAGACAGACAACAAAAAAGGGGGCAATAGAAAAATCATTTGTCAAACATTGTTTTCCTGTCCATTTAAGTCTGAACTAAGTGATGGTAGGACTATTGATGAGGACAATACCTCTTAAATGGTAATAAACCCTCCCCCTAATCAATGGTGCTATTCTAAAGCTAGCTTAATTATTCTGAGAAGCAATATATATTGCAAGAGTGAGATAGCTTTTAAAGCAAAATATACATGATTGGTCAATATTTCCGATTTTGATGAAATTTTGTATGCATTAAGAAATTATTGAACTGAATCTCTCTCTCTCAATATCTAAAAATTGTATAAATAGCATTTATACTTCTAGAGATACTATAAGTCAGTTAAAAATTTGTGAAAATTGCATTTTTCACATTTGAACTGGTATCTTAAAAATGTATTCACTAAAGTATTTAAATTTCTCACTCCTGATTACCTGATATGGCAGAGTTAAACTAGATTTGTAAGCTGCTTAGTTTCTAGAAACCAATATGGGTTTTATAAGGCTTTTAAAAAATGGTGTAATGGTGGCTTCTTCTCTTCAATTCAACATTTAAAGTAGACACAACATTTTGCAGGGCTCTTAGTGGCTGAGCTGTTTTAGTATTTGGTAGATATCTTCCTGTACAGATAATTACTTGGTTAGGAGTTTGTCTTCTACATGAGTAAATCAGATGTCTACCACAGTATGTACCATAGTTTTTCAGTTCTTTGTATTGTAACGTCTGTGAATCATCACTGGAACTTAATTGATTTCCTCCATAGTAAAACTTTCTACCATCAAATTATATTATTTACAATGAAAGGTCTTGAAAAAAACCAAACAGTAAATATATGAATATTGCTCAGCAATACTTTCAAAATACAGCTGTGTACAGTTTCTAACATACTTGGCACCAGGAAGAGAAAACCAGCATCTTGTTTATCAAATACCACAATATACAAGTCAGACATATCTAAAACGGACAACTATAATCTGTACACAATGTCAAAGTGATAAAACCTTCCTAAAATATATATAATAATAACAACCAAAACATGAACACAGAATATGACCTTAAAATTTGTGTAGAGAAGATCATGTTTCATTTTTCTTTCCCTTCTGTGGCTGTTTTCTCATATATATGGCAACATTGTCTACCATTGCACAGCTCCGATATCTGTAGATTATACCTTCTTCATTTGAATTCCAATGAGGAAGATGTTTTAGACATATGCCTTATGTTCAACACATTGGGCAGGAGTTAGATAGTTCTTAATATTTATATACATGTACTTAAACATTTGAAAACTAAAGTATGTGTTTCAAAGTGGCCATTAGGTCTGATTTCAACTGGTCCAATGGTTTAAAAAAAATGTATTGACAATGAGGACAATGATGGCAACTGATGACAATAGCTCACATTAGCTCTTTTGGCAAGGTTAGCTGAAAAAAGGATCAATTTTGGGAATATGCATTCCTGTATTTCTCATGATTGAACACTTGACACATATAAATTTGTTTCCAGAAGATTGATTACAATTATAAGGAATTCACAGGTGTTAAAATCATCTTACTACACCTGTAATATAAAAATATCTTTTCCCTATCATTCAAACAAATCTGTTGGTCAAAGAAATTGTTACTAATACATTTATTCCTGTCTAAATATTAAGATAAACATTCAATAGATTTATCACTTGTTTATTTATGTAAAGTAAACATAAGTCATCTTATATGATAAATTTTATCATTTATTCATTTAGTATTCAGTACTTTGGTTCTTAATTGTACATAGATAGTAATTCATCAAAAAGAAAAAGAGTGTCTTAAAATACATTATATAAACAGCAGTTTAGACAGACAGATCCTAAACTGTTGAACCTGCAAATTACATGCATTGTAGTTTCTTTTCATGGATGTGATTTCCTCTAAAGTAGACTATACTTTGAACCTGGACATCTGCCCAATAACATAGCTTGATGCATACTAGAGATGAGTTAAATCTTGTTTCACAATTGGATACATGAAAAAATAAATTGTATGCAAATTGTCCTCAAATCTTTTTGGCTTTATAAACATTCTTATAAATGTCATTACTAATGATCTTCAGAAAATCATGTTGTGTCATATATTTTTTTGTTTTTTTGTCAGTTGTTTTTTTTTGTGGTTGAGCCAATCTAATGATCCAAGCCCTCTCCAACTGATTTTTAAATTTTGTTCTTATGTGGTGCTGTTACACCACTAACCCAGGTAAGGGGGAGGGATAAGCGCTCACAAACATGTTTAACCCCGTCACATTATGTATGTACCTAACTCACTGCTGTCAGTACCAAGTCAGGGTCCAGTAATTCAGTGTTTGTCTTTGGTTGCTGTCTGTTATATTCGGTATGTATCTAACTCACTGCTGTCAGTACCAAGTCAGGGTCCAGTAATTCAGTGTTTGCCTTGGTTGCTGTCTGTCACATTATGTATGTACCTCACTCACTGCTGTCAGTATCAAGTCAGGGTCCAGTAATTCAGTGTTTGTCTTTGGTTGCTGTCTGTCATATTCTGTATGTACCTTACTCACTGCTGTCAGTACCAAGTGAAGGGCCAGTAATTCAGTGTTTGTCTTTGGTTGCTGTCTGTCATGTTCTGTATGTACCTTACTCACTGCTGTCAGTACCAAGTCAGGGTCCAGTAATTCAGTGTTTGTCTTTGGTTGCTGTCTGTCATATTCTGTATGTACCTTACTCACTGCTGTCAGTACCAAGTCAGGGTCCAGTAATTTAGTGTTTGTCTTTGGTTGCTGTCTGTCACGTTCTGTATGTACCTAACTCACTGCTGTCAGTACCAAGTCAGGGTCCAGTAATTCAGTGTTTGTCTTTGGTTGCTGTCTGTCACATTCTGTATGTACCTAACTCACTGCTGTCAGTACCAACTCAGGGACCAGTAATTCAGTGTTTGTCTTTGGTTGCTGTCTGTCATATTTGTTTTTCTTTTATGTTTTATCAAATATAAGGCAGATGGTTTCTTTACATTTTACATTTTTCATGTCTGGGCCTTTATAGTTTACTATATGGTAAAGTTTTTGCTCATTGTAGAAGGTGGTACAGTGACCTATAGCTATAGATGCTTATCGAATTATGGTTTTTACCCTAATTTCATGGTTCTCTGAACATGAACATCTGATAGTGTAAAAGTACCGGTAGTACAATCTCAGGTTAAGGTTTATGGTAAATGTAGTTAAAGTAATGAAGTTGTGGTCACATCAACTTGAAACATAGTACACATATATTTCATTCATTGTGAGGTACATGTATATGTTAAATTTTAGATTTTTCCCACTGTTTTCACAGTTCTCTGATCATGAACATATGATTACATGGGCAGGGCATAGTGTCCTATGGCCACATATTATTGTGACTGCATGTTCTTCTATATACCTTTTGTTATTCCACTGAGTAAGATGAAAAAGGGGGAGGGTTAAATACTCAATAATAAGGTTAAATTAACACAGTGTATGTAACACAGTAACAGGTTAATGTGACTCAACTTAAGTCAGGGACTTATTGTCAATGGTTGTCTTTGGTTATTCTTTAGTGTTTTTATTCTTTATATAATTTGGTGCTGATGGTAGATGTTTTCACAATTTGCCTAATAACGTTAACAGTACCAATTTTTCTGCACCAGATGTGCATGTTTCTTCAGTGATGCTTGAGGCCAAATATTTGAAAATCCAAGATGCAGGAAAATTTCTAGTTTGACATATATCCTATAGACATGTTGCCTTATATATGTGTTTTGTGAGTTTTATTTTGTTAAGGGAAGCTGGGTCATTGATATTTCGCTCACATATCTTTTTATAAATATTCATATATAAAAAGTAACAACGAATATTTACAATTTGTCATCCTTAAGATTTAAATCTTAAATAATCTTCCTGGGTCATTTAAATTTCATTTTAATATTATTCAAAAGTAGAACTCATTAATAAATATATACATAGAAAAAATGCAAATTATCCATAATATCAGCATAAAATGTCTAACTTTCTCACATACATCAAAGTAGTTTTAGTGTGGTTGTTCTGCATAGATACAGTTAGTGTGAATCACTGAACAGGTCACACACATAACAATGAAGATGAATTTCTTTTGACAACTAAATAATGACTTTTGTCATTCTGAAATAGGTACTTTCTGTCACATATAATAGTGTGACTAACTGGGACTATTATGAGAAAATCAGCATGAATATTAGAGTCCTTATGAATCTGTTACTACACAAGTGAAAAAGACTCTGCATCTTATTTATTACAAGATCAACATGTTTCTAACATTTAAAAGTTGTATTAAAATTAATTAAAATTGCAGGGTATTAAAATGATATTTTTTTTCAATATATCTATGATTATTCAACATCATATGACAAACTATTTAGATATGATTATCATATAACTACTCTCAATTAATAGGCCGATTCCTAGTTCTGATGTACGCATGTTGAAGCTCCAGTTGAAGCAAGGTGTAAATGACATCATTGAACAATCTGCTCTTACTGCAACATAATGTACACATAAGGATTGTGTCATTTGAAATGAACGGGAAAATGCACAAACTTGAAACTTGTCTATGTGAAATTTTCTGAAATATTGTTCTGGAGAAGATGGGATATTCAATGAATAAAAATTGGTGTGTTGAAGAAAACAACAGCAAAAAATATCTTATCAATAAAAAGAACTTATAAAATGGTACTTTGATAATCACCAAAACACAAAAATATTCCATTTTAAGATGACTAATGAGACTAACTCTTGAATGGTAAATGTCAAACCCACCAAAAATAGAACTTGACCTGTATTTTATGATCCATGACATTTTGGCTACTAGTTTCGTAGTTTTTTGCTCAGACACTGATAAAAATGGACAAATTCATAGCAACAGTTAAAAAAAACACATGATAACAAAGAAATATCAAAGGCCCCATCTAATTAGTCACAGAAATAAGTTACAGATTTTCAACTACCAAAGTAAATTAGCAAATATTATTCAGTGTAAAACATGAAGTTATATGCAAAACTTGGTCATATAAACATTAAGTATCTAGCAAAACAAAGTGTAAAATAATCTATATAAAAAGTTCTTTAAACCAACAATGAAAAAGAACATTGACACAATTCTACTGAAGATGTTTTAATCAAACAATCCCCATCAATGGACTACAGTTCAATATTCAAACAAATTCTTTTGATATGGTTGTCCCTGTAAATCATATATAATGTGTACATGGTTATAAAATACAATAGGATCAGAGGATTTGTGTAATCAGGTGTTTCTTTATTGTTACCTGTCTGAGCATTCAATGAATGACTCTGATCCCATCAAATAACATATGGTCTGGAGAGGGTTAAAAGTACAAGTTTTAAGATGATATTACAAATGTCAGACATCTTTGCAAATTAAAGCCTGAAGTTATCATTTTTATTACTCTCGTAACTTAACACATCCTTGTTTACATGGTACTGATATTGTAATATCATAGGATATTTTTTAATTAAAAATTATGATTTAAAATATTCTATCTCCTGATTCCTGAATAATAAGTTTTAGGTATCCTGCTGCATCCCCATGGCTAATAAAAGAAATGTAGGCCAATGAGAAAGCAACCAACTGCATGACCAAAAACTTCAAAACAAATCATAAAACCAGTTCTCTTTGCGCTGAACTTGTTTTTTATTAAGTTTTTCCTGCGATTTCCTTCATTCATGAATATAAACTGCAAATAACTTGAATAAAGAGCTGCGCCATGAGCGCATGATACACCCATCGCTTTTTCAAAGAATAAAGTTCCATAACTCATCAATGTCATTTCAGAAATTTATAAAAAAACTAAAGGGAGGTTATTTCAATAGATATAAAGTTTCATGAAAACTGCTCAAAGCACTTTTGAGTTATGGTCTGAAAACTGAAAAATCCCCCTTATTTAATGAATAAAACCCCATAACTCTGAAAAGTAAAATCTAAAATTTATAAAAATCAAAAGGGAGCTCACGTCAATAGATATAAACAATTCACCAAAGTTTCATGAAAACTGCTCAAAGCATTTTTGAGTTATTGTCCGAAAACTGGAAAAAAAAACTTTTTTAATGAATAAAACCCCATAACTTGAAAACATAAAATCTAAAATTTATAAAAATCAAAAGGGAGCTCATGTCAATAGATATAAACAATTCACCAAAGTTTCATGCAAATTGGTTAAAGTGTTTTTGAGTTATTGTCCGACATGTTGACGACAGACGGACAACAGTATACCATAATACGTCCCGTAAACGGGCATATAAAAATTGTTTTACCGATTGACAATCTGAAGGGTAAAAGCAGCTTCCATAATTGTAAAATAAAATGTGTGTATAAAGGAGCTGTGAAAGGTAAGAAAATTATAGAAAAACAGGTATGGTTACCTCTAAACGTTTTTGGGGTTTTTATGTTGCTTGGTTGCTGACTTTTTTATTTATACCCTACATCTGCTTTTATTCATAAAGGTATGGAATCTAAACGGGTACATACAGAACAAACATGGGTTGTCATCACAGCATAAGTATGTTTAAATTGATGTGAAATTTTATGAATAGAAATTAATTTTCATGTTGAAAAATAGGCTTTAAAACTAAAACTTTAACAGTTGTATTTATTGTTAATTTCTTCTCGTCCTGAACATGCATGAAATATTTGCCACTGGATCAAAATTTAACAATGGCAATCAAAATACATGACAACAGCCCTTAATAAGATTTTGATACTCTGTCAACCTGACCCACTGGCTGGACTGTGTTTGTCCATTTAACCTTTGGCAGTATTTATTTGTTGACTGAAATGATGGCTGAACATGCACAATCATATTAAATTAGTTTTGCCAATGGTCATGTCAATTCCAAGGTCAAATAGAACATTTGAATTAAAAGTACCCTGGGTGACAAGGTGTGTGTCTAAATCAATCTTTATCTTGACCGATCAGAACATTTAACAAGTTTGATAATACCTTTGTACCACAAGTGGGTGGATGTAAACATCCTACTTTACACCATTAGATTCATATAATCTTTAAAAGTTGTAAGTCTAGAATTTTCATTACCGGTAGTACCACGTAGATATATATGTCTGGATGTTTTAATGTACTATTTATTTTAATATTTACTGTAAATAAAAAGAAAGGGTATAAAATTTGTGCACTGTATTTTATCACTGCATTAGTATAATTTACAGACAAAGATTTTATAAAAAGTCTCACATTTTAATTTTCTGATGCATTTTTAAAATTCTTTGTATCAAATTGTACTCAGTTATTCTTAAAAAAAAAACAATGTATTTTAACCATGTATCAATATAATGAGATGTGGTGTGATTGCCAATGAGTCAATTATCCATAAAAACCAAAGAAAAAAGATATGAACAGTTACAAAGGTCATCATACAGCCTTCAACAATGAACAAATCCCTTATCCTATCAGGAAATAAAAGGCCCCAGTTAAACAAAGTGTAAAACTACTCAAAAGAGAAACACCACCAGCCTGATAAAAATTACAAGAGAAAAAAGTAAAAAAAAATATTGGCAGACAGCAACAAGCAAGAGCCAGTGAATTACAGGTTCCTGGTATTTAACACACAGTAAGTATGTTACATTGACTTCTGGATTGATGTATTATTTGGTTGTTTTTTTTTATGATGGATACACAAATGACAATCAAGTCATATTTGTTTGCACCTATCCTAAGTCAGGAACCTGTTTCAGTGGTTGTCGTTTGTTGGTGTGGTTCATAAGTGTTTCTCATTTCTTGTTTTTTTTTATATAGATTAGAACATTGGTTTTCCTGTTTGAATTGTTTTACACTAGTCTTTTTGGGGCCCTTTATAGGTTGCTGTTCGGTGTGAGCCAAGGCTCCGTGTTGAAGGCCGTACTTTGACCTATAATTGTTAACTTTTTACACATTGTGACTTGGATTGAGAGTTGTCTCATTGGCACTCATACCACATCTTCTTATTCATAAGTATTGTTTTTATTGATCTTCATACTGACTTTTTGGCTTCTCTTCAACAATAAAATAAATAAAATATGAAAGATATGGTGTATCTAGTACACATTTTTATTTAGGGGCCAGCTGAAGCCCGCCTCCTGGTGCGGAATTTTCTCGCTGTGTTGAAGACCCATTGGTGGCCTTTGGCTGTTTTCTACTCTTTGGTTGGGTTGTTGTCTCTTTGACATATTCCCCATTTCCATTCTCAATTATATGACTTAAAATCACTATCAGCACATGTTAAAACAAGAAGCAATGGAACAGAACTTTAATTGCTGTTCTTCATCTCAAAGTTACAGTGGGACTTTCAAGAGTTAAAGCTCTCACTTTACTGCAAGATTAAGATGGTTCATTGAAACACTTAAAATGCCTCACAAAACAAGATAATACTTTGAATTAATAACTGTCTAAAAAATCCTCTTCTGTTAGACTCGAGTCTTTTATGGTTTACAAAATTAAGAGCTGAATACAAATTAAGGGATGTTTTATGTGAAAATACAAAAAAAAAAAAAAGGAACAGCTAACAAATTTTATGAAGCATTGATATTCATGTAGTATATATATACTACTAATAAACTATTTCCTACAAGCTGTGAACATTCTCATCCCTTAGGCTTTACTGTCACTTAAAGCTGCTGTTAAATAAACCACACAATATATATTTCTGGAGATTTAAAATACTTGTGGTTCAATAAATGAATTCTTCTTTCTGACTTCTGAATAAACCAGTCAATAACTGTAATATTGACCTCAGCAGGACTGATAATTTTAAATTTATGAAAAACAGGAAATACCTGGAAATTATTTATCACATACTGGGGTTACATAGAGTTCATTCTGTTCTGCATTTCTTGTGCTCAAGGATTTGTATAGTCACTATACAAATCCTTGTTGTGCTCAACTGACTGAATTAGAAATAATCATGTTTTTTCAATGTGAAACTGTGAATGCCAATATTCATAGTGATTCTGGTTAAAACAAATTCCCATTTGCATGAATGTTAAAAAACAGCAGTATTTTACAAGGACAAAAGTTTAACTTCTTCATATATATAGGTGTCCAAATTAGGACTAGCATAAATAAAAGGTTTTTTTTTCAGCATAATTATCACTCAGTATATTATATGAAGTGTCTGCATAATGCCTTGATAATAATTTCATTGTAAAGTATTTCTTTATAACTATGTAAAGTTTAAATTAAGTACTACTATTATTCTGAGCTATTGATTTATTGAAGTCTTGTATAATAGAAACAAAGCACTGATCACAAAGCCCATACATACTTTTTCTTTTTAAGGGAACAATTAATTAACTGTCATTGTCCTGATTTGGTACTTTTATCTGAAAGCTAGTTCTATTTCCATTACACCTCCTCAGTTTCATATCAGTCATACTTTAAGTAGAGAACAACACAATTGTGGATTTTAATAGCCCCTTTCAAAAGTAACTGGTCTTGTGCCAGTCAACGGGCAATAATATCTTCAATAGAATACTGTATAAAACTACTAAAACATTTTACATGAGTATAAAGCATGAAAAGGAATTTCCATAAAACAACCTGTATTGTTAAAATGGAAAGTTACATCATAAAAGAAATTGCATTAAAACGGAATAAATCTGTTTTAAATGAAAAAGTTTTTATCAAAAATTTGTGAAGACAAAAACCTCAGGCTTTCATATCCGTGTTGCAGGGTGCTTACTCCTAGGTAACGTCCATCATTGAGATAAAAATCCACCCACCCACTGATAACACATAATAACAGTCTGGGCTGGGTACATAAATATCATTACTTTTGGAATTTAAACTATATATAGTAATATTTTGAAACGTTGTCATCAGAATGCGTCAAATTGTACGATTGCATTTGTTGGCACTCATAAATTCCTGCTAAATCATTACAAGGAACTATGGACATTTTTCTGTTTTAAGCAAGAACTGGAAAATTTGACCAAATGGCACGTTTAGGATATTTTTCTAAATATTTCTTAGGTCCACCTACAGAAACAATAACAAAGAAAAACAAATGGAAAGATATTTTCAGTTTTTATGGTCCAGCTATGGTTGTTGTACATAGATAAAAACCTTTTGTAGATAAAAACTGAAATAAGTGTGATATGCAGTTAAATTAGAAACTACTTAAAGCTATTATATGTTTTTTAAAATGATAGAATAATGAAAGTAAAAAGGGAATGTGTCAAACTGACAATAACTTAACCAAGAGCAGAAAACAGCCCAATGCCACCAATGGGTCTTTAACGCAGCAAGAAAATCCTGCACCCAGAAGCAGACTTCAGCTGGCCCTTAAACAATAATGTATACAAGTTCAGCTAAATGGACGCTATACTAAACTCCAAAACAAACAAATGAACCAGAATTTAAAAAAAACCACAGGACTAACAAAGGCTACAGGTTCCTGACTTGGGACAGGCACAAAAATGCAGCAGGGTTAAACATGTTTTGTGAAATCTCAACCTTGCCCCTATACCTCTAGCCAATGTGGAATAAACAAACACACAACAAAATGCACAGAAAAACCTCAGTTGAAAAAAAGTCTAAGTCCGATGTATGTGACGTTAAACAAGTCAACAATTTCTCCTACTTAAGGACACACAAGGTTCGTTCAAGATTCTTTTGTAAATTAGTACATTAAGCATGACAGTCTCTAAAAGTGTTAAGTACTTGCACTTAAAACATAGTACCAGCAGCTAATGGGGAACCACTATCCAACATAAAAGATATGGGTTATCTCATCTCTTTTAGAAAAACCTCAATCTAAATGGATTTCCCTTTCAAAAGATGACCATTAAGTCCAGGATTGATAAATGTCCTCATGCAAGATAAATGGCATAGTCTAAGTCCCAACCCAAGGTTATCACAAGCTGGTGTAAATACCTATACAGGTAGAATCTCCAGGGAATTACAGGGTACATCAGGTATGTTGACACCTAGTGATCATTAGAGGAGAAATTGATCATCCTGCATATCAAATACAGATATAAAACTAGAGGCCTATATGTACTGATCTTCTCTAAGTCTTACGTTATACAAGAGAGCTGTATAAAAATAAGAAGTGTGGAATGATTACCAGTCAAACAACTATCCGAAAGGGACCAAATAACGTAGATGTAAGCAACTATAGCTAACCCTATTACCTTCAACAATGAGCAAAACCCACACCCAAAGTATGCTATAAAAAACTCAATTGTCAGCATGACACTAGGTAAAAAACGGTCAAATGAGAAAAACACTTGCCAGATTTATGAACAAAACAATAAATGTAAAACAATTGTTAAATATGATACCCTATAATATATAGACAGCAACTGCTGAATTTCCTGCTCCAGACTTTTGATAGACACATACATGTCTTTTGAATGGTAACATGATATATTACCAATGCATATATCATAACAATTTATAGAAATTCAGTAGGTAGCTTCTGCAAAGAAGATCCACAGGGATGAACAGCAGAGATAATATGACTGCTATTTTAATAAAATGCTCCGCAGGGCGCAGCTTGATACGACCGCAGAGGTTGAACCCTGAACAGTTGGGGCAAGTATGGACACAACATTCAAGCTTGATACAGCACTGAATTTGGATTGTGATTAAATATTTGACACAGCATAGGTTTCTGACACAGAATGAATGTGGTCTAAGAACTTAATGATTTTTAATTTACCTATTTAAACCATATCATTATTATTTGTTTTATATATAAATCAGAAATAACCAATTTAAAATGGAAAATTTTAAAGAAAAAAACAGGAAAAAAAGGGGAAAAAAATCCCTCCCCCAATTTTTTTGAACCCCCTTATGATTCATCACCCCCAAACTCAATCCCAGCCTTCCCTTTGTGGTATGGTACCTTGCAGTACAATTTCAGAGAGATCCATACACTTGAACACAAGTTATTGTCTGGAAACTAGAAAAATGCTTGTTTTTAGGGCCCTTTTTGGCCCCAAATTCCTATACATTTAGGGCAATTACCCCCAAACTCAAACCCAGCTTCCCTTTGTGATATGGAACCTTGTAGTACAATTTCATAAAGATTCATACACTTACACACAAGTTATTGTCCTGAAATTAGAAAAATGTTTGTTTTTTGCCCCTTTTTGGCCCCCAATTCCTAAAATTTTGAGGCAATTACCCCTAAAATCAATCCCAGCCTTCCCTTTGTGGTATGGTACTTTGCAGTACAATTTCAGAGAGATCCATACACTTGAACACAAGTTATTGTCTGGAAACTAGAAAAATGCTTATTTTTGGCCCCTTTTTGGCCCCGTATTCCAAAAACGTTTTGGCCAATTACCCCCAAACTCAATTCCAGCTTTCCCTATGAGATATGGAACCTTGTAGTACAATTTCAGAAAGATCAATACACTTACACACAAGTTATTGTCATGAAACTAGAAAAATGCTTGTATTTTGCACCTTTTTTTGGCCCCTTATTCCTAAAATTTTGAGGCAATTACCCCCAAAATCATTCCCAGCATTCCCTTTGTGATATGGAACCATGTGGTACAATGTCAGAGAGATCCATACACTAACACACAAGTTATGTCTGGAAGTTACAAAAATGCTTATTTTTGGCCCCTTTTTGGCCCCTAATTCCTGAACTGTTGGTACCATAACCCCCAAAATCAATCCCAACCTTCCTTTTGTGGTATTGAACCTTATGGTAAAATTTCATAGAGATCCATTCACTTAAACTAAAGTTAGAGTGCGAAAACCAATGTGTCTTCGGACAACGCCAACGACGACGCCAACATCATTCCAATATACGACCGCAAAATTTTTTTGCGGTCGTATAAAAACAAAGACATGTTGAATAGGGGCAAAAAAAAAATTTGCCTTGCAACAGGTCACCTAAGTGCCTTCAAAGAGTTGCTGTAAGGGATCTTAATATGCAGAGGGTGTGGCACTGTCCCTGTGAGAGATATCAGATTTTTAACATCCCATTTCCATACAGATCAAGATGAATTTTTGTGCCAATGCTCGATTGATATTGAAAAATTTCAACACATCAGTCTGATTCAGTCACCAGTAAAACACAGGTAAAAGAAAGAGTTTTACAGACAGCATACATGTCAAACAATAGTATAGAGGTTATAATTATCTGTTCATTAGACCTGTATACATAAGAATGACTGAATAGACAACTGATATATATATTTTATTAACAATTACATCTATTCTGTAAAGACTGCACAAGAAGAAAGTTAAGACCTTCCAATTACAAGTTTTTAACAAAATGACAATATGTCTACATCATGTTGGTGTTTCGTACTGGTGTTACCTAAAACAGCAAAATAAGCAAAGAGAAAAATTATATCTTGTATCAATGTGGAAAACCAATGGAAGTTCCACGCCACATAGACAGGTATACATGGCAAACATCTGTTTAAATGAAAACCGGAAATCTATGTAAGTACTATATTAGATAGACAACCAGGATGTGGGACCTTACACAGAAAATCATAGGCAATGATTACCATCCCTACATATATATGTACAAGTAAAGATGATGAAAGACCAGAAACTGATAAATATGACAACAATCGGATATAATCATTAAATTAAACAAATATGAGATTAAAGGTGAACCAAGAGGTCCAAATGTTATCTTCAAGATCCTGAATCAATCATGGAAGAAAAAGGAGACATCTGAATCATAGTATAAGGCAATTTACAGTGCAGTAACATTTGACACTCTGATATATCTTAGAATCTGGAACAGATTTAGGCAGGGGCAAGGGCGCAGGATCTGGACCTAAGAATTGACATGACTATCAATTAAACAATGGCTCATCTGATGTAATATATTGATGAGGAACAATGTTTCAAAATTGGGGACTGTACTTTAAATAGCTATAGGATACAACAAACTCAGACACAAGTCCTTGTGTTATATCCTGTACATACAGATGAGATGAGGTTTATTGTATAATACCACCTTAATTCTGTTTATCTATCAATTCAGGAAATAATTGGGGTGAATTTTAAGTCAACAGGACAACAACAATGTGTGTTGTTACAATTAATAAGTAACTGTTATAAAGCATCATCATGTCATGTGACACAAAGTCTTTTACACCAAGATGTCATTAAATGTAATTGAATATCCTGCATTTAAGATATAATTGCTGAAAGACCCTCCTCCTAAATTATTGAAATCTATCCTTTTGCATTAAAAAGAATATATTTATGTAAATTAGATACATCCAATTGTCCGTCTAACACCCTGACATGTGTGTCTAACACCCTGACATGTGTGTATCTAATACTGAAAAGTAACCTGTAGTTCATTTAGAATATTATAGAAAACAAAGGATATGGGGTATCCATCCATGACACAAAATCAGTACAAAAGAAAAGGAATTACTGCTGTTCTTTGTCTCAAAGGTCACAGTGAGGCCTTCAACATGGAGCAAAAACTCTCATCACTGCAAGGTGGGTCTCATTGGGGTCTAAGCGTGACACGGGATTGCCGATTTTTTGCAAGCGTGACACGTGAAAGTCAAATTATTGTGCCGTGAAAATGGGAAATGAAGTCTAGCGGGATACGGGAAATTACAAAAATATGAGAATTGCTTACGTACATAGTGTAAGTGGGATACGAGAATCTGACAAAACAGTAAGCGGGATCCGGGATCAGAACCCCCCAATGAGACCCCCTGCAAGTTTAAGACACTCCCTAACACTTGTTTGAGGTGCTAGGGGCCTCATAATAGGACTGTATTTAAATATCTAAGAAACATTAAAACATATTTCTCCAAATGTTTTCATGAGTAAACTAACACTCAAAAGTAAAAAAAAAATTGAGACAGCAGCTTAACTGCTCGTCTAAGTCTGTTAACTAAAGGTAAACGCAAGTCATAAGATAAAAAGACATGAAACAGCAACGCCATTCTACAGTACTCATTTACTAAAATGAATACCTGGTCTTGCAGTCATAAAAATTTGGAGTATGATAATTGTACTATGAATCAGAATTCAACCAATCAAAATGCTGGATTTGGTGTTTCAAGAACAAATTTTGTACTCTAAGTACTAAGTAAAGTTTTATGACTGAGGGCCCAGGACTAAATTGAAAGAATTTAAAATGTTGCTTTCAAGTGACAGCTGTTTTATAATGTTGGTGATTTTCCCCTTTCAGTCCTTGTGTGTAAAAACAATGTTAATATATATCACATTATTGGTTGCACTGGGGATTTTGTTTTAAACAGTTACAGGAAAAGATTGGTCAACATCGTTCACTGTTTTCTTTTAAAAGAATTCACATAAAACTTTACAACAAACAATGATTTTACAATCATACCATTATAATATCCCATGTGTTACATCTTATTTAACCATTATATCCTAATAAAATATGTAATCATTTCTTAATTCCATAGGATCAGAAGAAAATGTACAATCATGATAATAAATTGCTACCTCGTCCAGTTGTAGGGAAAATATCCTTTTTGCTTGTTTTTAAGTTTTGTTGTAATGAAGAAAATTGTCAAATGACATATAAATCATTTGGAATACTGTAAAGTTAATTATTTAAGGTGGTGCATGCTAATTATGACTTATTTAGGTGGTTTAATAGCCAAATGAAAACCACAAAAATCTTATGCAGAAACATGAATACTGTTACTTTATTTATTACATTTTATCCTACTTTGGTGTGACAACACGAAAACTGGTGGAAAAACAAGTAATTTAAAGTTTTACTAATTAAATGATTGATTACTTGTCAATGATTTTACATAAGATCATGATCAATAATAAACATATATTTGTTAAACCCTTAAGGTTTGATATACAAAGCCAAGAGTGGGTGGTCAAATGGACATGAACATTAGAATTTGTTTTGAAAGAAAATTCAACTGTGAAAAAATGTTAAATAGATGCTAATTTATAGTCAGTAAGTTTTCAAAGTACATAAATTTACTACTTTTTATAATAAAGTACATCTTCAGGTATGAAACTGTATTGCATAAATCCCTTTAATATTAATACATGTTGGAATATTTTGTTCATCATTTTATTTGTTGAAATTAAAGATATGAAATATTATTCAAATGCAACACTCCAAACTACCAAGTATCATAGCCTCCATCAGAACCCACTGCTTTCAAACTACCAAACCACCACCTTATGTACAGTATATGAGCCAAAACATTATTCCCAAACTACTTCAAAATATTCATGTTCAGTACTTTAGGGAAACATAATAGCTTCCACTTAGTGTATAACTTAACCTTTGAACTTTCCCTATGTAATTTATCCCTGAACTGTAAAGAAAGGGTCATCTATGACATTTTCAGTTATATAATACATGTACAATGTATGTCTTTTTCAGTTTTTAAGCACATATGTGTCATTTTTAGTTTTTAAGTAGGGGGAAATAACAAATTCAAATACTTTATGAAATACACATTTCAAATTATTTTGATAGGGACAAATGATGAAACAACAAAATAGTATATTCTCCAACCAAGAAAACATTGATACCAACAAAAATAAATGTGTTTACCCTATTACAAGGTTCCTATTCTCTTTGCAACAAAACCTTTCAGGATTTTCCCAAAATTTCCCCAGGACATATATCAAGGATTGCCCCAGAGGATATAAATCAAAAGTTACAAGGCATTTGGACAAGTCAGCCACAGTTCAGAAACTATTTTGCATTAGAGAGTATTGTGGGGATCAGATTTGAAAATAATTTAAATATAAGAACACATATATAGACCTGTTAATTTCTATGTCATTTGGTCTCTTGTGGAGAGTTGTCTCATTGGCAATCAATTCTATACACAACTACAAATTCATGGGGCTGTCCCAAATTTAGAAAATACTAATATAATGTTTTTAAGGATGTAGTTACATGAAATTAAAAAATCTAGAATTTAAAATTGATACTATATGTCAGAAGAGCATTAGTTAAGGAACAAAATAAGCTAAAAATATTGATAGGTTATGGAATTCCTTTTTGAGATATCTGATTTTTTTAAAATGGCGGGAAAAGGCTGACTCAAGACTTTTACCTTATATTTAGCATTGTCATTATTTGGGTTTCAAATCATAAGAAACAAAATCTAGAATCTGCTTAAATTTTGGTAATGACCTTTTTATGAGCTATTGAAGTCTTCTATGAAAAGAAAAGTGGGTGATATGGGGCAAAATATTTACCCTGTATCTTAGGAAAAAACCCAAGGAATTCAAATATCTAACAAAAATTCCTAAACCTGACCTGACTGCATCCTTAAATAGTTTAGTTTTAATCCTCTAGATGGTCATGTGACTTTGTGTCTACCAACTTTACATTTACTAGATCTTTAGTGGCTGATTAGCTTACAGTGTGAAATAAAATTATAAAAAAAATACCCCACTATAATATTTTGCAATATTTATATTTGCTCTCTCTTTTTCATATGTTTGCAAAATATTTTGATTTCCTACAGTAAACTTTTTGTAACAGGCCGATAAGTAATAAATTTTAACATGAAACCTCTTTACGAAGTCTACTACTAGTATCTTTTTCTTTGATGCATAAAGTTTTTATTGATATTTCAAAACATTTTAACTAGTGTGATAAGAAACTTAAAAATACACTAAAATGTGTTTTAAATATAATACCTACTTTAAGGTAAATAAGAATCAATCCTACCTATTTTATATGGTCAACTATGAATAAAAATAACCCTATGAGAGTGTAGAATTACCATTTGAAATATTAAATACTCCTATATAATATGTTTTAAACATGCAAACAATATTGAAAGAAAAGAAAAATTCTGTTTAAAACTAAAACAACTTAAAATAAAAACTTAAAATATCTACCACTGCACTATACAGAATTTTTACAATTTGACAAATTTGAAATAGTTTACAGGCCTTTCATACTTTTTTCTATTAAAAGCTTAATAGATAGATTGCAATTGGATTATATTTACATTACAAAATATACAAATTGTTGCCATTTAAGAAACAACATTGAAATATTGAGTTAATAATGTAGAATTTATCAACAAGATGGAAAGAAAAAATGAATGAAGAATAAGATTAGAAGTACATTGCTGCTGCAGGATTATCATATAAGTAACAAATAGTAATCTGTGTTTTTAAATTGATGGACCAAATTACCAATTACTTTGGAACTATACGAACATTTTTAAATATCTTCTGGATGAGAAACATCAAAGTGATATGATTGATTAATTGTTTGTGTTTAGTACCACTGTCAGCACACTTTGCTACCGTATATCGTGGCAGTCAGTTTTTATTGCTGGAGGAAGCCAGAGTACCTGGTGAGAACCACAAACCTTAGGAAATAAATGTATATGAAAATGAACCCTGTCTTGTACAAGTCTGATAGGCTAGGCCGGAGTTTTAATGTGTTAGCTTTCATGGTAACAGTCTCCATTCAATCTAGACACTTTCTTTTGGTATCAAGAACAGCCTGTAACATCTCCAAATGCTGTATGCTTAACATAGAAACAAAATATACAATTTATAAAGTCTTTGGTTGGACAAAGTTCAGCAAGGCATTAAATCTATGAGATCATCATTGCTTACTCCAGGCAAGTGGATGCTATGAAGACATTTGGCAGACAATAGGTCCAGAAAATAGTCTTTGCTCATGGCCAATTTTGACGTGCTAGTGTGCTAGACCTACAGTTTTAAACAGATTGATAATAAGTTTCCTGTAAGACAATTTTTATTTACCATGGACTATAATCAGCTGGACCTAGTCACCTGTTTATTGTTGAAACTATATATTGCCCTTAAGATATCTTTTGGTTATTTTTATCATTGGGTTGCTGTCTCATTGTTTTCATTCAAATAACTCCTTTAAAACTCCCTGAAGAAAATATACCTTCCTCTGGATGTATCTGTCTGTTGCATTTGAAACAAACTTTAAACTGTTGCCATATTGACATGTACCCAGTGCATTTTCATTATATACATTCATATACAAATACTTAACAATAATGCAGTGCTATAAAGGAGAATGTCAACGTATAAAATATTTGAGGTTTATCTAGTTAAATTCTTTAGAGTAATTCTATAGGTCATACTCTTTACCAATTTATCATTTCATTCTTTATGATCTAGTGAAGAATTTAAACCTAAAATCGATAGCTGAACTGATCCCAATATAAAAATTTAAGGTTGACACCCAACTATTGATTAATCATCACGATTGTATTGATATGTATCACATTGTATCTACCAAGCCCTTGGGTAATGATTGGCTAACAATTGATATATTTCCCAAAATGTTTTTCTTCTTTTCATAACTGAAAATTTGTGGTTTGTAAACCTATCTGGAGTGGCTTTCTTGTAGATTAATTAATGTGTATTCAAAGGGGAATTATTGTAAACCAAGTAATTTTCTCTAAGGCAATTTATTTTTGTGATTTCCGTAATAATAAAGTTAAGAAAATCTAAATTTACACAAATATGGTAAATTTTGATCTGCCATTATAATATAACTATATTAGCGTACATAAACAAATAAGAAAATTGTGAAAATAAAAATTAAATAGTTGAGAAGTCTGAGGAAGAAAGAGCTAAGCACAAAAAAATATCTACAAAAATAAGTTTTCTTACAGTATATTTTTCATAATGCAGCATTGATATAGCAAATAACTAACGTATTCAAGAAATATTCTATTTACACATATATGATTAAACATTTAATAATAATAACTCTAATTTTGATAAATCTAAATACATTTTGTAGCTGGAAATTAGTTATCATCAATAAGTGGAACACAATACTCCTAATTAAAAAAAAATTAACAATCATTACTATTTTACATTTCAAGTTTATTAGTGACACAATCCTCTGGTGGTGGTTAATGAAAATACCAAGTATCTTATAGTTACTGCATGGACACAACAGAGTGATTTCTAAATACCCCCACCCCCAAACCACCAAACTTTGTTTGCTGGAGGTATTAATATGACTAATAGTGCTTGCTGCAGTTTTTCCTATCTACCATATTGGCAAGGATGACCTACATAACATATGCATGTTTTGCAAGAGCTAAACACAGACTTAAGTCATCTATATCAGAGTTCTCGAAAAGTGTTGACCACCAAAATTTTGCAAGGATCGACACAATTTTTGTATTTTTCAATAGAAATAATAGCAAGGACCACCAGATTTTCTTCAAGGACCACCAGAAAGGGAAAAAGATTTCGAGAACTCTTGTCTATACATCATATCACAGAATGGATTTACAATACAAACATGTATATAGTTATAGGTTTTCCTGAATAGGTCCAAACTTTAAAAAGTTAAATAAATAACATTTATCTGTTCATTCTAACAGTTATTACTATGTACTTAATCATCCCAGTCTATACTGACTGACTTAAATTGTAAATCTTTACAACAATAGGTGTAACATGCTGTCAAATTTCACTCATGATACCAAGTTTTAATGCAACCTGTAGAATGATTCTGTCCAGTCTTTATTAACAAGCATCATGTAAATATTTCACATTTTTTAAAGTTTAAAATTCAGAACCATAAATTCATTTCCTAAATATTATGATTCTTGAAATTGTTGTCAAAAATAGTATTGTAATAAATATTAACATTTTTTATTTTTATTTTTTCAATGCTACATGTTTGTATTGTTTTCTGTTTATTGTTTTGTTATTTGTATGTTTTTCATTAGTAACAATCCTAGCTATTGTTTGGATTTTAAACCAATAAAATTCTTCTCTGACAATGCATTGTAGTTATGTTTTTCAAAGAGGAGAATTGCAAATTTGCTATTTGTTTCCCGTAAAAGGATCTACCTTTTTCATTGCATGATTAATAAGAACAGATTTTTTTTTAAAGTCAAGCAATTTATAACATTTAGTACAATTCTTTAGTTATAAGATTGTAACTTTTATCCTATTTTATATTTTGCTTGTTAAGATCCCAATAATCTGATAAAGTGGTAAAATCTTTTTATTTACCGCTTGATAGAATATACAAAACTATATATGAAATGAAGCACTGGGGAAAAATATTGTGGCCTTTATGAGAAGGTATTTAAAAAACAGAGATTCATTTTTTAATGGCTGCATTCATATAATCAAGTTAACAGATCCCTTTTTTTCCCCAGTGCTTTATATATATATATTATTTCAGCAACTTCTGTTTTAATGGCTCTCAATATATAGATTTGCAACTCATCGATATAGCTCTAGCCTTTTTAGCTATCTACAAAGTCATGTATGTTCCTGCATAAATTACACATTAATTATCTCGGTCAAGTTACGGTTTAATAAAACGTACCTGATTGACCATTATAGAAATGATAAACCACTTACTATATACACAAATATATCTTATTATTGTAACTTGATGATATTAGGAGTATTTATGGTTTAATACAGAGCTATTACCAGAACGAGAGCTAATATTACTGATATGGTTTCCTTTTACAAATACTGACACTATCACACTGAACCTTGAGGACAAATTTACTAAGGGATTTTTTATTGGGTCTTCCTTATAGGTTTAAAAGATCACATTTGACCTTGTTGACATATAATTGTAACTTTATGTCTTACAGTCAGTACCTCAACAGGAAAACAAGTTAACCAGTAGTTCATTTCAGTTTCAGAAGGAGAATGGGCGTAGAAAATGGGCAACAGTTTTAAATGTGACTTGAAAACTAAGATGTGCTTGGCCATCAAATTCTATGTTTATGAATTTTGTAATGCTAGTCATATGCAAACTAAGAAGCTTTCTATGAATTTCCAGTTTCTGATTTAAAATCTGCTTTCTGGTTATAAATATTATACAACTGTGGTGATACCTCAGAATATCAGCTAACTTCTACAAACTGAAACTAATTGATACAAACTTTGATAACAATGACATTGAATCATATGACTAGCTTGTATAAATTGTTGTTGTAATTCAGTCCTGATGAACTCTTTTTACTTCTCATAAAATACCTGTAAATATTTAACTGCAATAGTTTATAGTCTATTTAAATTCTTTGGGAAAGTTAAATCTTAAGGATAAATATGCCCAAGGATAAATTGCTCCAGGAAGAGGTCACACCATGCCCTGGACAAAATAATCAATAATCACAAAAGTCAAATAAAAAACTAAATCTGACAGAAAAACATGTTGAATTTACGATAAAGTGTACTGTAAAATTATTTCAGTGCAATTCAATGAAATGTTTTAAAGTTTATAGTTTACCAAAGATTGATTGATAATGTTATAAAAGTTTTTACAGCGCATGACTTCTTGAAAGCCAACAAATTTGAGTAGAATGGGATTTTTTTCTTTAATAAAAGTAAATTTCAGTGATACCAAATACTACAGATATATCATATTCTTTTTGTTTGGAAACAGAAATAGATTAGTCTGCAAGATACAAATAAGCAGCAAACAATGGTCGTTGTTAGATTTACAAACGCAAGACATAAATAAGTAGCCATTGGTCATTGTTTGCCTTACAAACAGTGGCAAATATTTTATGCATATTCAGGATGATATGCAGCAACTTAGACATGGACAACTTAAAATAATAATGTCAATCATTCAAATGTTTAGGGTGCAAGGGTCACAACTCAGTCAAAGTAAGTGAAGTATAATGATTCAATAAATATTGTTTAGAAGTCCTCAGTTCTAGAATGCTGACAACAAAATATAGATATTGTTTTAAACAAATTGGATTTTCGCGATAGCTAATTAACCTGAACCAAATGTTCAAGTGCTGAAACAACAGATTAAAATGGAGAACCTAAGGGGAATCAGAACTATGCCAAATCAAGATGATCTTGAATTTCATTTATTTGTTTGATTGATTGGTGTTCAACACCACTTTCAGCACTATTGTTCTATTTTATGGTGGTCAGTTTTTATCGGTGGAGGAAGCCAGAGTGCCCAGTCAGAACCATCAACCTTCAGTAGGAAAACTTACAATCCTAGTCAATTAAGATTGAAGTCAAACTCACAACCTCAGTGTTGACAGGTTAGTGATACAGTAGTTTGACTACTTAGACCACTCAGCCACCAATGCCTCTTCCTTGATTTCAAAATAAGTTTCTAAACCTGGACATCAATAGAGAGACACTATTCATTAAAATATTCATCTGGTTCAACAAAATTGTTTAATAGTGTCACACAAATTTATCATACAAAATATATTTGAGCAATATCTGCCTGCAGAACAGATAAAGGTTTGTACAACTAGATCTTTTTTTGACATTTTCTAGGTCATAGAATTGTAACACAGTGCAACTTCATTTATATATCATCTCTATACATTCATATTCATATAAAAAGTAATTTGATAAAGTAATAATATTGACAAGTGCCATTAAATTTTCCATGTGAATAAATTCAGTCAAATGTAGGTCAAACAGAATGAAACTCAATATGTAGATATCATAATAATAAGCTCAACATCAGCAAGTATGATTTAAAAAGAATGTGAAAACTGTTGTACTAAAGGAGGACATGATAATGAATAAAGGAAAGTCAGTTTTCTGTAGACACTAACTTAAGGACCTAACACAAACTCTATTGTATAACTCTTCATAATACAAGTACAAACGTATAAAAATCAGATCAACACAGCAAAATGAAGTGAGGGAAAATTCCATTTTCATTATTTTCTAAGTGGAACATCTGTCAATAGTAGATGAACTACAACAAAACACAAATTTGATGTAACTCATTTCTACACAACTTAATGCTGAAAAGTTAACTTAATAACTGCCATAAAAAGTGTGAAAATGTGCATTCTTTTGCAGAATTTATCAAAGTTCAAGGATAAAAGTTAAAAAAAAAAAAAAAAATTGCAACAAAAAAAAAGTGAATTCTGTCTAAAACTTTTATCACTACAAAAATACAAACAAAAAAAAAACTCAATCTCTACAGGCCCAGCAATTCAAAAACTGTTAAATTTTGGAAGGAAAGACTGACATACAGAGGACAAAGTGTTTGCACTTGTCACTATATTCACTCAAAAGAATTATTCTCATCAGTATTTGAGCAGTTTTCAAACACAAGTAAGAGCCTTTACTAAATCATTAACTTTTCATAAAAGACACAAAACTATTTAAATGTGTGCAGATGTTTAGGCTTTAATGATTTATGTTTGGTCAAATACATACATCAATGACCATCATCCAAAATGAAAGACATGCATTAAAAATTAATTTTAGGCTAGTGTTGGTTAAATATATACAGGTATGAATATCATCCAAAATATAGGACATACAAACGTTTGAAAAATAATCCTGTTGTTATTGTGAAAATATATCCTTAACTGTCTGTATCAAATACCTGAATAAAACTGATGTCAAGTAAAACACAATTAACAAGGAAGTAGAATGCAAAATCTAAAATACAACTGACAAAGAGTAAAACAGCCTGTCAAAACACAATACTTAACTGTACTTATTGTTATGTAATACAAAATCTTTATGTTATATATATTTACATATGTATTCAAAAGTAAAGGCTTGTGCAAGTGCTTTTCTGTAATAATTCTAAATCGATGAAATCAAATCAGTAAAATCTTTATACATATTTGAGATTAGATTTGGGCTTAACTTAAGCTTAGTTGTTAAGAATTCCTTATCTATTCTACTTCTTGATTTCAGGAATGTATAAAAATTTCATTCCCTCTCCTTTCAAATTTTAATGGTACATTTAACTTTCTGAAATATTCATCACATTCATTATGTACCTGTCCTAAGTCAGGAGCATGTAGTTAAGTGGTTGCCTTTGGTTCATGTACTGACACATTCATCACATTCATTATGCACCTGTCCTATGTCAGGAGCATGTAGTTCAGTGGTTGTCTTTGGTTCATGTCCTGACACATTCATCACATTCATTATGTACCTGTCCTAAGTCAGGAGCATGTAGTTCAGTGGTTGCCTTTGGTTCATGTCCTGACAGGTTCATCACATTCATTATGTACCTGTCCTAAGTCAGGACCATGTAGTTAAGTGGTTACCTTTGGTTCATGTCCTGACACATTCATCACATTCATTATGTACCTGTCCTCAGTCAGGAGCATGTAGTTCAGTGGTTGCCTTTGTTTCATGTCCTGACACATTCATTACATTCATTATGAACCTGTCCTAAGTCAGGAGCATGTAGTTCAGTGGTTGCCTTTGGTTCATGTCCTGACAGGTTCATCACATTCATTATGTACCTGTCCTAAGTCAGGACCATGTAGTTAAGTGGTTACCTTTGGTTCATGTCCTGACACATTCATCACATTCATTATGTACCTGTCCTAAGTCAGGAGCATGTAGTTCAGTGGTTGCCTTTGGTTCATGTCCTGACAGGTTCATCACATTCATTATGTACCTGTCCTAAGTCAGGACCATGTAGTTAAGTGGTTACCTTTGGTTCATGTCCTGACACATTCATCACATTCATTATGTACCTGTCCTCAGTCAGGAGCATGTAGTTCAGTGGTTGCCTTTGGTTCATGTACTGACACATTCATTACATTCATTATGAAACTGTCCTAAGTCAGGAGCATGTAGTTCAGTGGTTGTCTTTGGTTCATGTCCTGACACATTCATCACATTCATTATGTACCTGCCCTAAGTCAGGAGCATGTAGTTCAGTGGTTACCTTTGTTTCATGTCCTGACACATTCATTACATTCATTATGAACCTGTCCTAAGTCAGGAGCATGTAGTTAAGTGGTTGTCTTTGGTTCATGTCCTGACACATTCATCACATTCATTATGTACCTGTCCTAAGTCAGGAGCATGTAGTTCAGTGGTTGTCTTTGGTTCATGTCCTGACACATTCATCACATTCATTATGAACCTGACCTAAGTCAGGAGCATGTAGTTCAGTGGTTGCCTTTGGTTCATGTCCTGACAGGTTCATCACATTCATTATGTACCTGTCCTAAGTCAGGACCATGTAGTTAAGTGGTTGTCTTTGGTTCATGTCCTGACACATTCATCACATTCATTATGTACCTGTCCTAAGTCAGGAGCATGTAGTAAAGTGGTTGCCTTTGGTTCATGTCCTGACACATTGAACACTTGTCTTTTGTTAGAGACTACAAGTATTAGACCGTTGGTGATTTAGAGCTTGACATCTATATAGACACTTGTCTTTTGTTAGAGACTACAAGTATTAGACCTTTGGTGGTTTAGAGCTTGACATCTGTATAGACACTTGTCTTTTGTTAGAGACTGCAAGTATTAGACCTTTTGTGATTTAGAGCTTGACATCTGTTTAGCTCTAAATCACAAAAGGTCTAATACTTGTAGTCTCTAACAAAAGACAAGTGTCTATATAGATGTCAAGCTCTAATTCACCAAAGGTCTAATACTTGTAGTCTCTAACAAAAGACAAGTGTCTATATAGATGTCAAGCTCTAAATAACCAAAGGTCTTATACTTGTAGTCTCTAACAAAAGACAAGTGTCTATATAGATGTCAAGCTCTACATCACCCAAGGTCTAATAGTTGTAGTCTCTTACAAAAGACAAGTGTCTATATGGATGTCAAGCTCTTAATCACAAAAGGTCTAATACTTGTAGTCTCTAACAAAAGACAAGTGTCTATATAGATGTCAAGCTCTAATTTACCAAAGGTCTAATACTTGTAGTCTCTAACAAAAGACAAGTGTCTATATAGATGTCAAGCTCTAAATCACCAAAGTTCTAATACTTGTAGTCTCTAACAAAAGACAGTTGTCTATATAGATGTCAAGGTCTAATTCACCAAAGGTCTAATACTTGTAGTCTCTAACAAAAGACAAGTGTCTATATAGATGTCAAGCTCTAAATCACCAAAGGTCTAATACTTGTAGTCTCTAACAAAAGACAAGTGTCTATATAGATGTCAAGCTCTAAATCACCAAAGGTCTAATACTTGTAGTCTCTAACAAAAGACAAGTGTCTATATAGATGTCAAGCTCTAAATCACAAAAGGTCTAAGCGAGAAGAAAATATATTTAACAAAGTCTATCAGATATCTACCATTAACAGCAAAAGTCCTACAGGACAAAACATTTATGTAAGACTAAAGACAACTGACAGCAAGAAAAGGAACATGGACAAATGGTGGGGTGGAACTAGTTGTTTGTGAAAGTGTACAAAATATTGTATTCCAATCTGATTATGATGTTTCCTTGTAATTTTCAACTCAAAATATATCTTTCTATGGATGACTAAAATTTCATATCTCTCTTATATTTCAATGCAAGTGGGAAAAAAATACGTGAAATATTTTTAAGCATAAAATATTTCAAAAGAAAGCCTGTGATACTTCTACAGAAATTTAAGCTTATATAAATGTACTTTCATCACCAATGAATGCTTCAATTTATCAAAGATTTTTTCTTGATGAGTGCCAAGTACAATTATATTATGGTTAAGATTATAATTAGGAAAGAAAACTCTGTAAAATGGTAGTTAAGATAATAACTTTTATGAATCAAAGTCAAATTTGAGAAATAGGTTATTTGTAACATCTAGCAATCCTAATTGCTTCTCATCAGGCTTATTAGGGCAGCAATACGACAGATGAAAGAGAACAAAAAACAGGTTTGATACTTTGATGTTGAACACCGATTCAGGTGAATTGTCATTACAGGTAAATAACCAAGTAATGAGTGTCTACATTTAGGTATCCAGGTTAATTGAACATAAAACTAACAAGGTATGAAAACTCTATGAATAATTTAGTGTATCTTAGATTGAATGAGAAAAGCATGACATCCTTGGCCTGAATAAAAGAGTTACTAAAATAGAACAATAAGATCTGGTCAAAGGGAGATTATTCAGAACAAGATTGGAAACTTGTCTCACATTTGCAACACTATAATATTCATCATGTTAGTTGGTCAAAGGGAGATTACTCAGAACAACACTGGAAACTTGTAGATTGAAATAAACAATTAATTTCCCCATAGGCGACAATGATAGCCTTTTTCGAGATACAGACTTTAGAAAGTTGATTTTTTCAGCGAAACCTTGCCAGAATTAAAGAAAAGTTATTAGGATAGTTTTTTTTGGTCCAAAAAATATAGGTTCGCGTTGCTTTTCTTGGCGTAATTTGTACTTATCTCTCATGCCTATGAATTTTGCACTTAAAAATACGTGTCTCATCCTAGCGTTGAAAAGACTTCTCAGTTCCGTTAGGGCTAAAGAAAATAATTTATTTGACCTTTGGTATAATGCAGAGTGCAGGAAGTCTCTAATAATAAAAAATAACGGGCACACATATCGACCAATCAGGATTAGCTATACTTTTAATTCTGAATACCATGTTATGCTCATAAAATGGCTGCGCCCATAAAATCTAATGGTGTATTGTAACCTGTATCACATTTGCAGCACTATAATATTCATCATGTTAGTTGGTCAAAGGGAGATTACTCAGAACAACACTGGAAACTTGTATCACATTTGCAGCACTATAATATTCATCATGTTAGTGGAGGTGACATTATTTAAACTCTTTATTTGGCAATAAAATCTGTGTGATAAATTAAGTGAAATGATTGTGTCTATATCCATGTTCTGACTGGCATACCTACTTGAAGATTTATCTGTACACAAAATCATCTTTAATGGGCGCTTGGGTGGTTATCAGTTTAATCAAGGTGCTTATGAGCACTGAAGGGTAAAAACTGCTTTCATTTTGCAAAATTAAACATTGAATTGTAATGGAACACATTTAGTGAATATTTGAATTGGATTTATCTTCCTCTGTCTATAATTGTAGTTGAACTTAATTTATACACCATGCACAACTTATCAAATTAATAATAAAACATTTTTCTTGACAATATATAAATAAGGAGAACTATCCACTAGAATCTAATGGACATGGATTTAAGCAACAACTGGTCACTGTACAGCCTAAGTATGGTTATACACATCCATATCAATGTTTCGTAACTTGAATATCTGAGAGTATATCATTAATCAATTGCGGACATGGGTATGAATATGATCTAAAGAATGTTCACCTCAATGCACTATCTTGTTTGAACTTTCACAAGTAGAAATGTGGCTTGGAAGATATAGTTAGCAAGCCAGTAGCAAAAGGGTTTTGATTGCATTTCATGCATTAACTTATTTGAACTGATGTATAGTCAATCATTAATGAAATACTGTTTCTCAAATTAGGTATATTTTCATCTATTCCAAGTAAGACAGCTCCTACTGCTAATAGAAATTGTGTAAGTCAATCATCTAAGAAGCTTTACCATCTGTTCATTTTCTTGTTCTGGTTTTCAGATGGAAGAGTGACAAAAAAAAATACACCATTCAGTTCAGTCGTATTGGACAAATGCATGACGAAATAAATTGGGACAGTGTCCATGGGACACAGATGATGCCCACGCTTGCATATAATGTTATAAAGGAACATAACTCAAGAACTGTAAAAGTGACGCTTCCCAAATTTGTACTTGATCTGAGTTTTGTGGTAATAAGCATTGTTTATAAGTTTCATAACATTTAGTTGAGGAAAACTCAAGTTAGAGAACAGAAACGAATATTTAAGCAATTTTTCCATTTGTAAAATTTGTAAAGGGGCATAACTCTAGAACGGTAAAAGTGACGCCACCAAAATTCAAATTTGAACTGTGTTTTGTGGTAATAAGCATTGTGGATAAGTTTCATAACATTTGGTTGAGGCAAACTCAAGTTAGAGAACGGAAACAATTATTTCAGCAATTTTTCCATTTGTGAAGGGGCATAACTCTAGAACGGTAGAAGTGACGCCACCAAAATTCAAATTTGATCTGTGTTTTGTGGTAATAAGCATTGTGGATAAGTTTCATAACATTTGGTTGAGGCAAACTCAAATTAGAGAGCAGGAAACGAAAAATTCAGCAATTTGTCCATTTGTAAAGGGCATATATCTAGAACAGTAAAAGTGACGACACCAAAATTTAAACTTGATTTGTGTTTTGTGGTAATAAGCATTGTGTATAAGTTTCATAACATTTGGTTGAGGCAAATTAAGTTAGAGAACGGAAACAAAAAATTCAGCAATTTTTTCCTTTGTAAAGGGGCATAACACTAGAACGGTAAAAGTGATGACACCAATATCCACACATGATCTGTGTTTTGTGGTAATAGGCATTGTGTATAAGTTTCATAACATTTGGTTGAGGCAAACTAAAGTTAGAGAACGGATTTTCGGATGTACGTACATATGGACAGACATACAAACGGGCAAGGGTAAAACTTAATCCCCACTCTGCTACGGCGGGGGCATAAAAATTTCAAGTTCATTTTACATATTAAATAAATGGGGAATGTGTCCATGAGACACAGATGATGCCCCCGCTTGCATATAATGTTATAAAGGGACATAACTCAAGAAAGGTAAAAGTGACGCTACCCAAATTTGTATTTGACGTGAGTTTTGTGGTAATAAGCATTGCACATAAGTTTCATAACATTTGGTTGAGGCAAACTAAAGTTAGCGAACGGAAACAAATCAAAGCATTGTTGATGTTGTGATCCAGCCATATTCATAGCTAGTCTGATATTCTTTCAGACTCTACTGTTTTCAAATTTTTTTTTCTCTTTTCATTTCCAATCTTACCGTAAAATTTCTATGTCCAAAGGTAGGGAATTTTGCAATACTGATGCAAATATTGATATATATATTGATATTTCAATTTTAGACTCTTGTCAGATTTTTTTTTTTTTTATAAATATTTGCAATTTAATGGTATTGACAAGAATGGAAAGGGAAATCGTCAAACAAGTAATATATTTGCTTATATGCCATTAATTATAATTGGCTTAAAATTTCCAGAAAGAGGCCTTGGAAATGCACTTTCTCAACAACAAAAATAAAAAAAAATAATAACTATTTTTTATCTGAATTGGTGTTCATTCTTTATTAAGAAAAAATACATTTCCTGTATTCAAATTTAAATGTACAATAATAAAATATTGAATCTTGAATCTACAATTACCTAATGCTGAGATATTTCCATTTACTGTTAAATATCAATATAATGGGATATAAATGTAGAACAAACAAATAAATTTTATTGCAGAAAATGCTCAGGTAAGAGTTGTGCAATTTTATTTATTGTTTCAACCAAATTTCTGATAATTGTAACTAATTAATTAGAACTTGATTATTGACTTATGTCAGATGATAATGACACTGATTTTACAAGTGAAATAAAATTTGCTTGCATTTTTTAAACATATTTTTTTCATTTTTTGTCTTTTCTTTGAAAAAAAAACACATATGATTAATCATTTAGCTAGCTAGCAAAATTAACAGAATATTTTAATGTAGTGTAGATCAAAATAAATAATACATTTGTAGGTTTACTATTGAGGTCAAGAATGTGTGTATTCAGTTAGGTGTGTAATAAATTTTGTCTATTTAATTATGTAACAGGTCATGAGATATTAACTGTGGTGAATTCAAACTGGGGTTGTTTCCAATTAATATTTACACCTTTGAGTGTAATTATTTGAAAATCATGACAGTTGATAATCATACTGACTCTTAAATTGCCTATGGAAAGAATTGGAGTTAATACCATTTCAAAAAAGTGTTGGAATCAACTTAGATATATTAATACATACTTGACCCAAATTTCATTGAACAATAACTTACACAACCATAAGATACTAATAAAATACTTTCAAAATTCTTATCAACTGATTCAATTGATGTACAAATACTTTTTCAAATTAATTCATAAATAGTAAATCATTATAAATTTGGATTTACAAAGGAACTATATGCAAGTGTATATCTAAAATAAACCGGTTGTTTAACCAATCTTTTTTCAATTTAAGGTCAAATAACATGTCAAAAGTTGGCAGTTGATGATTAAAATGATGTAGAAAGTTTCTGCAAGTCATTAAAACACATAATAAGTTTCATGATATGTCTTCAACTTAGTATTCTGCACCATCTCCAAAACCAGAGTGATCGCATAGATCCAGCATTGCTGAATAAAAAATTCAGCAATTGTTCCATTTGTAAAGGGGCATAACTCTAGAATGGTAAAAGTGACGCTACCAAAATTTTAACTTGATCTGTGTTTTGTGGTAAATAGCATTGTGTATAAGTTTCATAACATTTGGTTGAGGCAAACTAAAGTTAGAGAACAGAAATGAAAAATTCAGCAATTTTTCTATTTGTAAAGGGGCATAACTCTAGAACGGAAAAAGTGACGCTACAAAATTCAAACTTGGTCTGTAATTTGTGGTCATAAGCATCGTGTATAAGTTTCATAACATTTGGTTGTGGCAACCTAAAGTTAGAGAACGGAAACCAGTTTTTGGGACCTACGTATGGATATACAGACGGACATGGGTAAAACATAATGCCCCCTCCGCTACAGTTGGGGCATAAAAAATTTAAAGTATCAGCAAACAGAAAGTTGGTGTCTGACAGATCTGAAAAGTGCTCACATGTTACTAATAGTGTGAGATACATGCACATACATAAATAAAGTGCATAGCAACTAAATCTCGCTAACAACCAAGGCTGTTTATCCTCCAACTATATACATAATTTTTAACCTACCTGTCATCATTCATAGTAACAAACTCCTTCTGAATTTCTATTATATTTTGTTTCACTTGTAAATTCTCTCCCCTTGACATCATTCTTTCTATTCGAGTAGTCCGACTATTGTTCATACTTTTCCGTATTGCACGATTTAAAAATTGAGAAACTAAACTAACAGACCAGTTCTCTGGCAAGGATTGTAAAACCTACAAATACATAAATAAATTTACAATCTTTTCTCCAAAATCTCTATTAAATCAAACCTGCACTTTAAAGATTACATAATTTCCATTATGGGTATTTGTTTCTCTCTGGCACAAAAATCACTCATGCAAAATTTAAACCAAAACGTTGTCCATAGGACACCATGCCCTACTAGCCCTAGCACGTTTCAGTTGTCAGTTAACCATGAAATCAGGGTCAGAACCGTAATTTGGCACATTGTCAGTTAACCATGAAATCAGGGTCAGAACCGTAATTTGGCATATTGTCAGTTAACAATGAAATCAGGGTCAGAACCGTAATTTGGCATACAATCTAAAAAGTTAACATCATAATGACAATGTGTACTAAGGATGTTCGCTACTCTGTTTCAAAATAACAAGCATTTGAAAAGACTGTTATGAATTGAGAGTATATACGTAAAGGAACTAAAAAAACAGAAAAAAATGAAGGGTATGTGTGCTTGTTTTTAGGGATATAAGCCATTGAAAATTTGGCGGGAAGTGATTCTCTCTAGATTTTTCATACATTTGACATTGGCACCTTTTTTCTTTCAAAAACTATGAAAAAATAACAAGAATTTTATAAGATTTTCAAATATGGCTTTTAAACTATATGTAATAAAATTAAGAAAAGAAAAGTAGGGGTTAGTGGGCATTTTTTTTTAATGGCACTAGGAGGATAAAACCAGAGGATTCGGAATATCTGGCAAACATTCAAAAACAAGAGGAGCGAACATCCTTAAGTTCTAGTCACCACAACTTCATGGTAAACTACCTGAACAAGATATTTTAACCTGAGAATGTACTGATTTTGCACTTTAGATATAACAGTCATGTATTTGAAGCTTAAATTAAATGAAGCTGGCCTCAATTAAAATGTAGGTTTAACTGTTGCAAGTTGAGTTTACCTAGTGATGCATATCTCATTTTTATCAAATAGTAAATAGAACTCTTACATAGGTCAAGTTTCAATTACAATATGGTTATCTCTATTCTAATGTAAAATAAACAAACCAGCCCATTTTATTCATTGTTTAGGTGTAACATTTCCATTAAAATGAAAATTTTGTACAAAGATAGCAAGTAAACTTTATGTCATAGGAATGCTTCTAAAGTTATATGCTAATAAAAGAACAGGCATTTTTTGGCTTCTTTTACACTTCAAATTGTAATAAAGTTTGAGAAAAAATGATTATTATTAAAGAAATCGAATATCAATACATTCTGGAATTCAATATGTCTGTTTCCCTTAGTTCCAGACAGGCATATTGAGAATTTTACATGGGTCATCATTCAATAACAACCATTGATACAAAATGACTGCATTCAAACATCACATTTCCATGTCAAGTAAACAGTAAATTAGGTCAAAAACTTAATTTTGCATATAATTTCAAAACTTCACATCATAATGAACATCTGTTGTATGTTTCAAGTTCATGTATTCACAACTTCAAGGTAAGCTACAATAACCCAAAAACTAACCTGATATGGGACTGATGATAAAAGGATGAAAAGACAAACAGACAAAATGATGGAGAAACCTACAGACCATGAAACATAATTCTGTAGGCGTGTCAAAATGACATCAGAAATCAATTTATTCCAAACCTACACTTTTCTTACATTCATGTATTTTATTTGAGTGCTTTAAAACTCCACATGGAATTTATGAAAATTGTTAATAAATTATAAACTTACTTTGACAGTATCAAACTCAGCTACATTACTGTTAAGTAAGTCTACAGCTGGTTTGACTAAAGAATCTTTTTGTCTGAAACATAATCATTCAAAAATTGAAATGTATTATTTTGGCATTGCAACAACATTTATCAATATAAGATCAAAGCAATTTAAATTTGAATACTTTACAATTATCAAAGAGAGGTGAAAGATATCACAGGGACATTCAAACTCACAAGTCAAAAATAAACGCCATGGCTAAAAAAGAAAAAAGGAAAAGACAAATAACAGTACACAAAACACAACATAGCAAACCAAAGACTGATCTCAGATGCTCTGGAAGGGTAAGCAGATCCACATTATTAAAGCATCTGAAGGTTTGTTATTTGGTAGATTTATGATACTTTTTGATTTTTGAAATCAAGGGGCCAACAAAGTGACCTTATCTTATCTATTCCATTGCTAAGATTGAGATGAAACATTTCAGGAAAACTAAACTACATTGCATTAAATTCATTTGGTCTCAGGTGGATCGTTGTCTCATTTGCAATCATACCCCATCTTTTTTTTTTTTTACATTAGTTTTGAATTTTTTAATATCAGTAATGTTGATATCAATTAACAATATACTTGGATGTCTTCAGTTATTGGGTTGCTGTCATTGATGTCTTTCCCCATTCATCATTCTGCCCATTCTATAAGTTGTATAGAAGAATATGCAGTAAATATTTTCTTCCTTGAACTATAAACTACTTACTCATTGGAAGGATCTAAGTATACACTAAGTAGTATGTGAAATAATCGTTTACGAAAAGAAGAATCTTTGCCATGAGAGTTGACTAGACAATAATTTTCAGCAGCACCAAAGTCTTTTAATTTATGTACAAGTATTCTTAAGGCTTTGTCATGTTCTTCTAACTGAAAATGAAAACAAAACAATATAATTTTCATTAAGTATGAATAAGGGGAGATGTATGACATACACATTAATGAAACACTTATCCAACAATTCAATAACACCAAAAAAGATATGTCTTTTTAGGTCAGCATATAGTCTTGTTTAAAAACCAAATTTTGACAAAATAGTTGTAATGAACTGAACAGAATAAACATCTAAACAATTGTAGACAACAATGTAGTTTTGTGCTAAGTACATATTCTATTCTATACATCAATGTATGTGAAAATAGCTTCAAAATCCTAGTTGGAAATTTTAGCTGGAAATAGCAGTCATATTCGGGCATTACTGAACCTTTTCTTTTATGGTAATGCAACATTTCTGACTGGCCGGGACATAAAGATTTACCCTTATCCTATGCCTGATAAAGTTATATATCCAATATAATTAAAGACATGTTAGATATATATCATCAAGACAGCCACCCAACAACACCATAAAACGAAAAACATTTGGCTGACAGTTATTTCTAAGAAATTAACTATGGCACATAAATATTTCATTACTACACAAATATAGGCTGGGTAAAACATGGTTTATTCATTAGTTTATATTGGGCTTTGAACTAACTTTCAATAACAGCAAGTACTCTTAGATCGATAATTGGTGTCTTTTGTATGTTTTATTAATTGTTTTCATGTTAAGTAACTGTTCTAATGTTCTGCTGTTACAACACTTGTCCCAAGTTAGGGGAGAGTTGAGGGCTCATAAACATGCAAAACCCTGCAACATTACTTATGTGCTGGCAACAAGCCAAGAGCGTGAGACTGTTTTCGCAAGAAATCTTACAAAAAAAAATACTTGAAAGTCATGAACATTTCATCATAACTTACAATAAATTTTAGTTCTTAGAATTTTTGTGAAAAGAGCCCCTGGATCCCAGTAGTTGTTGTTTGCTGTCTGTCATAATTGTTTTTGTTTAATGTTATTAACATAAGTAATTCCTTAGTTTTCTCTGATGTATCGTGTCACCTTCTGTTTTCAAGAAACTTTTATGGCTTACTATACAGCATTGGTTTTGCTAATGATGAAGGCATTACAATTACCTGTAATTGTGTACATCCTTGTCCTTTGGTCTTTAGGTAGATAGTTGGTTCATTGGCATGCATATTTCATATAGCATCTCCTTCTACATTTTAAATTCAACATTTATCAACAAATTTATGAGTCACCTTGATTTATTTTTGTGTTTATGGTCATTTCTCAGAAACCTATGGCAATTTATCAATAATATTTCATTATAACGTTTCTTTTATTCAGTAAACTACACTTCTGTTACAAATTTGTACAAATGTACCAGGACCCCCTAAATCCGATATGCCCTCCCCAACTTCATTAGATGAGAGGATAAACAACTGGAATTTGATGATGGTTAATTACCTTTCCATACAGTATTGCACATTCTGCATGCATTTCTGTTTCTTTAGCTTTACCCAGTATCAGTTGTATTCGGTACAGATTAGACATCTGTAATATGTAACGTAATTTCGATCTGAAAACATAAACATTTCAAATGAGCAGTCAATATTACATGCAAATGTTTATAATATACAAAGTCATAACACACAGTTCCTAAAAATGTAAAAATTTACTTTTTTATGATAAAATCTCCCTACTTGTAAGTTTGCATTGAAGTTTATATAATAAATATACATGAAGAATTTATATTACCTGAGAATAATAAATCCTGTAAAACGCAACTTCAAACTTATTTAAATATATCTAATACAAAAAAATAAAAGTGCTACAATTAATGTAATGCTTGTTTGGATAAAAACAGCTGTTCAATAGGTATTGTATCAAGAAAAAAATTGTAAAAAGTAAATTCAATAGGTCAAGGAATTATATTACGTGGTGGTTTCCTTTCATAAATAAAGAAATTGAGCCTTTCCATGTTAAGATTATCATATAATATCATTGAACTTGATAATTCAAGCTTATAAATAAGAGAGGGGTACATTCTTTTCAATTTGTACACAAGAAAACCCAAAGAAAAGGAATAACACTTTTATTGTTGCTCTTCGTCTTAAAGTAAAAGTAAGGCTTTCAGCACAGCTTCTACCTCACTGCAAGTTCTGCCTCTAGCAATGGTATTAGCAGAAAATTTTGCTAGATGTGAACATTGCTCATTTGAAGCACACTTTTAACAAAGACTAAATAAACTCACAACAATCAATTCAACTTTTCTACTTGAATTTACTTCATTCAATTTTTATGTTTAATTTTTTGTTAGAAAATAATCATACTGTAGCTTATTTTCACAGCTTTATGAATTTGGCAAATACTGAACAAGAAATCAACATTACATTGATACCAAAATACTAATTGGGAGTCATGCCACAATCATTTTCTTTTAAGAAACATCTATCATAAAATTTAAATTACTGAACACATAATTTTCAACAGACAATGATTTTTTATTGAAATGGAAACTTTTTACTACATACCTAGCCTTATCCATTTCTTCTTTCTTTACATTATTGGTTTTGATGAGTCGTAGCACAGCATCTAAATATAATACAGCTAAATGGGTGTGGTATTTTTCTTTCTGAAAAAAATACAACAAAATGTATGGGATATTTTTCTTTCTGAAATAAATACAGCAAAATGGATTTGGTATTTTCATTCTGAAATAAAATTTACAAACAAGGATGTACATGTTGTAATGCTAAGCATATCCCCACTCTTAATTCAAATAGTCGGAAAACAGGATGTAGGAGTCTGACTGATCTAAAGCGCACACACGTCACAACTTATCACGCCAAGCTGCTGACAAAACACAAGACAATTTTATTCTTTAAAACCATTGTATACACATTGGTACAAAGACTGAAATAATAATACATAGTATACAAAATAAATTGTGCACAGGACAAGATAAGAATGTTACAATTACTATACAAGATTATTTAGTTATTATAATAGAAAAACAAATAGACAAAGGCTAACCAGGAAGACCGGATAATGAATTTATAACCTTTATAAATTTACATATATTTTTAAGCTTATTTCTATGTGTTGTTTGTAATAATTTACAAAATTTAATTACATTTACTCTGTTACAATAACAATTATCCAAAAACAGTTTTCTTGAGTCGTCTAGGGATCTACAATTCAGAAGAAAGTGAAATTCGTCACCTAATTCTTGACATTGAAATAAATTACAATATCTCCTTTCTCTATCTAAACCTATCCATCTACCAGTTTCAATTGGTAATCTAACCAAATAAGAAGTCATTCTGATCAATAGTTCCTGAGAAAAGTGTGACAAAATATTTGTTTTCATTCAAAATATTGAAAAAATCCATAGTATCCACAAACAGGAAGTAGGTGTCTGAAAAATCTGAAGAGTTCACACACATTACATCTCCTTATTGTCAAGCTACTAACCACATATAAAGTCATTCTGTTCAGTAGTTCCTGAGAAAAGTGTGACAAAAATATTTATTGGAGGGGCAGACAAAGGGATTTCAATATAAACACAACTCTAGCAGTAGAGGGTATAATAATAATTAACAATAGCTGTAGTATTTTTCTTTCTGAAAAAAATACAGCTAAATGGATGTGGTATTTTCTTTCTAAAAAAAAATACAAATAAATAAAGGTGCTACTTCTCCTTCAGACAAAGAATGTCATAAAATATAAAACTTCAATACAAAGCGTGCATTAGACACTTTATATGACGATCTATATACATGATGGTCTCATTCATGTACTTTTCAGTGCCAAAAAAAATGTGTGATATAAATTGGATACTGTTTAAGACCCAATATCTCTTAAATAATCCTAGCTTTTACGAGTAAGAATAGTGTTTGCATATTTTTTTTCAACAGCTCTTTCCAACATATGAGAATAAGAACAAACCTACCTCTAATTTTTTCTGAAACACTAAATATTCAAGGTAGGTTATCACAGCTATAGGGAATCGGTGGAGGTAGTCAATCACAGTATCTGGTCTCATCCGCTCTGAAGGGGGCTCAGTTGTAGGTCTGTCTGTAAATATCTACAAATCATACAATGGTTTTAAGTACAAAATGTTTTACAATAAACCTCTGCTAAAATTACCTAAGGGCTAATATAGTTTGTTATTACAATATTATACTGGGAAGTTTGCTTAAAAATATATTGTCATTATGTTTTACTGGGTTGAAAATTTTAGTAAATAGATGCAAATTTCTGTTACAATTGTGCTTTATATTTGTTTACTATACACTTACTCTGACTCCATTTTCTTGATCTTTAGACAGTACCCAATCAACATATTTCCAAACTAACTCATGGTCATTTAAACTGTCAAATAAAATATTAACATTTGTTTTATATTGACTTAGACTGTTAACACAGTGGTATGTCATTTACAGCAAAATAAAATGTGTAATTATTTTTACTGACTGCCATTTCATGGCTTTGTATTTGAAACTGAGGTACATGGCTTCAATGGCATATTTTAAAAATAATAATAATTGCATTATACAGTTACTTGCAAAAACAGTGTTATCAATTGTGCTTATTGTGTGTGTATACATATAACTATTTCTTTGAAGATGAAGAATTCTTCTAATAATTTGTGTTTATAATGTGCACATGTGATAAACCTTTATGTTTAATTTGATATACATTGTAGAAACAAGGCAAAAATTTTAAATCCAAAATATGGAATTAGCTTAGTATTTTATTCTTGAAGTATTCAAATTGTTCAGCACCCCTTTGAGGTTTAATTTGTTATATAGAGAAAATTTACTTACTTAGCTAAGTATTCTATAATAAAATTAATGCCTTCAAATGATTCATCTTCTACTTCACCATTACATATTCTACAAAAAATAACATATCATTAAACAATGATGGGATTCATCTTCTATTTTACCATAACATATTCTACAAAAGTTAACATATCATTAATCAATGGGATTCATCTTCTACTTCACCATTACATATTCTACAAAAGTGTATATATCATTAAACAATGTGAATCATCTTCTACTACACAATTATATATTCTAAAAGAAATTACATATCATTAAACAATGTAGAAAATGCACAATTACATCATTTTCTACTTTGCACTGAAAAGCTGTTCAGAGGTGATGAGCTTACAAAGCACATGGACAGACAGAGGGTTGAACAACAGGGTGATTCCTATATACCCCACATTGGTGGATTGTAAATATAGAATTCCAATAACTATTTTCAACAACATTGACTCCTGAGTTAGACAGAAATTACCAAAAAAGTCCATATTAACGCAAACATCCAACTCTTATTCCTCTTTCTCTAATTCTTTGGGAATTTAACCCTTTCCTGACCAATTGTATAAAAAAATTTAATCAACATGTGGTTGCCGATGATCTCAGAAGATTATTCGATGAGTTTAAGGGTCATAACCTTTATCAGCTCACTGGATGAATCAAAATGAGCTAACAGGTGCTATTGAAATTGACAACTTTGTGGAATGTGGAAGGCACGCAAAGGGAATTTTTGTTTATCAAAAATGAAAATTTTATTTGATAATTATTTGAGAAACAGATTCTTACATAGTTACTCATGGATTATTGGATCTATCCAATCTCAATAGTTAAATCATCAATTTTAAAGTCCTCGCCAAGGCCTTGACTTTAAAATTCGATAATTTAACTATCTCGATTGGATAAATCTGATAATCCACTGGTACCAATATAAGAATCTATATTTCTACAACTGGATTCATTAAGTGGATATTGAGCATTTTAAATCAATAATTTCAGATCACCTTAGCTGACAGTATACTTACTTGACCCAGAGAGCCAGAGCTTTATCGTGTTCACCATGTACTTTATATAACAATCCTAGAGCATTATATCGTCTGTATTTATCTAACTTTGTACTTACTTGACCCAGAGAGCCAGAGCTTTATCATGTTCACCATGTACTTTATATAACAATCCTAGAGCATTATATCGTCTGTATTTATCTAACCACTCAACAGAGTCTTTTAAATCACAACCAGTATCTACAGCTATAAGTGGAATCAATTCGGGAGAGTCTATTTCAGCATATAGTTTTAACAATGCTGTATCTATTTCCTGAAATTAAAATATCAACCAGTATAATAAATGATAATATGACAAATCATGTGGTATGATTTGACTGCTGATATGATATTCTCTAATTATCCAGCTGTTCTAATAAAGGAGTAGAGCCAGTAACTGCAATATACAGCCTCATAAAGGTTTTTTTTTTAAACTTCAACTGTTTGAGTAAATTTAATGTGCATGCTTTGCTAAATGTAATACTTTTAAAAGTACAATAAGAAAACTTGTATATCTACTTCATATATTGTAAATATATTAACCTGAAATGGGAGTAGATTTCATTTTAGAAATTTGTCACCTTTTTCTACCTTTTTCTTGATTTTATATGTGGTGTCACCCCTTGCCAATTGAAATTTTGGTTTAAAAGTAAAGAATATGGTATATAAAGAATATTTCAACAAAAAATATGAGGCTGATGGGTGGAGCCATTATTAATTTTTTAGAAAACTGTCATATGAGGACTTATCCAACTTTCTGTACTAAACGCACACCTATTTTCATTACAACTTAGTCAATTATACCTTGGATCAGCTATCATACATCAGGACATAATTACCAGTTTATTTGTTTATTTTTATGACAATAAAAAAATCTAATTGCCTTCCTAGAAATACTTTTTTTTTGTAAATTTTAGTTTCTCTATTTGTTTCTCTGTTTGATTGCCATTTATTTCTTTTCTTATTCTTTTTCTTTTTTTGGGGGGAGGGGGCTTTATGTTAAAAGTTTAAGACTTATCTGAAATATTAACCTGTTTATATCCCGTTCCTGTGCCTTTAATATCAGCTAAGTATGTACATAGAAACTGTTTGTATTCCTTTAACAGATCTTCTTTCCCTCTTGATAACTGGTTAACATCAGCCATCTCATGAAGGGGTGGCACTGACCGGGTAAAATTACAGTTTGATAGTAAAAGACGAGGATATAAACTTATAACCTAAAATGAAAAGAATTTTAAAAACATCATATTACTATAATGTTTAACAATGATTCAAATGTTCAAGTATTCATATACTTTTCTTTCCAGTACTTCAAATGATAGATTTGGAATTTTCAAGTAAAGTTTCATTAACCATTTTGAATTTTGAGAATTTCTTTATTTGTTATGCCTTTGTGAACAAAACAAACAATGGTTTTGGTTCAGTAAGTATCTACATATAGAAAATACCACAAAGAGGTGCCTAATGCTAGAAAATACAAAATAAAAAGCCTGAAATTCTTTTACTTATTATTATGTTATTTTTGAAATAAATAATATCAAGCAATGTTGTATGAATTCAGGTACTTTTTTTTATGTATGAAATAGATTTAATATTCAGTCCAAGGAAAATTAGTTATCTATTTATTAGTTAAAAACAGTTAAGTCTTGTTTTGTTAGTTTCAATTATCATGAAAATCGTACCAATTTCAATGAAATATCCCATTGACGACTAGCTTCCAAGAACTATTTTTAAAATATCATAGAATAAATGCAAAGGATCTTTGATATAATAATTCTCATTACCTCTCTAACATCAACCTGACTATTTTTAAACAGATCCATAGCCTCCTCTAAATGACCTTCAGAAAATTCTATAAAAGCTGCCTGTTGCTGAAATCTCTTAAATATCTAAAACAAAATGATATAAGTACTTCCAATATTTGATCAATATCACAATAAACAGTTGTTGCACAATAACATGATTATTGTGCAAAGTAAAGTGTTCAACTTCACGGCAAAGTTTTATAAAAATGCTTGTTTACTTTTCAATAATGTTATGGTATTCTATATTCATGAAAAAATTGATGATGTAATGTACAACACAAAATCTATACTGCTATACAATAAATTCAGATATTTTATATCTTCCAAAAAATATTCCCTTTCGAACTTTAAATGTTTTTAGTATCAGCGTACTCCAATCATTAAAGACCTCAAAAAATCACAAGAGGATTATGGTTTTCTTACAGATTCTGTGTTGACAAGATCTGGCATGATAAACGATATTATCCATTGTATAAGATATTAACTCATGTAAATTTAGTATTGCCGGTTCCATAAATATTGTACCAAAACCCCTTTTTCAGACGTGCATCCTAATTTATATATCTTTATTTGAAGTCAATTCAAGAACAATAAAAAAACATGTTGAACTATGAACTATATAGCACCAATGATATCCCTTCTATAACTTTTTAATAAACAGGAGGTTGCAGAGCCATGGATGTGAAACTGATTCACACACTAAAACATGCTCACATGAATGTTTATACCAAATTTCAGGGTGCTCTGAATTGTAGCTACTATGTATATTGTGACGAAAACTGCCTCCACATTCATTATGTTTAAGAATATACAAGTTGATGAGCTATGAATGTGAAAATTTATCACATGGTATAGCATATTCACATAAAGCCTGATAACTTATTTTAGGAAGCTTTGCTTTTTAGTTCCGGAGAAAAATGTGATGAAAATTTCATACATGGTATTTATATGAAAGAATCTATTAGTATTCTGTAAATAGGAATTTGATAAGCAATGAATGTTAAAACATCTTAAAGCATATTCACATGAAGCTTGCTACTTAATTTAAGGAAGCTCCGATTTGTAGTTACTGTAAAAAAAGTGAATAAAGTTTTACTGGACTGACAGAAACATGGGAGGATGGAAAGAAGAACAGACTGACAGACATTAATAAGCATACCCCCTTCTTTGGAGCAAAGTATATTGACCTAATAACAAACTTTAACCTTTGTCGAAAAAGTAAAACCAGTGTCTTTGCTTTCTTTATAGTTTTGAGTTTCAACTTTACCTTTAAGAATTTGTCCCTAGTAAGTCCTGCCTTATTTGCATTTTTAGCTAATTCTAAAGCCTCTGTGACTCTCTTGTCACCCAATAATGCTTGAACCTGTAATTAAACATTAACATTTTTAGCTAATTCTAATGCCTCTGTGACTCTTGTCACCCAATATTGCTTGAACCTGCAATTAAACAATTAATATTTTGTTCATCCTATAAGATAATAAATGTATGAAATCTTGCTTAAAATAGTATATTAAGAAACATAAGAAATTGCAAATAATATATAACTATAATTTTTATTTTTTTTTATTCTAGAACTCTGCATGAGTAAACAGAGAAAAATAACAAAATGGGTAATTTTTTATTTTTTTAAGTAACTCTTAGAAGTGTTTCACAATAATGAAAAATTACAGTTTTTTTTTGGAAATACTGACCTGTTTTTCCCATGCTACAGGAACTAAAGCATATATTTCTCTACCTGAAGCTACAAATAACTTTCCATCAAAGTTCCCTAAATATGTACCACCTTGAAATGGAATAGCCTGTTTTTGTTGTTGATCTAATATACTGCAATGAGAAGGTAATAGATGGCTTGAAGTTATTTTGTTCAGATAATGGATTTAACAAGTTCGTTCTAATTTTCTATAAGAAAACTATAGGTAAAACTTTAGGCAAGTTTCCTCACACACAAATAGCACTGTCATAGAACACTGTGAAATTCTGATGAAAACAAGAATGTGTCCATAGTACATGGATGCCCACTCACACTATCATTTTCTATGTTCAGTGGACCGTGAAATTGGGGTCAAAACTCTTATTTGGCATTAAAATTAGAAAGATCATATAATAGGGAACATGAGTACTAAGTTTCAAGTTGATTGGACTTCAACTTCATCAAAAACTACCTTGACCAAAAACTTTAACCTGAAGCGGGACAGACGGACGAACGGACGAACGAACGGACGAACAGACCAGAAAACATAATAACCCTACTACTATCATAGGTGGGGCATAAAAATCATTTCTGTTAAAAGCAGAATAACTTAACAATCATTTTATAAAAATATCACAAAAGCCTCTTAAGAAAATAAATGTTGTTTAAAAGTCATGAAAATTGTTAACATCCTTCAGTATGATAAACTAAAATAAAAGTGATAAAATAATCTGTAAAAATAAGAGCAAAAATCAATTACAATTTCACAGTAGCACAATAAAACGGCAAAATAAAATATGAACAAGAACCTTTCATGTTCATAAATTTATACTGATGCCTGTTAAAGCAAAATATTGTTTTAGTATGGCTGTTGCTAACAAAAAAATAATGAGAGAGTGTCAAAATGAGGCAAGTTTAGTGGTCAGACTGCATATCTTTAAATGCAATAGGTTTGAATCCTAGTGCAAATAAATAAGAACAAATTTGAATACATTATTATATTGAACAGGTTTTTTGCCCCACAATTTCAAGGTTAAAAAAATTCAGATCATTACTTTCCTTTTTTGTACAAACCCTTATGCTGTGCTCTGGTCAAAACTCTTACAATGTAACTACTATGACATACAGGAGGTATTTAAAATATTTTTTATAAACTTGAGATAAAATTAGTTCTACAAAGTCTGACAATGACTGAAATATTACCTATGAACTGTAATGAACTCATCATTCATGGCAACAATGTATGGATGGACATAGGTCATACTGACAATATTCTCTGACCATTGTAATGGAGGTCGTTGTGATATACCATCAGATGTCACAAACATTCCCAAAGCACTAGGTCCACTTAACAGAAATTCTTCCTACAGAGAAAAAAATACAGGTGTAATTTACATTATCTTTTTTTGAAGTTTTAAATTTTTGATTGTTTAACTTATAAATCCATATGCCGACCATTTTCTCTGTTCTTTTTCATTGATGTCACTGATTACTTTTTAAAAGAGGTTGACCATATATCCTTTTTTCAAGATTTGATGACAAAAGGGGCTGGTTAACTTTTCACTGTGTATTATTTTTGCTGATTGGGAAAATACATGCGAAAAAAATCACTGTATATCATAATTTAGATGTAAATAACATAACCTGATTGACTGACAGAGAATCGATAACAAATAAATAAGAGAACTACAAACTAAAATACACATAGTGTAGAGAACATTCAAGGAGAACTACAAACTAAAATACACATAGTGTAGAGAACATTCAAGGAGAACTACAAACTAAAATACACATAGTGTAGAGAACATTCAAGGAGAACTACAAACTAAAATACACATAGTGTAGAGAACATTCAAGGAGAACTACAAACTAAAATACACATAGTGTAGAGAACATTCAAGGAGAACTACAAACTAAAATACACATAGTGTAGAGAACATTCAAGGAGAACTACAAACTAAAATACACATAGTGTAGAGAACATTCAAGGAGAACTACAAACTAAAATACACATAGTGTAGAGAACATTCAAGGAAGTTAAAGTATGAACATTGCTGGGGCATGGTAAATAAGAGAACTACAAACTAAAAAACACATAATTCAGAGAACATTCAAGGAAATTAAAGTATGAACATTGCTGGGGCATGGTAAATAAGGAAGGTTTTGATCATTGTTATGATGGTATAACACAGCATTTTTAAAGCATATGGCAGATTTTACAGTATTGTGTTCTGCCTCCTACTTCCATGATAAATAATTAAAGAAGGCAAAACACGAAAAAAAATTATATTTTCTGAAAATTTATTATCAGTAGATCATAATTCTTCAAAAAAGGAGTAAATAATGTAAGAGATTATTGAATGTTTGCCAAGGAAACAGGGATACCCACATTTTCTCCTTTTGCACCCTGGACCTAATTTTCATTAATTTTGGTTTAAAGCCTTTAACCAGCAATAAAACCAAAATAAATTCTAAAAGGTAAAGGATTTAGGAAGATATTCAGCATCTTACACATTACTATTTCTAATATATTAGTGGAAAAAAAATATGTTTAAGATGATGGACATGTGACATATGGAAAATGGGACAAAAAGTTTATGTTTTTCAAAGTAAATGACATCTAATACACAGTAAAAAGAATTGAATAAGTATAAAGTTGCATGTGTTGCCAATATTTACTTTTTACTAGTTTAATTTGTGCCAAATTCTTGAAAGAAAACATGTTTTGAATTAAGGCTGTTGCTAATGTGACGGAGACAAAAATGAGTAACGTTAGCGACATTTGGACATGTCACATTAGCAACAGCATCTTTAAAAAATAAAATGTATGCACACAGTCGTGCTTTATAAATGCTTTGAGTAATTAAATTGTACAGTCTGGTTTAGAATATCTAAATATACAGAATGTCATTGGCAGGTGTACTTTGTATCAAATGAATACACAAGAAACCAATTTGTAATAGTAACATTAGCAACATCTTCTTCAGTAATACATTAAGAAAATTTGCTATCTAGATGGGTCGCACTAAATGGGGCCAAAATTGTTACAGGAGGTGAAAAATAAGATTCATGATATCTTTATCGAAAAAGTTTTAAGATGTAACTGAATGATTCTTCTAGATCTGTTCATATCTTTAGTCGTGAACTGAGATGTTGATATGATATGAGTACCAAATGCAATAAGAACTGTTCTTTGTACCAGACTGACACACCAGATTTTATGGATGGATGGATTAATTATTGTTTAAGGTCCAGTGTCAAACTAGTATGTGCACATCAGGACGAGAACAAGTTGATGTAATATGATCTCTGCTTTGTACTAGACCGACACACTTAGCAGGATTTTCCACAAAGACACATTATACAGACTCTGTTGCCTCTGTAAGCTGACCTTTGCTTTTGCTCCTAGATGCTGTCGGCTTGGATGAGAAGCAGCAAAGACCATTTTAATGTCTTATTTTATCTGGCTGGGGATTGAACCTGCAACCTTTGGCACTCAAAACAGAAAGGGGGATATGGATTATTTATGAAGCACAAGCCAAAATGCCCATGTAATGTCTGGCAAGTTAAAATCAAACAACAGAAGAATGAACAATTTCAAATCAATTCGCAGTGAAGATGGAAATACCATAGTGATCAATGCCTCAATGACTTTCACCATGGATTGTGGTAAAGAAAGTCTTTTGTAGTCTTCAGAACACCTTGCTTTGCCCATTTAATTCATGATGCATTTGCATTCAAAAGTCTAAAATACTGCCTAGAAGCTAAAAAATATTTTAATGTTTGAAAATTTATCGTCTCTGTTAGTTCTGGAGGACTTCATCTGAAAGAAAATAAATTGAAAATATTACTGGTATATGAATACAATTTAAAAAATGAACGACTATTAAAATTTTTAAAATGTATTGAAGTACTGCCTTCAAATTTACTTCAATCAAGACATAATTTTTTGCCGAATGCTTTCAGTATACATGTATATGGTAATTAAAGATATGTTGTCATCATTAATTGTAGCTAGAACAGTTCAAGTTACCATCTTCTTTTAATGATTACCCGAGATTATGCTAAGATAAGCCTGAAAATCAAATGTATGTTTACCATTTGGTAATTTTGTCTGTGAGCAATGACTTTTATGCCAATTTTGACAATTTTAAGAACTGGACTTATTTTGGCAATTAATGAACTAAGTTGTTATTATAAAAATAGAAGATGTGGTATGAAGCTCTTCGAAAAGGAAAAAGAATATTACCTGCAAATATATATAGTAATGAGCGCCCCTTCATAATTTACTGAGGGGGGGTAGGAGAAGTCCTGATCCCGAAATCCCGGGCTTAAAAACATGAAATCCCGAGGTCCCGAATTTAAAAAAACTTTAATCCCGACATCCCGAAATTCGAAAAAAGAATTCCCGGATCTCGAAAGGATCAATCATGAAATCCCGAGCTTAAAAACACCCGATCCCGGAATCCTGATAAAGGACCTACCCCCCTCATTACTATATTAGGCGGTTTTAATTTTCTTATATAACAACACATCAACAATTACTGTCCCAAAGTGACGATCGCTACATAAAAATCTGTCCATCTTGTACCGTTCGCATCAAATTATTTAAAGAAATGTATTTTGATGAACTAGAAGACTCAACTGTACGTAAAATATGGTCAAATCTCGTTGGGAGATGAAAAACCACAACAAAAGTTTCTTAATGTGACATTTAAATGACATTACTTGATTCAACGTTTTGTTGTGAATGTCTTTTTGATGGACGGAATACAATAAAGGACCTCGTGTTACGATATAACAGACAACTTACCTTCTTTGCTTTCCCATTATGTGAGGAAACCGGCTCCGCATCCATTTCTGCAAAGGGCGATATCATAACTCCTATACAGGAGAGTTACAGATCTAAATATATATTGCTCACGTGACATTGATTTGGACGGAAACGTAGAGCAGTAACGTTCGCAAAAACTAAAACAGCCAATGAAATTGATTCCGAAAGTCCTTTGACCCCCTTTCGTCATCAAAATTCAATGTGATTGCTATTTATATCAATTATTTATAAAACCCGAGTTAAAAATAACAATGGGCCGTCTGAGAACCAACAAGAAAATTGCGATTGTAACATACCACAATGGACGAAAAAGATGTGACGTTCGCAATAATATTATTAAATTACCTTTTTTAGCCTTTACCAATAAAAATGTGCCTTTAAAATTATAATTAAAACACAAAAGAAAACTTTTTATTAAAATATAAGTCCATGTTATTAGGCTCCACTTATGAATAATACTTTAAAATTCCACTCCAAATAAGCTAGATGTCAGTCAAGTAGGTCACAATGTCTATTCAATGTCCAATATTTTGAAATTGAAAACCCACTAATTCTAACAAAAAACATAAACACAGGGTGATTTTTATTTTTATTTACTCAGAAAGACACCTTTTATTAAATAACATAATGCATTACTTCATTTCACACTCTGTTTCACAGTTTCAGCAATTCCTTTTTTGGTGGATACAAAAACACAATACTTCCTTTTAATTGTAAAATCTGCCATATTTATGCAAATATCTGTTTAATGTGATATACTTTTATTTTATTTTTCTTTATATGTAAATTATTCTGGTTTTGACAACAATCCATAGATTCTCATTAACAAACATTGATGTATATGTCATTGTAGTTCTTTGTCAAATGACTAGTCAATTTAATTATTATGAAAACAGAGATATAAATTGAATATGAATATTATTGTGATCTGTCGATTAAGCAAAAGACTGATTTTATAAATAATTCTACTGGAGTATTTCAGCTTTAAGGTGAAAGGAGTTTACATAACAAACTTTACTAGATCAAAAGGTTTTCATGTCATTTAGACTACAACATTAGAACTTGAAGTATATTACGCTCTAAACCAAATAAAAATATGTCTTGAGTATCTTTTATCACATATTTAGTGATAATTAAAAATTTTCAAATCCTTTTGATAAGATGTTTACTATAAATATTAGTATTTTAATTTGAACAGGAAAATGTGTGTAACTAAGGAATATAATAGTACAAATCACTATTGATGGCAGCAACTCTTCAACTACAGTACTGTTAATCTAATTCTTATGCATAACAAGAAGAAATCATACATTAGAGCTTGAAATAAGTCCTAGAAACTTCATGAATGATTATGGCATATAAACATCATAGCTAAACGTGAAAATTTCAAACTGAAGGTTATTACCTTACTTGTACTATTCAAATTTGGAAAAAATTCCATCAAAAACAGTGATTTTTAAGTGGGTGTTGTTTATTTTCTATTATATTGTCGTTATCCATTATTTGTCGATCCAAGATATTTAATATGGAGGTTCACCCCTTATTTACCACATGTCAACTGTGGATTTGAGGGTAAATTTTAGCCAATAAAAAAATGTTATAAATAAATTGTATTAGAATTTATGATAAACATACCTTACTTATTCTTTTAATGAGAGGTTTACTGTGCTCTGAATCAAATGGGAAAAGATCTTGTGTATGGGATGTCTCATAGTTAATCATACAATACTGTGACAATAATGCTGCACAAACAAAGCTTCCATCCACACCCTACAATAAAATAATCAAGTTGTCTGATCTTCAACAGGTTCTTGTATTTGCACAAAAGCATACAGAAGATTGTGAATAGGAGATAAGTAGAAAGAGAGTTATATAATAATTATCCAAGTTTTTTTTCAATTTTAATAATCATTTTATAAAAAAGAAAAAAATCTAAAATGAATTTTCACTTGCACATTAGGAAATTCTTCTGAACAGTTTTCAGTCCTAATTTTGTATCCAAAGTGTCTAAATAATATGACGCAATTAATTTGTTAATACATTTCTTTATTCAAGAGTATAAAATTTGTCAGATTTACATTAGATAAAAACAAACATTTGGTATCTATCGCTTATGAATATGGTGATTTTGCCCAGGAGCCTATTGCTCATACATTTATATTCTATTTATTTTTTTCAATTTGTACTTTAATATTCCAAGCTATTCATACATTAACAGTCTAATAAGTTAATTTTGTATGACCTTATTTCAGTGATTTGCTTGATTTGTTTGGGTTTTTTTGTTGTTTTTTTTATGATTATTGACTATCATAATAACTTGTTTATATAATCCTACCACAGAAATAGCAGGTTCTGATATATGGACATCTTTAACATGCATCAATTTATCTTCTGTAACAGTATACACTTGTATCTGTTTCTTCTTTAATGCTACACATATCTAGAAAAACAATGATATATGTAACATAGATGGAATATTATACATTAATTTACATCAGAATACAAAGTTTGTTTTTTTATGAAGCAACTGCGGTTAATGGTAAAGCCTTAGCAACAACTTTTGATAACACATGTAAAATAATATAACTAAAAGCCTTCAGTACTTATTTCATAGTTTATGATGTTCCTGTTCAATTATTAAATAAAGAGACATTTCAATCCTGTTTGTTAAGTTGTTTGCATCAAAAAAAGTTCACCCATTGAGACAGGATTTTATATCTGACTTACAAATTGGTCAAATGAGTAAAAACCATCCACCATTTACAAAACCTAGGTGGAATTTTGTTACTCTGAGAATAACCACTATTTATTAATAATATTTTATTTAATTATACAAGAAAAATTCACATAACTTTGTAGCTAGGGTCAGTTCATCAAGGAATCATTATTGCTGAATTACCAGATCATAAAATGATGTGACAACACTTCTAAGGTAAATTTTGATGTAGGCACAGTTCTAGGGTCAAATTATTGCAAATATTATCTGATTTGGTGGTATGATTAAAAAGATTTGGGGTGTAATCCAAAGAGACAGCAACCCTATGACAGACAAAACCAAAACTTCTTTTTTACTCACCTTCATAGAATTTAACTTTGTTATAAATTCGTATTTACATTTAGTCCTATTTTAAATGTGAAAACAATATTGTAACTGTATAATAAACAGTGGCTAACAATAAATTACAGGTAGGAATTTTGCTTAGTTTCTTCTGTTACCTATTTTAACATGGGACTCTTACTTCTTTTCAACTGAGTTTTACTGTGCGTATTGCTGTGTTTGTTTATTTCAATTGGCTAGAGGTTAAGGGGGAGGGTTAAGAACTCACAAAACATGTTTAACACCGCTGCAATTTTGCACCTGTCCCAAGTCGGGAACCTTTAGTCTTTGTTATACTTGTGTGTTTTTTAATTTTGATTCATTTATATGTTTCGGAGTTTAGTGTGGCTTCCATTTCGCTGAAATAGTATACATTATTGTTTAGGGGCCAGCTGAAGCCCGCCTCCAGGTGCAGATTTTTTGCTGCGTTGAAGGCCCATTGGTGGCTTTGGGCTGTTTTCTGCTCTTTGGTGGGGTTGTTGTCTCTTTGACAGATCCCCGTTTCCATTCTCAATTCTAATAATATTTCATTGTGGCTGTTTGAAGTTGTGAAAAAAAACAAAATTTAACATCTACTTTTTGGACAAATCCTGCAGAACTATTCCTACTCCTAAATATCTTCAGATAATATCGATATTTCTACACTAAACACCTACCTCTATACTAAATGGATTTCCATTTGTAGGATTTTCATTTATACAAAAGTAGGTAACTCCCTTTACTTTGGCACCAGTCATAATTGGCTAAAATAAAAAAAAAAAATCAATTAAAAATTCACAGAATGTAGCAAATCTATTTTCATAATACTTTCTTTTGTAACAGGTTCAATTAAGATGAGTGTCCAAAAATATTTGACATTTTGGTTACAATGAAAATATTTCCCAAACCTTAATTAGATTGGGCACTAGGAGTTTTATTTATACACAATATACTCTACACCTATATAAAACTATCAACTTTACTTCAAAATTATTTTATGACCTTAACACTACAATATATGTATATGAATTTCCTACTTTTTGAAGTTAATGACATGTATTGCAAATGTACAAGGAGCTGGTATCCAGCACACCAATATTTTAGTGATATAATTATAGCATGCACATTCCCGTACAGTGATGGTGTTACTCTTACCAGAATTTCCTGATTTTTGTAGTATAAGCAAATCACAATGCATAGGGTGAATTATAGTAGAAAAGTGTTGGCAAATATAACTAGAGGCTCTCAAGAGCCTGTGTCGCTCACCTGACTCTACTTTGGTTTTAGAAATCATGTAAAGATAGATAAAAATCATAACAGATACCCAAATAATGATTGAGGCCAAATTTTGATTAATATTGGTCCCGTTATTTAATAAAATATCCTGGTGGTCATCTTGAACAGTAAATCGGCAACAAAGTAGCAACACTTGGTCAGCACTTCATAAGGAACATTCATGCCATGTTTCGTTTCATTCCATTCAGTGGTACTCTAAAAGAAGACATTTGTATGTATTTCCAATAGGGTCCTATGTTAAACTAAGCCCCCCCCCCCTAGCGGCCATCTTGGATGATGGACCGACTGCAAAGTAACAACACTTGGTCAGCAACTCCTAAGGAACATTCATGCCATGTTTGGTTCCATTCCATTTATTGGTTCTCTAAAAGAAGACAATTGTATGTATTTCCCATAGGGTCCTATGTTAAACTAAGTCCCCCGCTGTCGGCCATCTTGGATGATGGATCGGCTGCAAAGTAACAACACTTGGTCAACATCTCATAAGGAACATTCATGCCATGTTTGGTTCCATTCCATTCATTGGTTCTCTAAAAGAAGACATTTTTATGTATTTCCCTTAGGTCCTTTGTTAAACTAAGTCCCCTGCTGTCAGCCATCTTGGATGATGGACCGACTGCAAAGTAACAACACTTGGTCAGCACCTCATAAGGAACATTCATGCCATGTTTGGTTTTGTTCCATTCAGTGGTTCTCTAAAAGAAGACATTTGTATGTATTTCCCATAGGGTCCTATGTTAAACTAAGTCCCCCGCTGGCGGCCATCTTGGATGATGGATCGGCTACAAAGTAACAACACTTGGTCAGCACCTCATAAGGAACATTCATGCCATGTTTGGTTCCATTCCATTCAGTGGTTCTCTAGAAGAAGTTCAAAATGTAAAAAGTTAACGCCGACGACGGACGACGCTGGACGACGGACGCCAAGTGATGAGAAAAGCTCACTTGGCCCTTTGGGCCAGGTGAGCTAAAAATAGACATTACATATTGAAATAAACTGCTTCGCCAAGCGCAGCTGGATACGACCGCAGAGGTCCAACCCTGAACAGTTGGGGCAAAAATGGACACAATATTCAAGCTTGATACAGGTCTGAATATGGATTGTAATTAAATATTTGACACATAATAGATTTCTGACACAGAATAAATGTAGTCAAAGAACTTAAAATTGGTTATATGATTTGAATTTATATTCAATTGAAGATTTCTTGCTGTTGTGCAATACACTGTGCTGTTGCGCAATACAAAGACTATATACAAAGAATTAGCAATTGTGACCCCCAATTTTTTTGCGGTCGTATAAAAAATTGAATTTGAAGTTTTCATAGAGCATGTTATAACTTTCAAACAAATAGAGGGAGAGAAGCTTGTTTTAATGCTACATATGAAGTTCTAGTCTACCTGACTTGACAGCCATTTGTAACATGTTTTACTTACCTCTAAATCAAACATATTAAGTAATGACAATGTATTATCTATTAACACCATGATTCTGTTTAGAGATTATACTAACCTCTAAATCAAACATATTAAGTAATGACAATGAATTATCTATCAACACCATGATTCTGTTGAGAGATTATACTAACCTCTAAATCAAACATATTAAGTAATGACAATGTATTATCTATTAACACCATGATTCTGTTTAGAGCTGAGGCAGCTTTTATCTGTATTACAGGCTTTTTCTGAAAAATAAAGATGGAACAACAAATAAGTGGTTGTCAAAACAATATAAATGGTTGAAAGGCTTTTCCTCTAATTTAACCATATTCTATAAATCCAGATATTTTAATGAGTTTTTTTTTTAGTGAAAAAAACTGCTCCACAGGGTGCAGTTTGATACAATGGCAGAGGTCCAACCCTGAACAGTTGGGGCAAGTATGGACACAACATTAAAGCTTGTAACAGCTCAGAATTTGGATTGTGATTTTTGACACAGCATAGGTTTCTGAAACAGAATGAATGTGGTTAAAGAACTTTAAAATTTTGAAATTGAACATTTACCTATTATGGTCCAATATCCAAAATCTAAATACATGGTTAGAATCAGAATATCAAAGAAACCCATATGATCAATTTTTGTTGAAATCAAATAAAAAAGTTAAATAATTTTGGACCCTTTGGACCTTAATATGGACCAATTTGAAAACAAGGTCCAAAATTAATAAACTGCTTCGCTGAGCGCAGCTGGATACGCCTGCAGAGGTCCAACCCTGAACAGTTGGGGCAAAAATGGACACAATATTCAAGCTTGATACAGGTCTGAATTTGGATTGTATTAAATATTTTATGACATATTATAGGTTTCTGAATAAATGTAGTCAAAGAACTTGAAATTGGTTATATGAATTGAATTTATATTCAATTAAAGATTTCTTGCTGTTGTGCAATACACTTTGCTGTTGCGCAATACTTAGTAAATCTGTTTTCAGACTATAAACAATTAAAGATCAATTAATTCTCAATGTCATATTAGAAATTTATGAAAATGTAAAGGGAGATTATATCAAAAGATATAAACAATTCACCAAAGTTTCATGAGAATTGCTGACAGCATTTTTGAGTTATTGTCCGAAAACTGGAAAATCCCCCTTTTTTTAATGAATAAAACCCCATAACTCAGAAATGTAAAAATGTAAAATTTATAAAATTCTAAACGGAGCTTACATCAATAGATATAACCAATTCACCAAAGTTTCATAAGAACTGCTGAAAGAATTTTTGATTTTTTGTCCGAAAACTGAAAAATCCCCCTTTTTTTATGAATAAAACCCTGTAACTCGAAAACATAAAATCTAAAATATATAAAAATCGAAAGGGAGCTCATGTCAATAGATATAAACAATTCACCACAATTTCTTGCAAGTTGGTGAAAGCATTCTTGAGTTATTGTCAGAAAACTGGAAAATCCCCCTTTTTTTAATGAATAAAACCCCATAACTCGGAAACGTAAAATCTAAAATTTATAAAAAACGAAAGGGAGCTCACGTCAATAGATATTAACAATTCCCCTAAGTTTTATGCAAATTGGTCAAAGCGTTTTTTGAGTAAATGTCTGACATGTTGACGACGGACGGACAGACGGACAACAGTATACCATAATACGTCCTGTAAAGGGACGTATAAAAATGTAAATACATGGTTAGATTGAGCATATCAAAGAACACCAAAAATTCAATTTTAAATGAAATCAAACAATGTTAATTTTAGACCCTTGGACCTCAATGTGGACCAATTCAAAAACGGAGCCCAAAATCCAAAATCTAAATACACGCTTAGATTCAGCATATTAAAGAACCCCATTAAAATTGGTAAACAGGTAAGCCATTTATACAAAGAATAAGAAACGTATAGTTTTTGGCCCCCTTTTCTAAACAGTTAGAGCTATAACCCCCAAAATCAATTCCAACCTTCCTTTTGAGGTATGGAACCTTGTGGTACAATTTCATACAAAGCCATATACTTAAACACAAGTTATTGTCCTGAAACAAGATAAAATGCTTGTTTTTGGACCCTAATTCCTCAACAGTTAGGACAATAACCCCAAAATCAATCCCAACCTTTCTTTTTTGGTACAGAACCTTGTGGTGCAATTTCATAGAAATCCATATACTTTAATCTTGTACTCAAGTTATTTTCTGGAAACCAAATGTCTCAGGAAAACGACAACAACGTCATACCATTTAAAAATAAAATTGTGCAATCGTATAAAAATGAGACTAGGTTAGTATTGCATTATATAAAACTCACAAATTCAAATTTTGTAAACAATTACTGAACAACACTTTCAGATATCACATTTTTGTCTATTGATCAACAATCTTATTGATTAATTTACATCAAATTTCATATTTACAGTATAACATTCTAGCAAGCATCTTTTATCTAGAGTAATACTAATATATGTTAAAAAAACCATTCGACAACATCATTTAAATGAAACCTGTTAGAACCATTTTGGTTATAACAGAAGGTGGTTCTTTAAAAAGCTCCACTTCACTTAGACTTGCAATCAGAAAAGGAGTAAATACATACAAGAGAATTGGGAGAACAGATAAGAATGTTTGGCTGTACAAAATATTGCAGACACCTTCTCTTAAACAGGTTCTAAACTTACCACAGCTAAGTATTTGTGTCCTTGTTTCTCATTATGGAAAACAACCTTTGGTCCATTTCCTACTGTCCTTTCCTCAACATTGTAATGAATAACAAAGCTGAATAATAGTGTGACATCATTATAATGTTATAATCATTCATATAACAGAACTGATGGAAATAATGTATAAAACATGATACAAGAAACAGCTGCAAAATTAGACCACTTTCAAGTTATGTCCGTCACTGGAAAAGTTCGTCAATAATGCGCGCCTTTATGACGTCATTTACATGATAGTGGGGACCGCCTGTATCCCTGTACTATTAAAGTTCATCAATCATCTTCGTGATCGTCATTATGCAGGATAAACTAGAAATAATGTTTGTTCTGTAGGTACTTAATCACAATTCCCTAATGACAGCAGTGCTGATTATCCATTATTAGAATTTAATTTGCCAAATAATTCATGCAATTTAGCATCATATTATTTCAACCACTCGCTCAACATGGGAAGGAAGTGACGATTCCCCTAAATGCATGAACGATGTTCACTAAAACCAAAGTTTTTTGACGGAAATGCAACAAGCTCGAAAAGTGGTCTATTGAATGTTCATCACCAACTATAATCATTCATGCTATCAATACTTAATAAAAAAACAAATTCTTGAAATCTATTTTGCTTTGTAGTTGGTAAGATGAACTTTCAAACAAAAATTTAACAACATGTAGTCACTTATGTATGAAATGTGGTTAAATCATGCTCTAACAGTTTCACAGTAACTTAACAAAGCTCTGGAACAAGACTTATCCATGACTGGCAACCAAACAAATGATGGATGTAATGGCATATCCATTCCTAAACTCTGTTCGTGAAGATTAAAATAAAGGTAAGGAACAGAGTACAAATTTTGATTCTAATCTGGTTTTGGAAGGTTCATGTTTCCCTATTTTCTCTTATTTTGAGTTTTTTTTTATGTTGTGATTATTTAAATTATTGATTACAGATAATATAATTTAAATTAAACAAAAGTTATGAAACTGAAACTTTGAGGTGCATATTATCAATGTCATTGTAATTTCCTCAATTTATCCAAAAAGATAATTTAATCAGTCAAGGAAATAAAAATTACCATGATCAGTTGAAAAGATCCCCTACTGCATGGCACAATAATCTATACTATTACACAATTAACCATCTATAAATCAAAGACTGTTTAAACACATATCAAATATTACTGCAGTGTCTGAAAATTTATTTCCAGTCATTAAACCTTGGTATTGTTTATGGGTACACTCACCAATCATTTGTGCCTATGTATAGATTTTTACCACATACATCAAAACATTCAATCTGAAAAAAAAATCATTTTCCAGTATTATCTTATATAACATTTACACTGCATACTAAAAATGATGATCTATAGAATTTTACCATTACTACCTACATTTGATGACGAGTTGTTTTATTTTTTACCCTAAAAAAGTCAATATTAGTAGGATTATCTTGGTAATTCATGTGTTCATTAATTCCAATCCCCAACCCCATCATGTCTAAGTTAAAGACTTTATGAGATGTATTTCATGTAGATACATTTTATAGTAGCTGTTTTCCAAACTTTTCAGTATACAGATACAGCATTGTAATTGAGGAAGAGTTTTGGGAGAGTTTGCATAAACAAGTATATGGCTTGTGAGGCCTTGATTTGCTAGATCCCCATATGTAAACAACCAAAATCACGTCATGTAACATCATAACTTATCTAAATTATTATTAACACAGATCTATCTGATTTGTGTGTTGACAAAACATATTTTTAACTTCATCAGTAACGCTCGAATCAAACTAAACGTAGTCACCTTGATTGACAAACTAATTTCAACAAATTAAAAATTTAGGTTTTATAGTTTTCAATAGTCTTCAATTATCTTACTATTTGCTTCAATTCTTTGTTTTTTTTTATAAATTTATTAATAAAATATGATTTCAAACTGTAAAATTGTTGATTAATGAATAAGAAGTAAATCATACAGTTAAAAAACCTCTATATTAAAATAGGCTCAGATCAAGGGAGAAAACTCTGGTCATTATCAAATTCAATGTGTGTTGACATGAAATAATGAAAGACACTTGTAAAGTGATATTGTTATTTGTACACATCATTTTGCTGTATTACAAAACAAACTTTTTGCACAAATAACAAGTGTACCTCAGTCTCTGTTATATTCATTTACATCTTTTTTCAGACTTTGACTGAGCAATTCAGAGTTTGACTAAGTAAGGGAGCAACCATTTAACTTCAAGGGGGGGTTATGGTTTTTTGTCTGAGTCAGAAATTTTTCACGCACTTTTTTTTTTGTCATCTGCTTGACCACAATTTTTTTTCATCAAATTGGGGATCAGAATATTTTTTTAGGAAAAAACCATAAACCCCCCTCTTGAAATTGTAAAGACAATCATCATCGTTTTATTCTTTAAGACCATAATTTTGTCTTGACCTCAAGTTTTTTTAGTTTTTTGTTGTGCCATTGGGTTGCTGTCTCTTTACCCTGCATCTGTTTTTATTCATATTTTAAATAAAATAAACAAATTCCATTCAAAATTAAACATATTATTCATATCTAATTATTTTGCTTTGATATATACTCTTGATTGTCTCCTTGGTTTATTTTTCTTCTTTTGTACCATTGTATGTATTAAACTGACTCTTCTGAACAGAAAACAAATTATGAAAATTAACAACTTTAAATTCATTGGAGCATGCATATATGTCTTTGGAAAATTCAGATCATTGGCACCAAATATAAAATTTGAGATAGTTCAATTGAGGTATAATGTTGTTATCTTCACAATAAAATCTAAAAGAAAATTTTAGGCAAATTTGTATCTGAGAAGCGTAGGATTTTTAGCAAATTTGTATCTGAGAAGCATATGATTTTAGGCAAATTTGTATATGAGGAGCATATGATTTAGGCAAATTTGTATATGAGGAGCATATGATTTAGGCAAATTTGTATATGAGGAGCATATGATTTAGGCAAATTTGTATATGAGGAGCATATGATTTAGGCAAATTTGTATATGAGGAGCATATGATTTAGGCAAATTTGTATATGAGGAGCATATGATTTAGGCAAATTTGTATATGAGAAGCATATGATTTCCCACCAAATTGTGCATCGGATTACAGAAGAACATGATGAGAAATAAAACCAACATGCACCAATAACCTTAATGAGCTAATCAGGTAGCACCTGCCTCATATTATCCCATTTGGAATATTGAAACCCAAATTGGTTATTATATAACCCTTCAGAGTTACCGGTCACAGTTTCAATTCAAGTAACACTGGTGAGTTATAATGTATATGTAATGTGAGTCTGGCATACTAAATTGTTAGCTAAGTACCATTCATCAGTTTTTTGCCCCCAACCTTTCTACAACCCGTACAGTCCCATAATTTCAATAATCCACTTAGTGTACTATTGATCCGAGTCTGCTGAAGTCTGTGTAAGTCTGGAGGCTACATATTGATTTATATGTGCTATTAACAATTAAAGATCGTGTTCTCCCCAGGCCCATTAAAGCACAGCAGACCCATGGTCCTATAATTTTGAAGCGTGGTCCTATATTTCTGGCACGTGGTGCACTGGTGCTATAATTTTCAGTCAAAATATTGTATTATCAGTAAAATTTTAACTGCATGACTTGTCAAATCTTATCTGGATCAGGTTAACCGTGTTTTTGATTGGATTTAATCGATAAATTAGCAATTGTAACTGGATTCTTTTGTGTTTTAATTAATATAGAGATAGTTTATGACTTCCAACAACAATTTTATGCCTTCACTCACCACCCAAGCACTGATCAGTGACACAAACAGAAATGATTATTTGTAAACAAACAATGCAGTCAGTTTTACAGACGCTGTAACATTTATTTATCTATACTACTAAAATAAAGAGGTCCAATTTGTTAGCCGGCATGACGTAAAACTTGACGAATCAAGGAATTCAACTTTACATATAACTAATATAGGACAATGGTGTTGATTAAATATTACACCATTCCAGGTCCTTTTGTTTTCCACATAATTAACATTACCAATAATTAACAAGTTCTGGGTTGAATCCGATACCGATACCAATAGTACCTGTTACCTGTTACCTAACCTGTACGTTCCGCCTCTGTCAGGCGCACCACCAAACGGTGTATTTGGGATTTGCTATATACATGGGTCATAATCACACCTAAACTTCGTCATTATACAGGGATTGACACTACTAAATTCAATCATTGACAAAAAAAAAATATATCAACAAGTAGTTTTCGGTTGTAGTAACTGTAAGAAACCCAGGACGCATTCAAACAGAAAGATTTGGAAAGCAGAAAAAACTGTGCACCTTATAATTAGCATGACTTTATCAAATGACAATACAAATACTAAAAATCCAGGCTGAAAATAAGGCACAGGACATTAGGTACTTTAATTCAGTCATGGACCCACGATGTCGCGAGCGTGTTCTATTACTTAATAAAAGATCAATTGTTGGAAGTGTTTACCATTTTGCCCATTAATATAGAATAAAAATAATTGATAATTATGCATATATATATATATATATAAACAAGTCTAAATTGAAAACAACGTTCAAACCTATGATTGCGTTGGATAAAAACCACAATTTTTATACGTGTGCATGCAAAACAAATTTCTTGGTAGAGGGGTCTAAATACAGCACAAACAACATTTTTCAAAAGACCAAAAATGTGAAAAGTATATGGGTAAAGCCAAAAAGGTGCTCCAAATTGGTCAAATAACCATCTGAAGCTTAAATCCCAATTTTAAAATATTTAATATATGTTATTTGATTACAACTTGTTATTGAGCATCAGTGACATGATGAAGTAGAAGATTTGATAAATATCAAATATCCGCTAATTCAATGTGTCTTGTTATTGAAGTTTGTCAAACGTATATCTGTACGTTCCTGTGTCCCAAGCGTGACATGGAAACCCCCTTCTAACAAAAAATATACCTGGTTGTTTTTATGGGCAAAAGAAAAACGGAAAGTAAGTTAAATCGTCAGAAAAGTGTTGTTGCACTATAAATCCGTCAAAGTTTTGCGTGAAATGCAGTAAAATTAATCAAAGAAACGATTATTTCGACAGGGTTAGTAATGTTATATTGACAATAGACTATTATGGTAAAAATAACGCACGGGGTTTTCCGCGATATCGTCATCTGCGGAACATTTGATTGGTTCCTGTCATATTCATGCGCTGTCGTATCTCGGCTGTTTCAAATAGTTCTAATTTTGGTTTCGTATTCCGTTTTATGAGAAGCATAGAATGGCAAGTTTGTAATGTCAAAATAACGTATAACGTACGTAAATGTTTATTCCTTATTATTAACGGAAAGAGTTTATCCAGGGAGAAAAAAATACTTTGTTTCATTTCAAAATTGCTAAATATACGAAACTAAATGTAAGCATCACTATCATTCATGGATGAAAATGGAAGAAGAACTCGATGGTAAGTTTTTAGCAAAATGTCAAACTAATAACGACCAGTGCGTCAAACAAAGTATAACGACCAAACCATTCTGTCAAATTGACACTGTTTTATATAATTTTTGCCAAAATAATATGCTTAGAATGATAAGAACTAACGAATATAACGCATTCAAGCACCCAAGTCAAACCATTTGTTCACTTTTTACGGTAACATCGATATGACCGTTACTTGACCAATTTTGTCAACCCAGTCAATATAACACCTAGGATGTAGATGATCTTTGTAGAGATATACTGCACCATTCTTTTCATTTAACTTCTATTTCAACTTACAGATAATAAAGGGGGAAAGTTAATATACATTTAAAAAGGGTGAAGTAATTTTCAGTGCTTTTTCACAGGGTGTTAGTTGACAATTATATGCATAGTCAATATAACCAGGGTCATTAAGAGAGTTAGTTGACACCTTAATGTAAGGGTCAATATAACTCCTACTCCCTCAGTAGTCCTAAAGCTACTATTACTACTGAAATATGTTGACTTTGGCTTTTAGCCTACAAATCTCTTGTACAATAAAAAAATTAAGCCTTTTAATGAAATTGTAAGCATATTTCCTGCTTCTTTGAAATAGAGCATAAGTTGACAACTAAAGAATTCAAGTCAATATAACCATGGTCCAAAAGAGAGTTCGTTGACACATTAATTTTATAGATGTAAATACAGCCTTTTATCAAAAGAACATCAACAATACACCTTATCGCTATTTGTCCGCCATTACTGGACATCACAAAAGTTCCCGTAAAATTTTGACGTCATAATAGAAAATATCTGACGCCACAATGGAAAAGTGATTGTTGTATGACGTCAAAAGTTCAAGCGGGACAGATTCTCGGGTCAAGCGGGAATAGCGATAAGGTGTATAAACAAGAAAACAGAAAATTGTCACAAGACTATAACATGCAAGTTTCTGTCTTGAGACGGTGCAACAAGTTTGTTTTTAAGCACTCAACCTCCCCATACCCATGAATTTGACAATAAAAACATGAATGTAGACACAATGCAAATCAATGTGAAGTGGTACTTATTTCCAATGCTGTTTTCAACATGGATAACATACAACATCATAAACATAAGAAGATGTGGTATTATTGCCAAAGAAACAACTCTCCACCTAAGACCTAAAGAAGTAAAAAAAAACAATAATAGCCTATAAGGTCACGTTATGGCCTTCAACATGGAGCCTTGACTCACATTTTCATTCATTTCAATTTAAAATCATGTATAAAACTATTTTAACTTTATTTATTTGCTTTTCAGATCTTTGAGATAAATCAACTGAGTATGAACAGTGGAGTAGACAGCAGAATGAACTTTAAAATGTTTTTAATTTGTTTAAATAAATGATTTATGGTTTGATTCTTGAATAGTGGTTTAATTATTAGTATTGTCATACATTAATCATGTTAATGTGTTTTATACTTTACTTTCAAAAGTGTTGATTTAATAAGCTCTTGAAAAAAAATTGTTGAAAACAGTTGATCAATAAAGTCACCATCTGACATAGCCAAGAGTATCATAACTGTACATATTAAATGAGCAACCTTTGACCAAAGTACAAAGTCAGTTCAAGTGAGCCTAATTAACAATACTCCTAAATACCAACAGTAAACAATATGTTCCCCTAAATACTGTGAGTAACTCATTAAGTGTCTGTTTACCATCAGGCTAAGCTAACTCTTGCAGTGCACCGGATAGTTTTATTGGGTTAAAAGTATGTCGGTTAAAAGCTCATTAGAGCTTATGTTGTCTCTGTTTGTATACCTTGCCGACTCTAAAATAAAGCTTATTTATTGGGTTTGAGTTGTTATTTAAGGTTTGTTCTTTTCTTGTTATTTATCTTGATTTCTACTCTCCCTTTTGGATTTGCGAATTAGTGCACCTTTATTTTTCTTGCATTCTATAGTTGTCACTTTGATCTGATAGATCTCAGATAGTTTTGGTTATGAGCTTGTGACTTCATTATTAGCTGAACAATAATGAACATGAACCCCTGCATGCATTCAAGAATTAAGTTTATATCAAAATAAACATAATGGATCAAACTCTTTGTGTTCAGATGTTACACCAGATTTCCTGTTTTATTTCAGTAAGTTACTTGACATTGTGTCAATATAACAACCAAAAGACGGTAGTGTTGTGAGCAATATAAGCATTCAATCATAATTTGGTAAAATGAAAAATAACCATCAGTTACCTAGACAATAGTAGAAAAAAAATGCTTAATAAAAATGATTTTGAAAAAGGTTAAATTTAAACACTATTCGTCAATATAACCTACATGTAAGATATGGTATACAAGATTTATAGTCATCTTCTTCATTTAGAAGATTAAGCTGTATTGGATAAGTTTTCCCCTACTTAAAAAATCAGCTAGTGTTGCCCCCCCTGTTTTTTGAGTGGCCTGTTTTAAAATTAAGGCAGAAAAACTATCAAAAAGGGTTATTGTCAAAATAACATACATTGAATTTGGATTTAATTATGTCAACGAAGATCTGGGTTTACAACAACTACATAAAATATTTCATTTGAAATATAATAATTATGTTTACAAATATAATTGCTGTTCAAAAAACGTTTTACACAAGTTACTAGAAGAAAACTTTATTTTGGACATCTATAACATACTGATCTTGCTCAGAGCACTGACATTTCAGAACATCAGGGATATCTCTGTGAATTGGTCTATGATATAATGATGTTGAAAGATATTATGTGCAGCTAAGTATTGATACATTTCATTAATCCCATAAGAAACTATTTAAAACAAAAGATTGCACTATTGTCAATATAACTTACACAAAATATACAAGGAAGGTCAATTTTACAAAAACATAGCAAGACCATGGATTTCAAATAAAAAGAGGTAGTAAGATACAGATGGTTGCTAACAAAATAATGTGAATTGATAGAGATATCAAAAACTTCAATTTTATATCCTAATGTCACACTTTCCAGACCACCTTTATGGCTTTACCCATATATTAACAAAACGCATTTGACTAGCAGGTCGAACAACTGATGTTCTTAAACCCTGCTGACTGCCATTGGCGATTGCCAAATAAACGGATCACAAGATGTAACAAAATGGATCTTATTATTAATTTATTATTAAACAGAAAACAATAAACTTGCGGAAAAAGATGGTATACCGCAAACATGAGGTGCAAGAAACGGTATTTGGAAGGCCAAATAACTTACCTCAATTTAGGATAGACTCTTGAATTTTAAAGAGTCGAAATAGGTTGAACGGATCATATAAACCAGAAGGAAAATATAATACAATTATACAAGCCCGAACGAAAAAATATAAACAAGTCTAAATTGAAAACAACGTTCAAACCTATGATTGCGTTGGATAAAAACCGCAATTTTTATACGTGTGCATGCAAAACAAATTTCTTGGTAGAGGGGTCTAAATACAGTATATATGTAGGACTCAAATCTATGGTGGGTTCCAAATCTATGGCAGATTCCTAATCTATGGCAAATATGACGTCATGCCATCCCAAATCTATGGCAGATTTTTTACAATCCTAATCTATGGCAAGTTTTGTAATATCCTGATCTATGGCGGATTTTTGTTGTTTCCAAATCTATGGCAGATTTATGCAAATGAAAAACAATGCAGTACATATACGACCAATGACTTGTCTTAAACAAGTTGAAATGTACGACAACGGGAGTATGTCTATAAACTTTAGTGATAAACATTCCATAATGGTCAACCAAATCGTGATAGCAACCATGAAATATTGTAAACGATGAAATATACCTTAATACATAAAAATAAACATTTTCTAATCTGTGCATGGTACCTGTTTAACCCATTCATTAAACAACTTTATATAGTAAGTCTTTTAACAAACAAGAAACACAGTTATTTTCATAAAAAAAATGAACAGTTTGACTTTTCACATGATATTTATTTCATCATTAAAACATCTATTTTATTTGATGACGATTTAAATCAAATTATTATCCAGTAATTTGATATTTCACTTTTATCAACTTTGCTAGCTGTAGACGCTAAAATATACTATAACTCCTTTTTCTAAAATTTCAGGCAATGAAAACAGCGGTGCCCTTATTAATAGCGGGATTCGGCCGGTACAGCACATTTTGTCCCTCTTCCGGATAATAGGTAACATCTTGTCACAAATTGTGCAAATTGTTGTAGAGGGAAACATCTTTACCTTTATCTGGAATTGGATTCAAATCTATGGGATCTGCCATCGTTACAGGGAGCAAGCATTTAACTTCAAGGGGGGTTATGGTGTTTTTTTCTGAGTCAGCAATTTTTTTATTTAGTGTTGTGACGCTATATCAATCAAATTTTTTTTCAAAATTTAACACTATAAGGTATGGGGAAAATGTAGATTCAGAATATTTTTTTTTTTCATCAAATAGGGGATCAGAAATTTTTTTTTTAGGAAAAAACCATACCCCCCCCCCCCCCTTTTTTTGAACTTAAATGGTCGTTCCCTTAGTGGCGGCGACGATGTAATATGGCGTTATTCAACTGTGACGCTATATGTCACTCTTTTTCCTGGAAAATTATGCAATTTCAAGATATGCCATAGATTAGGAGAAAACAAAAATCAGCCATAGATCTGATTTGTCTGGCTATTGTAACGTCACATTTGCCATAGATTAGGAATCTGCCATAGATTTGGAACCCGCCATAGATTTGAGTCCTACATACATGACATATATATATATGTTAATTCTGTATGAAACAATGTTCAAGCTAGCCATAATTTCTTGTTTCTTTTAATGAGTATTCCTTCTCTTTTTCAAGCTACCAGTTTTCTATAAGTTTGGCAGTTAATTTAATGATCTTTAATGAGTTTGATACATTAAATTGTAGCAACAATTAATATGGACCCTAAAGAGGCTACTATTTACAGTCACAGTTTGAGTATCAAACATATTACTGTTCTGTCATTTTACCAACAGGTATGATGAGTTTTTTGGCAAAAAAAAACTATTTCATAAATTTTAATAAAGTCAAAGAGTTACTCCCTATATTTTTGCCCATTTTAAAATTCTTGTGCTGGAAATTATCAATTTATGTTCATTCATAGTAATATTTTGAAGTTAAAAATTGATAACAAAATATTATAAATTAATGGATGTACATGTAATTCAATCAAAAATGAAATTCTGTATAAATACAGAAATAAAACATTGTAAATGAGAGGTAATATCTGATATGATATTTGAATCTGAATTTGAATAAGGGAGCATCCTTTTAACTTCAATGGGGGGGGGGTTATGGTTTTTTGTCTGTCAAGAGTCAAAAAAAAAATCGCCCACTTTTTAAAAGTTTTTCAACGCTATCAATCAAATTATTTCTTTCAAAATTTAACACTATAAGGTTGAGGGAAAATCTGGGTTCAGAATATTTTTTTTGTCATCTGCTTGACCACAAATTTTTTTTTCATCAAATTGGGGATCACAATATTTTTTTAGGAAAAAAACATAACCCCCCCCCCCCCCCCCCTCTTCTTCCAGTAAGCGGCCACCGTCAACTGGTTGACTATCCTGCCACATTATTGGAGTGCGTGCATGAAAACAATTTTTAAATTTAGTAACAAAGTTAAATGGTCATTCCCCCAAAGCCAAGGACTGAAAAATATAAATATCAATAATTTAACACACTAAAAAAAATATTTCATTATACTAAACAGAATTAAACCAATTTTAAGCCTCCAGACTCTACCAGACTGTACCGACTCTGTTTAGTAAGACCATCCGATACCCCAGTTCGTTCGCAAAACATTAAAATCAACAGACTATAACCAAAATAATAAAAAAAATTACCAGCCAACAACGTAATGATTATTTCTGAACTGTTTAAAATTTTGAGAGGACGATTTTTAATGGAAACCCGTCAAATATATATTTACATTCTGAGGTTGTAAATAAACGCTCAGAATTAGAAAATTTTCTTGCAGATTCGTCTGCAAATACGAAATATGCAGGCTTATAGGTGCAAATATCGGACTTGTACCTGTGTTTTGGCTTTGTCGGACATCAATTTGATCCGCTCAATGGCAGGAACCAAATCGAAAGCTTTTATGCTCATCTTTTTTGCTTTGTTTTTATCTTAAAATGTGAAATGTTATTGTAAAATTGTATATTCCGATAAACTGGAAAATTTTCATGGACAGCGCCATATTGGATAGCAGCACCACCAACAATTTCCGGAAAATACACCCACTTTAAATCAAGGGTACATAACTTTTTTCGCGCGTTTTTTCCCTTTTCTTTTAAAAATACCCCCATAATATATATATATTTTCAACAACGTATATTTTTATTTGTGCAATTGACGCACATTTTTAGCATATAAACTTACTTAAATCGAAAAGAATGAAAAAATGCAAGCCTTTTTCTTTCGTTGTGTTTATTTTTCTCAATCTAGATTTCACGGTTATGAAGGCATATATTTATCATATATATATCTTTTTATTTATATCACCTTTTCATTCAAATCCATATCCATAAGTAAGCGTCAATAAATAAGCTTTATTCAGAGTCAGCATAGTATACAAACAAGAACATAATATAAGCTCAATTGAGCCTTTAACCGGAAAAAATCCAAGACCATGCAAATAAAGGAAACACTGCATGTAACAACAGATGAAACCTAGTTGTTGATAACAGATTCGATAAAATGTCATTAGTAACATGGTTGAACCCCCTCCCCCCCAGCCAAACCCCAAAAACGATTCTTAAAAAGTGAGGCGTGCCAATTTCAGAAGTTTTTCTGCACTAGCAGGAGAAGATTTTTAATTTAGACAATATTCCACTTTTGATGAAATCGCCGAACTAAGAACAAACTCTGGCATGTCATATACTCATTATGATACACAAAAAGAAATAGGCTAGGGCAGACGATATATAAAACACAGATATTCTAGTCTGTCTGCACGGCAAAATGCCGGCATATTTGAGTTAAGTCTAATTTAGTTGGCCAAAATTATACGGTGTAGTTAAGACGTCAGTTTATCTACTAGCATGATGTTCCATTGATATTAATACTTGAGAAAATTTCAGTTGAAGAAATATGTATAATTTGTTAAAATCTAAAGATTGTCTTCTAGAATCATAGGTGTTCTTTAGCTGGCCATGGCATTTTTCGTTTTATTCGGATTTCCGACGATTGGTTTTGACCAACACTGATGAGAAGTTATAATTTTGGAAATGCTGTATAAAATTAATTTCGGTTTTATTGTTTGTCAGCGTCAATTTCAAGAAGACATCCAGGTATGGATGAGACCTTCTTGTTTCTATAATATCATAAATTTTAAGCCGATAACAAGAATATAACAGATGTTTAACTAAGATAACAAGAATATAACAGATGTTAACTAAGATAACAAGAATATAACTAAGATAACAAGAATATACCAAATATTTAACTAAGATAACAAGCATATACCAGATGTTTAACTAAGATAACAAGCATATACCAGATGTTTAACTAAGATAACAAGAATATAACAGATGTTTAACTAAGATAACAAGCATATACCAAATATTTAACTAAGATAACAAGCATATACCAGATGTTTAACTAAGATAACAAGGATATAACAGATGTTTAACTAAGATAACAAGCATATAACAGATGTTTAACTAAGATAACAAGAATATAACAGATGTTTAACTAAGATAACAAGCATATACCAGATGTTTAACTAAGATAACAAGAATATAACAGATGTTTAACTAAGATAACAAGCATATACCAGATGTTTAACTAAGATAACAAGAATATAACAGATGTTTAACTAAGATAACAAGCATATACCAAATATTTAACTAAGATAACAAGCATATACCAGATGTTTAACTAAGATAACAAGAATATAACAGATGTTTAACTAAGATAACAAGCATATGCCAGATGTTTAACTAAGATAATAAGAATATAACAGATGTTTAACTAAGATAACAAGAATATAACAGATGTTAACTAAGATAACAAGGATACAACAGATGTTAACTAAGATAACAAAGTTTGCCCACGCATTAAATAATAGAGATATGCACCAAGCCATCAGGTATAGCGCATTCTCTGTGTTCGTTGATATTCGGGCATTGGGATATAAGCGTATGCTATGCTTTCCTTGAACACAACACGTGATTCTTAAACAATCTTCATAGCTATAAATAAATAAGCTTTATTTAGAGTCGGCATAGTATACAAATAAGGACATAACATAAGCTCTAATGAGCTTTCAACCGACATCAGGTACGCTCGAAACTAATATATAATTTGAGGATACAGCCAGTGCTGACGAACAAATGAATGGACGAAAAGACACAACTACCATGACACACACCCGCTACATTAAGTATTGTAAAACTGTTTTAAATGGAAAAGAACGAAGTGATTTAGAGTAAATCTCACCAAAGCTAACCGAGATATTGCATGATCATCATGATTGTATACAGGGACATTTAAGACATCTGTGTATGATGTCACCATGATTTTATACAGGGACATTTAAGACATCTGTCTATGATGTCAACATGATTTTATACAGGGACATTTAAGTCATATGTCTGTGATGTCTTCATGATTTTATATAGGGACATTCAAGTCATCTGTCTGTGATGTCATCATGATTTTATACAGGGACATTTAAGACATCTGTCTGTGATGACATCATGATTTTATACATGGACATTTAAGTCATCTGTCTGTGATGACATCATGATTTTATACATGGACATTTAAGTCATCTGTCTATGATGCCATCATGATTTTATACATGGACATTTAAGACATCTGTCTGTGATGCCATCATGATTTTATACAGGGACATTTAAGATATCTGTCTGTGATGTCATCATGATTTTATACAGAGACATTTAAGACATCTGTCTATGATGCCAACATAGTTTTATACAGGGACATTTAAGACATATGTCTGTGATGTCAAAAAGGATTTCCTTTCTATTTATTAAACATCGACATGCGTTCAAACAAATAGCAGTAAAGCAGTATGCTAATTCCGGTAGTTGTATTTTTGAACTAATAGTGTAATTTGGAGTACAAGTTTTCTAATAGACGGACGGCATACCGATCTAAGATTTAAAGATTTGTAACTGTGTTCATAAAGCAGATTTAATATCATGGTCAATTAGGTAAATGTTTTAAATATTACTACTACTCCTTAGATGCAGTGCTTTCTTTAGATATAAGCCATTTTAAAAGATGACCTTAGGTTGATCCATTCAAACTGAGACTACTCTAACGAGTGTTATAGTAGTCTCAGATTCAAATGACAAAAAAATCAAGGACACAAAAGACTCAATACAACATAATCTGCTTCTTCCATCAATTGACTATTAGAATGAATCTGAAAAAAGGACACCACAGACACACCAAATTCTACATCTATACACGAAACGATAAAGACAATAACAAAGTTTCCATCTATTTTTTCAAAATGATTCACTCTTCATTGGATGCTGTCGCGAAACAAATGGCTAAAAACATTTAGGACATGGGACTTTTCAAATTCTTAGTCGAGGTAATTTAACAACGCCATGACAAACAACGAAAGACGATGAAAAGACAAACAAGTTCACAAAACACTACCTACAAAACTAAAGACTGAGCAACACGGCCACCACTCAAAACTGGCGTTGATCTTAGGTGCTTTGGGATGGTAAGCAGATCCTGCTCCACTAGTGGCCGTGACCCGTTGTGTTGCTCATGGTAAGTACAAATTCGATGACGAGTCTCACTCGATGATGTCCCATGCAATCTAGGAAATTGTGGTTTCGACAATTGGAACATATCTTTTGTCATTTGTAATTTTTTAATAGCGTACTGAGAAATAGCTCATTCAAGACATTATACACAATGCATTGGTATCAACACTAGGAAACATTAAAGGCTCAATCACTAACTCATGGACCACTATGATGTGAATGACTTAAAAAGTTGAACACACGTTTCTCATGATACTGCCTGTTCTATTATTTGTTTTGTGTCTTTATTGACTTTCAAAATTTGGTAAATAAGAGATGCTAACTTTTCTACAACACCCAATATCCTTACCCGTATTAGTAGATTTCACACACCCCAAGCTTTAGTAATTGTTGTTGCTGATATTTTTATTTTCTGTTGTGAATATGTTTTGGGCATAAAACTTGATCTTTTTTGTTGTTGTCTAGTTCTTACTCTTCTAAATGAATATCAAACTGCTTTTCTCTAAACCTCAAATGAATATCAATAAGCACCATATAAGCACTTCACATTCTAACAGCTCATAGCTTAAACAATAACTAGTACAAAACATTAGAATATAGTATATTATTAAAATCCAGTGGATTTGCAATTGTGGTTTGAAGTATAGGAAATCCCTTGCTTACCACTATTCTTTTCTTCACTTTCCTATTTCAGTAGTAGAAAATACCAGTAGGCAATTAAAAGCATAAGTCGAAAAGATTGACAACACCGTAGCTAAAACAAAGAAAGACATATCACAAACAACTTCACATCAGAAACTGAATAAAAAATCAAGCAAAACGATCCCCACCAAATAGAAGATGACCTCGGGTTTTCTTATGGATAGAATAAAAACAGTGATACATTGTATATATTCTGTGCAATAGAATCGAAGAGAGGAGGACAGAATTTTGGATCTAAGACAAGTGGAAAAGGAATATCTTAGTCGACAGTTTTTTTGTTTTACACGTTCCAATATGAAACTTATTGATAATAACCAAGCCAGCGGATTCGGTTTAAGAACTACAATGAACCAGTACAAGATTGTAGTTGAGCTAGACTATACCAGGAAGCCCAGGGACTTTGATTTGAACAGATGTTTGAATCATCAACAATAGTCGGTGTATGTTATATTGACGAGTTTGAATGACGAACGAAAGGGATGTGTTATGTATTTCTTAATGTAAAATATCTATTGGAAAAAAAATATAGCTATCCCCAAATCGTACACCTTCACATTCGGTAGTTGCATTGACGTGTATTGGATAGAATTTACAACAAAAACGAACAACAACAATCACACAAGTAATTCAAGGAAATATGTCTGCTGGGTGGATTTACCACACCATTATTAACCTAAATTCTTATAATATTGAAAATGTCAAAGGGAAATTGCTACTTGGTATGCGATGTGACCTTTAATGTGAAGCCATTATTTCGATCTATGAAATAAGAATTTACTTAACGCCTTAGATGGAAGAATATTTGAACTATACATGTTACATAACAGAAAATAATGCTTTCTTCTTCGTTTGCTGATCTTGTTGGTATATCATATACAATCTGTACTAAATTTGACTTTCCAAAACGTTCTTGTGGTAAATAAATCTTTTTCAAAATACATTTCGCTTCTTTATTTTCAAATTTGAATGTACATATTACCAAAATATAGCAGATATAAGATATGATTGTTGGTGTTCATTTATGTTTACCATTTGAAATCATCATCCTCAGCATCGAAAGATACTGATAGATTTTTCTTCCGGATAGACTGACGAGGTCTTGCATTACTGAGTGATGAGTAATCTGGTGGTGGAGATTCCTTTTCTTGTGGTCTCCATTTTGGTTGAATTATTGGCAACATAGAAGACAGTTTACATCTTTTAAGAAATGACATATCACTTTCCTCAAGTGAATCTTCTTTTTCCATAACTCCAAAATTGTTTATTTTTTTAAGTGGATAAAAATTATCTTCATTGAGCAAATATGATTTAATTTGATACTCATGTAACTTCTTGTCCATGTAACTGTCACTTTTAGAACTGAAAGTATCATGAACACGACTTAAGTCATACGGTACAGATTTATATTCTTTATAATCATATTCATGAATAGAACTCTCTGGTCCACCAATAGGAATTAGTTCTACATTTGTGTTTCTTCGTGTATGTTTTAAGGATTTCACTTCTTCGTGCTGCTCTCTTGTTATATAATTTGGTTTAAATTCTTTATACACGTGTTCATGAAAGTTGTCGTAGGAACGATGTTTTTCGTATAATTCATGTACTTTTTCGTATTCATGAACTCTATTATACTCTTGTATATTTTTATTTACGCGCAAATGTCCATTAAATGTAAAAATTTCATATTCAGGTAACCTTCTCGCAACATTGTCAAAAATCTGTCGCTCTGGTCCAACCGGATACTGGGATATTCTAGGTCCTTTTCTCTCCATTTCCTGCAAATAACATTTTAAGATCAAGTAACTTCATGAGGAAATATTACTACAAATAACATAAACTTCTTTCTTTTAGGAAGTGGGGCGGGTGAGAAAACTTGAACAAAACTTTCTGGAGCGGGGCGGTTGGGAAAACAACAAGATTCTAAAGGAGCGGGGCGGGTGAGAAAACATGAACAATACTTTTAGGGAGTGGGGCGGGTGAGAAAACATGAACAAGACTTTTAGGGAGTGGGGCGGGTTAGAAAACATGAACAAGACTTTTAGGGAGTGGGGCGGGTTAGAAAACATGAACAAGACTTTCAGGGAGTGGGGCGGGTTAGAAAACATGAACAAGACTTTTGAGGAGTGGGTCGGGTGAGAAAACATGAAAAAGATTTTAAGGGAGTAGGGCGGGTTAGAAAACATGAACAAGACTTTTGAGGAGTGGGGCGGTTGTGAAAACCTGATGAACAAGACTTTTAGGGAGTGTGGCGGGTAAGAAAACATTAACAAGACTTTTAGGGAGGGGGGGGGGGGCGTGTGAGAAAACACGAACAAGGATTTTAGGGAGTGGGGCGGGTGAATAAACACGAACAAGACTTTTAAGGAGTGGGGCGGATGAGAAAACATTAACAAGACTTTTAGGGATTGGGGAGGGTGAGAAAACATGAACAAGACAGATACAAAATAACCCGCTTTTTAATGTTTGAATCTTATATGCCTTAACCAGAATAATCAATCCAGTCACTCCTCTAAATCGGTCACTCCTACTAATCGATCTCTCCTACTTGTAGCCATTGCGTAGAGCACTAGAATATAATATATATATATAACTGAATTATTCGGGTTAACATAGTCTAAGCTTACAAGCACTAGAATATAACGACTGGATTATTCGGGTAAACATAGCCTAAGCCTACAAACTCCAGAATATAGCGACTGAATTATTCGAGTTAACAAAGCCTAGGCTTACAAGCTCCAGAATATAACGACTGAATTATTCGGGGTATCAAAGCCTAAGCTTACAAGCACTAGAATATAACGACTGAATTATTCGGGTCAACATAGCCTAAGCTTACAAACTCCAGAATATAACGACTGAATTATCTGGGTTAACAGAGCCTAAGCTACCATTGATTGATTGATTGTTGGTTGCTTAACGTCCAGTGGCAAATATTTCATGCATACTAAGCTACCAAGGCAAACTCCATATTTACTGAATAGTTTAAAAAGGATAAAATGATTTTTGAATTAGTTTGATCATTTCGTAATAAAACTTTCTCTTTTTTTCTTCATTTTTACGAATGCAGAGTGTAGTAGTTTTGTAAGGGCTCATGCACAGATACATTATTATACATAAAAAGATATCGACTGTATAGTGCCATAAATTGACAGCCATTAAATAAGTAAAGAGAAGTTATGAAGGTATTTTCATGTGAAAAATAAGTAAAAAAGGAATACATATGTACGTGTATATTTTCTTTACTGACAAAAGCAGAAATTTAAGAAATAATATCACTCTATGTAATACTTACAAGACAAATACTGAAATTAACTCCAGTTACATAATGAAGTGACACAAAACAATATAGAATATATTTTAATGAATTGATCAATGACTCAATTGATTGAAACTTTTTTGTTAATTTCTCAAATTACCTATTGATTTGCCTTGGTATTGGTATCATTGTTATACACATAATATCTCAAATTACAAGTATACATAAAGCAAGTTATTAAAACAATACATAACCAATATAAACAATACAAACATTAATGTTTGTACTGTTGTCAATAATTCATATTACTTTTAATCTACATATCAAATATAGACTTGACATTAGTGGAAAGGGAAACAAAAACGGTGAACTAACTTGCAAATGCATGCAATGTTGATAGTGTAAAGCCTTATTTTGTAGATGAAATACTTGCTGTAAAAAGTTTCTGCATCTCTATTGAATATAGTCATTACATTTTCTGTTTACAGTTTCTGTCTATCTAGTTTTCAAGACATAACGCAAAAACGTTAAAATTGGTCAAAATTGTCATCTATAAGGAGTTGTCTGACAATTTTTGTAGATAAATTTTGACCCACTGAGCGACAAATTTGGTACCAAGATTAACTTTTCTGTCAAACGACTATAATTTTCTTGATATAAGACAATTACATGTTTTTTCACTCGCATGCACTATTTTTATCTTGGAGGTCATTGTTTGCTTGATAGCGGGATCATCGAGTTTTATTATTACAGTGGACTCCCTGAACGAGATGCAGGTCAAGTTGGTTCCAATTAACCTGGTAGTTTCAGAAGATCCGATATTTTTAAAAGCTTATAAAGGATGATAGACGGCAAGTGATGGTAGCTGGAAGCTGGCACTGATCCATTGGGTAATGCGAGCTAAAAACAAAAACAAAAACGCAAGATCTTATTTATATACATGTAATTGAAAGAGTTAAAGTTCTGACGAGGAGAAATATAAGAACCCTTTAAAGTGCAAGGGAAATTAAAAAAAAACATTTGGAAACATTCTTAAATAAGAGTACACTCGCACAATAGTCTCGCCTGCTTTACTGGTCACGATGGATTTTTCATGTTGAAAGTCTTCAAAATTAAGGTATTACTACGTGTATCACGAAAACTAATTAAATGAAAATGAGAGAATTGTTCGACGATGCATGCAAGTACAACTAAAAAATCTTTCTATAAACCGAATATAATTGATCTACTAGTATTACTTATAGTATCTGAGGGACGAACCTCATTACAAAAACGTATCGTTGACCAAAAAATCATGAAAATGAAGTCAAGGTCAGAGGAACCTTGTCCGACTGGAAGGTTCATCTTACAATCAATCTATACACGTAATATTAGTTATTACTTAGAGTATATGAGAAACAGACCTTTTCCCAAAAACCTAACGGTAGGCAAATGACGATGATAGTAAGGTCAAGGTCAAATTATCCTACACATAAGAAATCTACACATAACCGTCATTCTATACACCGAACAATAATAGACTACTTTCGAGGTCATTGCATTTCCGTCAAAAACTTTGGTTTTAGAGAACATCAATCGACAGTCGTGCGTTTAGTGGCATCGTCACTTCCTTCCCATGTTGAGCGAGCGGTCGAAAAAATATGATGCTATATTGATAATATTGCACGAGTTATTCGGCAAATTAAATTCTTATAATTGATAATCAGTACAGCTGTCATTATGGAATTGTGATTAAATACCTACGGAACAAAAATTATTTCTAGTTTATCCTGCATAATGACGGTCAGGAAGACGCTTGATGAACTTTAATGTCTTTAATAGTGCAGGGATACAGGCGGTCCCCTCTATCTGGTAAATGACGCCATACAGGCCACAAAATTGATGAACTTTTCCGGTGCAGGACATATCTAGAAAGTGGTCTATTGACCTAGAGTAATTATAGAATCAGAAAAATGGACGTTATCACTACCCGAACTCTCCTTCCTTCTGAAGTATGTAGCGTCATACAAAATGTTTACACCGTCAGATTAGTAACTAACAAGGAGAAGACTATCAAACCATAAATATAGGAAGAACCGACAACACCATTGCCGAAAAGAAAATAAAAATACAAAAGTCCACAAAACATTACACATTAAAAGGTTGATAAACACAGAATTCTCTAAAACCGACAGTCATCGAACTCAGAGCTAAGAGTGACCACGCATATCACACGAATTCAAATAAGATTCTATATATATCAGAATACAAAATACGTTCATTAAGGCGAAGTGTACTTTATTTGGCGTTTTTTTTCTTTTTAAATATTGAAATTTAAAAAAAAATGGAATTCGTTGAACTGCATCTGAATATCGATTATCTAGGGAAATTAACATTGGAAGAAACATCCACAATAAAAAGAAATGGCCTGGGTATATTTCATATCTTATTCAAAGTGCAGATATATCAAATAACTCTAAAATTCTAACTTTGTTGGCCATGTCGCTTTTACATGTGAGGCCATCATTAAAAGTTTATGTTGAAGTTGCAAGTCCAGGCCTTGCAGGTGTGGTTAGGGGAATTAATGTTAACCAACAGCATAGAACATTAAACTTGCTCAGGTAAGAACATTTATTTCTGTTTTGTCCGGTGTTATCATTTACTTGTCATTTTGGCATATCGAACAGACCTAGAGACTATTCATCTCGTGGCGGTCGATTTATGGTGTGAAATCTTGTTTTAGTTTGAATTTAAATTTAATTTGGGGTTCAATTATTTGTTTCAGGGGTTTTTCCATGCAGTTTTATGCTCAGTTTTGAAGCGGCAGCGTTTAAATGGCCAGCCAACGTACGTCCCATTTATTGACACAGATCTACCAAAATAACAGTTACGAAAGTTAATCATCGTATCATACAACGGCCAGTAATTATGTTATGTGGCAGAAATATGTATTTTGCGTATAAGGAAGTTGGTGTTAATTTGGCGGAAACTGGTGTTTGATTTACCGGAAGTTGGTGTAAATTGATTGGTAGTTCCGTTAATTTGAAAAACCAGAAGATAATGGTGAAGTATAAATTGCCGGGGGTATTAAAGTGTAAATGCATCGACCGTGAAAGGGCTGTATAGCCAGTCAAGGTCGTTAAAAACTTCCATATATATGTGTAAATGCTGTTTGTATTCGTGATCCGATATATATATATATATATATATATACACATTTAAAGGTTGGTCATTGAAAATGTGATGATTATATCAACCGGAAGTGTCATGTCAGTAGAAAGCTGTGAAATTAGTGCAATGTTAAATGAAGTGAATATATGGTGAGCCATACATCTTAAAGAAGTTGATAGTGTTATATTTCAAAGTCACTATTAAGTCAGTGAAAGGTTTAGTAAAGTGAAATTTAGATTTATTCGATTTGAAAGTATTTGAAGTTCCAAGTACCGAAACGTCCTATATAGATCTTGACCGAAATCAAAGTGTATGGTAGTAGCTGTGATGAGACATTTTGCTGATTTGTTTTAAAGTTTTACTAACTAATGTTTGAATTTTGACTTTGTTTGTTTGTAATCATTCTTTCATTTGCATATCCATTGATTTGTGTTCATTTGCATGTTGTAATTGTGTTTAGATTTGTTTGATTTTTGTTCAGTTTAGTTTTAGTAAAATATTATATTTACTTTTGTTTCTATGGATGTTGGCCGACTGACAATACGATCATTATCCTACGTCTTTACAATGGTGGCAGCGGTTGTTTCCTTCTTCGAAAACAACAAAACATCTAAATACAAAGTATTACAGACAATGAAACTGGATTAAATTGATTATATCTCAAAATGTATCAGAATTCTATGTAAAACCAAGAACGTCAAACAATTTCATAGTGTCTAAATTTAAGGGATTCAGTACAGTGTAACTATAGCGACTCAAGGTGTTGAGAGTAGTTTCCTCTGCATTTTGTTTTTCTTACAGGGTAAAAAACTGAAATCCAAGTGAATTTCCATGAAGATCTTGATAAAAATACCCAAATAGGTAATAAATTTATTGAAACTGATCCTACCTCTGTCTGGAAAATATAAGACTAGTCAAATATTATATTGTAATGTTTATTAACAAAATTAAAATGTTGATCTTTTTAATGAATAGATATTGCTACGTATTAGAAGATCTATAGACTGAAAAGGGTCTTCCAAATTAGACGGCCTTTGTGGATTTTCTCCCGTCACTTTATTTTCGTTATGTTTATATTCCTTAGACGGACGATTGCGTGGTGAAAATGATGAAATCTTTGGTTTAAGATCAAATCTTGTCTGCTTTACAACCGGTAAAATTAACCGCGGTTTTGTTATTTTAGCTATAAACACATCACTAGAATTCAAACTTGCTCGACGTTTCTGAGATCGCTTTTTAGGAGGTAACGGTTCCTTGGTTTTAGTATGCATTACAACTGGTAGAACCACGGGAAGCACTGGCATTGTTTTATCCGTCTTTCTAACCGAAACTTTATCATCCGTTTGCTTTTGAGGGGATTTAGGTTTCTCCTGGTTCTTGAGGGAAGGCTTTTTAATAATTTTTCTCTTAGTTTCACTGTCATTTTGTTTACTATCGTCGAATAAGTCATTGTTTCCCTCAAACAAGTCGACCTTTTTAAATGGATCGTAATTTTGCTTGTTCAGTTTATAAGATTTCGGTCTTTCATATTCACGTGTCTTCTGTTGTATTGGATCTTCTAACTGAACGTCTAGTGCATTGCGGTAAGAACTTAAGTTATAAGGTTTAGGTTTGTATTCCATGACGAACTTTATATCTAGCTGTCCATAATAAATAAAAACGAACTTATTATTTCATCTTAAACTTTCTTGTTTTAAACAGTCATAGTAAGTCTTGTTGCAACTAATAGTATAAAATTTCCAGAATATCATCCAAAAAATGTGCAATGTCTTTTAAGATTAGCTCCAAAATGTATCTTAGTTCTTAACTAATAGGTGACACGAAATCACTTTTAATTCGTGTTAAAAAAAATCCAATAAATGCATACGTGCGTTCACGTCTTGCAATCAGTTTAAAAATCGTAAATGTTCGCTAAATCTATGACGTTTAAAAGCATGTCATATCGATTAGGGAACTAATTATAGTCGTTCCTTCTGTTTTATTGTATTGTTAATGAGTTACTTGATTCAACTTTTGAAAGGTGATCCCCACAATCTGAGTTTGTTTACGTTAGGTACGGTCAGGAACTGTAGGTGGCATGTTACACCTGACCATAGAAAATAAAAGTAAAAAGGTGATCTTCAAATTTGACTTTATTTACGTTAGGTACGGTCAGGAACTGTGGTACGATCAGGAACTGTGGTGTGTTATTCCTGGCCTTACAAATAAAACAAAAACATTTGATATGCGCACATAACATTACAATTCAGTTTCGATTTACTGTTCACATTAGGGATGTTGTATCCATTTTGGTTGAATAATTGGCAACATGGATGATAGTTCGTAGTTTTTCAGAAATTCCATGTCATCATCTTCATCCGAAGCATCGTTTTCTATGTCATTTGTTTTTTCATATTTTTCTTGCATTTCCAGGGGTGTCTGTTGCTTCTCTGGCATCCCCGGAGGAGATTTAGGCTCCTGTTGTTCCTGTATTTGCAAGTTTGTTGATTTAGGTTCCATTTGTTCCTGTATGGGCAAATTTGTTGATTTATGTTCCTCTTGTTCCTGTATGGGCGAGTTTGTTTTATCTTCAAGTTCATTCTCTGCACCGCTATCATATTTTGGTTTCGTTTCTTCGAACAAATCAACCTTTTTAAAGGGATCAAAAGTCTGGCTGGTGCCTGTATAAGATTTCGGTCTACTGTATTCCCGTGGTTTGTGTTCAAAAGGATCTTTTAGTTTCCTATTAAATGTTTCTTCAACAGAACTAAGATTTAATTGTGTTTTATCCTCCATAAGTTTTGTTTAGCTTCAGTGACTATCTTTCCAAAGTATCTATTTATTCAATAGTGGTTTCTTTTGAATTTCAACAGATTGTCAAGATTGTCATTAATTGTTAATGGTTACTTCCTGTGTTATTCCTAATTTCATCTCATTTTCCCGAACAAAATCTCACGAATGCGTTAATTGAAATGTCAAACATTCATTTGGAATGGTATCACAGTATTTTATACTTAATAATCCGAACTATTCTTTTCCATGATACGAAATCTACTGTAAGTTTGTTTCATGTTGTTAGTAGACAATTTGCGAGGATTTTTTTTTAAATAAATTATTCTGCGTCTACGTAAAATATCTATTTTCAGGCGTCAATGGATTCACTTGATAACTATCATATTTTCAAGTACACACTATGCGATAATCTGTAAAATGTTCCTTTGTTTTATAATGTAATAGTGTCTTTAAGGTCAAGTTACATTAAATGGGTCATGTCACAGGTTTTTTGTAAGGTTTTCCATACAACTGCGGTATGTTAAACTTGAACTTAAAATCGAAAAAAATAATTCATTTATTCCTTTTATTTTGTAAAATATTATTGAATGAATTCTTTTCAAATAAATGCAGATTTGTATATGAAACATAATTTAACAATTTAACAATGGCGCAAACATTTTGTTTCATATCATAAAGTTTATGGATTTTATATGGGATGTGTTAAAAAGAAAAAATGTCACAGTGGACAATTTTAAACATCTGTAAGTTTATCTTTTTTATCTGAAAAATAGGTTTTTTTAATATATTTCTTCTTCTTCTTTTCTTTTTTTTTTTTGTTGAGGGGGAGGGGAAACAAATCCTTTGTAGGAAAAATTGTATCCCTGCCTATACACACTTTCTTGCATGCGTAGTGATATGATGTGAATACGTTAAGTTATTTAAGAATTGAATACATCTTTTTGTATTTTATTAAGATGAAAAGGCGTTGACTGAGCATATTTTAAATGAAGCGCTTCCAATCCTCATACTATAAATGTGCAACCGATCAACTTACAACCCTAAAAAATTATAAAAAAGCCATTTAACTCTTAAATTACATTTTTATGCTACAGCCATGAAATTGCGAGTTATATCTAGTTTCGTTTGGTTTCTTATTCATTGTTGTGAATATGTCACTGAAAGCATGTGCAGTCATGAATGATTCGTTTTATTTGAAAATAAAATATAATTTTGAAATGTCTCGCGATTATCGATTTTCAGTCAGAACAATTTTGATATAGTCGAGCGTTTTAGTTTCGACAGATTTCATCTTTTGGAATTAACCATGTTCATAGTGTTAGATATGGATTGGTTAATGAGTCAATAAATTTGGTTGCGGATGTTATTAATAAATGAACATTTTTTATGTTCGTAATATTAAAAAAATGAAAACTAGCTTAAAGTAACTGGCCGACTGTTGGTAATTTAATTAATTTGTTTTATGCAGTTCGCTGCTGAAAAGAGACTTTAGAAGTTGAAATTGTATGGCTAATTTTATTAACTGCTGTAACAAAACGCATAAAATTTCCTCACAATATGTTAAGTTTCTTTGTTTCCAATACATTGTTGATTCTAATTTATTTTATATATCTTTTTGCCTTCCATATAATTTCATTTTTAATATTGATATTTTAAGGGGAGATAATAGACTATTTTAAACAGTTCTAAAATTAAAACAGTACTCTAATCAAGTCAAAATAAACTTCTTTCGTCCTGGAAATTTTAGTTAAAAACAGAATAAGGCTATGTTCATAGAAAACGTCGGGTAATATGAGCCTATTTTTTATAGTTTGGTATTATGAACAATGTTTTTACATTTAATTTTTTGATCTGTACACCGGCAGGTGCGCATCCAGGATTTTGAAAAATGGGAACCCTGACGAGCCATCGTTTGAATTAAGTGATACTTGTTAAAAGTCAATGCATTTAACATATATGAAACTCCATAAGCAGTCGGAATTACATGTGAAAAGAACATTTAATGGGACTAATCACGATATTTAATTGGTCTGACTTTTTGCGGTATTACGAGAACATTGCTAGACTGTAAGACTGGACAGAAGAGAGAAAACGGCTATTTTGTCCTACCTTCTGAAGAGGTCAAACAAAGCTTATGTGCATGGATTACCCAATAGTGATATTACGAACTGAAACTCATTTTTGCAGAAAATGGAACTTCGCTTTGGGCACTCATATATGAAGGAAGCGTGTCTAGTTGAATTAAAATCGAGTAAGCGTAAATCTGGAGAGACTTTTAGAGATCTAGGACAGTCTATTGAAGACCTGTACAGACGAGCATATCCTGATAGCACCGAAACAGTCCAGGAAAATATTATAAAGACCTTCATTGATGCTTGTCGTGATTTAGAGGAGGTTAGACTATGAGTTAGAAGTTCTCGACCCAAACTTTACAAGATGTCGTGACGAGTGCCATGGAAAATGCATCAGGCTTAGTGAACGGCAGAAGAATTCGGTGAAAAAAGACTGTATTCCGTTGAAACAAACAACAAATATCAATATTCAAAGAGAAAAACGAAAAATCAACAAAAAGAGGACGACATGCTCCAAGAATCCCTAAATAGAAGGCTGAAGATAGTCTTACATGATATAGTTATGGTGAAATTGGACATTACATAAGCCAGTGTGGTTGATTTCAGACAAGGAAATGAATTGTTCTCCGCCTGTGAAAACGGACGGAGAAAATGCAGTAACGGACCACGACCGCAGCAGTGGGCCATACTCCGACCGCAGTTTATATGATGTCTAATAAGGTGTTAATAAGGATATTTCCAGTAAGGAAAGTATTTTAGTGGGGAAATATACGAGTGTGTGGGATATTCACTAGACGATTCTAAAAGGAATGAAGCTATTCAAGAATCCCAAGAAAGCCAACCTGAAAGGGAAAATCCGGACAGTGAATATTTACAGACGAACGACAGGCAAGATAATGTAGCCGTGATAGCTAGTGTAAAAGGAAATTCACGGATGATGATTGGCAGAATGATTGAGGGATCTGCTATAACTTGGAAGGTTAATACCGGAAAAGGAGAACACAGAAGAGAGCTTCTATAGCATAATGCCGGATTGTAGACATGTGCTGAGCCGAGTAGATGCACAATTTGAAATTGCTGATGGAAGTACACTGAAAAAATTTAGGAACGGTTGTAATAAACATTAGTTTTTGTTATTTTGTGCTGCATTTCCAATTTATCTTGAAGATGTGAAACTAAATCTATTAGGCGAAAACGTTTTTTTTCTTCAAAATATTGATGTCAACTCAAGATCCTAGATATAAATGGATTTAGAACTCCTTGAGCAAAAATGTGTCAAAGGCGATCTAGTCTTTTTTTTTAGCAATGGAAACTATAGATACTCCTGTGAGACATGAAGTAATTGTGAAAGCGAATCCCACTAGGAAGATGTATGGTGAAGAGAATTCAGAAGTTTTTGATAGTTTGTGCCCATATAGTAAATTCACGAAGAAGTATGGATTAGCCATTGAAAGGGTTTTCGTGAATGCATCACGTTCGAATAAATATTCGAGGATCCTAACCCTTATGATACCGATAGTATTCTTTTCAAAGGAACACATATTGAATTATTTGTTCCAGGTAAAACAATTGAATTTTTGGAAGATGGAGCTGTTTGTCATGTTCAGCAAGAGAAGGACAAAGATTCACGACATATTCCACAGTATATGAGGGACAGGTACAAGAAATTCTGCTAAAATATAAATATACATTCTATGTCCGACAGGAGAGCCAGGAAAAGCAACAATTTGTTAACCTACTAGTATCAAACTGAAAGACGACATTCCAGTAAAGGAACATACAAGAAAAATATTTCTTTATAAATGTCAAGAGATTGATGATGAATTGAAGAAGTTGGAGGATAAGAAATTTATGGAAAATTCCAAAAGCCCCTGTTCGTCAGCTTAGTATTAGTGGAAAAGAAAGATCTTTCGTGGCGGCTGTGTGTTGATTACAGTAAATTGAACGATAAGACGATCAAAGATGTGTATACGATCCCTAAAATAGAGGATAATATAGACGCACCGAGTGGAGCCAAATGGATGTCAGTTTTGAACCTGAGTATGGCTTATCATGAGATGTCTATGAATCCAGCAGATAAGGATAAGACTGCATTTTCTACACCCGGAGGTGGTTCATACCAATGTGTTACAATGACATTTGGATTGTGTAACGCAGGAGCTACGTTTCAAATAATTGTTGAGACAGCAATGCAAGTATTACAGTAGCACATTCTAGTTTTTTTACCTAGATGATATCATAGTGTTTAGTAAAACATTGTATAAACATTTGGTTAATTTGTAGAAAGTCTTTCAGAGGTAATCAGATGCTGGATTAAAGCTAAAAGCCGCTAAGTGTTGTTTAAAACACGAGGTAGAGTCTCTCGGACATACTGTGTCAACAGAAGGGATGCAGATGGGTCCTTCTAAGATACTGGTAATAGTCAAAATGGAACCCCTGACAACTGTTTCCGAATTAAGATCGTTCATTGGACTGGTTTCTCATTACAGAAGATTTATGAAGGATTTTTCGAAGATTGCCATGTGTCTTTTTGACTTATTCCAGGTAAAAGCTCCTGGGAATGGACAAGTGATTATGAAAAAGCTTTCCGTTTACTTAAAGAAATGCTTTCAACCTATTATGTACTTGCACATTCAGAAATCGTTGGAAAATAGTTTATATTGGATAAAGATCCAAGTCATTTTGGAATCGGAGCAGTTTTGTCTCAAGTTCAATAAGGACAAAACAAGATGATATGATACGCATGCAGAACTTTAAGCAAAGCTGAACGGATTTTTTGTGTAACACAAAAAGAACATGTGTAACACAAAAAAAAACTGTTAGCTGTAGTTTACGTCATTAAATATTTTTAACATTGCTTAGTTGGTCGTCGTTTCATACTGAGAATGGACCATGGTTCAATTACTTGGCTTTACAAATTTAAAAACCCAGACGGGCACTACAATGGATACATCAACTTGGCGTTTACAGACCAGCTTCGAAGCATGGAAATGTTGATGCACTTTCTAGAAAAGTTGTGGAAAATAAAGAATTCTGTAAACCGTGGGATTATGTATATAACAATTCAAAACATATAAGTGATTGGAATACAAACCGTTGTGACACAAGTGATAGCATAAATATTATTGATCAACCGTGGAAATCTCAAAATTCACAAATTATTAGTGCTACATGTATTAACGAAAACGGCAAAGAGGAATTGAATTCTGAAGATTTTTGGAATAGAAAAATACCGAAAAGTAATGGACCGAACAAGGAAAATGGTGTGAAAAAGATATAATCGAAATTTTGTACATGTCTTTGGGTAATAGTGACTGAGATTGCACTTCTTTATTAGTGATGACGCATGGAAAGTCTTTTTCCGTTTTTATTCAACTTATTACATTTGAAGGCAACAATTATTGTTTATTAGGCACCTCCTGGTTGTCGTTCTTTTTGCTTAGATTACTAGAGTATTCATCACTTTCAAAGCTGACGAACAACAAAAAAGTAAACAACAAAAATAACCTTTCAAACGAAAATAAATCTAAGTTGGGATGTAGATTAAAAATATAAATATAAGATATGGATGATTGCACTATAGATACACGACAGCCTTTTACTAGTATTAGTTATCATGTGGAAAATTATATAAAATAAAATCTATGAAATCCAATGATTTTGCTATTTTGATAGATTAACGATGTTTTAGAATTTTTTTTGTGAGTGAACAGAAGCTATATCCATATAGAAATATCTAAAATAAACAACCATTGTGTATTTAAGTAACGTTACTGAATGAAGGATTTTATTGCATTATGGGAGGAGAGACGTTAATTTCATTTCGCCCGAGAGTAGGAGGTTCCACTGGACTTCAACTTAGATGTATATAAACACAGATCTATCTGATTTGTGTAAGTGACAAAACATAATTTTACCTTCATCAGGTACGCTCGAGACCGTTGTGTTAGTGGTAAGACGGATTCAAGAGACACATTTATTAAATTCATATTCAAGTTTTATAGTTGTCAATAATCTTTAAGTATTTCCTTTTCGAGTAAAATTCTATATGTTTTATTAATAAGTTATATATGATATGGCATTTTAAATTGTTTAATATTTGTGTTAGGAACAAAAATTATCCGCATACAGAAAAATTCTCTATTTTAAAATGAGTCAATATCAAGGGAGAAAACTCTGTCATATTATGAATTTCGAGATATAGCATCTGGGACTATTCGTCAATATATTTTGTCCCAGATATCATATATATACATAGTGTCACATTAAAAAGAGGGTAAGAGTTCCATATGGCACCCCCGCCATACTAAAAGAACATAATAATGTATTACAGTTTATTCCGTGGGGGTGCCATATGGAACTCTTTCCCTGGATCTATTCGATACAAGATTCAATGCACTAGACCCAGAAGAGCGGCAATCTAATCAGGGGCGGATCCAGCCATTTTTAAAAGGGGGTCACAACCCAGGATAAAGGGGGAGGGGTTCCAACCATATGTCCCCATTCAAAAGCAATGATCGTAATAAAACAAGGGGCTTACCGGAACTCCCCCCCCCCCTTGGATCCGCCACTGCTAATTATAATTCCGATCTATCGAAACTCGTTTACTTTGCATAGTGTTTTAGCTGAAACATAACCATGCAAACTGGTGTCACATATACCGTTGAGATGTTTGCAATCTTTTGTGTTATGAAGCTGGTGGTGATGATATGCGGATAAGAATTATTCTTGAGGTGACCAGATCGCCGTTATAGCAATAAAATCAAAATAGGATTTATAAATTTCCGCGAAACAAATAATAACCCATAGAGGACTGGGACTATTCGATACAAGATTCAATGCACTAGACCCAGAAGAGCGGCAATCTAATCAGGGGCGGATCCAGCCATTTTTAAAAGGGGGTCACAACCATGGATAAAGGGGGAGGGGTTTCAACCATATGTCCCCATTCAAAAGCAATGATCGTAAAAAAACAAGGGAGCCTACCCCCGGAACCCCCCCCCCCCCCCTTTGGATCCGCCACTGCTAATTAAAATTCCAATCTATCGAAACTCGTTTACTTTGCATAGTGTTTTAGCTGAAACATAACCAAACTGGTGTCACATATACCGTTGAGATGTTTGCAATCGTTTGTGTTATGAAGCTGGTGGTGATGATATGTGGATAAGAATTATCCTTAAGGTGACCAGATCGCCGTCATAGCAATAAAATCAAAATAGGATTTATAAAGTTCCGCGAAACAAATAATAACCCATAGAGGACTGGGACTATTCGATACAAGATTCAATGCACTAGACCCAGAAGAGCGGCAATCTCAGGGGCGGATCCAGCCATTTTTTTAAAGAGGGTCACAACCCAGGATAAAGGGGGAGGGGTTCCAACCATATGTCCCCATTCAAAAGTAATGATCGTAAAAAACAAGGGAGCCTACCCCCGGAATACCCCCCCCCCCCCTTTTTGGATCCGCCACTGCTAATTAAAATTCCGATCTATCGAAACTCGTTTACTTTGCATAGTGTTTTGGCTGAAACATAACCAAACTGGTGTCAGATATACCGTTGAGATGTTTGAAATCTTTTGTGTTACATGAAGCTGGTGGTGATGATATGCGGATAAGAATTATTCTTGAGGTGACCAGATCGCTGTCATAGCAATAAAATCAAATTAGCCTTTCAAGACGTCATAATTATTTGGACTACTGAAACAATACAGAATGATTTAATTTTGGATGTTACACTATGTGACGTCTTCTGATTGGCTGAAAATATTTTGTCTATCAGCTCATAGACATAATTTTGTCATGTGACCGTGACGTCATCAGCGTTTTTTCATGATTTACTCCTTAAAATGGAATTTAGAATTAAATTATAAGGAATTACTGTGATATTTTTTCTGTCTATTCGAAATAACCTCAAAAATGTGGTGCACACTTTTAATAACCCGCTACGCCGGTTATTCAGTGTGCACCACATTCTTTATGTTATTTCTTCATAGACAGATCAAATACTACAGCCATTCCTTAAATGCAACAATTTCCTTATTGTATCATTAATGTTATGATAGTGTTTCGTGAATGGAAGGATTTTGTTATACATAGTCACATAATGTTGACCCAGCTCGACAATGTTCACATAATAAAGACTGAGCTACACTGAACTCAGAATGATACGTCCAACCATGTCGACACAGAGAATATTGAACAAGTGCATGACAAAAGCTACTATAAACACAATTTTGTCCCCGGGTAAGAATTTTGACTCTATTTATCATGTTAAACTGTGATTTTTCCCCTATTAGGCCTAATCCCCACATAGGTTGAAAACAGTCAGATTTAAGAAAAATCTGTTGTCATACACTGAAACCTCTTATTAACTGGAAGACAATTTCTAAAAAAATTCAATGAATACAACATATACAAGTGAAAAGTGTAACCCCATTTTTTTTATCCTAGCTAGTGCGAAAGTCATAGCTGCTACAAACCAACCCCAATCATACATTGTTATCAATAATTCAAAGACAGAAGGCAACAAATCAGACTTAAATTCCAAATTTCTATTTTTGTTGGGGTTAACAGATTTCAGCTATTGACCTCCATATATGTCGAAGTTCCGTTGTAAATGTGCCGAAAGTTCTTGTCATCAAGAAGATGGGACAATTTAAACACATCCATTCAAATTATAGGACATTTGGAAAAAGAAATACAAGTGTGTAATTTTATGCATCATGTAGAAGCACATTTTTTGGCCGGTTATGCGTAGCTCATACTATAAGACCTACCACAAATATGAACGGAAAACGTGGCAAAGGATATTTAAAAAGAATTCACAGATTGAATAAAACATAAATAAAGGCAAATAAATCACAAATTTTGGAGATACATTTTAAATTCACTATAAATAGAAAAGGGAAGAAAATCAAAGGTTTTGATTAGTTTTAATAAATGTCTGGTATCAACTTGTGACACGTGTTTTACGCACTGTAATCATATGATAACTTATGCTATCACATGTTGTCATATACAAATATATAAATATTAAATATTAAATCGTCACAATTTTAAACAATTTGTTTATAATGAAATTAATTTTATATTTCACGGCAACATTTGTGTCGGCTTCTTTGGCTGCGATTGACCTAGATGGTCAATGGAATCAGTGGAAAACGAACTTCAACAAATATTACAGTACTTCAGAAGATGAAGATAACAAGCGTGTCGTTTGGGAGATGAACCTGGAATATGTTAATGCCCACAACAATGATGTACAGTCAGAATTCAGATTAGCAATGAATGAATTTGCAGACCAGGTGGGTTTTTACGTTAATGTATCTTAAAGGTGAACCGTGCATAGATGTAAAGCCATGATAAATGAAATCCTTGTGTTCGCTTAAAAGTATATCGAAATGAATAAACACAAAACATAGCTAATATTCAGATCAAGAAATACAAAATTGAGATAGAATACTCTCGGTCCATATAAATCTTTGTTTCTTCCTTTTTCATGTTTTGGCTAGATTGGACTTTTAAAACCCCACCTTGACCTATTACCATGCAAGCCAGTGTCATTAATCCTCGTCGTTCGTCATCTTCTCTGAAACTACTGGGCCAGTTTCAACCAAACATGGGCTGTATGATCTATTGTTTTTTCAATGCTAAGCCATGTCTATTGTTGGCATAGCCGCTAAATGAGAACATAGGTTTAAATGGATTAATTATCTTGAAAATCATAATTGATCGAAAGAAATGCCCAAAATGTCAGGATCATATACTTCCATTTCCACAAAAGATATTAGATTATTACTTATATCAGTAATTTGATTGCCCTTAAGGATATTCTCTAGTCTTGTTTTTGACTTTTTGTCAGTTATTCGGAATCCTCTGGTTTTATCTATGTGGTGCAATTTAAAAATTGTGCCCTCCTAACACGACTTTTGTTTACAATATTTTTTTACATATAGTTTTAAAAAGCCATTTTTGAAAATCTTTTTTATTCCTTGTTATTTTTCATAGTTTTTGAAAGAAAAAAATGTTAATTTTTATGAAAACTCTAGAGAGAATCATTTCCCGCCAAATTTTCAATGGCTTGTATCTCAAAAACAAGGACCTTGCATTATTTTCTGCTTTGTAAATTCCGTTATATATGTACTATCAATTTATAAAAGTCGTTTAAAAAGCTTGTTATTTTGAAACAGAGTAGGGAACATCCTTAAATGACGACTTGTGACTTATTTTCGTGTTTTTGCCTATAATCTTTAAAACTAATATAGATAGGCAAAACTAAAAACAGCAAAAATGATTTGCAATACAAGATGTACAACAATGCCGATAAAACCAAAACCCTAAAACGACTTCCTCTGTGAGTAATTGTCCTAAATTGTCATTTTTGGGGCACAATATAGCATTTTCACATTTTATCTTGAGAGATATAAAAGATAGGCAGACACTTTAAACCACAAAACTTCAGCAAATGATCTACAACAGAGATTATATGATTTAAACCATCAATTGACACATAGGAGTTATTGCCCTTAAATGACGATTTTGAAAATGTTTTGTGTTCTTCCACATCAACGAGTAAGTATATATAACAGATAGACAGAAACAGCCAACAGAAAAAAATATCACCAATACGAGATCTACAAATTGATTTTTTTTAACCGAAACCATCAGACGACTTCTTCAGTGAGTTATTGTCCTTGACAGACGATTATTTAGCAAATTTTACCGGTTTTTCTTATTATCATGAATGCAATTATATAAAACAAAAAACTGTAAAGGGCATAATTGATCATAATTCAAATGATTATCAACACGAGAACTACAGCAAGCACCTTTATGACTGAAAACACAAATTGACTCCTTACATGACCACTTGCCCTTGAATGACGATTTTTGACATTTTTTTTTTTTATTTTAGCTTTTTATTTTGAATATTATGATAGATACACAGAAACTGCAAACAGCAAAAGTAATCAGAAATACAAGATTTTAAACAATACCGCTATGAATTCGTAACCATCAACTGACTCCATATAAGAGTTATTGATGACAATACGTGTTACGTTCTCATATCGAATGGTTGATCGATACGATGTGTCTGTGTCTCTATTCACTAGCGCTCTAAGATCAGTCTTCTAATCTGTTATTTTGTCAGATTGTGTCTTATTACCGATTGTGACTTTTGACTGAATGTTGATTCGCTTGCCCAGTGACGCATGCATGACAAGTCGGTAACCCTGTCGACACTACCGGTCTCTTTCCTCTTGGAGTTCATGCGATTCCTCCCCTTTTTTGTTTGTTACCTTCTCAACCGAATTTAAATAACTCATTACTCATTGTGAAAAAAAAAAATCATACTCTAACTACAGTAATTTACTGTTGCCTAAATTTACATCTACGTCATTTGGCCTCTGCATGGTGCGTATAGTTGTCTGATTGGCAATTATACAACATTGTCATTGGCAATTATACAACATTGTCATTGGCAATTATACAACATTGTCATAATTGCACGATTTATTATTACAGGAACCTTCAACACGCCCACAGATTAAAACTGATTCTGTAAGAGTGTATGAAGACATTGAACACAATTGGACTTTTTTACCGGCGACTTTCGATTGGAGAACAAAAGGTGCTATAGGTCCGGTAAAAAATCAAGGGCAGATGGGACAAGTACTCCCAATTGCAGCAATAGGTGATATTCTTGAAAATTCCATGTTATCTTTTATATTCTATTCCCATCTAGCTGTGTGATATTTAAAAACTAGTGTATTTTTTTTTAAATATTGTTGTTTTCTTTTAAGTTTATAGTTGTTTTTGGATTCAGCTTCTTCAAATCAAGTTAAATGGTTTTTAAAGCCAGTAGTTTATTATGTTCTGTCTTTAATCAACTTTTCTTACATTCTAATTTTTTTTTTCATTTCGAAAAGTTAATTTGTTTTCATATCTTAAAATCAGATACAAATATATACATATAAGTTCTTTAACGTACCTTTCATAAGCACATAAGATGGAATGTTGAAGTTTAAGATCGCCAGGTCTGCACTTGCCTGTCCAAAGCCAGGAGCATTTTAACGAGTGGTTTTTTATCAAATCTCGATGTCGTTTATTCTTAAGTTTGAGTACAGTAGTTTCAGGTTCGAGGGCATATTAATTTTCTTACATTTGCCTACAGAATTAAATTGCAGGTGTGTGCATTTGAATACGAAAATTATGTAAAAAACAAGAAATCAAAAGAGAGATACACCGATCTAACATTGTTGGGTTTATTTTCATACAAGTATTTATATTCAGGGGAGTAGAAGGTTGAGATTTCTAAAGATGTATTACAGTTGTATTTACCTCTATTAGTTTGTACTTTACCCCCCCCCCCCCCCTTTTTCAACTGTATTCAAAATAAAACCTGAAATGAAAGACGCTGTAATGTAACAATAGCCTGTGCACAAATGAAACGATTTATTTCACTTAGGTCTTAGATGTTATAGTCCTGAACATGCTGAAAAATTTAACTGTTTTCTTTTGCCACAGAAACTATGGAAAGTTATGAATTTATCAAAAATGGACGTTCGATTCCATTAAGCTTGCAAGAAGTTGTGGACTGCTGCATCCATGGTTCTGGGTTGGTGACAACGGTGTTTAATTGTATACACAATATAGGTGGTCTGTGTTCAATGGCAGATTATCCAACACATAGTTCGGCTGGACAGTGCAGAAATACAAGTTGTACGCCTGTTGTACGGGTATGTTATCTCATATCATGTATATACTTCTAACAATTCATAAGTTTTAAATATACTATATTCGGAATGCTATGTACTTGATCTTATATGAAAAACAACTTAAAGATATAGCAAATGTTCGTAACAGACTAGATCTTTATAATTTTTTAATCCTGTGCCATAGATACAAGTTCAGCAATTTATAAACGGCTGTTAAAATTGTTTTTCTTTACCGAACTTCTCTTTATACAAAACATCATCATGCACATATTTATATGGCTGTTTAAGCTTATAATTGCAAATCTAGTACTATGAGCTTTGTATTCGAACAGATTACACAAAAAAACTTGGCTTCTGTACTGTGCACGTTTTTTATTGCGTGTTTCGCTTTTACTGCATATAGTCGAAGTAGGTAATCATTGCATGGGGTAGGGGGCTGACGCACGTTAAATGCCTCACCATATTAATTTGCCTGTACCAAGTCAGGCTAGTATCTTGACTTTGTGTTTTTCGTTAAAATTTATCTTTTTCAGCGTCTAGTTTCTCTTCTCGGAAGAGTCGGTTGGTGGTTTTTTATGTGGTTTGTTAATTGTACTGTCAAATATTTTAGGAACCCCTGTTATCCTTTTTATGTATTGTCCAGTCAAAGACGTTACATGGATTACAAAGATCGTTCTTAAACTAGTTGAAGTTTACAAAACAGTTATGAACAGATCTCAACTTCATCTATTTAATCAATTCACGACGGCTTGAAAGTAGTAAAAACTTAACCATATAATTAAATAAGGAATAAGACCTTCTTTTTAATATAGTTTGTGACGTTATACTACCACGTTAAAATGTTATATATTATATATAACGACTACGTTTGTACTTTCAAACTAAGTCCGTGGACCTGGACCCTACGGTCACAAAATATTACTCAGTGCTCAAAATTTGTACACGAAACACCGAATCCAGTACTTAGTTTAGTTGAATTCTGAATCTGAGTACGATAGTCGCAATTCAAATTTATATGACCGCAAGGCCTGGTCAACACCTTCATATTTTACGGTCTTTTTGTGATATTTGATAATCCCAAACGAAACTTTTAACTTATACCAAGCTGATAGATTATCGAAATTATGTATCTGGGATGTCTCAAATATATTACAGTGTTTTCAAATTTACCTTCAAATTAGTTGGGATCAGTTCTATAGCTGCCGTTCTTATTATACCCGCTCCGGGAGGAGGTAAAGAATCAGATCTACTTTAACATTGTTAGGTTGATTTTCTAGTCACTTTATATATATATATATATATATATAGACTTATATATATGTACGTCTAAACAAATGACAACTCTACGACAGATCTATCCATTGGATCACCAGTTAAGGTGATACACGACTGAAAACACATACTATATTCATAATTACTCTAAATATCAGCACAACAATGTTAAATCTGCAAATTTGCGGAATAAAATTTTTGTTCTTCCCTCGCCGGGATTCTAAGTCATGCTATTGGGATATCGAGACAACACCGCCTGCACTGTGTCCAGCGCTCTAGACCACACGGCCACCTAGACTGAACAAATAATTCAGCTTTCGGTGGCCTAGTGTTACCTTTCCTCGTCAGTAGAATCTAGAGTTGTAACACAGTACATGATATATTAGGCATGAAGATGGAATTGATTGCAGATTAGCTAAATATCTATCGTAAAGGATCGTAAGATACAGTCACAGAAATAATAATTTGATAAGTACGACTAACCAAATATATATATATATATATAATTCGTCTCAAATTTAGCCCAACAATGTTAGAGCTGACAATTTGCATCAGCAAACATGTTTATATATATATATATGTTTATTTACTTCAGTAACTCTTAGTTCTAATAGATAATAGATTAAACAATCTTAAGTTAACAAATAAGTAAAGCTAACCTTAGAATTGTTTTTGCTTCAAACATATATTTTTTGGTCTTATTACGTCTACATATATATTAATTGTTCTAATTTTTTTTCGATTATTTCAGAATGTGGGGACAATGGCAGTTGCAGAAGGAAACGAAGACCAATTACAGATAGCCGTGTTACACTTTCCAGTAATGGCAGTTATTGATGCTAGTCTTCCGTCATTTCAGTTGTATCGATCTGGGGTGTACGATGCACCAAAGTGTAGTTCAACAAAACTTGATCACGCAGTTCAGATAGTTGGATACGGTTCAGAAGATGGAAAAGATTATTGGATAGTCAAAAATAGCTGGGGTATGTTATTTGTGGATCTAGATAGGGTTTACAGTTTAGAGAATATTGGGCCATGAACACAAAAATAAATGAGCTAAAAATAAATAGAGAAAAAAGGCCTAAAAATGAATAAGAAAACAACAGGATGCTAGAAAATAAAGAAGAGAGAATAATGGGTAAGTATAAAGAAATGAAGGGGACCTCATTCAGAGCCTTTTATAGCATCTAGTGCGTTAAAAAGGCTGCCGAAATTTGTATATTTGTCATTTTCTGAATATTGATAATGAAGAATCTTATAAATCCGTTTCAAAATAATGTATCTTCATACTATTTCATATAACTGATGTTTGTCCAGTTAATTTAAAACAACAACAACACCAAAATATTATATGAACAAATATTTTTAGACGGCGATGTTCCTTTGGCTCCATCATACGATGTTTATATATCCCAACTCGTTCGTTATGCCCATGTGTGTAGTGATGCCATAGATTTTAACGAACGTAATCAATGCATCACTGGTAAATTGTTAAGTCAGGGATTTCGTTACCATAAATTACGTAAAACTTTTGCTAAGTTCTTTCATAGATACAAAGATTTGATTAGTAAATTTGGCTGTACTTGTAGAAAACTGATTAAAAACGGTATTTCACATCCTAAATTTTACGGTAATATTGTACTTAAAGCGCGGAAATCACTATGTGATCCGTGTAAACTCATCGAACCTTTAAACAAACTTATTAGTAAAGGTTATCTTACCAATGTTATAATTAGATCTTTGAATATAGTTTACATTGGCACTAATATCGATTTTGTCATCAGCAAATTAAAACATAACTAAATTTGTATTCTTTTCAAACGGGATGTATAAAGACACACCCACGTTCGTTTTGATCTATAAAGAGGTTAAACTCCTAACTATCCTACTGTTTGTCGATACATTTATTTTTGGCATTGCACTTGTCATGTCTTCTTTGACTGTCCATGACGTTAAAATACTAAATCCCTGGGATGTGTTTTAGTTGATTTTAGTCACCTGATGCATGATTTTTTTTATTATTAATTGTTTTGGCTTTAAACTAGCTGTCAGTAACTGCGAGTACTCTCAAATCGTACTTTCTTGTTTATTTGACCTGTTGATACTAATTGTATAGCTTTTTTGTTATTTAATGTTATTCAGGGTTATATCTGGTCTTTATACCAGCTTTGATAAGTGTTTGGTATTACTATAAATTTTCACTTCGTACTATGAACATCAGATTATTTATTTTGTAAAAATATGTCCTTTCTCTATTGGAACTGTACACGTATACCTAACAACAAAATTATTTTCATTTACCTGTGTTTAAAGTTATTGCAAATGGCTGATATTTTTGTTCGAGCATATTGATTTCTTTAATTGTTTAACATTTCATACCGATATAACATGTTACTTTTATTATTCTTCCCTTAATTTATTTATTTTGTATTTACATTGTATCATAGGTCAAATTTATTTGTTCAATGTATGTTCAATGGTGTTAATATGTCCTTTGATTGAGTTAAGCTATTTCAGTTGATATTTTATAGTGTGTCTTTCTATGTTGTGATGATACACTATTGTTTCAGAAAAAGGGTGAAGGTTTGGTACCATTAAAACGTTTAAACCCGCTGCATTTGTTTGCACCTGTCCTAAGTCAGGAATCTGATGTTCAGTAGTTTTCGTTTGTTGATGTAGTTCATAAGTGTTTCTCGTTTCTCGTTTTTTATATAGATTAGACCGTTGGTTTTCCCGTTTGAATAGTTTTACACTAGTAATTTTTGGGGCCCTTTATAGCTTACTGTTCGGTGTGAGCCAAGGCTCCGTGTTGAAGACCGTACAGTGACCTACAATGGTTTACTTTTATAAATTTTGACTTGGATGGAGAGTTGTCTCATTGGCACTCATACCACATCTTCTTATATCTATTGATTAAAAAAAAAACACCCTGAATTTTATTTCAATTGTCATTCTCTTTTCATATCGAGAAAATCGAAATGCAACAATAATGTATAGAAGCAAAACAAATAAAAAGGTCATTGTGTTGTATGTTTTAGGTGTAAACTGGGGAATGCAAGGTTACATCCTGATGAGCAGGAATAAGAATAACCAGTGCGGTATTGCCTCTGACGCCACCTATCCTGTCTAACAAATACTACAATTAATGTGGTATTGTCTTTGATGCTATCTATCCTGGTTAACACATACTGCTTGGTTAAATATGTTATCATCATGCAAATAAAACACAAAACTAATAGTAATGTTTATGTCTGCCTGCGATGCATTTTTATTAAAAAAAGAAAATCAAGTAATATTTTTGCATTATGTTCTTTTTTCAAGAATCTAAAAAGTGCAGAAAAGGCTAGCAGATAGCTTTACTTGCTTAAATATGTGCAACTATCCACATTGCGAAGCAGATGAACATAGTAATGTCAATGTCAACTTCAAGGCTTCGCTGTGGAGACAGTTCCGGCGGCAAATCACACCAGCCAGGAACTAAAACGACGCGATCACATTAATAAAAACGAGGCCAAGGTCAGATGAACCCTGCCAGACAGACATGTACACCTCAATAATTACATGCTTTAAATATAGTTGACCTATCTCATAAAGTATTTAAGAAGGAAAACTTAAGATTGACCAATGAACTATGAAAATGAGGTCATGGTCAGATGATAATTGCCGGACAGACATATACACCTTACAATACAATCATTCCATACACCAAATATAGTTGACCTATTGCTTATAGTATTAGAAAAACAGACCAAAAAACAAAAACTTAACATTGAGCAATGAACCGTAAAAATGAGGTCATGGTCAAATAAAACATGCCAGACTGACATGTACATTGTAAAATATTTTCATACACCAAATATAGTTGACTTATTGTAAACAGTATTAGAAAAACAGACCAAAGCACAATAAATTGCTTCGCTGAGCGCAGCTGGATACGACCGCAGATGTCCAACCCTGAAAAGTTGGGCCAAAATGGACATAATATTCACGCTTGATACAGGTCTGAATTTGGATTGTAACTAAATTTTTGACACATAATAGGTTTCTGACACAGAATAACTGTAGTCAAAGAACTTCAAATTGGTTATATGATTTGAATTTATATTCAATTTATTGCTTTTGTGCAATATACTATGCTGTTGCGAATTGACCCCCCAGGCATGGGGTAATGCAAATTTGTAATTGTAATGCATGGTAATGCATTACATTTTTCCAAGTAATTGCATGTAATGTGTAATGCAGCAATTTGTGCATTACATGTAATTGTAATATAATGCATTACTTTAGCAAAAAGTTGTGTAATTTCATGTATTACATGGCATTACATGTCATTACTTTTTTCACATACTACATCTTTAACATATTGTTGGAGTTTTAGATAAACCAATTTTAAGATTTCTTGATTAACTAAGAATATGTTATCATTAGAATATATTCTTTATTTCATCTTATTTCATACATTTTCCCTCATAAAAAGATTGATATTTGAAAAGCATAGCTGTATTGTTGTCATAAGATAAAAGAATATCTTTGTTTTGCTTAAATAAAAGATAATTAAACTTTGTTATAAAACACTAATTAGTTTGTTTAACAATCAATATTTTCACCATTTAGACAATTGTTCATTAATTAAGGTCTATGTTTATTTTATAATTAGGGAAGTAATTCACAGTAATTAAATATTTCGTTTAAAATTAAAAAAAAAACAACAAAAAATATGATTTATAAAAGTAAAGTCAACATTAAGTTAAAATAATTAAAAATTGTAAAAGTCAAATTAAATAGACTTTTTACATGTATACCTGTATTCAATTCATGGAACAGTTACTGCATATGCTAGAATCTTTTGTGACTTCTAGTTGTTTTTTTAAATGTTTAATTTTTCTATTCACTAATAAAATTTTCAAATGTAATGTGTAATTCAAGGCATTACTTTGCAAAAGTAATTGTAATATAATGCATTACTTTGATAAATGCATGTAATTGTAATTGTAATATAATGCATGGTTTGGTCAAAGTAATTGTAATATAATGCATTACATTGCAATGTAATTCGCCCCATGCCTGGACCCCCCCTCTACCAAAAAAAAAAAATATTTTACCCCGGTTTTTTGCTTAATTGTGCAATACACTATGCTGTTGAATATTAAACCCCCAAAAAAATATTTGAAGAAATTTTCTTTTTATTTCTGAAATCTGAAATGAGAAAAATTGTCCCCCCTCCAATTTTTTTCACCTCCCCCTTTCCCTTATTCCCCAAAAAAATTCTTTCCCTCAAGATATGATCAGTATCTTAATTCAAATTTCTAATGCAGTTTGCAACCAAAATTACCCATTTAAATACATCATAAAAGTTTTAAAATATAAAATGACATACATAGTCATGGCTAAAATTAATATTAATTAATAGTAACTACTAAAAATAAATTGACAGCTAATCACCTCAAGACAGTCATCATTTCTTAATACATAATTTACAAGCAGTGTAAGGGAGGTAATCAAACTGTTCTTTGATTTGAATTGGATTACCTCCCTTACACTGATTTTAAATCGTCTCAATTGTCCTTTAACCAGAAAAACCCTTGTTTTTCCCCTTTTTTGCCCCTAATTACTAAATGGTTTGAGCCATAACCCCCCAAAGTCAATCCTAACCATCCCTTTGTTGTATGGAAGTTTGTGGTATAATTTCAGAGAGGTTCATACACTTTAACCCTCTTGATGCCACATTAAAAAAATCAACGTTTCGACGTTGCCAATTGGCAATGACAATTTGACGTCGCCAGTACCAAATTCTTTTGACGTCGTCTTTTTGGCGTTTTTTTTTTTCTCATATTGATTTATAAAGTTGTTTTTCTACGCGACCGACATTCACAATAGCGGTGACCAGGAGATCATTTTGATAATGCTTAATTGACCGATTAAAATCTTTCCATACAAATTTGCTTCTTGATGGACCAAGGAGACTCATGAATGTAAAGTTAACTGATAAATTTTTGAAAATACTGTTGAATTTGTGCAATTTACGTGTTAATTACTTTACCCATTTAAATTTTCGACTGATATAATTCTCCAAAACGCAAGACCAATTATTAAAAGTTCTTTTTTTAATTGCAAGGGAATATTGTAAAGTATTATGCAATACGTATTTGCCACCTACACTTTTGGCTATATATTTTCATATCATAACAGTTTTTAAAAAGATATTTTAGGGTTTTATCTTCGATTGTTTTTGTTTTCTACTGATGTGAACATTGATATTAATATTTTGCAAACTAATTTGGGTAAAATATATGACAAACTTCGGGATGAAAAATTATTGTTTATATCACCAGTAAAAGATAATTGTCCAAGGACAAATATTACTTATAAACATATTAGATTTGTGATAATTTTTTTCTATTAGTTGATTGAAATCAAATTAGAAATAACTTTATAAAATTTATATTTAAAAAATGTAATATATAGCCAAAAGTTGTTCGTGAAAAATACTTCTCGGCCACTGTATAAAAAGGAGTTGTACATAATTTCTTCTAAAAGGGTAATGAAAGGTCAGTTATAATCGTTTTTCCCCATGTTCAAGAACTTTTATTTTTCTATAAGTAACATTTTGATTTAACAATTACCGATAAAAAAGAAGGCGAGTAATGTCGTGATATTTTAACCTAGCAACATTGTCCTGTGCTGTCTCTATACATAAACCATGTGAGCAGTAGTCTTTTTTTTTATATTACATGTAAGAACATTTTTTTCTTGCATTTAATGTTTAGGGATAAATTCAGAAGACGGTCTTAAATTTATCTTAACTTGTCTCGACACGGGACTATTAAATATATGAAGTTATATAGATGTGATTGCGTATTGAATGTTTGTCAACCTCTGTTTGTCATGATTTTTTTTAATTTATTGTGTCTTTTGATGTAGGCCTATACCACTTCTTTTTATCTTGGAGATGGGGTATTGAAGGTAACAAGATTCCTTTTGTGTAAATTTCTGTAGAACAACCTCAATTTCAAAAACATACAGCAAATAAAAAACAGTATGAAAGAAAGTATTGCCCGTAACTATTATCGAAAATAATTTAAGTACCCATACTCCTTGTATTCTTCATCTGCAAAACAACTTATATCATTTCTAAATGGTATATTTTACATTATTAACCGAATCAAATGGTTAAAAATAGTTCCAGATTTTGGAGGCCGTAATAACCGCTGCTGGTTTTGTGTAAAAAAAAATGTGCCAGTAGAGAGTGTCTCCTCTTATATATCTTTTCGTGTTCTCTTCTAACGAATGCATAGACATTGGGTGTTCATTTTGTATTTTTTAATGTGAATCATAGCACAGAGAAGTACGATTATCGACAAGATCCTTTTAAGTTAAATTACAAAAATGAATTTCGAACACTCGGAGAACATATTGTTTCATCAGTTTATTCTCTATAATTTATTTATGAATATTTCATGACCAGGTCTGTGGTATCTGTTTAGTGAAATTCAAATCCCTAGCTTCTGTTAAATCCGGAAAAGTCAGACTTCAAATAAAAAATACTGGTCCCTCAGGCTTTAAAATTTCAAGCTGGATACAGATGGTGCATGCATGGCTAAAAATACCAAAATAATGTCAAAAACATTCAGTAACTTTCATTTTTTTTCAATAAATGATTAAAAACTTGTGTGTTATACTTGAACATGAGTATGAATAAGCCATATAGTATTAGAGATGAGGTTTTTCACTACAGTCTAGTCTATATTTAATAAGACCTTATGTAGTATTATGAATTAGGTCATTAATTTTCTCAATTGAATTATTTCACATTTTTTCATTTCGGGGCCTTCTATAGGCGACTAGTGGTATTGTTTTTCTCATCGTTGAAGGCCGTACGGTTGCCTGCAATACTGCTGACATCCACTTCTTTTCAACTTTGGTTTATTGTTGTCTCATTTGCAGTTATACCACATTCCCTTATTTTTATATTATAAGTATAAAATATTGGTCGCTGAACTAAATGACATGCAATTAATTAATCGTAAATTCAGTTTTAAAATAGCTTTACTTAAAATTTGAATTAAATATTTCTTCTATCGACTATGTGAAGCCGACTGAAATTGTCCGTCAATAATGCACCATATAATGTTTAATGACACGATTTCATTCTAAAATGTTTGTAAAATATTTTTCATGCGGTGTTCACACAAATAAAACAGTCGAAGTTCACGAAATATATGTTTGTAAAAAATGGAATTAAACCTTTCCTCCTTCACGACAGGAACTCAGCTAGCAATAATAAAGAACACTTTGAAACATCAAAAGGAGTTAAAAATATGGTTAAATTTCAATTATCGAAAACTAATAAATACGAAATTTTGTTTATCAAATTAAAGTAAAGTATTTGTCGCTTATCAGTCAAACACCATTTGGATAAAAGGAACTCAATTTAGATAAGAAACTGTAGGCATTGGCAGTGTGTATTTTATCGACAATGTTAGGGAATTTCTGTTGAGTTCCATGTTTAAAATTAGTGTTTTTCAAAATTTTCATAACTCCAAATCTCAATATTCTTTTGATATTTAGCGAGTCCTAACTGTGCGTTCTCTTGGGCCATGATTCTGTCATGGGTGGACCGATTTCCCGTTTCGGACTGAGAGGGTAAACACATAAACATTACTATTCGAACATACGTAATGTGCGAAACTTTCTAAAGTACTTTTCAACACACAGCCTGACGAATATGACGGATATGCGGTTAATAAAGTGTTTTATATTATGTTAGTCTGGTAAGTTACAATGCCAAAAAAAGGGCGGCCCGGTCTTGTTGTTCAATTATCTTGTGTTTCCAGCTCTTATGTCGATCTTTAAATCGTCAGCATCAGTGTCATGTGCGTGCATGCAAATATAAAAACCAACGTTGTCGTTTGCCCCTGGAAGACGGGTTTTTTTTCAGAGAAAGAAAACTCAATTTACTTGTGCCATATTTATAACGTCACAATGACGTCATGGATATTACGTCATTGCTCCAAAATACACTTAGATGACCGATGGTCAACAATGTTATAACGCATTAATTATTTAGTGTAGTATAGGTTGCAAAGTTTTGATTTATAATATATACTTATTGTAATATTGCTGAAACGACATATATGTCGCCTTGGCATCAAACCCCCAAACGACTTATATGTCGCTTTGGCATCAACACTGAAACGACATATATGTCGCTTTGGCATACAAAAAATGCTTATTTGGGTCCCTTTTTGGCCCCTAATTCCTAAACAGTTGGGACCATAACCCCCAAAATCAATCCCAACCTTCCTTTAGTGGTTATAAATTGTGTTAAAATTTTATTGATTTCTATCAACTTATACTAAAGTTATTATCCGGAAACCATGTGTCTTCGGACGACGCTGACGACGACGACGACGACAACGTGATACCAATATACGACCAAAAAGTTTTTAATTTTTTGCGGTCGTACAAAAACTTAACTTTAACCACTGAACCATGAAAATGAGGTTATTGCGTATAGTGGTTAAGATTTTGTACAATGGCATGAACTAAAATAACAGACGTCTGCTAGTTTGATAATGTATTGAAAGCTAAAGGAAGTACGTCAACGATAGTGACGTTACAATCAAGCGGCGCGCTATACTGTACGTCTAATAAGCGGACTTCACAACATCCTGGGGGCGCGCAAAAGATAACATTAAAATATATTAAAACTACAATATTATGTGACACTTGAATAATTACTGAAAAACTCTAAAGTCTATGAAAAACTAAATAAAATTGAATTTACAGTCTCTGAATTATGAATTATTTCCGTTTGTCCATTTCTTAATGTTCTCCATGGCAACACTTTTAGCTTTACGGCTTAAGTTTCTAGAACTAGAGGGACAATTGATATCATAAGTATTGTCTATTATAAAGTCTCTATTTGCTGACACTTCAAGAGGAAATAGTTGTTCAGCGTCACTTACAGAAAAGTTGAACAACTATGGTACAACATGGACATTTATACCAAAACGCGCACCGTGGTACGGTGGCTTTTGGGAAAGATTGGTATGGATTACAAAAGACTGTGTCAAGAAGGTTTTGGGACGTTCCCTTATCAATATAGAACTTCTTAAGACAATTGTGACTGAAGTAACTATTCTGAACGACCGTCCTTTAACTTACGTCTCGTCAGATCCTTTAGATGAACCGCTAACGCCATCACATTTACTTTACGGACGTTGGATCACAACACTTCCATACCCTGATAATAGAGACTTTGAACATTCGACGTTTGAGATGACTCATGAATCTGAATAAATTGTCTCGATTAAAATCTCAACTTATTCAACAGTTTTGGTACAAATGGAAGCATATACTTGTATGATGACGTTTGTTGCATTTTTTACATGTGCTTGTAGATTTGCAGTCGGCTAATTTGTGACGACCGAGACAGTTAAAACAAAGCCTCTCTCTCTTAATTACAGCTGTACGTGAATCAACGGTTGTGATTTTTGTGCAATTAACGGCTATATGCCCATTTTCATGGCAAAAAATGCAAGACTTAATGTAAAGCTTTTTATGCGAAACTGACTTATCGGGTTTTCCGAATGTTGAGTTTGAACGTGACTTCATACTAGTTTAAAAAGTAGCGGTAGCGAGTGGTCTTTCTACTTTATCTGGTAATTTCCTGGCTTCCATAATATTTAGTTCGTCGAGAAGCGCTTTGCGTAAATCATGTAGTGTCCAGTTTGTGGATCTGTGTTCTCGTGCTAAATGTTGACGTATCTCAGCCGGTAATTTATTTAGAATAACAGGGACTAGTAGTGACCCATACGTATCGTCTGTCTGTCCGAGTGACTCGAGACCTCTTACATAAGTTTCTGTCTTATTATAGTAACAACGGAGGCTAGTAATTGTATGAATTGGAGCTTGTAAATCAAGTAAGGCCTGCGTGTAGGTTTGGACGATTTTATGAGTTTGCCCGTATCTTTCCTGGAGTAATGACATTGCTTTGTCGTAATTTGTGTTCGTCATGGAAAAACCTGCTATAGTTTGTAACGCTTCGCTTTGCAAAAGAGACTTTAAGTAGTTGAATTTTTGTGCATCACTCAGTGTAGGATTTGTGTGGATCGCGGTTTCATAGCAGTCCCAAATTGATTGCCAGTCTAGTATATCTCCGGTAAATATAGGTAAGTTTAACTTCGGTAGCTTGTGATACTCGCTATTTGTGCTAGACGTTGAGCGTGAATTTGTGCTATGTGTATATTGTTGGTTTGCTGATGTTGAGGGTTGGCTAATAAATGTAGATGGAACTGAATGTGTATTCGGTATAAAACTATCGGTATGAGGGTTCAAATTCAATGAAATTGATTCATTTGCGGGTAAACTCTGATTTTGAACTGACTTTGCTAATTTTGCAATTTGTCGTAGTTTATATTCTAAATTGAACATGTACTCCATCTGATTCCTGTATTTCCACTGCTACATCTTCATCCGAGGTTTGCTCCAAGATCTTCTCGTTGATATTCTCTAAAGTTCTTTTCTTCTGTGTGACAGCTTCTAATAACGTTGAAATTTCCTCGTAATCCGCTTCGGAACTCTGCTGAATGTCCTCAAATTTCCTCAGGAGTTTCGTAACTGCGCCTTTGTGTCCCGCTCGAACGGCTTTCATCTTCGCTTCCATTATTTCATCCTGGTCACGGCACCAATATTGCGTATAGTGGCTAAGATTTTGTACAATGGCATGAACTAAAATAACAGACGTCTTGCTAGTTTGATAATGTATTGAAAGCTAAAGGAAGTACGTCAACGATAGTGACGTTACAATCAAGCGGCGCGCTATACTGTACGTCTAATAAGCGGACTTCACAACAGAGGTCAAGATCAGATGACACCTGCCAGTTGGACATGTACACCTTATAATCATTCCATACACCAAATATAGTAGACCTATTGCTTATGGTATCTGAGATATGGACTTGACCACGAAAACTTAACATTGTTCACTGATCCATGAAATGAGGTCCAGGTCAAGTCAAAACTGTCTGACAGGCATGAGGACCTTGCAAGGTACGCACATAACAAATATAGCTCTATTACTCATAATAAGAGAGAAATTAAGAATACTAAAAATCTTAAGTTTTTTTTCAAGTAGTCACTGAACCATGAAAATGAGGTCAAGGACAATGGAAATATGACAGATGGAAACTTCATAACATAAGGCATCTATATACAAGGTAAAAAGGATCCAGGTCTTCTACCTTCTGAAATATTAAGCTTTTAATAGTTTGTTAACGCAGACATGGCCGCCACCGTATCACATGATGAGAACAGTCAATTGGCCAATTAAGAAATAGTGTTGCAATCAGTTTAATTGAGGTCTGGAGCTGGCATGTCAGTAACTGCTAGTAGTCCTTTGTAAATTTATGTATCATTTTCATTTTGCTTAGTTTGTTTTGTTACCTATTCTGACATCGGACTCGGACTTCTTTTAAACTGAGTTTTACTGTGTGTTTGTTTAGTCTACATTGGCTAGAGGTAAAGGGGGTGTGTTGAGATCTCACAAAACATGTTTAACCCCGCCACATTTTTGCGCCTGTCCCAAGTCAGGAGCCTCTGGCCTTTGTTAGTCTTGTATGTATTTTAATTGTAGTTCATTTATATGTTTTGGAGTTAAGTATGACAGCCATTTTCACTGAACTAGTACACATTTTTGTTTAGGGGCCAGCTGAAGCCTGCCTCCCGGTGCAGGATATTCTCGCTGTGTTGAAGACCCATTGGTGGCCTTCGGCCGTTTTCTGCTCTTCGGTCGGGTTGTTGTCTCTTTGACACATTACCCATTTCCATTCTCAATTGTATTGCTTTGAATGGCTTTGAACTAGCTTTCAGTAGCTGTGAGTACACTCAGATCAGTTTGTGTCTGTAGTGTTTTTGTTTTTTGCTTTATATCGATCTGATGAATCTAGCTATTTTCAACTTTTGTTTTTATGTAACACAAGGTTTGGGGCATGCAAAAATGTTGAACCCAGCAACATTATGCAAGTGTCTGTAACAAGTCAGGAGCCTCTAATTCAGTGGTTATCAGTTGTTGTATCTCATATTTGGTTTTTTACATCAATCAGGGGCATTGGTTTTCTAGTTTGAATTGTTTAAGATTTTGTCATTTTTGGCTAGTTTAGGTTGTTATACAGAATGGGTTTTGCTCATTGTTCAAGTCTAGGCTGCATAGCAACCTATTGTTTCTAACATTGTTGTCATATGGTCCCTTGTGGAAAGTTGTCTCATTGGTGATAATAACGCATATTCTTATATTGTATGATGGGAAATAGCCTCTTTTGAACTTTCTAACTTTTCCAGACATTATTTTCTAGAAGGGAACTTGAATTTCATAATCCATTTTTAAATGTCCATTACATATATTATGCAAGTAAGGGACCATACCATTATGGCAACTGTAAAACAATATACTTTGTCTGCACAGAGATACTAATATTAATACAATTCACATCTGTCCTGTATAATGTATTCGTCTAAACTCTGATAAGAAGAGAAAGAGAAGTTTCTGCATAGTTATCAATATAACAAACAAATCGAAGACTTTTATTGAAAAATATATGTAACAAAGCACTTTTTAAATGATAATAAGCACTCACAGGATGTAACAATCTTTAACGCTCAAAAACTTCATAAAACTCCAGAGCAACAATTTTAACAGATCTTTCAAACATCTTGTTTTTTTTCACTTCTTTTACCCTTCACTCATTTCAATTTTACAACATTCTAATAAAAGATAAACATCTCACAATTTTTGCCTCTGTATAATACATGCAGCTGGGAATTTATGTACATGATATATTGCATTATTTTGTTGGCTTTATTGATTAATATCACATACTTGATTAAAGATATGTGATTTCTAATCAAGAATTTGGATATCAGGATAAATTGTAGAAGATCATGGAAAATAAATTTTTGGTTCTCAAAATACCTTTATTCATGAGGATGGTGTGTTTTAAACATTTATAGAGAAAAGAATTACCAATACACAAGTTTTATTGCTACTCACAGGAACAGCATTTTTCTTATTTTCACATCTTTTAAGCATTGATCTGTATACCTTGAAAGAGTTTCAATTTAGAAAATCACAATGGGCTTTATTCAATTGACATGAAATGTGTTAATTAGCCATTAACATGAATTATGATAAAACTGATGCATTACATTAAGTGCTGATGAGGTCTGCTTTGTATGAAAAAGAAGAAATGCACATCACATGTTTGGATCAATTAAAGTAAGGAGTATATTATGCAAAATCATGCATGATAATTATAATATACAACGTAAATATCCATCCTTCTTCATTTTTAGAAAACCCAAGTAAAGAGTACCAATTAATTAATTTTACATGGCCTACCAAGTTAAATGACTTTGAAGCATAGCTGTCTGAATGATTTCGGCACTGTTACTGAAATATGAATGAAATTAAACTAACCATGCAGTAGTTATGTGATTGTGAATCTGGGCTAGAAATGTCCAGCATTTTTACTCTAATATGCATTTTTTTTAAAAGCTATTTTTCTTATAGTTAGTCGAAATTTCAAAGTCATGTCACAGTTACCTTTCCATGGTTTCTAGAGTAAAGTCATAGTTCTAGGGAAAAGATTTAATAGAATATGATTATGTAAAACCATAGATTACTTGAATTTCATATAATATATTGGAATATCCTGTCATTTTGGTCGTTGGTGCTAGAAAATGTTTTATTGTTTACCAACCTAACTTACTTGAAAGATCACTTAACTTTCATCAATAAAAAAAAAATTCTTAGGGTTGACAATAAACACAGATTTTATTCTTGAGTCATCAGTGTTCTAACCAGGGCCTTTTAGAATCATGGAAATGTGATGCTATATTACTTGAATGAGATGCGATCTGAAATAATTTGTTATGGCTGTGATGCAATGATTTCTTAAAAAAAAAGAAGATGAAATTAAAAAATTCCTGTTTATAAGGATGTTATTTGAAATTTGTGGGGAGAACACTGGCCATACTATAAATTTACAATATAAGTATTTTGTAATTTTCAAATTTTACGAATATAAACCCGTACATAGACAATTTCGTACACATATTGATACTAAGTATTCGTAACCAGAAAACAATTCAAAATATAGACAAGAGACACACTAAAAGACCTTTTTAATCTTTATACAACCTGAAAACATTTTATACCTTCTTTCATATGCAGTGACAAACTTTTTTACTGTCCTAGTTTATGAACTTTAAGATGAACACATACACCCTTGTTGATGACAATGAAATAACGTAATCATACTAAAAATTGCTACAATTGTACAATACACATTGACAGAAAAATATCCAAAATAAACTAAGTACAATTTCTTCATCAATCTTTCTTCCTCAATTCTTCCATTTTTTCTAGTAATTGATCTGCATCCTCAGAAGTTTTTACCCGTATCAACATAGGAACAGGTTTGGAAGGATCTGCTTTTTTGTCAACTGGAGGATTTGGTACACATATCATGCTGACATTGTTTTTGCCTTGTCTTTTCAGTGGTATAGATGGAGACAGTATAATGTTCAAGATTATGTTGCCTGAAAAGAATAAATGTAATAGTAATATGATTTTTTCTTTAACATATCAAGTTAATTTTTTAACCTTTATTAAGAAACTACGGTTATATTCTCTCAGACAAAGTTGACCTTAGATGAATTTGGTTATTCTTGTTAGGTATATACAAATAAGAAATAAGTGACAAAAGATATGAATAGACAGACAAGCAGACAAGGTGAATGCTGTGTACCACCCATTCAGTGAATGGGCTTGTAATAATAGAAAATAGTTTAAAATTTTTATCCACATGCCATTCCAAGCGATTAAAAATTTGTCACAATATAATTAGAACCCTTTGTCAGTTCACATCCCCAATGCCCCCTCCACATAATTAATAATGAATATTTTTACAAGTCCCCCTACTCTTCCAGATGTTTTTTGGTGAGTGGTATAATTAATTTTTTTATGTTTTGTATAGCAACATAAGTACAGGAAAACAACTGCAATTCATTGAAAATAAAGCCCAGAACAGTATATGTATCTGAAACTCTAGGTACTTTACAGTTTTTGGTTTGAGGAAAAGCTGACACCAAATAACAAAACAAAGGTTTCAATCAAATGTGTTTTAAGGTTGGCAGGGTGCAGGGCAGTCCTCAATTTCTCATAGTTCATTGAGTGTGTTAAATGGGCCTATACAACGACGAAACAGTTATAGTTTACTTAAACCAAACCTATAACTTTCAGTGAGGTTTGTTACTCTTTATAATTAGCTAGACCCAATGATTTCTTAATGGCATATGCATTAAGCATTTTTGTATTTTTTGTATTTCCATAGCAATTTGGGGGAGGAGCTCACTATAAAGAAAGGTTCTCCTAAAGTTTTGAGGAACACACAAATGTTTTAATATGTATCATAACAAGAGTGCACACGCTGAAATGCCTCGCCTTCTTTACTAATCATTTATATTATGTTGATAGTCCTAAATATAAAGCTTTACTTCAAAAATCACATAAATTGACATGATCCAAGAAAATGAGGTCAAGGTCATATAAACCACACAATAAATACATGTACACCTTACAATCATTCAATACACTAAATACAGTTGACCTATTGCTTATAGTTTCTAAGAAACAGAGCTAACCAAGATAACTTAACATGGACCAATGGAGCATGAAAATGAAGTCAAGGTCAGATAAACCATGCCACGCAGATATGTACAGCTTACAATTCTTCCATACAACAAATATAGTTGACCTATTGCTTATAGTTTAAGAAAAACAGACCAAAACCCAAAAACTAAAAACACTGAGCAATGAACCGTGAAAATGAGGTCAAGGTCTAATAAAACCAGCAAGACTGACATGAACATCATAAAATATTTCCATACCAAATGTAGTTGACCTAGTGCATATAGTATAAGAAAAAAAGACAAAAACTCAGAAACTTAACTTTGACCACTGAACCATGAAAATGAGGTCAAGGTCAGATGTAACCAGCCAGCTAGACATGTACACCTTACAATCATTCCATACACCACATATAGTAGACCTATTGCATAAAGTATAATCAAAGCGCGAAAGCGCTGTAAAGGCAGTTAATTACAGGTTGTGTGTATTTTTAGTCCAGTTATATCATTATCTTGCATAGTACATTGTACTTATCAGAGGTGGCTTTCAGTATTTAAGATTTAGAGTTCTCTAATGATATTGAACAAGTTTTATGAATGTCATATTCTGAGCACTATATGAAGGCGATTGTTCTCACTTGTTTATGAACTAGTGCATTATGTCCAGTTTGTACCTTTTTTTATCTATGTTTATAGTCAAATACTGTTTAAAATAGTTTGGCATTTTCTTTTTAGTAATAAGTAAATGTTATCAACTGTATTTTATTCAACTTTGCAAATGTGGTTTGTTACTGGTAAGTACAATGTATGGATGATAGTTGTTTCATTGGCAATCATAACACATCTCCTTATTTATATAATGATCTATATTCAACGACCTCAGGTACAAAAAAAATGTATGTAACTAAACTATGATGGGAAACCTTTGACTTCTTTCCTTTATATAAACTTTTGATTTGGTACCATAGAACTATGTAGAATAAATGTACATTGCAACATGTCAACTTTTTCAATGACAATACTTTTTTTAGAAACTATAACTCCAAGCAAAATTATATTTCCAAGTATAAAGTAATTTATGAATGAAACAAGAGTGCACACACTGAAATGTCTCGCCTTCTTTACTAATCATTGATATTATGTTGATAGTCCTAAATATAAAGCTTTATTACAACTGTCACATAAACTTAACATTAACCAAGTAAACTAAACATTGACCAATGAACCAAGAAAATGAGGTCAAGGTCAGATGAACCATGCTAGGCAGGCATGTACAGCTAACAATTCTTCCATACAACAAATATAGTTGACCTATTGCTTATAGTTTAAGAAAAACAGACCAAAACAAAAAAAATTAAAACTGAGCAATGAACCTTGAAAATGAGGTCAAGGTAAAAAAAAACCTGTGTGACTGACAAATAGATCATAAAATATTTCCAAACACCAAATATAGTTGAACTATTGATATAGTATTAGAAAAAAAGACCAAAACTCAAAAACTTAACTTTGACCACTGAACCATGAAAATGAGGTCAAGGTCAGATGACACCTGCCAGCTAGACATGTACACCTTACAATCATTCCATACACCAAATATAGTAGACCTATTGCATACAGTATAAGAAAAACAGACCAAAACACAAAAACTTAACTGTAACCACTGAACCATGAAAATGAGGTCAAGGTCAGATGACACCTGCCAGTTGGACATGTACACCTTACAGTCCTTCCATACACTGAATATACTAGACCTATTGCTTATAGTATCTGAGATATGGACTTGACCACCAAAACTTAACCTTGTTCACTGATCCATGAAATGAGGTCGAGGTCAAGTGAAAACTGTCTGACGGGCATGAGGACCTTACAAGATATGCACATACCAAATATAGTTATCCTATTACTTATAATAAGAGAGAATTTAACATTACAAAAAATCTTAACTTTTTTTTCCAAGTACTCACTGAACCATGAAAATGAGGTCAAGGACATTGGACATGTGACTGACGGAAACTTCGTAACATGAGGCATCCATATACAAAGTATGAAGCATCCAGACCTTCCACCTTCTAAAATATAAAGCTTTTAAGAAGTTAGCTAACGCCGCCGCCAGACCACTATCCCTATGTCGAGCTTTCTGCGACAAAAGTCGCAGGCTCGACAAAAAGGAGTTCTTAATTAAGAAACAAACTGATTCGCTGAGCGCAGCTGGATACACCCGCAGAGGTCCAACCCTGAACAGTTGGGGCAAAAATGGACACAACATTCAAGCTTGATACAGGTCTGAATTTGGATTGTAATTAAATATTTGACATATTATAGTTTCTGAATAAATGTAGTCAAAGAACTTGAAATCGGTTATATGAATTGAATTTATATTCAATTTAAGATTTCTTGCTGTTGTGAAATACACTGTGCTGTTGCGCAATACTTAATAAATCTGTTGCCAGACTATAAACAAATAAAGTTCAATTTCTTCTCGATGTCATATTTGAAATTTATGAAAATCAATAGGGAGATTACATCAATAGCTATAAATAATTCACCAAAGTTTCATGCGAACTGCTTAAAGCATTTTTGAGTTGTTGTCCAAAAACTGGAAAATCCCCCCTTTTTTAATGAATAAAACCCCATAACTCAGAAATGTAAAATCTGTACATATTCAGCCAATTAATCTTTATGAAGGGACTGGAGTGAACTGTATTCTATGTTAAACATTCATGCATGAGTGACCTTGTTTTAACATTTTCACACCTTCCAATGTTTTTGTTAATCACGGTTTAGTAATGATCCCTTAAAAGTTTTTATTATTTATTATCATTATTAATGTTATTTAAAGATTTTTATAAAATAATCTATTTCAATGTAAGTAATCAGCAGTTAAATAATAAAATACATTCCATACACCAAATATAGTTGACCTATTACTTATAGCATCTGAGAAGAAGACCAAACAACAGAAACTTAACATTGACCAATGAACCATGAAAATAAGCTCAAGGTCAGATGAAACCTGTCAGACAGACATGCACACCTTACAATCATTCCATACACCACATATAGTTGACCTATAACTTATAGTATCTGAGAAGAGGACCAAACAAGAGCAACTTAACATTGACCAATGAACCATGAAAATGAGGTCAAGGACAAATGACACCTGCCAGACAGACATGTACACCTTACAATCATTCCATACACCAAATATAGTTGACCTATTGCTTATAGTATTAGAAAAACAGACCAAAACACAAAAACTTAACATTGACCAATGAACCATGAAAATGAGGTCAAGGACAAATGACACCTGCCAGTCAGACATGTACACCTTACAATCATTCCATACACCAAATATAGTTGACCTATTGCTTATAGTATTAGAAAAACAGACCAAAACACAAAAACTTAACATTGACCAATGAACCATGAAAATAGGTCAAGGACAAATGACACCTGCCAGACAGACATGTACACCTTACAATCATTCCATACACCAAATATAGTTGACCAATGGCTTATAGTATTAGAAAAACAGACCAAAACACAAAAACTTAACATTGACCAATGAACCGTGAAAATGAGGTCAAGGTCAGATGAAACCTGCCAGACTGACATGTATCCCTTATAATCATTCCATACACCACATATAGCTGACCTACTGCTTGTAGTATCTGAGAAACGGACCTAATCACGTAACTTTAACCTTGATCACTGATCCATGAAATGAGGCTGAGGTCAGGTGAACCCTGTCTGATGGACATGTAGACGTTGCAAGGAACCCATATACCAAATATAGTTATCCTATTACTCATAATAAGTGAGAAATTTACATAACAAAAAAACTAAACTTTTTTTTCAAGCAGTCGCTGAACCATGAAAATAAGGTCAAGGACATTGGACATATGACAGACGGAAAGTTCGTAACATAAGGTATCTGCATACAAAGTATGAAGCATCCAGGTCTTCTACCTTCTGAAATATAAAGCTTTATACAAATAGTTTACGCCGCCGTCGCCGCATAGTAATACCTATGTCTCACTTTCTGCGACTTTTGTCGCAGGCAAGACAAAAATTACATAGTACAATTGGGATATGGTATGAACATTTTTGAAACGTTCTGGATTTGTCAGATATATTTTCATCTTATGGTCTCTTCTGATAGGGCTGTTCCAGAAATAAGTGTATTGAGGGATTGGAAGGCACTTATGGTGTCTTCTGATAGGGCTGTTCCAGAAATAAATGTATTTGAGGGGTTGGAAGGCACTTTTTATTTTACCCCACCATGCATACAATTTTGACAGATCATTTCCTATAATTGTTCAGGCTATCTTTCAAAAATAATCACCACTCATCAAAGTTTCATAAAAGTGCCTTCCGCCCCCATTAAAATTATTTCTGGAACAGCCCTAAGGTTTTTTAAAATTTTTTAAATTAATACACCTTAATCAGCATTTTTAAAACAGTAAGTTCTAAAAATAAATTGACAGCTAATCACCTCAAGACAATACAACATTTCTTTATACATAATTTAAAAGCAGTGCAAGGGAGGTAATTCAAACACAACATTGTACTTTTAAAGTAATTGTCCATTAACCAGGAAACCCTTGTTTTTCCCCCTTTTTTGCCCCTAATTCCTAAACAGTTTGAGCCTTAACCCCCAAAAGCCAATCCTAACCATCCCTTTGTGGTATGGAAACTTGTGATATAATTTCAGAGAGATCCATACAACATTCCACACGTTATTGTCTGGAAACTAGAAAAATGCTTATTTGGGCCACTTTTTGGCCCCTTATTCCTAAACTATTAGGACCATAACCCCCAAAATCAATCCCAACCTTCCTTTTGTGGTTATAAACCTTGTGTTTAAATTTCATACATTTCTATTTACTTATATTAAAGTTATTGTCCGGAAACCAAATGTCTTCGGACGACTCAGACGACGTGATACCAATATACAAACAAATGCCTATGGTCATCATAATAGGATAAAATCGTTAGTAGATTACATATTTAATTACAGACATCATGGATAATCTCTAATTTTTCACTAAGAACAACCACTGAACTAATGATAACGCATGTGAAATTCCCCGGGTAATGGGTAGCAAGAACCAGTATTTGGGTTAGCAACACCTGGGCTATGGATTTTTTTAACGAGTCATTATCCAATCAAAATCTGAGAAATAAACTAAGCTGGGATAATAAAATGTACTCCGGCACTCTGCAATGTCAATTTTTTTTAGAACGCATCAGTATTTACGTTAAATCATGACTATAGGCAAGCTATCTGTGCATGTTACTAAAACCATCTAACAAAAACAATCAATGCTATAGAAGAATATATTTCTTACCTAGGGTAGTGTCAGCTCTGACTACAAGTTGCAGCTTTTCATCAATTATCTTCAGATGTAAAAATCCTACACCTCTCTCTGTCCAGGCTCCATCTTTCTGATAAAACAGCTTACATCTATAAATAGATTTTTTATTGAGAAAATACAATGAAATCTGTGTGATATTTAAAACTACATTCAGTCATTCACCTTTCCTAAAACATACAATAAATGTATATTGAAACCTTCAAATATGTGACCAAACAAAAGGGATACAATTCATTTGTTCATATGACTTACAGTATTACTATGAATGTATCAGGCTATTTCAATACATTTCAAATAGTCTATTGCAGAGTTTTGATCAATGTTTTTCCATTAAGAATGTGCACTTCTAATAAATACTATAATATATTTCATAAATGGCAGAAACCTCACAGCTCTGTTTAAAATTGTGTACATACAACATTACAACTCCCTGTACATGAATGAATATGGATTTAAAGAAATGTATAAGATAAGAAATTTTTAGAACTCTGTCTGGTATTAAGATACTTACTAGACGGATTGTACTTGTACATGTCCATCCTTTATTAAATCCCTTTATGGTTTATAGATAAAACTTACTAGAGAGATTGTACTGATCAATTCTCTGTTATTAAAACCCTATAGAATGTATAAATAAAATTTACAAGATGTATTCGAATGATCCACACTTGATTACTGTAAATTCAGAAATTAATGCGAGGTTTTTATTAATGTGAATAATGCGACTTGGAGATTATCGCAACAATAAGATCTGGCATTCTGATATCTGATACATAGATCTGTATACAGCTTTTCCTAAAATAGCAATAAATAATCTCACATTTTTGTCCATTCTATAAAAATCGCAATATATATAATAATTGCACACAATAGTTTCTGAATTTACAGTACTTAAAATTGTGTTGCCTGATGGGTGAAAATAAAGATACTACTTACTTGATGGAGTGAACTGATCCCTCCTCTGGAACCTCTTTAGACTCTGCTTGAGGGGGTACATATTCATCATCTTCTTCTAAAAGTTAAAGAAAAAAATAAACTGAATGCTTTATATAAGACCACCAAGAACAAAGATATTATGGTAAACCATCTTCTGTCTGTCTGTCTAGCTTAAATATGTACACCATTAACTCAAATTTGACTAATAACGAGATTCACTTCAATCTTTACTAAATGACTCAGTCTCTGGAATGGTGGTCTTAGGCTCTGTTCCTTATTTCTCTTTTGTCGTTCTACAAGGTTGGGACTTTCATCATCAATAATAAGGGAAACACATATTGCTTAATCACTCCAGCATACCTTGAACAGCAAATCACCAACTGCTGGTGGCTACTTTACAAATACAGAGTTATGACTTAAATGTAAGGTTATCTGATCCTTTCTATCTATTATAGTTTTCAAAATAATAGGCAAAAATACAAACAATTTGTAAAAAAAACATCATTTAAGGGCAATGACTCCTATAAGTTGTTGTCTCACAATTTCTACCATGTTGACTTATGTGTAGATGTTCTCATTTGCTATTTAAAGTTTCTCTCTAGCTATTATAGTTTTCATGATAAAATACAAATGTACAAATTACAAAAAAAATTGCTAATTATCATCATTTAGGGGCAATTACTGCTTTATACAGTCAACCAACATTTTTGGCTATGTTGACAATTTTTTAGATTTTGTCTTGCTGATAATTTTTCCTATTTTAATTATCTTTTTCATAATTTTTTGTGTGAATGGACAGGTGTTAGATCTGAACATTTCTGCCCCTAGACAAAACTTTATTTTATTCTTATGTGCTATTGTAAACTATTTGGGTTAGGTGAGCTAAAAATAAGTTCCAATTATTTTAAACTTTGAGTTAGTACATGTACACTTTGTACATCAAGTTTTGATTATCTTAATCATAGAAAACATAATGGATTATAACCATGGATACAGGATCTGCATTTCAATCTGATTGAACACCACAACACTTCTCTTGATTTTCAATGTAATTTAAAACCAGGCGCAAGTATATATAGCGAAACATACCTTGACTAGCACCACTTTCTCCAGCTGGCTTGTTTACAGCAAAAGAGAAACCAGATGAAGGTTTACTCTCTGTGGAAGACTTGAAATTAAACCCTGAGAAACCAGTAGCTGTTGAACTGGTCCCAAATCCAGTTGTTGTAGTTGAGCTGGTACCAAAGGCTGCAGTAGTGGTTGGAATAGAACCAAACCCAGTTGCTTTAGTTAAGCTGGAACCAAACTGAAAACCTGTTCCCAATGGTTTGGTCTCTGTAGTAGTTGCTGTTTTAGAATTAGAATTACCAAATGCAAAACTTGCAGCAGATGGCTTGCTTTCTGTTGTTAAAGATGTTGGTGACATTAAAGAATTTCCAAGTGGAAAAGTTGGAGCTGTTTCTGAAAAAATAATAAATTACTAATTAAAAAAAAAAACAGGTCATAAATCATACAAGCAAATTAGACATCTACTATGGGTCAGGAACAGTTTATTTCAAATCAAGATTATTTACACAAATGAGTAGGCTGCTTTATAGGCAAAGTTTAGTCAAAGAATATGACATTCTTTATACCAAAATACATATACCACAGTTAAATGAAAGAAAATAAAGAAAACATTTACAATAACATGTAGTATGTATAATTTTCAATGTTTCAATGTAACAATATTACAATATGGTACATGTACCATTCAATCAAAATTATGAAAAAAATCTTTTTATAGTGCATGTCCAACACGTAAACTATGCAAAATGTTCAAAGCCAATTTTATAATCCATGACTGAAAGGATTGGGCCTAATATTCTCTATGAAATTGAGGTGTGCCAATGCTTATACAACAGCAAAATTGTTGATTGTAGCGCAGGAAACAGATTATTGTCATGGCAAAACAAAAATGTTTCATTCAATACATATTCTAACATTAATATTATTTTTTTTTTACTATATCTTTGTGAAATTGAAGAAGAAAAAACAACAATTTAAAAGATTTTCAAAAATATTCATCATCACTTGTCATGCTTGTTGGCATAGCATCTCAGTAAATTAGGCAATAAACACCAATGGATTGTATGTTACAATCTTTTATGGTGAGTAAAGTTTAATATGGACAATTATTTCTGCTATCTACTTACTAAAACAAAACAAAAAGATTGTGACTTTAGAAAGATTTCTGAAATTTCAGTAGTTAAACAAGGTTTCTCATTGAATATTAATAGATTTTGGGACTACTGTGGATTCATTTATTTTTGTTGGTACCAATTTTCGTGGATTGAGGCCCTAAATAATAATGTAGTTCAGCTACTTAGACCACTCGGCCACCGAGGCCCCAAATAATACAGTAGTTCGATTACTTAGACCACTCTGCCACCGAGCCCCAAATAATACAGTAGTTCGACTACTCAGACCACTCGGCCACTGAGGCCCCAAATAATACAGTAGTTCGACTGCTTAGACCACTCGGCCAACGAGGCCCCAAATAATACAGTAGTTTGAATACTTTGACCACTCGGCCCCAAATAAACAGTAGTTTGACTACTTAGACCACTCGGCCACCGAGGCCCCAAATAATACAGTAGTTCTACTACTTTGACCACTAGGCCACCAAGGCCCCAAATAATACAGTAATTCGACTACTTAGACCACTTGGCCACCGAGGCCCCAAATAATACTGAATCCACTGTATACCAGATATAAAGACTGCTGAATCTACAGTGATTTTACTGGACTTACTTGTGTCTGTTTCTCCTTTTGATTTATCTTCTGTTTTCTCTCCATCTTTATTTTTCATTATCTCTTCTAAATGTTTCTCTCCATCTTTATTTTTCATTATCTCTTCTAAATGTTTCTCGTAGTCATTAAATACAGGAGTCAATATACAAAATGGGTTCTTATCAACGTGACTTTTTATCCATGATAAAACACTTTCATTCAAATTTTTCAAACTTGACAAATAAGATCCTTTCTTTTTCTCGGCACCATTTGATGCTGTAAGAGTCTTTGCTTGTCCATTTTCAGATTCTTTTGATTTCTCCATTTGTTTTTGGTCTTTATCAGAACCGCCATTAGTGACTGACCTGACATTGAATGAGAATGGTGTACTAGCTGCTGTGGGTTTGAAACTAAAACCAGAAAAACCAGCGAAATCTTTGTTCTAAAAACAAAGAAAGGTGTTAAATATTAAATCTATGACTGAAATTGCAAATATAAGTTGATGAAAGGGAAAAAATATAAATAAATAAAAACTCAAATCATTTTCTATTTATATAAGAGATATTAACATATTAGGAATTATCAAAACTCTACACATCTTATCAGTTTTAAACAAAAATTGTCAATTATTTTAAGATCCTGTGCTGTGATGTTATAATTTTTCACCATATATACATGTAAGCAAAAAATGTAAACAGTATATTAAATCTCAACGCTTTAACCCTTACTTTGTATTCCCAAACATTGTCTGCGATTTTATAGATATCAACAAGATCTTCAATGTGCACCTTGAAAAGGACCCAGAAATGAACTATGACATAAAAACATAATGTTAAAATTACTATAGAGACAGGATATCAGGAGATTACCAAGGTTTCAACACATTGATATCATAAAAATTAGCTGCGAGCCACAACATGTATCTTTTTGGCAATTGAGCACATTAAATGAGCTAAAAGGCTTCACATTGTGTTAGGCAACTGATATTTTACAATTTCTATGTGCAGAAAATCCAATACCCCTGCTATTTCTGGTCTTTGCCACCTCTCATAGAGAATTTTTACACTTGAGGGAAGTTAGCAAGATACCGTCTCCTCACACATCATGAAGTGGCGGATAAGTTCTGCTCACATCTCAAAGCTGTGATACAAGAACTATAGAGCAACTGAGCAGAGTGATATTAACAAAGGGAAAGACAACAAATGTGAAATACTTTTCCTTTTAATGTGGAAAGCTTTGCTTATTTTCATCATATTAAGTTCTACTGTTAATATAATTATTAAGCTATTGAACAAGAAGGAGAAAATACATATACTCCACTACTGGCCATTATCCTTTCAGATATAAATATCATACAAAATTCATCAACTGTAATATCTTACTTTAAAATAAAGTGATTGCCATTCACACTCTCCCCTTAAATACCTACACAATGTATATTTTTATTTTGTATCAATGCATATATCTCTTTAACAAAGAATTTAAAAGATCAAGGTAACAATCCGCAGGAAGACGTGTCACCCTACCTTTACACGTTAATCTGACCGGTCTTTGATCTAACTCCTAAATGCTGTGTGCAAGGTGGAGATGCAGCAAATACCTCTTTTCAAGACTTTGGTTTGACTCTGCCAAGGATAGAACCCACAACCTCCAGCACTCTTGATGAGAAACCAAGGAGAAAGAGATGGTTATTATCTTATTACAATATTCTTCAACTTCAAGTTACTGGTATAATACCTGAACTGGAGCTGCACCTCTTCTTTTTCCTTTCAGAATTTGTCTTCCTTTTAATGATTCTTCAGTGGCAAGCTGGATTTCACCTGCCTGCAATTCAACAATATTCAAAGTTATAAATACAATGTTAAAGACGGTTAAATTATACGTGACATAATTTTGCAGTCAACTACATGTTTTCAGGTATACCAGAAGATACATGTAAAGTACTCGAATAAGAAACTCATTATTTGAACTACTTTATGATTGAATTAATTTTACATACATACATGATTACATGTAGGAAATGTATTTACAGTGGTATATGGCCATGGGTATTCCTAATCTTGGGTAGTAAAATAGCAGAAAAATAACTTGTGTAGATCTTTTAGAAAATGTGCAAATTTTGAGACAAGAATGTAATTCATTTGTATATGTAAGACTTTTCATTTAAATGAAGAAAATTTTGTTATTTGTCTTATTTTGGACAACCTGGAGCTTTAAAAAAAGGTTGTGACCCATTCTTTTTATCATATTTTTGATTGCATGATATTAGCTACATTTTGGCGAAGAACTTTTATTAAAAAATTCTATCATTTTTAATTGAGAACTATGAATATGAGTTATTACAGTGGGAGTTGTTGTGACACAATACCTCTTCTACATTGTTCTTACCTACATGTATTTGTTGCATCTGTTGTTAAAAAAGGACTGGGTTTTTTCCTCCCAAAAAGACAATCAAAATAATACAGTTTGGTTTATATAATAATTGTCAGCATGACACAGGTTATGTTCTTCTCATATAATTTATGATGGCTTGATAATAAACCCCTAACAGGAGGGATTTTGGTTGATTTTCATCAGCTGAAGACATAATCTTTCAATCAGTTTAATTGAGGTATGGAGCTGGCATGTCAATTTGTTAATGTATTTTGATCATTGTCATTTTGCTTAGTTTCTTCTGTTACCTATTCTATCATAGACTCAGATTTCTCTTAAATTGAGTTTAATTGTGCGTATTGCTGTGTGTTTGTGTATTCCATATTGGCTAGAGGTACAGGGAGAGGGTTGAGATCACATAAAACATGTTTAACCCAGCCACATTTAAGCGCCTGTCCCAAGTAAGGAACCTCTAGCCTTTGTTAGTCTTCTGTGTTTTTTAATTTTAGTTCAATTATATGTTTCAGAGTTTAGTGTGACATCCATTTCGCTGAACTAGTATACATAATTATTAAGGGGCCAATTGAAGCCCACCCCCGGGTGCAGGATTTTCACGCTGCAATGAAAAACTATTATTTGCCTTGGACTGTTTCCTGCTCTTTGTACGGGTTGTTGTCTCTCTGACTGTGACACATTCACTGTTTCCATTTTCTATTCTATAAGTTATATTTACATATAACATTATTGACAGATGGTACATGTTAACATGTACATACCTGCCAACTTTCACAATTTAGGCGTAATCTACATGAGTTTGACCCATTGCCCTGATTGCATGATCATGGTCCTGTTAAAAGCCCCAAAACACAATTTTGAGAAAATCTACACAAAAATTTTGTTTTGTTTTGCCACGATTTAAAACTTTTCCATAGGGAGACAATTGTGATCAGTGATAATTAATCAGTCTTATAAAAAAAAGACGAAGTGGTATGAATGCCAATGAGACAACACTCCACTTGTTGTTTTATGCAAAAGTATATATAAACAGCAAGACCGGTTTTAACGTGCAATAACTGTGTAACTTGCATTATTTTTTTAACTAAACTGACATGCAGTTACTAGCAAGGACTCCAAATAAAGTCATTTCCAACAGAGTAAGTAAAACCACTAAATTACTATTACCTCTTCTGGTTCATCTTCCTCGTCCCAATTTCTGTCAGTTAATTCTTTATCCGCTCGTCTCTTTGCCATATTTTAGTTTAAGGTAATCTAAAAGAAATTTAAAATTTAGTTAAGTCTTGATTTTGAATATTTTAATTAAATTTCATCTGATGTTAAGTACAAATTTGTATTGGCACTTTTTTCGCCAATAATGAATTTTAATTGCCACAATTCTTATTTTTTGGCAAAATGCCCCCTGGGCAAGATAGAATCTTCAATAGACCAAGTCAGATCATTTGCAACATTAGGGAGGGGGGATATTTGGACTTATCTATAAGTGACAGACACAGAGAGTGATAATGTCCATCGGACGTGTCACCCCACTACATCAAATCGGTATCGGGTCCGTTCGCGCCCAATACACGTTCGCACCCTACACGTTCGCACCCCACACGTTCGCCCCCTGGGTCCTTTCGCACCCTTTTTTTTTTATTCAAAAACCCGATGAATTATAAGATGTTTTTTAAGATGTTTATCTCAAAATAAAGAAAAATTCGGCAATTTTTAAATTTTTTAAATGAAATATTGTTTTAAATTGATTTGATGATTAATTATTATATGTTAATTATGTATGATTACTGTTAATTATATATGGTGTTTACACAGCTAAACTTGATGTAAATTCTGCATGTAGTTATATTAGCATGTTTTTAACTTGGTATGAGTAAAAACAATTAAGATTCAAAATGTTATTGTTGTTGAGTTTAAAGCGGTTTGGTATCTTAACATTAAAATAATATTCAACACAAAAAAAACTTTTTAGAAAGTCACTTTATTTTGAAACAATGAAAAAAAAAATATTGCAATACACGATTAAAAAGATATTCAACACAAAAAACGTCACTTTATTTTGCATGTTTTGAAACAATGAAAAAAAACTTATTTATAGCAATACAATAACCAAAACACGATTAAAAAATTATTCAACACAAAAATCGTTTTTAGAAAGTCACTTCATTTTAAAACAATGAACAAAAAAATTATTTATAGCAATACACTAACCAAAATACGATTGAAAAATTATTTAAGACAAAATCAATAAAAAGGGTGCGAACGTGTAGGGTGCGAACGGACCCGGGGTGCGAACGTGAAAGGGGGCGAACGTGAATGGGCGCGAACGGACCCGGATTCCATCAAATCAGTGGGTAAATGTATACGATAACAGCTTCAGTATCCACCCTTAGAATTGGAAAATTTTGAATTCCAAACGTGTTTTAAGTCAGCGCTAGTTTTGACTGATCTAAAGAAGCATTTCCATACCCAAACCTAGTACTGCTGGCTTAGTATGTTCTATGCAAAGGAAACAATCCCGTCACTAGCTGTGGAACCAAAGACCTTAGGTCCATAGATGTTCCGCAATGTCAAAGAAAATCATAAGGAACTTAGAGCTGCTGTTCCCCCTCTATCCCGTCACATGTAGTTTTAATACATGATAGAAAGAAAAAGCAGAGAAAGTTTTTTATTTATGAATCATAAATTAATCAATTTCATTTTAATTATCTAGATCGTGCCATGCTTTAAAACTCTTCCAGTTGCACTGATTTGTCTTTAAAAAGAGTATATTTTTTTGTGTAAAAACGGCCATATTTGCCAGTCAAATGCCTCTTTTGAACCTTAGAGAAAAGCAGTAGTTCACACGGCTTCGTTACAATATAGTACTTTCAAATGAATATAATCTGTGCTGTAATCAACTACTGTTTGTACGAAAAACTAACAAAAATTAGTTTCTTCTAACATATACCGTGTCTTGTTTCAATATTTCTCCAGTTAATTTTTTTGAAGAATGATCCCTATGGAGGCTGACATGTTGAAAATAAATACGCCAAAGTAAAAGGAAAACTGTTCGGAAAAATTTTAAAGTAAATCTTAAATTTATCGAACTGAAATAAAAAAGTTTTTGTAATTTGTTTGTTATTTTCTTTTGCTTTAGTTTCTTTCATTTTTGTGTGTGAACATTCATAAAAAAATAAAAAAAAATAATTGATTTTGAAAAAAAGTAGTCCAAGAAAACGTTTCGGGCAACAAAGGTTGTGGTGCTCCACAAAAGACAGGATCGAATTATAACGGGTGAAAGACAACTCGGTCCGAAGACAGCTCGTACCGTTTGTTCTGTTCTGTTCTGTTCTGTACAGGTATGACCCTCCGTTATATATCGAAGCACTCCCACTTTGGATATAGGTTTAACACTTAACAAATATTTACAAGGATACAAAAAGACAACCCGAACCGTCAATAAGTCAACTCGGACCGCCTTTAAAGTCAACTCGGACTGTCTATATTAATGCCAACTCAGAATTAGCTGAATTAGGAATGTTCCCCATTGGTATTCAGGCTCGGCCGCTTAAGTCTTCTATAGGATTCTGGCTGCATATTTCAAACTCAAAAGGGAGTCTTTACTATATGATGTTTATAAAGTTATCCAGCAAATACTTGATTGATTTGCTTCAAAAATTAAAGTTTTACTATCCAAATTAAATTTTTCTCATGTTTGGGAAAATCAATGTACTTTTTCAATAATGTGTACACAACTCAATAACTCAATTTCGGAAAATGTTTTATGAAATTTCTGATATTGTTCCTAGTTTTATTTCAATGAGTAATGGGGAAAATAGAATAGAGTTAATCAGCATTTCTTTTAAATATAATCATTTGTATGCCAATTTAAAGGGGAGGCATGTCATCTAACATTTTGATATTTTTTGTCAATGTTACCTGGGAACAGTATATCTAATATATATGTTCCTGATGTCACATATAAAAATAAGAAAATGTGGTATGATTGCCTATGAGACAACTCTCCACAAGGGACCAAATGACACAGAAATTAACAACTATAGGTCACCGTACGTCCTTCAACAATGAGCAAAGCCCATACCGCATAGTCAGCTATAAAAGGCCGCGAAATGACAAATGTAAAACATTTCAAACTAGAAAACTAACGACCTAATTCATGTACAAAATAATGAACGAAAAACAATATGTTACACATCAACAAACGACAACCACTGAATTACAGGCTCCTGACTTGGGACAGGCACATACAGAATGTGGCGGGGTTGAAATATTTGTATTGTTTATTGTTTATCTAGTAGCAATCCGAGTGTTTGGATTTATACTACTTGCTCTTTAAGTTTCTAGCGATTCTTCATTCATTGCAGATTATTCGCCGGGCGTCGACTTAAAAATTTGATTAATGATTTACAAGGTAACCAGAAAAAAAAATCAAAAATGATATATGTACATTTGAAAAATAACATTTAGATAAAACTATATACCTTTGATAACCATAACAGTTAAAGGTAGGCAATAGGCATTATAGCAGATTCTGGCATCATACTCTTGAAACTCTGTACTGTACTGCATGAAACAATTTGTTGTGGCAGATGATTCCAATTTATAACTGTACGCGGATAGAATTAATATTTATAACTGTCTTTACATGTTTGTATTTGCCTAAAAGAGTGTGTATTGCTATGTCTAGTTCTATTGTCTAGTGGGATCAAAAGGTTAAATGTAGGGACTGAAACAATTCCGTGTATAATTTTGTAGAAGAAAACAAGTCTGTATCTTAATCGCCTAATGTCAAGTGGATACCAATTTAGGTCTGTCATCATATCAGTAACTACTGAGCTGGTGTTGTGGAAGCGGTTGCATGTGAAGCGGGCTGCTCTTCTCTGAACTTTTTCAATTTGTGAAATTTGTTGTTTTAGATGTGGATCCAAAATGGTTGAGAAGTACTCTAATTTTGGTCGGACAAGAGCTTTGAATGCATGAGCTTTAACTTTAGGTGTCTTCTAAGACTATCTGTTATCCAAGGTAATTTTTTGCTGTGTCACATCATTTTCTGTGGTATGTTCTCAGAGATAGGTTTTTGCAAAGAATTTTTAAATATTATCCAAAGTGTATTTGTATCTTCACTATCCTTTTTATGCATGACATCTTGATATATTTCATCTATATCCTCTTTTATTTTTACCAGTTTGCGTTTTTATATTTATAGATTGTACGTGTCTTGATTTGGCATCTTTTTAGTGATAGTAAACATGCATTCTATATACAATATCATGGTCTGCCTCTCCTAATGGATGCATGGTTTCAGTTTTTTCAGTATAACGGCTGGATAATTTGTTAACACAAGATCTAATATTTTATATTTCGAGTTAATATGTTTACAACTTGTGTTAATGAATGGTCATTTATTATGTCTAAAAATGCTGATGTTGTTTTTAGTTTGTTTTTCCAGGGATGAAACTAGATGTTTCCTATAATTATGGCTGACTTTGAGCTGACGTTTATTCTACTTAATGATTCATTTAGAAAATCTAAGGATGTGACATCATCTGGTTGAGGTCGATAATACATTTGATATCAATATAGTTCTACCCATATTATCCCGTGTCTAGTGAGTACGCCTCCATGACATTGCCCTTTTTATTTGGTGGTCTATCTTTTCTAAATACTGTGTACTGATCTTTTGTGCCTGTCCCAAGTCAAGAGCCTCTGGTCTTTGTTAGTCTTGTATGTTTTTTTTTTTATTTTAGTTCATTTATATGTTTTGGAGTTTAGTATGACGTCCATTTTTACTGAGCTAGTACACATTGTTGTTTAGGGGCCAGCAGAAGCCCGCCTCCGGGTGCGAGATTTTCTCGCTGTGTTGAAGACCCATTGGTGGCCTTCGGCTGTTTTTTGTTCTTTGGTCGAGTTGTTGTCTCTTTGACACATTTCCATTTCCATTCTCAATTTTATCATATGACGATGTTTTAGGATCTATAACTAGGTTTTAGTACCTTTTATTATATCAGGCTGTGTGGTATCGATCAAAATATCTACTTCTGGTTTTTTGTTCTTAATAGACTGGAAGTTAATATTTACCATTTTAAAGGTCTAAGTAACTGTACTTTTTTTTTCTGTTGTCCTTTTGTGAGATTGTTGATGAACAAGCATGGGGCTGTCCAGGACTACCAATGTAACTTAATAACGAAAAAGAATTGTTTGTGACAGATGATGATAATTCAGTATGGTTAAAAAATGAACTGCTAAAGTTTGGGAGACCACATTTAATACAATTCCAGGACAGGTTACTGTTGTTCATTATGTTATACATTGTTGTTTGCATACCTCCTTGACAGTCTACATGGTACCAAGTTTTACAAGAGTCGCACTCACGGTAAAGCTTTAATTACATTTCCAAGTGACATTATTTTCCACATGAACCACAGGGCCAGTGTGGCATTTTTGGGCCTGGGTTGAGTTCAATTCGACCGCTTGATAAGATTTTTAGCAACAAGTGGTGGTTTTTCAGAGTTGCGTGTAATGCTTTATTGCAGCAATGTATTTTACATGAATGATATATAGCCAAAAATACACTAATACAAATTTGTTCTCTGTAATGGTCATATTTGGGACAAATAACAAATGATTGTCTTCACTGGCTTTTTGGCAAGATTTGATATAGAGTGATCTACCTGTAAGTTTTGCAAAAATACAATGACACAAAATGTTGATTAGCTTCATTACACACACAGTAAACCATTGTCAGTGTGACATAATACAATATCTTATCTTCAAAAACACGGAAATAGGAAATGTCCAATTAACTTTGGATTAACAAATTAAGAATATATCAGATTAAGTGTATTAAGGAACATTTATATGCTAATACAAGGATGTGGCTAATTATAAATCATTATTAATTTCAACGGATTAAACAACGACCGTTCTCCAGATTGTATTCGCTAACACGTTTTCACGGAGTGGAGAAGTGTGCTTCGGCTGCCGATGCTTACGCATATTCAAATAATTCTATGCAAATTTTTTTTAGGTTTAATTATAAGGTAAATTTCAACAACTTCTCATATTTCTTATATATCAGTGGTCAATAACTTCAATATTAATATAACTATATATGCCTATGTTTAAATTTTAAAGAAACTTTAGCGCATTCTCCGCAAAACGGAAGAGGTCAGTGATCGTTATGTGCCCGTGATGTGTTGCTCTGTGTAATTTCTTGTTTTTAAGGAAAAAAAATAATTTAGGCCAAAGGAAAATATTTCAGTTAATTCTGATTTTATCTATGATGACAACTCCAGAGCTAGAATTAATTCAAGTGCAGCTGAAGTCAGCTATTCAAAATCATCAGGTAAAAACAACCAATGGTTTTCAAATGTAACTTTCTTATTTTCATATCGCAAAACAAAGTTGTGTATTAAATATTGCATCGAGTGAAGATTTATTGCTATTAATTTCATTGTAAATTCTTTTGTAATCGGTTAAACATGAAATTTATTTATTAATTGTTTCGTTGGTTTTATTTGTGTATTTTCCCAAAAATAACCATTTATTTCTGTGTCGTTTCGTATGAGTGACTATATGAATGCGCACGTCACATTACACTATCATGGATAGTCAACACAGCTTTACAATTAATTAATAAGTAAAATATGAATTATTCTGTATTTTATTTTTTTTTATAATTTCAGATCCTGGTTTCCAAAATAAAGGCTGACCTACAGGTAAGGAAATTAATGTATTTTTTATGGAATCCTGTATGCTTGGGTATTTATTGATTTTTGTTGGACAAAGTTTTTATTTTCCAGTTACACTTACACAAGTGATAATTTATGTATTTCTTTATAGAATGTGGAGCTGAAAACGCAACTTCGTGATTTACAGAAACAGATTACAGTTTTAAGTGAAAAACAGGTAATTTAATTTGGATATTGAAGAAAAATGAAATTTTGATTAATCTGAATTACAAGAAATTTTAAAACATTGTTATTCAGAAAAACAGATTAAAAAAATTGAATTCTATTAAAATTTACATTTGTGAAGAGCTTAAATTTGCACCACCTTAACTTAATTTGTAAATTATTAATTACATCCCATTAACGTGATTAGTCAGTCTTATGTTTTTATTAAGAGGCGGAAGATACCAAAGGGATATTAAAACTCAGAAATCAAAGAGATACTAACAACTCCCTGGCAGAAAACAAAATTAAAAACAAACAACTGTCTATAAAACACTACCCAGAAAACTAAAGAAGGAGCAACACGAACCCCATAAAAAACCAGGAGTGATCTCCAGTGCTCAGGAAGGGTTTGCAGATCTTGCTCCACATATGACACCCTTTATGTTGTTACATTTCATTTGTTTACAATCATAGAACAGGTGTATGTATAGTCTGAAATCACTTATAAATAGTTACAAGAAAGAGATGCATTTTTTTAATGACACAAATATTTAAAGAAAGATTCTTTACTTCTTCCTACCTTGCTGTTAAGGTCAAGTTAAAGGAAATGGGTCATGTCACAGATTTTTGCATTCAGCTGTGGTATTTTAAACTTGAACTGAAAATTAGAAAAATAAATGCATTTATGTCTTATTTTCTAAAATATTAGTGACAGAATTCTTTCAAAATAGGTAAACATTTGTGTAGAAAGCACATAGAATTGGTGTTAAACGTTCGTAAATTTATCTTATAGTCATAAAAACTCTAAAACCAATGCATTTATTTTTCTTGTAAATTAATATGTTGTTGATACACAAATTTCTGTTTGATTGATATAAGATAATCAGTGTCTCATAGGCTTTTTTTTTTATCTGTTACCTAGTTGTTAATGGAAAAACTTATAAAATCTATGTATTTACAGCTTGCAATGTGATGATGCTTATTTGGGCATTTTGTGGTATTTTTTTTACTTAGAACACCACTTTGACAGACGAATACTGAAAAAAGGAAGTTGGTGACCCTATTATTATTTTACTTTACTCCTGCTTCCTCCAACAATAAAAAATGGCTGCCACAATATTGCCAATCGTGCTGAAAGTGGTGTCAAACACCAACAATCAATCATTCTTAACTAATCAACAAGGAAGATAACATATATGAGCTGCATTGGATAGAAATCGACCTAATGCAAGTGCATGTATACATTTACATGAATAAGACTTTGATTGGTTTTGGAAAATTCAAATACAAAATGAAAGATGGATTTTGGTCTTATAAGAACTCAATTTTCATTCGGCTACAAAATTTCGGTAGAGACTTTTTCAACCTGAAATAGGTAAACAGATGTATTGATATTCATTTGCATAAGGTCAATTTCTATCAGACGCAACTCGTGTGTTATAATCTGTACAGTTTGATTGTTGTCCTACACTATCAGACTTTCTTGACTCACTAGGGTTTAGATAACTTATCAATGTGTGTGTGGTCATCAAACCAAATATTCTAAATAAATCTTTTTGACTTCATAGAACTGGTCTTTAAACATAAAACTGGAAGCATATCGGATCACTTTCTGTTCAAGAACTACCTGTCCTCATCAATTATCTGACAAAGTTAATTTTTGCATAACAGGAGCCTGAATATCCAAAGAACTGGAAATAGAATTGGTGTGGCCTTATGACCATGATGACAGTTAAACACTTACATTAAATCCACTTTAAAAGATTGTAAATGCATCAGAAAATACTGTAAAATTGTTCATTTAGCTAGAAAAGTATAGTGTCAATTATAAAAAAATGCAATTTTTTTATGATATTTATTTTAATAAATTTATTAAAATTTTTGCAGAGAATTATAGTACAAAGTTTGCGTAAAGATATTATAACAAAGAAATCACCAGTGTCATCACAAGTGAATATTCAGGTATATCTCAGTGAAATATTATTCTTGTTATGTGATAGTTAACATTGAAATTACTATTTCCATATGTATTAATGATTAATGAAGGGTTAGTCTGCTTGCTGTATTAAAGTATATATATATATATATATACACTACAAACGTGACAGAAACAGCAGAGAACAGTATTAACCTCAAGAAATAATACTATATAAATTAATTCGATACATGCAATCTGATTTTCCCATAGGATCCACCAACAGTTTATACCAAGTCATGTGTGATATAGTTTTCATAAAAATTTTCCCAAAATCATGGTAAAAACTTTTTTGACAGAGTATCAATTAATTCTTTCAAATTTAGCTGAGAGCCCTGAACTACCTTTGACTAATATTTATACCAAAACTCAAACAAGTGTTAACCTATTTCATTTCAAGTAGTCAATTTCATATGACTTTTACCTCCAGCTTTATATGCTTTTGTTTTGTATTGTTACTCATTGAAATCCTAATTATTTGGGTAACTTGACCTTTGATTAACATGGGGTCCACTAGAATGATATTGGTTTAACACCGGATATTTATAAAAACAACAATGCTTAAAATTTGAATTAAGTTGACCATTCCAAGTAATGATTAAAAAGATTTGATATAAGTTGTAACAATCTTTTATACAACAACGGCAATGTATATCATGGTCAAATCAAGGACAAATATTGAAATAATAATTAAAATTGACAGCAACACTTCAAAAGATCTGCAATTAAATTTTCTTTTGAAGTGTTGTTGTCAATTTTAATTATTATTTAAGGATTGCATTCATTTGCATGATTTGACAACCCGGCATACCAAGGTATCCACTTCAGGGACTCTACCAAAACGATTTCACAGGCGTTGGTTCACCACACGGAATTTAAAATATTGAAATAGTTCACTCAACATTTCCGCAGTAATACAATCCCATGTAATATCTCGAATCCCAGCAAGGTTAAGATCAGATCATCAGTATATTAAAAAGATACGAACAGTTTTTTTCCATGTGGAGCTTCAGGCCTCGGAATAGAATGTAAACCTCTTTTGTGCTACTTTTTCAATTCTGCTAAATAGTTGACAAATTTGACAATGTAGAGATCAGTCAGACTATGAACACGTGATGAAGATTAAAACAATTTTAATTTTGCATTCAATGACTTAATTGATTTTTTTATTTATAATGTATATATTTTCTTGCAGCCTACTTGCCTCCCACTTGGAGCCACAAGTCTTGCCATCACATCAGTGCCGCCTGCAGCACATACCATGTCTCAACCTGCTCATTTATTACTCCAGCCTGTCAATCAACTCATTCCAACTGTATTTGCTGCTCAGTCTATTGGTCAACCAATCTCACCTCAAATATGTGCCATGCCCCAATTTGTCCAATCTATTGGTCAATTGGTAACATCAATACCACAACCAGCTCATATAAATCAACAAATCTTGCCACAGCCAACAAACATACAAACAACTCCTGTCATTCCGATCCAGCCAGCCAGGATATTACCAGCTCCAATACCTGTCTCTCTTATTACAACAGCTGTTACCAATGTGGTTAGCTCAGTAGTAAAGACAGAACTGCAAATAACAAATAAATCTCAGCCATCATCACCCTTACGAGTACCTCAGTATCCTAAGTCAAGGTCGACTTCACAGGTAAGCTTAGCAGATAACAAATAAATCTCAGCCATCATCACCCTTACCAGTACCTCAATATCCTAAGTCAAGGTCAACTTCACATGTAAGCTTAGCAGATAACAAATAAATCTCAACCATCATCACCCTTATGAGTACCTCAGTATCCTAAGTCAAGGTCAACTTCACAGGTAAGCTTAGCAGATAACAAATAAATCTCAGCCATCATCACCCTTACGAGTACCTCAGTATCCTAAGTCTAGGTCAACTTCACAGGTAAGCTTAGCAGATAACAAATAAATCTCGGCCATCATCACCCTTACGAGTACCTCAATATCCTAAGTCAAGGTCAACTTCACAGGTAAAAATTTTTGTAATTATTACAAATTTGCATATGTTTATAAATACAGTGGTCTATATAGACAATAATAGTGCATTGACTTGACATATCAACGATATAAGAATGAGGCTTAGAAACGGGGAAATGCGAGGCTCGGCCAAGCTTTTTCCCCGTTTCGGGCCGAATCCTTATATCGTTGATATGTCAAGTCAATGCACTATTATTGTCTTTATACTGCAATCTAAAAAAAAACATTTTCAATTGTTGTTTAATGTGTTAATGTTATTATTTGATTTGAATATTTGGAAACTACCCCCTTTTATAAAAAGGCCTCATATCATGCAGGTGGAGAAATATACAACACAATGAAATGTACATTACCTGTTGAAACCTGCAATCGATGGTGAACGAATTTGTTTGAGAATGAACTCAAATATCAACAATAATTATATATATAAGCATAAAACATAATGATTTATAGTTTGCAAACCAAAAAAATTAACAAGTGAAATATGTTTTTTTTCTTAAAATTGTAAAAGAAATAAGTTTGCGTCGTTGTATACATTGGAAACAAGAACAGGTTGAATAGGTCGTATGAATAATTAATTATAATTTCGGCTATTTCTATTTAAATATTCATGAGGAAAAGTGATATCAGGTCAGTGACTGTATATGACATAGAAATATACGGTCAACGCATTTTGACTGCTCAAATAGAACGAGTGCAGTATAAATTAAGATATACATTTATAGAACTAACAAATAGAAAATATTAGATAGTTATCCATACAAGTCATACGAAATTAAGGAGATGTGGTAGGATCGCCAATGAGACAACTATACACCAAAACCAAAAGAGAAAGATGTCAACAGCCACATATCACCATACAGCCTTCAACAATGAGCAAACCTGTGCTGTATAGCAAGCTTTATATGCCCTGTCAGTTGGTCCTACAGGCATCTTATTGGTTTATTTACCACTTTTCCTATGACTAGGCATTATTTTCATGGTCCTCATAATAGACATGCAAGTTAAATTTATGTTAAATGTTGTGTACAGGTTGTTATTTTGTGCACATTATAATTGTACAGTATTTTTGTGCAAGTTATCAGTATTTTGCAAGCCTCTTAAGGCCAACTAAAATAAGTTAGTTGATTTTCATCCAGATTTTTGAAAAAAATGGGGTGGGTGGGTGGATTTTATTTTTAAGTTTTATTTCTTCTGAAACTCTTGTAATGAGTTCTTCATAAGCAAGGGTAATAATAAGACAACCTACATCAAATATGTTTTGCTTTCTAAGCTATGGTTTGTAGCGCCCATGAACTGATGTGTATGCCACACAAGTATTATGAGTACATAGTGAAATGAAAACTCAAACTGTGTTGAAAATACTAGTGTTGATGCTTAGAAGATTCTTATGCAAGGTGCAAATTGTTTTTATATGACCGCAAACAAATTTTGCGGTCGTATATTGGTATGACGTTGGCGTCGTCGTCGTCATCTGAAGACACATTGGTTTTCGCACTCTAACTTTAGTTTAAGTAAATGGATCTCAATAAAATTTTACCATAAGGTTCAATACCATAAAAGGAAGGTGGGGATTGATTTTGGGGGTTATGGTACCAACAGTTAAGGGATCATAGATTTATTCTTACGAGGAAGCTCCGAGCATGCTCGGAGGATGCTCGGAGCTTTTTAAGTAGGCTCTTCTCAGTAGTTTATGTGACAATAATTATCATGATCCATTAAGATGTCAATCAAATCTACACCACTTCTATAATAAGGAAAGTAAAGCATTATAGAGGAAGCTCAATTAACACCTGTGTAAACATCTGGTCTATTCAAATACATTTTGCATGAAATTTTACAAAACTATAAAATAGATTAGAAATTCTTCAACAGTACTGTGTAATGCTTGGGAAGAAATCTCAAGTCTCCACAAAAAGTAAAAGTCATTTAAATATTTTCTTATTATATTTAATTCCTTTTTTTATAATACAAAAATTCTCAAATTTTTAATTAGATGATATGACTTGAATATAGTTTATATTATATAGTATGCTACATAAAAGTTATCAAGACACAAACAACAGTCAGGGGGCGATACTAAACAAGTCATTTTTTTTAGTTACTTATATTATAGAGGTATTTTTTGTTTTTAAAAATTATTTAATAACTCAATAGTTATTTTAAATATCAATAGAAGCATGGACTAAATGTAGTTTTTAAGAATTTTATATCATTTCATTGAATTATTTTAATATTTATCCAATTTGAGATGAGTATAGAGAGGTTACTTTAAAAATAATGACAAAAATATTATTTTTTATAAATTATTTTATACATCTTTGAAAACTTAGTACTTACAATTATTTAAGGAACATATGTAATTGTTTTGATTAAGATTACAAATTATAAATAACTTCAAGTCTCAATTAAATCACAAGGTTCCATCTATTTATATCTGTCTATCTCTAAGATTTGAAGGGAAAATGATATTTTAATAGCCCCAAGAGACCAATTTTTGACCAAGAAGTGTGGCATCAGAAAGGCAATTAGTGTTTCAGGGGGATTTAAATAGTTTTATATTTCATGGGGAAAATAACCAGATGTCTGTGAAAATTTGTTTAAGCTAGTAAAACCTGTATGAATGGACACCTATAAAAATAATATTAACAGAAGTTACTTATGCATGATATAGAAGTAATATTTGAAACAGCATTGTTTGTTTAACATAACTTGTATAGGTAATTTTGAAAATTACTTGTTTAAGTAATGCCCCTAACAAAACAATGGTAATATGTTTTTTTTTATAAAATAGCAAACTTAGTTCTTTTATAGAAAATTAAGGTTACTTTAGGAAAAGTTGAGGGGGTAATACCACCATTGTTTTCCCTCTAGTAAGTCTCTTTTTAATTGGCATTTTTTTATATTGTGCGGATTTGGCTTTATTTTAAATAAAAAAATACTTGGCATGAGTAAAGTTTTATTCTGTCCTGTACTTCAGTGAAAATCTAACATAAAATTGTTTTTCCCCTACCAGTCTTTGTTTAATTGGTATTTCTCAAAAACAATTGTGCAGAATATATCTATGTTTTAAATAAAGAAATTCTTGACAAGAGTAAAGTTTTATCCTGTCCTGTATTACAGTAACAATACAACATCACTTTTCAGTGCACATAAGAAAGAAAACATCACCAGAAGTTAACCAATCAAATTTTCTCCCCCTTTTTTCCCTGTTTACAAGCTTTAGTAGTCATGTCCCCTAAAATTTCTAAAATATTTTACAGAACACCAAATAGAATTTTTTTTATTGCTTTGAAACACCCACGTCTCAAAAACATATTTCTGCAATGAAATGGTGGGTTAATTTCCAACAACTGTCAAATTAAGTAGAATATAAAAAAAAATCAACCCTTCTTCATGAAATTGAATGTACTAAATTTAAGCAGTATGGTTGTAAATTAATAACCATAGTTTGTGTCTTTGATGAATTTTATATTTTATTTTATATAGTATAAATTTAAAGTATATTTATATTCTCAATATAAAATTTGAGTATATTTTTGTATTGAAAAAAAAAATGATAATTATTAAGAAAATGTTTTAAAAACATTTTCTTTCTGTGAAGACTTGATATTTCTTTCCAAGCATTGTACAGTATTATTGAAGAATTTCTCATCTATTTATAGTTTTGTATAGTTAATGCAAGACTTATTTATATAGACCAGATGTTTACACAGGTGTTAATTGAGCTTCCTCTATAATGCTCTACTTTCCTAATTATAGAAGTGCTATAGATTTGATTGACATCTTAATGGATCATGATAATTATTGTCACATAAACCGCTCAGAAGAGCCAACTTAAAAAGCTCCGAGCATCCTCCAAGCATGCTCCTAGCTTCCTCGTAAGAATAAATCTATGATCCCTAAGGAATTAGGGGCCAAAAATAAGCATTTTTGTAACTTCCAGACATAACATGTGTGTAAGTGTATGGATCTCTCTGACATTGTACCACAAGGTTCCATATCACAAAGGGAATGCTGGGATTGATTTTGGGGGTAATTGCCTCCAAATTTTAGGAATTAGGACCCAAAAAGTGGCAAAAAACAAGCATTTTTCTAGTTTCATTACAATAACTTGTGTGTAAGTCTATGGATCTCTCTGACATTGTATCACAAGGTTCCATATCACAAAGGGAATGCTGGGATTGATTTTGGGGGTAATTGCCTCCAAATTTTAGGAATTGGGGGCCAAAAGGGGCAAAAAACAAGCATTTTTCTAGTTTCATGACAATAACTTGTGTGTAAGTGTATGGATCTTTATGAAATTGTACTACAAGGTTCCATATCACAAAGGGAAAGCTGGAATTGAGTTTGGGGGTAATTGCCCAAAAAGTTTAGGAATAAGGGGCCAAAAACAAGCATTTTTCTAGTTTCCAGACAATAACTTGTGTGTAAGTGTATGGATCTCTCTGAAATTGTACCACAAGGTTCCATATAACAAAGGGAAGGCTGTGATTGAGTATGGGGTTAATTGCCCCAAACATGTAGGAATTAAGGGCCAAAAAAGGGCCAAAAACAAGCATTTTTATACGCCCGTTTACGGGACGTATTATGGTATACGGTTGTCCGTCTGTCCGTCCGTCCGTCTGTCCGTCGTCAACATGTCGGACATTAACTCAAAAATGCTTTCACCAATTTGCATAAAACTTTGGTGAATTGTTTATATCTATTGACATGAGCTCCCTTTTGTTTTTTTATAAATTTTAGATTTTACGTTTCGGAGTAATGGGGTTTTATTGTCGAGCCTGCGACTTTTGTCGCAGAAAGCTCGACATAGGGATAGTGATCTGGCGGCTACGGCAGCGGCTGCGGCGTTAGCTAACTGTTTAAAAGCTTTATATTTTAGAAGGTGGAAGACCTGAATGCTTCATACTTTGTATATAGATGCCTCATGTTACAAAGTATCCGTCAGTCACATGTCCAATGTCCTTGACCTCATTTTCATGGTTCAGTGACTACTTGAAAAAAAAGTTCAGATTTTTTGGAATGTTAAATTCTCTCTTATTATAAGTGATAGGATAACTATATTTGGTATGTGCGTACCTTGCAAGGTCCTCATGCCCGTCAGACAGTTTTCATTTGACCTTGACCTCATTTCATGGATCAGTGAACAAGGTTAAGTTTTCGTGGTCAAGTCCATATCTGAGATACTATAAGCAATAGGTCTACTATATTTGGTGTATGTAATGATAGTAAGGTGTTCATGTCCAACTGGCAGGTGTCATCTGACCTTGACTTCATTTTCATGGTTCAGTGGTTATAGTTTAGTTTTTGTGTTTTGGTCTGTTTTTCTAATACTGTATGCAATAGGTCAACTATATTTGGTGTATGGAAATATTTTATGATGTACATGTCAATCTGGCATGTTTTATTTGACCTTGACCTCATTTTCAAGGTTCATTGCTCAATGTTAAGTTTTTGTGTTTTGGTCTGTTTTTCTAATACTGTATGCAGTAGGTCAACTATATTTGGTGTATGGAAATATTTTATGATGTACATGTCAGTCTGGCATGTTTTATTTGACCTTGACCTCATTTTCAAGGTTCATTGCTAAATGTTAAGTTTTTGTGTTTTGGTCTGTTTTCCTAATACTGTATGCAGTAGGTCAACTATATTTGGTGTATGGAAATATTTAACGATGTACATGTCAGTCTGGCAGGTTTTATTTGACCTTGACCTCATTTTCATGGTTCATTGCTTATGTTAAGTTTTTGTGTTTTGGTCTGTTTTTCTTACACTTTAGGCAATAGGTCAACTATATTTGGTGTATGGAATGATTGTAAGGTGTATATGTCTGTCTGGCAGGTATCATCTGACCTTTACCTCATTTTCATGGTTGATTGGTCAATGTTCAGTTTTCCTGGTTTAATTTTTTTCTTAGATACTTTAAGCAATAGGTCAACTATATTTGGAATGATTTTAATGTGTACATGTCTGTCTGACAGGGTTCAAATGACCTTGACTTCATTTTCATGGTTCATTGGTCAATATAGAATTTCCATGGTTTGGTCTGTTTCTTTTATACTCTAAGCAATAGGAGGGATTGTATTAAAGGTGTACATGTATTTCCGGCTTGGTTTATCTGACCTTGACCTCATTTTCTTGGATCATAAATGTTAATGTGATACTTGTAGTAAAAATTTATATGTAGGACTATCAACATAAAATCAATGGTCAGTATAGTAGGCGAGACATTTCAGCGTGTGCACTCTTGTTCATTAAAAAAAGGGGGATTTTCAAGTTTTCGGACAATAAGTCAAGAATGCTTTCACCAACTTGCAAGAAATTGTGGTGAATTGTTTATATCTATTGACATGAGCTCCCTTTTGATTTTTATAAATTTTAGATTTTACGTTTCCGAGTTACAGGGTTTTATTCTTAAAAAAGGGGGGATTTTCCAGTTTTCTGACAAAAACTCAAAAATGCTTTCAGCAATTCTTATGAAACTTTGGTGAATTGTTAGTATGTATTGCTGTAAGCTCCCTTTAGAATTTTATAAATTTTACATTTTACATTTCTGAGTTATGGGGTTTTATTCATTAAAAAAAGGGGTGATTTTCCAGTTTTCCGACAATAACTCAAAAATGCTGTCACCAATTCTCATGAAACTTTGGTGAACTGTTTATATGTATTTATGTAAGCTCCCTTTTTATTTTCATAAATTTCTAATATGACATTGAGTATTAATTGAACTTTATTTGTTTATAGTCTGACAACAGATTTACTAAGTATTGCACAACAACAAGAAATCTTTAATTGAATATAAATTCAATTCATATAACCAATTTCAAGATCTTTGACTACATTTATTCAGAAACCTATAATATGTCAAATATTTAATTACAATCCAAATTCAGACCTGAATCAAGCTTGAATATTGTGTCCATTTTTGCCCTAACTGTTCAGGGTTGGACCTCTGCGGGCGTATCTAGCTGCGCTCAGCGAAGCAGTTTATTCTAGTTTCCAGACAATAACTTGTGTGTAAGTGTATGGATCTCTCTGAAATTGTACTACAATGTTCCATACTACAAAGGAAAGGCTGGGATTGAGTTTTGGGGTTATTGCTCCAAGGGGGGTTTCAAAAAGTTGGGGGGGGGGGGGATTTTTTTTTCTAATTTTTTTAAGGGATTTATATTTTTTTTTTCAAAATGTTTCAAATTTCGAATTTTTGAAAAGTTTCAAGAAGAAATCTTCAATTGCACAGTATTGCGCAATAGATTTGTAAGATCTTTGACCACATTTATTTTGTGTCAGAAACCTATATTATGTCAAAAATTTGATCACAATCCAAATTCAGACAGTATCAAGCTTGAATATTGTGTCCAAATTTGCCCAAACTGTTCAGGGTTCGACCTCTGCGGTCGTATCAGGCTGCGCTCAGCGAAGCATTTTATTTCCTTTTTTTCCTTTAAAATTTTCCAATTTAAATTGGTTATTTCTGATTTATATATAAAAGCAAATAATAATGATATGGTTTGAATAGGTAAATTAAAATTTTTTAAGTTCTTAGACCACATTCATTCTGTGTCAGAAACCTATGCTGTGTCAAATATTTAATCACAATCCAAATTCAGTGCTGTATCAAGCTTGAATGTTGTGTCCATACTTGCCCCAACTGTTCAGGGTTCCACCTCTGCGGTCGTATCAAGCTGCGCCCAGCGGAGCATTTTATTATTTTATTTAATTACAATGTAAAGACATGATTATGAACTTCACCAAAAGGAAGAAATTGTTTAATGACTCTATTGAGGGGCTGGGGACAGAAAGTGTTTGATGTTTGTCAATAACAAAAAAGAGAGCCTTGGGGTAAATCTAAGGGCTAAGCCTTGCTTTAATACATTTTGTACGTTGTCCGACTTTTTGCACTCAAAAATATATATGGCTATAAATCGCACAAGTTCGTGCTTATGTAAATTTCTTTATTCCAGTCATGTTTTTTGTACCAGTGTGTTCCACGGTTCTTGCGTTTAGATATCATTCACAGTACAAATATCCTGGCACAAAGTCATTGTTTAAATAAAAAAATTCACGATTTTCAAATCACTGAAATTTGTGACATATCCGTGTGATATCATGATTTGTGTTCTATTATTCGTAATTCAGATATTTCATGTTCTTCCTGTAATCAATCTCTATTCTCAGAAGATACTGTTGTCATCATAGAGCAGCAGATATTTTGCAAAAGGATTGAATGAAACTAAACTATCAACAGTTAACGGTAACAGAACTGAACAAAATCCTGAAATCTTAAATTTTCAAGCATAAAAAAAATCGGGGCGGGACGATTTCAGAGGAGCGAGCAGGGATGAAAATTTATCAATTAATTTTAATTGGCCTAACAGAGATGGATAAAATAAACACACTATCATATTTGAATGATGTCATTCTATAGCCTGATACATATCAGCAATACGATTTTTGTCTCGCCTGCGACGAAAGTTGCGGAAAGTGAGACATAGGAATTGCTCAACTGCAGCTGCAGTGGTGGCGTCAACAATTGTTTAGTTTTCTGCTTAATTTAGTTTAATAGGAACTACTTGTGATAAATCATTGATATTTAATGTAAAGTTGCATTACTATCAGTACATATCAATTTGATGACTATTTCGAGGCCCTGCCCCCTAGGTCATGGTCCAGCAACTTTGAATTAGTTTTCTGCTTAAGTTAGTTTGATAGGAACTGCTTGTGATAGATCATTGATATTTAATATGAAGTTGCATTACTATCAGTACATATCATTTTGAAGACTAATTTGAGGCCCTTGTCCCTAAGTCATGGTCCAGTGACTTTGAATTAATTAGCAATTTTCAATGTTAAGTTTTCTTCTTGAGTTAGTTTGATAGGATCTACTTGTCATGCTTGTGATGGATCAATGATAATTTATATGAAGTTGCATTACTATCAGAATACATCTGTTTGACGACTATTTTGAGGCCCTGGTCCCTAAGTCATGGTCCAGTGACTTTGAATTAATTAGCAATTTTTCAATGTTAAGTTTTCTGCTTAAGTCAGTTTGATAAGAACTACTTGTGACAGATCAATGATATTTTGTATAAAGTTGCATTACTATCAGAACATCTCAGTTTGTCGACCATTTCTAGTCCCTGCCTACAAGATCATGGTCCAGCGACTTTGAATTAATAAGCAATGTTGCTGTCCATCAGAATGTCTTTTTCTGAATTTTATGCGGACAGGCGAGACATATCTCTGTGTAAACAGTTTATTTAAATAAGGACATAGATATTATAAGGACTTGGAATTTGTTAGAAGCAAAAAAGAAAGAAAAAATAAGACTTAACCCTATTTGTTTTCCTCATTTGTAGCTTTATGCCAAAGAGGACAAGTTTTAATTATGTGAATGTTAGTTTTAAATATATAAATTTACATGTAAAACATCAAGCTGGTATTTATTGAATAAAAACTTGTAGCACCTGGTGATAGAAGGTGGGTGTCAAAATAATGAAAACTTGTACAAAATGTCTGCACAAAAGATATTAAATATATAGAAAATTACGACTTGTTCACAACATTTCCACAAATACATGCAATATTGGTATTGTTTCTAGGGTAGTTCTAAGTCATCCTCATCCACATCAATACAGAGGCAACCTTCATCTGATGATCTTGGTGATAGAACTGTTGATAAAAAACCAACTCCAGAAGAAAAAGAGGTATGTTTGTTAAGGTATTCACCCAGGACAGGATAACCATGAATCAAAACTTCTGTCAGGGGCTGATCCAGGAATTTTGAAAGGGGGTGTTATTCCATTAACCTGATTACTTTTTGGACGATTTCATGCTAATAAATCATGTAAATCATGAAAAACATGATATAATTAATTTTTGGGGCAATCAAATGGGAGGGGAGTCTACACTGACTGTAGAAGTTAAAGTCTGTAGAAGAGAGAAGTCGGACCGAAGCCACTCAAACCGTCTAAGAAGACAACTTTGACCGTTTGTCAGATTTACTTAGAGTTTCATAAAATATTAGACTAACATGTCTAGCGGAGCCATTAACCTTTTGTTTGTGCATTGGGGTTTATTTAGGGTTATTTGTTATTTGGAGGGGCCTGAAGAAGGGAGGGGTTTACTATAGAACCCTACGGGATTTTATTTTTTTAAATTTTCAAATGACTATTTCTCGAAAACAGTAGGTGATAGACACATGCAGTCTTCAGTAATAAGAACAGGACAATACAAAAAATCAACCAAAATATAGGGTGAGTCCCTGGGGGTCATCCCAACCCCCTTCAGTATAAAAATGTACTTTTATCTTGTAAACCGTCGCTATCCCCACCCCTAAACAATATATATACTTGAATGGGACACTAAAAGAAATCAAATGAAAATAATTGAGGGGAGTCCCCAGTGTTGTCCCAACTCCTCCTGTTTGAGAACTTGGAAATGGTCAAGATCCCCACACCTAAACCATATATATTCATGTATGGGACAATTAAACAAATCAAAAATGAAATATATGGGGAGTCCCTGGGGTCACCCCAACCCCTCCTGTTTGAGAACTTGGAAATGGTTGAGATCCCCACCCCTAAACCATATACATTCATGTATGGGACAATAAAACAAATCAAATGAAATATAGGGGGAGTCCCTGGGGACACCCCCGCCCCTCCTGTTTGAGAACTTGTAAACAAGTCAAGATCCCCACCCCTAAACCATAAATATTCATGTATGGGACAATATAACAAATCAAATGAAATATATGGGGAGTTCCTCGGGTCACCCCACCCCCTCCTGTTTGAGAACTTGGAAATGGTCGAGATCCCCACCCCTAAACCATATATATTCATGTATGGGACAACAAAACAAATCAAATGAAATATAGTGGGAGTCCATAGGTACACCTAACCCCCTCTTGTTTGAGAACTTGTAAACAGTCAAGATCCCCACCCCTAAACCATATATATTCATGTATGGGACAATATAACAAATCAAATGAAATATTTGGGGAGTCCCTGGGGTCACCCCACCCCCTCCTGTTTGAGAACTTGGAAATGGTCGAGATCCCCACCCCTAAACCATATGTATTCATGTATGGGACAATATAACAAATCAAATGAAATATTTTGGGAGTCCGTGGGGTCACCCCACCGCTTCCTGTTTGAGAACTTGTAAACGGTCGAAATACCCACACCTAAACCATATTTATTCCTGTTCATCATTTCAAAAAGATTTGAATGACATACAGGGTCAATCTCCTTGGTGTCACATATGCATATCACTTTACTAGACCAAACCAATATGAACTGGACTTTGCCCAATGTCAGGAGACCATGTGAATGACGAATTATGGGGGCTTTGTTTGGGAGACTTCGTAACGGCATCCTGTTACAATTATTTCTTGTTTATTATAAAAAAAATTTTATGCAAAAAATGAGTCTAGATTATTGAATTTACTTTAATTGTTTATTAAATTATTTCTGGGCCTATAATAATTTTCATTTATTTTAAAGAAAACATATAAATCTTTCAAGCAGTGTAAAGCCCAAGAATGTTAGACCAACTGTTTTATAATCATCTGTCATTTTATTCCAAACTTGGTATGGAGTAACATCATGCACTTGGGGGTGAAGATAGGGGTCATTTACATTGATATATGAGTTGCTTTTGAAAACCTTGATGAAATATGAATTAATTTGCCTTAATAATCAATTCATTTATTGAACATAAATGTACAATATACGAATGTTTAATGTTTGTTCTTTCAAATCTTAAAAAAAAATTGAAGCAACATTGCCACAGTTTTCATAATTACATTTGCCTTGGTTTTTGGTTAACTGCCTACAGTGCTTACAGTGCTTTGATTATTATAGCTAGTCATCATATAACTGTGAATTCTGACTTTTTATACGACCGCAAAAATTGAAAATTTTTTGGTCGTATATTGGTATGACGTTGGCGTCGTCGTCGTCGTCGTCGTCGTCGTCGTCGTCGTCGTCTGGCGTCGTCCGGCGTCGTCCGAAGACACATTGGTTTTCGCACTCTAACTTTAGTTTAAGTGAATGGATCTCCATGAAATTTTACCATAAGGTTAAATACCACGAAAGGAAGGTGGGGATTGATTTTGGGTGTTATGGTACCAACAGTTAAGGAATTAGGGGCCAAAAAGGGGCCAAAAATAAGCATTTTTGTAACTTCCAGACATAACTTGTATGTAAGTGTATGGATCTCTCTGACATTGTACCACAAGGTTCCATATCACAAAGGGAAGGCTGTAATTGATTTTGGGGGTAATTGCCTCAAAATTTTAGGAATTAGGGGCCAAAAAAGGGGCAAAAAACAAGCATTTTTCTAGTTTCATGACAATAACTTGTGTGTAAGTGTTTGGATATTTCTGAAATTGTACTACAAGGTTCCATATCACAAAGGGAAAGCTGGAATTGAGTTTGGGGGTAATTGCCCGAAACGTTTAGGAATTGGGGGCCAAAAAGGGGCCAAAAATAAGCATTTTTCTAGTTTCCAGACAATAACTTGTGTTTAAGTGTATGGATCTCTCTGAAATTGTACTGCAAGGTACCATACCACAAAGGGAAGGCTGGGATTGAGTTTTGGGGTGATGAATCATAAGGGGGTTCAAAAAATTTGGGGGGGGGGGGATTTTTTTTTTTCTTTTTTTTTCTTTTTTTCCTTTTTTTTTCTTTTAAAATTTTCCATTTTAAGTTGGGTATTTCTGATTAATATTTAAAAGCAAATAATAATGATATGGTAGGAGATACACACCAAACAGGATGTGTAAATTATTATATAATAAGTATTGTGCAATAGCAAGAAATTTTCAATTGCACAGTATTGCACAATTGAAAGAAATCTTCAATTGCACAGTATTGCGCAATAGCAAGAAATCTTCAATTGCACAGTATTGCGCAATAGCAAGAAATATCCAATAGCACAATATTGCGCAATAGCAAGAAATTGTCAATTGTACAGTATTGCACAATAGCAAGAAATATTCAATTGCACAGTATTGTGCAAAAGAAGATACTTCGTATAAATTGCTTATTTCTTGATCAATTTCAATGGGGTTTTATTCTTGAATTCTTGGGGTTCTTTAATATGCTGAATCTAACCGTGTATTAAGTTTTTGGATTTTGGGCCCCGTTTTTAAATTGGTCCACATTGAGGTCCAAAGGGTCCAAAATTTAACTTTGTTTGATTTCATCAAAAATTGAATTATTGGGGTTCTTTGATATGCCAAATCTAACCGTGTATTTAGTTTCTTAATTTTTGGTTCCGTTTTCAAATTGGTCTACATTAAGGTCAAAAGGGTCCAAAATTAAACTTAGTTTGATTTTAACAAAAATTGAATTTTTAGGGTACTTTGATATGCTGAATCTAAACATGTATTTAGATTTTTTATTATGGGCCCAGTTTTCAAGTTGGTCCAAATCGGGGTCCAAAATTAAACTTTGTTTGATTTCAACAAAAATTGAATATATGGGGTTCTTTGATATGCTGAATCTAACCATGTATTTAGATTTTTGATTTTTGGGCCCCGTTATCAACTTTGTCCACATTGAGGTCAAAAGGGTCCAAAATTAAACTTTGTTTGATTTCATCAAAAATTGAATTCTTGGGGTTCTTTGATATGCTGAATCTAACCATGTATTTAGATTTTTTATTTGTGGACCCGCTATCAAATTGGTTCATATTGAGGTCAAAAGGGTCCAAAATTAAACTTTGTTTGATTTCATCAAAAATTGAATTATTGGGGTTCTTTGATATGCCAAATCTAACCGTGTATTTAGATTTTTAATTTTGGGTCCCATTTTTAAATTGGTCTACATTAAGGTCCAAAGGGTCCAAAATTAAACTTAGTTTGATTTTAACAAAAATTGAATTCTTGGGGTTCTTTGATATGCTGAATCTAAACATGTGTTTAGATTTTTGATTATGGGCCCAGTTTTCAAGTTGGTCCAAGTTGGGGTCCAAAATTAAACTTTGTTTGATTTCAACAAAAATTGAATATATGTGGTTCTTTGATATGCTGAATCTAAACATGTATTTAGATTTTAGATTTTTGGCCCAGTTTTCAAGTTGGTCCAAATTGGGGTCCAAAATTAAACTTTGTTTGATTTCAACAAAAATTGAATATATGGGGTTCTTTGATATGCTGAATCTTACCATGTATTTAGATTTTTTATTTTGTGGGCCTGCTATCAAATTGGTTCATATTGAGGTCAAAAGGGTCCAAAATTAAACTTTGTTTGATTTCATCAAAAATTGAATTATTGGGGTTCTTTGATATGCCAAATCTAACCGTGTTTTTAGATTTTTAATTTTGGGTCCCGTTTTTTAAATTGGTCTACATTAAGGTCCAAAGGGTCCAAAATTAAACTTAGTTTGATTTTAACAAAAATTGAATTCTTGGGGTACTTTGATATGCTGAATCTAAACATGTGTTTAGATTTTTGATTATGGGACCAGTTTTCAAGTTTGTCCAAGTTGGGGTCCAAAATTAAACTTTGTTCGATTTCAACAAAAATTGAATATATGGGGTTCTTTGATATGCTGAATCTAACCATGTATTTTGATTTTGGACATTGGACCATAATAGGTAAATTAAAAAAATTGAAGTTCTTAGACCACATTCTTTCTGTGTCAGAAACCTATGCTGTGTCAAATATTTAATCACAATCCAAATTCAGAGCTGTATCAAGCTTGAATGTTGTGTCCATACTTGCCCCAACTGTTCAGGGTTCGACCTCTGCGGTCGTATCAAGCTGCGCCCAGCGAAGCATTTTATTTTGTATGCATTTATTGTTTAAGCTGTTCACCAATAAACAATAGAGGGCCGTAAAGAATTATTTTGGAAGTCTGTGTAAGGCCTTTATTTTTGCAGCAATTCAGGATTTACACTTATCAGGACTCAGAAATGAATAATAAATTTTTTCGGGATCCAGGATTCAGTGTTTATTTTATCTGGAATTGGGATGACACCCTCCTCTACCCCCTCACAATATTATGACATTATTTGATGCCTTTTTGCTGCTTACAAATAAGATGATTTATAATACAAAATCTTATTGATTAGATTATTACTTATTACATCTCATCATATATATTTTGCCGAAATAAAAATATCATATAAAATTGAAAATGGAAACAGGGAATGTGTCAAAGAGACAACAACCTGACCAAAGAGCAGAAAACAGCCCAAGGCCACCAATGGGTCTTTAACACAGCTAGAAAATCCCACACCGGGAAGCGGGCTTCAGTTGGCCTCTGAACAAAAATGTGTACAAGTTCAGTGAAAATGGACGTCACACTAAATTCTGAAACATATAATAGAACTAAAATTAAAAAACAAAGAATTTCTAAATTTACAGTAATTAATTTCCATTTGTTATGAATTGTCAGAGTATTGTATACTATTAAGAGCAATGCATATACAATGTATCATTACACTACCATAGAGTAAGCAGTAAAGGTTCAAGCAAATACTATGATGGATGTATGCATTTTAAATATATTTCTTAAGAGGATGATAGAATATAAGACATTGGACGTTGATTTAAGGAACAAGAGTTGATTAGAGACTGGACGTTGATCTGAGTAACATATATACAATATGAATTTCACAATATATTTTCAGAAACTGAATTTTATGAATGCATTAGAACTTATAACTAGGGAAGCATTAAATGGTAGGTATAATTTAACTGTGTTAGGGCTTATTTTAGTTGTATATTAATTCAGAAAACTTGCAGAGATTTGGAAAAAAATGTTGTTTTTTTTGGAAAACTGCATTGTTAATATCATTTTCCCCCAACAAAGCTGTATGGATTTTTTAGAAATCAATATTTCATGTTTAATTAATAATAATAATAATGTTGATAATTCTTTCTTTAAAGAAAATTACAACATTTAATTGAATGTTAAATGTTTAACTAACATCAACCAAAAAGTAAGATAATCAAACTCATAAGTGGAAGACCAACAGACATTGCCATGGCAAAAGTCAACAAAACACAGCATAAAAAACTGAGCAACACGCACCACACCCACCTATAGTGGATATTTAAACTGAGCAACACTCACCACACCCACCTATAGTGGATATTTAAACTGAGCAACACGCACCACACCCACCTATAGTGGATATTTAAACTGAGCAACATGCACCACACCCACCTATAGTGGATATTTGAACTGAGCAACACGCACCACACCCACCTATAGTGGATATTTAAACTGCCACTTTTGTAGTGTTGTTATGCTGAGTAAATATTAAGTGTTTTTATACGACTGCAAAAAAATTTTGGGGTCGTATAATGCTATCATGTCGTTGTCGTCGTTGTCCGAAGACATTTGGTTTCCGGAAAATAACTAAAGTTTAAGTGTATGGATCTTTGGAGGTTAAAAAAAAAATTTGGGAGGTAAAAAAAATTTACCAAGTATTGCACAACAGCACAGTGTATTGCACAAAAGCAAGAAATCTTCAATTGAATATAATTCAAATCATATAACCAATTTTAAGTTCTTTTACTCCATTTATTCTGTGTTTGAAACCTATAATGTGTCAAGTATTTAATTACAATCAAAATCCAGACCTGTATCAAGCTTGAATACTGTGTCCATTTTTGCCCTTACTGTTCAGGGTTGGATCTCTGCTGTTGTATCCAGCTGCGCTCAGCGAAGCAGTTTATTTTTGTTTATTTTGCTGTCATACTGCTATGTTTTATTTGAAATTTCTAACTAATGGGATCAGATATTGTGAGAAAAGCAAAAGAATGAAGTTGTTTTATATGTGAGCATTGTGATGTGAGGTTAATATGATTTATACTACTGTAGAATTGTGATGTGAGAATTGGTTAATATGATTTATACTACTGTAGAATTGTGATGTGAGAATAGGTTAATATGATTTATATTACTGTAGAATTGAAGAATAAAAGATATGATAGAAGAAGAAGGACAACAGCAAACCCACTGTATAACTTTGAACCAGATATAGTAAGTAACCAAGGAGATAAAATACTCATGAACCCACTGTATAACTTTGAACCAGATATAGTAAGTAACCAAGGAGATCAAATACTCATGAACCCACTGTATAACTTTGAACCAGATATAGTAAGTAACCAAGGAGATAAAATACCCATGGGAGGATGCATAATATTTAATCAAGAAATACTGGGTAAAAATTTATCAGTTTGATTAAAAAAACTGGAGATCATTTTGGGAGTAGTGCCATAAACCCACCACTTTCTAAAAAAAACATTAACAGTGGCAGAAAACATTGTTTCATTAGTTTTTTTTTTAAGTATTTCATTTTTCATTAGACTTTATTTTATTGAACTAGGGGATAATGAAGATGCTGTTGATTATCCAAATAGTAAATATTGATAATTCTGCACATGTTGTTGAACAACCAATTGTGCAGTCTTTGTGTAGTACTTATAAAACTTTATTAACACAGGACAAATCTAATTCCCCTTCATCCAATTTAAATCAAAAATTGATAGCACATTGATGTTAGCTTTCATCAAGAGATAGTAATTTATTCTATTTCCATTGATTAATTTTGAATCTTATGTTTCTTTTATATTAATAGTACAAAATTTCCACAAAAAATGTGACAAAAATACATTGAACAGTGAATAAGAGTTGTCTCCCTTTGCCCAATTCCAGAAAGATTTCCAACATGAAATATTATAAACAAATCTTTTTCTTTTAACAGTGTGGTATCTTTTTGTTAGAGAACTTAAACTAACTGGTTACAGTGTTCATTTTAGATACTTATTGTGTTACCCATCAATGAGTTCTTGGAATTTAAAAAAAATATTTCCTATGATCAAAACAGTTAAAAATCTGTTTGACTTTTTTCAATAAAAAGATTGGTTTTGTTTGCATACTGTATAGGAATATTTATTTTTAAATGAAATATTGTTTAATTTTATTTTTGTTGAATTGTAATCTCTCTCCATGGTTAAAACATCTCCCATTTTGATTATGTTTATGGATTACCTGTGGCCAAAATATTGACCAAATGTATACCAACTTAAAAATCAGAAAAATATGTAGTATCAAATACAGTTTTAAAAAATCTACATTGAAATTGTCTAAATTTTATTTAACTGACTTTGTGTTTGATTATGAAAAATAAAATTTTAGTTGGGTGGGGGGGGGTTGATTTGGCCATCTGTAAAATATACAAATTTGAGAGATTTCCTTTTAAATGGCTTGAATGAAATTATTTGAAATATAAAACAATTTTGAAACTACTAGACAGATTCAGTTTGAATTTGAAATATTTCACATTTGGGTTCCCATAGTATGCCCCTTAATAATGTTGTAAAAGGACAAGTTTGAGGTTCCCAATTAATAATGTTGTAAACAGACAAGTTTGAGGTTCCCAATTAATAATGTTGTAAACAGACAAGTTTGAGGTTGCTAATTAATAATGTTGTAAACAGACAAGTTTGAGGTTCCCAATTAATAATGTTGTAAACAGACAAGTTTGAGGTTGCTAATTAATAATGTTGTAAACAGACAAGTTTGAGGTTCCCAATTAATAATGTTGTAAACAGACAAGTTTGAGGTTCCCAATTAATAATGGTGTAAACAGACAAGTTTGAGGTTGCTAATTAATAATGTTGTAAACAGACAAGTTTGAGGTTGCCAATTTATAATGTTGTAAACAGACAAGTTTGAGGTTCCTAATTAATAATGTTGTAAACAGACAAGTTTGAGGTTCCCAATTAATAATGTTGTAAACAGACAAGTTTGAGGTTCCCAATTAATAATGTTGTAAACAGACAAGTTTGAGGTTCCCAATTAATAATGGTGTAAACAGACAAGTTTGAGGTTGCTAATTAATAATGTTGTAAACAGACAAGTTTGAGGTTGCCAATTTATAATGTTGTAAACAGACAAGTTTGAGGTTCCTAATTAATAATGTTGTAAACAGACAAGTTTGAGGTTCCCAATTAATAATGTTGTAAACAGACAAGTTTGAGGTTCCCAATTAATAATGTTGTAAACAGACAAGTTTGAGGTTCCCAATTAATAATGGTGTAAACAGACAAGTTTGAGGTTGCTAATTAATAATGTTGTAAACAGACAAGTTTGAGGTTGCCAATTTATAATGTTGTAAACAGACAAGTTTGAGGTTCCCAATTAATAATGTTGTAAACAGACAAGTTTGAGGTTGCTAATTAATAATGTTGTAAACAGACAAGAGGTTGCTAATTAATAATGTTGTAAACAGACAAGTTTGAGGTTCCCAATTAATAATGTTATAAACAGACAAGTTTGAGGTTCCTAATTAATAATGTTGTAATTGTAAACAGACAAGTTTGAGGTTCCCAATTAATAATGTTGTAATCAGACAAGTTTGGGGTTCTAATTAATAATATGAGTGTTCTTCAAAATAAGGAGGTGTGGTATGATTTCCAATGAGACAACTTTTCAAAGTCCAAATGACCTGGATGTAAGCTACTAAAGGTCAAGGTATGGGTAACTTACATCTAGGTATGGCCTTCAAAAATGACAAAAAAAATGGTGCAAATTTTGTCTCAATATGGGAAAGATTTCTTAGGGTAATACTAATAGAAGACCTCTTCATTTTTCAAAGAAAAATATTTAATTATTGAATTGCTTTTTGTGAAGATGTATAAGGTGATGTTTACTAGGAGAAAACAATAGTTATCTCTAAATATCTGGTAGATAATTACCTACATTACAATAATTTACACGTCTTATTTTTACAGAGAAAGAGACCAAATAGTTTAACATTGAATTCACTTCCTGGTGCTAAGAGGTCAAGAGGTATGTATCAATTTACAATCAAATAGTCAGAAATAGCCCAGTGGCCTAAGTAGTTCAACCAGAGGCGGATTAGGGAGGGGGAAGCCCGGCCCCCCTAATGGAGCTACATTTATGGTTAATCCAGACTTTTTACCTATTCAAGTCCAAACTCTAGTTTAGGGGCCCCCTTTTTCAAAATGGTGGATCTGCATCTGGTTCATCTACAGTGAGCACTAGCCTGTCAACACTGAGGTTGTGAGTTTAAATCAGGCACATGGCAGGTATGTATGACTCCAATCTTAATTGAATTGGATTGCCAGTATTCCTGCTGAAGGTTGGTGGTTCTCCCTGGGTACTCCAGTTTACTCCACCAATAAAACTGCTCCCTCAGTCATAGTCTATTGACTTTGAAACTTTTGCTTACTTAACATGTATAAGTTTGTGATTAGGTCACTTTAAGGGGAACCACTTGTGGTAGGTCAATGATATTTGGTATGCAGATGTATAAGCATTGGCACATCTCATTATGGAGATTATTTGGCTCTGTCCCATCAGTAATGGTGTATTGACTTTGAATGTGTTGTATAGTTTACATGTTAAAGTTTGTGATTAGATCAGTTTAAGAGGAACCACTAATGTTAAGTCAATGATAGTAATAGCATTTGCATTCTTTTCCATGTAGGCTATTTGGCCCCACCCTCTATCAGGATTCATTGACTTTGAAATTTGTACATTGTTTACAAGTTAAAGTTTATGTTTAGGTTAGTGTTAAGGTGAGGTTAGTATGTATTTGGTATGCATTTTTATAAGCATTGGTATTTTTAATTTTCATGGAGGTTATTTGGTCCTGTACCTTTAGTCATGGTTCATTGACTTCGAATGTTTAGCATAATTAACATGTTTACATATTGCCATTTGGATTCAATATTTGCATTATACTATCAAAATTTCAAAAATCTGTGGCAACAGTTTATTGGGAACAAAGCTTTAGTCTCTATTAACTTTTTTATGATTACTTTTTACACTTTTCATATAGCTGTATTTTATTTATATTCATTTGTAAGATACAATATTTAGATAACTATAACAAGTATTACAGATGTTTTTCTGTATTTGAAGGAAGACCCCCTAAACAAAGTCGTACTTCACCGTGTAATAGTCATCCTAGTACACCAGATAGTAACGACAGTTGGACTGGCATTAAAAATGGTGTCTTTAAAAATGGGGCTTCTGAGGTAAGTGATTTCGTATCTCAAATAGTATTCCTTTAACAATGTTTAAATAAATTTATTTAATCAGTTGGATCATAAAGATACTTTAAAAACAATGCTTGGTCACTTGTTCAGTCAGAAATTAATTTCTTCGACATAATGTGAGTAATAGTGAGAAAAATGACATAAAGAGGTCTCTAAACACAATAGTTCGAATGGAGCTTCTTATTAGTTGAATCCATATTAATTGTGTGTATCAGCATTACCTACTTTTTAGTTGCCATAATGTCTTTGAGATACTAACATTTTAAAAATGTACTTTTCTCCTTAACAAGAATTGAAAAAAAAACTTTTTTGTCCTTCAGTTCCAAGAAGTCAGAGACTTGTCTTGTTCCAAATGTGGCATGGTTGATAACCTCATTCCATGTGACACTTGTCATAGAGCTTACCATATTCATTGTGTAGAACCATCATTACCCAGCATTCCAGAGGGAAGATGGAGTTGTCCTAAATGTCATGTAAGATACATACAGTTTCAATTTCCTATTGTTCACTCTGTTTAATAAAACAACTTCTATCCTATCTTATTTTCAAACTTACTTCTTTCAAAATTAACTCTTTCTTATGTATAGGTAACACTATTTGTATGCAAGATAAATCTCATTTTAGCTGTAGTTTTCAAAATGTGATTTGACAGCAAAATTGTGAGAAAAGATCATGAATATCTTCCATTAAAGTTAAAGCCAGTAAATACAGGGAGAAAACATGAATATAAGTGTATACAATACATAAGACTATGAGTTCATACAATACATAAGACTAATAGTTCATACAATACATAAGACTATGAGTTCATACAATACATAAGACTATGAGTTCATACAATACATAAGACTATGAGTTCATACAATACATAAGACTATGAGTTCATACAACACATAAGACTATGAGTTCATACAATACATGAGACGATGAGTTCATACAATACATGAGACTATGAGTTCATACAATACATAAGACTATGTACATGATTGAAAAGAAACAGGACATACATTAATAACAAAATATTTCATTAAAACTTGGACTGAAAAAAAAAATTCTTTCACACAGGATAAACATAGTTGCCAACCTCTGACAATGACAAATCATGTCATGACATGTCAATAAACATATTTGATTTGATTTCTTTGGTCCATTGAAACTCGGACTCCCAACTTTTTTGGTACGTACACACGTATCGTTTTCGCTTATCACTCGGCTCTTTAGACGACGATACAAGTCCAGAAAGCGACCTCTTTCTGTTGGAAATTTCCCCAAAGTGAATTTGAAAGAAAGAAAGTCACAAAACCTTAAAAACTACTCACAAACTTAAAACTTACCTGAAGGGCTTTTGTTGTTTGTCCATATGGAAAACTAAACAATGGCGACCAAAAGAATACTTTTCAGTATTTATCGTCTAATTATGAAAAACTCGAGAATTGTGATATCACTAACGACCAAAAAATCAAAACAAGGAAAAAGCGTGTAATGGCATGTAAAGTGGCGAAAAGCGTGTACACGCCATGTGACAAAATCATTGTGTGTAAACCGTTGAAAAAGTGTTTATTACACATGAATATCATGTGAGTATGAGGATAAACTTGGATTGGAATAGAATTCTTTCACACAGGAGAAACTTGGATTGGAATAGAATTCTTTCACACAGAATAAACTTGGATTGGAATAGAATTCTTTCACACAGGAGAAACTTGGATTGGAATAGAATTCTTTCACACAGGAGAAACTTGGATTGGAATAGAATTCTTTCACACAGAATAAACTTGGATTGGAATAGAATTCTTTCACACAGGAGAAACTTGGATTGGAATAGAATTCTTTCACACAGGAGAAACTTGGATTGGAATAGAATTCTTTCACACAGGAGAAACTTGGATTGGAATAGAATTCTTTCACACACGATAAACTTGGATTGGTATAGAATTCTTTCACACGGGAGAAACTTGGATTGGAATAGAATTCTTTCACACGGGAGAAACTTGGATTGGAATAGAATTCTTTCACACAGGATAAACTTGGATTGGAATAGAATTCTTTCACACAGGAGAAACTTGGATTGGAATAGAATTCTTTCACACAGGATAAACTTGGATTGGAATAGAATTCTTTCACACAGGATAAACTTGGATTGGAATAGAATTCTTTCACACAGGATAAACTTGGATTGGAATAGAATTCTTTCACACAGAATAAACTTGGATTGGAATAGAATTCTTTCACACACGATAAACTTGGATTGGAATAGAGTTCTTTCACACAGAATAAACTTGGATTGGAATAGAATTCTTTCACACAGAATAAACTTGGATTGGAATAGAATTCTTTCACACAGGATGAATTTTTCGATTTATGATTATCTATAATAACAGTTTTGGTCTCTCAAGCTATCTTGGTAATTTCAGCCAGCTACACAAGATAGTCATTATAGTGATTCCATTTAATTAAAAAAAGATCACTAAAAACTTTGACTTAAATTGTAACATGGTAGGGCAGGGGTCATAGGTAGTATATATGGAGGATATGATTAAACATCTTTCTAGTTTTATTTTAGAAAAAAAGTTTGCAAAACAATTTACTTAAAGATGTCATGAGCTGAAAGAGTTCCTAATATGAAATTACTGATACATGTTGGTTAAGTTTGTACAGCATGATGATGAAAAAATAAATTTTAATATTTCCTGAAACAGGTTTAATACCAAATGTATGTGTAGTGAATTTTTATATTCAAATGAATAGCACAATTAAAATACACAGATGTAACCATCGTCATGAACATGCATGAAATATTTGCCACTGGATGTTAAGCAACCAACAATCAATCACAGATGTAATCAAATGTAAATTGCAGGACAGACTTTCATATCTATAATTATTATTACAGGCCAATGGAAAATCTGGTACCTGGTCTGCTGAAACTCTTGCTATGGTACACAACTTCATTGCCAACAAAACTGGTAAGTAGCAAATAACATATTATGGGATGTAATTCAGTTGCTAACAAAACTGTAAGTTCAATATAACAATATACATTACATATTTATGTTATTGTTTTGTTGAGTAAAAAACAATATCAAAACTAGAAAAGTTGTGTGAAGAAAATGTCCACATCTTAGTGAAGTATCAGACATCATTGGCTAAGAAAAATGTTAATTTTATACAAAATTGCTGCCACAGTTATTATCTGTATACTTTTTTATGTTCCCTCCGTAGTGGAGGGGGCATTAAGTTTTGCCCTTGTCCGTCCGTACGTCCCAAAGTTGGTTTCCATTCTCTAACTTAAGTTTGCATCAACCAAAATTTAGGAAACTTATACACAATGCTTATTTCCACAAAACACAGATCAAGTTCAGTGGTCTCGTTAGCCCAAAATAGAAGGGCACCGCGCCCTGGGTGCCCTCAGCCGCGCCCTGGGTGCCTCCATCCGTGCCCTTCTGCCCTAACGCCTTTTCCCCAAAAACCCTTGTGCCGTTTTGGTAAAATTGCCTTTTGTTTCATCGATTTCTTATCACAAAGTTAAATTACATAAATGACACCAGGTGAATGCCCCCAGGTTAATCATGTCATTACAATCAATTACAGTGGATAAGACTTCAAAGGTGTTAATAACTAGGTAATTTAATTATGACAATGTACCTTTTTGTCATAAATTTGATGAATGTGTCAACAAGTGTTTTTAGCTTGGGTCAGCATTTTTGATCTCCAAGAAGAGTGTATAAATGAAGACTTTCATGACTTTAGAATAGAATTTAAGTCATCAAAATACAACTATGCCTTCACAGAAACGCCGTCCATCTCAACTTGTGAGCGACAAGCAAACAGTAAACGTGTTGAAAATTAATTTTGGAGTTACTTCCCCTGTTTTAGCTTATTACAAATTTGTGCTCCTAAAATATTACCTAGTACTAAAAATAGGAATAAATAACCAATTGAATACAAAATTATATAAGAATGTTACGTTAAGGATATTAACTGTCTTTGAACATACCAGTTTGAATTTTGGTGGCGTCACTTTAACCATTCTAGAGTTATGCCCCTTTACAAATGGAAAAATTGCTGAATTTTTCGTTTCCCTATCTAACTTTAGCTTGCCTTAACCAATTGTTATGAAACTTATACACAGTGCTTACTACCACAAAATACAGAACAAGTTTGAATTTTAGTGGTGTCACATTTACTGTTCTAGTTTTATAATACATTTCAATGGGATATACATTTTTTAACAATTTAGTCAACAGACAATAGTGAAAAAAATATTAAAAATTTACATTTTGTGCTATACGTTTTATATGAGAAAGTAACAATAGCATTATCTGAATAACAACTGCAGATACAGAAAAGGAGTGACATTCATTAAAGAAACAACTATATTGAAGTTTATATATTGTAGCTAAAGAGGAAGAGAAACGAAAACTTCAAAGAAGAAGTTCTGATTTACTTGCTGAGAAAATGATGATTGATAATAAAACTAAATCTCTCAATGAAAGTCTTATGGTGAGTAACAAATATATTTTTAAAATAAACTCTTTATAAGGTCTTTTATCTTTTGTTAGTAGAAAACAATTACTAAAGATTTTATTGGCCAGGCATTTGCTCCTCTTGAAGAAGCATGAAGTATGAATTTCTTAATGACTAAAATTGCGTGTATCTACACAATGAAATAAAAAAAAAATGACTATCCCACAAACAATAAGGGCTATGCCATTAAAATAAATGTGAGAGAGAAGAATGGACTTCTGAAACCCCCCTTCAAGCAAGAGAGAGAAGTATGGACTTCTGAAATCCCCCTACACATTAGAGAGAGAAGAATGGACTTCTGAAATCCCCCACAAACAAGAGAGAGAAAAATGGACTTCTGAGATACCCCATAAGCAAGAGAGAGAAGAATGGACTTCTGATATCCCCCCACAAGCAAGAGACAGAAGAATGGACTTCTGAAATTCCCCCACAAACAAGAGAGAGAAGAATGCACTTCTGAAATCCCCCCACAAACAAGAGAGAGAAAAATGGACTTCTGAAATCCTCCCACAAACAAGAGACAGAAGAATGGACTTCTGAAATACCCCCACAAACAAGAGAGAGAAAAATGGACTTCTGAAATCCCCCCACAAACAAGAGAGAGAAGAATGCACTTCTGAAATTCCCTTACAAGCAAGAGAGAGAAGAATTGACTTATTAAATCCCCCTTTCACACAAACAAGAGAGAGAATAATGGACTTCTTAAATCCACCTCCACACAAACAAGAGAGAGAAGAATGGATTTCTGAAATCCTCCCACAAACAAGAGAGAGAAGAATGGATTTCTGAAATCCCCCCACAAACAAGAGAGAGAAGAATGGATATCTGAAATCCCCCCGCAAACAAGCAAGAGACAGAATGCACTTCTGAAATTCCCTTACAAGCAAGAGAGAGAAGAATGGACTTCTGAAATCCCCCAACAAACAAAAGAGAGAAGAATGGACTTCTGAAATACTCCCACAAACAAGAGAGAGAAGAATGGACTTGTTAAATCCCCCCCCCCTTTCCACACAAACAAGAGAGAGAAGAATGGATTTCTGAAATCCCCCCAGAAACAAGAGAGAGAAGAATGCACTTCTGAAATCCCCTCACAAGCAAGAGACAGAAGAACTGACTTCTAAAATCTCCCGACAAACAAAAGAGAGAAGAATGGACTTCTGAAATCCCCCCACAAACAAGAGAGAGAAGAATGGACTTCTGAAATCCCCCCACAAACAAGAGAGAGAAGAATGCAGGGGACTTCTGAAATTCCCCCACAAACAAGAGAGAGAAGAATGCACTTCTGAAATCCCCCCACAAACAAGAGAGAGAAAAATGGACTTCTGAAATCCTCCCACAAACAAGAGACAGAAGAATGGACTTCTGAAATCCCCCCACAAACAAGAGAGAGAAGAATGGACTTCTGAAATCCCCCCACAAACAAGAGAGAGAAGAATGCACTTCTGAAATCCAACCACAAACAAGAGAGAGAAGAATGCACTTCTGAAATCCCCCCGCAAACAAGAGAGAGAAGAATGCACTTCTGAAATTCCCTTACAAGCAAGAGAGAGAAGAATGGACTTATTAAATCCCCCTTTCACACAAACAAGAGAGAGAAGAATGGACTTCTTAAATCCCCCCTCCACACAAACAAGAGACAGGAGAATGGATTTCTGAAATCCCCCCACAAACAAGAGAGAGAAGAATGGATTTCTGAAATCCCCCCGCAAACAAGAGAGAGAAGAATGCACTTCTGAAATTCCCTTACAAGCAAGAGAGAGAAGAATGGACTTCTGAAATCCCCCTGCAAACAAGAGAGAGAAGAATGCACTTCTGAAATTCCCTTACAAGCAAGAGAGAGAAGAATGGACTTCTGAAATCCTCCCACAAACAAGAGAGAGAAGAATGGACTTGTTAAATCCCCCCCCCCCCCCTTTTCCACACAAACAAGAGAGAGAAGAATGGATTTCTGAAATCCCCCCACAAACAAGAGAGAGAAGAATGCACTTCTGAAATCCCCTCACAAGCAAGAGACAGAAGAATTGACTTCTAAAATCTCCCGACAAACAAAAGAGAGAAGAATGGACTTCTGAAATCCCCCCACAAACAAGAGAGAGAAGAATTGATTTCTGAAATCCCCCCACAAACAAGAGAGAGAAGAATGGACTTCTGAAATCCCCTCACAAGCAAGAGACAGAAGAACTGACTTCTAAAATCTCCCGACAAACAAAAGAGAGAAGAATGCACTTCTGAAATCCCCTCACAAGCAAGAGACAGAAGAATTGACTTCTAAAATCTCCCGACAAACAAAAGAGAGAAGAATGGACTTCTGAAATCCCCCCACAAACAAGAGAGAGAAGAATGGACTTCTGAAATCCCCCCACAAACAAGAGACAGAAAAATGGACTTCTGAAATTCCCCCACAAACAAGAGACAGAAGAATGCACTTCTGAAATCCTCCCGCAAACAAGAGACAGAAGAATGGACTTCTGAAATCCCTCCACAAACAAGAGAGAGAAGAATGGACTTCTGAAATTCCCCCTACAAACAAGAGAGAGAAGAATGCACTTCTGAAATCCCCCGACAAACAAGAGAGAGAAGAATGGACTTCTGAAATCCCCCCACAAACAAGAGACAGAAGAATGGACTTCTGAAATTCCTCCACAAACAAGAGACAGAAGAATTGACTTCTGAAATCCTCCCACAAACAAGATGGAGAAGAATGGACTTCTGAAATCCTCCCACAAACAAGATGGAGAAGAATGGACTTCTGAAATCCCCCCACAAACAAGAGAGAGAAGAATGGACTTCTGAAATTCCCCCACAAACAAGAGAGAGAAGAATGGACTTCTGAAATCCCCCCGCAAACAAGAGAGAGAAGAATGGACTTCTGAAATCCCCTCACAAGCAAGAGACAGAAGAATGGACTTCTGAAATCCTCCCACAAACAAGAGACAGAAGAATGGACTTCTGAAATCCCCCCACAAACAAGAGACAGAAGAATGGACTTCTGAAATCCCCCCACAAACAAGAGAGAGAAGTATGGACTTCTGAAATCCCACCACAAACAAGAGACTGAAGAATGGACTTCTGAAATCCCCCCACAAACAAGAGAGAGAAGAATGGACTTCTGAAATCCCCTCACAAGCAAGAGACAGAAGAATGGACTTCTGAAATCCTCCCACAAACAAGAGACAGAAGAATGGACTTCTGAAATCCCCCCACAAACAAGAGACACAAGAATGGACTTCTGAAATCCCCCCACAAACAAGAGAGAGAAGTATGGACTTCTGAAATCCCCCCACAAACAAGAGACAGAAGAATGGACTTCTGAAATCCCCCCACAAACAAGAGAGAGAAGAATGGACTTCTGAAATCCCCCCACAAATAACATACTTACTTTGAGTAAGTTGGCATCAAATAGACATAAGCCATAAATGACCAACAACCCATGTCCAAAAGTATTTTCTTTCTACCCACCCACATTTATTTTAATGGAATAACCCTGAATGACATTGAACAGTAAATAGTTTGACACATGAAGATCATGTACAGGATATTGTTGCTTACTACTTGTATATTGTTCATAAAAGGATATATTGGGTATACAGTCAAAACTGCCTTAACAGTCACCTGGTTTCAGCGGTTTACTGCTTCTAACAGTCACTTTCAGACCCTATCAAGCGTTTCCTCTTTATAATTTAACTCTTTCCAGATGTCACCTGTTTAACGCATTCAGCGGTCACCTTATTTTTGCACGAAATCGTTATTTCAACTTTTAACAAGGGTCATTTTCATGTTTTAATAACCATAATATGATCATGACGAAAAATAAATATGTTCAGTATTGAGGTCAAGATGAGAATTGAAACCTGTTTGCAACCAAGATCCCACAATACAAGGTGAAATGGTGTATTTCTTGTGTTCCACTCCTTTCAGTTTCCATTTAAAACCATATCATCGATTTATTTCTCCACTAATATCAACTGTTTTGAATGTATTCTTCAAATTTAGAGAGCAGGAATCCACCATAGTTTTATTTGTCTGCTCACACAAACAATAACTCTGCCGATTGAAAACACTAAAACAATTTTCCCTGATCCTGTCCACTTGCCAATTAGAATTTTTTCGGAACCTCATTTGAAAGGCCACCTCTCTTAAGCAGTCACTTTTGATATTTCCCATGAGTGACTGCTTAATACAGGTTTAACTTTATATCGTTGGAGACAGCAACCAAACAACACAATAGATTAAAAAAAATTTCACTACACAAAATAAACACTTTCAGATAGATTGGTAGGATTAAGGTATATACTGTTAAGAATAACATTAAAATATATGAACTTTTATATAAAGGAAGCTAATATAATTTCAAATACAAGAAAGTCTGTATGCACATACATGTAAGGTTTCCTTTTAATGAAAAAGGCACTACCTTCACTATATCATAACAAACTGAAGGTAAAGTACAATTTTGACCATTTACACTTTTGCTGTTCAGGAATTATGGTCCTTCATGGATTAGAAAATGGCACATTTGGTTGGTTTCATCCAAAACTTGAGACACTTGATCAAAAAGCCTTTTTAGAATTTTAATATTTTGTTTTCATGACAAAATGGAGGTAGAGATTGATGTGAGCAAATTTCACTTTTGCCGTTAGTCGTATGACACTTGATTCCTTTAATAATGACATTTCAAATGTTAGAAAAATCTGGTTTGTTGTGATTTTAACATCTTCTTGTTATTAGAATGGATTGAACTCGAAAGTGTTTCTTTTTGCCTTTTATTTTAATTGTTTTTCTGTATCAAACTTTTTTTATTTATATTTTTTCAGCAACAACGACAAAGAAAAGAAGAATTGCTAGAAAGACATAGATTAACCCAACAGTCAGTAGAGACAATGAAGAATTTCATCAAAGTTATACAAGCTTCTTAACAGTAGTCTAATATTTCAAAGTTTAGAATTGTACTGAAACAGTAATCCAAAAAAATACAAATATGGTAATTAGGTCCATGTGTTTAATGTTTACATATAGAAAATGATGTGATTATTTATATAATGTGTCAGTTAGAAAGACAACAATCTTCTTAGTACATTAAAGTGAGGTTAATATGAAGAGAAAAGGGTGGAAATAGATTTGTTATTATTTGTTTTTCTACTTAATACTTGGTTTTAAATACTTTAACTGTATACAGTAGAGATGAGCATAATTTGATGCAGTATAATATTGAAAGAAACACAATTAAAAATTCCAAAATATTTTTTTTAACAGTTCAATTTTGCTCCTATGCAAAGTACTCTTTTAGACTGGTGAAAGCCTTGAAAAATTATTGTCTTCTTTTTTGCGTTTTTGGGTTGAATCGTGGACATTTGCCTCAATTATCTTTTTATTATGTACGCACCCTATGGGCATTTTTATGCTGATAAATACGATCAAATCTTTGAATTACTCGTACCTTTTTAATAACAGTGATATAAGAATCAGTCAATTATGGGGAGAAAAAATGAAAAAAAGAGTGCTTCATTTAAAAGCATTTTTAAAAATTGTTAAAAGAATTGTAAGATAAATTCTGTATGACATAATATTGAACCATTTAAATATTTTTTAAAGCAGATATAATAGCTTAAAAAGTTCTTTCAATAAAGTCTACTTAATTAAATTATACATGAATCGGGCTATTATGAAATTGAAAGCTTGAATGTTTCTATTTGACTGTCTTTTTAGAATATGACATATGGGAATATTAAAGTCATATGAAACTTCAAATTTAAAAAAAAGTTGAATATGTTTTATATACTTGAATGGCTAAGTTTGACTCTAAAAAAAGTGAACGTGATTTTTTTTTAAAAAGAAAATCCTTTACTTTATCAAAATCTTCATAAATGTACCAATATTGAAGTATTGACTTCCCAGGCACTAATTCGCCGATATTTTTTCACGTATGCAGTAACCTTAACTATGAGACCTCTTGTTATAACTTCGACCAGTGCAAGTGCGAGGGGAAAATCGTGATGAAAGAATGTAAACAAACGTAGGTAAATAGTAATAACAGATTCTTAAAAGAACAAATTTAATACAACAAATCATTTAACAACTGTTAAGGAATAGTTTAATTAACAAATGGGAACGCATTGAAACTACAAAAACAAATGTCATGGCTCTTTCAATTCACTTATCTGTCACGTTTTCTTCGTGCTCTGTTTTTATTGTTTATCAATGTCCCGATCCGTTGAACTTCGGCAACAAACTCGAAAGTTTAAAAGCTTGCGATCAACAACCACTGACTGAAATATTATTTGTCGATAATATGTTATAGATGTGCAATAAATATAAAAAATGTGCATGCAAGACTTAGTTTAGTATATATGCAGGCATTGGTTCAATAATTTCGATAACATTGAAATTTTAAGAAATTTGTTTCATATGACTTTAAGTATGTGACATTGTTCATCTATGAAGATAATTTATATGCATGTAAAAAAGTTTTAGCTACATCATAATGTTTTACAATTTACTTATTGGGAAATGTATTTGTTGTTTAAGTTTGATATTAAAAGTAATTGTGATGTGTACTTGTTCACTGTCATTTGATAATAATGTAGAATTCTGTAAAAAAAAAAAACTGTGATTTTCAAAATCTTGGCAATTAGACATTTGAATTACTTCGTTTTTGTTCTAGGATTTCCTTGATATTTTTTCTAAAGATTTGTGTGTGTGTATGTATGTGTGTGAAAGAATCATTAATTATAAGAAATTAATTGGAAATTAAGACTTCATTTGTGTTCTTTCATATCTCTTTCTATTTAGAATTCAATGTACACATTGATTTAGATCATAATTGCATTTTATCTTTTTCCACTTATAGATCCTTAAGTCAGTTTTTATCAGCAAGATTAAGAAGGTTTTATTAGAAATTGTCTAATTTGATGATGCCTAGTTTTACTTCATCCCTACACAACAGGTATATCCAGAAGTCCTATGCTAGGTCCTACACATCTTGTATAACCCTATATCAAAGATATAATGATTGTAACATGTTTGTTTTACTAGATGTTGTGTTCTTAAATGTCAAACTCTACTAGAAGGTGCTATTCAGTATGATTTGTAAATAATTAATATGTAATTTATTATAGAGATAGGTTGTAATTTAAAAGAGTTATCATCCAATTATATTCTCACCATATCACATGTTTTATTTCTGTTCAATTTCTTTTTTATGGTTTTGTTCAGAATTTTAAAGACAATATCATAACTATGAGATATAGTATATAAAAAATAAGAATTTGTTAAATTCAGTTAATTGTATAGAAATAGCTAAAAAATTAATGACAGGGATTTTTATGCCCCCGCATGAAGTTTGTACACAATGCTTATTACCACAAAACAAAGATCACATTTGAATTTGGGTGGTGTCATTTTTACCTTTCTAGAGTTATGCCCCTTTACTAATGGAAAAATTGCTGATGAATTTTTCATTTCTGTTCTATAACTTAAGTTTGCCTCAACCAAATGTTATGAATCTTATACACAATGCTTATTACCACAAAACACAGATCAAATTTGAATTTTGGTGGCGTCACTTTTAACGTTAAAGAGTTAGCCCTTTACAAATGGAAAAATTGCTGAATTTTTATTAGTTTCCATTCTCTAAGTGAGATTTGAATTATCTATTTGATAGAATATAATTATTTATGATACTATGATTATTTTTTCGTAATGATATTTTTCATGGCAATGAATTTATAGGTTTTAATGTTGCAGTCATTTTCATGTGTTCACGAGAATGTTTGTTGATGTGTATTGTTAGAAAGGGATACAGTATGTTTGTCATGTCACATTGTTTTGAACTGAATGAAAATATATGTTTTTCTATATCAGTGTTTTTTCTTATTTTTCTTTTTTTTAACCTTGATATGTATATTCTTAATGAATGTATGACATTTGAACATTGGTATACTACTGATGCCTCTAATTTCAAAATTACCTAATAAATATTACTTTAGAAAATAATTTGATGGACTAAGAATCCAAAAATGCAACAAATTCAATATTTGGGTGTAAATTATCTTAATCTATTAAGTAAATTATTGGATATTTTCAGATGTGAAAAGCAAAAAATTAATCTATTGATATACATGATCCTGTGTTGTAGGGGCTGGAAATAAAAGTCAATTCATTCTACAAATATTTCATAAAAAGCATACCTCTTACCCTCCTCCTTATTTTCAATAGATACAAATTACAAGCTTAATTGAGTTAGTTTCGTTATAATTTCTGTTGAAATCATATAAAAACTTTACTTAGAATGTTCTTAAGATAACCCTCTAAACCCTCTTAAGATTATTCTACCCATAGAACAGTCAAAGAAGGCCATCAAAAATATTGTGTAGAGTTGTTCTCTGTTTATATAAGCCTGCATCACACAGCTTGTATCTATACAAACTATTGACATATATGTTCCTCTAAGTTGTCGAAAACAGCATGGCACTTTGGAGGCTTAAAGTGCCTACAAATGAAACTTCATTCAAACGAGCTGTTTGCATAGTGTGACTAATATCCCTCGTACATGCATTTTGTTAGTTGCTGCTGTGAAAATCAGTATTGAGACGATGACATTTTGAGATTTTAGGTTTTCAGCCATTCATTTTATATAATCTTGGCCTCTGTGCTAGGTTGACACATGGTTACTGATAGGTCAATCTGAAAGAGTTATACTGACCGAGGAATAAAGAAATACAGGTTTGTAAACTATAAATTCATAAATCAAAGGTCAAAGTCAAGGTCAGTATGATGCTTCTGAAAACAAAGTTGTGTCAATCTAAGAGATTCCCCCAAAACAGATCGAACAATGTTTTATTATCATAGGGGTCAAAGGTGTAACTCAGGGTTAGAATGACCTACCATTGATATATGACACACACCTGTCCCATTATATAACCGCATACCATTAGTCAACCTAAATTCTATGGCACAAAAGCTTTGCACAGGACACAAATCAGAAGTTTTTACGATCTTGGTTGACCTGTAACCTGACTTTGGTATATGACCCACCCCAAGCCTAAGCTACTACATACCTAGTTTGGTTAACTTAAGTTTTACGGTACAAAAGATATAAGCCAGACACAAAATGAACTAAGGGGCAAAGGTCACCTGACTTGGTATGTGAGACATCCCCACGAATTTGACAAGGTTTTACTATCATAGTGGTCAAAGGTCAGAGTGTCATGACTTTGATATGTGACACACATACACACCAATTGAACAAGGTTTTACTTTAATAGTGGCCAAAGGTCAGAGGAACCTGACTTTGGTATGTGACACATGCAACTGCATAACAGGTTTGGTTAACCTATGTTTTACAGTACAGAAGGTTGACTTCTATGTCATTTGGTCTCTTGTGGAGAGTTGTCTCATTGGCAATTATACCACACCTTCTTATTTTTATAGGCACAGACAGACGGATATAGACCAAACCAGAAAAACTTAACATTGTCCAATGAAACACGAAAAAAGTCAAGGTCATATGAAACCTGCCAGACAGACATGTACACCTTACAATCATTCCTTACACCAAATATAAATGATCTATTGCTTCTGGGACTAGTATTATACTAATTATATTAGTATAATAGTCCCAGATTGCACAGTCAAAAACGCACACAAAAAAAATAACATTGACCAATGAATCATGGTGCTCAAATTGAAACATCATCACGTGGTGGATAACATAGAACATCCTGAGCATTGGTTGCTACAACAACCTTTTCCTCAAAATTTTGAGGAATTTTGTTTTGACCCTGGACTTATCTGCGTATTCCCTTTCCCCTCTTGCTTCTTGTAGCAGCCTTCAAACTATTGTCTATGTACGCATCCCAGACTACATCCACACTTGTTGCACTTTCCAGGTGTTTCCTAATGTAAGGACAGAATACCAAATTAGCATAATCATCAAAGGTATGAGATGTTGATGGTTTAGGCATATTCACAATTGCTGCTCTGTCAATTACTAAAATATCCACCTCAGGAAAATCACCTGTCGCTGTTGTCAATGGTTCTAAACACTTACTGAGAAGATCCAATCAAGAAAAATGGAATGGCATTACTTAGAACGAACTCCTAATGGGAAGACTGTTTCGGCAATGAAGAACAAAATAAGCATACTGAAAAGTGATGTGTCGTTAATTTCAAGACTCTATATATCTTGTCAGACCAGAGGTGGCGACTTGGAAGACTTCTTTGCTCATGAAAATAATATATATCCGCCATCATTGAGCCAGAATGGGAAAATGCGACTCGGAACCGAATTGGATCTTCTCAGTAAGTATTTAGAACCATTGACAACAACGACAGGTGAAGTTCCTGAGTTGGATGTTTTAGTTATTTACGGAGCAGCAATTGTGAACATGCTTAAACCATTAACATATCATACCTTTGGCGATTATGCTGATTTGGTATTCTGTCCTTACATTAGGAAAACTGAAACAAAAGTTGGTGCAGTCTGGTGTGCTTACATAGACAACAATGTGAAGGCTACTACAAGAAGCAAGAGGGGAAGGGAACACGCAGACGAGTCCAGGGTCAAAACAAATTTCCTCAAAATTTGCAAAGTTTTCTGAGAGATGACGACAATAAGAAAGAACTTTTTAGTTTTCTTTCACAGCAGCATGCTAAACAAAATTTTGAGGAAAAGGTAGTTGTAGCAACAAATGCTCAGGATGTTCTATGTTACCCACCACGTGATGGTTTTTCAAGTTTAGCACCATGTTAACATGAAGAGTCTGACACTAGAATCATGGTGCATGTGTCTGATGCAGTAAAACACGGACTTAAACGAGTCATGATTCGAACAGTCGATACTGATGTTGCTGTCATTGCTGTTTCGCTATTCCGTGACATAGGGACAGACGAACTATGGCTTGCGTTTGGGAGTGGAAAAGCTTTAGATATATATGTATCTATGACCTTTTAAATGCACTAGGCATTGAGTGACCACACACACTTCCTGTGAACCATGCCTTTACCGGTTGTGTTGTGGTATCGTAATTGATGCGGTATCTTCGTTTGCTGGAAAAGGAAAAAAGACTACGTGGGAGACATGGATGACATTTGAAGATGTGATTTTAGCATTTAGAATGGTCAGCCTACATAACCAAATATAGATTTGATAATGTTATTGATAGAACGATACGTGGTTTTGATGTACGATCGAACAAACTCATCAGATGGGGTTAACGAAGCAAGAAAACCACTGTTTGCGCAAAAGGGAAGACTAATTAAGGCTATTCCGCCGACTCGGTCTCTAGTCTTTTCCAGCATGTAAAACGTGCTATATATACCAAGGCGGGTGTGTATTGAGATATAGTTTGGAATTTGTTCCTATGTTACCTAGTCCAGGGGCTTATGGATGGCGAAGGGACAAAGATGATCAATGGGAACCCTTTTGGACAGCTCTTTATGAGGCCTCGCTATCTTGTCCCCAGGAGCTTGTACATTTTGGATGTAAGAAACGATGCCGCGGTCGTTGTAAATGTGAAAAATCGGGTCTCCCGTGCACTGCTTTACTAGTATGTGCTTGTGGTGGTGATTTTGAATAGACATGCATTTGCGGCCATAAACATATGTATTAGTAATTTTCAAGATGTTTAGTACTTTAGTGACTTTATTTTTTTTTTTATTCAATCTATCCAAAACTTTACATCGAGGATACAGATTGAGTACTCATCTCTGAAATTTACGCCAAATTGTTTTTACCGGAAGTATTAACTTTGTATTAAAACATTTTAAACATAACTTTAAGCCAAAAGTTTAATGACCGGCAAAAAAATACCCACTTGTTTTACATTTTGAAAAAGTTGAATATTAGAATTAAAAATTGATATTTCTATGTCCGCCATATAGGATATTACCGGAAGTAGGGATTTTTAAGGCATATGTCATATAGATTGTATCCATGAGAAGCACCAAAGAAATATTACTGCACAATATAATGACAGTAGCAATACATTAAAACACATTTCAATTACCCTCCCTAAAAGTACGCTTATTTTAGTACAATGTCCGCCATATTGGATTTTACCGAAAGTAGGGTTATTAAAGACATATAATCTATATAATGTATCCAAAAGTAGCATAGAACAAAGGTTTGTGCCGAATATAATGATAGTAGCATGATTGTAACACCTTTTCACATAGCAGCCTTCGATATTGGGATTATTTAAGTATAATGTCCGCCATATTGAATTTTACCGGAAGTGGTGCATTTTTCTAGATTGCCTCCCTATCTGAAATCAAAGAGTAATACTAGAGGAAGCTTTGTGCCAAGTTTCATGCTTGTAGCAGGATGTGCACAATTCTTCTGAAATATGCTTGTACCCGCTGTACTATTAATATTTTATTTTTATATATCAGCTATTCGCATAAAAATAATTATACATTTGTAATTTTCATTTTTTTCTCTATTTTTAAATTGTATTTAGATTAATCTATGTCTTGTTGCAAGTGGTCCTCAATTAGTTGAAGGCGGTCACTATATGGTAGAAGTAGAAGAATTCATTATTACTGACATCATCCATGCATGTAGTGTACGATACTAAAAGTTTAGATATTGCGCTAATTTTCATCAGACATATACGATACTATTATCAATTAGTATATTCATGTAGAGAAACATATATAATAGTGAATTTATTGCATTTAAACTAGTTTCAGTTTAAGATTTTGATTTCTGAATGGTTTGTTGTATGGTTTAAAGCCGGTTTCGGTTTACAAGTAATTAAACACATTGTTTTTTAGCTGTTTTATTTACACGATTAGGTTTGATAATATAGTGGTATGATTGCCAATGAGACAACTATCCACCAAAGTTCAAATGAAGTGGATGTAAGTAAGTACGGCCTTCTATAAGTTGACACTTACATACGTGAATTGGGTTGCACAAACGTCTATTAAGTTAATAGACTATTACCTCCTAATAGACTATTAAATATCTAATAAACTATTAGTTAATAGAGTGAGTTAATAGCACTAAAATATGAAACAATTCAATTGAGAAAACTAACGGCCTAATTTACAACAAAACAATTTACGAAAAACAAATGTGACAGACAATGGACCAACGACAATCACTGAACTACAGGTCCCTGACTTGGGACAGGCACATAAAGAATGTAGCGGAGTTAAACACGTTTGTGAGCGCTCAACCCTCCCCCTAACCTGGGACAGTGGTGTTACAGCACAACATAAGAACGAACCATAAAAATCATTTTTAAAAGGCTTAACTCATCAGATCGATACAAAGCAGAAAAAACATCAAACAAAAACATAGACCGGACGTGGCAGGGTATTTATCCATCCCCCATCCCTATCAAAACAAAAAAGACACTAAGTACAGATCTAAGAGTACTCGCAGTTAATGACAGCTAGTTCAAAACCAATATAGCAACTAATAAAAAAAACATGTATCCAAGACTAAAATATCAATCAGTTCACATCCAACATCCTATGGATTTAGTGTAAAGACGTCATTTACAGTCAGAGAAAAACATGACCTTGTGCAATGCCAAAATATAGGTATCGACAGATTGTACTACCGTGAAATAATATATGTGTATAACAATAATATTTAGTATGGTTTTAATTTACTGATAACAAAATCAATATTTATGCCATTAAAACAATATTCAGAGATTTAATTACAGTGTTGAATTGGTAACCTGAGAAGTTTAGCAAATTGGTTTTGGTTTTCAAGAAACAAGTGTATAACCATTTTCAGTTTCGAACCAGTTCGAATACAAGTGGTTTGGAAGAAAAAAAACAATAGTGGGTTTATCAAACCAAGGAGGTTGGTTCAAACCTAACAGAAACCGAAACCAACTTAGAGGTAACATATACGCCTTAGTCTATCATCTATATAGCGGAAAATGAAATTAAAGTCGACTTCTTTTAATTTTTCAGGTAAAGTCTGCCTCGTGAGAACAAAGGAGCGAGTCGGACACATGAGATGCACAACTGATTCCCATAGGTGAATTCCTATTTGATAATCCTTTATTTTTCCACGTGACAAATACGTTGCCAACAAGACTTGTTTCCAACTTCAGAGAACAATTTGGTTGACTCAGACTGAGAGTGGGTTTTTCTTTTATACAAACAAAGGTGGACGCATTCCTCATATGTCTTTAGGATTATAATGAGAATACTTGTGAAAAGCGGGCCTTAGTGTTCGAGCTGTATCAATATGCAGTTATCACTAGCCTGCCAACTCCGTAGGTGCTTGAGGACAGGACCCTCTGTTGAGCCCCATAGTCCCTCTCCCTTTGTTATTAGAAATCCAATCGTGGCGCGGTGTGTTCGATTCAAATATTAATTTACTAGGATTGTTGGTTTTCCTGCCGAAGGTCAGTAGTTTTTTCCGGGTATTATGACTTCTTCCGCCAAAAAAACCCCTAAAAAACTGGCATCCATGATATAGCGAAGGTCACCGTAAGTGGCGTTTAACACCACCAAACAAACAAACAATACTAGTATACAAATGTTAGTATTTTTTAGTATCCACAACTGACAGCACCCGTAGAATAAGTAGGTTCAGGATAAACTTGAAACTTGTAACTAAAATAGAGTTAAATAACATGGGAAGAGATTTCGTTGAGCATTTGGCAAACCCACCAAAATCACGTTGTTTGTAAAGACACTTTTGTATATTGGGTATTCAGTAAAACCTTGAAAGGAAGATCAAGTTCTGCAGCTTTGGTTGAAAAAAAAAATGATTGTATGTTCTAGCGAGCGTCGCATGAGTATATTTTTGGGCTTCAACGCGAATTGTTAATACGGCTAATTCCATAATCAAACAGTTTATATAGTGTGACGATATTGGTTTGAAGAGCAACGATCTAATTAAAATATAGATCCCCGATTTCATTATCCTTATATATACGAGCACGCAAGTTGTGGTGGATCTGTATTTTAATCAGATTGGCTTAACAACATGTGGGTCTTGTAAAGGAAGGTACATCACAAGTGTTCAACGTTTGTCAGGAGTGTTTCTTTTTTATTCCTACTCCAAATAACGACCTCACAGTCCTAACTAATTTCCGATCTACCAGACCTTGACAGTTGATACTAATGCAAAATGAACACCAAGATAATTTTTTTGAAATATTAAAAAAATATCGTTACAATGAAGTATAAGCAACTGTCAAACTGTTACTACCAAAAAAACTTTAAAATTGAAATTTCCATCAAAATTAAGATTACATCCGTATTTTAGTGTATTCAGCATATATACATATGTGCTAGATTGGAATTTAGTATATTTTTGTAATCGTAAATTTGTATATATTGATTATATTTATTGGAACAAAATGATTTGCATACTATTGATATTATTAGTTACAAATTGAATGGTATTTAATTTGTAACTAATAATATCAATAGAATGAAAATCATTTTGTTCCAATAAATTTAATCAATATATACAAATTTACAATTAATTTGTGCAGTCTGAATACTGTTATACTGACCAGTTTACCTGTTTTTCTATGTTACCTTAATTTCTATATTTAGAATCTTAATTAAGGCTATATTTCTTTATGAATAGTGATCTTTGTCACATGTTCTTTTTGGGGGGAAATTTCTAGTGTTCTGGACACTCTCATTTCAACTGTCTTATTGGGCAGTTATATTTGATAATTCTGGAGTTTGTAAATTGGCTTGATATATATTGCTGTACTTATTGCTGAATCTTTGGGAATCTAAATTATTACTTTACAGGTCAGTTGTATATATTTGATTTGATTAGTCCGTATTATTCATATTCGGATATTTTTTTGTCGTTGTCTACTACTCATCATGGCAGAACCAGATAAGATACAACAACAGTGTGATACTATGTATAGTACTTTCCAAGGCATGGGTCTCAACCCCAAGGGAGATAATCCAGAGGATTTGGATAAATGGATTCAGGATTACATCACTCACCAGAAAGAGCACAAGCCATTTGAAAATGTTCTTTTGACTCCACCACCTATTACAGCGCCAAAAGCAGAAACAGGAGCGGTATTGAAAATTGCACCAAAGCCAACTGTAACCATGTCATCATATCCACCCAAGGTTAGGAATTTCTCAGGTGGAGATAACAAGGGCGAGATTGCATATGATATATTGAGATATGATGTGAAGATAGCTTTAAAAGATCCAACTTATACCAAGACATAAAAGGACTTTGCCATCCGTCGATCAGCTGCACGTATGGTAATGTACCAAGGATCGGATAAACTAATCAATGACTTATTGGAAATTTTAGACAGCATTTATGGAAGTGTGGACAATAAAGAACAACTTCTGTCCGAATTTTACAGTGCCCGCCAAAAGGAAGATGAAGATGTAACTACCTGGAGCAATCGACTTCAAGATATTTTAGGAAAAGGAATTGAAAAGGGTATTATTCAGTATCACGAGATGAACATAATGCTTCATGCCATGTTGTGGACTGGATTGAGACAAGAATTGAAAGATGTTAGTGGCCATAAGTATGACTTCATTCAAGATTTCAACCATCTCAGAGTTTCACTTAGACAGATTGAGAAAGACCATCAACCGAAAAAGTCCACCAAGCCTAACACTGCTAAGGCAGCTACTACTACTTCACCTGAAACAAATGATTATGAGGAATTGAAAGGTATGGTACAACAGTTGACTCATCAATTTACAGAACTACGAGATCAACGTCAACAGGAACATACACCATATAGAGGTAGTGGTAGGTATAGAGGTTTAGGTAGGGGAGGCCGCAGAGGCTGGAACCAAACCTCAGGACAGAACAACAATTGGCAAAATCAAGGACAGAACAACAATTGGCAAAATCAAAAAACACAAGATTCTGTACAGCAATATCCTCAGCAACAACAAAGCAGGAATGATTATCCAATAGTTTGTCGTCGTAGTGGACAGGAAGGCCATATACAGATAGGTTGTAGAGTAAGAATTGACCACTCGAGGATTTAAACGTCAGGAAACCTGTACAGAGGGGCCGGTATTAGGTTTGAGTAGGAGGAATTATGGTTCCATGGTTAGGAACAACATTGTGAAGAGCATTACATCTCCAGGTATATTTGGAAAACCGACTGAAGCTGAAATATTTATAAATGGACACAGATAACCAGCATTATTGGATACAGCTTCTACAGTATCAACTAAAGCTGAATCGTATTATCAGGAACATCTTACTCAGTCAACACCTCTGAAGAATTTAGACTCTATTTTGGAAATTGAGACAGCTGGAGGAACTCAACTACCATACTCAGGATTCATAGAAGTTAATATTAAGACACCAGGGAATAGCAACATCAATATTAAGCACATCTTACTTGTAGTACCAGATAACCGTTATAGTCAACATGTACCAGCATTAATAGGAACCAACATTTTAGATCAACTTATATTGGAACTTCAAGAACAACATGGAGCCAAATATTTACAGAACGCAGCATTGGAAACTCCATGGTACATGACATTTCGTTGCATATCAATGAGAGAAAAAGAATTGTCAAAGAATAACAACCGATTAGCCATTGTAAGATGTCAACAGGGAATTACCATCCAACCAAATACCATGAAGGAAGTTACAGGATATTATGATAGAGAAATTCCATAGTGTACAACACCATCTATCTTACAGTCAAGTGAGTTATCTACAGAATGCAAGGACATCGACATGGAACCACCATTACACCAGTATGAATACAAACAGAATGGAACGATAACAGTTAGAATGTCGAATACAACCACAAGGACTTTCACCATACCTCCGAAGTCCATTATATGCGAGATTCAACCAGTAACCATTGAGAAACAACCCAAACCAGAAAAAGATGATGGTAATTGGTTATTAGAGCAAGTTGATATCACTGAAAGTGACCCTAACAACACACAGTTACAGGTAGGTAAGCAGTTGATTGTCGGATATTCTGACATCTTCAGCAAAAGAGATCACGATATAGGTCACACTGACAGAGTGAAACACCGTATTGATTTATACAAACAGAGACCATTCAAGCAGGCATATAGGAGAATACCAGCATCCATGTATGACGAAGTCAGGTCACACTTACATCAGCTTATGGACATAGGGATTATAAGACCTTCCCGATCACCTTTTTCATCAAATGTCGTCCTCGTCAAGAGGATATCAGGAGCATTAAGAATGTGTGTGGATTACCGTCAGCTTAATCTTCAAACTAAACGGGATAGTTATGCTCTTCCATGCATTGAGGAATTGTTGAATTGCTGCCAGGGAAGCAAGTTTTTCTCCGTAGTCGACATGAAGTACGGATATCACCAAGTAGAAATCCTGGAAGAACACAAGAAACGGACTGCCTTTCTGTAGGACCGTTAGGTTTTTATGAGTTTAACCGGATGCCATTTGGGTTGACGAACTCCCCAGCGACATATCAACGACTGATGGAGGATTGCTTGGCTGAATACAACTTAAAGATCTGTTGCATATTTATTGACGACATTATCATTTTTGGAAAGACATTCGAAGAGCACCTGGAAAATTTACAGCTTGTATTTCAACGTATCAGAGAGGCCAACCTGAAGCTGAGTCCAAGCAAGTGTGATTTTTTCAAAAGGAAGTTTTAGTACATTGGTCATGTAGTATCTGAAGAGGGAGTAGAGATTGATCAGGACAAGACAGACCGTGTAGTCAACTGGCCTACACCAACAACACCAGAGGATGTACGTAGATTTTTAGGTTTCGTAGGATACTACAGGCAATTGACAGATCTTATTCCTACACCACATAAGAAGACAAAAGGAAAAGTCAAGAGTAAGAAGGACTGGATGTGGAATGAGGATCAGGATAAGGCGTTTCAAACCTTAAAGGACAATCTTGTTTCCGCACCGGTACTTGGTTTTGCAGACAGTTCGCTTCCATACGAGATACACACTGATGCATCTGGGGAAGCACTTGGAGCAGTTCTATACCAGGAGCAGGGAGGCCTAAAGCGTGTCATCAGCTAGTCGTGGTTTGAACAATGCAGAGAAGAAATACTCACCACATAAGAGGGAATTCCATGCACTCAAGTGGGCCATCTGCGACAAGTTCATGGCTATCTTTACGGCCAACAGTTCACAGTTCTCACTGACAACAATCCAGTAACCTATGTTTTGACCACCGCAAAGTTGGATGCAACAGGACATCGCTGGTTGGCAGCACTTGCAGCATTCAACTTTGACATACAGTATAGACCAGGACGAAACAATGCAGATGCAGATGCTCTTAGCCGTCTACCTATTAGCATTAAAGCGGTTCAAGCCATCTGTAATTCCACAGTCTCGAGGTCCCACATTGAAAACCTGACGCTCAACCCAGAGTTAGTATTAGATGATTATGACCCAAGAGGAACAGGTACCGGGAACCTTATTGACTGGGAAAAGGTTCAGCATTTTGATCCTGACATACACCGTATCATTGAGTACATCAGAGAAAACAAGAAACCATCATTGAGAGAGGTTGGACCAAACCCTTAACTCAAGCAGTATAACCACCTGAAGCTGATAGATGGAGTACTTCATCGAGCAACATCTATAAATGAAGAAGAAAGACACCAGTTAGTATTGCCTATCACACATGTACCTACTGTAATCCAAGCTATCCACAACGACATGGGTCATCCTTGTAAAGATAGGACCTTATCTTTGATAAAGGACCGTTTCTACTGGCCAGGAATGTACAGCGATATTGTAACTAGGATTTCAGAGTGTGGTAGATGCATCAGAAGGAAGACTCCTACCACTCAACGAGCTCCTTTAGTGAACATCACAACTAGTTCTCCGTTAGAACTAGTCTGCATGGATGTCTTGACACTGGAACCATCCAAGGGAGGTCATCAACACCTGTTAGTGATCACAGATCATTTTACCAGATTTGCCATGGCCATTCCAACAAGAAACCAGTAAGCCAAGACTACGGCCAAAACGTTCTTTAATCACTTTATTCTCCACTACGGGATACCAGAGAGGATACACTCGGACCAAGGAGCCAATTTGAAGAGTAAAGTGATCAAAGAATTGTGTAACACCACTGGCATGAAAAAATCCAGAACTACCAGCTACCATGCTATGGGCAATGGAATGTGTGAACGTTTCAACAGGACACTATTAGAGATGTAAGGATCCTTGGAACCAGACAAGAAAGCTTCTTGGAGGGATTATGTCGCTCCACTAGTTCACGCCTACAACTGTACACGTCATGACAGCACTGGACAGACACCTTATCTGCTTATGTTTGGTAGAAATCCATGATTGCCAATTGACGTAGTATTTGGCTAAAGAGAGAACGAGAAGGAACCAAGCTCGGAATACATCAAGGAGTTGCGACACAGGATAGCTCAAGCTCACGACTTAGCCACTGCAGCAGCAGATGACGCAAGGACCAAACAAAAGAAGGCTTACAACATGAAAGTCAGAGGTGGTACCATTAAACCAGGAGACAGAGTACTAGTGAAGAGAGTCGCCTTCGAAGAAGGGAAACACAAGTTAGCTGACAAATGGGAGCATTACCCTTATCATGTCATCAGTCAACCGAACATCGACATACCAGTGTTTTCAATTAAGAAGGAGAATGGCGAAGGTAGAATAAGAACTCTCCACAGGAACTTACTCCTACCTATAGGATTTATAAGTGACACACCAACACCTGCTCCTAGGATAACCCGAAAAAGACCAACACCTGCCAAGGGGAGACAAAAACAGAAGGAACCGACCACCAAGAATGACTACTTTGAGGATACAACATCTGACGAGGAATCAAAGTCTGCAATCACCACCATGTCTGATTGGGAAAAGAAGATCCAGTGTCTGAAATCTTTTGCAGACCAGACAACTTTATTCCAAGATCTACAGACAAAGGCAGGTCGAACCATTCTGGACATTTTGAAGCCATCTACTAATGCTTCTACTTAGCAGGAAATGCCGAGACATCATTTTCCGGCTGGGGGGAGTATGTGGTAGAGTGGAATTTAGTATATTTTTGTAATTGTAAATTTGTATATATTGATTAAATTTATTGGAACAAAATGATTTTCATACTATTGATATAATTAGTTACAAATTGAATGGTATTTAAATTGTTCAGTCTGAATACTGTTATACTGATCAGTTTACCTGTTTTTCTATGTTACCTTGATTTCTATATTTAGAATCTTAATTAAGGCTATATATCTGTTTGAATAGTGATTTTGGTCAAATGTTCTTTTAGGGGGAAAATTTGTATTGTTCTGGACACTCTCATTTCAACTGTCTTATTGAGCAGTTATATTTCATAATTCTGGAGTTTGTAAATTGGCTTGATATATTTTGCTGTACTTATTGTTGAATCTTTGGGAATCTAAATTATTACTTTACAGGTCAGTTGTATATACTTTTCGCACATTATTTGAATAGTCTTAGAGTTTTAAACAGAGTATGCAAGATTTGGTTTGATTGATTGATTGAATGGATAAATGAATCTGTAGTGTGAATCTGACCTTTATGAATGATAAATACAATTAATTAACCATAAAATGCTTTAAAGTCATTAAAGATCGATAAATGATTAAAATATTAAATAATAGATTATAATGGAGTGAAATGATATAAAACAGAAAGAAAGAGTTTTCTTGTGTATAAATAAGAAGTAGCTAAATAGTTAAATATTCATTTTAAAACATTTATTATGTTTTATCATCTAAGAGAACAAATTTTTGTATGTTTACAGTGTGTTCATATAATGAAGTCATATTGTAGACATGGAACACATTAGTTATAAATTCATATTTATCTTCAGGTTAATATTTGATGTAGCCATACATATATGATGTACACAGTCTTGTGACCTTCAAATTAGTACTTGGGGTAAGCAAAGAGTTGTATTATGTAGTTTTATAATTTAGTTAATAATTTGCTTATTTTGTTTGCTTAGTTGCTGCATGTAGATGTTTTAATGCTTTGCTGTTTTGCTTCATTTATTAATATTTATGAATTCATGTATTTTTTACATGGTAACAGAATATTTATCGCAGTAAAGTTTATGAGATACATAAACTAATACCTGTAAGACACAAGTTTAAGTTGAGTCTTTGAGACAGAAAACATAGATGTAAAAGAGAATGACAATATTATTTTACTTAGAATGTTATACAGTGCAATGTACTTGTTCATAAACATGTCAGAGTTAACTTTCTTTGCACTAGTATTTATAGTATTTTATAATTGTGTTTTGTAGGGTCTTTATATGCGACTACTGTTATTTTGTTAATTCCTAAGACCTTAACTATTGTAAGGATTCTTTATTAAAGAAATATAGCCTTAATTAAGATTCTAAATATAGAAATCAAGGTAACATAGAAAAACAGGTAAACTGGTCAGTATAACAGTATTCAGACTGAACAAATTAAATACCATTCAATTTGTAACTTATAATATCAATAGTATGAAAATCATTTTGTTCCAATAAATTAAATCAATATATACAAATTTACAATTACAAAAATATACTAAATTCCACTCTACCACACATATATTTAAAAAATCTAGTCTTGTACCTGTGTCATAATGAAGACGTTTGGGCGTCTCCAGTTGTTTCAGTTGATTAACTTGAGAACTGTTGAGCCCTAACTCGTTTAAATATGCTGTTACTTATGATTAAATTGGGGTCAAAATCGATTTTGACAATTTCCCATTTTGACGTTCAGGAGTTATTGTCCTTCACCAATTGGAAATTTGTTTTTTTTTTTATGTTGGTTCAATAACTGAAGAAGGTTTGATCGAATCCTTTTCAATTTTTTACATGTTCATTGTTGTTTCTCTAGACAAAATGGTGATCAAGATTGGTCTTGACGATTTTAACTATTACAGTACAGATTTTAAATTATGGCCCTTGATTACTTTAACAATGATATATCTGTAAGAAAATTCATGTTTGCTGTCGTGTTCTAGTACAGGCTAATATCTTTATGGTCAATTGTCGAATGAATTTAATGTGAGACTACCATTACACAGTGTTATAGTGGTCTCAGATTCAAACAATTAATTTCTTTACCAAAATAAAAATGGCAAACAACTTGACAATAATGAGTCACAATTACTAATGCAGAAAGAGCCAATTGGAACGTAAATGTTCTAGAATCTTATCTGTATCATACCAAATATCAGCTTAGAAATTGTAAGAAGGGTCTAAAACAATGTCCATCAACGAACATATATGACTGACTTCTTGAATGTTGTTTGCTTAATGTCCAGTGGCAAATAATTCATCCACATTCAGAACAAGAATGGTGATCATGGGTAGAAAAGACTTGGTTGTTAGATATGTACTCTTTATTTCATTGGTAAAGATCTCCTGCAATTATCAAGATGATGAACACTACAAACGTGCTTTTTGATACATTAATTACTTATTGTTCATAGGATTTTAATCTCCTTTACTTCTAACTGATATCCCTTCTTTTTCCAATTTAAGAGTTTTTTCTTCTGCAGTTTTGATTTCATCAAATGTCTATATCTGTGTATGTTTCTTTTTATGCAGTGTTGATTTAAAAAAAAAATACCCGTATTCGTGATGTTCAGATAAAACGGGAAATGGTGTATCCTACACAAACTGTTTGTTCCCGAGATAATTCATAAATGGTTGTAGTGGCATATTTATTTACGAAATCTATCCTTTTCTTTGTCATTACTAGATACTTGTTGATGCACTGTGATATGTTCTTGTTGTTGCATTCATTACGAAGTCCTTCGTAGGGCAACAAATTGTAGAATTTGTAGTAAGATTTCAATAGTTTAACATGTACTTTACCAATTACTCCAATGAAGACTTCTGCCAAGTTTGGGTTCAACCTTAGTATGAATTACTAAACCTAAACACATCAATTATTCCTTTTAAGATCAAGAGATCAAGATCAAATGGGTCAATTCATTGGTCAACGAGAGAGAGAGAGAGAGAGAGAGAGAGAGAGAGAGAGAGAGAGAGAGAGTATGATCTTGTCAAAAAATCAATCAAACAAAGTATATCCTCAAAAATTTAATAGTATGGTAATAGAAATAAAAAAGGTAAACAAAAACAAATTATAATATTAAAAATTCAGTATTTCAATGTTAAATTACATTATGTAAATTCAGAAATTTTTGCAATGTTTTTATTATTGCAAAGGAACAGGTTTCGCAAAATAAAAACATTTTCAATTTTGAAAGCATTATTTATATGCAACAATTTCTAAAATTGCAATAACTAACCTCACATTTCCAATGATATATGCAAGCAAAAATTTCAGAACCAACATTAGATGATAAATTTTAATGGGAACATTTTTCATATGCATAGCAACAGAAAACTACAGTCTCAATGAAGCAAGGCGCCTCCCTATATATATATATATAGCTCACCTGCTTATATTATTCTGTAGAAAAATTCATATATAATCAATTTAAAAAATAATCCTATAAGGAAATGCATTACTGTGTTCAATGGCAGTATTAGGGACATTTTGTTCACAAATAAATATGTCTAGAGCATTTTATACGCTCATCCACAAATCAGTAAGAGTGGACATTGTTTGTAGATTAAGTACATGTGATTGAATAAAATAAACAGTTGTTAAAAAAAATATAACTTTTTGTAAAAGCATACTTGAGTCATCATGAGACAAACATGTAGTTTATGACAATTTATAATTAAGTCTCTTCACTTATAAATAAAATGACTTAAAAGTAAGTTTTATCTTTTATCAGAATATCGTCAAAATAAAGCTTACTTTTATCAGTTGTGACATTTTGATAAAATTTCCTGTGATTGGATAAAGGCAGACTTAAGTTATAAAAGTCATATACAACATTGCCTAGTAGTTGATTATTACAGTCACTCAACTCTGGAATGACTCATTTGAAAATCATTAAAATTGAAACATAGCTCGTCCATATTAAACAAATAGTGTGTACAAATTTCTTAGCTTTTGAAAACATACTTGAGTTATTCTGGGATTTATGGAAACTACTTATTTATTGATGATTTAAGTAAATGAACATCAATTGAAAATTCCCAAGTCATCATTGACCTAACATTGTCTTAAACAATTGGTAAGGATTCATCTAAGCACAAGTTTGTGTAAAAGTTTGATAAGGATTCCTTTAACCATAAGATTGTGAAAATAAATTGATTAGTTCATTCATAAGTTTGATTTGGTGATGATTTGTTTATTCATAAGATTGATTTGGTGATGATTTGTTTAAGTATAATATTGTAATAAAATTTGAAAAGGATTACTTGGTGCATACTTCAGATAGATGAGAGTGCTTTGATACATGGACAGAGATATACCATAATACTTTCACCTTCCAAAACAAACAATAATAATACCAATGTATAAATGATTACCACTACCTCATATAATAGAGTTCCCTCAAGTCTCTATTCTTAGACCCTTATTTAAGAATGCACTATAATTCAATGTTTGACATTTTTTAATGATAATAAAACAAATAACGTTTTAATTTGGTTTTGATATAGCATGCTAAATAAAATCTGAGCAATAAGAACAACATTTCAAACTTCTAAAAATTAAAAATAACATTTAACAGTTCTACCAAAAAATGTCTACTCTTGTTCTATGTTCTTCATCCAACCAGAATGAATCAAGGGTTTTGTAAAAATTACTTTCAATTAACTTTTCCTGCCTTATTTGACATTTAAATGATCAGTTTATAAATGTCAACTTAGCTGGACTTATACCCCTGGCGATCCCCTGCATCCTAGATTGACTGAGTAAGCTAGTGACTGACATACAGGGAATCATAGAAGTTGATTAAATATAAATTTCAACATTTTTCTTGTGTTTTATATGATTTTGTCTCAGATGCATGTACATCCATGTATATTGGCATATCAGGATCTTACAATACAAGTATACAAGGTTTCATATAGACATAATGGGCTATCTTTGAGAAGTGGCAATGACAAGGTAGGATTTGGACATAGCCCAAATTTTCTAAGATTAAAGAGGCATCACTATGGGAAATTTCAGTGGAATGGAGCATTCTACCCACTTGCACATTTTAACAACCTAGTTTTCTGTAGATATGATTAAAAACATGTACATGATGCAGGAAGACTTGCAATGACAAGGTTGGTTTCTGAAGAGAGTCAGAATTTCTTAGGTGAAAGGGGCATAATTCTGGATAAACTAAATAGAATAAAATTCTTTCACTTGGTAATGTTTGCATATATTGATCATTTATTCTATACAGTTTGAAGTGAATCGAACAAAGGATAAAAAAGTTGGTCCAGACAGATAGACAGACAGATTCCTATATACCTATACCACTTTGTCTGCAGAGGGTATAATAAACCCAGTAGTTTCATAGGAGACGAAGAAAAAGTAGAAAATAAATGACTCAATTCTAAAGAGGGATGATGAACCCAGACTGATAGTGTTGGCAATAGCTCACACTGGCACCAACAGGTAACCACTATCTAAAATAGAACAACTTAACAATAATATCTAAAGTAAATATATATAAACAAAAGTAATATTTAAACATTATTACCAATTCATAAATAAGACAATATAGTGAAAGTACTCTTTAAGTAATCATAAAAGCCACTAAAATACTAAAAATAAATGGTTTTTCCTTTGGCTTTTAAAATCATTTGAAATGACAGAAAAGTATACAAGCTACCTGAATTAATTTGATCATGAAACAAATAGTGCTAAGTAGAATATATCCCTCAATAAATCATACACAAAATAACTATAAGTACAATTGAAATCAATAAAGTAAATAAAGTAATGCTTACATACAATCTTATTAAAATACAGATCCTGTATCAACGCTTCTCTTACAAGGATCTGACCAAGCTTGGTTTACAAGGATCTGACCACACTTTGCTTACAATGATCTGACCACTCTTCGCTTACAAGGATCTGACCATGTCTTGCTTACATGGATCTGACAACACTTCGCTTACAAGGATCTGACAACACTCTGTTCTACTTTCTGTTTTAAAGACCTTTCAGGATTCTCTGGTTTTGTCATAATGATACACACCTTCCAAAAAATTTGAAGGCTGATTTCTTTGACTGATGCAATAATTACCAGAACAGAATAAAACTGGAGTGTTGTCAGATCCTAGTCAGCAAAGAGGGGGCACAGGAACTACACTTTAAAAATTATCAGGATAAATTATGGTACAAGTATTAAATCTCACTATTTCACTGTACATTCATTGTGAAAAGAGTATTCTCTGTAGTAAGACTATTTACGGGTCAGGTTTAATTAAATGAGATGAACTTAGATTTATGTGACAATAATCAGAACATATTTCTCCCTACAAAATTAGTTTTTGCTAAACTAATCAAAATTTAAAATTTAAACCCACAAATATTTACACAAGTAAGAAACTACTGTTTGTCACCTAGAACATTTGGCTACTATATGGTCAATGAGGTGAAAATATAAATGAGACTAACAATGTTGATGGCTTCCTTTTGGTCAGAACAAAGCGGAGAGAGCTGAAGAAACGAAAAATTGGTTTGGATCCTCTACTTCCTTGAGTAATTCAGAGAAATCTAGTCAGATATCACTAACAACAGCCATGAATTACTTGAATAAATATAACTCTTATGATCTTTATACAACTTTAGCACAAAATGATGACATAAGGCTAAAAAAAAACAGCATTATAACGCATCATAAAAAAATATTCTAACCTTCTCATAATTGGTGCTAAGCTTCTGTTCAAAGTATTATCAGAAAATTTTTGATTATTTAAAATTTTGTATTCTTTTTCATGCATTGAAGAAAAAATGGTTGGTGCTAAGCTTCTGTTCAATGTATTATCAGTAAATTTTTGATTATTTAAAATTTTGTATTCTTAGTAATCATATAAGTTTAGAACAAGTATACATATTTAAAAATTCCACAAAATATCAATAACAATACAACAATATCTTAAAAACAAGAATGACATGACATTCCAGGAAGACAAAATTTGGCACAACTTTCATCATTCTTTAGCACATTAAAATGCAGATAAACAAAGTCATGATAGTGTCATGATTGAGTTTTTTCCAATCTAAATCTGACTACCTTTAAAAGTGTAACTAACTTAAAAACATAAAATAAAATACATGTGTATGATTATATTTGATTGGATATAATATAGTGATTCAGATAGGAAGACATATTAAATAAGATCAACATACTGGTTCATAAAAACCTATCTAAATAAACCCCTGGACAAACTCAAAAAAATTGCATCAGAATAAAGCTTCACATAAATAATTTATATTGTTGCCATTAGATTTGTATCCCATGTCTGCATTTTGTAACTTTGGTCAAGACAAAAATGTTACAAACTAAGAAATTTTGGCAGTTTTTTAGTTAATAGAATAAATATGACAGAATGCGTGTCTCATAAATTATTATTTAGGACAAGTGTTCAATCATACATATTTGAGACAAAGCTTTGTAAATATTTACAATTATTTTACAAATATTTTTGGTCACTACAAAGTTTAGATAAGACTAGTTTCATTTTAAATATATAACTGTTCAACAAAATAACCCTATAAAATAACAATAAATAAATATAACAATAACACATAAGATGTTCAATATTCTCATTTTCTCCCTTGGCTTTGGTAGAACATGGTGTAGATCATGTTTGCTAGATATAATTCTTTGTACACAAATACAACTCAGAATACCCATGGCACCAGCAGTGACCATGTATGACAAAACTGTTCCAGTCATGTGGACAATATATCCCATCAGCCCTGACAAAACAACTTGTGACAGAAAGTAGGCAGTATCTAATGTACCCATATCACCACCTACTCCACGACTAGGTCCATTACTGTTGACATCATAGAAGAAAACCTGAAAAAACCAACAAATTAACATACAAATCATACTGTGTAATTTAGATTACTGTGTAGTATAATTGGCATTGTGACAAAATTTCCCATGATTCCATTGAAGGGAAATTAAATCATATAGAAGAAATCTAAAATTGTGCTTATTTTCTGTATTTAAAAGGACATGACTTGATAAATACATGAAATAAGAAAATATATAAAATTTTAGCCTGAGCTTTATTCAGTGGTCCCTATAAAACAGTCCCAAATTCTTAATGATTTTTTTCAAGGCAAGCTAATAATTATTCAAATGGAAACAAATTTAACAAATAGATCGTGAAGAATTAACTAATTTTTCAAAAGGCATTAATATTAAGGTAAAAGGACAATTTTTATTAACAGGAAAGAAAACATGAAAAATGAATACCCTGTTTTTATAAGAAATTGGGACTTTTGTCGTTTCATCTTTTTTCTGAAGACCTAGCTTCCAACTACTACTTCTATTGGGGACTTTTTTTTGGGGTCTCATAACCTTGACTACTCATAAAAGTCTTGCACGGTCAGAATCTCCAAACTGATCATTTATATTTCAAACATTATTATTACTATTCTGTATTCCTTTATGGTCAATTGTTATATCCTATAAACAATAATTTAATACCCAAATGGAATAATAACAATAATTTAATACCCAAATGGAATAATAACAATAATTTAATACCCAAATGGAATAATAACAATAATTTAATACCCAAATGGAATAATAACAATAATTTAATATCCAAATGGAATAATAACAATAATTTAATATCCAAATGGAATAATAACCATGATAACATGATTTCCTCTTGACCTATCAAAGTTAAAGCGTGAACTTATCATGTTTATACTGTATTCAATTTAGAACACTAGTAGAGTAATAAGTATATACTAGAAGTTTATATTGCCTGATTGCAGTCATGGCAATGGGTGAAATACATTATTTTCTCTTTAAAATTGCAAGTTGTTTTTTTTTGTGTTCAATGCCACTTTCAAAGACATTTTGTATATTATGGTGGCTGGTTGAGGAAGCTGGAGTTCCATGAGAAATCCACCAACATTTTTCAAAGACATTTTGTATATTATGGTGGCTGGTTGAGGAAGCTGGAGTTCCATGAGAAATCCACCAACCTTTGGCAGGAAAACTGGTTGTCTTAAACTTGCAGTGAGGTGAGAGTTTTTTGCTCTGTGTTGAAGGCCTCACTGTGACTTTGAGATGAAGAACACTTCAACAGCAATAAAAGCATATACTGATGTTGTGTCATGTATGGACATCCCTAATCCTTAATTGTCTAATAATCCTTGTCAATTCCTTGTAAATAAGTAAAGATTAATGTATAATCATTTCTTTTTAGGAAAAATGGACAAGAACTCTTTGGCATGTGTATTTTATTAATTTGATAGATGTAATTTAACAGCATTGTTCCATTCTAATTGCCAAAACACTATTTTTTTTCCTTTCCTCTAGTTTGAATATGACTGTCACAAACACAGAAAAGGCTTTAAAAGAGTATTAGCTTTGATTTAGACAAAAAATTAAAGGTATGATTAATTTGTTTCAAACATTAATACAAGCAAAAATTGAAATATTAATTTGCTATTAGAAGTCACCTTTGTTCAATTTTGTAAAAATAAGCCCCAAAACATCAGTAATATATAAGTAGACCTCATTTGGGTCTTTAAGCATACAACCTTTAGTTGCATTGGAGATAGATGGGTTGTGCATGTTCAATTATCAGAACTGAAAAAAATGTCAAAACTGAAAAGTGAAACAAGAAAGCCACCAAGAAGAACCACTTCGTTCACTCATGCTGATACTTTTTTTACAATTTCATGCATTGGTTATTGTAACCTATGGAACTTTTGTAATTCTGGTATCTTTTAGTATGTTATGAATCAAATTTAAGAGTTTGACTCAATTACTGTAAATTGAGAAATTATTGCCATTTTTGAAGAATGAACAAAAATGTGAGATTAATCATTGCGATATGAGGAAAATCGGCGTACAAATATATATATTGAATATCAGAATGTAACTTCTTATTATTGCGATACTAACTCTGTTGCATTATTCGCATTAATAAAAACCTCGCAATAATTTCTGAATTTACAGTAAGTGGTAATAAATTTGGCAGCTAGTGCCCCTTTACACTGATAATAATAATAAAAAAAATATAAAATTACCTGTTTGTCTGTATGATAGGTTGTAACTAGTATAAATGGAATGGTTGTCAATGTTGCATAGGCAAATCCTGTAAATGCTGCCATTAAATTCACTATGTAAATATTTCTCCAAGTCACCATACAAAACATGGCTATTGTAAATGAAAACATTCCAAAGAAGTATGTCCACCTTGTTCCAAACTTATTCACAAGCCTCTCCACTAGGAACGCATATACAGCTGATGTTATACAATGAAATAGTAATCCCCAACTTGCCATTCGGACTCCTTCATCATAATGATTACGTAGAATTGAGTTTTCAGGAGCATTGGGGTTGCCACCATATATGGCTTGTCCAACAAAATCAGTAAAAAATAAATTAAATCCCATTAGGGCTGTCCAACTGCAAAAGTTGGCTAATGCTAAAACTTTTAAGACATATGGGATATTTATTAAATTTTTCACAGTTTCTGGAAGTTTTTCATATATAACTCTACCAACTGCTTTACAAATGTTTTGCAACACTGTTAAAACTTTGATACGTTTAAGTACAAATATCAATGGATATAAACAAATATTTAAAAGTAATGTGAAATAATTTCTTGTTTTTTTGCTTGATTTTGAGAAACTTTTATGACGTTTTTGTCTTCTAACTAGTTGTCCTGGGTAATAATTTTCTTCATCAGAATTTATGCTAGATTCATACCCAGATTCCAATGTACTTCCTGGCACTTTGAGTTCTGGGATTTCTGTTTCAAGTTGTTGTAAATCAAGCTGACTTGATACTCTTTCACTTAGAGGCTCTTCTTTTGCAACAATTATAGTGGCTGTGAACAAAAGTAAAAATAAAACAGTTAATACTGAAAACACAGTTTTTTCTTGGCTGCCGAAAAAGTGACCTATACTCATAGAATTCCAGTCTATTGCTGTAACTAGGTAACCTAGGAAACCACCACAGCTGACCATTTGTGAGTATATAGTAAATATTTGTTCGTGTTGATGAGTATCTTTTGATGCATCAGATAGAAGAGCTTCACATGGAGTCAAACATGCCTGACTAGTAAAATCTAAAAGTATCACACCAACAGTTAATCCTACAAGACACATTGTTTTACTAAATGATGTTTCTCCTAACAACTTTATAAATATTACATCTCCATATGGAATAAACAACAAGGAAAATAATAAAATAAGTGATAGCCCAGCTATAAACGGTCGCCTGCGACCAAAACGACTTGTACAACGATCACTTTCTTTACCAATAATAGGCACAACGATGAGTCCTAAGAATGGTCCCATGCCAAGTATTATACTCATGTTTTCTTCAGTGTATCCAGCTTTTAATAACATTGGTGGAATATAGGTAAAACCTGCACACGCACAAACTTCCACTCCACAAACAATGGCATTCAACAGAATCATCTGCATTAAAGTCAAAGTGCGTTTCGGTTCTTGTGTTCCTGTAGTGCCCTCTGATGGCATGATGCTTTGAAGATGTTGTGTGACCTCTACATTAGGAACAATCTCTGTAGATTCACATGAACTGTCATCCATGTTGGTGGAGGCCACAGACTGAATATTACTTGCTGAATGACTGCATCTTAAAATAAATGAAAAAAATATGAATATGCAGTGATTAGTTGGAGGAAAATTTAAAAAATATGAAATGGGTGAAAAAGTTGAGTTTTTCTGTAGAAAGCTGTATACATAAACATGAAAGATAACAATTGTCAATATTTACATAACATAGAAGTTTCATACGATTCCTTAATTTTGATTGGTCGAGGCATTTCAAATGCATAGAAAAAACAAACAAAGCTTGAATTAATTCGTCAGTTCATGTTTGTAGCATAACATTGTAATCATAAGAAATGAATGCTTCTTTTTGAAGTTTCAAAGGACTGTAAAAGTGTTAAATATGTGGCTTCAGTGCTTCATACAAAATATGCTTTGTCAATGCTTTTACACTGCAATAAAATAACAAAAAGAGGCATTCAATTTTTAAATAATAATGCTGCATTACAAGTCAAGCCATACATGTTAGATGCACTAATGAACAAGCATTCTGTGAGTACTGCCTGGCAATACATAGTCCCCTACTGGTAAAAAATTCATTGTACTGAAACAAAATGCTAACTTGATCTATATCAAAAGCTAGTATCTAGAAGGACATTTTGTAAAAATATATTTCCTGTTTTTTCCGTATATATCTTATAAATGGACTTAAGTTTTTCTTCCAGTTAACATTACATACAGTCTGTAATTAAAGTTTTTAAAACATGTACTAGATTCATTAACCATTCTGGATTTTTTACCAAAACTTCTTACAATCAAAAGATAGTATCTATAGGAAAATTTTTAATAATTTTTTCCCCATTTTTGTTGAGCCCGTGACTAGCAGCAAAAGTAGGTGAGACACTGGGTTCTGTGGAACTCTTACGAATTTTTGTTAAAATGTCTTTTTGTTTGAGTTAAGCCATTTCAATTGATATTTTATTGTGTGTCTTTCTATGTTGTAATGTTACACTAGTACTATTTCAGGTTAGGGTGAAGGTTGGAGCCTGTTAAAACATTTAAACCAGCTGCATTTGTTTGCATCTGTCCTAAGCTAAGTCAAGAACCTGTTTCAGTGGTTGTTTGTTGATGTGGTTCTTAAGTGTTTCTTGTTGTTTATAGAGATTAGACTGTCGGTTTTCCTGTTTGAATAGGCCACTTTTGAGTTATGTCCTTCACCAGAAAAATTCGTCAATTATTCACACCTTTCTATACGACGTCATTTACCAGATAGAGGGATCCCCTGTATCCCTGCACTATTAACGTTCATCAAGCGTCTTAGTGACGGCAGTGCTGATTTTCAATTATAAGAATCTAATTTGCCAAATAATTCGTGCAATATAGCATCATATTTTTCCGACCACTCGCTCAACATTAGAAAGGAAGTGACGATGCCCCTAAACGCACGAATGATGTTCACTAAAACCAAAGTTTTTGATGGAAATGCAAGGAACTCGAAAGTTGTCTTTTGTTCTACACTAGTCATTTTGGGGCCCTTGATAGCTTGCTGTTCGACGTGAGCCAAGGCTATGTGTTGAAGGCCATACTTTGACCTATAGTTGTTTACTTTTTACACATTTTGACTTGGATGAAGAGTTGTCTCTGTGGCACTCATACCACATCTTCTTATTTCTATATAACACTATAAATTTGAAAATATAAATAAATTTCATAAATAATTATAAGTTAATCTGTTATCAATTTCCTATTATTTTTTAAATACAAATAATCATTCGATTACAAAATCATGATATCTATATCAGCTGATAAAATTTCTTTTAAAAGTATTTACTCACAGATCGTCATCTAATCCTGCCGGAAAAATTTTTGCATAGGAAAACAGTTTGTTTTATAAAGTTTTATTTTTGTCATATGACATTTTTCAAAAATAAAAATAAAATATCTGTGTGTGGGCCCACTAATTGTAAAAATGCCAAAAAGGGAACTGCCAGTCAATGTGATATTTAAAAAGTATGGACAATTCAACCTTCTGTGTAGCTCCTATCGTGATGTGTACATGTATAATTGATTGACAGTGTTTATAATGGTTCTATTTTTGATCAAAACAATATTCCATACAATGGCAAAATTGTTAGTGAAAATAAGGGTTCTAAGACTGGCATCTGTGAAAGGTTGCAGAATATCTTTCAAAGTTTACTAGAATTAAAGCTAAACATCTTTACAATAGATCCAAACTGAGTCCAACAAAACATTTACTGTAAAAAAGTAAAAGATGCTCAGACAACCATTAAAAATTGCTTGATGAAGAAAATCAATATGAGCAGTCTTGAGTGAGGTGACTTGTTTTTTTAATAGAATATATATATGGATTACAGTGAGCATAGATATCTTTTACAATGCAATACAAAATATAAAAAAAACAAAAAAATTGCACAGTAGTGGTTGAAAGACAATGCAAAGAATGCAAAATAATGAAATGATACATCACCTGTTTGTATAAATTCAAAACATTTTTTCATAGAAATATTTCCAACCTTTTGATATTTCCATGATTTTGTTCATGCACATTTTCAGTATCTATGGTTTTAAAAAGATCTGAAGGCACCTTTCCAGTGTCTATGGCTTTATGAAGATCTGAAGAATCCATAAATTTCATATTCATACCACAATCACATCTGATCTCTTCTTTTATACACACATGATTTGAATAAGAACTGAATTTTTAACCTTTACTAAGTCAATAAAATCCACGTCACGAAATCTTTAGTAATTTTTTAAATGCTTTATCCAAATAAAAAATAAAATTTACTGATCTACTTTTTATAACCAGACCTTTAAATTTAAATTAATGCAGGTATAAATTTAACTATAGTATATAAATTCATGTATTGCATATCAAATGAGACTTCAGTTTCATTTAGTATTAATATTAATAATGGATGGACCCTATGGGTGTGAGAAACAGTTTAGACTATTTATTTATGTCATAACCTCATATTTCTTTATGGAAAGTAAAGCACAACCACTTTCATTTCCAAAGTACCTGTTACAAGTCAGGTATATGATAGTCATTCAGTTATAATTTTTAAGAAGATAGTTTCCCATAAACTGTTGACACAAAGAAATGTCTCGCTTTTCACAATTTTGATATAATGCAAATGTTGAAATTAAAATGGCAAAATTTAAACATGTAAACTAGACAAAATATTCAATGTCAATGAACCATGACTGAATGTGCAGGGCCAAATAACCTCAATGGAAATGAGAAATGTCAATGCTTATAAAACTGTGCGCATGAGTACCATATATATCGCAAATACCATTGACTTATCATAAGTGGTTCCCTTAAAACTAACCAAAACACAAACTTTATCTTGTAAACTATGCAAAAGTTTCAAAGTCAATGAATCATGATGATGGGGCAGGCCCATATAATCTCCATGGAAATGATACTCAGTTTTATCAAAATAGGATTTATATGTAAGCATGGGATCAACTCCACAGCAGGAAGAACAATACATTTGCAGGTCTAATATTGTTAGGCTTGATTTCTGATGAGGTTGCATTTTGATTTCTAATTTGAAAATAGAAGTAATCTTTTCATACAGTATACAACTATAAACTAAGAATTAATGCTAAAGACCTGAAAGTTTAAAATACTATTATGATCTGTTGACAAATGCGGCTATGAAAATTTATAATATCTAAATTGGATTACTGACTATTTTTTCTATATATCTCATGCTATGTTAAAATTATTGACATTACCATATATTATTTACTGCATCTGTTGCTAGCAAATATATTTATAATGCCTATACAGCTGTGACAGAACAGTTTAGTAGACCTTTGTAAACTTTAGGTGATGAAGTAGATTTCAGCCCTGATGTTTCATCAATGGAAAATCATTAGGCTAGAAAAATTATAGTACTTGTGGTTCACAGTATGTTGAAATTTAAAACAAGAATATGGCCCTGCCTTGCTGTGAACCAAAGACATGACCAGTACTGTTTTTTTTTTCAGTAGGGATTATACTGGTTTTTTTAGACAGGTGTGTCTGTAAAACATATTTGAAATACATGTATAAAAAAATTGTAGTCTGCAGACATCTTGAAAGATATGACATTACAAACCATATACATGGATTCATTTTCCTGTGATTTTGTAAAATACTGTAAAATATCTCATAATCAAGACCATCATCATGCACATATCAGATACAAGTCCAATTACCCTACCATTAAAAAGTTTATACTCTCTAATTATCTCACTAGATAAAAACTAATTATTTGAACAAACAATGGTTTTATCTTCTAGATTAAAAAAAAATGCAGTAACCTGTAATTATGTAAAAATGAAAAGATACCTAACTGATAATATGCCTATCTTTGTTAAAGGTAGAATTATTCTGCCAAATAAAAAAGTTCTAGATTTAATACTGTAAGATAAGGTAGGTGGACAAACTATAAAGACCAAATATCATCAAGCCAATTAGGAAGTTCAAAAAGAAAACAAAACCCTGACAATTTGCCAAACTTTGTAATATGTAGAGAAAATCTGAAAAAAAAAATTTAAATCTGAGATTGATTGATTGTTGGTTTTTAACTATAAAAATAAAGAGATGTGGTATGATTGTCAATAAGACAACTATCCACAAAAGTTAAAATGAAGTGGACGTAAGCAATTATAGGCAACAGTACGGCCTTCAACAATGAGAATCAAAGAGCTGAAAGCTCTGAGGAAAAATGACGCCACTGTCTCTAATATTGTGATATTTTTTATGCAAGTCTTGATTTTCACAAACCGTAATTAGTTTAACATTCCAACATGTCTCGTAAGCATATAATTGATATTCGTATATGTGTGTGTTATGTGAAGATGACAACTGGCTGTTTTTTTAGTACAAATGTATAGGTCAAGACTACCTGAATGATCTACAGTATCCAATGACTACTGGCTGTTTTTTTCTATAAATAAATAGGTCAAGACTACCAGAATGATCTACAATATCCAATGACTACTGGCTGTTCTTTTGTACATATAAATAAAGACTACCTGAATGATCTAAATTATTCTAAATAATGTGATTGTTGTCTTGCAATTACATTTTTCTAAATCAAGAATATAGACTACTAGTATCCTTTTCAAACCAAATGATTATGAAGAGCCTGTTATTATCAAGCTCTTATACCCCACATACATATACTTATTAAATAAGTTACTAGTGACCTAGTTATTTCTGTTACTTGAAGCAAATTATATTTCTGTAGATTTAGACAATAGTATAATATTGTTTTACTAGTTTTATTTCACCTTGAAGATTAGACAAATAGGGATACTCCTTTGATTTTTTATTTCATGTCAGTCAGGTCGCTTTATATGAAACCTGAAACCACTTCTCTGCCATATTGTTATTTCATAACAACTCTGCCCTTGACCATGTTGACCCATGTAATTGATATTCATTCTTTAACCATATATCATAGTCAGTTAGTTTTTGATTTTGCACTCCCACACCACCTTTCAGGTCAAATGTCTGTCTCCATTTAAGTTAATGACATTGAACAATCATGGTATTAAACACAATTTCAATAGTGATAATGCTGTTCTAGTAAGTCACCATATATTCAACTTGGGTAGCATTCCAGTTATTGAAATTTGTGTCAGATTAGAACAATGATCTAGACCTTTAGGAATGGATCTTACAATTTAATATGGAGCCATAGTATGGGACCCCTACACGGTAACAAAAAAAAAACAAGCTTGAAAGGATACAACGTCAAGCGGCAAAATCTATCACCAGAAATTACAAGTGAAGAGAGGATGGACGGGATAGGTCTCTAAAATGCTTGCCTAACTGGAACTACAACAAGATCTCCAGACAAGACGAACAAGGAGTTGAAGCCAGAAGTTAATATTAATGTAAAAAGTAGTTGAGGGGCTGATTCCCGCTATTGAACCATACTGTCATTCTATAATATTATTGTGTAAGTATTTCTGTATTGTCCTTGTTATTGGTCCATGTCTTGGTGTACTGCTGGCCGAGGACCAACAATAAGGCCAATACAGAAATACATGTAATAGTATCTTTATTAATTAACTACAGTGTTACAATATTTTTTTATTTCATTTCACAAGAGATAAACATTTTACCTTGAAGTGGAACTATCCAAATCTCAGTTTCTTTTTATAAGATGCAATATCTAATGATTTGGTGCCGTTTCCATGTATCTTCAGCCTGTTCTCATCTGATGAATTTTTCTACCCTTTCCAGTCACTATAAAGTGTTACAACTTTAATTTAGACACAACACATAAATAGTAATTGGAAAGGTACTGCCATTGCATGTGTAATGCAAATATATTTAAAAAAAAATAATGTAAGAGTTGAAATTGATACAACTATCCATAAGCAAATTGACCAAAGAACGAAGATTTGCGCAATTACAGAATGCATATGCCTGGTTCGGGTTTAAAAATAAAAGACCGTTTACAAAACATGAGAAGCGAAAGTAAACAGTAAAAATCGATTTGTACCATCGACATGATGAAATTATGAGGTCGTCAAGAAATGAACTTTGTGATAATTTACTCGTTCCCCAAACCTGAAATAATTCCATCGTCTACTTTCAAAATGCTTTTCAAATGAATGGGACCGTCTTTAACCCAAAACATATGCCATACTGAACGTTTCAGCTTGTTTATGGTGAGTAAATAAAAACTGCGTCGTACAAACAACTGTTTACTTTCAGTTTGAGTTCATCCTGACTTACGATCTAAAAACTAGAGACGTTCCGAAATCCTGTTTTGGCCGGATCAGAACTCGGCCAATACGGAAAAAAAATCTGTATTGGCCGAAAGACATCTTATATTGCATATGCAGTTTTCATCATATTAAGTACAATAACAGTGTAGTTAATTAATAATGAAACAGTTACAGACTCTGCTGCTATAACTTTGTAAACAAAGATTCATACGCACCGCGTGGGTATAACCGTTTTACTAATTTCCGATTATTAAAATCTTCGTAAATCTGGATAAAGACCAGTTTCTATCCAATGGATATCAAAATGATTCCGATTATTACTTTTTTAATGATTGTAAAGTTGAAATGGCATGAAAGGCTGACATTATTTAGGAGAACTATTTTGTCTAGCGATTGCTGATCATTGGAGGGTAAAAAGTCCAACACCATAACAAAACGGATCTATTTATCATGTATACATACCGATTGTTTACGATTGTATGACATGTGCATAAAAGTGAAAGCTCGAATAAATATGAAAAATATAACAAAGGGATAGCTCCAAATACCATTTAATAACAAAAAACATATGGACAGGTCAAGATATCTTTTTGGTAAATAAAATAACGTATGTAAACTGGTTCCGTCCGACTACAACACTTTGTTCGAGTGTAGCGTAATACAAGCAGATTCCAGTTAGTAATAGTATGTAAAATAGTAAATATGAAACCGAGTGCGGTAGGCGGAGGCATAATCAACTTCCGTTAGTTCTGGTCAATGGTATCGGAAACATGCCGCTGATAGCGTCATTTTCCAAAAATCCTTACTGTATAGTTGGCTATAAAAGGCCCCGACATGAAAAATATGAAACAATTCAATTGAGAAAGCTAATGGCCTGATTTTTAACAAAACAATTTAGGAAAAACAAATATGACGGACATGAAACACTTTGAGCACTATTGGCTGTATCATGGAGGTTCATTTTTATTGTTGGAGGAATCCCTGAGTACCTGGAGAGAACCACAACCGTAAGCAGAAAAACTAACAATCCTCAGGATTGGTGTTGAACCTACATGCCATGTGCAGGATTAGAACTTACAACCTCAGTGTTAACAGGCTAGTGATACAGTAGGTAAACTATTTACACCACTAAGTCACTGAGGCCCTCTAAAACTAAGAGAAGTTAGGCAGACAAACCATGTACCCTTTTTGAAGATGGACAGACTAGGACTAAAACAATAAACCTTGTCTTTTTGTCCCTAGGACAAACTTCCCCCCACTTATTTTTCCATATTTAATGCATGTATGTTAGACAGAATATGTTAAAATAGTCATAAAATGAACTGAGATTGAAAGAATAAATTGTTTGACCTAATTAGAACCTTTCAAAATTGAGATATCAAATTTTACCCAAAGAGACTTTCATTCTCCAGTATATACATGTAACAAAATTCTTGCTCAATTAATGATTTAAAGAAATTAATGTTGCCAACTTAACACATGTATCCCATATCCAGCCCACTATCTATTGTACAGATAACATGATAATTGTTTAATCACTTTTATTTATGATGACTATGTTGACCTTCAGATGAATTTAGCTTACTTGTGTTGCTTTCTCAGTATAGAGTACAAATATAGATTCCTGGTTTTAAGCAAATGGTAAGATCAACTTTACAGATTTCATCAAAATTCATGTTGATGTCTGTGTTTGGGCAATGTCAGATGAATTCTTTAAAAACAAAGACGTTTGTGAATTTAAAATACTTAGCATTTCAGAGTCAGTTAAATTGCGAATGAAAAATAATACCAAAATTGTCTATGTCTTAAAAAAAATACCAAATTCATTTGTGTTCACTATGAAATGGGAGACTTCCTGAACTATTCTTCTGTTTCAAATAAAGCTTCCCATTTCTTAAAAAATTCCTGTTTGCAAATCTCTCTAAAATAACTTTTATATTTTTAGATGTTGAATATTAGATACTGGTTAATCAGTTATCACAAATAAGTGTCTTACACACAAAATATATTTTCACCCAGTCCATAAAATAAATGATTCCACAAAAATTTCATTTGGAACAGGTATTTTTTCACTATTGCATCTTTTAAATTATTTTACCATTCACTATCAACATTTTTCTAACACATATTCTTTCATTAATCAAATTTTCTGCATCATACATCTTGATATGCATTATTTACTATGAGCATACAATAACAGTTGTAGGATCTACAACAGTAAACATACAATAATAAGTACCAAAGTAGAATTTGTAAAATTGTGACCAAATATATTTTTGAATTAAAATTTTGATCAATCTTGGTTGTATGCTGTAGACTTACTTCCCTACATATTTTTGTCCAATATAGTGTCAAGGATTTACAATCTTTAAAATGTAATGTATGCCCTTGAGGCATTAAGTCACCTATTGTAACTGGTGTCTACTTAGTGAAAAAGAGTGATTTTTCTGTAAAAAAAATCTTCAAAAGTGGTGCTCACCTCAGCTTCAGGTTTCTTCCACTATCATTATCCATTTTAAAATACATGTATTGTCTCGTTAGGTCACATTGCCCTTTGCTGTTCGTTGATGAACATTTTAACATGTATTAAACAAATTAACAGACATGCTAATTATAATGAAACTTGTCACAAATGTCACTCAACGTACAATTCTAAAAAGTATCCATCGACCAGGTGTAATCCAAATTAACTATCAATCACGTCAAAGTTAATATTTATTCCATTAGAGGCATGTAATCCATTTATAATATTTATATATCTCTTACTTATCAATCATAAATTAATTTGGAATAAATTTCTGTCTACTTTTATCATTACAGATTTTCAGTTTAATATATGACCTAATTGAAGACACAGACATTATATGAGAACTTGTACAAAATACTGTGGGACATGTTAGGTGTAAGTTTAATTGTACCATTTATTGTTAACCTTTTCAAATAGAACACATTAATATGCTTATATATATTGTAATCTGATCCCTTTTTTCCCTTTACATCATGTCTTCAATACTTGATGAGATAAAGAAATATTTAAACATCCATTTTAAATGAAGGTTAATTAAAGCAAAACCTTGATTTTACTGTCAAAACATCTTGACGATACTGAATATTGATAGAAGTCTAAATCATAATTTGTTCGCTATATTTATAAAGTATGCACTTCAATCAATGTGTTTTTTTTTTTCATTACAGGGTAAAGAATATTTTCCAAGCTGTCTCATAATGTGACTTGATTGACATAAATCATGTTGTCAAATATTGTAAGAAAGAACCATTAAGGACTTTTTAACTTCCCATACATACATGTGGCGAAATTTTGAAAAATTGAACAGGGATGATAAACAGCTGTTACTAAAATATTGAAATAACCAAATAAAAAAAAATAACACAAACAATTTACGCTCTTTTAAAATTGTCATGGTGACAAACACTACAAGTTTAAATTATGTCATTAGGCTGTTAACATTTTTTTTTGACAATATTTGGTTGTTGCAAGGATTTTTATAGTAAGATATATCTTACTATATAAAATTTTTCCTTGGTTGTTGAATATGGAAGTATTTTTCCAAACAAAAATAGACTAAAATAAAAAGCTCCGCTGGGCGCAGCTTGATACGACCGCAGAGGTCGAACCCTGAACAGTTGGGGCAAGTATGGACACAACATTCAAGCTTGATACAGCACTGAATTTGGATTGTGATTAAATATTTGACACAGCATAGGTTTCTGACACAGAATGAATGTGGTCTAAGAACTTAAAATTTTTAATTTACCTATTCAAACCATATCATTATTATTTGCTTTTATATATAAATCAGAAATAACCAATTTAAAATGGAAAATTTTAAAGAAAAAAAGGAAAAAAAATCCCCCCCCCCCAATTTTTTGAACCCCCTTATGATTCATCGTCCCCAAACTCAATCCCAGCCTTCCCTTTGTGGTATGGTACCTTGCAGTACAATTTCAGAGAGATCCATACATACACTTGAACACAAGTTATTGTCTGGAAACTAGAAAAATGCTTATTTTTGGCCCCTTTTTGGCCCCTTATTCCTAAACGTTTTGGGCAATTACCCCAAAACTCAATTCCAGCTTTCCCTTTGTGATATGGAACCTTGTAGTATAATTTCAGAAAGATCCATACACTTACACACAAGTTATGTCTGGAAGTTACAAAAATGCTTATTTTTTGCCCCTTTTTGGCCCCTAATTCCTTAACTGTTGGTACCATAACCCCCAAAATCAATCCCAACCTTCCTTTTGTGGTATTGAACCTTATGGTAAAATTTCATAGAGATCCATTCACTTAAACTAAAGTTTAGAGTGCGAAAACCAATGTGTCTTCGGACGATGACAACGTCATACCAATATACGTATAAAAATATCAATAGTAACAATTTTTTGAACATTTCAATTCTAATGATATTCAATGGGCATTATTCTAACAAGTTGTGACAATATTTGTGTCTTTCTGAAAAAGTAGCTTTTTTGATTTCATACCACCTTTGGAATTTTTATTTTCAAAATTAATGTCATTTGAGCTAAATAAGGTAGGCAGTTAAAAAATAATCACTAGATCAATGAATATTGTTTTATAAGAGTTATAAAATACAGCTGTCTCCCTCTTTATATCTTTATTGAGTTAAATGTCAATGACAGGGTAAAGGCTGTTATGTAATATTTCCTATACTATAGATTTGTCGCAAGTTTTTATACTAATTTAATGTAAATACACACAATTCAATTTAATAGCTGCAAAATTGGATGAAAAAGGCTACATATAAAAAAGTGTCTACCAAAATAAGTTGGCTAACAGTACATAGAAAACTTGATTGTTTACAAGGAAATTTTGTCTTTTAAAATATATGAAGGTAATGTTGAAAATATCTAGCTTTCAAAAAGGACTTTGTTGAATCTTTATGACGTCCAATAGCTATTTACTATAGTGATTCATAACAGAAAAGGAACAGATCTGTCCTAGCCAGGCCCAATAAATACCAATAACTTGACAGTGTACTACATCACCATAACAAACTCATTTCATTAAATATTTCTCTTATTATGCTCATCTACATTGTACATGTAGTTTGGTTTTATATGTTTAAAACTGAAAAAATGAATTCATATATCTTTAACAGATATCATTTAGTTAAACCCAGATATATTTAAAGACCATTTTATTAAATAGAAATATGTCTTTTTGGAAGAATGTGTGGTAGTGTAGTGAATAGAATAGAAAATTAGAACTGTCAACAAAAATAGACTGACATTCAAATCAACTTAAGGATGTTCGCTCCTCTGTTTCAAAATAACAAGCTTTTTAAAAGACTGTTATATATTGATAGTATATAAATAAAGAAACTAAAAAAGCAGGAAAAAATGAAGGGTCCGTGTGCTTGTTTTCGAGATATAAGCCATTTAAAATTTGGCGGGAAATAATTCTCTCTAGATTTTTCATACATTTAACATTGGCACCTTTTTTCTTTCAAAAAGATAAAAAAATAACAAGGATTTTATAAGATTTTCAAAGATGACATTTTAAACTATATGTAATCAAATTATGGAAAGAAAAGTAGTGGTTAGTGGGCAAAATTTTTAATGGCACTACGTGGAATAAACCAGAGGATTCCGAATATCTGGCAAAAATTCAAAAACAAGAGGAGCGAACATCCTTAACTTATCCAAGACTTCAAAAGAAATTTTAATACTCCAGAAACAGTAAATACAGCTATTAAAGGGATAGAACTTAAATCAATTTCCCAGTATTCCTTAGCTTGGCTACTGAGACATGATAGAGAAAGAACTAAGTAGCCCAGCCCAGACTATCACGGTCAGTGCCCATTGCTAAATAGCACGAATAGAACAGCAAATTTTGCGAACTCTTTGGATCCTTACATTAATAACATAATCTTTGTCACAAAACATACAATATTTGATTTGTGCCCTTAAGACAAATAGGTAGAAAAACTATGGGTCTGCTTCATTCGTTCTAGTTTGGGCTATGCCCGGTAAGCACTATCACATGACCGGGTTAAACGAGTTGAACCGGCTGAATCAGCTGAATCAAAAATGGCGACTGAAGTACACATTTATACTATTTGCTTTCTAAGCTGTCAAATATTAAAAAAATGGACCTTTTAATAAAAATTGTATGTACAATCTTTTTTTCCAAAACCTCATTCATCATAAAAACGTGTCTCGGAGATAATTTTATCAATTCTTAAAACAAAATATAGTGTAGAGTTCCATTATCGTCATAGTGGACCATTGCAGTATCACATTACAATATAGTTTGATTGAAAATGTTACAATCTACAACTTTAAGTTTCAACATTTTACCTTTCAATACGCTTTCCGCCATTCTTTTTTACCTGGCTGATTTCTTGCAGGTGTGTCAAGACCAGAAAGGGCGGCATATACAGATATGCGCCTGCAGTTGATTTCTTAGCAAATGAAGCGACTGTGCATATTCCAGAATTACCAACCAGGCTAACCGTGGTTAAGCCGCCTTGGCAAATGAAGTACTACCCTTAATATTTTTAGTTGACCATGACTGGATGCAGATACACACCATCATGTAAAATAAATGGAGAATGTGCCCATGGGACACAGATAATGCCCTCGCTTGCATTTCAAGTTATAAAGGGACATAACTAGAGAACTGTAAAAGTGACACCACCCAAATTCGAACTCGATCTGTGTTTTATTCTTATGAGCATTGTGTATACGTTTCATAACATTTGGTTGAGGCAGAGTTAGAGAACAGAAACCAATTTTGAGACATATGTACGGAGGTACAGACAGAAGTACGGAGGGACGTTGACGGACAAGGTGAACACTTAATGCCCCCCCCCCCCCCCCCCCCTGCAGCAGGGCATAAACAAAATTTATCCGTTTTTTGTGTATAATTTAGGAATCCAATACATAACAGGAATCTTGTGGGGAGCAAAATTTACTCTTACTTCAGTCAATGATAAAATATGTATATCTATCAATGTACTGAATTTGTAAACTCAGTTTAAAGTATCTAAGTATCTAAGTATATGACTATATGATTATCATGTTTTTTTTCTTCCCTTCAACTGAGACCACTTAACACATGGGGGAACACAAATATAAATATCTATCCCCCCCCCCCCCCCCCCCCGCTGCGGCAGGGCATAAACAATATTTATCCGTTTTTTGTGTAATTTCGGAAGCCAATACATAACAGGAAGCTTGTGGGGAGCAAAATTTACTCTTACTTCAGTCAATGATAAAAGATGTATATCTATCAAGGTACTAGAATTTGTAAACTCAGTTTTAAGTATCTAAGTATCTAAGTATATGACTATATGATTATTATGTTTTTTATTCCCTTCAACCGAGGCCCCTTAACACATGGGGAACACAAATATGAATATCTATCCACTAGCTAGACCACCTTTAACAAGGACCCCTTAACACATGGAGGAACACAAATTTAAATATCTATCAACAAGTTAGACCACCTTCAACTGAGACCCCTTAACACATGGAGGAACACAAATAAAAATATCTATCAACTAGCTAGACCACCTTCATCTGAGACCCTTTAACACATGGAGGAACACAAATATAAATATCTATCAACAAGTAAAACCACCTTCATTGGCTTCAACTGAGACCCCTTAACACATGGGGGAACACAAATATATATATATCTATCAACTAGCTAGACCACCTTCAACTGAGACCCCTTAACACTTGGGGGAACACAAACATCAATATCAATCAACAAGCTAGACCACCTTCAACTGAGACCCCTTAACACATGGGGGAACACAAGTGTAAATATCTATCAACAAGCTAGACCACCTTCAACTGGGAGTCAGACCCCTTAACACATGGAGGAACACAAATAAAATAAATTGCTTCGCTGAGCACAGCTGGATACGACCGCAGATGTCCAACCCTGAAAAGCCGGGCCAAAATGGACACAATATTCACGCTTGATACAGGTCTGAATTTGGATTGTAACTAAATTTTTGACACATAATAGGTTTCTGACACAGAATAACTGTAGTCAAAGAACTTCAAATTGGTTATATGATTTGAAGTTATATTTAATTTATTGCTTTTGTGCAATACACTATGCTGTTGCGAATTGACCCCCCCCCCCCCACCAAAAAAAAATTATTTTACCCCGGTTTTTTGCTTTTGTGCAATACACTATGCTGTTGAATATTAACCCCCCAAAAAAAATATTTGAAGAAATTTTCTCTTAATTTCTGAAATCTGAAATGAGAAAAATTGTCCCCCTCCAATTTTTTTCACCTCCCCCCTTTCCCTTATTCCCCCAAAAAATTCTTTCCATCAAGATATGGTCAGTATCTCAATTCAAATTTCTAATGCAGTTTGCAACCAAAATTACCCATTTAAATACATCATAAGTGTTTTAAAATATAAAATGACATACATAGTCATGGCTAAAATTAATATTAATTAATAGTCACTGCTAAAAATAAATTGACAGCTAATCACCTCAAGACAATCATCATTTCTTAATACATAATTTACAAGCAGTGTAAGGGAGGTAATCAAACAGTGTTCTTTAATTTGAATTGGATTACCTCCCTTACACTGCTTTTAAATTGTCTCAATTGTCCTTTAACCAGAAAAACCCTTGTTTTTCCCCTAATTTTGCCCCTAATTACTAAATGGTTTGAGCCATAACCCCCCAAAGTCAATCCTAACCATCCCTTTGTTGTATGGAAGTTTGCGTTATTATGTCAGAGAGATTCATACACTTTAACACAAGTTATTGTCTGGAAACTACAAAAATGCTTATTTTGGCCCCTTTTTTGGCCCCTAATTCCTAAACAGTTGGGACCATAACCCCCAAAGTCAATCCCAACCTTCCTTTAATGGTTATAAACCTTGTGTTAAAATTTTATTGATTTCTATTTACTTATACTTAAGTTATTATCCGGAAACCATCTGTCTTCGAACGACGCTTACGACAACGACGTGATACCAATATACAACCCAAAATTTTTTAATTTTTGCGGTCGTATAAATATCTATCAACTAGCTAGACCACCTTCATCTGAGACCCTTTAACATATGGAGGAACACAAATATAAATATCTATCGACTAGCTAGACCACCTTCATCTGAGACCCTTTAACACATGGAGGAACACAAATAAAAATATCTATCAACTAGCTAGACCACCTTCATCTGAGACCCTTTAACACATGGAGGAACACAAATATAAATATCTATCAACTAGCTAGACCACCTTCAACTGAGACCCCTCAACACATGGGGGAACACAAACATAAATATCTATCAACAAGCAAGATCACCTTCAACTGAGACCCCTTAATACACGGAGGAACACAAATATAAATATATATCAACTAGCTAGAACACCCTTCGCCAGAAACCCTTAACGCATGGAGGAACACAAACGATTTTTTTCACATTTCCTGTATAAATACTTCAGCATATACCATAGCTCTATAATATATGTCACAATGTTTGTACATTGAAGACTTATGGGTCTACAATTCAGCTTTTCAAGTGAAGAGAATTAATTTTTAATTTCTAAATCATATACTGTCTTATCTAATTTGCATTTAATCAATTAAGCTTTTTTAAAACTTGCATGAACTATCAAATTGAGCATATGAACATGCACATTTGCATTAATTGGCAGTTATTATCCATATTTTTTTCCTTCAAAGGATAATGACTGAATACAACATTGCATATGGATAAGCTTTTGAGGAACAAATGTAAAAGTATTTTTAAGATCAAGAGACAGCCCAAAAATATCTTTAATGGCTTCGGTAACATTTTGAACTAGTTTTAGCTAGCCTATATGTATGGGCTTATCCAAATAACTTGATTTCACCTCCATTTTGTCCTAGGGTATAATTGATATAAAAATTCTTACCCTTTTTTCTGATTCATTATCCATTAATGGTAAGATGAACATTTTCAAATTTTCATGAACATCTGGAAATAAAAAAATAACTGTGAAAGTGGAATAATAGTTAGAAGTGTATGTCTTCCCTGCATTTGCAGAAAAATTTATGTACTGCCATGTTTATACATTTATTGAGTAACATATAAGGATATTTTTGTTGTATTATGTTTGTATTTTTATAAAACCATCACATGTAAATAAACATTGATAAAAGTCATTAAAAACAAATTTTATTGTAAAAAAAAAAGATGCTTAAACATGTTAAATAATTCCTGTGAAAAAAAGCTGTTGAAGGTGCCCAGAAATATATTCATAGCATAATTAAGATTTGAAAAATTTCATTTAACAATGGTAAAGAACAATTTCCTTAAAAATATTAGTAAACGTATTTCTGATAACTAAAATATTTTTGACTAAATTAATTTTGACTAATTAATAATTAAAAATATTAGTAAACGTATTTCTGATAACTAAAATATTTTTGACTAAATTAATTAGATGCAAACCGCTGAAATGTAAGTAAATAACTTTGAATAGACCGATCAATGTCCGGTTCAAAATAGTTTACCTGTCATCTGAACAGGTAAATTTCAGCTGTTCGACAACTTATTAGCCTTGATTAAAATGAGAAGGTATTAAAGTAGGGGTTGTTTTGATAGTACTTAATGATCATGTCACTTTTATGACCGGAAATGTGTGGCTGACAAAGGTAAAAGGTTGGGTCAAAAAGATCACGAATTATGTTAAAATGACCGTCTCTTAAAAAAACCTTTGAAAACTAAAAAGTAGATGACCGTTTCATGCTTTGCCCAGCCGAACTTTTACCGGACATAATACAAATGTCCGGAATATATTACCGTTTTGGAAGCCTTGATCTCCAGATACCTTTGCATCAATGTATTAGATACGATTAGAGACTTTTAATATTGACCAACCTCTATTATAAAGTGTCTTGTCATTTCAAGAAGCAAAAGAGAACAGAAAAAAGTCAGTATTCAAAACAATTTTTTTGAAAAAGGAGATTGAAATGGAACCATCTAGAAGACACTAACTAGTGTGCGTTAAGAGCTACATTCATGCAGATACAGGCATAGAAATATTGCTGAAACTGTCAAACCCTCTTGCTCTGACACAGATCCGCCCCTCCCCCTCCTTTTTGCTTTACCGAACCCCTTTTAAAGGCTTTTTTGTTTTACACACCTTCATCAAATAAAAGTGAGGAACATTTGGTCTGTTAGTGTTGTTGAAACAGGCTCCTATTTTGACTGTTTTCAGAACTGCCTAAATAATCAGTGGACACCGACATCGGTCTTCAAAACAAAGTTTGACCACGTCCGAGTGCTTCTACTCGGATTCGAAAATATCTTAAAGTTAGTGGTTAATAAAGATTAAGTATACATAGTTGATAAAACAATAAATGATTTTAAAGAACGAATTCATTTTTCAATCAAACGAAAAATTGTAATTGTGTAATATTTTGTGATTCGAAACAATGACAGATTTCCAGTTCCGGCGTATGAGGAGGGAAATTGGAATTTTGTAAACAAAATGCAAAATGTCAGATAGAAGACCTGCGAGGTTTGTATAAGTTTATTAGTGTGAGAGAGGTGTAACCGATGAGAGAGGAAGAATTCTGTATCAGCAGCAATTTAAAAAAGTATCACTCAATTATTTTTTATATAAATTTGGACAAAATTTGGTATGGCTTGTTAGTTGTTTCATATTTTCCCTGTGCACACCTGGTGTTTGATAACATAGGGGATCTCCATGACCTGGTTCATGACGGTGCACCACCATCGCTAAATTTATCTTCCGTCATCATCTAATGATCCTGGCAATTGTTAAATTATCTTCCGCCATCGTGAAATGATCCACGCCATCATTGCACTATAAATAAATGATCAGAGCATGTAATGAGGTTCTGCACAAGCTTCCCAGTAATTCCCAAGTGTCTTATATAACAAGTTAAATGCCTTTAATAACTAAGACTTGTTATTACAGCTAAGTTTATCCCTTAAAAGCCTTGTCTCATTGATTTCCCATGGTTAATGAAAAATGTATTAATTTAATTCAAAAATTAGTTATCAAGGCTATGCATTTAGTTTCTGTGCAAAGTTTCAAGAGTTCCCTATAGCTAGAGCCTACTGAAAATCAAAATATTTATGATTTATTTTACAAATAACAAACATATATATGTTATTACAGATTTAGAAAATTTAAGGATTAAAGAGTAGACAACTCATGAAAGTATCTGTAATAACACATGCAAGTTATTTTCTGTAATAACCCTATAGAGTTATATCCCTGACTGACATAAATGAACTTAAATTTAAAAAACATACAATAGATATAAGAAGATGTGGTATGAGTGCCATTGAGACAACACTCCATCCAAGTCACAATTTGTATAAGTAAACCATTATAGGTCAAAGTACGGTCTTCAACACAGAGCCTTGGCTCACACCGAACAGCAAGCTATAAAGGGCCCCAAAAATGACTAGTGTGAAACCATTCAATCAGGAAAACCAACTGTCTAATCTATATAAAAAATGAGAAACGAGAAACGAGAATCACTTATGAACCACATCAACAAACGACAACCACTGAACATCAGGTTCCTGACTGAGGACAGGTGCAAACAAATGCAGCGGGTTTAAACATTTAAATAGGTGCCAGCCTTCACCCTACCTGAAACAGTAGTGTAACATCACAACATAGAAAAACACACTATAAAATATCAATTGAAATGGCTTAACTCAATCAAAAGACATATAAACAAAAAACAAGTGAACATACACTGAACGAATAAATTTGATCTATAACACAATGTAAATACAAAATTAATAAAACAAGGGATTTAGATTTAAAACAATATCAGAAAGACAACCATCACCTTGGACAAAATGCCGCCAAATAAAATAAAGTACACAGGTAAATAAAAATAAGTATGTTGTAATTTATACATGGAGTACATAAATAATTTTTACAAAATAAATAATTTTGTTGTTCCTAGTACGAGAACAAAAGTGAAAATTTATCATCATACTAAACACTTATCAAAGTGGGTATATATTAAAAATAGTGAGACTAGATATAACACTGAATAAGTAAACATTGAATAACAAAAATACATTACAAATTGTATCAACAGGTCAAATTAACACGAAAGTACGATTTGAGAGTACTCGCAGTTACTGAAAGCTAGTTAAAAGCCAAAAACAATTAATAATAAAAGATCATGCATCAGAGACTAAGATAAACTAAAACACATCCCAGGAATTTAGTGTTTTAACGTCATGGACATTCAAAGAAGACTTGACTTGTGCAATGCCAAAATAAAAGTATAGACAGGCAGTAAGATAGTTAGGAGGTAACCTGTTAATAAATATGTATAATGTAATATATATATATATAGATAGAGTAATCTCTATATAGAAAATGAACATGGATGTGTATTTATACATCCCAAAAAAAACGTTAGAAAAGAATACAAATTTAGTTATGTTTTAATTTGCTGATGACAAAATCGATATTTGTGCCAATGTAAACTATATTCAAAGATCTAATTACAACATTTTATTTTTATTTTTATTATTTTGAAAAATTACAACAAATACAACACATCAAACATGCATACAGTAATATTAGCAATACATTTGAATATATATTTATTAAATTTATGACAATAAACATTGTTGAAAATTCAGTTTTATATTTATATGAAAAGAGAACATAAATAGAAAAGATAATTTGAGTTAAATGTTTATGTACATGTACCACTATGTGGCACATGAGAAGGCTAAAGTATTTTATGAAAAAGGAAGAGGTTAAAATATCCTGTAAGATTTTCAGTACATAATAAGTTGTGCTTTTAGATACAATAATATATTATGTTAGTTTTGACAATAATTATCTGTAAATAATAAATGACAAATTGAGCTATAAAAATAACTCTTTAAATGCATTCCACATGGTATCAAAGTGCTCTTGTCTCTTATTTTTGACTGCCATTATTTTTTCTAAATTGTACATATATTTTAGCTTTTCTTTAATGGCACTGAGTGAAATATCTTTTGAAAAAACATCTACTGTTGTATATATATTGTTTCATGTATAGAAAAATCAAATTATATGGGTCACCTTTTCGAACTTTTGATATACTCCAAAAATAAAATTTAACTTATTCAATGGCAGGCTTACCCCACCAGATAAAAACCAATAATCAATATCTTGTAAACAATTTTGGATAATCTCACAATTCCATAGAATATGTTCAACAGTTTCATCTTCCAATTTACAAAAAGTACATAGAGGGTTATCAATAACAGTGTTCTCCCCAGATATTTTGGATAGCATCACATTTGGCGTAAAAAAAATAAACTGTATTTTTTTCAATGTCATTTGTCGCGTCGCGGTGATACTCTATTTCCTTTATGGTATATATGTTTATATTGTTCAATTCATAACTGAGAATACAATTAAAATATAACCATGATAACAGTTGTTTCAGTTTATGTTTTCTATATTCATTTATAGTTACTGAACAGAATTATTGTTTTCCTCTTGGGCCATATAACAATATATGTGTGGTTCTAGCAGAGACATATAATACAATATATGTCTCTGGTTCTAGTTACCCTACCTACCCAACTAAATGAATGAGTGAATGGTTTATTATAGTGCAACCTTTATATATATACAATACTAAATATCAAGTAAAAAAAGAGAAAGTATCATATAGCAATAAAATTTCAATTAAAAAAAAATTTCCATGTCTAAAAATTCATTGTTTCATGGTACTCAATGAATTAGTCCCAGTTGTTTCTGTATATCAAGGTGATAGATATTTTTAACAAAGTTATCTAACAAATAGTCTGTTAATGCATAGTTTTCTCTTTTTGGTATATTTTTTTCTGTCTGCTGTGCCATTTGTGCATCTGTAGTTATTATCGTAAAAATGCGGATTTTTGTCATATCTGGTCCGGTTCCGATCGGTAGTTTACTCAAAAGTAGTCATTGGCGGCCGAAGAAAAATTAACGAAAATAAACAATGTTTGACAAGAGATTGGGAACGAATGTGACGCTTTTGATGTATTAAATGGATGAAACATAAACTTAAGCCAACTTATTTAGCCCAAAACCGATATGTTCGCTCTCGATTAACAAGTAGTACCGGCGGAAGAGAAAGAAAGTAATTTTATGAAAGTTGTAAAAATAAACGACCAAACCTCATTTTAAAGAGAAAAATCGTTTGTATCTTTGAATTTCCGTAATGCAAAACGTAGATTTCGAATTGTTTTATGATTACATTTTTTCCATGTCTTAATTTGCGATTGCAGACAGACCACGTGGTATCAGAGACATATAATACAGTGTGTCTCTGGTGGTATTAATCATGTCACAAGTGTCAGCTTGGGGTATTCGTATCCAAACAGTTATCACCCAAAGGGCAATTAACACCTATTTAATCACTCTTAAATGCCTCTATTGTCCGATTTGAAGGGATTACACTTAAAGTTGATATAATTTTTATGATCATACGCGGTAATTAGATGAAAGTTCAAAATTTAGGACATGGATTTACGATATAGAAACAAGAAAAATAGCATCCTCAAAATAATTATAGCGTCGCGGAAATTATTATAGCATCACGGGATAAAATATAGCGTCGCGGTACCGCGACGCTAAAACGGCCTGGGGAGAACACTGATATAAGTTTGATTTTACATAAAAATTTATTTGTGGCAAGAATTCTGTGGTTGATTCTGTACTGAAGCCACTGTAGTTTAGTATTGGCAGTGACTGTAAACGGTAGTTTGAATATATGTTTCCAAATGAGATCTTCGCCTAATATTTCACCCCACTTCAGTTGTCCTGTTGGAGTCTCATTGTTACTAATGAGTATTTTGTACATGTCTTTAGAACCTTTTCTACTTTTAAAAAAGACTTGTAAGCAAGCGGGAATAAATGGACAACATAACTTATATGAATCTTTTTTTGACATCTCTGAACTAGTAACTATAAAATTATACAAATTTAAATCTAGAAATAAGAAATAATTTAACTACTTATATTTAAAGTGACTCAATGTTTTTTTGTTTTTGTTTTTTTTTTTATCTCCCTTGAATCAATATGTCCAATTATTTCTGTCATAGAATATGTTTATACATTACTATTTTATAATAATAAGAAATATTGATGACAATTTATATTATATAGAAACTTTATGGTAAAATTAGTATACTTAGAACTAGAGTATACAATCATGACATTTATAATGTTTAAGGTGACTTAACTTGTATTTTTTGTTATCTCCCTTGAGTCACTAATTTCTATTATTCTTATAATTGAACATGTTAATATATACTACTCACACTTACAATTATAAGTGACACTTATGGCAAATTTTAATGTAAAGATATTATTCTGTATAAACTGAAAAATTGTGAAACATTGTTAATAATTATGAAAATGCTTTATCACAATTGTTATATTCAATCCATTGAATATTTTTTAAAACTTTTTCTCATTTACTGTTCTATTTTTTTTCATTTATTTTTAAACACTCCTTTGAAAATTATCCTGTTTGACATCCTCATTCTAATAACTTTTCTGTGTTTACATCATTATTGGAAAATTATTTTTATTTCTTTCATTCAACTACTTGATGTAATTTGGATGCAAACATTTTATGATCAATGAGTTCATTAAAGATTTTGTCAGTTAATTGTCAAGGCCTTCGGAACACATTAAAAAGAAAAGACGTATTTGATATGCTGAAGTCAAAGAACTGTAATATATATTGTATTCAGGATACTCATTTTACAAATGATATAGAAAACATAGTGAGATCTATGTGGGGTTATGAGTGTTATTTTTCATCTGTTAGCTCAAACTCTAGAAGTGTAGCTATTTTGTTCAATAATAATTTTGAATGCAAAGTGTTGAAAGAAAAAAAAGATATAAATGGAAACTATTTAATTTTAGATATTCTTGTAGAAAATAGAAAGATAACTCTTGTATGTCTATACGGACCAAATACAGACAATCCAGATTTTTTTTCCAATATTATGTCGGTTATTGATGATTTTGAAAATGAATACTTTGTTATTTGTGGTGATTTTAATCTTGTCCAAAACCCATGTATAGATTATTGCAACTATGTGAATATTAACAATCCGAAAGCTAGGGAAAAAGTTCTTGAATTTATTGAAGAAAGAAATTTGATAGACCCATATAGAGAACTTTTTCCAGATATACAGCGATACACTTGGAGGAAGAGAAATCCTTTTAAACAGGCTAGATTAGACTTTTTTCTTCTCACTGAAAACTTTTTAAACAGTCTAAAAAATTGTAATGTACTTCCAAGCTATCGGTCAGATCACTCTATGATTTTGCTAGATTTAGAATTTAACCCTTTCATTAGGGGAAAAGGTTTGTGGAAGTTTAACAACTCTTTATTATATTATATAGACTATATAAATACTATTAAGCAAAAAATACAGGAAGTGAAAAAACAATATTGTGCTTTAGTCTATAATATGGAAAATATTGACAAAATAGATAATACAGACATTCATTTTAGAATTAACTGTCAGCTTTTGCTTGAGACTCTTCTAATGGAAATTAGGGGGAAGACAATTTCATATTCAAGCTTTAAAAAAAAGCAAGACGAAAAAAGGGAAATAAATCTTCGAAATGAAGTAACTCAATTAGAGGAAAGAGTTGATGAACATTCCATTAACGAATTAGAGGCAAAAAAACATGAGCTTGAAAGTTTAAGAACACAAAAATTAAAAGGGAAATTAGTAAGATCCCGTGTCCAATGGATACAGGAAGGGGAAAAACCTACTAATTATTTCTGTGGCTTAGAATCACGAAATTTTATGAGCAAAATTATTCCTAAAGTAGAGAAAGAAAATGGGGAAATTATAACAAAACAAAAAGATATTTTGAATGAAGTTAAAAATTTTTATGACAATCTTTATAAAAAAAGGGATACTAAAAGTACTTTTAAGTGATCTGAAAAAAGACTTGAAAAACTTAAGTGTTCCTATACTTTCATCTCAGGAAAAAGAAAGCTTGGAAGGTATAGTTACTGTTAAAGAAGCTGGAGAAGCATTGAAAAAAATGAAAAACAACAAAACTCCTGGAACGGATGGTTTTTCAGCAGAGTTCTATAAATTTTTTTGGAAGGATCTTCAAATTTTTATTGTAAATTCTTTAAATTATGGTGCAAAAACAGGGGAACTATCTGTTACACAAAAACAAGGGATTATTACTTGTTTACCGAAAGGGAATAAACCCCGCCACTTTTTAAAAAACTGGCGCCCAATATCTTTACTGAATACTGTGTATAAAATTGGATCAGCAGCTATTGCAAACAGATTTAAGAGTGTCCTCGATAAATTGATAAATTTTGATCAGACTGGTTTTATTAGTGGTAGGTATATTGGGGAAAATATAAGACTCATTTATGATATATTACAGTACACAGAGGAACATGAAATACCAGGGTTATTACTATTGATTGATTTTGAAAAAGCTTTCGATTCCATATCATGGGACTTTTTGATAAATGTTTTGAAATTTTTCAATTTTGGCGAATCTATCATTAATTGGGTTAAAGTTTTTTACAATAATATCAACTCTGCTGTCATCCAGGGGGGGAACCTTTCAGATTTTTTTACTATTGGTAGAGGTTGTAGACAAGGGGACCCCCTGTCTCCATATCTTTTTATTTTATGTGTAGAGATTCTGGCATTGAAAATAAGGGGAAATATTGACATTAGTGGTATAAAGGTCACACGGGTTGAGCATAAATTGTCACAATTTGCTGATGACACCTCTTTGATTTTGGATGGGAGTGAAAAATCTCTGCAAGAATCACTATTAGAATTAGACTGGTTTGCAAAAATATCTGGACTAAATATTAACTTCACAAAAACACAAGTTATTTGGTTTGGGAGCAAAAAATATAGTACAGATACATTATGCCCTAACAGAAATCTGTCTTGGGGTGAAACTACTTTTAAATTACTAGGAATCAATTTTGATGTAGATCTTGAAAAAATTGTTAAGATAAATTATTCTGAAAGAATTGTACAGATTAAAAATACTTTAAATCAATGGTCTAAAAGGAATCTAACTGTAATAGGTAGAATAACTGTGATTAAAACTCTAGTCTTGCCTATTGTAAACCATCTCATTATCTCTCTGCCAAATCCTTCAGATGATATTGTTAAGAGAATAAATGAACTTATTTATACATACATATGGAACTCACCTATACGTAGAGTTAAGAAGGATATCCTAATCAAAGATTATTTGGAGGGAGGTTTGAAAATGCTTGATTTGAATATGTTCATTACAGCCCTTAAATCAACATGGATTAGAAGGATTTTGCAGAGAGATAGTAAATGGCAAAATATTTTCATGTCAAATATAGAAAAAAGAAAGTTGTTTAGTTGTGGTGTTGATTATATTAGACAACTTTACATGACAGTTAACAACCTTTTTTGGAAAGATGTACTAAGATCCTGGGAAATGATTATTCAAAAAGAAAGAAACTTGACTTATGATTCATTTTTATCAAATCCACTATGGCTAAATAATAATATTAAGATTGGTCATAAATCAGTAATTTATCAAGAATGGTTCAAAAGTGGTATTAGATTTGTAAATGATATAGTTGACCAAGATGGATCGTATATTTCATTTGACCAATTTAAGGAAAACTATAACATTAACACAGATTTTCTTAAATTTAACAGTGTTATTTCGGCAGTGAAAGAGGCATCAAAATCTTACACTAAAGGATCTTACAAATTATTTTGTCCTTTTATACCATCATGTCTGCAAGTATTTTTAAAACATTGTAAAGGATCAAAAGATATGTATTCTGTACTGACAAGAAATAATGTTACTCCTACTGGACAGCTTAAGTGGGTTAAAATTTTAGGTGAACAGAATCTGAACTGGAAAAAGATTTTCAGACTGCCTTTTGCTGTTACAAAAAATAGTAAATTACAGTGGTTGCAATATAGGATTAACCATTGCATTATTGCAACAAACCAGTTTTTAGTTAAAATAAAATTGATCGATGATCCTTTATGTACATTTTGTAAATCAGAGAACGAGTCTATAGAACACCTATTTTGGAATTGCAATACTGTACAAAATTTTCTACAGGATATTGATAACTGGTTCCTTTCTGGTGGAATAAGTCTCCCAATGAATAAATTAAACTTTCTTTTTGGAGACTTATCCAAGATATTTCCCAACAACCCATACAACATGATTTTTCTTTACATTAAACAATATGTGTATAATTCTAGATGCTTTAAAAAGAATCTCTCATTGCAAGCAGCTATAATAAAGCTGAAAGATATGTATAAATTAGAGAGTATGATAGCTGTAAAAAATAAAAAGATAACTGAATTTGACAATGTATGGAATGTTTTTGAAAAACTTTTATTGAATACCAGCTAATGTCTATTTTTGTTACAATAACTCATGACTATTTAATTATAATCTATTTTAAAGAAAATATTATTGTCATGTTATGTACTTGATCTGTGTGATGGCTGTTATGAAAGAAATATGTCTAGTTAATTTTGCAAATATTTTCCAACATAAATATTTGATATTTAAAATATAGATAGGGATGTAACTGGATAATCCTTTTTTTTTCTTTTTTTTTTCCCTTCTTCTTTACTCTTAACTCCAATCTGTTAATTATCATTATTTATTTATTTATTTATTTATTAATTTTTCTATTTTTTATTTTTTTATCTTTTCAATAGAAAATGTAAAATATTTCCAATTTAGATGTATTTATATTAATGACATTGTATATATTCTTATTGTATTATATTGTATGTATGTCATGTATATGTTGTATTTGTTGGAAATAAAAAAATCAAAAGTTAAAAAAAAAACTTATATGAATCTTTTTTGTAATTATTTGCTGCTTTTTTAATAGCTGAAAGAACACTCATGTAATTGAAAAAATTTACATTGATATCGTAACATTGCTGTAACAATTCTAATGAAATAAAAAATCCATTTTCATCTATTACATCATTTACATATTGTAAACCATGATTAAACCAATGTTGGTAAAAAACAGGTTTATTACAAATTCTAATCATATTGTTAAGCCAAATAGGACTTGATAAAAAATATTCATAGTCCATAGTCTAATTACAACATTGATAAGATAACCTTTACATGCTTTACTAATAAGTTTGTTTAAAGGTTCGATGAGTTTACACGGATCACATAGTGATTTCCACACTTTTAGTACAATATTACCGTAAAATTTAGGATGTGAAATACATGTACTAACAAAGGCCAGAGGCTCATGACTTGGGACAGGCGCAAAAATGTGGCGGGGTTAAACATGTTTACTTATCTACAATAAAGCATCCAGAACAAATAATTTGATTACATTGTAAACACATGTATCATTAACATATCAAATACAGGTAAATAATATAGACATGTAGCTGAAGCCCTCATCCGAGTACAGGAATTTATTGCTGCGTTGAAGACCCATTGGTGGTCTTTGTCTGTTTTTCTGCTCTTAAGTACATGTAGGGTTGTTGTCTCTTTGAGTTTGACACATTCCCCGTTTCCATTCTCAATTCTATGTATGATAGTATATCTTTTTTTCTTACAGAGCAAGAAAAGCTGTTGATTATGCCAAGTTTGGAGGACCTGATGATTTTGATGGTATGACTTTACCTATTTGTATGTGTAGTTCATACATGTTTCTCGTTTCTCGTTTTTATATAGATTAGACTGTTGGTTTTCCCATTTGAATGGTTTTACACTAGTAAATTTTGGGGTCCTTTATAGCTTGCTGTTCAGTGTGAGCCAATGCTCCGTGTTGAAGGCCGTACCTTGACCTATAATGGTTTACTTTTATAAATTGTTACTTGGATGGAGAGTTGTCTCATTGGCACTCATACCACATCTTCCTATATCTACTAAGAACACAGTTTAATGTTATAGGTCGCCTTCAGTAGTAAGAAGATATTATGTTTTCCGGTCAGCCTCCTTCATCTGTTAGTTCATATGTCCGTCCCGTATCAGGTTAATGTATTAGTTGAAGGTAGTTTTAATATCATGAAGTTGTAGTCACTTAAACTTTGAAACTTAGTTGGCATGTCCATATGATGTGACTTTGAAATTGATTTGCCAAAAAAGGGTTTGGAACCAGATTTTGTGGTTCACTGATCTTGGAAATGTGATAGTGTAAGCAAGGCATGATGTCCTATGGACACATATTCTTGTTTAACATATATTGTACAAATGTATATACACATGTATCACATAATAATTTCTGATTTAATAACATGAGATTCTTTTCACTGGAGAAACACATGCCTATGAAGTACACTATGATTTTAACACTGCTATTGATAATAATAACATGATTGTTTTCACTGGAGAAACACATGCCTATGAAGTACACTATGATTTTAACACTCCTATTGGTAGTAATAACATGATTGTTTTCACTGGAGAAACACATGCCTATGAAGTACACTATGATTTTAACACTCCTATTGGTAGTAATAATATAAGGTATCAAAAAGTAAAATCACAAAAATACTGAACTCCGAGGAAAATTCAAAAAGGAAAGTCCCTAATCAAATGGCAAAATCAAAAGCTCAAACACATCAATCGAATGGATAACAACTGTCATATTCCTGACTTGGTACAGGCATTTTCTTATGTAGAAAATGGTGGATTGAACCTGGTTTTATAGCCAGCTAAACCTCTCACTTGTTTGACAGTCGCATCAAGTTTTCCTAAATTTCTAAGCATTATGAACATTTGTTAAGGGAGGAAAATATGTTACGAGGAAAATGTTTAAAAACACTTTTTTTTTTTCAATCTGTAATCTGGAGGACTTTAGTCATGTTAGGAGATCATGAACTTCATTTTTGTTGAGCCTTCGACTTTTGTCGAAAAAGCGAGACATAGCGATCCTACATTCACAAATATTCACTCTGTGGTTAAAGTTTTTGAAATTTTAATAACTTTTTTAAACTATCCTGGATTTCTACCAAACTTGGACAGAAGCTTGTTTATGATCATAAGATAATATTGAAAAGTAAATTTTGTAAAAAAAAATTCCATTTTTTCCGTATTTTACTTTTAAATGGACTTAGTTTTTCTGCCAGTTAACATTACATTCACTCTGTGGTTAAAGTTTTTCAAATTTTAATAACTTTCTTAAACTATCTTGGATTTGTACCAAACTTGGACAGAAGCTTATTTATGATTAAAAGCTAGTATCTAGAAGGAAATTTTGTTAAAATTTTGTTCCATTTTTTCCGTATTTTACTTATAAATGGACTTCGTTTTTCTTCCAGTTAACATTACATACAGTCTGCAGTTTAAGTTTTTAAAACATTTATTAGATGCATAAACTACGATTTACCAAACTTGGACAGAAGCTACTTACAATCAAAAGATAGTATAGAGAGGAATATTTTTATTAATTTTTTTCCTCATTTTGTTGAGCCTGCGATTAACAGCAAAAGTAGGCGAGACACGAGGTTCTGCGGAACCCTTACGAATTTTTTTCCACGTTTATAATTGTTTTCAAATTAAGCCAGGCATCCTTGCATAATTAGAGTTCTTATACACATGTATTAGAATGTAAACAAATGCTAGTACAGACCCTGGCAGGTAGTTATTTTAGGAAGACAAAATTTCAAACCTTGGACTCTTTTAAGAAATAATTATTTTATATGACTGTCAATCCATAACTGGTTTTTGGATTTGCTGTTTTTTTCTTCTCTTTTAATCCACTTACAAAAGCATTTTTCCAATTACGGTTACTTTTTCAAACACTTTAAGTTAAGGTTACTTTTTCAAACACTTAAGTAAACCAAAGACTTTCTGTCAATAGAAAACTTGTCTTTGTAATTCATAAGTTAAAGTGTAATTGTTACTAATTCCTATTACTAAAAAATTGTATAAAGAAAATAGTGACAAACTTTTGATTTGGAAATATGGGTGGATGGGGAACAGAAACAGTCACTGGAAATCAAAAGCATATTGGGCTAGGTAAGAATAGGTAGCAAAGACTTTTAAAAAATACAAATATGTACCTTTATATGCAATACTAATATATTTCAAATGACAGATACAGATTTTAACTTGAGGAAGTAACTTACATAAAGTTGGTATTTTTAGATGACTTTGCAGATCTAACTCCACCTCCAAGTAAAAAGGCTAAAACTTCTTCAAGCAAAGACTTACAGAAAAAAACTACAGCAATCACAGACAAAAAGAAACCTACAAAAAGGTATGTGATTATAATTGTTACACTAATGAGAGTATTTTTAGAACAAATAACTGTCCCATTTGACCAATAACAGCATGAAGTAATCAGAATGAATACCAATTACAAATTTACTGTATAGGTTGGCTGACTTTTGTTAAAAATATTTGTGAAGGCCTGAAGAAAAGCATCAATGTTTTCAAAGATCAGAACTGTTCCTTGTGTACAGATCAGAACTGTTCCTTGTGTACAGATATCCTAGTCATGTCTATCTTGTTTCTTGTAAGTTGTCAGTGGAAAACTTGTCTAAATTAAACATAAATTATGGACTGTTATATATTATCTCTCATTGGATGAATTCTGTAGGAGGTGAGACATAAGTATTTTATTTTCCTTTGAGGTGTAGTTGACAACAAATTATTTTAAACATTAATTACAAAAAAGATATATGAAGTATCATAAATCGTCTGTTTGGAATATTTATTCAGTTGTACAAAATGAATATGACACAATTTAAATAGAAAATTGCAAGAAAGTAATAAGAAGCACCATATATAACTGTTTGGTTCTAGGAAGGTGAAGCCAGTGTGACACTTACAATTTAATTAGCAATTCAATTATGTAGTTTAACATTATCATAATTATGTCTTAATAGATAACAAATACAAAAGTTTTGTTGCATGCAACTTTGTATTTAGATTGATTGATTGTTGGTGTTTTAACACCAGTTTTAAGCGCCACATTTGGGCTATTTCGTGGCAGCCAGTTTTTATTGATGGAGGAAGCCGGAGTGCCCGGAGAAAACCACCGACCTTCAATAGGAAAACTGACAATCCTGGTCAATTAAGACTGGAGTCAAGTGCACCCACACGAGCGGGGTTCAAACTCACAACCTCAGTGTTGACTGGCTAGTGATTACAGTAGTAGAACTACTTAGACCACTTGGCCACCGAGGCCCCCTTTGTACTTAGAAAAAACTTCATTTACAGGTTCAATGATGAGATTTTTTTTTTTTGGTATACATGTGAAGAACAGCAATAAAAGCGCTGTTCCTTTGCTTTTTGTGTGTTTATTGCTGTCCATGTACTGAATTTGTGTCATGGATGGATACCCCATATCCTTTGTTTTTCTATTATGTACAAATTTTTTTTCGAAACTTTTTATTTTTTGCACTGATTTGAGTAGTTTGTTTAAATTATATACATGTATATTTCAGTAGAACCCCTTTAGCAGAGAAAGTTTATGAAAGGGAACTTCAGGCAGCATTAGAACTCTCTTTGATAGCATCTCAAAGTTCTAACTGTGATGATGACGATGAAGATTTTAAACCTAAAAACAATAAAAAGTCAAATGTGATAAAGATAGAAAAGGAAAAAATCAATAAAACACCAGTGACTTCAACACCTTTTGAAGAAGTAAAGCAGAACGATGTGATATGTTCAGTAGAAGTGAATAAAGACAAAAATATAAACTGTATCAATATAGAAAGACTGGGAAATAGTTCAGAAAAGACTGAAACAGTGCATGCAGAACACAATGTTGAAAATCATAAAATTTTACATGAAATTCAAAGGAATAAATCAGGTATTTTCTTCATTATTAGAAGTTTTTGAATAGAAACATACCAAAGAGGTAATTTTGCATAAGGAAATAGGTTTTGAAGATAAGTCTCTTTCATTGAAAATGGATACAATTTTTATTAAAAAAAATGAAAAAAATGCTTGAATGAGTAAAAGGAGATGTGGGGTATACTACACCATACAGCAACCCAACAAAATGCACAACCAAAAGACAACTAGAGGGCAACATACAGTTTAACAAAAGACAGGTGTCTTATACAATATGTCAAGCTCTGTATCGTCTTGAGTCTTGAAAAGTTGTGAATAAACTCAACAGAAACAATCAAAGCCTTTTTAAGGTCTGCCATTAAATCAATTCTCAAAATAAGGAAAACCATTAAGATATACCCAATGCTGGCAAGGTTCCTGATTTGGGCCAGACAAATCAAATTTGGCAGTTTTAAACTAGTTTATTGAGATCTCAAACCCTCACCCTGTTCAATCTCTATCTGTACACGTACTCGAAAGAGCCTAGAATAAAAAGTTGTACAGGTAAACACCTAACTCTAGAATATTGGTAAATTAGGTAACATCAACAGAAAATAAATTTAATTAGATTAAATAAGATAAAAATATACCATAATGATATATTAAAGAATAATTGCAGTTACTGACAGCAAGCTCAAAGCACTTAACCTACTGATAAGAAATATTGCTGTCCTACTTATATCGGTGTCCTTCAAAGTAGACTTCATACAGTGATATCACTTTTATGTATTACCTGCAAAAAGAGAGAGTTTGTCCTGTAGTTTTCAGAAAAAAAGAAATGTTACTCAAGAATGCCTATGTTTGATTTTTTTTATCATGTTTATTGAATGGTTTAAAAACCACAATTATGAAAGTATGTACCTTAATAGAATTCCAGTATATTATTATTTCTGTACAAGTAACCATTTCTTTGTTCTGATATAAACTTTATTATATAGATGGTAATGATAGTGATAGTATAATTGTATTAGAAGATGAGGAAGAGCTAGGAAAGGGTGGGCGGAGGAAATCAGTGATCAAGGCCAAGGTTGTTTATGATGATAGTGAGGATAATGGTAAGTATATTGGGTTAAAAGGTCATATTGATTTTATATAATAATGTTGGATAAATTTCACTCCTTTCATCAATTGAGCTTTGGAGAAGGTATATCGTGGCTGTTTTTTATAAATCTTGACATCCTAAAAAATGTCACTTATGTGTGTTATTGGAAGCAAACCAAAAATTGTCACTAATGTATGTTACTGGCAATAACCTCAAAAATGTCACTAATGGATGTTACTGGCAACAACCTCAAAAATGTCGCTTATGTGTGTTACTGGATACAAACTTAAAATTGTCACTTATGTATGTTACTGGAAACAAACCAAAAAATGTCACTTATGTATGTTACTGGAAACAATCTCAAAAATGTCACTTATGTATGTTACTGGAAACAATCTCCAAAATGTCATTTATGTATGTTACTGGAAACAAACCAAAAAATGTCACTTATGTATGTTACTGGAAACAATCTCAAAAATGTCACTTATATATGTTACTGGAAACAATCTCAAAAATGTCACTTATGTATGTTACTGGCAACAAACCAAAAAATGTCACTTATGTATGTTACTGGAAAACAATCTCAAAAATGTCACTTATATATGTTACTGGAAACAATCTCAAAAATGTCACTTATGTATGTTACTGGAAACAATCTCAAAAATGTCACTTATATATGTTGCTGGAAACAATCTCAAAAATGTCACTTATGTATGTTACTGGAAACAATCTCAAAAATGTCACTTATGTATGTTACTGGAAACAATCTCAAAAATGTCACTTATGTATGTTACTGGCAACAATCTCAAAAATGTCACTTATATATGTTACTGGAAACAATCTCAAAAATGTCACTTATATATGTTACTGGAAACAATCTCAAAAATGTCACTTATGTATGTTACTGGCAACAATCTCAAAAATGTCACTTATATATGTTACTGGAAACAATCTCAAAAATGTCACTTATGTATGTTACTGGAAACAATCTCAAAAATGTCACTTATGTATGTTACTGGCAACAATCTCAAAAATGTCACTTATATATGTTACTGGAAACAATCTCAAAAATGTCACTTATGTATGTTACTGGAAACAATCTCAAAAATGTCACTTATGTATGTTACTGGCAACAATCTCAAAAATGTCACTTATATATGTTACTGGAAACAATCTCAAAAATGTCACTTATGTATGTTACTGGAAACAAACCAAAAAATGTCACTAATGTATGTCAGGGCCTAATCTAGGATTTTGAAGAGGGAGAAGTGACTTCTCCTTCCATGAGAGAGAAGGGAGAAGTGGTCAACTTCTTGGAGAAGTGAGATTCCACTACCGTTTCGGTTGCATCGTGTATTCAAGCTTATCACTGAGGAAATTGTTTTATATTCAATAAAAGATGTACTTGCAGTTTTTTCTTATGTTATTGTACACAATGTATATATAGAAAGTTCTTAATAAAAAGGTTTAGACAATATATAGTTGTTATTTATTTATTGATACCATAATGTGTTCTAAATAAAATTTGTTGATTGGGACATGAGGGAGTAGCCTAGTAATATTATTAAGATTATGATGCATTAAATTCATGTGCATCTGCCTCAATTTATTTTTAAAACTCCAGAAAAATATGATGAATTTCACATGACTGGGAATTTAATTTTTATCACCACTTGTCATTGTTTTATTATTGAATGTCCAGGACATTTATGTAAGTTGTAGTAAATTGAGATTATCGTTAAAGATTGTAAGTCTATAAATGAAAATATCTTTCAATCTCAAGTTAATTATCCGATAAAAATATCATCCATATCAACGAAGTGGTCATGAGAAAAAATCCACTGCTGATCACAATCTGGTACGTTTGCAATCACATTATCCATCAGCTGTCTTTCTACCTTTTATATTTCAATTTTTATTCAATGAATATAATAAATCTACCGTTAATTCCCACCCTTTACCTACCGAATAGTAAAATTGATCGACTCGTGTAGGTAATAAAAATAAAACAAATCAGCTGAGTGATTACGCAACATCCTCAGATGAAAATCATCATAAACCGATAACTTAAACAGACGGTCAGTTTTCCGTTTGAACAGTTTTGCAAGTTATATCCGAGGATGTTCAAAGTCGCCATTGTATTTATTAATTTGATCTTTTACAGTATTAGTCCTGGGTTGTTTTTAAAATCTCGATTTTCCTTGTCAGCCGCCATTTTTTTTACCTGTGAGACTTGTCAATCACAAGTTGTCTCCCTTTTACCGATTTTGATAGCGATTTGACTTCGCTATGAATCAGTCCGCCGGTGAGATTTAGCGATTTTCAAAGTTCTTTGGCGACTTAAATCGTCATTTCGCCGGCAAGATTATGGCCTGGTATGTTACTGGAAAACTAAAAACATTACTTATATATGTTATTGGCAACAAACAAAAAAATGTCACTTATGTATGTTACTGGCAACAAACTAAAAAATATCATTTATATTTGTTTTATGTAATGTATCCGTTTTTATTCTGTAGTTAGTCCCCACTTCGGTTTTATCATGTATATCTATTATATAGTCATTTTATAAAATTTACTGTTTGCAAAATTATAAATTATTCTAAATAATAAGGATGTTCTTGTCCCAGGCAGAAAACCCTGGCCGTGTTAGGCGCAACTTTTTGGAAGTTTTGGTCCTTGGTGCTCTTCGGCTTTGTACTTCTTTTGGCTTTCAAGCTTTTTTCATCTGAGCGTCACTGGATGGTCTTGTGTGGACGAGACGCACGTCTGGCGTATTGAATTTTAAGCCTAGTACCTTTTGTTACCTATTATTCGTGTGTTTCTTTGTCCTATATGTTCTCCCATTTATTTGTATTGTGGTTCTGTCATGTGATGTTGTCGTTTTGGTGTTGTGTTTGACGTTGCCATTAAAGTGGGAGGTCTGGCATGCCACAAAACCAGGTTCAACCCACCATTTTTTTCTTAAAATGTCCTGTACCAAGTCAGGAAAATGGCCATTGTTATTTATAGTTCGTTTCTGTGTGTGTTACATTTTTAATGTTGTGTTTTTGTTGTGTCGTTGTTCTCCTCTTATATTTGATGCGTTTCCCTCAGTTTTAGTTTGTAACCCAGATTTGTTTTTATCTCTATCGATTTATGAGTTTCGAACAGCGGTATACTACTGTTGCCTTTATTTATATATATGTTACTGGCAACAAACAAAAATGTTACTAAAGTATGTTACTGGCAACAAACTAAAAATATCACTTATATATGTTACTGGCAACAATCTCAAAAATGTCACTTATGTATGTTACTGGCAACAAACTAAAAAGTGTCACTTATGTATGTTACTGGCAACAATCTCAAAAATGTCACTTAAGTATGTTACTGGCAACAAACTAAAAAGTGTCACTTATGTATGTTACTGGCAACAATCTCAAAAATGTCACTTATGTACGTTACTGGCAACAAACTAAAAAGTGTCACTTATGTATGTTACTGGCAACAATCTCAAAAATGTCACTTATGTATGTTACTGGCAACAAACTAAAAATATGTCACTTATTTATATTACTGAAAACAATCTAAAAAATCTCTCATGTTTTTAACTGGCAACAAACTAATAAATCACTTATATGTGTTACTGGCAACAAACTCAAAAATGTCACTTGACATACCACATACCTAATCCAGCCTCCCTGTGTTGACTGCATATTGTTTCTATTTGTTTGTTTTTTTAATGCCCCAGAAATTAAAATTTAACCATATTATTTTACCCATTCATGTTTTTATGAAACTTTATGTTTTGTCTGATAAAATGTTTATTACAGAAAGTGAGTTTTCTGTGGATGAGGATGATGATGATGATGATCCTAGTGATGATGATTATGATGAAGACAATGATAGTGACTTTGATTGTGGTAGTAAAAAGAAGAAAAAGGATGCAAACAAAAAGACTGTCACACCTAAACCTACAAAACAAACTAAAACTAATGGTGAGGTTAAGTTATTGTAAACAGATTATTCATGTATCTTAGACCAACAAATATATCAATTAGATCCTCAGGCACTGCTACATGATACTACAACCTGCTGTATATGTTGTTATTACCTGTGTCACCAACGGTCAAAGCAGGTGTAGTAAAGGCTAGAGTCTGTCCATCTGTCTGAAAGATCTTGGATACTATGAAAGGGAATGATTTATATTTGGTCTGCAGCTTAATAATGTTGTAGTGTGTAAGTAGATTTTACATCTGCCGTGCAGCCATTCCCTGTTCTTGATGTTCTGCAGCTTGATAATGTTGTAGTGTGTAAGTAGATTTTACATCTGCCGTGCAGCCATTCCCTGTTCTTGATGTTCTGCAGCTTGATAATGTTGTAGTGTGTAAGTAGATTTTACATCTGCCGTGCAGCCACTCCCTGTTCTTGATGTTCTGCAGCTTGATAATGTTGTAGTGTGTATGTAGATTTTACATCTGCCGTTTAGCCACTCCCTGTTCTTCCTGTTTGCTGATAGTTTGAAATATTTACTACAAACTTTGTACAACGAAAAATTTTGTCAATTTTTTTGGGCTTCTATGGAAGAGAGTGGAAATTAGGAGTAAGAGCAAAGACTGGTTAGCCCAGAGTCAGAATAACATGTCAAGGTAGGTTGATGTGTATAAAATACAGCTCAGTGTGTCAGTCTAGTATAAAGCAGGGTTTATATTCATATCCATTGACCTGTTCTTGCTCTGAATATGCATTTGATATGTCACTTGACATTTAACAGCCATTCATCATCATTATCATCTTGACCTTAAAGTATTTCCCCCAAATCTAATTTAATGAAAAATTCAATAACATCTAACAGGTCTTTTGGTTTTTAAAGGCAGTGCCTTAATGCCATTAATGGTATCAGGCAATAGCCATTTTGTTTCTACGTGGGGGGTAAATATGTCACCATTGATATACCGAAAAAGTGTAATTCTTTCTCCTTCTGTTTGAGATATTCTGTGTTTTTTATTGTTATTCATTGACATTGCGAAGTAAAGAATCAAACAGTGTTTTTTGTAAGTTTTCAAAATTTAAGATAGAGTTGCATTTTGCATTATTTTTTCGTTTTCTCATCAGAACATTTGGTACGTTGAATATTGCCGAAATCTGCCTAAACTATCAATATCCATCTGGATTTTATCGAAACCAAAGCTGTTGATAAATCATCTGACATTCCGACATAACTATCATGTCAGACCCTTTGTCAGGTGAACAATTTCGATCTATTAGGTCTGATAATAGTTTTTTTTTTATATCCGAAACTAACAGTGCCAAAGTTGACATCTGAATCATTCGATGCCCTCAGGTTTCTACCTCTATAAATTGAAAATGGAAAAACCTGAGTGTATCTAACTTATTTGATTTAACGGCCCAACATGTCCAATGCTATAAATTGACAAGTGATAATAGTTTGATATAACATCAACAGGTGACGAATATCAATTACTCAATACACCAAGGATGATTAAAGATTTGTGTTGTGCTGTTACACCACTGTCCCAGGGTAGAGGAGAGTTGAGCTCTCACAAACATGTTTAACCCCGCCACATTCTTTGTTGAGCTCTCACAAACATGTTTAACCCCGCCACATTCTTTGTGTGCCTATCCCAAGTCAGGAGTCTGTAGTTCAGTGGTTGTCGTTGGTTCATATCTGCCATACTTGTTTTTTCGTAAATTGTTTTGTTTAAATTAGGCTGTTAGTTATCTTAATTGGATTGTTTCATATTTTGCATGTCGGGGCCTTTTATAACCAACTATACAGTATTGGTTTTTCTCATTGTTGAATGCTTTTGAGATAAGTTCACACCAAACCAACATGATGAACTGGAATGTTTTTTTTTTTTTAAAACTCAATGTGAATTACCACAAATGGTGAAAATCAAAATTGACCCCAAATATTCAATTGCACTTTGTTGAATGTTTAACAAAAAATCCATTTGTTTGTAGAAAAAGTCAATCCTCAGTTGCTCTGTAGATGGTAAAACTTTATATTAAAAGATATTTGTGCATTAATATACTTGTACAATAATATGTTCTTTGGAAATGCAATGTAAAATAATCATTTCCATGCCATAATAATTGAAAAATGTCTAAATATCTGATGTTGTTAGCCTTTCCTGAAAAGTAATATGTTTGATTATAATCAATCTGGGCTATAAAATCATAAATCCTGTAGGTAACTGCCTTTCAGCGCACTCTTGCTTTGATTGTGTCTGAGTTGAGGTCTCATTGACATATACCAAGCATCTCCTTTTATTTATTTTTACATTGTGACATATTTTAAGAAAAAAAATTTGTAATTCTAATCTTGTTTATGTCACAAGTTTGCAATACTGATTAATCGTTATAGTTGGCACAAAGCCTGCTGCAGCATCCAAGCCTGGAGCTGATTCTAAAGCAAAGACCATTATGCCTGTAGTATCATCAAAAGGTCCACTCAAAAGTCCAGCCATTACAGTTAGAGCTGCAGTGAAAAGTCCAGCCATTACAGCTAGACCTGCAGTGAAAAGTCCAGCCATAAGATCAGCAATCTCAAGTCCAATAGTAAGAACTGTACCTAAATGGAATCCTCCAGGTAACTTATTTTTTAACATGATGCATGTACAATGCATTTATGTAAAATGTTAACTGCATTTATAATTTCCAGCTGTTTTTTACCAAGGGATTTAGGATACATACTTGCTTTTTTGTTATGGTAAATGTATTTATTGTTATACCTATGCCTAGTCAAGCATAAAATAGGGGTTAGATATTTTTCATTTTGAGTGTGTGTAGCTCATTGTATTTGCAGCCCCCCCTCCTCAAGCAGAAACTGGATTTTAAAGTTCAAAGTTACTCTTTAAAACTCTTTTTTGATATGAGCTGCAAATAGAGTAAGTCCAATAAATTACTGTTTTCAGAACAGTAATATGTCAAGCAAATTATTTATTCCATTACATTTTGGAGTCCAAACAGGCTTATAGTATCCTTTTTGCTAAACTTCCCCATACTGACATGTCGTTGTGTATGAAGTATTCCTTTGAATTGCCACTTGTCAGGGATGATTATGACTTCAAAAGTATCATTTTCTACCAGCTCTTTACAAGTCAAGTAACTTTACATTTTTTTTAAGAACAAAATAAATTACCAGTAAATCATCCTTGCAACTACTTTTTATATTTTTACCAGCTCTATCCAAGTCGAGCAACTGAAAAAAAATTTTTGGACATAATAAATTACAGGTAAATCACTGGCAGATAATAATTTTTCCTGCAAGTACTGTTATAAAATAAGATACTTGAGTCTTATGGAAGACTGATATAGTGTATTGATTGATGACAAAAGTTCTTATAAAAATAAGAAGATATAGTATGATTGCCAGTGTGACAACTCTCCACCAAAGACCAAATGATGTAGAAGCTAACAACTATAGGTTACCATACAGTATCAACAATCAGCAAAACCCATACTGTATAGCAAGCTATAATAGGCCCAGAAATGACAAATGTAATACAATTCAAACGTATACACACTTGATGAAAAAAGCAAAGGAACAACTGTAATCTTAATAGTAATTGTAGGTTATATTGGACATATTTTTTACTGTTACAGGTTCAGCAGAAAATGTAAATTCACCATTAGGGAGTGCATCTATTCAATCTCCATCATCAGGAGGGATGAGAGTTGGACTATCTAGAAATCAGAGAGTAAAATCACTACATCCTGGACTTACACTCAAAACGACTTGATGTTTTAATATTTATTGTTTTAATAAAATTTTAGATTGTAATCAGGTTCTTATTTAAAAAAAAACAAAACAGAATTATACAAGAGTGCATATGTTGAAATATCTGGACTGCTTTACTTGAATTTATATTGAATGTCTGTAATATGAAGTATCAAATAAACTTAAAATTATAAATGATCCATGTAAATGAGATCAAGGTGTTGTAAACCCTGTCAGATAGACATGTTCACCATACAATCATTTCATACATGAGATAGGGTTAGCTTATTGCTTATTGTATCTGAGAAACAGACCCAATTACCAAAATTGAACACTGACCAATGAATCATAAAACTGTTAAAGCATCGTCTGTGCTGTGATCTAGCCAATTATTTAGCTAGTCAGACAGGTTTTGTTTCATCTCATTTTCAATTTTGTTTTTCCTTATACCAACTCGTGTTAAACATTTCAAAACAGATTCAAAACTTGGGATAAGTGAGTTTAGCCCAAAATGTAAATTTGTGCTTGACACAATTTCTATGAAAAAAAAAGACGAAACCTAGAAATTGTTTTCATTTTTATTTCTCTAAAAAAATTCCTTTTTAGAATTGGAAGTTTTTATATAAAAAGCATAATTAAATTGGAAGTTCGTTTCACACTATATTCTGTACATATCATGGGTATATATATAGGTATATTGGTATATTGTGAGTACTTTTCAGTTAATGAAGTTTTGATCTCTGCCCTTAGTTAGAAACATACTTTTATATGAAGAAATAATAACATAATATCTGTTGTTTTTTTGTTGTAAATTTTTAAGAGACCTTCTCTGAAATACAAAAAGAGAATCCCTACTTGATGATTAATAGTTACTTAATGCCTAGCAGCAAATAGTACTTAGAAAATAAGGACGAAGTATGATTGCCAATGAAACAACTATCCACCAAAGTCAAAATTGTGTGGATGTAAGCAACTATAAGTCACCTTACAGACTTCAACAATGAGCAAAACACATACAGTAAAGTAAGGTGTTAAAGGCCTGACATGACAAAAGGAGAAACAATTCAAACGAGCACCAACAGTGTGATTTATGACAAAACAAAAAAAAAAACAAATGCAACAGCCCATAGCTACCACTTGCTCTGAACCTCTGACAGGCACATAATACGTCAGAGTTAAAATGGTTGTAAGTGATTAACCCTCCCCTAACCTTGGACAGTGGTGTAACAGCACAATATGATAATAAGCTAAACACCAGTTAATCAATGCATATTCAAAGTGATAATATCTAACTATGATATGAAATGTCCTTTTAAAATCCACAGACACAACAAGTCCAATTTTTGTCTCACCTACAACGAAAGTTGCAGAAAGGGAGACACAGGCATTACAATCCAGCTATGGGGGCGACAGGGTAAACTATTTGTTTAAAGCTTTATTGTTGAGCCTGCAAAATTTATTTTCGCGAAAGCTAGACATAGCGACCCCATATTCTGTAGTCTGCATCAACATTTAGGTTAAGTCTGTGGTTTTTGTTTTTTTTAGACATCAATAACTTTTATGAAACCTACATGGCATTTTATGAAATTTAGACAGAAGCTTATTTATGACCAAAATACAGTATCCAGTGCAAAATTTTGAAAATATTTATTTTCATTTTTCCGTATTTTACTAATAAATGGACATAGTGCTTTTACAGTTAACAAGTAGATACAGTCTGGAGTTAAAAGTTTGTAATACATCAATTACTTTGTCAAACCTTCATAGAGTTTTATGAAACTTTGGTAGAAGCTTTTTAATGATTAATAGATAATGTCTGAAGAAAACCTTGTTAATATATTTTTTTCATTTTTAGTATTTTTCTGATACATGGACTTCGTTTTTTACAGTTAACATTTACAGACAGTCTGGGATTCAATTTTTTTGACAAGATAAATTTGTAAACCTTCATGGATTATTATTGTTATGAAACTAGTACAGAAGCTTGCCTTCACTACCGAGAAATAGCATGTAAAGAAAAAAAGTGAATTTTCTTTTAAATTCTGTATTTTACTGATAAAAGGACTCACTTTTTAAGTCAACATTACACTTTTACACTGACAGCAGTAATCACAGGCGAGACACAGGGTTCCATGGAACCCCTTACAAATTTTGTTTCAGAAGGAAGACGACCTGGATGCTTCATACCTGGTATGCAGGTGCCTTATGTTAATAGGTCAACTATATTTTGCTTATGGGATAGCTGCATGGTGTACATGTTGTCTGGCAGGGTTCATCAGAGGGACAGTCAAACTCATAGATCGAAAAGAAACTGACAACGCCATGGCTAAAAATAAAAAGACGAACAGACAAATAATAGTACACTGTATCCGATGACCTCGCCCTTTATAAAACATGCAAACACGTGTCGACAATGACAGCTTGTACGATGTAGATAAGGGAATGTGTTTGTTGGTTTACAGTGTGTTTTCACATCTAATATGTTTTCATTAGAATATAGGGTTCCTTTGAAAATATTAACATTAAGAAATATTATTTCTGTAGATGAAAATTCAAGAATGAATTTTAGGAACGGCTGATGATTATTTGCTCACTCTAATAATTCCTTGATTTCCTTAATGTCGCCGTGATGTATTAATATAGTATCATCACGATACCTTCCATAGAAAAAGGTATTTTTTCAATGTTCAAACTTTCATGATTTTATACATAATAAAATTGAGAATGGAAATAGGGAATATGTCAAAGAGACAACAACCCGACCAAAGAGCAGATAACAACAGAAGGCCACCAATGGGTCTTCAACGCAGCGAGAAAATCCCGCACCCGAAGGTGGGCCTCAACTGGCCCCTAAATAAAAATGTGTACTAGTTCAGTGAAAATAGACGTATACAAAACTCCAAAACATATAAATGAACTAAAATCTAAAAACATTCAAGACTAACAAAGGCCAGAGGCTCCTAGAATATCACAGATTTCGGGCCGGCTTGGCACTGCTCCAATTGCGGCACCAAATAGAGGTTTGTGCAAAATTTAGACCACCTTAACATTACAAGCATGAATGAACCAGGTGAACTTTTGGGTAGATGTACAGAACTAAGTTACTCCTAGTCACAGAGGAATAATATTTTGAGAAAGAAGTTGGAACTGAACACTTTTTCAGAATGGGTTAAAGCAATCAGGTCTCTGATAAAACCTCCAACTCAAAAGTTGAAAAACTCTGCAAATGATCGACCAAAGTCCGTATTCAGAAACAAAGAAGCTCTGAAATGTCTTATCATCTATTCACGATAAATAAGTTGTTGTTCCTGTGGACAAACTTAAAATAATATTGTTTTTGTATGCAAATGGTACTATGTCGAGTGTCTTGTAAAAGAATTGGAAATAAACTAGCACTCAGGTAATCCCACATAAAAAAACATATCATTTGACAAGGATGGTATTTTGGCTTCAATAAACATTACATTGACCAGAAAATCTGAAGACTTACCTTGTTTGTATAGGATACCTAAGCTTCACAATTCCATGCTACACATAAAAATTTGTGACAAGGCAAAACTATTTCAGTTTGACATTTTGAACATTGGGTAATTCAAATTTTGCAATTTGATATGTAGTCTTTGGATTATAATTTTGATACCTTTTTACAGTACATCTAGTGGAATGCTTGTAACCAAATACATATATATATATATATATATATATATATAATTGCTGAGAATTTATCTTTCTTGGTTAACATACATCTAGTAAATCTATTATATAGTTATTCTCATCTGTGTTATAAGTTACATAACCAATAATACTGTATCGTTGTTAGGACAAGGAATTCCTGCTATGTGTACATCAATGTCACATGGTTCCGAATACAACAGATGATTCTAAAGCCATTCTCGAGAACACTGCAAAGCAGGTAAATATGAGGGCCTACTGAAATCAACTAGTCATATATTGCTGTTCTTTTATGGTTATTCTATTGATAAATATCAATAAGTTCCAGAGGGATAATTAAGACTTTTTTAAAGTCACCCATTATAACAGTAATGAATAGAACATATCAGTTTTAACAGACCTATAATAGTGTATTAGCTGCAGTATTAATACTGTACACACCTGTGTTTGTGTACATTACGTTTCTGGAATAACCTTCATCAAATACAAACAGTTTGCTAGACAACAGTAATCGTTTGTAAGAGAAAATGTCAAAGGCAACAAGATCTAAGTGCGTAGTAAAAGATCAGCATATGACTGTTTAAAAAGCATTCGATTTGAAGCTATGTTACATGAAAAGAACTACAAATATTAAATGAAGACAAGCAAGCAAGATAAAATGTTACATCTACCTACTCCTGCTCTGGCTTAAATGATGTATCTGATAGGACTGACTGATTAATTGATGTTTAATGTCCACCAAAAAATAGCACATATAATAAGAACTTGTAAATGTATTATGAATAAATCCTGGTTTGAACCAGACTGAAAGGCTGTCTTCTGGTTATTTGCATTGTTGGGTTGCTGTCATTGATTTGTACCCGCATCCTCATTGATTCCTAAGATTGGATTGTTTTCATACTTGTTTACACAGTAACAGTCTCCAGGAAGGCATTTTACACTTATGGAAAGTTTATTTTGACTCCCACCGTACCAGTCTTTGCTCTTACTCTTCAAGGGCATCAACAGCACATACCAATCCTTTAAAAGCCTAGTTTGACCATGGATTAAACAAATTCCTTCTACACTTGAAACAAGAATGCTACGGGGAGTGTTGTTTTTAATAAGAACATTGTAATGTTTTAACTGTTTAATATCTAGCTTGGTATACTAATAATAATATAAAACTTGATATGTCTTTAAAGCAAACAAATATCTTAACTATAACATAAAAATGGCACATTTTATATAAAAATTATTACCGGGTAACTGAAAAAGTAGTAGGATATAAAGTGGTTAACATATCTGAATATGGTGGTAGGTTAAACATGAAAACAGTCTCTGTTAAAATACCTATATTTTTGAGTGGATTCTAAACTTAAAGATTGAAAATATAATAGAGATTATGGCAACAAAAACTAAGTAGGGATCTAATTTTTCATAAGGACAAAAAAAAACAAGCAGTAGTTTTTCATAAAGAGCTAAGTTATCCTAAATTTATGACCAAATGTAAAATATTAAAAAAATGAGGTAAACAACTAGATTTCATATCTAATTAATAAAGGTCAAGTTTATTTTTTTATAAAAAGAGGTAGTTCAATAGAAAGAACAAAACCAAAATCATAACCATCTGTTCAGTAATACCACATGTATATAACCCCAATACATAAGTGTAAAACTCCAATACATAAGTAAGTGTAAAACTCCAATACATAAGTGTAAAACTCCAATACATAAGTGTAAAACTCAAATACATAAGTTTAAAACTCCAATACATAAGTGTAAAACAATCAATATTTTACTATAAATTTTTACTCTGACTCATACTTTGTTAAAACATTGTGAAAAAGTTGTAAAACCATAGTATGAGATTTTTTGTATAAAAAGAATTAATTTAATAGAAAGAACAAAACCAAAAACATAACCATCTGTTTAGTCATGTATATAACTCCAATACATAAGTGTATAACACGAAGTATTTTGCTCATAATTTTACTCTTACTCGTATTTTGCTACAAAATGATGAAAAAGTTTTAAAACCATAACCTAAGCTAGCATTCAACTCCTTTGGCAAAAATAAAAAGGAAATCAAACTAAAATTTATGTTTGCAATGGTGACATTATATTGAAGATAGTTTTATCAATAAATGTTAATCAGACCAATGGAATGTGAGTTATCAATGATCCTTACTCTTCGTACTAATTCTGTATAAGGCAATAGTTTGTTTACCATGTTCATGCATGTGCAGATGCTTTGGTCAACATGTCAAATTTAGTTTTAAGTTAAATTGTATCTTTAAATTGAAAGGCATGTGCCCACTTCAAATGAGATTTATTTGGAAGCCTATGATATATGAAAGAGGGAATAGAAAATATGATAACTATTTAGGAAAATTTTTCTTCTTAATGACTGCATGTGGGCAATATATTCTTGAATTTTATGCATTTTATTCAGTATTCTTTCAATAGTTTCTATGGTAACATGATAGGTAACATTCGAAATGAATATGGGTATAAATCATTCTTGAATTTCATGCATTTTTTAATAGTTTCTTCGGTAACAGTTGTTATCTACCATAAAATAAAAGAAGAATGTGTCCATAAGACACAGATGCTCCCGCTTGTAAATATGCAAGAGTCAATGTAGTAATTCAAACTTTAGAGCGTGGAAATGAAACTTTTGGTCAATACATACAACAGTTTGTGTGTGGACAAAGGAAATGTTTCCAGTTATAAAGAGGCATAACTCAAAAATAGATCAAGTTTTAGAGTCCGTAAAACAGAAAAGTTTGTCAAATTTCCATTTATAAAGGGGCATAAAACAATAATGGTGAAAGTGACGCCACCTACATTCGAACTTGGTCTATGGTTGATGGTTATAAGCATTACAAAAATTTTCATTACATTTGCTTAAAGCTTAAAGTTAGAGAACGGAAACCAATTTTGGGACGTATGGACATGTAGATGGACAAGGGTACCGCTCAATGCCCTATCAACCTAGCGGCTGGAACATAAAAGTTCAACAATAAGGTAAATACTGTTTTGAAATTTATGTTATTACAGATTGACACTTTTAAACAACAGTTTCATAGGCATGAAGCAAAAATACATTGTGTGCAAATAACAAAAACAACAAAGCTTAAAATCTATTGAGAGCAAGCCAACACTATTTTGTTGGATTGTCGGCAAATGCTCTTCAACTGCAGACATTTTATTCCTATTCCAATGCACTAGAACTTGATAAAATGAATAAATCAAAATAAAAGAAAATTCTGAGAAATTTCATAAACTATTTGGTTCATTGACATCATAGCTTAACATGGCATCATATGAATGAAAAATTTCAATCTGTACCTTATTCCCTTACATTTACGATTTAAATCGGATAATATCTTATTGAAACAGCTTTTTGGAGTAGGTGTAGTTTTATTTTTCAATTATTATCACAGTAATGGAACAGTTGATGATTTCAGTAAGTCAAATGAAGGCTCACTCCTTTGTTACAACATATAAATTATAGTAGTAGATATATCAAGTAGTTATATCCAGATAATGGTAATTAGATTAGAATAGTCTTTATCATGTTGTATACTGATGGTGGAAATCTTTGTTATTTACAAATGGAAAACTTGAAAAAAGAGGGAGAATACATCTAGGAGCAATCAAGGAACTGAAAAATAACCAGGAGCAATCGTGTAACAGAAATATAACATTAGCCCACATATGGAAGATTTGCATTTCTTAACTTGTATTCATGCTACCTATTATATATTTAGAACACTCGATCGAATAAAAAAAAAATAATGGAACTTTATTCAAGTTGAGGTAAACTATAAAACTGAAATATCTATTTCATTGTATAAAGGCACATTGTGTATTGAATACTTTAATAACAATGTTAGAGGTGCCACATGTGGGGCAGGATCTACTTACCCTTCTGGAGCATCCGAGATATCTCCCCGGTTTTTTGTGGGGTTCATGTTGTTTAGTCTTCAGTTTTATTTGTTTGGTTTTGTATCAATGTTGTTTGTCTATTTGTCTTCTTCGTTTTGGCCTAGGCGTTGTCAGTTTATTTTTAACTTATGAGTTTAAATGCCCCTTTGGTATCTTCTGCCTCTGTTTTACAGTTTAAGGTAGCACTATGGTCTGACTCCAACCAACAGTCTTTTCTGCCTCTCTTTTACAGTTTAAGGTAGCACTATGGTCTAACTCCAACTAACAGTCTTTTCTGTCTCTCTTTTACAGTTTAAGGTAGCACTATGGTCTGACTCCAACCAACAGTCTTTTCTGCCTCTCTTTTACAGTTTAAGGTAGCACTGTGGTCTGACTCTAACCAACAGTCTTTATAGATTAATTTCTCCAACTCTGAACAATGGATTTTCAAAACCATTAACTCATCTTAAACCTGAAATATTAGTCTTTCTTATCTATAAATAAAGTATGTTATTTTTTGGTATGATCATTTAAAGAAATAGCTTATTAACTGCCCAAAAAATGGCCATTCAACTTGGATTAAAATAGTTCATACAGGTCAAATGGTAATACAAAGTTTTCATCCCTTTAATTCACCATACAAAAGCGACAAAATTTTGTCTCAGATTTTTGGTATATGGCTCCATCCAGATGATATATTGATTTAACTGCTGGGTGCCATACCTCATTTCACCTTTCATCTTTAGAGACCTACAACTTCATTCAGAAAAAAATTATCCAAAAACTGGAACAATATTTTGTAGAAAATTCTCTCTTTAATCACACACACCAAAGCTAAACCAAAGGAGGTACCCATAAAGTTTCTATTTTCAATTCTTGATAACAATTCTCATGAAAAGTTGGTATGAAAAATCAACTTAAAACTGAATATCCCCTTTGAACTCATATAAATTCAACATAAATATCAAAATTCCACTGGGACACCCTAGCAGTGTTCTGACACCATCATTTAATCAATAGAACAACACAGTTTGTGTCTTTTATAAACTTACACTGTAAATTTTGCATTATTTGTGCACTGTCCATCCCTTAACAACACTAATTTAGAATTTGGCGGGAGTTTGTGGTCAAAGAACACAGAAACTTAAAAATGTTCAATATAAGATATTTTCATACAAAGACATTATAAGGACCACCCCCTCCTGGAATAAGACTGTCCTGCATGATTTTTGAGATATAGAAAATTAAGAAATAAAGCATAAACCCAAGCACTGTTTAAATGCCTTAATTTCCTGTAAACGGAGGACATGCTCATCGCCTTAATGTAGAAGAACAAAGTGAAGAATGTATGCAAGTTTCAGAAAAAAAAACTATTATCCAAGTGATTTGTCTATATTAAAGATTGTTGCCTGTGTCAGATACAAATTCTTCTTGCCTAACTAAGAACATTTGTCAGATACTTTCAAGACTACTATTACACATTTACCCATTTATTTCTTTACTTTAGTTTTTCCTGTACATTTTTTCACTTTAATATTTTCTTTGTTTAATTCCATAGTTATATAAATTACAAGTACTTTTAATAGCAACATAATAAGATAAGACCATATTATTAATTTTAAATTAAGAGCTGGACTCTTGGTATCAACAGATGATTGAAAAATTAGCTCCTCCCATATGCACTTATATACAATGTGCTTTTTTGAACCATTTAATCATTAATTTACTCCCTGTTGTAACATGATAATGACTCTGGGACTTTTACAAAATGCTGAGATGGATAAATACTTTAAAATAATGTGATAAAACAATTTCACTAAAAAATCATTATAAGACCGACGTGCTACCTTAAAACCTGAAAACAATAATGCCAATGGTCCATGATAGCACCAATATAATGTCAATATCATAAAAATCATAATAGACAATAATAATACGTTTACATAAACATCAATAAAAAAAACTAGATAAATTATAAAAGACAATAATTAATGGCACGTATACATAAGCATCAATCGGATTACAATATAAAATAAATTACAAAAGACAATAATGGCACGTCCACATAAGCATTAATTGGATAACAATATAATATAAATTATAAAAGACAATAATGGCACGTCTACATAAACTTTAATCAAATAAGAATTTGTCTAAATTACTAGAAAATAATATATATGGAATAACTATAAATTGTGTCAGAACAAAAAAGAATATTTGAACGAGGCATAAAACAGGTAGAATTACAAGGCGTGCTGAGCATTACTACACTACTTTGTGCCGAGTACAAACACAATTTTTATCAGACACAAGTCATGGTTATTTCCATTACACTGCAACACTCAAAACTAAATTGTTTGGATGAAAATCCTGTATTCTGGACATGAAGCGAACGATGTAAAAAGTTTCATGTATAAATTCTTTACTATCTAAAGAAACATATTATCACATGTTCCTTGGGACTTATTCTTTCACTCAATAAAATGCTTTTTATTATAGAGTAAATTATGAGTTTTCTTAATCATAACTTAGATACTTATATATGAATTCTGTTGGAAACCACTGCTATAAAAAGAAAAAGACAGATAGACAGAATGGTAAAAATAATTATAACAAACAACTGACCATTCCACTAAAACAAATGCCCTTAACAATCATATTAGTAATGAAAGTAAAGTTTGAAGATTTTCTTTATCATCTACCATTTTTTTATATAGCATTATGGAGTAATCTTGACAAATTTCTGCCAATTCCTTCAAAGTCACATTAACCACTATCATTTTTGCCTTTGTTATAGTATGTTTTTGTGCAATGATCTTCATGTAATAACAGCATAAATCTTTAATTTTATATAACGTATGAGTTTAAATTTCCCTTTGGTATCTTTCGCCTCTCTCTTATGTTATTACTTCAACTTCACAAATCTTGATATTAATATAATAACTCTGTAAATTTTTATCTTTATGAAGTAGACTTTCATTAACCTTAAAAAACTGTAGACATTTTTCAATGTAAAAACAACTACCAAAACAAACAAAAAAAAACACACCCCACCCACATTTTGCAATGAAAAATCATTCTTTGTCATGAACATTTTAGAAGTGGAAAATCAATTTCAATTGAATGGTATGAAAAAAATGCTACAGACTGTCATAAAATTATACAAATAAATAATGGTGTTTAAATCCATCAAACAAACAATGTCGAAGATCATCACATTAAGATACCATTAGGTGATAACTGTCGACAATTTTTTCAATTCAATTTCACATACACACACTTTTTTCTTTTAGGCACATAGTATATGCTTCTACATTTCAAATGGTAGTCACCTAAAATTCAACTCATTCCAAATGCATTACTCGACCCTGTAAATATTAATAAAAAATTAAATTACAAAATCAAGATATATCTTTACACATCATCGATGTTTTACAAGGATCCATCATTTTAAATCACATGGTATTCATTAAAAAAACCAGCTTTCATGTCAACATGTGCTATTCATTACGTTTGAACTATGCATGTCCTATATCACTACAAAAGAAGGCATTCAATAATTATATAAGCACATTTTAACTGAAACCAGTTAATTTAGATTAAATCTAGCTTTGTTCCATTGTTTTAAATATTCCTATTTCGCATTGTTCAATTGCAACTATACCACATCTCCTTATTCATATACTAAAAAGTGAAATAACAGAAATACTCAACTTCAAGGACAATTTAAAACGAAAAGTCCCTTATTAAATGGCAAAATCAAAAGCTCAAACACATCAAAAGAATAGAATACAACTGTCATATTCCTGACTTAGTACAGGCATTTCCTTATGTATAAAATGGTGGATTTAACCTGGTTTTATAGCTAGCTTAGTCTCTGACTTGCATGACAGTCGCATAGAATTCCATTATATTGACAACAATGTGAGAGCCAAACAAACAGACATATAGGTAAAAATGTCAAAATTGGGGTACAGCAGTCATTACTGTTATAATCTTAATCACTATAAAAACAAACAAATATGTTAACAAAGAAAAACAAAATGGCATACAGACACTTTATAGACAAAGCTCATAAGCAAAAATGAAAGACAAGAAAAAACTAGAGGCTTTAAAGAGCCTGTGTCGCTCACGTAGGTATATGTGCATCTTCAACAATGGATACTCTCCATCTTTGTGGACTAAAATTGAATTCATGAAAAAAAATGTCTTCTTTGTTGATTTAGACTTTTTGATTCATGACAAAAAATGTCTTCTTTGTTGATTTAGACTTCCTGATTATTTTTGCTTATTTCATATTTCATTTTTCTATCCATCTAATACAGTTTTTCAAATAGAAGGCAACAACGCAAAAAAAAAAATAAAAATCGTTATCAAAGAGAATATAACTCCAATAAGGGGTTATCAGACGATTTAAACCATGTTGACTTATTTGTACATCTTGTCTTTCTGATCTTGTTTGCTTATTCAAGTTTCTATCTTTATCTATTATAATTTTTCAGATATAAGGCAAAAACACAAACAATTGGTCATCATTAATGGACAATAACTCCAAAAATGGGTCGTCAGACGATTTTAAACTATTCAACTTATTTGTAGATGTTGTCTTGCTGATCATTTTTGCTTATTTAAGTTTCTATCTATCTATTATACTTGTTCAGATATAAGGCAAAAACGCAAAAAAAATGTAAAAATCGTCATTCAAGGGCAATAACTGCAATAAGGGGTCATCAAATGATTTCAAAAATAAAGGCAACATTATACCGCTGTTCGAAATTCATAAATCGATTGAGAAAAAAAAAATCCGGATTACAAACTAAAACTGAGGGAAACGCATCAAATATAAGAGGAGAACTACGACACAACAGAAACACAACATTAAAATGTAACACACACAGAAACGAACTATAATATAACAATGGCCATTTTCCTGACTTGGTACAGGACATTTTAAGAAAAAAATGTTGGGTTGAACCTGGTTTTGTGGCTAGCCAAACCTCGCACTTTTATGGCAATGTTAAATATAACACTAAAATGACACCATTACATGACATGAATACAGTACAACATGTTGACTTATTTGTAGAATTCATCTTGTTGATCATTTTTGCTGTATAAAGTTTCTCTCTATCTATTATAATTTTCAAGATAATAGGCAAACATTTAAAAAGTTGGGAAAATCTGCACTTAAGGGCAATACTAGTTTGATAGTTTGGAAGTAAACGGACAATAGGTAGAACTCGTCATTCCTAACACTTCAGCCCTTGTCAGATTTTCTCTATTCATAGTGGTTTTCAAGATAAGAAAAAAAAAATTGCATTTTAATCCTATGTTCGTTTTTAGCCATGTCGGCCATCTGGGTTGGCTGGTGGGGTCATCGGACACATTTTTAAAACTAGATGACCATAGCACAATAACACGATGGCGGGATGTATAAATACCGAGCCAAAAAAAAAAAGCATAGTACTAAAAATTGACTCAACAATAAAGGCTAAAAATATACAAAGTCAAATGAAAAGAACACTATAGCACGTAATTAAGATGATAAACAACTTCAGTGCCTAGAATCTATACTTCAAGACCATCATGTATTATTTGTGAAGTGGATACGGAATATTTATCAACAAGGTCTTGGTATCCCCCGATGAACGTGTTCTTTTCAAATATGGTTACTTTTCAAGAGTACCTGTTACCACTCTTATAACGCTTACCATGTAAAGGCACCCTGTCTTGCTACTTATGGAGTGCATTCAATTCCCCCAGTTTCTGTTACCTTGATTTGTCTCTTTCTAACCAATTTACGAGATTTGAATATTGGTAAACTACTGTCGCCTTATTTTACATTAATTGGAGGAAAGGTCCAAAGTTTGCATTGTTTGCTGTTCATTTGAATTATGTTTAATTGTCAATAGATTTGTCTTGTTGATTATAGTTGTTTGTCCCACTTTTCTCTACCTTATTATTTGCTCCTACAGAATGGTCTACAAATCCATTTGTACACTTTTTCATATAGTTTTCCTGATACATATATTAACCTTTTCACATTTATCATCTGACATTTGATGTGAATAAAAAGCAATGACGTTACACGACTTAAGCATACATATGAACTACCTTGCATTGCTTCAAATGCATACATATAATCTGATCTATTTAAAGAAACAACTATTATGAGACAAATAAAAAGTAACAAAAATATCGAACTCCAAGGAAAATTCATAACGAAAATTCCCTTATCAAATGGCAAAATCGACATATACGTTAACAAATTCAGGTCACCGTAAGGTACACATTGTAGTAGTGTAATCAAGTGTGGACACATTTAAATGTTTCACCTGCAGCAAATTATTAACTCATCAATTAAATTATCAATTCATTAACTGATTTGAAGGTCTATTGAAACCTGAAATTTGAGCATGTTCGTGTATATATGTGCACTGAATATTTGCAGGTGAGGCAACAAATTCAATGGAAACAAAAATAAATTGGTTGTTGGAGTATGGAAATTTATCGATGTTTCATTTATTTTATTCCTTATTGAAGATTATATTTGAACAAATATATGGATGATCAAAACATTTAAGGACAAGTTGCAAAGATACATTATTCAAGGACACATTTAGGTGGGGACTTTAAAAATCATAAAATTATCCAAAATTGTTTACATTGAACAGTAGTGATATTTTTCATTTTTATATTTTATTTTGCTTTGATGTATGTACAAACTCTCATACTTACCAAAGTATACATTTAATGTTTGTCATTATGTTCTTCGACCATAGGCAGGCTGACATCATCAGGGACAGTACCTGGTGTCCCTAATGAAGTCAATATAATGACATAGGTAATGTGTAAAATCATATTTTATTCTGCAATCGAACATTTTTCTATACAAATACTGGTGAAAAGATAACACGAAGCGATACATGTCTAGTTTAAGTATAGATTATTCTGGTATCTTGCTTCTGTTGTGGGCAAAACGTTACAAATTACTTTCTACTTTAAAGTTCATTTCAGTGTCCTCATCACAGTCCCTGTCTTAGCAATGTCGATTTTTTTATTGAACTACTTGGATTTTTTGCGGGATAGTCTTCCACTTTGAACTTATATCATGAAGGAACTTATATTTTATGACATCGTAACATTAACGCAAATAGAAAAGGGATTTATCATAACAAGAGGTTTTGGAAAAGAAAGTTAACGGATAGTTGATAAAATTCAATACGATTGTTTGTTTTACTCTTTTAACGAAAACACTGACGAAACCGAGTTGTTCCTTAAAGTAAGGCATAAAACGGTTGACGTGAGAGTCTTGGAAATTAGAAATAAACAACAAGTCAATGTGAATGGTAAAGGTCTTTAGATCGCTTGACAGCAATCTTATTCCAATAAAAAAATGTGCATTGCAATTAACTTTCACCGCAAAATGTCACTCTATATTGACCAGAACCTCCTAAAAACTTTGGGGGAAATCAGTAAAATACCTATTGATTTCCTCTTCTTGCAGTAGCAATATCCTCCCCCACATGATGCGCAGACAGCTGCCAATACACCAAACACTATCCCAAGTATTCTTGCAGTAGTTAAGGCGCTGCTGTAATCCTTAGGAGTGACTTTTTCTATTCAAATAAAAAGTTATTCACATTTTTATTCAGATCAAGAATTCAAAGGGGAAAACAACATGTCTCTATGACATATAATTAATGACATATTGTATGATTCTTTGTCTCTATTTCTAGTCAACAACCAAGCTAATTTGATATTAAACTGTTCTTGGGAATGGTCCATTTGACTTCTCTATGAGCTTGAATGTCCCTTTGGTATCTTTCGCCTCTCGTCTATATATTTGCAGAAAAAATTCTTAAAAATCCATGTTTTCAAATTAATATTTTTTTCCTTGATGTATGTTAATATATGATATATACGAACTCTGACTATTAATTTTATAATTTTTGATGTATAATTAAAAACGTTTCTCATTAGGGGTTTATGTTAATTTTATTTTTTGAAGTGTTGATTATCTGATGGAGTAAGTAAAAATAGTGTAACAGCCTTCCAAAGCCTTCGGCTCTTGGGCTGATATTGAACCTTGAGCTGATAATACATCCGATATGAAAAATGCCATGTAATGATCTGATGGTAGTGGTGTAATGTAAATGATTTTTTATTTTTATCCATTCTTTATCAACAACACGACTAATATGATATATTATCTTGTTCTTGTGTATTGTAAATGATTATTTTTTTTGTATCTCCATTCGTTATCAACAGCAAAACAAATATGATGTATTACCTGGTGTTGGTGTAGTGTAAATGATAGGTTGTGAGCATGATTGACTGTTATTTACAGAGGATACTGAGAGTACCAATAACTCTTCTGTTACGGAGCCATAGAATTGTTTTTTTAAGTCCCAGGTTATCGTCAGATTTTCAAATTTTGGTAAATCCTGCGGTAAACACCACCATCCCTGAAGGTCATCACATTTAATAACCTGTGAAATTAAAATTGGGACCAGTGACTTTGACTGCCACTTTCATATCATGATAAAACTTTTTATCCTGCAATCAGCCAACTATTGTACAAATAAAAGGTAAAAGGTAGACAAATAAATGTTTGCCTTACTTGTACCTGTACAATAAAGTCCCCTGTTATTTTGCTTCCATCTTGAGAGAATTGTTAACATTACTGTTCATAACAGTTCATTTTGGGGTCCTCCTTTTCTATAAAAACCAAAGACAATTTGGAATTTAGAAAATTAAACAAAATGTGCCATGGCTAAATTGCAGAATAAAAACAATAAATGTACATTGTCAAATTTATTTCTACTTGCTAGCAAAATGGAGAAAAGCTCTGTGAGCCTCGCTTTTCGGTCTGTTTCTTAAGCTCTTACGAATAAGTTTGATACTTTCCAACAATGTACATAACTTCAATATATTGTATATCTACCAAACATTAAAGTTATCACAAATAAAGATCAAAATATATTAAAATAGGGACTTTTTTAATTCGTGGTTAACGAAAATTGGTATCCCACGAATCATAATAAATCCACAGTAACTAATAAAAATAGAAGATATTCAAGTACACATCACGATAAAATGTTCTACCAAATAAGAAAGCTATATATATATATATATATAGCATTCAGAAAATTAGTTTAAACAGAATAACAAACAAACATACCACAAAATTCTTCAAACAATTTACCAAAGATAAGAAAAAAAAATTCCAAAATATCATTTATCATTAATACAATGTCTTTAACACATCCATACACTTATACTAAAGTTATATATATTGTCTGTGAACCAATGTGGTATAAGTTTTTTAATTATTTTAAAATTAGACATTTACCAATTGTGGTCCAATATTCAAATTCTAAATACATGGTTGGATTCAGCATATCAAGTAACCACATTGTTTCATTTTTTGTTAAAATCAAAACAAGTTTTATTTTGGATACTTTGGACCTTTATGTGGTCCAATTTGAAAAAAACGGGTCCAAAATTAAAAAAAATTAAAACACTGTTTGATTGCACACATTAAAGAACATCAATGATTTAATTTTTGCAGAAATCAAACAAAGTTTAATTTTGGACCCAAATTTGGACCAACTTTGAAAAAAAAGCACAAAATCAAAAAATCTAAAACATTGTTGGATTGACTATATCAAATAACACAAACAATTTAATTTTTTGATGAAATCAAACAATTGACGTAAATTTTACATTGAGGTTCTGAAAAAAGAAATCACCAATTCACCAACATTCCAACTGACTCCATTTTCAGAAAACGACATCTGTAACAAACATAAACTTTTAGCTACCGCTTTACAAGCAGAACCAAATACAACGAAAGTCCCAACTATGTATTGGCTTCCGAAGCTACACAAAACACCTTACAAATATAGATTCATTTCGTCTTCAAGCCATTGTTCCACTACTAAATTGTCTATTCTTCTTTCCAGTACACTTGGTACTATCAAAAACCTGATAATAAATTGTTCAAATAAGGCCTTCGAAAATAGTGGAATTAATTACTTTTGGAGTGTCAAGAACTCGTTGGAAGTACTTGATAAATTGCATGCATATATTGGTGATTTTGAATCTGTTCAAAGTTTTGATTTTTCTACCCTATATACCACATTGCCTCACATTCTCATTAAGAAAAAATTCACACACCTAATTAAATGGGCATTTAAAAAGTCAGAATGTGAATATATATGTTCAAACTCTTTTAGGTCATTTTTTAGTAGCAATAAACAAAAAAACTATGTCAATTGGACATGCTTTGATACTATATGTGCCCTTGAATTTTTACTAGATAACATTTTTGTTCGCTTTGGAGATTCCGTATATCGTCAGGTTATCGGAATTCCAATGGGGACTAACTGTGCACCACTTATTGCGGACCTTTTTTTGTATTGCTATGAGTTACAATTTATGACAAAAATCAGTAAAGACCCATCGAAACAACATCTGATACACAAATTTAATAATACTTTTAGATATTTGGATGATATTTTGGCTCTCAATAATGACGACTTCAGTATGTATACTAAAGAAATTTATCCTGTTGAACTTACTTTAAATAAAGCTAATACTAACAATGACCACTGCCCTTTCCTCGATCTTGATATCTATATCATTAACGGAAAGCTTAATACTAAAATATATGATAAAAGAGATGATTTTTCATTTCCTATCGTTAATTATCCATTTTTAGATGGTGACGTTCCCTTGTCACCATCTTACGGTGTTTATATATCTCAACTTGTACGATTCGCTCGTGTATGTAACAATGTTTTAGATTTTAACGAGAGAAATTTATGTATTACTGAAAAATTATTACACCAGGGTTTTCGATATCACAAACTAGTCAAAACATTTACTAAATTTTATCATCGGTATAAGGACATCATTCGTAAATATAGCTCAACATGCAGACTTCTTATACGTTCAGGTATTTCACATCCAATTTTTTATGGAAATATTCTTTATAAAGCACAAAAATGTCAGTATTCACCTCTGAAACTAACAAAACCTTTAAATAGACTTATTAAGAAGGGATATAGTTACGATACTGTTGTCAGGTCATTAAAGATTGCATATTTTGGCGTTAATATTGATTCACTTATAGGGTCTTTGCATCGGCACTAAACACATTTATTTAAAAACCAGTTGTTGGCATGACACGGGTTATGTTCTTCTCATATATGTTATGATGGTATGATACTAAACCCCTAACGGGAAGGATTGTGGCTGATAATCATATGATGAAGACATAATCTTTCAATCAGTTTAATTGAAGTCTGGAGCTGGGATGTCAGTTAACTGCTAGTAGTCTGTTGTTATTTATGTATTATTGTCATTTTGTTTATTTTCTTTGGTTACATCTTCTGACATCAGACTCGGACTTCTCTTGAACTGAATTTTAATGTGCGTATTGTTATGCGTTTACTTTTCTACATTGGCTAGAGGTATAGGGGGAGGGTTGAGATCTCATAAACATGTTTAACCCCGCCGCATTTTTGCGCCTGTCCCAAGTCAGGAGCCTCTAGCCTTTGTTAGTCTTGTATTATTTTTAATTTTAGTTTCTTGTGTACAATTTGGAGTTTAGTATGGCGTTCATTATCACTGAACTAGTATATATATTTGCTTAGGGGCCAGCTGAAGGACGCCTCCGGGTGCGGGAATTTCTCGCTGCATTGAGGACCTGTTGGTGGCCTTCTGCTGTTGTCTGTTCTGTGGTCGGGTTGTTGTCTCTTTGACACATTCCCCATTTCCATTCTCAATTTTAATGTTCAATTTTGGACCCCAATTTGGACCATATTGAATACTGTGCCTAAAATCAAATATCTAAATACACGCTTAGATTCAGCATATCAAAGAACCCCAACCATTCTTTTTTTTTAATCAGACAAAGTTTAATTTTGGACCCTTTGAACCTATATGATTATTTGGTTTTATGTTGACCATGCCCCCAATCAAAAATCTAAGTACATGCTTAGATTCAGAATATGAAAGAACCCAAGAATTCATTTTTTTTTAATAAAAAAAAGTTGTATTTTGGACCCCTTTGACCTTAATGTGGACCGATTTTAAGACAGGCCTTTAAATTAAAAAAATCTAAATACACAATTAATTTCAGCATATCAAGGAACACCAATAATTTACTTTTTAAAGAAATCAAACAATGTTTAATTTTGGACCCTTTGGACCTTAATATGAATCATTTCAAAAACAAGACCCTAAAATCCAAATATTAAATACCCAATTAGATTCAGCATATTAAAGACTCCCAAGAATTCAAGACTTTTGAATTAAACCCCATTGAAATTGCTAAAAAAAATAAGCAATTTATACAAAGTATTTTTTTGGTCCCTTTTAACAAAACCAATAGGGTCATAACCCCTAAAATCAATCCCAAACTTAATTTTATGGTATAACACCGTGTGTCACAACTAAATAGCAATAAATAGATTTATACTCAAGTTATTGTCCAGAAATCAGAAAATCCTAGTTTTGTTCCCCTTATCAGCCCCTTATTATTACACGGTTTGAACCATGACCCCTAAAATCAATCCCAAATTTCCTTTTGAAGTATGGAACCGTGTAGCAAAATTTCATAGAAATCCATACTCTAATACACAAACTAGTTTCCTGGAACATGAAAAATGCTTGTTTTTGACCCTTTTTTTGGTCCTTAATTACTTAAACAGCTACAACAATAACCCCCAAAATAAATCCCAACTTTCCTTTTGTGGAATGGAACTTTGTGCTTAAATTTAATACAGATCTATACAGTTATACTCGAGTTATTGTCTGTGAACCAGACAAATAATTATTTTTGTTAGGCTCTTTTCTTTAAGTCCCATAATTCCTAAACAGCTACTATAATAACCCCCAAAATAAACCTCAACCTTCCTATTGTGGTATGGAACCTTGTGCTAAAATTGAATAGAGATGCATACAATTGTGCTCAAGTTATTGCCTGCAAACCAGAAAAATAGTTGTTTTCAGTCCCTTTTTTACCCCTAATTATTAAACGGTATGGGCCATGGCCCTCCAAAAATCATTCATAACTTTACTTTTGAAGTATGGAACCTTGTGGTAAAAGGAAAATGTCCGGTAAGGGCTTGTTTTGGCCTAATATTCGAAGTACATCTATTGAAAGATTTTTGACATTTTTTAAACACGTAAGTGTCTACTTCAGTCGATTCAATTAATGTATGTAAAAGATTTGGACTGATTTGGTTATTCACGACGATCAAATAGAGGCTTAAATATGAAAAATCTATCAAATATGCCATAAAACGTCACTTTACAGATGGTTTTTGTCTAAGCGGCCACTTCCATTTTAGACAAAAACCGCCTTAAAATTAGCACAAATGCTAAAATTGTGAAGATTTCAGTAATATTGCATGAATTTATGATGCTATTTCCTGATGCATGTGCATTGTATTGTCAAAATCAGCCCATATTAATGGAACAGAAGTATTCTTCTTTCCAATAAATAGCTAAAAGTTTACATTTTAACAAATTTGTAAAAATGCTATATTTTGGGGCCAAAATGGGGTCTTACAGGGCCTACTCATTTCATAGAAATCTATACTCTTAAACACCAATTATTGTCCTGAAACATGAAAAATGCTTGTTTTTGGCCCTCAATTGCTAAACAGCTACGACAATAACTCCCAAAATAAATCCAAACCTTCCAATTGTGGTATGGAACCTTGTGCTAAAATTTTATAGAGATCCATACACTTATACTCAAGTTATTATCTGTGAACCTGACAAAAAATAGATTTTGTAAGACCCTTTTTGGCCCCTAATTCCTAAACAGCTATGACAATAACCCCCAAAACTAATCCCAACCTTCCTATTGTGGTGTGGAACCTTGTGCAAAAATTTGATCGAAGAAATATCTCTTATACTCAAGTTATTGTTTTTTAAAAACCAGACAAATAATTGTTTTGATCCCTTTCTGGTCCCTAATTACTAAACAGCTAAGACAATAACCCCCAAAATCAATCCCAACTCTCCTATTGTGGAATGGAACCTTGTACTAAAATTTTTTACACATCCATACACTTACACGAACGTTTTTGTCTGCGAACCAATTTATTTTCCATGAACCAGTAAAACTGACCTTTTTTGGCCTCTAATTACAAAACCGCATAAGACAATAGCCCCAGAAACAATCTCAACAATCCTTTATTGGTATGGAACCTTGTGCTAAAATTTCATAGAGATCCATGCACTTATACTCAAGTTATTGTCTGCGAACCAAATTGTCTTCAGACGCAGACAACACCATAACATAATACTACCGGTCCTATAAAAACAGATCAAAACACAAAAACTTAACATTGCGTGAACCATAAAAATGAGGTCAAGGTCAGATGATACCTGCCAGACAGACATGTACACCTTACAATCATTCAATACACCAAATATAGTTGACCTATTGCTTATAGTACATGAAAAACAGATTAATACACGAAACAACATTTACCAATGAACCATGAAAATGAGGTCAAGGTCAGATGAAACCTGCCAAACTGACATGTACCCATTATAATCATTCCATACACCACATATAGTTGTCCTAATGATTATAGTATTTGAGAAACGGACCTAATCACGTAACTTTAACCTTGATCACTGATCCATGAAATGAGGTCGAGGTTAGGTGAATCCTATCTGACAGACATGTACACTTTGCAAGGAACACTTATACCAAATATGACAAAAATGAATAATTCGTTTTCAAGCAGTCACTGAACCATGAAAATGAGGTCAAGGACAATGGATATATGACAGACGGAAACTTCGTAACATAAGGTATCTGCATACACGATATGAAGCATCCAGTTCTTCTTCTACCTTCTGCATACTGCGACTTTCTTCGCAGGTGAGACAAAAAACAGACCAAACCCAAAATAAGGTTTTGCTCTGCGAGGCTAGCTTGATACGACCACAGAGGTCGAACCGTGAACAGTAGGGGCAAGTATGGACACACTACATTCAAGCCTGATACTGCTCTGGATTTAGATTGCGAATATTTGACACAACATAGGTTTCTGACACAGAATAAATGTGGTCAAAGAACTGAAAAATGCGAAATTGGACTTTTACCTATCATGGTCCAATATTCAAAATATAAATACATGGTTAGATTCAGCATATCCAAGTACACCAAGAACTTAATTTATTTCAAGTTTTTAAAGGGGTTCGCTTCATCAAAATAAAAACATAAATATATATATACGGCATTCTGAAAATTAATTTATACAGAATAACAAACAAACCTACCACGAAGTTATTGAAAATTATTTACAAGAATTCAATTTTTGTTAAAATCAAACAAAGTTTAATTTTGGACCATTTTGACCTTAATGTGGACCAATTTGAAAAACCGGGCCCAAAATCGAAAATCTAAATACACTGTATGTCCAGCATATCAAAGAACCCCAAGAATTCAATTTTTGTTGAAATCAAAAAAGTTTAATTTTGGACCCTTTATACCTCAATGTGGACCAATTTAAAAACGGAGCCCAAATTCCAAAATCTAAATACACGGTTATATTCAGCATACTTAAGAACCCCAGAAATTTATGACTTTGAATTAAACCCCATTGAAATTGAATTGTCAAGAAATAAGCAATTCATACAAAGTATTCAAAAAGTATTGTTTTTGGCCCCTTATTCCTAAACGGTTAGGGCCACAACCCCCAAAATCAAACCCAACCTTCCTTTTTTGGTATGGAACCTTGTGGTAAAATTTCATAGCGATCCATACATTTATACTCAAGTTATTTACTGGAAACCATAAAATCCTAGTTTTTGCCCCTTTTTGGTCCTTGAATTCCATACATGTGCAAGACTAATCTAGATGTCGATATTGTCCAAGACTAATCTAGATGTCGATATCGTCGATATCGACAATGTCGACACGATGTCGAATCGATATCGATGAACTTGTACACTCATGGCATTACTATATGTCGATTTTGATGACGACACCAAGCATAAGACCTGATGTCTATCGACGATATCGACTTGATATCGATGATGACTTAAGATACTGAAAAAAAGGACATATCAAGCTGGTTTAATTAATACCGAATACAAAGATTGATATAGGGTGAAAAAATGGCTGAATTGTAATCAAATTACTTTTTAAAAAGACTATCAAGTGACATATTAATGTATCTTTTAATAAACTGCTTCGCCTAGCGCAGCTGGATACGACCGCAGAGGTCCAACCCTGAACAGTTGCGGCAAAAATGGACACAATATTCAAGCTTGATACAGGTCTGAATTTGGATTGTAATTAAATATTTGACACATTATAGGTTTCTGACACAGAATAAATGTAGTCAAAGAACTTGAAATTGGTTATATGATTTGAATTTATATTCAATTGAAATCTTGCTTTTGTGCAACACACTGTGCTGTTGCGCAATACTTAGTAAATCTGTTTTCAGACAATATACAAAGAATTAGCAAAATAAATTGTGACCCCCAATTTTTCTTTGAAAAATTGACAATTTCTTAAATCTTGAGGGGAAAAAATTGACCCCCCTAAAATTTTGTTTTTACCCCACCCCCCTTTTTCCAAAAAAAAAAAATTATAGAAATCTTTTTAATTTCTTTAATCTTGAGGGGAAAAAATTGCCCCCCCCCCTTTATTTGAAAAATAAATAACATTTGAAGAAAATTTGTATTTGTAAAATGTGGTACAATTTAAGAAAAATCAATATACTTAAACACAAGTTATTGCCTGAAAATTGCTTGTTTAAGACCCTTTTTGGCCCCTAATTCCTGAACGGTTTTGGGCAACTACCCCCAAAATGAATCCTAACCTTCTACTTGTGGTATTGAACCTTGTGGTACAATTTTCAGAGCAATCACAATACTTATACACAAGTTATTGTCCTGAAACTAGAAAAATGCTTGCTTTGGGCCCCTTTTGGACCCCTAATTCCTAAACGGTTGGGACCATCACCCCCAAAAACAATCCCAACTTTCCTTTTGTGGTATTGAACCTTTTAGTAAAATTTCATAGAGATCCATACACATAAACTAAAGTTATTTTACGGAAACCTAATGTCTTCGGTTATAGCATTATACGACCCCAAAATTTTTTTGCGGTCGTATAAAAACAAATTTCTGTATTCTTTCAAAAACAAACTATTTGGTTGTATAACGTTGACATTGTAATTTATGTGATTTATGGTAACATACAAAGATCGTAAACATGCAGAGTCTTACTATGTAAAATTCAAATCTATGGGATGTGACCTGGTTCCTATTTCACAGAGAGAAAACATGGTTTATTTATTTGTTAAAATTAGATTTTAACTGAATTTGAATAGCTTCGAGTATTCATAGATCGGTACTTTGTGATTTTGTCTATTTGTTGTTGTTCTTCGTGCCGATCTGATAAGTCAAGCCTTTCCCAACTGATTTTTACATTTTGTATTTATGTACTGATGCTATAGTGACTATACCACCGTCCTAGATTTAAGGAAATGGGCTTGCGCTCATAAACATACTTAACCCCGCCACTTACCCAGGGTGGCTGATCCTACTCTACAGCTCTTTGATTCAGTGGTTGTCGGTTACTCAGCCATATTTGATTTTTGTTTATCATTTATAAATAAGAATATTTGTTTTCTAATTCGAAATATTTGACATTTTGTCATGCCGGTATTAAGTGTTAATCTTTGTTGAAGACTTCATTTGCAACGTAATTAGTCGATGTCGACTATATGTCGTCGATATTGACATATTAAAACAGACGAGAAAGGAAAAGCTATTTGTTCTATATGCATAACTGTAGCAGTCAGACATTTGGAACATAATTCGCAGATCGATATCGTTGATATCGACATCTTAAAACATAAGAATCAGGAGATAAACTAATTTGTCTGTATAGATAACTGTAGAAGATAGACATTTATAACTCAACGTGTCAATATCGAATCGATGTCGTCGATATCGTCAATATCGACATCTTAAATAGACGAATCAGGAGAAACTAAATTGTCTATATACATAACTGTAGCAGATATATATTTGGATCATAATTTGTCGATATCAACTCAAAGTCGTAGATATCGACATCTTAAAACAGACGAACCAGGAGAAACTAAATTGTCTTATAGATAACCGTAGTAAAAAGATATTTGTAACATAATTTGTCGATATCGACACATTAAATAGACGAACCCGGAGAAACTAAATGGTCTATATAGATAACTGTAGCAGATAGACATTTGGATCATAATTTGTCGATATCGACTTAATATCGTTGATGTTGTCGATATCGTAACTACAACGTGTCTTGGACATACCTCTTAAATTCATAAACAATTTAGTTAACAACCCTAAATATCAATTCCAACTTTCCTTTTGAGATGTAGAACCTTGTGGTACAATTTCATAGAGATCCTTACACTTATACACAAGTTAGGAAAAAAAAACCAAAATAAATACCTACTTTCCTTTTGAGGTATGGTATCTTGTGGAACAATTTCATAGAGATCCATACTCTTATACTCAAGTTGTTGTCTGGAAAGACATCATACCATTATAAAACCTCAATAAAATGCTTCGCTGAGCGCAGCCTGGTACGACCGCAGAGGTCGAACCCTGAACAGTTGGGCAAATTTGGACACAATATTCAAGCTTGATATTGTCTGAATTTGGATTGTGATCAAATTTTTGACATAATATAGGTTTCTGACACAAAATAAATGTGGTCAAAAATCTTACAAATCTATTGCGCAATACTGTGCAACTGAAGATTTCTTCTTGAAACTTTTCAAAAATTTGCAATTTGAAAAATTTTGAAAAAAAAATATGAATCCCTTAAAAAAATTGGAAAAAAAAATCCCCCCCCCCAACTTTTTGAAACCCCCCTTGGAGCAATAACCCCAAAACTCAATCCCAGCCTTTCCTTTGTTGTATGGAACATTTTAGTACAATTTCAGAGAGACCATTCACTTAAACACAAGTTATTGTCTGGAAACTAGAAAAATGCTTGCCCCTTTTTGGCCCCTAATTCCTAAACTGCTGGCCCCATAACCCCTAAAATGAATCCGAACCTTCTACTTGTGGTATTAAACATTGTGGTACAATTTCAGAGCAATCGAAATACTTATACACAAGTTATTATCCTGAAACTAGAAAAATGCTTGTTTTGTCCCCTTTTGGGCCCCTAATTCCTAAACGGTTGGGACCATCATCCCCAAAATCAATCCCAACCTTCCTTTTGTGGTATTGAACCTTCTTCATAGAGATCCATTCTTTTAAACTAAAGTTATTGTCCGGAAACCAATGTGTCTTCGGACGATGACATCATACGATCCCAAAAAAAATTTTGCGGTCGTATAAAAATTTTGAGATCGTATAATAAACTGTTAACACAGACATATGTCTCGCCTATTTGTTATTTTGATAATGCAAATGTTGAAATTAACATAGCAATACTTTAATATGTTAGTTAAGCAAATATTCAAAGTCAATGAACCATGACCGAAGGTACAGGGCTAAACAATCTCCATGGAAATGAGATGTGCAAATGCTAATACAACTGCAAACCAAATACCATTGACTTTTCATAAGTCGTTCCCTATAAAAAACCTAAACACAAACATTTACTTGTAAACTATGTAAAAGTTTCAAAGTCGATGAACCATAATTAGGGGTGGGGTTATATAATCTCCATGGAAATGAAACTTGCAAATAAAAATACATTTGCATGCCGAATATCATTGACTTAACATTAGTGGTTCATCTTAAACTGACCTAATCACAAACTAATACATGTAAGCTAAGCAAAAGTTTCAAAGTCAATAGACCATGAATGCAGGGTACGGACCAAATATTCTCCATGGAAATGAGATGTGCTTATGCTTATACAACTGCATACCAATTATCATTGACCTATCACTAGCATTTCCCCTTAAACTGATCTAATCACAAACTAATATATGAAAACTAAGCAAAAGTATCAAAGTCAATAGACCATAAACGAGGGAGCGGGGCCAAATAATCTCCATGGAAATGAGATATGCCAATGCTTATACAACTGCATACCAAATATCATTGACCTACCACTAGTGGTACCCCATAAACTGACCTAATCACAAACTAATACATGTAAACTAAGCAAAGTTTCAAAGTCAATGGACCTTGACTGAGGGGCGGGGCCAAATAATCTCCATGATAATGAGATGTGCCAATGCTAATACAACTGCATACCAGATATCATTGACCTACCACTAGTGGTTCACCATGAACTAAACCTAATCACAAACTAATACATTGACGCCACCAACCTAGGTCTCGCTTTTTGACTCCCATCAAGGCGAGACAAAAACTTAATATTGACCTATGAACCATGAAAATGAAGTCAAGGTCAGATGAAACTTGTCAGACTGACTTGTACCACTTACAATCATTCCATACACCATATATAGTTGACCTTCTGCTTATCTGAGAAACAAACCTAAGCACATAACCTGGATCACTGATCCATATAATGAGGTCAATGTCAGGTGTTCTCTGTCTGATGGACATGTAAACCATCCAAAGAACCCATATATGAACCATGAAAATGAGATTAAGGACAAGGGACAAATGACAGACGGAAACTTCCTAACATAAGGTATCTGCATACAAGGTATGAAGCATCCAGGTCTCTACCTTCTAAAATATAAAGCTTTATACAAATAGTTGACAATGTTGCTGCCGCCGGATAGTAAACCCCATGTCTCGCATTACTGCTACTTTCCTTGCAGGCGAGATAAAAAAAATTGAGAATGTGTCCCCATGGACACAGATGATGCCCCTACTTGCAAACAACATTATAAAGGGACACAAGTCAAGAACAATAAAAGTGACACTACCCAAATTTGTACTTGATCTTAGTTTTGTGGTAATAAGTATTGTGATCTGTGTTTTAACAGTGGAAGGCAAAATTAAACATTGCATTGCATAAAGCATTGATTGTAGTTGATTCAACTATAATCATGGACAAAGGAAGATAACTCCAATTTTAAAAATTATTTGAACAGTGACATCATTGATATTTTTAGAAAAAAAAATGAAAAATTTAGCAATTTTTCCATTTGTTAAGGGGCATTACTCTAGAACAGTAAAAGTGACGCTACCAAAATTCAAACTTGATCTGTGTATTGTGGTAATAAGCATTGTGTATAAGTTTCATAACATTTGGTTGAGGCAAACTCAAGTTAGAGAACGGAAACCAATTTTGGGACGTACGTACAAGGGTAAAACTAAATGCCCCCTCCACTTCGGCGGGGGCATAAACAATTAAACATGATTACACTTCACTTGGGATTCTTTTTATAATATGAAAAAGACTTGGTTGTATTGTAAGTTGGAAAATGTTTGTTAATTCTAATCCAGGAAACTAACCATAATTACCTAGATTAGATATAAGAAGATGTGGTATGAGTGCCAATGAGACAACTCTCCATCCAAGTCACAATTTGTAAAAGTAAACCATTATAGGTCAAAATTAACATTTATATATGCAGGACTCTGAACCGCGATGGTCACGCCAAGGTGCGATGATTTGACACTAAAGTGTGATGATGGCATTGTGACGCTATCTTGTTGATAACTACGCCGAAGTGCGATGGTCTACACAAACTAAATTTGCTGCTTTTCATGTCGATGTAGAAGTCAATTTGTATGTTGAAAGCAGTTTTCCAGGTTTTTGAGTAAACAAGTGGCTTATAAACTTTTAATACTACGAGAAACAGGGAGGATTGGTTGAAAGGGGTAAGTAAACCTTTTGTAGAAATTGTTTTTCAAAATCTACAAAAGGTTCCTTTTAAGAACAATGTGTGGCATTCTCTAAATACATACAGGTCCTCAGACAGACTCTCCATATTATAATATTACAGTACATGAAGAACTCATGAGAGGAACAAAGCAAAGATAAAACGTTAACGCAGAATTATATCCACATGCAGACAATCAAAGAGGATGATCTCTCATTTAGTATGCAACTGAAATTAAGGACAGACAGACTATTAAGAAAATCTGCTTCTCAAAACAACTACACATCTGTAGATATTTAACTAGCCATCATGTGTCAAATAGACCATTGCACATCCCAGTCCTACATATATATCACAAGATCAGAATAAAAATTATAAGCTGTTCTTCCACTGTGTAATAATCATTGACATAAACATAACAATCATTTTAACTTTTTTATTTCATGACAGGAATTTGCACTGATATAAAACAAAATAGCAAAATGCATACTTTATAGTAGAGGTTAACCAAAGATTGCTTTAAAGTGTTGAATCAGCAAATGAAATACAGATTTATCATATAATATTGAAGAAGTGTTGTTGATGCAAATACACAGGATTATTTCAGAACCAAATTACTCAAGATAATGAGATAGTGTAAAAAGTAACCCAAAAATATATTGTTGTCTTAGAATATTCCATTACATTTGTACTAAACTATTTTTGAAATAATCTATGAACTCATTAATAGAATATGTGAAATGAAAATATATTATTGTCCATATTTGGCCTTAATACCTGCTTAGTAGGTACAGCAAACAAGGAAGTAAAACCACAATATTCACTTTTACAACTGATTTTTATCCTACATGTGATATTTCCATACTTGACAAGGAGATAATTCATTTTTTAGTTTAATAAGGTTCATATTTACCAATTAAATTTCCAAACAAAATAAATGTATCAAAATAAAAAATGCAAATCTCTGATTCTAAACAATCTCCCAATAGTCTTTTTGGATTATCACATGTACTGTAAAATTGTCAAAACTGTATGACAGCAAAAGATGAAATATTAAATCATGTAATATTCATTAAAACTCAAAAACCATGGAAACTAAAGCAGCGCCTCTCTTCTAGTCAGGGTAAATCTGGCATTTGAAAGTCAATTTGAGACAACAAGGATAAGAAATCTATCTATATAGAAATGTTACACATCTTCTTTTTCAAACTGGGCCAACTGTCTTTTTAAATAGAACATAAATTTGTAAGAGATTAAAAGGTTTTGAAGTTGTGGTTATATGCTATTTTGAAGGCTGTCAGTTGAAAATTACCAGAAAAATCAGAAAGCTAAATGGAAAATATCAAATTAAAAATTCATTTCATCCCTAGATGCACAATGACATCAAATTCACCCAAAACTGTAGTTTTAAAAATAATAAAATGCTTCGCTGGGCGCAGCTTGATACGACCGCAGAGGTCGAACCCTGAACAGTTGGGGCAAGTATGGACACAACATTCAAGCTTGATACAGCTCTGAATTTGGATTGTGATTAAATATTTGACACAGCATAGGTTTCTGACACAGAAAGAATGTGGTCTAAGAACTTCAATTTTTTTAATTTACCTATTATGGTCCAATGTCCAAAATCAAAATACATGGTTAGATTCAGCATATCAAAGAACCCCATATATTCAATTTTTGTTGAAATCAAACAAAGTTTAAATTTGGACCCCAACTTGGACAAACTTGAAAACTGGGCCCATAATCAAAAATCTAAACACATGTTTAGATTCAGCATATCAAAGTACCCCAAGAATTCAATTTTTGTTAAAATCAAACTAAGTTTAATTTTGGACCCTTTGGACCTTAATGTAGACCAATTTAAAAAACGGGACCCAAAATTAAAAATCTAAAAACACGGTTAGATTTGGCATATCAAAGAACCCCAATAATTCAATTTTTGATGAAATCAAACAAAGTTTAATTTTGGACCCTTTTGACCTCAATATGAACCAATTTGATAGCAGGCCCACAAAATAAAAAATCTAAATACATGGTAAGATTCAGCATATCAAAGAACCCCATATATTCAATTTTTGTTGAAATCAAACAAAGTTTAATTTTGGACCCCAATTTGGACCAACTTGAAAACTGGGCCAAAAATCTAAAATCTAAATACATGTTTAGATTCAGCATATCAAAGAACCCCATATATTCAATTTTTGTTGAAATCAAACAAAGTTTAATTTTGGACCCCAACTTGGACCAACTTGAAAACTGGTGCCATAATCAAAAAATCTATCACATGTTTAGATTCAACATATCAAAGAACCCCAAAAATTCAATTTTTGTTAAAATCAAACTAAGTTTAATTTTGGACCCTTTGGACCTTAATGTAGACCAATTTAAAAAACGGGACCCGAAATTAAAAATCTAAATACATGGTTAGATTTGGCATATCATGAACCCCAATAATTAAATTTTTGATGAAATCAAACAAAGTTTAATTTTGGACCCTTTTGACCTCAATATGAACCAATTTGATAGCGGGGCCCACAAATAAAAAATCTAAATACATGGTAAGATTCAGCATATCAAAGAACCCCATATATTCAATTTTTGTTAAAATCAAAAAAAGTTTAATTTTGGACCCCAACTTGGACCAACTTGAAAACTGGGCCCATAATCAAAAATCTAAACACATGTTTAGATTCAGCATATCAAAGAACCCCAAGAATTCAATTTTTGTTAAAATCAAACTAACTTTAATTTTGGACCCTTTGGACCTCAATGAAGACCAATTTAAAAAACGGGACCCAAATTAAACATCTAAATACACGGTTAGATTTGGCATATCAAAGAACCCCAAAAATTCAATTTTTGATGAAATCAAACAAAGTTTAATTTTGGACCCTTTTGACCTCAATATGAACCAATTTGATAGCGGGGCCTACAAATAAAAAATCTAAATACATGGTTAGATTCAGCATATCAAAGAACCTCATATATTCAATTTTTGTTAAATTCAAACAAAGTTTAATTTTGGACCCCAATTTGGACCAACTTGAAAACTGGGCCCATAATCAAAAATCTAAATACATGTTTAGATTCAACATATCAAGGAACCCCATATATTCAATTTTTGTTGAAATCAAACAAAGTTTAATTTTGGACCCCAACTTGGACCAACTTGAAAACTGGGCCCATAATCAAAAATCTAAACACATGTTTAGATTCAGCATATCAAAGAACCCCAAGAATTCAATTTTTGTTAAAATCAAACTAAGTTTAATTTTGGACCCTTTGGACCTTAATGTAGACCAATTTAATAAAATGCTTCGCTGGGGCGCAGCTTGATACGACCGCAGAGGTCGAACCCTGAACAGTTGGGGCAAGTATGGACACAAAATTCAAGCTTGATACAGCTATGACTTTGGATTGTCATTAAATATTTGACACAGCATAGGTTTCTGACACAGGATGAATGTGGTGTAAGAACTGGAAAAAATTTAATTTACCTATTATGGTGGAATATCCATAAACTAAATTGTTTGTTAATTTCAATATATCAAAGAATATGTAGAATTCAATGTTTGATGTAATGTAATAAAGTTGAAATTTGGACCGTTTTTGTTCAATGTGGACCAATTTGGTAACATGTATAAATAATCAAAAATCTAAATACATGGGAGCCCATTTAAATACATCATAAAGGTATTAAAATAGAAAGTGACATCATAGTCATGGCTAAAAATAAACAAAAATCCTTAATCAGCAATATTTAAAGTAATATCTAAAAATAAAATTCCTTTGTAACCATAAAAGCCCATTTAAATACATCATAAAGATATTAAAATAGAAAATGACATCATAGTCATGGCTAAACATAGCTAAAAACCCTTAATCAGCATCATTTAACAGTAATATCTAAAAATGGAAATGACATCATAAAGGTATTAAAATAGAAAATGACATCATAGTCATGGCTAAAAATAAACAAAATCCTAAATCAGCATCAGCAACATTTTATAGTAATATCTAAAAATAAAATTCCTTTGTAACCATAAAAGCCCATTTAAATACATCATAACAGATATTAAAATAGAAAATGACATCATAGTCATGGCTAAACATAGCAAAAACCTTAATCAGCATCATTTAACAGTAATATCTAAAAATAAAAATTTCTTTGCAACCATAAAAGTAAAATAGAAAATGACATCATAATCATAGCTAAAAATAAACAAAAAATTTTTTTATTGGCAAATTTTAAATGGAGTTTATTATACTAAAACAATAAATTTGCAACCATAAACATGATAAAACCCCATTTAAACACATCATAAAAGTATTAAATAATTCAACTACATCATAAGGCTATAAAAATAGAAAATGACTTCATAGTCAAGGCTAAAGGTAAACAAAAAACCTTCATCAGCAAAATTTTATATTGGCAAATTTCCAATGAAGTTTATTACACTAAAATTGTTGGCAAATTTCCAATGCATTTATTAACAATAAAGTTATTGGCAAATTTCCAATTTACATAATTTAAAAGCAGTGTAGATGAGATATTTAGATGAGTTTGAATTACCAACCTTACACTGCTTTTAAATAATGTTCTTTACTCAATTATTTGTCTATTAAAATGGAAACCCTTGTTTTTTAACCTTTTTTCCCCTTATTCCTTAAACATTAGAGCCATAACCAACCCCCCCTCCCAAAGCCAATTATTACTTTCCAATGTAACTTAAATTTCCAATATACATAATTTTAAATTTCAATTCCTCATGATATATAACCGTATCATTATTATTTTCTTTCATATATAAATCTGAAACAACCATCTTTAAATGGAAAATTTTAAAGAAAAAAAAAGGAAAAAAAAAAATCCTACCTCCCACACATTTTTTCAACCCCCTTTTGATTCATCATCCCCCACCTCAATCACAACCTTCAATTTGTGGTATGGTACATTGCAATACAATTTCACAGAGATCCATACACTTGAACACAAGTTTTTGTTGCAAACTAAAAAAATCCTTATTTTTTACCAATATTTGGCCCCTTATTCATAAATGTTTGAGCAATTAACCCCAAAACTCAATTCCTACTTTCTCTGCGTGATAAAAAATAACTAACTTAAAATGTAAATTTTAAACAAAAAAAAAAGGAAAAAAAAAAATTACCCCTTTTTTGACCCCCGCCCCCCTTATGATTCATCACCCCCACCCCCCTTTCCCCCCAAACCAAGCTCAATAACAGCCTTGCCTTTGTGGTATGGTACCTTGTAATACAATTTTAGAGAGATCCATACACTTGAACACAAGTTATTGTCTAGAAACTAAAAAATGCTTATTTTAAACCCCTTTTTAGGCCCCTTATTACTAAACGTTTTGGGCAATTACCACAACACTCAATTCCAGCTTTCCCTTTGTGAAATGGAACCTTGTAGTAAAATTTCAGAAAGATCCATACACTTACACACAAGTTATTGTCATGAAACTAGAAAAATGCTTGTTTTTTGCCCCCTTTTGGCCCCTTATTCCTAAAATTTTGAGGCAATTAACCCCGAAATCAATCCCAGCATTGACCCTTTGTGACATGGAATCTTGTGGTACAATGTCAAAGAGATCCATATGCTAACACACAAGTTATGTCTGGATGTTACAAAAATGCTTATTTTCGGCCCCTTTTTGGCCCCTAATTCCTTAACTGTTGGTACCATAACCCCCAAAATCAATCCCCACCTTCCTATTGTGGTATTGAACCTTATAGTAAAATTTCATAGAGATCCATTCCCTTAAACTAAAGTTAGAGTGCGAAAACCATTGTGTATTCGGACGACGACGCCGGACGACGACGACGACGCCAACGTCATACCAATATACGACCTCAAAATTTTTTTGCGGTCGTATAAAAACGGGACACAAAATTAAAAATCTAAATACACCGTTAGATTTGGCATATCAAAGAACCCCAATAATTCAATTTTTGATGAAATCAAACAAAGTTTAATTTTGGACCCTTTTGACCTCAATATGAACCAATTTGATAGCGGGTCCACAAATAAAAAATCTAAATACATGGTTAGATTCAGCATATCAAAGAACCCCAAGAATTCAATTTTTGATGAAATCAAACAAAGTTTAATTTTGGACCCTTTTGACCTCAATGTGGACAAAGTTGATAACGGGGCCCAAAAATCAAAAATCTAAATACATGGTTAGATTCAGCATATCAAAGAACCCCATATATTCAATTTTTGTTGAAATCAAACAAAGTTTAATTTTGGACCCCGATTTGGACCAACTTGAAAACTGGGCCCATAATCAAAAATCTAAATACATGTTTAGATTCAGCATATCAAAGTACCCTAAAAATTCAATTTTTGTTAAAATCAAACTAAGTTTAATTTTGGACCCTTTTGACCTTAATGTAGACCAATTTGAAAACGGAACCAAAAATTAAGAATCTAAATGCACGGTTAGATTCGGCATATCAAAGAACCCCAATAATTCAATTTTTGATGAAATCAAACAAAGTTAAATTTTGGACCCTTTGGACCTCAATGTGGACCAATTTAAAAACTGGGCCCAAAATCCAAAAACTTAATACACGGTTAGATTCAGCATATTAAAGAACCCCAAGAATTCAAGAATAAAACCCCATTGAAATTGATCAAGAAATAAGCAATTTATACGAAGTATCTTCTTTTGCACAATACTGTGCAATTGAATATTTCTTGCTATTGTGCAATACTGTACAATTGACAATTTCTTGCTATTGCGCAATATTGTGCTATTGGATATTTCTTGCTATTGCGCAATACTGTGCAATTGAAGATTTCTTGCTATTGCGCAATACTGTGCAATTGAAGATTTCTTGCAATTGTGCAATACTGTGCAATTGAAAATTTCTTGCTATTGCACAATACTTATTATATAATAATTTACACATCCTGTTTGGTGTGTATCTCCTACCATATCATTATTATTTGCTTTTAAATATTAATCAGAAATAACCAACTTAAAATGGAAAATTTGAAAAGAAAAAAAAAAGGAAAAAAAGAAAAAAAAAGAAAAAAAAATATCCCCCCCCCCCTCCAATTTTTTGAACCCCCTTATCATTCATCACCCCCAAACTCAATCCCAGCCTTCCCTTTGTGGTATGGTACCTTGCAGTACAATTTCAGAGAGATCCATACACTTGAACACAAGTTATTGTCTGGAAACTAGAAAAATGCTTATTTTTGGCCCCTTTTTGGCCCCCAATTCCTAAACGTTTCGGGCAATTACCCCCAAACTCAATTCCAGCTTTCCCTTTGTGATATGGAACCTTGTAGTACAATTTCAGAAATATCAAAACACTTACACACAAGTTATTGTCATGAAACTAGAAAAATGCTTGTTTTTTGCCCCTTTTTTGGCCCCTAATTCCTAAAATTTTGAGGCAATTACCCCCAAAATCAATTACAGCCTTCCCTCTGTGATATGGAACCTTGTGGTACAATGTCAGAGAGATCCATACACTTACACACAAGTTATTGTCTGGAAGTTACAAAAATGCTTATTTTTGGCCCCTAATTCCTTAACTGTTGGTACCATAACCCCCAAAATCAATCCCCACCTTCCTTTCGTGGTATTGAACCTTATGGTAAAATTTCATGGAGATCCATTCACTTAAACTAAAGTTAGAGTGCGAAAACCAATGTGTCTTCGGACGACGCCAACGTCATACCAATATACGACCAAAAAATTTTCAATTTTTGCGGTCATATAAAAATGCTGAAAAATCGTGCAATAAGTTTCCATACAACCCAATTTATAAATTTAGCACTAATAATTACTGTGATTAACTGTGACAAAAATACATTAATTCAATTTATAAATACTACATTTGCAAGATTACAAATGTTCATCTTTTACTGTTATTTGACATTCTCTTTATAACATAATAAATATACATATGTACAATGGTATACTATGTACAGTATTGTTGGATGATGATTTTTTATGTACATTTTAATAAATACATTATTTTTTTATTAACACAATTACATGCATTTATGGATGTTCTTGGAAAGTTCATATGATAAATGATCAATGATGATAATATTTTTACAAGATTGTTAACATATCCTCTGTATAATCCTCCTATCTTAGGAGCACAACCATGGTTAAGTCGTGTAAAGGAGGACATTAACCACACTATATTCTTATCTGACATACTTGACAAAATAAATGGACTATTCATGCGATTGAATATTTTGTTTCAACCAAAGCCATTCATTACTCGTATTCCTTAGAATTTTAAATGAGGAATTTATTTTATCCCTATCGTGTAATTTAGGATAGAAATTAAGACAATGAATTTATGCACTTGTTTTTTGGCCAAATAGATGAGGAATTAGTATATCTAATCCTCATCATTTCATTTAAGATAGAAATTAAGACAATAAGTTCAGCAATTTTGTTGCTGAAAAGTTGGTTTATTTTGTTAACACTTTAAATGAACCGACTTACAGGACAAACGAAATTACTACAAAGCATTGTTTAAAACCGGTTGGTCAAATTGTTGGCACAAGGGTTTTATTTAGATGAAAATTTGGTAGGTAAAAGTTGATATTTTAATACAAAACTGAGATAAAACAAGAATGTGTCCATAGTACATGGATGCCCCACTCGCACTATCATTTTCTATGTTCAGTGGACCGTGAAATTGGGGTCAAAACTCTAATTTGGCATTAAAATTAGAAAGATCATATCATAGGGAACATGTGTACTACGTTTCAAGTTGATTGGACTTCAACTTCAGCAATAAACTGCTTCGCTGAGCGCAGCTAGATACGCCCGCAGAGGTCCAACCCTGAACAGTTGGGGCAAAAATGGACACAATATTCAAGCTTGATTCAGGTCCGAATTTGGATTGTAATTAAATATTTGACATATTATAGGTTTCTGAATAAATGTAGTCAAAGATCTTGAAATTGGTTATATGAATTGAATTTATATTCAATTAAAGATTTCTTGCTGTTGTGCAATACTTAGTAAATCTGTTGTCAGACTATAAACAAATAAAGTTCAATTAATTCTCAATGTCATATTAAAAATTTATGAAAATAAAAAGGGAGCTTACATCAATAGATATAAACAATTCACCAAAGTTTCATGAGAATTGGTGGCAGCATTTTTGAGTTATTGTCCGAAAACTGGAAAATCACCCCTTTTTTAATGAATCAAACCCCATAACTCAGAAATGTAAAATGTAAAATTTATAAAATTCTAAAGGGAGCTTACATCAATACATACAAACAATTCACCAAAGTTTCATAAGAATTGCTGAAAGCATTTTTGAGTTTTTGTCCAAAAACTGGAAAATCCCCCCTTTTTTCATAAATAAAACCCTGTAACTCGGAAACGTAAAATCTAAAAATTATAAAAATTGAAAGGGAGCTCATGTCAATAGATATAAACAATTCACCACAATTTCTTGCAAGTTGGTGAAAGCATTCTTGAATTATTGTCCAAAAACTGGAAAATCCCCCTTTTTTTAATGAATAAAACCCCATAACTCAGAAACGTAAAATCTAAATTTTATAAAAAACGAAAGGGAGCTCACGTCAATAGATATAAACAATTCACCAAAGTTTTATGCAAATTGGTTAAAGCATTTTTGAGTTAATGTCCGACATGTTGACGATGGACAGACGGACGGACGGACGGACAGACGGACAACGGTATACCATAATACGTCCCGTAAACGGGCGTATAAAAACTACCTTGACCAAAAACTTTAACCTGAAGCGGGACAGACGGACGGACAGACCAAAAAACATAATGCCCCTCTACTATTGTAGGTGGGGCATAAAAATAACGATAGAGATTCACTTACTGATTTAAAAACATGTGATGCTTATTAGATAAATGAGTGGTATACTTCACACCTAGAATGTTTAAATTCAGATATTGTATTTTGGTTTTATAATAATACAACCTTTCTAAACAACAACATTTGTACCAGATTGCTAAATAAGATTTAGAAGATATAGAAAGAATCAAAATCTGTTGTCATGAAACTATGATGAAAGGCCCAACTAAAAGTAATTATAAAGAAAACACCATGCACTAATTCTGTGAATAAGCATCCAGAGAAACTGTTTTTTTTTTCATACAGAAAAAATAAAAAATTGGAAAACACATACCTCATAGCACAATAAAAGTTTCAAATTAAAGGAATGTATTAATGGAAGCTAAACAACATTGCAAAATAATAAGAAAGACTTAATACTTGTGACAAAAACAAACACACATCTAATCTATCAATACAGCACCAATATACCTCACTGACAAAAGTCTTGTTTTTGGAGGGAATTATTTCGACAATCATACTATTTCATTCAAGCACAGATCATCTTAAATCAGTAATAATACATTTGCTTACATCATGCATATATTTTTTACATATGTTTTACTTGTTAATATATCTACTACTGTACCTGAATTCGTAAATATTCAAATTTTCAGTGAAAATATAAAATGAACTACATCAATTCATATTGAACATAACTGTATGATAAAATGATATTAATATGAAAGAAAATCACCCTTTTATCAATAAAAGACTTTCCAAAGATCTATTCATACATGGTCCTTTTCATTTTGAAATGAAATCTGATTTACTAACTGTTTTTTTAACCTTTTATTTAGTTCTAGGTGAAAAGTGTTTCAAAATTATTCAATGAAATGATCAGAGGTCTGAGACAGGTAAAATTAGCCTCATCTAGGATTCTGCAATACTTCTTCTATTGACATCATACAACAATCATTTTTGAAATATGGTATCGAAGATTTTCTTTTTTAAAATCTATCAAGTACTATCCTGTTTTAGCACACAAAATAAGATGTATTTCATCCAACAGTAAGTAGCTAAAGTTATAAACACAATAGATATAGTTTCAGTTGTTTTTATTGTATACTGATTAACTAACTTTGTTGAGTTTTAAACTTGCTATTCAATGAACTCTGTATTCACATTGCAACTAACTCGGAGCAAAAATAAAAGACAAACTAAAAGAAAAAGTTTCATTATGCATTTGAAATGTTATGTTTCATTTATTGACTAGACTGGATTAATTCATTTAACTTAAAAGCTAATACACAAGTTTTTCTTCCTTCAATAAGAAAGCAAGCACTTTTTTAAAATATAATTTTAACATGATAAGCAACAACAAAAATGTTTTTAGTGTGCCAAAATCGGTCCTTTTTCAACTAATGATTGTTTCATTAAAAAAAAATTTCATATAACTTCACTAAGTTGCACTTCTAAAAATCAGATAAATCAATGTTATCATTGATTGATGGCAGTTTAACGCCACATAAAAAGTATAAACGCTTTTTCAACTTTCACATTTGAATGAAAATATGGAAATTAATGAAATGTTTAAATAATGCTGAAAATGTTTTGAGTTTAAAGAAAAAATTGCATTTATATAAAAATTCATATTCTTATTTAAATCAAATGAATATTTGAGTAATAAATGTTTATAGTAAAATTTTCATTTCTGGTAACTTTTGCCGATTTCTATAAATTTCAAATCATTATCAAAATAGCTTCTACTTTTAGTTTGACAGTTTAGTAATCATGCTAATAGATAATTTCACTTTGTACATGATTATGAATGTAAGTATGTAGCAGTATGTCAACTGACTAACATTCTGATATAAACACAGTTTGTTTTTCTATGTCATTTTCTTCGCTTTAACTCTGTATCACGAGATCTCACTATGGCCACAGTCTAACATTCTTCCAATACAAATGATGAAATCTGTGCATGATGACAATTTTCTCTCGAGTCATTAACTGTAGAGAAAGCAATAACTAAACTTGACAAAAAATAAGTATTTAATCACAAACTAAGATTCACCAAGAATGTATCACCAATCTCGTATGTACAAATGAGTAACTAAATGAATCAAATGTACAGTCAATGGTTGTATAGCTTTAGGTTTTGTGAATTATGGTATTGACAACATGCCCAATTAATGTGATTATCTTGCGTTCCTCGAAGCCATAAGCAGTCAAACACAGGGAATGCCATTTGATGATGGGTTATGTTCCAAAATTAAAATTCTGTGGCACAGAGGTATTCTGAAATACGTAGCCTCCAGCATCTTCTATTCTTTTTGATTCTGAAAAGAAGAAAATATTCATTACCAATAAATTTACAGCTCTGTTTTTTGTGGTTTCAAAAACTACCAAAAGACATTACAATCATTATCTCCCTTTGTTTGGAATGCAAGTTTCTTTTATAAGGAGACATGGTGGTTTACAAAAGCAACCAAATGACACAAAAAATAAATAAGACCTTTTTCACTATTACTTATATTGCCTCAGTGTTAATATTCTGAAAACAAGTCTCTTGAATTCATTCCTTGCTAGGGTTAAACCAAATGTTACGATTTTCAGCTGTTTCTCAGAGATCTTAACATTAAAGATAGGTAAAGACAACTGGTCAGACTTACCACTGTGACTGAAACCCTCTATTCATTCAACCATCACAAAATAAATTGAAATTCAGTATTCAAAAGAGTTTTTTTTAGTGAAATTTAAGAAATCCAGAAATCCCTATGAATGATTTTGAAAAAAATCTAGACCTCTTTCATTTTTATTTTCACCAATTTCACAGGCATTTCAAGGAAATGAAAGGGATCTAGACGAACATGCTGAACAAAAGGTCAACCACTGTTAGGTATGGTCATTCAGTTTGACCAATATCTATACCTAGCAAGGAAGATACTTTAAAACTCTAAAAGTAAACCAGGAACTTCCAAAAATACTGGAAGTACATATACATAAGATAGTATCTATGATGTAATATTTTCTTCCATATTTACAGTGATTTCTGTCAATTTCAGCATCTCATCAGCAATTGTAGAAGTGAGAGAAATTTACCTGCAGCAGCATGTCTTTGTTCAGCTAACTTGAAAACATCCTCCAATTCCTTAGTTTGTTCTGGAGTTATAGGTGTCATTAAAGCCTGGTACCAAACTGGATCAGCTGTCTGGATACCTGTTTTATAATCAAAAGATAACCAAAATTGAATTTTGATCAAATTTATTCTTTAGTTTCAACAACTATAATATCAATGACAATGAATAAATTGTTGAAACAGAGATATGTTGAAATTTAAATACTTCAAAATGTAAACTGTGCAAACCATTCAAAGTCCCGGAACCATGACTGAAGGTGCAGTGTAAAATACTCTCCATGGAAATGAGATTGACTCATCATAAGTGGTTTCCTTTAAACTGATCTTTTCATAAACTTTCCATGGAAATGAGATGTGTCAATGTTTAATGAAACATTCAAAATTGATAGAATCACAAACGAATACATTGTTGACACCTCTGCTGGAAAATGCAAATTAAAGTCTCATCTTCACAACTTTGTCCAGGCAACACAAAAATAAGGATTTCATCCAATCATTGTATGTGAAATACCAAATTTATAATTGAACGTTGTTTAGCCGGTGTTTTCAGTCTAAATGATATTGTCTTTCACTTTAAAAATACAACTTCCTCCCCTGCCAAGTTTAAATGATTGATTGTTGGTGATTAACGCCACTTTAAGCACTAAAGACTACATCATAGCGGTCAGTTTTTATTGGTGGATGGAGCCTGAGTGCCCGGAGATAACCAACAACATTTGGCAGGAAAACTAAAAGTTGAAATGAAGTTCTTAAAATGAATATACTTACTTTGTAGAACATTCTTGAAGACTTGATATTCATCCACTTGACAACTATCTTCATCCAGGGGTGTCTGATAACTTTCTAATGCTGTTTCCTCCATTCCATCATCTGAATATTCATTATCACTATCATCGTCTTCATTGGCCTTAAAAATGAGAGAATATTAAAACTTTGTACTGGTTTGAACTTTATAAAATTCAAATATTTTCAGAAATTTGCAAACAGTGTCATCAGCCTATTTGTTTTGGAAGTTACCATCACCTGACTCGGTATGACAAGTATTTTTAATTTGATTGTAAAAAAATAGATTTCTGTTTAATCTGACTGAGACAGAGAAATGATTTTTCTTGTTTTTTGAAACCTGTGATTAGAAAATACATGTGCGGGGAAATTATGTTATTGTTTATATATTTCTAAATTTTAGAAAACTTACAGTTTCAGTTAAGACACAGCTTGCTTTTAGAATTCAAAGTATTTTCAAAGAAAATTTTTACATTTCAATTTTTAAACCCTTTGTTCCTATTTAGTGTAACTTATTGATTTCATGTGACAAAATTTTCAGATATTATTTTTCCAATCTTGATATTCCTGATCAATACTTACGGATTTCTCTAGTTTTTCTAAGTATTGTGCTCCATCTTCATCAACCTCATCTTCATCACTTGCCAATTCTAAAATAAATAATATATACAAGGTTATTCCAATTAAATTTACTGTAATAAATTTGTAACCAGTTCCGTAAAAATTCATTGAAGTCTTTTCCATAGTCCACATGCAAACTTCTAGTCTGTATGTGAAGAAATTTGTAATTCATTAACTCAATTAAAGACACCTTTTAAAGACGATATAAATTCATAAAATATTTACATTTCTTAATAAATTTAATATAAGTACCCAATTTTCCTTTTTTAACAATTGCACTATCATCTATACAAATTTGCCAGTAAATCCTATATCTACTAATTAAAACATTTATAACCTTTTCAATGCCATAATTTTCTATATCAACATCAAATCATCTTAAGGTGGTACCTAACACTACAGGGAGATAACTCTGTAAAAATCAGCTTAACGTTTTAATTACGTTGTATTGTTAAGGAAATATTAAGCTTCTCAATGATCAAAATTGGTGTTTGTCAAACTGCTATATAACCAATGAAATTTTTCTGATAAAGTGGTTGGTTCAAATTTTTTGAAATTTTTATATTTTTGTCAGAGGGTTAAAGTAAACATTTGGTCAAAATTTTATGAAAATTAAACGAGCCAAATTAATATTAGTCAAGGTGTTGGGTACCACCTTAAAATACATACAATACTAGAATACAAACATGACTTATCATGTTTGTGAGGTTTGTGAGGTTTGTTTTAACAATATAACTGTTGATGTACAAGTAAAACATTGTTTCATGTCTAACTCCACCAGAAAGTTGATAGTGATTGTCTGTCCATCCCATTTAAAATAAAGTTGAACGAGAATCTAAGAATCATCCTAGGGTTGTTCCATAAATACATTCATGGGAACCAGGGAAGGCAATTTGAATTCGCCACTATGGTTGACTGAAATATCAAGTTGTACAGATATAAAATGTATGCAGGTCTCTTAAATTTCTTCTATGGGTGGTTACTCAATTTTAAAGTGCCTTCCCTTGGTAACATGTAAATTTAATGGCCTTAGATGGTGCTATGTATCATTACCATTTTCATCCTTTTCTTCCTCGTCATCTTCATCTTCTTCATCACTACTATCCTCGTCTTCCTTGGCTTTGGCAGCATAGGCTCGCTTCAAACCAGAGAAGAGTAACAACAAAGCAGGGATAATCTGTGCTGATACTTCTGACACTTCATTTGGTCGATTGTTACTAATTAGATTTACTAAGGAACACAATCCTAAAACTGTTATTTTTCTGTCGTGTAAACTGCAAAAAAAAGGGGAAAAAATGTAGTTGTTACTTTCATCATGAGAGTAGAATAAAGAAAAATCTTTGCAGAACAAGAATGTGTGTACACAGGACACTATGCCCCCACTAATGTGTGTTAACTCCTTATTTGGAATATAGTTTAAAAATTCACCTTATAATGTACATTTGTACTAAGTTTAAAGCTAACCTGACCATATAATCATGGTAAACTGACAAACAAATGATAAACTTACCAAAGAATCAACAGTTGAAAAAGAACAAATCTAAAGAATCATTGAATACCATTTTCATTTCAGCAACACCTAGAAATTATTCTGAAATAGTCTTAATCTTATTAATTAACTGATCTTCAATTAAATGAATCTGTTATTCCTATATTTAGTCAGTGTCTTAACTTTTATACTTACAATTTCAAGAAAGCACTTCTATGTGTCTCATAAATGTTTTAAAAATGTTCACTAGCCTAAACAAATTTTTACTAGTCATGAGCTTAAGGCTAGTGGTTTTTGGCACTGACTATTTACACCTAATATTCTGTAAAGAAATGATACCTACCCAACAAAACAGTCTATATCATGGAACCAAGACTTCAAAAACTGAGCTAATAATGATCCATTTACATTTGGAATTTGTAATTTAGATAATGTGTCCATCAAAAATGGTAAATTATAATACAAAGCGGCTATCACAACTTGTAAACACATAGTCCGTAATTCTGATGTTAAAACTTCACGTGTTAGTCTCTGCAATGCTAGTTCAATAAATGATGGAATTACCTGTAAAAAAAAAAAAAAAAAAAAAAAAAAAAACTTTTTCATCATTTTTAGATTATGTACACAATCTAACAAAGACAAAAATTTCTTTTCAAATGACATTTCTATGTAAATCTATACAATGTATGCAAATCACAATGCTTAAATACCAATACACAATTAATCATAAAGGGAAGAGTCTCTTATAAATCAACATTACAGGAATACATTACCAACTTTATCAGAAAATTATTGTGAAGTTTTCTTATGAACTATCTTAAATAACAAATTTTGGTAATTTCAATAAAGAGTTGTGCCATGAGCACATGATACGCCCGTCGCTTTTTCAACAAATAAAGTTCAATAATTCCTCAAAGTCATATCAGAAATTTATAAAAAAAAAACTAAAGGGAGCTTCTTTTAATAGATATAAGCCAATTACCAAAGTTTCATGAAAACTGCTCAAAGCATTTTTGAGTTCTTGTCCGACAACTGGAAATCCCCCCCTTTTTTTTTATATAAATCTCACAGCTCGGAAATTTAAAATCTGAAATTTATAAAAATCGAAAGGGAGCTTGTGTCAATAGATATAAACAATTCACAAAAGTTTCATGAAAATTGGTTAAAGCCTTTTCGAGTTATTGTCTGACATGTTGATGACGGATGGGTTGACAACAGTAAACCATAATATGTCCTGTAAACGGGCGCATAAAAACAGGAAGTACTTTCATTTGACGCTGCCCTTTTAACAGTTCACATTTCATTATCTCAGCCTTTAATGCTTACTATACAGTATGGGTTTGCTCATATCTTAAGTTCATACTGTGAAAAGTACATTTTCACATCCATGTCCTTGCATCTTTGGTCGATAGTTGTCTGATCGGCAATCATACCACATCTCCATATTTTTATATTGTATTCTGATAAAAATTCTTAACATTGATTAATTGAAGATTGCTTTATTTCATCAACATATAGGTATAAAAACATACATGATCTACTTGTCCTGGACATTGTAGTATAATAACTTCTAATAACTTGGCTGCATGGCATTCAGCATCTTCACCAATATCAGCTGACATTACCTAAAGGAAAAAGTGAAAACAACACTTAACATTCTCCACATATCATTGTTTTTTTTTTAAATGATTTGCTAATTTTCTCTTGTGGTATCTATTTCAGAAAGGTAAAGATATTCAATTTACTTGTGATGCAACTAACAGCATGATTCCATTAATTATAATTGGATATCCAGTATTTAACATGCTTTATGGTTCATTTATATTTTTATATGTTTCAGAGTTTAGTGTGAAGTCCATTTTTGCTGAACTAATAGACATTATTGTTTAGGGGCCAGCTGAAGGGTGCTTCAAGATGTGGGATTTTCTCGCTGTATTGAAGACCCATTGTTGACCTTCTGCTGCTTTCTGCTCTTTGGTCGGGTTGTTGTCTCTTTGACGCATTCCCCGTTTCCATTCTCAATTTTATTATTTTACATGAAATAAGGTTAAATTGCTAAAAGACCCCTCCTAAATTACTGATAGCTATTGTTTTGCATTTACCATACCAATAAGTGAGTTTAAAATAACATAGATAAATATTGTTTTTATTGGTATAAATATTGATTTTGTTATCAGTGAATTAAAATCATACTAAATAGTTTTGTTATACACATATGCACTTTAACGGTACTACAATCTGTCGATACCTTTATTTTAGCATTGCACAAGGTCATGTTTTTTTCTGACTGTTAATGATGTCTTTACACTAAATCCATTGGATGTTGGATGTGTATTGATTGATATTTTAGTCTAAGATACAAGATTTTTTTTTGTTTGTTGTTATTGGCTTTGAACTGGCTGTCAGTAACTGCGAGTACTTTCAGATCTGTACTTAGTGTCCTTTTGTTGTTAGGGATGAGGGATGGATAAATACCCTGCCACGTCTGGTCTGTGTTTTTGTTTGATTGTTCTGCTTTGTATCAATCTGATGAGTTAAGCATTTTTCAACTGATTTTTATAGTTTGTTCTGATGTTGTGCTGTTTCACCACTGTCCCAGGTTAGGGGGAGGTTTGAGCACCAACAAACATGTTTAACCCCGCCACTTTCTTTATGTGCCTGTCGCAAGTCAGGAGCCTGTAGTTCAGTGGCTGTGGTTGGTTCATGTCAGTCATATTTGTTTTTCATAAATTGTTTTGTTATAAATTTGGCAGTTAGTTTTCTCAATTGAATTGTTTCATATTCTTTATGTCGGGGCCTTTTATAGCCAACTATACGGTATGGGTTTTTCTCAATGTTGAAGGCCTATAATTGCTTACATCCACTTCATTTGAACTTTGGTGGATAGTTGTCTCATTGGCAATCATACCTCATTATTTTTATATAGAGTCAACTTACTGTTTTACACATGTTATATATAATCTGTACATGTTCTGGGTTAGCTAGAAAAGCAGTGGTATCTACTGTTATATAGTTGTGGAGGGCAGGCATCATTTCTGAAATAAACAATACAATAAATTAATTATTCAACATATCATGCAATTAACAATCATTAACTAATGAACATGATAAAACAGATTTTTTTTAGTTTGTGTTATCTTTTATTGCTTCGTAAAGAGCTCTTTTAAAATAAGCCAGTATTCGGAAAAAAATTAGAGTGTCTGACATAGTAATCATTTTCAATCATGGACATGTCATTTTTCATCACAAAATGGCTTTTAGGCATAGATGCTTCATTTAAATAAAGTTATTATTTAAAGATGAGTTGCAGATACAGGTTGTGTAGGAATTTAAGAATGAACCAAGTCAATTATTTACTCAAGCAGTCACACATATTCTGTTGACTTGTAATGTGGGAAGATTTAATGCCAAAATAAGGTTCTCGAAAACAAAGGAGTACGACTTTTTTTTACATTGTTTCATATTGAAATCCTCTCAAATCATAACAATTTAAAATCATTATATTCTACAAATCTTTGTATCTTAACATATATGCTTATTATTGTCAATGCCTGTGAGTTAAGTAACTCACTCTGGCAGTCAAATATTTTAAATTTATTCTATTTGAAAAAGAGAAAATTCTATTTCTCATATGCCAAATTGAGATTCACTGTTACCAATTAAAACCAAACAGAAACAATGGCAAAAGTATGTATTATCACTATCTTCTTCACCTTTTCAAAGAGTTTTATGTATTTTCATTAATATTCAGACAAAAACATACCATTTCATAACATTTAACATGCTTAAAAGTACTTTTATTCACTCCCACTCCTATTTCCTTTATTCTTTTCGATATGCTTAAAAGAAGCAAATAAAGGGAGGTAATTATCATCAGTGCTGAAAAATCCTTTATTTTGCAATTAGAACAATTAATAGTTGCAGGGATAATATATTTTACAACAGGGGAGGAGAAATCCCTTTATATAAACCTTATACCATTATCATCTCTAGTCAGGTCCTGAAAAACGTTGCAGGGATAATATATTTTACAACAGGGGAGGAGAAATCTATTTATATAAACCTTATAACATTATCATCTCTAGGCAGGTCCTGACAAACGGGACCATTTTGTATTTCATATCTTGATATGAAATCAAGGAAGAATCACATTAAGATCAAAGTAGTAGCTGCCTTCTACTAATTACAGGCCTGTTAACCCTCCTTGAATGCTCTGATTAGTTTGACAACTCAATAAAAAGTGGATTTTTAACTTTGGTAGTAGTTTCCTATTTAAAGTTTCTTTTGATTTTTTATTGTTTTCAAGATTAAAGCTTGAAAGCTGCCCTTAACAGACATGAAAAGTTCTCAAATTATTTGTATGTTTGGCTTCTTCATCCTCGGGAGACTGATCTGATTGCGACAAATTAAATTATCACTTCCTCTACTTTTAACTTCACTTTCGACAAAGAAGCCCATTCATCTGCCAGTAGAACTTAGTTTAAAAGAAGTCTCAGTTATATTAGTTTTTGATGGAACAGCACTGAGAATCCAGTCTTCAGAAAAAAATTAGAGTGTCTAACAGTATAATCATAGTAACATAATAGAAAGTGCATATTCATCACTAGACTGGTAATTCACAAATTTCATAGAGTTGCAAGGATGTTTATATTTTACATTACTAAGGGGGAACATCCCTCAATAACCCTTTAAAATCATCCACTCCAGGCAGGAGTATGAATTGTTAATATGAATTCAGCAACAGAGAAGAATCTCATTTAGATCAAAATAGTTGCATCTGCTAATTACAGAACTGTTATCCCTCCTCGAGTGCTCAAAGTAGTTACTTAGTTCAGTCTGCACCGTTAGCCTCTAGTACGATGCCCCAGACTAGTAAAACTTTATTCAGACTAGTAAGAATTTGCTAAATTTTGTTTAGATACTTAAGAAATATATAGGAATATTGGTCTTTGTACTAGTAGTTGGAAAAGATTTTGGTGCAGACTGTTAGTTTAGAGTATATTTGTAATGTTAATAGTAGTTCCCCATTCAATGTCTATTGACTATGCTTTCTGCCAAAAAAGAGGTAAAAATAAATGGGGAATGTGTCCATAGGACACAGATGATGCCCCGCTTGAATATAACGTCATAAAGGGATATAACTCAAGAATAATAAAAGTGATGCTAACCAAATTCATAGTGGTAATAAGCATTGTGTATATAAAGTTTTATAACATTTGGTTGAGGCAAACTTAAGTTAGAGAACGGAAACGAAAAATTCAGCAATTTTTCCATTTGTAGAGGGCACAACTCTAGAATGGTAAGGGTGACGCTACCCAAATTCAAACCCGATCTGTGTTTTGTGGTAATAAGCATTGTGTATAAGATTCATAACATTTGGTTGAGGTAAACTTAAGTTAAGAGAACAGAAATGAAAAATTCAGCAATTTTTCCATTTGTAAAGGGCCATAATTCTAGAACGGTACAAGGGACGCCACCCTAATTTAAACTTGATATGTGTTTTGTGGTAATAAGCATGGTGTTTAAGTTTCCTAACATTTGGTTGAGGTAAAGTAGAGAACAGAAACAAATTTTGGGACATACGTACAAACGGACAATGGATAAAACTTAATGCCCCAGCCGTAGGCTATGGCAGGGGCATAAATAAACTGCTTCGCTAAGCGCAGCTGGATACGCCCGCAGAAGTCCAACCCTGAACAGTTGGGGCAAAATGGACCAAGGCTTCCAAAACGGTCATATATTCCGGACATTTGTATAATGTCCGGTAAAAGTCCGGCTGGGCAAAGCACGAAACGGTCATCTACTTTTTAGTTTTCAAGGCTTTCTTATGAGACGGTCATTTTAACATAATTAGCGATCTTTTTGACCCAACCTTTTGCCTTTAACAGCCACACATTTCCGGTCATAAAAGTGGCATGATCATAAAGTACTATCAAAACAACCCCTACTTTAATACCTTTTCATTTTAATCAAGGCTAATTAGTTGTCGAACAGCTGCAATTTACCTGTTCAATTGACAGGTAAACTATTTTGAACCGGATATTGATCGGTCTATTCAAAGTTATTTTCTTATATTTCACCGGTTTGCATCTAATTAATTTAGTCAAACAGATTAAAATTATCAGAAATACATTTTCAAACATGATTTGATGAAAAAATTAAAAAGGTGAAAATGAAAAATCGTCAAAACCACGTTGTTTGAACCAGAGACATGTCTCTGTTTGAACTAGTACAATTGCAAGTGTGCACATGTGCGCAGGTGTGAAATTTAATTATGAATCCTAATTTCTTCAAACAATACTTAAATTGTCATTGATGCCTTTATCTCACGTTTATTTCGAATATTTTCTTGAAGAAATAACGTAGAATGAGCTACTTACACTCATTCATGCTTTGCAAACGTACACGGAATTTACGTATCCGTCTCTGGTCCATGTTTTACCATTGTCAAGACAACATCCGGTATTTTGAAAACGAAAGTAAAGTGTTTGACAACGTCATTTTGCACAAATAAAGAGTTTAAGGCAGATATAAGTACGCTAATGTTGCACACTTCGAATGATGCACTGCCAATTTAACAGTTTACGTCAGAACTTCGAATTTGAATCAAAGAAAGTTAATATTAAATAATATCGTTTTTTTTTTAATGTCAATCATTGGGATGGCCAACTTGGCAACTGATTACCATAATTGCCTTTTGTTTATTTAGTCTTTAGAGATTAAAATCGGGATAGTATATAAAATGTCCGGCTGGCTAAAAATAATTTTGGAAGCCCTGAAATGGACACAATATTCAAGCTTGATACAGGTCTGAATTTGGATTGTATTAAATATTTGACATATTATAGGTTTCTGAATAAATGTAGTCAAAGAACTTGAAATTGGTTATATGAATTGAATTTATAATCAATTAAAGATTTCTTGCTGTTGTGCAATACACTTTGCTGTTGCGCAATACTTAGTAAATCTGTTGTCAGACTATAAACAATTAAAGTTTAATTAATTTTCAATGTCATATTAGAAATTTATGAAAATGTAAAGGGAGCTTACATCAATAGATATAAACAATTCACCAAAGTTTCATGAGAATTGCTGACAGCATTTTTGAGTAATTGTCCAAAAACTGGAAAATCCCCCCTTTTTTAATGAATAAAACCCCATAACTCAGAAATGTAAAATGTAAAATTTATAAAATTCTAAACAGAGCTTACATCAATACATATAAACAATTCACCAAAGTTTCATAAGAACTGCTGAAAGCATTTTTGATTTTTTGTCTGAAAACTGGAAAATCCCCCTTTTTTTATGAACAAGAGTGCACACGCTGAAATGTCTCGCCTTCTTTACTAATCATTGATATTATGTTGATAGTCCTAAATATAAAGCTTTATTACAACTGTCACATAAACTTAACATTAACCAAGTAAACTAAACATTGACCAATGAACCATGAAAATGAGGTCAAGGTCAGATGAACCATGCTAGGCAGGCAAGTACAGCTAACAATTCTTCCATACAACAAATATAGTTGACCTATTGCTTATAGTTTAAGAAAAACAGACGAAAACACAAAAACTTAACACTGAGCAATGAACCTTGAAAATGAGGTCAAGGTCAAATAAAACCTGCGTGACTGACATATAGATCATAAAATATTTCCATACACCAAATATAGTTGAACTATTGCATATAGTATTAGAAAAAAAGACCAAAACTCAAAAACTTAACTTTGACCACTGAACCATGAAAATGAGGTCAAGGTAAGATGACACCTGCCAGCTAGACATGTACACCTTACAATCATTCCATACACCAAATATAGCTGACCTATTGCATGCAGTATTAGAAAAAAAGACCAAAACTCAAAAACTTAACTTTGACCACTGAACCATGAAAATGAGGTCAAGGTCAGATGACACCTGCCAGCTAGACATGTACACCTTACAATCATTCCATACACCAAATATAGTAGACCTATTGCATACAGTATAAGAAAAACAGACCAAAACACAAAAACTTAACTATAACCACTGAACCATGAAAATGAGGTCAAGGTCAGATGACACCTGCCAGTTGGACATGTACACCTTACAGTCCTTCCATACACCGAATATACTAGACCTATTGCTTATAGTATCTGAGATATGGACTTGACCACGAAAACTTAACCTTGTTCACTGATCCATGAAATGAGGTCGAGGTCAAGTGAAAACTGTCTGACGGGCATGAGGACCTTGCAAGGTACGCACATACCAAATATAGTTATCCTATTACTTATAATAAGAGAGAATTTAACATTACAAAAAATCTGAACTTTTTTTTCAAGTAGTCACTGAACCATGAAAATGAGGTCAAGGACATTGGACATGTGACTGACGGAAACTTCGTAACATGAGGCATCCATATACAAAGTATGAAGCATCCAGGTCTTCCATCTTCTAAAATATAAAGCTTTTAAGAAGTTAGCTAACGCCGCCGCCGGATCGCTATCCCTATGTCGAGCTTTCTGCGACAAAAGTCGCAGGCTCGACAATAAAACCCTGTAACTCGGAAATGTGAAATCTAAAATATATAAAAATCGAAAGGGAGCTCATGTCAATAGAAATAAACAATTCACCACATTTTCTTGCAAGTTGGTGAAAGCATTCTTGCGTTATTGTCCGAAAACCGGAAAATCCCCCTTTTTTAATGAATAAAACCCCATAACTCAGAAACGTAAAATCTAAAATTTATAAAAAACGAAAGGGAGCTCACGTCAATAGATATAAACAATTCACCAAAGTTTTATGCAAATTGGTTAAAGCGTTTTTGAGTTAATGTCCGACATGTTGATGACGACGGACAGAGGTATCCCATAATACGTCTTGTAAACAGGCGTATAAAAATGAAACAAGATATTTTCAAAATTTCAAATTAACATGAGACTGGTGAGGCCATTCAAAAAAGATTGTTAGTTTCCCCAACTCTGGGGTTCTTTTTTTTTTACCTCTGGGTCAATTTTTTTTTTTTTACTAGATGAAAAAGGACCAAAGCTCTCTTTTAATACATGAGGTTTGATTGTCTTATAATTTCTTTTAAAAAGTTTCATTTGTCTTTCTTAAAGTTTTAAATAGATTATATCATAATGTAGATCAAGATACAGGTATAATGTGAAGCAAGTTTTTTTTTCAAGAACTTCTTGTCAGTGGTTTATGAAAAAAAAAATTCTCTGTAGAACCAAACTGCATGTGCCTCGTTTAATTTTTTGCCAAAAAAATAAAAGCAAAATAAAAAGTTTTTCCTACATGCCAGGGGTTCAAATTAGCGGTGGTCCGAGGTCTGCGACCTTCGATTTACGGGTTCGAACCTTCCCACCGGTAGTTAGTTACACCCGAAAGACTTTCGTATTTTTGCAGGTTAAAAAGTTACAAAAGCTTTTTGAACAAAAATATATAAAATCAAGAATAAAAATAATCTTGAAATATGCATTTTTATTGAAAGGAAACTTATGTATTTGCTTACATTCTTCACAATAGACCTTTTTCACATTACCGACTTTTGACTCCAGAGTTTATATTTTTTCGACGGGTTACCTACTCTGTGGTAAGACATCCTGGTACTCGGTCAAGTAAGAGCAACATAAAAAAGTAAAATCAAGCTTTTAATCGATACAATTTATGGGGAAAATTAACTGCTTTATATTTTCTTAACACGATAAAATCATCAGAAAACAGAAAACTTTCCCCTCAAATTGCATGGATTGTGTGGTTGATTTTTCTTCTTTTGGTTGCACTTACTTGACCGAGTACCAGGATGTCTCACAGAAAAGGTAACCTGTCGAAAAATTATATAATCCGGGGTCAAAAGTCATTAATATGAAAATAGTTTATTGAATGAGACCTCATTGAATTGATGTGTACAGTGTAGTCATGTGACAGGTCGTCATACAAGATCCCAGGAAACTCGAGAATATAATATTAAAACATAACCAGTAAACGGTATGAGTCTGTTTGGTTTTGGAGTGACCCCTTCCAAAGAAAACCTGATAGGGCATACAAAGGGAATGATTGATGAAACCGCTTAACGCAGCCCAAAAATACGACAGGAAAAACAAGAACGTAATTTTTCTCACATACAGTGAAAGGGAAAGTGCCCTGGTTCATTGGGAAACAAAAATTAAACTTGACCCCATCAAAAATCATGATGCAAAATAACCACCCAGCATCTATGTATCTTGCCAAAAAAAGTGGTTCAAAGAAACTGACCCCAAGTTTGAAAACGAAGTTGAGCTGTCATCTGACACAAAGTTAGGCCAGTGCTCTTAAGCAGTAATTGAAATCAAACCAATTATAAAGGTACAAAGTGTTATTTAACACAGCATATAGTGTTGGAAAAAGGGGAAGTTTTTTTTCTGACTGAATTTATTTAATAAAAAAAATGAGGTTAATGTAGTAATTAGATGGGTGTTTTGTTATGGTATTGGTAAGCATTTTTTATTTTTATAAAATGAATTTTCAAAAAACATTGGACCTTCTAAGAATAAAGGAGGACTTTTAAAGTATCTTTGGTCAAAGGTCCGGGACCTTCAATTGCTTAAAGTAAATTTGAACCCCTGCATGCTATTTAATATCTTGTGTTAGGGGATACATACATTCAATTTTCAATGGCCTCGTGTAAGTCTTTCAGAACAGGAATTAACCTAGAGATGAGACTACATTTGAACAATAACTAACTTCTCATCCCTCAAATGTCTATGCCCATGAGTTACATAACTCACTGGGGCAGTCAAATATAAAGCAAAAATTTGCTACATAGATTTCTTAGAACTTTAAATCTTTACCACAGCCAAATGAAACCAGAATGAAACAATATCAAAGGTATTTATTAACAATCTCTTCTTCACTTTTTTAAAAATGTTTCAATGATTTCTATATATTTTCTGGAAAAAACAATTTACATTCATATCATTTAACAAGTTTAATAATTCTTCAGTTGTCTCCCACTCCAATTTCCTTTCCTCCTTTAAATCTTCTTGAAACAAGCAAATAAAGGGAGGTAATTTTAATTTTAGCTGCAAAATTTACATATATATTTTGACGCTATGGCAAAGCAATGGTTTATTTAAAAAAAAAAACCCATTTCATTCTTAATTAAGAAGTTTTGGCAAGGAAGATAACTCCTCTCAGTGTAAAACTTATGAAAGGAGCAACGGTGATTAAGCTGTTAAGAATTGTCTCAATGTGCCCTTTTAAGTTGAACTTTGAAGTAAATAAAGATAATTCTCATTTATTTGTCTCTTATCTAGGATATGTACTGATAGTAATGCAACTTCATAGTAAATATCATTGATGTATCACAAGTAGTTCATATCAAACTAACTTAAGCAGAAAACTTAACAAATGTTGACGCCCGAGTCGTAAAAGCAATCTTTATGTCTCGCTTCGCAGGCCTTAACTTTAGTTTAGTAGTGCTTTAAATTATTCTGATGAAAAAGTATTTAATGAGAATCCAGTCTTCAGAAAAAAATTAGAGTGTCTAACAGTATAATCATAGTAACATAATAGAAAGTGCATATTCATCACTAGACTGGTAATTCACAAATTTCATAGAGTTGCAAGGATGTTTATATTTTACATTACTAAGGGGGAACATCCCTCAATAACCCTTTAAAATTATCCACTCCAGGCAGGAGTATGAATTGTTAATATGAATTCAGCAACAGAGAAGAATCACATTTAGATCAAAGTAGTTGCTTCTGCTAAGTACAGAACTGTTAACCCTCCTTGAGTGCCAAAAAAGAGGTAAAAAAAATCATCATTTAAGGCAATATCTCCTATAAGAATTCACCAAATAATATGGGCCAAAATAGTGAGTAGGTAGATCTCGAAATCTTGCCTGATCGGAATTCTCTCTTTCTATAACAGTTTCAAGATATTAAACAATACTTGCCTTTTACCCCTTCTCTTCTTTAACCATGTAACTCATGTTGGTTAGAAGGTTGGATTACCAGACATTACTAACACTAGATACTCCAAGAATGAACGAGGCAAATTTTTTGTTTCAATTGGCAAAGTTATTTAAGGGAACTATGTAGGCTACGGCGGGGGCATAAAAATGAAACAAGATGTTTTCAAAATTTCAAATTAACATAAGAGACTGGATAGGCCATTCAAAGAAGATTTTTGGTTTCCCTTAACCCTGGGGGTCTGTTTTTAACCTCTGGGTCAATTTTTTTTCTTTTTTTAATAGATGAAAAAGGACCAAGACTCTCTTTTAAGACACAAGGTTTGATTGTCTTATAATTTCTTTTAAAAAGTTTCATTTGTCTTTCTTAAAGTTTTAAATGGCTTATATCATAATGTAGATCATTATACAGGTATAATGTGAAAGAAGTTGTTTTTGAATGTGCCTTGTTTAAATTTTTGCCAAAAAAATAAAGCAAAATAAAAAGTTTTTCATACATGCCATTTAATATCTTGTATAAGGGGATACATACATTCAATTTTCAATGGCCTTGTGTTAGTCTTTAAAAACAGGAATTAACCTAGAGATGAGACCACATTTAAACAATAACTTACTTCTCACCCCTCAAATGTCTATGCCCATGAGTTACATAACTCACTGGGGCAGTCAAATATAATATAAGATTTTGCAACACAGAATTCTTAAGACTTAACATCTTTTACCACAGCCAAATGAAACCAGAATGAAACAATATCAAAGGTATTTATTAACAATCTCTTCTTCACTTTTTTAAAAATGTTTCAATGATTTCTATATATTTTCTGGAAAAAACAATTTACATTCATATCATTTAACAAGTTTAATAATTCCTCAGTTGTCTCCCACTCCAATTTGCTTTACTCCTTCAAATCATCTTAAAACAAGCAAATAAAGGGAGGTAATTTTAATTTTAGCTGCAAAACTTATATATATATTCATTATGGCAAAGCAATGGTCTTTTTTCAAAAAATAACATTTCATTCTTAATTAAGAAGTTTTGGCAAGGAAGATAACTCCTCTCAATATAAAACTTATGGAAGGAGCACAAACGGTGACTGTTAAGCTGTCAAGAATAGTCTTATTGTGCCCTTTTAAGTTGAACTTTTACAAGTAAATAAAGATAATTCTCATTAATTTGTCTCTTATCTAGGATTATTTATTACATTAAAGCAAAGCTGTGGTTTGTTTTCCAATTATTAAATCTTTGGTTCAAAATTTAGCTTTATTTTTTTGGCAAAAAAAACCCACTCCAATTTAGAACTGTTTCCTCCTAATGCAAAACTTATGGAAGGATAATGTCTTGATGAACACTAAGTTTGAAGAATTATCATTTTGTAACATTATGCAATGGGCCAGAAGTTTTACAAACCTTCAATATATGAATAATTAAGATTTTTTACATCCAAACTGCACAACTTTATTAAAATCGTAGTTAGCGTCCCTTTTTACCATATAGGTACAAAGCACAATGTTAAAATAATTGTCACAGGCCAGACAATCCACTTTGCTTATGGCATTTGCTTTGTAAAGGAAGGAACCTAGTGGCAGATCCAGACATTTTTATAAGGGGGGGGGGGGGGGGACTTAGTCATGCTTCAGTGATTCCCTAAATAATCAACCAAATTTTTCCCACAAAACGGGGGGCTGGGCAGAAAAACTTAACATTAAAAATTGCTTATGAATTCAAAGTCACTGGTCCATGACAAAGGAAACAGGGCCTCGAAATAGTCATCAAACTGATATTAACTGATCATAATGCAACTTCATGCAAAATATCATTGATCTATCACAAGTAGATCCTATCAAACTAACTTAAACAGAAAACTTAACATTGAAAATTGTTTATTAATTCAAAGTCACTGGACCATGTCCTAGGGGACAGGGCCACAAAAAAATCGTCAAACTTCATAGTAAATATCATTGATCTATCACAAGTAGTTCCTATCAAACTAACTTAAGCAGAAAACTTAACAATTTTTGACGCTTTCCTCTACTTTCGTCGCAGGCCTGAACTTTAGTAGTGCTTAAAATTATTCTGATGAAATAGCATTTAATGAGAATCCAGTCTTCAGAAAAAAATTAGAGTGTCTAACAATATAATCATTGTAACATAATACAAAGTGCATATTCATCACTAGACTGGTATTGCACGAATTTCCTAGAACCTGATGGGTGTTTAGCAGGGAAGAAATCCCTCTATTACCTCCACGAAATTAACACTTTTAAGCAAGCCCTGACAATTAAGACAATTTTGTTTTCTGATAGGAATTCAAATACAAAGAAAAATTAAGATCAAAGTATCTGCCTTCTACTGATTATAATAGAGATTATTCAGACAATCCAGGTACATTCATCTAATGTATCATTATTGAGGATGTAAAGGGTTATTTTCGTTCAACTTCTTTTAAAGAATAATATGCTTGAAGCATATTATTCACTGTGTTTCAGGTAAATTACAACATCCAAGCTATTTTTTTGTTAGTGAAATGGCATTACCCATTTGTTTTTTTGGTTTTTTTTTTAATCAATTGTAATATTAATCAAGACTGCTTATTCTTTTAAATTGTTTAAAATTTTGCCATGTAAGTCTTTTTATAGCTTCAGTGTGGGTTTTGTTCATTGTTGAAGGCTGTTGGTTGAACTGTAGTTGATTACATCTTTTTTCCTTTGGATTTTAATGAATAGTTGTCTCATTGACAATACTACCACATCTTATATTCTCATACAATATAATGTCATTCCATAATCCCTGATAACTATACAAACCTGTGAAATAATCAATGCCATCTTTCTGGAACATAGTATGCAACATCTGGAACACTTGCCATAAATGTACTGATACATGGGAACTGGTTAAGCTGTACACCAATGATAACATCTCCTCATAGAAATCTATAAATACATAACACTTGATACAGCTGGATATCACAATTTTCAGAATAACTTAAACAGGAAGTAATTTATTATTTTTGTGTGATATAGCTGGATATCACTATCATAGCAGAATAGTAACACCTCTAAATATCAACATCATTTTAGCACCAGCATCGTTGCTCTTCCAAGACATTTGATGTCATAAAGATCATTAAAAGTGCAATCATACTCTGAATTTAGTTTCAAAATCTTATAGGTGTAATACCACCAAATCATAGTACGTCACTTCCGGTTGCATACGAAAATAGGTCGAAAAAAAATATTCCCTTGAATTTGACAGTTGTAGGTAATTGATCCTACATTTCATTGCAGTAAAACATTTCTTGGTCATAAACATATATCTTGGGTATTTCAAAGCACCATTAATTTTTTACTTGGGGTTTCTATAGAATATTTTGGAAACTTGAGGTTACATGGTTACTAAAGCTTGTACACAGGTTAAAAAAGGGGGAAAATTTGATTGGTTAACTTCCAGTGATGGTTATTTTCTTATATGCAATGAAATGTTATGTGAAATTTTTTCTATAGTACTGGACAGGATAAAAGTTTACTCATGCCAAGTATTTCTTTATTTGAAACAAAGATAAGTTCAGCACAATTTTTTGAAAAGTGCAATTTTAACAAAAACTAATAGGGGAAATTCAATGGTGGTATTACACCTAATATGGGAAGCTGTACATGCACCTTTGACCTTGTGAGTACTCTCATGTGTTAAAATTTCTTGCTATTTAAGTGAAATATTACAAATAATGAAATATTCTGAGTAGATTGAGTCTCCAAAACACATTTTATGAGAAAATTTCCTTGAAATAGGACTTTACCATGAATATTAGTTGACAGAAGAAGCCATACTTAGAGTTTTGGGGAGCCTTTTCTCCTTATTTCTTATATTCTGCTATACTAGAAAATTTTTCCTAAGAAATTCTTTATCAAATATATAGTTTTAAGTAAATGAAATTATTTTTAAAGCAGTAACAACAAATTATTCACCAAAAAAGAAGCTTTTTATGTCCCTCTCTGGTACACGGCGTAAATTTAAGTTTTACGTAAGGACTTATTGAAACCGCCTTGGAGACAGTAAACTTTTATATGGATAGTTCATTCAGCTTGAATACTTCAATTAATCATTTATTATAACATTTCTATCATAAATGAGTGAAAGTTACCCCAAAATTTTTATTTATTGGCCTAAAAAGTAGAAATTTTGAGGAAATGAGAGGTATAAATGGACCAAAAGAGACCTTAGAAGGAAGACAAAGAGGTCCATTAGTAGTATTTATCATCCTAAAGTCATCTTTTGTATCATATTCAACTGTTTGTAGGCAGATGAGATAAATATTTGATCATTTATTGGTCCACACTATATTCTATCATGATGCGGCTTGGTTTGGAATTTTCGAAGAAATTTTGCTCGAATCGCTGTAGATGTCGTCTTACATTATACTAGATTTTTCTCAAACTATTGAACTGATTATGACAAAACTTGACAGGAATGCTTGAAATAACCAGTATTACAAAGGAAAAAAGTCACATTCAGTTTATTTAACAAAAAAGTCTTCTTTAGGTGTAATACCACCAAATCATAGTACGTCACATCTGGTTGCATACGAAAATAGGTCGAAAAAAAATATTCCCTTGAATTTGACAGTTGTAGATAATTGATCCTACATTTCATTGCAGTAAAACATTTCTTGGTCATAAACATATATCTTGGGTATTTCAAAGCACCATTAATTTTTTACTTGGGGTTTCTATAGAATATTTTGGAAACTTGAGGTTACATGGTTACTAAAGCTTGTACACAGGTTAAAAAAGAGGGAAAATTTGATTGGTTAACTTCCAGTGATGGTTATTTTCTTATATGCAATGAAATGTTATGTGAAATTTTTTTTATAGTACTGGACAGGATAAAAGTTTACTCATGCCAAGTATTTCTTTATTTGAAACAAAGATAAATTCTGCACAATTTTTTGAAAAGTGCAATTTTAACAAAGACTAATAGGGGAAAATCAATGGTGGTATTACACCTATAAACTCTGTGTAATCCAAAAGACTTGAGATTTTGATACATCTTTATATGACATGAAACTGATGCAAAAGTCATCAGGTGTAATCTTATCAAGTTCATGTTTTTCTTTGCAAAACTCCAAATATATTTCAGTTGAAAAGAGAAAAAGGAACTGCAAAATTGCAAAATATATAAGATTATGTGAAGAAATTTGAAATGAAATCCATTCAGTTGTTAAGGGGGATTTCTGGAAACAAAAAGGCTACTCTTAAAGTTTGACTAAATAATTCTAACAAGAAAAATTTAACATGAAGTGTTCCGTCTTCAAAAATTGCCACATGCTTACCAGCCCAGACTTGTAAAAATTTCTTCACACTCCTTACAAATTTCTACTGCAAGACAAATGCACAAAAAAACCCACCTATGTCTCCCTTGTATGACTTCTGCAGGAAGGGACAAAAATGATATACAGTTACCTAGCGGTATACAGGTAAACAAAAAGTGATTTAATCTATTTGTGTGATATAGCTGGATATCACTATCATAGCAGAATAGTAACACCTCTAAATATCAACATCATTTTAGCACCAGCATCGTTGCTCTTCCAAGACATTTGATGTCCTAAAGAACATTAAAAGTGCAATCATACTCTGAATTTAGTTTCAGAATCTGATAAACCCAGTGTAATTCCACTCGATCTTTAAGATTTCTATACATCTAAACATGAGATGGAAGTTGATGCAAGAGTCATCTTGTGTAATCTGATTAAATCCATGTACTTATACAATCTTATGTATACCAGAACTTAAGACTAAAAGATAGGCTCACAAAGACCATGTTTTTCTATGCAAAACTCCAAATATAATTTAGATGTAAAATTAGTAAGGTGTACAATTGCAAAATATAATAAAGATTCTGTGTCAAAACTTTCAATGAAATCCATTCAGTAGTTGAGGGGGATGTGTAAGTGGAAACAAGATAGTTACTCCTTTTTGTTTGGCCAGGCAAGTCTAATATGAAAATTTAACATGAAGTGTTCAGGCTTCACAATTGGCCACATCCCCACAAGCCCAGGGTTGTAAAACTTTTTTTAGAATCCCTTATGAATTTATACTGCAAGATAATAGAAGTTTATAAACAACAAAAGCACAAAAAAAGACACCTAGTCTCCCCCATATGGCTTCTGCAGGAAGAGAGACAAATGACATACAGTAACCTTGCAGTTTACAGGTAAACAATAATTTATTCTTTTTGTGTAATATAGCTGGATATCACTATCATAGCAGAATAGTAACACCTCTAAATATCAACATCATTTTAGCACCAGCATCGTTGCTCTTCCAAGACATTTGATGTCATAAAGATCATTTAAAGTGCAATCGTAATCTGAATTTAGTTTCAAAATCTTATAAACTGTGTAATCCAAAAGACTCCTCTAAGATTTTGATATATCTAAACATGACATGGATGTGATGCAAGAGTCATCAGGTGTAATCCTATCAAATTCATGTACTTGTACATTCTTAGGTATACCTGAATTTAAAACTAAAAGATAAGACTCAAAAAGACCATGTTTTTCTATGCAAAACTCCAAATATATTTCAGATGAGAAAAGAGAATGGAACTACAAAATTGCACAATATACAAGATTCTATGAAGAAAATTGAAATCCATTCAGTTGTTTAGGGGGATTCCTGGAAACAATATGGCTACTCCTTAGAGTTGACCAAATAAGTCTAATAAGAAAATTTCACATGAAGTTTTCAGTCTTCAAAATTGACCACATACCCACAAGCCCAGGGTTGTAGAAATTTCTTTGAAATCCTTATGAACTCATACTGCAAGACAATAGAAGTTTATAAACAACAAAAGCACAAATCAAAGTGCTTGTAAGCACAGAATGGTTTCAGAATTTATCAGTGGGCAGTAAAATTAAATATTGCATGGTATAAAGCATTGGTTGTAGTTGATTCAACTAAAATTATGGACAAAGGAAGATAACTCCAATTTTAAAGATTACTTTAACAATAACATCTTTTGATATTTTTAGACCAGATATTAGATTCCTGCACCTTGAACAAGGTCTTGACCAGTATAACATCATTTTGTAACTTGAATATCTGAGCATATATCTCATTGATAAATTTCTGGAAATGTTCATGTATAGAATGTTATGATCAATGAACTATATTTTGTGTACTGTGGATTCATTTTTATTCGTGGTATACCAATTTTCGTGGGTTTCGTGGGTCACAGCGAACCACGAATTTAAGAATTCAACGAAGAATAATCCTGAGAAATGTGTATGGAGTCGGATGTTTATTTCCGGTTATGTTATGCAGTTCATGTATAGTGTTGACTAGCGATAAACATTGTAACATAACACGTGTTTTTATTGAAAGAAAATACAAGTATTTTGATTAAATCAATAATAAATATATCGAATATCAGTGATAATTTACTTTTTAAAATTGATTAAAACTGTTCATGGAAAATAACTGCAAGTTGTTAATTACCGTGTCATAGTTTGGTTTACTGATGATTAAAAATCAATAGGATTAAGTACGGGGATATTGCCCGTAGGTAATATTGTTTATGACAGGAACATTTATTTTCACACCTTTTACTTATATGACTGTTTATTATATCGTGATTAGGGAAATGAGCTTTCAATCATAGAGTTTTGAATGTCTTATAAAATTCCGACAAGAATTTATAAATTGTAAAACAAACAAATAATTAGTTGTCTCTGTCCATTATTGTAATAGAAGTTTTCAATGAACACTTTAACTTAGAATGACCAAGCGAGGATTTTGACAATTCAAAACTTTTTCAATGAATTCCTTCTTTTTTGTTTGTTTTATTACTGATCAAACTAAGGAGGTTATATGATCTCCTAAATCAAAAAAGAAATCCACGAATTACGAATCTGAATTTATTTTTTTTTTGTGATCAGCGATCCACGAATTTACGTATACCACGAAACGTCTTTTTTTCTCTATCCACGAAAATTGATACCCACGAAAATTAATGAATCCACAGTATCTCAAAAGTAGTGATAAACCTTGGAAGATTTAGATATCAAGTCAGTACCATAGGGTTTTGATTGCATGAAATGCAATCTTTACCCAAAAAGACACCTACTCTCCCCTATATGGCTTCTGCAGGAAGAGAGACAAATGATATACAGTAACCTTGCAGTTTATAGGTAAACAGTAAGTAATTAATTCTTTTTGTGTGATATAGCTGGATATCACTATCATAGCAGAATAGTAACACCTCTAAATATCAACATCATTTTAGCACCAGCATCGTTGCTCTTCCAAGACATTTGATGTCATAAAGATCATTTAAAGTGCAATCATACTCTGAATTTAGTTTAGAATCTTATAAACTCTGTGTAATAGAAAAGACTTAAGTAAGAGCCATCCTGTTTAATCTTGTCTAATTCATGTCTTATGAAAAACCCTAAAATTAAATCGGATGAAAAAGAAGAAAGGTAGTTGCACAATTGCAAAATTTTATAAAGGTAAAGTAAAGAAAGTTTCAATGTAATCAATTCAGTGGTATGGGGGTGGATTTGGAAACTAAATACCTACTTTTGGTTTAGCCAGGTATTCTGTAGTTTCAGTGAAATGTATTAAGTGGTTTATTGGGATTTTTTGAAACAATATGCCCACTCCTTTTTGTTTGGTCAAGTATAGGTCTAATGAGAAAATTCAACATGAAAGCGTTTACAACAAATGCAGATAAAGATGATATACAGTAACTTTGTGGTAAACAATTAGTAACTTATTTATTTGTTATCACTATCATCTATAGCAACACCTCTAAATATCAACATTACTTTAGCACTCAGCATCTTTGCTCTTCTGTAAGGTTTGGCTTAATCAGCGATTCCCTGGGAGTTCCATGTAGAACTGTAAGGTGAGGCTTAATCAGCAATTCCCTGAGAGTTCTTTGTATAACTGTAAGGTGGGGTTTACTCAGGGATTCCCTGAGAGTTCCTTGTAGAACTGTAAGGTGGCTTAATCAGCGATTCCCTGAGAGTTCTTTGTATAACTGTAGGTAGGGCTTACTCAGGGATTCCCTGAGAGTTCCTTGTAAAACTGTAAGGTGGCTTAATCAGAAATTCCCTGAGAGTTCCTTGTAGAAATTGCAATATATCCAGAAAAAAACAGCTATTTAGTAAAAATATTAACTGCAAGTTAAATGTTAAAGGTACCTACCCATAATTTCCTTTTGCATAATAACACCTATCACATTTAAAACAATGCCCTCTAATTGTAACATAATCTACAATAGCAAAAACAAAATATATGTATTTTAGTAAAATAATTTTTCTTTTAACATATTTTACTATTCTTTAAATCTGGAAAAGGTTTAGAATAGATAACCTGCTTTCAACACTACAAACATTTTAAGTGTACGATCAACTGTGACGAGATATACTGTTGTGCAAATATGTTCTATATATGATGAACATTTCTATTTTATAATTCCCACAATATTTTTTCTTGAAAATGAACTTTATGTTCCATTGTCATTATTAAAAGCAAGAAAAATAATATGATGAACCCATTGCCATCATCTCATATTTTATTCCAAATTATGTCATTTAGTTTTTTTCTTTTCACAGATAATGCTTTTTCCATGTATATTCCTTAACAAATGTGTAAATTTTTCACAATTAGCTCCTTGTTCTATGCTTGTTAATATATTTTGAACATAGCACAATATAAGCTATATTTTGGAATGTATTAAGAATCAAATAATGTGGTCAATTTTTGTTTATACCCCCACACTACCATAAAGCATTTATACTTTTTTATCATGCAGTGATTGCCTCTTCAGATATTTAAGGAATGCCCTGGCTTATAAATTGTTGGTAACATTAACCATTATTGATCACATATTTAAAACAACCATTCTTTTATTAGATTTCAGTCTTTATTCTGTGAATGTACTTAAGCAGGAAAAAACTTATGTAAACGGACATTTTTCCTTTAATTTTTATTTTATTTTGCAACTGCAGTTGTTTTGTAATAGGTTCAGAATTTTCAGAATAACTTAGACAGTAATTTATTATTTTTGTGTGATATAGCTGGATATCACTATCATAGTAGAATAGTAACACCTCTAAATATCAACATCATTTTAGCACCAGCATCGTTGCTCTTCCAAGACATTTGATGTCATAAAGAACATTAAAAGTGCAATCATACTCTGAATTTAGTTTCAAAATCTAATAAACCGTGTGTAATTCCACTCTATCTTTAAGATCTTTGTACATCTAAACATACATGGAAGTGATGTAAAAGTCATCTTGTGTAATCTTATTAAATTCATGTACTTATACAATCTGTACAATGGTGACCTATAGTTGCTTACATCTTTGTCATTTGCTGGAGAGTTGTCTCATTGACAATCATACCATATCTTCTAAATATCAATTATATAAAATTTTCTTTTAAAGATGTGCTTTTTTTTTTTTTAAATTAAAATATTTACTACCTCTTTTTGATCTTCCATGACAGTTAATATGGTTTCCATGGTATTGAGTAAACCTAATGCTGTAATAGATTTCTCTTCGGATTCTGAGATATCACCATCAATCACCTGAGCAAAGGTTGATGCCTGGAACAAATAAAATTACTTAATCATTGAAGAAATTCAATAGCAAAACTTTTTTTTTTAACATCTTCAGTATTTTTTCACATGATAATATGTTCTAAGCAGTTATTTTGGACCCTTTACACAGATAAAGCCTGACTGTAAAACAACATTACCTGCAGACCAAAACATTTACTGTAAATTGAGACCGTTCATTTATTATTGCAATCACTGAACAATACTCAGATACAAGAAAAATTGTGATTTAAGAAAACGATGCATACAAATAATACTATCTAAATTTTCAATGCAAGGTTTAATTTTTGCCAAAACTGTCTAGTCACAACTGTCGCAATATTAAAAAGAAAATCACAAAAATATATGAGTTCATGGTAATCATTTAGGGACAACCTACAAGCATACAATCCCCAAATATTTCTACAATACCCATCTTGTATCCTTGTGACTAAAAGCTAAGGAAGGGAAATAAATGTTTGTGATTTTTTTTTAAATAACCTTTATATTAAACCTACCAGATGTGGGGTATATTTAGGTTATACTTACTAGATGTTGGGTATATTCATGTTATATCTACCAGATGTGGGATATATTCATGTTTTACCTACCAGATGTGTCATCATTTCTACAGCTAAAGTAGACACTTCCTCTACATATGTACACACTAATCTTTGCATCACAGTCGTTAAATCATCACTTTCTGTTTCTCTTATCACATTTAATAATTCTGCAATACATCAATTGTAAATTATTCTATTTTTTGCTAAAAAAATGGATACATTAAAATTTATATGGTTACTCGAATACCAAGTACTATACTTTTCTTAAAGGTATTGTTCTTCCCAAATGCCAATAAAATTGAGAATGGAAATGGGGAATGTGTCAAAGAAACAACAACCCAACCAAAGAGCAGAAAACAGCTGAAGGCCACCAATGGGTCTTCAACACAGCGAGAAAATCCTGCACCGAGATGGCAGGCTTCAGCTGGCCCCTAAACAATAATGTGTACTAGTTCAGTGAAAATGGCTGTCACAATAAACTCCAAAACTTATAAATGAACTAAGTCACAATATACATCAAATTACACAAAACTGATATATCAGATTTGAACTGATCAGACTCTTATTACCAATGAAATATCCAAAAGCCCTTTTGATAATATTTCCAAATGGAATTGTATGTGCACAATAGTAACAGAATATATAACTGTCAAAAATGCCTTCTACAAAACAATCCATTTTTATTAAGTAAAAAGTATAGAAACAAATCAACACACACTAAGACATGCATTCATGAACAAAGTAATATGATAATGTTAAGTATCACCATGTTGATACACATGAAAATACATTGTAATATCTTGAATATAATATTGTAACACAAAGAAAGTTGTATCCAAATATAAATAAACCATTATTTTAAAAAGATTGTCCCTGGGCCAAAATGGCGTCCACTGGTATAACAGTGACGGGCGCCTTGGATTCCCAGAATTTTTTTATTAGCATACACAATTTTCACATAAACGTAAGTTTACATGAATGGTAATTGTATGTGCATAATAGTAGGGTTCACTACAATAAATATAAAATCTTAGAGAGTACTTCCTTGAACTTTATTACTGTATTCATGCTTTCTACCATGAGGTGATGTTTACATATAATATATCAAAATACATTTGGTGACCCAATTAACAACTCATTAATCTATTTAAATAAATGATCAAAACATTGCAAAGACAGCATTTCGAAAAACTTTCTTTTACTAGAAAACAACAGCACTGTCATTTCTGGGAAAATTAACAGAGAACCTAATAAGTTTCTTCCATCAGCTAAAGCCAAGAGAGCATTGCATTATACCAATTAAAAGCATGTGGGTGCAGTACACATTAAAATGCCTTTTAATTCTTCAAATGATGAAATACTTGCAATGTCAAAAAATATTTTGAAATTGTTAATGCATAATACATAGTTTTTTTTTTTTTTATAGAAAACAGCTAGAAAAAAATGTCTTCATAGACTTTCAGTCAAAAAAATAATGGGTCAAAGGTTATGCGAACAAGCAATTGATTTGAATCATTCTAAGGAAAAGAATTCTTATTATATGAACTGTATATGCAAATGTTGTAAAGACTTTTACACGGTACATTACCTTATCTCTAACATATTTTATCAGAAAACTATCAACTGGTTTATTGCATGTGGGGAAGAATGTCTTTCAGACCAACCATAATTCTTTTAAAAGTTCCCCGATCTAATGTCAAACTCCCTATTTATGTTTAATCAGTATGTTTTATATTAATCATATTTTTCTTTATTTATATTCTACATTAATAACCTTTGACTCATAATCAACATAAAGAACCAACTGGAAGATAAGCCACTTTTAATAACTATTTAAACTTACCTAAAATTATAGGTTTTATATGTGGTTGTATGAACTGTTTGGCTGAAAATAAAAGATACAAATAAAATATAAAGTAAACACTTAATTTATCCTTATTCGTCTTGTTTAATCTTAATGAATATGTTTCTGATACTATTCTTTTATAAATATGCAAGTTCTGATAACCTCATGAGTATTCATGAAAACATCTGGTGTAACTGTCTCTGGGCCAAAATGGCATCCACTGGCAGAGCAGTGACGGACACCTTGGATTCCCAGATATTTATTTAGCACAATCCTTTTCCTTATAAATATCATATTTATAGAGGAGAGTAAGGATAATGCAGTATATTGTTGAAGGAATGAAACTGGATAAAGTTTACAACAACAAAAGCTTTTCAAGTATCATCTGCAAATTTGTCTAATATTTGCACTTCTTTTGTCTAAGTGTCTTTTTTCAACTTTCCAGAGTTTTCAAAATCTTTTTTCCCCTGGTGGTCCTTGAAGAAAATCTGCTGGTCCTCACTATTATTTCTATTGCAAAATACAATAAAATGCTCCGCTGGGGCGCAGCTTGATACGACCGCAGAGGTCGAACCCTGAACAGTTGGGGCAAGTATGGACACAACATTCAAGCTTGATACAGCACTGAATTTGGATTGTAATTAAATATTTGACCGAGCATAGGTTTCTGACACAGAATAAATGTGGTCTAAGAACTTAAAAAATTTTAATTTATCTGTTCAAACCATATCATTATTATTTGCCTTTATATATAAATCAGAAATAACCAATTTAAAATGGAAAATTTTAAAGAAAAAAAGGAAAAAAAAATCCCCCCCCCCAAATTTTTTGAACCCCCTTATGATTCATTATCCCCAAACTCAATCCCAGCCTTCCCTTTGTGGTATGGTACCTTGCAGTACACATACATGTACATGTGATGGACTGTGAAACTAAGATCAGGAGTTTTGGAGATTAGGACTCAGATCAGATGTTTTTTATCGACATAAATTCTGTCGTAAATGTAACCGTGTGCTGTAGAAATTGTCTGTTAAAGTGTGTTTTCTTCAACTTTCCATCCGAATGTATTATGTTTATAGTACCTTTGTACTTATAAATTTTCTCTTATCTTTTTAAACTTTCAACTTCCCTCAATCTAACATTCTTCTTTTTCAGTATGTTCTTTAAATTTTTTGGGTCATATCTTTTTTTACCATTATTCATTGCAATCAGACCATTTGCTTATCTATCTGCAAGTAGATCTTTTATTTTTATCTTTATGCAAGTAGATTTTTAATGCATGATAAGTAACACATTCAAACTGTAATCATGGGTCATAGTTATTATATAAATTTCAATTTAAGCCTTGAAAGGAAGTATAGAACCCTCAAATAATTTTCAAATTATTATTTTTTTATTTGTCCTAAAACATTTAAAATCATTTAATTACCACCCTTTTATGATTATTTGTTCAATTTATATTTTATTTATATTCTTTTAAAAATTTACATTATTTAAAGAAGTAACTTAAAACAGGATAAATCAAGGGAAGTAACCCAACATTCATTTTAAATAAACAAAGTTTTATTACACAACGGCAGTTAGCCTGAGGTAAAAATCGTTTATTACCAGTATGTTTGACACCCAAGGTGACAAGTGAGGCCATATAATTATGCATTTTAATTGATTTACAGGTAAAATATAACTTCAGTAATGTCAGTTACACCAGATATGTTTGGCTGAAATTTTTCATTCATGAAATATTTCATACACGGGATTTTTTTGTCTTCAACTGGAGGTCGGGAGGAGACCCCTGAAAACGGGATTATTGTACTCCCGTCGGGAGGTTCACATGTATGAACTGTACAATTTCAGAGAGATCCATACACTTGAACACAAGTTATTGTCTGGAAATGCTTGTTTTTTGGCCCCAAATTCCTAAACATTTAGGGCAATTACCCCCAAACTCAAACCCAGCATTCCCTTTGTGATATGGAACCTTGCAGTACAATTTCAGAAAGATCCATACACTTACACACAAGTTATTGTCCTGAAACTAGAAAAATGCTTGTTTTTTTGCCCCTTTATGGCCCCTAATTCCTCAAATTTCTAGGGAATTATCCCCAAAATCAATCCCAGCCTTCCCTTTGTGGTTTGGTACCTTGCAGTACAATTTCAGAGAGATCCATACACTTGAACACAAGTTATTGTCTGGAAACTAGAAAAATGCTTATTTTTGGCCCCTTTTTGGCCTCTTATTCCTAAACGTTGTGGGCAATTACCCCCAAAATCAATTCCAGCTTTCCCTTTGTGATATGGAACCTTGTAGTACAATTTCATAAAGATCCATACACTTACACACAAGTTATTGTCATGAAACTAGAAAAATGCTTGTTTTTTCCCCCTTTTTGGCCCCTAATTCCTAAAATTTGGAGGCAATTACCCCCAAAAGCAATCCCAGCATTCCCTTTGTGATATGGAACCTTATGGTACAATGTCAGACAGATCCATACACTTACACACAAGTTATTGTCATGAAACTAGAAAAATGCTTGTTTTTTTCCCCTTTTTGGCCCCTAATTCCTAAAATTTGGAGGCAATTACCCCAAAAATCAATCCCAGCATTCCCTTTGTGATATGGAACCTTGTGGTACAATGTCAGAGAGATCCATACACTAACACACAAGTTATGTCTGGAAGTTACAAAAATGCTTATTTTTGGCCCCTTTTTGGCCCATAATTCCTTAACTGTTGGTACCATAACCCCCAAAATCAATCCCCACCTTCCTTTTGTGGTATTGAACCTTATGGTAAAATTTCATAGAGATCCATTCACTTAAACTAAAGTTAGAGTGCGAAAACCAATGTGTATTCGGACGACGACGCCGGACGACGACGACGCCAACGTCATACCAATATACGACCACAAAATTTTTTTGCGGTCGTATAAAAATTGTGTCAGTCCCTTGAAATTTTTTGTGGACAAAACCTCCAGACCACCACTTTTCGAGAACTCTGACTTTCATTTATCATTCTTTTAGCATCTTTTCAGAGTTAAAAGTGAATAAAAATAGATTATTAGCATGATTATTTAGTACTTCACTGGAACCTGTCTAGGGACACCCCTCTATTGAGAACCATTTATCTTTCAATGAATACTCTTCATAATTTATATGAAATAAGAATGTTTTGATAAACCACCAGTCTCAGAAGACAACTTTTGATGTTCCCATGTTTTTACAGAACAGCCCTTGGTCAACATGATGGATTTTGCAAGAAATTTCTGACATTGCCAAAATGCCAAACATTTGGAGTAACTCTTAGGGCTATTCCATTAAAATGTATGTGGGAGGGTAGGAAGGGACTTTCAAAATATCCCTACAACCAAGAACCATTTTTTAGATAATTTTGCATAATGGTAATAGATGCATACTGAAAAAAGACCCATGACCCACATTCAATAATTAAACTTACCTTCCTACCCTACCACATACATTTTAATGGAATAGCCCTTATCACCCAACTCTCTCATTCCTTTACACAAAGTACACATACCTTTTTCTTGTTCTGTAATTAACATCTGTAAAGCTATAGCTGCTTCTACTCGTACAGGTAAATCTTTATCACTACATAAAGCATTCCTTGTCAATTCTAATGCTTGTCTTAAATTGTTCTCATTTTTAAATTTCAACTCACAAAAATGTTTCAAAACCCAACAAGCCTGCAAATAAAATATACATTCATTTATATAACATGGAAACGAAAATATAAAATATATGTGATTAACAGTGTTTCTTGAATTATGTTAAAATTGCCCTAAGAAGACTAGATTAGTTTTCTTTATTTTGACAAATCAAGTGCCATTAACTATTGAGCAACAACTCATATCACCCAAATTTTCATCAACAAAAGGTAGATTGTCTTTAATACTAAGGTATACTGTATTTGGGCCAAAATGGCATCCACTGGACATTAGCGACGGACACCTTGGATTCCCAAAAGTTTATTTAGCATTGTTGATTTTTTACTGAAGTCACATGACTAAGCAAAATTTTCACAATGCAAACCAATATTTTCCATTACACTAATTTATGTTGCCTTCATTATAAACAATACAGATTCAAATCTGAATAAAAATAATAATAGAGAAAATTTTGTTTGACAAAGATCAGTTGGAAGTAAACTTGAGAAATTGCAAGTCATGCTTGGACTGACAAATTAACAACCATATACCTTAAATGTCAGTCTTTGACAGGCTTAGAAGCATATACCTTAAAATGTCTTTGACAGGCTTAGAAGCTGAAATCAAATTTGAAACACATATATTTTGCCCATTACTTACCCTGGCTCGTAAAAATCCACTTTCATTAGTGAATTCTGGGTAGACATGATTTACCAACATCATTTCTGCTTGATCTTTGTAAATCTTTCTCTGTAATGACATAAGAAACATGTCAAAAATGAACCCACTAACCAGTTTCAAAAGCTAAATAATTATGTTGAAGAATACTGTATTTGGGCCAAAATGGCATCCACTGGACATCAGTGACGGACACCTTGGATTCCCAAAAGTTTATTTAGCATTGTTGATTTTTTACTGAAGTCACATGACTAAGCAAAATTTTCACAATGCAAACCAATATTTGTTAATACACCAATTTATGTTTCTTTCATTTCATACAACACAGATATTAATAGAGAATTTCAAATTTCAAATTTTGAAAACACATTCAAGAATCACTACAAAAATTAAAATTCAGGCGAAGCCATAATAGTTCTGACACAAGCCATTACATTCTAACTTAAGTTACACTCCGTAATAAAAAACCAAACCATAAAGTTTTATGGTTTTACACAAACTAATTGTATATATTGTTATTTCAATATAGATTTGAAGGTTGTACGGTGACCTCTTGCTAACCTTCTACGTCATTTGGTCTCTGCTGGAGAGTTGTCTTATTGGCACCACATGTTGTGATGTTTACCCTTTCCTTATAATTATTCCAGATGAAGCTTCATTTACAAATTTGAAAAGTGCTATTCAGAAAATAAATTGTTTGTTTGCATTGATTATATAACAAACCTTCAATAAAACTTCAGCTACTGCTCCAATCATGTGCAATGCCCCATCTTTTTGCCTAGGGTTGACATTTGGTTGGTTTATAACTTGCATAGAAAATCCCATGGCTTTTTGCAAGACCTCTTTTCGTTTCGATGCCGCTGAATAAAATAATGTTTGTGCAGCTATCACTGGCGACAGAAAATCTTCAAACACGTCTGGAAATAAATAAAACACTGTACTGGAGGAAAAATTTATTTGGTGAGGACAAATATATTCTAAATACACTACGTTGATGAAACTACAGATTTTGTTCAAGTAAGATTTCTCTTTATGGAAATATTCCTTTTTTTCCAAAAAACAAATTAATTGATGCTTGATTATTTCAAATTTTAATAGACAACAGCAATCCACAAAGAACAAAACTTTCACTTGTAGACAGTTACATTATTTTACATGTTTAAGAGGAGTAGGACCTTTTTTGGACCTTTTTGGGAAGTCAGGATTGGGCCTTTATATTTGCATGAATTCAAGATTTACACTTGTTGGGACTAGGGAATTAATGATTAATTTTCAGGACCCTGGAAAGAATGCCGCATTTTTTTGGGAATCAGCATTTTTCCAGGTATATGGGACGACACCCCTTCCATCCCCCAAGCCCCCTCGTTTTACAATGTAATGAACTTTGGACAAAACAAACTGTCAAACATGAATTACTTTGGTCTGAAGCAAATCAGTTCAAGCTACGATTACCCTACCATATTTAACTCGGATATATTCCTGAGGATCGGTATTCCATAATTCATCATCTTCATCACTGTGACACATCAAAGGAAATAAAACTTCTTGTATTAAAGTCTGAAAATATACAATTTCACAATGTCAATGCAGCAATACACAAAAACCTTCTTAAAAAAATGTATAATTGCACAAACATATGTTTATTACTCATTGCTTATTATAAAAGAATATTATATATGAGACTTTGATTGATTTTTGGGGTTTAATCCAATTAGTGAAAATTATTATTAAACAATTTCCAAGTGTATATTTAAAACTACCTGAATTATAGAGAACACCATAAACCATTTATTTTTTTCTTGGTTCCAGTGCTTTACAATTTCAATTCAAGGGTTCATAATTGCACGTCATCAAATGTTCTATTTGAAGCACATTTCAGAATGTGATTTCCAAAAGCTTAAACTGGACAATAAATTCATTATTTCATACCACTTATTCCCCTTTCCTGGCAAGTAGTATTGAGAGATTTGTTATTGCCTAAAAGAACAGATTGATAACAGTAGACCTACCTGGAAATGAGGCTTCATGTATTTCCACGAAAATGCATGGCTGACTCTGGAAATAAGAAAGAATCATTAAATCTTTTTTCAAATATTATATATGAAAATGAAGGTTATGAAATTAATTTGTAAACAGGTATCATTTACATAGGAGAAGAACATTTTTTTTCAAACCAAACTAACTTTTCAAACGTCAGGTATTAATAAAATGCTCCGCAGGGCGCAGCTTGATACGACCGCAGAGGTCGAACCCTGAACAGTTGGGGCAAGTATGGACACAAAATTCAAGCTTGATACAGCTCTGAATTTGGATTGTGATTAAATAGTTGACACAGCATAGGTCTCTGACACAGAATGAATGTGGTCTAAGAACTTAAAATTTTTTAAATTGGACATTCACAGTATTATGGTCCAATATCCAAAATCTAAATACATGGTTAGATTCAGCATATCAAAGAACCCCAAGAATTCAATTTTTGATGAAATCAAACAAAGTTTAATTTTGGACCCTTTTGATCTCAATGTGGACAAAGTTGATAACGGGGCCCAAAAATCAAAAATCTAAATACATGGTTAGATTCAGCATATCAAAGAACCCATATATTCAATTTTTGTTGAAATCAAACAAAGTTTAATTTTGGACCCCGATTTGGACCAACTTGAAAACTGGGCCCATAATCAAAAATCTAAATACATGTTTAGATTCAGCATATCAAAGAACCCTAAAAATTCAATTTTTGTTAAAATCAAACTAAGTTTAATTTTGGACCCTTTGGACCTTTATGTAGACCAATTTGAAAACGGAACCAACAATTAAGAATCTAAATACACGGTTAGATTCGGCATATCAAAGAACCCCAATAATTCAATTTTTGATGAAATCAAACAAAGTTAAATTTTGGACCCTTTGGACCTCAATGTGGACCAATTTAAAAACGGGGCCCAAAATCCAAAAACTTAATACACAGTTAGATTCAGCATATTAAAGAACCCCAAGAATTCAAGAATAAAACCCCATTGAAATTGATCAAGAAATAAGCAATTTATACGAAGTATCTTCTTTTGCACAATACTGTGCAATTGAATATTTCTTGCTATTGCGCAATACTGTACAATTGACAATTTCTTGCTATTGCCCAATATTGTGCTATTGGATATTTCTTGCTATTGCGCAATACTGTGCAATTGAAGATTTCTTGCTATTGCGCAATACTGTGCAATTGAAGATTTCTTGCTATTGTGCAATACTGTGCAATTGAAAATTTCTTCCTATTGCACAATACTTATTATATAATAATTTAAACATCCTGTTTGGTGTGTATCTCCTACCAAATCATTATTATTTGCTTTTAAATATAAATCAGAAATAACCAACTTAAAATGGAAAATTTTAAAAGAAAAAAAAAAGGAAAAAAAGAAAAAAAAAGAAAAAAAAAAAATCCCCCCCCCCCCCCCAAATTTTTTGAACCCCCTTATGATTCATCACCCCCAAACTCAATCCCAGCCTTCCCTTTGTGGTATGGTATCTTGCAGTAAAATTTCAGAGAGATCCATACACTTGAACAGAAGTTATTGTCTGGAAACTAGAAAAACGCTTATTTTTGGCCCCTTTTTGGCCCCCAATTCCCCCCAAACTCAATTCCAGCTTTCCCTTTGTGATATGGAACCTTGTAGTACAATTTCAGAAATATCCAAACACTTACACACAAGTTATTGTCATGAAACTAGAAAAATGCTTGGTTTTTGCCCCTTTTTTTGGCCCCTAATTCCTAAAATTTTGAGGCAATTACCCCCAAAATCAATTACAGCCTTCCCTTTGTGATATGGAACCTTGTGGTACAATGTCAGAGAGATCCATACACTTACACACAAGTTATTGTCTGGAAGTTACAAAAATGCTTATTTTTGGCCCCTAATTCCTTAACTGTTGGTACCATAACCCCCAAAATCAATCCCAACCTTCCTTTCGTGGTATTGAACCTTATGGTAAAATTTCATGGAGATCTATTCACTTAAACTTAAGTTAGAGTGCGAAAATCAATGTGTCTTCGGACGACGCCAGATTTTTGCGGTCGTATAAAAACAACTGCTATCTATGTTAGAATACCAAATTATGTAAAAGAAATTATAGACATCTATAATTTTTTTTTAGTTTTACTCTTCTTCATACTATTAATTTCCATGCTATTAGAATCTTGTACATGTTCAATTGGTAAATCTTTGTTATCTGTGGGTAACTTGTGTTTGCAGGTTGTAATAAATTGATGTTAATTTCACGTTTTTTTTTTAAAACAATATATCTGTAGATCGACACTGGGAAATATGGATGTATGTGGTAGGGTCAGAAATATGACCTTGACCTTTAACCAAAATATTGAAAGGGTTCTTTCTTTACTTTCTCTATATTTTTATCTACAGAACCAACTCCCTACTTAGAGCAATTCCATTAAAATGTGTGTGCCGGTAGGAAGGGAGTTTCAAAATATCCCTACAACCAAGAACCATTTTTTAGATAATTTTGCATAATGGTAATAGATGCATACTGAAAAAAGACCCATGACCCTCATTCAATAATTAAACTTACCTTCCTACCCTCCCACATACATTTTAATGGAATAGCCCTTATGAATTCAACATTTAAAAAAAAAAACAATAACTTTTGCAATATAATTTTTCATCAAATATTACTTCAACATTATATTTACCCTTGGTTTAAATAATTGAGAACTTGTTGCATAACTCTTGGTGCTACATATATTTTTTGTCTGTACTGGTCCAAAACTTTGAATAAAACTGCAATTATGCCACCTGCAAAAAAAAATATAAATTAAAATCTACACTTGAAATGTCATTAAACTATTAATCATAATATAATCAAACAATAAAATGCTTCGCTGGGCGCAGCTTGATACGACCGCAGAGGTCGAAACCCTGAACAGTTGGGGCAAGTATGGACACAACATTCAAGCTTGATACAGCTCTGAATTTGGATTGTGATTAAATATTTGACACAGCATAGGTTTCTGACACAGAAAGAATGTGGTCTAAGAACTTAAATTTTTTTAATTTACCTATTATGGTCCAATGTCCAAAATCAAAATACATGGTTAGATTCAGCATATCAAAGAACCCCATATATTCAATTTTTGTTGAAATCAAACAAAGTTTAATTTTGGACCCCAACTTGGACAAACTTGAAAACTGGTCCCATAATCAAAAATCTAAACACATGTTTAGATTCAGCATATCAAAGTACCCGAAGAATTCAATTTTTGTTAAAATCAAACTAAGTTTAATTTTGGACCCTTTGGACCTTAATGTAGACAAATTTAAAAAACGGGACCCTAAATTAAAAATCTAAAAACACAGTTAGATTTGGCATATCAAAGAACCCCAATAATTCAATTTTTGATGAAATCAAACAAAGTTTAATTTTGGACCCTTTTGACCTCAATATGAACCAATTTGATAGCGGGCCCACAAATAAAAAATCTAAATACATGGTAAGATTCAGCATATCAAAGAACCCCATATATTCAATTTTTGTTGAAATCAAACAAAGTTTAATTTTGGACCCCAATTTGGACCATCTTGAAAACTGGGCCAAAAATCTAAAATCTAAATACATGTTTAGATTCAGCATATCAAAGAACCCCATATATTCAATTTTTGTTGAAATCAAACAAAGTTTAATTTTGGACCCCAACTTGGACCAACTTGAAAACTGGTCCCATAATCAAAAATCTAAACACATGTTTAGATTCAGCATATCAAAGAACCCCAAAAATTCAATTTTTGTTAAAATCAAACTAAGTTTAATTTTGGACCCTTTGGACCTTAATGTAGACCAATTTAAAAAACAGGACCCAAAATTAAAAATCTAAATACACGGTTAGATTTGGCATATCAAAGAACCCCAATAATTCAATTTTTGATGAAATCAAACAAAGTTTAATTTTGGACCCTTTTGACCTCAATATGAACCAATTTGATAGCGGGCCCACAAATAAAAAATCTAAATACATGGTAAGATTCAGCATATCAAAGAACCCCATATATTCAATTTTTGTTGAAATCAAACAAAGTTTAATTTTGGACCCCAATTTGGACCAACTTGAAAACTGGGCCAAAAATCTAAAATCTAAATACATGTTTAGATTCAGCATATCAAAGAACCCCATATATTCAATTTTTGTTGAAATCAAACAAAGTTTAATTTTGGACCCCAACTTGGACCAACTTGAAAACTGGGCCCATAATCAAAAATCTAAACACATGTTTAGATTCAGCATATCAAAGAACCCTAAGAATTCAATTTTTGTTAAAATCAAACTAAGTTTAATTTTGGACCCTTTGGACCTTAATGTAGACAAATTTAAAAAACGGGACCCAAAATTAAAAATCTAAATACACGGTTAGATTCGGCATATCAAAGAACCCCAATAATTCAATTTTTGATGAAATCAAACAAAGTTTAATTTTGGACCCTTTGGACCTCAATGTGGACCAATTTAAAAACGGGGCCCAAAATCCAAAAACTTAATACACGGTTAGATTCAGCATATTAAAGAACCCCAAGAATTCAAGAATAAAACCCCATTGAAATTGATCAAGAAATAAGCAATTTATACGAAGTATCTTCTTTTGCACAATACTGTGCAATTGAATATTTCTTGCTATTGCGCAATACTGTACAATTGACAATTTCTTGCTATTGCGCAATATTGTGCTATTGGATAGTTCTTGCTATTACGCAATACTGTTAAATTGAAGATTTCTTGCTATTGCGCAATACTGTGCAATTGAAGATTTCTTGCTATTGTGCAATACTGTGCAATTGAAAATTTCTTGCTATTGCACAATACTTATTATATAATAATTTACACATCCTGTTTGGTGTGTATCTCCTACCATATCATTATTATTTGCTTTTAAATATAAATCAGAAATAACCAACTTAAAATGGAAAATTTTAAAAGAAAAAAAAAAGGAAAAAAAGAAAAAAAAACACCCCCCCCCCCCCCAATTTTTTGAACCCCCTTATGATTCATCACCCCCAAACTCAATCCCAGCCTTCCCTTTGTGGTATGGTACCTTGCAGTACAATTTCAGAGAGATCCATACACTTGAACACAAGTTATTGTCTGGAAACTAGAAAAATGCTTATTTTTGGCCCCTTTTTGGCCCCCAATTCCTAAACGTTTCGGGCAATTACCCCCAAACTCAATTCCAGCTTTCCTTTTGTGATATGGAACCTTGTAGTACAATTTCAGAAATATCCAAACACTTACACACAAGTTATTATCATGAAACTAGAAAAATGCTTGTTTTTTGCCCCTTTTTTGGCCCCTAATTCCTAAAATTTTAAGGCAATTACCCCCAAAATCAATTACAGCCTTCCCTTTGTGATATGGAACCTTGTGGTACAATGTCAGAGAGATCCATACACTTACACACAAGTTATTGTCTGAAAGTTACAAAAATGCTTATTTTTGGCCCCTTTTTGGCCCCTAATTCCTTAACTGTTGGTACCATAACCCCCAAAATCAATCCCAACCTTCCTTTTGTGGTATTGAACCTTATGGTGAAATTTCATGGAGATCCATTCACTTAAACTAAAGTTAGAGTGCGAAAACCAATGTGTCTTCCGACGACAACGACGACGACGACGACGACGACGACGCCAACGTCATACCAATATACGACCAAAAAATTTTTAATTTTTGCGGTCGTATAAAAATGAGATTGAAATAATTAAACTTGACAAATAACATGTACCAAACTTATCAATTATATGATACTATAACTGTCACCACTGTACTTCTACATTATAATTATTTACAATGGTTGAACTACAGAGGTTATTTATGTATCTGACAATATACCCACATCTTTGACAATTATCCTGCACAAAGACGTCCGCTTGTCAGAAATTAATCAAAACATAATTAGTCAACAAAAATAATATAATCAATCAACTAGAGGCTCTAAAGAGCATGTGTCGCTCACCTATGTCTAAGTGCATATTCAATAATGGACAATCTCCTACATTGTGGACTTGGAATAGAATTCATGACAAAAAACATCTTTTTTGTTGATGTTGTATTGCTGATAATTTTTTCTGCTTTGAATTTCTTTCTATCTTCTTTAATTTTTGGGCAAAACAAAAAAGGGTAACTTTTTTATATCAACAGACAGATGGACAACTATGGATTAGAAAAGCTCAGCTGGCTTACAGGGGCTAAACATGAGGGAGTTTTATGTGCTGACATGTATTCCTGTGTTGGAATGGTTTATGACTGTCACCACTGCAATTCTACATAATAATAATTTACAATGGTCAAATTACAGAGGTTATTTATGTACCTGACAATATACCCACATCTTTGACAATTATCCTGTACAAAGATGTCCGCTTGTCAGAAATTTAAAGATGCTTAGCCGCTACATAAGAGGTTGCTCATTTGAATGTCAACAAGACGTTGTCAAAATAACAATGTTTACAAACCCATGAACTGTAATTCACAATTAAGTCTGTTAGCTTTATACTGAATGGAAAAGAGATACTATATATATCTATACATATATAAACAAGTCTAAATTGAAAATAACGTTCAAACCTATGATTGTGTTGGATAAAAATCGCAATTTTTATACGTGTGCATGCAAAACAAATTTCTTGGTAGAGGGGTCTAAATACAGCACAAACAACTTTTTCCAAAAGACCAAAAAAGTGAAAAAGTATATTTTAACAAAACGCATTTGACTAGCAGGTCGAACAACGGACGTTCTTAAACCCTGCCGACTGCCATTGGTGATTGCCAAATAAACGGATCACCAGATGTAACAAAATGGATCTTAACTATTAATTTAATACCAAACAGAAAACAATAAACTTGCGGAAAAGATGGTATACCGCAAACAAAAGGTGCAAAAATTAGTACACCATATCCGAATTTCGACAATACATATATAAATACACATGACATTTAAAATTATCCCTTTAGACCACTGAATTCATTTATTGCATACAAAGATGAAAATATTTAATTGTAACAACACCAAACAGTTACAAATAATGTTATATAGCATAAGATCTGGGTTTTTGGCTAAAATGAAGGATTTTAATGTACTGGCATGAATTCCTGTGTTTGAAAAGTATATGGGTGTCACCACTGTACTTCTACATTATAATATTTATAATGATCGAACTACAGAGGTTATTTATGTACCTGACAATATACCCACATTTTTGACAATTAACCTGTACAAAGATGTCCGCTTGTCAGAAATTATTAATCAAAGCATCATGGATGTTGTGATCCAGCCAACATTGTAGCTAGTCTGACATTTCTTTTTACCATACTTTCAATATTTCTTTTGTTATTTTCATTTCCATAATCTCACTGTAAAATTTCTATTCTATTGCCCAAAGATGGAGAATTTTGCAATATTGATGCAAATTTCAATTGAAGACACTCAGATTTTTTTACATCTTTTTTAGAAACATTTGAAATTCAATGATTTTGACAAGAATGTTAGGGGAAATCTTCAAACGTGTAGCATATTTTTTATATGCCATTAATAATAATTGGCTTAATTTCCAGAAAGAGGCATTAAAAATGCTCTTTCTCAACAACAACAAAAATAAACTACTAATTTTTATTTACATTGGTGTTCATTTTTCATTTAAGGAAACAATACATTTCCTGTATTCAATTATATATATACATGTACAAATACCTAATGCTGAGATAATTCCAATTACTGTTAAATAGCAGTATAATGGGGAATATACAAATTAACTTTTTGCAGAAAATGCTCAGGTAAGAGTTATGCATTTGTGTTTATTGTTTCAACCAAATCACTGATAATTGTAACTTAAATAGACCTTAATTACTAACTTATGTCAGATGATTATGACTTTGGTTACCAGTGAAATAAAATTTGTAGCTTTTTTATACAGATTTTCTTTGAAAAAAAACCCACATCTTATTAATCAGTCAGCTTTCACACAAAATTAACAGAATAGTTTTATCAAAGACATTATGTCTATGGTTTTATATAGAGATAATCAAAATAAATAATAGGTACACTCTTGAGGTCAAGACTTTGTGTATTCAGTTAGATGTGTAGTAAATTGAATACACAAAATTCTTGGACCTTAATATCAGTATGATTATCAACTGTTATGATATATTAACTGTGGTCAATTAAGACTGCATTTGAGTGGAGTTGAATCCAAAAAATACTTACACTTTTGAGTGTAATTGTTTGAAAATCATGACAATGTCTATCATAATGGTATTGTATCTTATTTGCCTAATGAAAGAATGGGAATAATAGCATTTCAAAAAAGTGTGGGAATCAACTCTGATATCAACACAAAACTTGAACCAAATTTTATTCAATGGCTTACAGGAACATAAATTACTGATAAATTCTTATCAACTGCTTAAATTTGATAAATCATATCTTTGGAAGAAAACCCAGTAAGCAGTTAAGGGTATTTGCTTTATATTGAACGGAAAAGAGTTATCATATATATATTTATACATATATAAATACACATGAGACATCTTAAATCTTTTTATCTCTTAAAACCACTGAATTCATATATTCAATACAAAGATGAAAAGATTTATTTCCAATGACAACAAACAGTTACAATGACAGTAAATTACGTTATACTATCAAAAATTTGGTTTTTTTTAACTGTTAAGAATACAAAAGTTTGAAAAGTACATGGGTGTCACCACTGTACTTCTACATTATAATAATTTATAATGCTTGAACTACAGAGGTTATTTTATGTACCTGACAATATACCCACATCTTTGACAATTATCCTGTACAAAGATGTCCGCTTGTCAGAAAGTAAATTAAAATGATGTCAACAAATATGACTTTGGGAGTTACTCAGTGTTCTCCCCCAGGATTTTTAGATAGCACCAGGGTTATCAAGGCGACAAATTAGATATATGCATCAAGCATAATTTGCATCGTGAAGCAACTCTTTTCCTCTATCCTCCTTAAGGTTAGTTCCCATAGGGTTCTTTCTTTATTTATTATCTTTTATCCATTTGAGTTTTTCTTTTCTTTTGTACTGTGTTTTGTTGACTTTAATGCAGTGAAAGAAACTATGTTCTCCATTCAGACAGACATGAAGAGAATTGTCAATTGTTATTACTACATGTATTTGTGATAATAGGGTGTTTTTTTTTGTTTTTTTTTATCTTTACTACTGTTTTTTAACAACATTGACTGGCTGAAAATGCCTACCGTTCCTACTCGCTTATTAGTCGGAAAATTGGGAGTAAAATTCATAATCCAGAGAGGGAGGCCGACTAATAGACGAGATCTAGTGACCAGAGGAAAAATCCAAGCTTGAGAAAAGTGGTCAGGAGTGAATTTCCTGGTCAAAACTACGTTTTTGATTGCCAAACCTACATAAATCAATAAATAAAAAGTTTTTGTTGAAAATAAATGACTTCAATACTGTCTTTGTGTTTTATTTGTTCTTTGGTAAACATTTTCTGCAAATTCGTGTTGAAATTCTACTGTTTCCGGTTTGTGTATTGATTTTCATGGTCACATGGTTTTCCTATAAACCCAAAAGAAGAGCCAAGAACCAAAAATGAAAAGGAGATAACAATGTACCAAATATGTGAAAGGATGTTTTCAGCGGAGTTATTGTGTCATTATTGTGATATCATGATATCAATTCAATGCTTATAAATCATATAATAATCAAAAAATAATTTTAAGATTCATTCCCAAAATCAAAATATTATTCATTATAGTGTCTCAGGTAAACAAAAATTACAAAATTGATTGACAAGCCAATATAATCCATTGATAACCCCAATTAAGAGACAAAGAGTTGTATTCACTAAAGGTGTGAAAACTATCAGTGATAGGTAAACAGATGACACTAATGAGTTGGAGTTAGTTATTTTAATATATTGATTAGCTTCACTTAATTTTTTTAATCCTTTAATCATCACAATATAATAAGAATTATGAAGTGTACATGCTCATTTAACACCGAGTTATGTATGCTGTGAAAAATATTTTCATCAAGTGTTGATTGACTTTAAATTTTTCAGGTTCATATTGGTTTATATTCGCTTTTCTCAAACAATAGGTTGTTAGTCATACCCTACAAAATCATTGATGCATTACGTAAACAACACATGGCTAATCTAACATTTGAACAGTGAACAAAACAAGAGAAATGAATACATCTTTATTATTAACAGCAATATAAATTATCATGATGAGCATCAACTAAATTCAAACCAAACAAACATTAATGCAGAAATGAATATTATTCCTGGATTTGCATTGGTTTTACCGGCGTTCAGTTACTGTCAGCTGAAAAAAAAATGCCCAAATTTTGTCCGACTTATACGAGGGTCAAGACTAAATCCTTAGAATTTGGAGCTGAAAAGGGACCCCGACTTATAGTAGGATTGACTATTAGGAGAGTATCTACGGTAGTTAGGTTGGCACAATGTCTATATAATAATGGTTTGATTTCATTGGGAGTATTAAAGATATTACCTCTCATTTACAATGTATTTTTTCTGTATGTATACAGATTATAATTTTTAATAAATTACATTCCATTTTAATAGTTAGCAATTATTTGTTAACTTATTTCCTATGAGTAAACATATTTTTAATCTAAGAATTTCAAAATAGCTAAAAAACTCTTCATGGATTTATTATGAAAACGTTGTTTTTGATGGTCTTACGCTTGGGTGGTGAGTGAAGCCATAAAATTGTTGTTAGAATTCATAAATTATCTCCATATATTAGTTAACACACAAACAATTCAAGTTACAAGTGCTAATTGATTGATTAAATCCAATCAGCAACAGGTAACCCTCATCAAGTAAATCAATCACCTGTTGTAATTATCAAGGTGCTGCTTAAATTTCACCTATAATTTTATAACACACAGATAAGCGAGTCTGTGTTGCTTTAAGGGCCTGGGGAGAACACTGAGTTACTGGTTTGAATATCAATAATTTAGGTAATTTTATTTACACTGTGTGGAAAAGAGGACTTCCTTTAATTTTCTTACTACCAATTTTTTTTATATAAAACTTCTACCACATCTTCCATTCCAGAAAGCAAAAGGAATAACATATAGCTTTTCAATATGGCAGTACACTTATTTTTCTCTTAATCAATAAAAACAATATAAACTTTGAATGATGTTTCATGCTTATGTACATTAGAAATCTGTCCAGTCAGAATCAGCATTGTATTTTTATCTCTATAATCCATTGATTTCCAACTCTTGCATTCGTAATGATATAGAAATTCTAATTTTGTTTCTGTCAACATAACAGATCAAATCATTGGGTTTAACACTTGTCAACTATTTAATGACACAAAACATGCAACAAATTATGAATTTAACCGGATTCCTTAAAATGACAAAAAAAAACAAAACATTTAGAAACATAATCTCTGATGAAAGTAACTGACTTTGTTAAATTTGTCTTGTAAGTATTCACACTTCCCCCATTATTTTGCTCAATGGAAGCTACAAAGAACTATTTAATAAAACTAAATTCAGAAAAGGGGCTTTTAAAAGAAAGACAGCAAAGCTATCTTTTTCCAATCAATTTTTGGCATCCATGTACTTTTTGTAGAAATGTGTATTTCGCGGATTAGCATGCACTTTCATTGTATCACAAAAAGAGTTGCAATGTACACCCCACTCGTCATCAGACATTAAAATACCATTCTCAGTTGGTGTAAAAAATTCAATGAACATGTGATCTGTTGTGTTTGTCACCAATATACTTCTATTTCCACTGTATTGTTAAACAATGGACAGAAGACATTGGAATTTAATGTTTCTGACAATATACCCACATCTATGACAACTGATCTGTGCATAGACGTCCGCTTGTCAGATTATCTTTTTTTCTAATATCATGGTGTGTAAAATTATTCAGTTATAGGTCAGTAGAGCTTGAGTTGTCAGTTTTAAGCAAGTCTGGCTTTACATAAAGCCTTTTGTATATTAATTTGGGTAAGCAAAAATTTGAAGAATTTTTTTTTTACAAAGCAGCTTACCTGAAAAGGCTTTCAGATACCATTCAGCAAATGCATTGTATTCTTTTGTAACATTACCAGGACTTCCATATCTACAAGGAGTAACCTTTAATATGTATAAGTGTTTGAATATCTGAAAGATCTTTTACCTTTAAAATAAGAGACTAGTTGTACTGGAGATATTTGAAATATAATCACTAAAATTAACTGGTCTCTAATTGTCAAACAAGATGCTCACAGTAATCAACATTTAACAAATGATAACAATTCCAAAGTTTAGGTTACATAAGGCATTATGAATGATACTGCTTATGAATGATACTGAAATTTCATTCATGGATTTTTTTCCATGCATAGTGGGATAAAATAAATGTTCCTTCTGCATTACAAATCCCTCCCATATACATATTATTCAGCAAACCAATTGGTTCAAGTGAAAGAACCTAATGAAAATTATTCCATGGACCAATAGGTTCAATAAATGCATTTACTACTATCTTTATGTTGTTTTTGGTGAACTTTGATGAGCGTTGATGAGTTGCTGTCTCATAAACAATAACACAACATCTCATACTATTATTAATGATTGATTGCAGTGAAATTTTTTTAATAACACCCAATTTAACCAGGATCAGGTGCGAAATAACAGCAATATTGGACCTGACGCTATAAATTTATCATCAAAGTAATACACTAATGCATATCTTTACAAACCTTTCAAAAACTCTAGCCAGTATATGTGTTGCCCATTTCTTTACCTTCCACCATGCTAACTCAGGTCGTTCATCTTCGTCTATCTGACTGGTTTCCTGTAATGTATCATTATGGAAAGTAGAATTTAATTATATTCAAGGGATGAAGGTTGTGGGATTTTCACTCAATATCTCTTATCAAGCTTTTAAAATCAGCTATCAAAACCTAATCTAAGGACTGTCAAAAAAGTGGTTTTATGCAGTGGGGTAGAAAGGGTTGTGATTTGAAAGCTATTTTCATTCAAACTGCAAATGTATATATGTCTGTAGAATTACTGCATACTTGTTTTATGTGAATTCCGAAATGAAAATGATTACATCAGAATAACAAATAACAACAAAAGACCCCTTCACGGTAATAGGCAAGTATTTTATTAAGTTTATTTTGTGAAAAGGAAGCCAAGGTACAATTTTCTCTATAACATTCATCGAAGTTTCACCAGAAAAATTTATAGCACTTTTACATTTGTATGGATTTTGAGGGTATTTGACTTTTGAGGTGCTCAATCAAAGGAGTAGGCCCGGTAAGACCCCTTTTTGGCCCCAAAATATAGCAGTTTTACAAAATTGTTAAAATGTAAATTTTTAGCTATTTATTGGAAAGAAGAAAACTTCTGTTACATAAATATGGGCTGTTTTTGACAATACAATGTACATGTATCGGGTATTAGCATCATTAATGCATGCTAAATTACTGAAATCTTCCAAATTTTAGCATTTTGGTTAATTTTTAGACGGTTTCCGTCTGAAATGGAAGTGGCCGCATTTGTGTTCATTCTTAATATTTAAATGTTAGTTGTATCTGATGATAATACATAACATATATAAAGGTTGAGAATGAACACGGATGTGGCCACTTTCATTTTTGACAAAAACCATCTGAAAAGTGACATATTATGGCATATTTGATAGATTTTTCATAATTAAGCTTGAATTTGAGCGTCTTTAATGACTAAATCAGTTCAAATCTTTCACATAAACTAATTGAATTGACTGAAGTAGACACTTAAGTGTTTAAAAAGTGTCCAAAATCTTTCGTCAGATGAACCTGAATTTTGAGGCCAAAATCGGCCCTTACCGGACCTACTCCTTTCAATACTGTCCATGTCTATCAGGGTTGTCGTTTGTTGTTTTTTATATAGAGTTTTGTACATAAATCAGGCCGTTAGTTTTCTCGTTTAAGTTGTTTTACATTTGACATTTTGGAGCCTTTAATATCTGACAATGCAGTGTGGGTTTTGCTCATTGTTGAAGGCTGTCAATGACCTATAGTTGTTCAACTTTAATGTCATTTGGTCTCTGGTGGAGAGTTGTCTCATTGGCAATCATACCACATCTTCTGATTTTTTTTTATTATATGTAAACACCATCAGCACTACGACAAATCTCTTCAGTACAGACAGTTAAGCTACTGTCAGAACGACATTAATGTAGCACTGCCTTCAAAGAAAAATGTGTTTTCATCATTTGATGTTCACTATCATCTTCAGAAGTTATGTTTCAGACTACCCAATGTCTGATTAATCATGTTTATTTCATTATTTTGCATGGATCATATTTCTCGAATAGCCTTCAAATAAGCAGTACTATTTTTAAGTTAGGTACCTCAGGAACAGGTCTGTCTACAATCTGTCTGATAACTTCCATCCACTGAGTGAACACTTCTTTTGTTAAAACATCTTGAGGCAAAAAATTCTGCAAATTAATTTAACATAAATAAGATAAAAAAAGATGAGGTATAGGATGAACTACAATGAATCTAAATTCAATATCACAGACTAAACCATATATAAAGACAACATAAGAGATTAACACAAGTCCTCAAATAAAGAACAACAATCAATATCATAATAGAATTGCTTCCAACTATTAAATGATTTGTTTTAAATACATCATCAGCACTACGACAAATCTCGTCACTTCAGACAGTTAAGCCACTGTCAAAACAACATAGTACATCATCAGCACTACGACAAATCTCGTCACTTCAGACAGTTAAGCTACTGTCAAAACAACATAGTACATCATCAGCACTACGACAAATCTCGTCACTTCAGACAGTTAAGCTACTGTCAAAACAACATAGTACATCATCAGCACTACGACAAATCTCGTCACTTCAGACAGTTAAGCTACTGTCAAAACAACATAGTACATCATCAGCACTACGACAAATCTCGTCACTTCAGACAGTTAAGCCACTGTCAAAACAACATAGTACATCATCAGCACTACGACAAATCTCGTCACTTCAGACAGTTAAGCCACTGTCAAAACAACATAGTACATCATCAGCACTACGACAAATCTCGTCACTTCAGACAGTTAAGCCACTGTCAAAACAACATAGTACATCATCAGCACTACGACAAATCTCGTCACTTCAGACAGTTAAGCTACTGTCAAAACAACATAGTACATCATCAGCACTACGACAAATCTCGTCACTTCAGACAGTTATGCTACTGTCAGAACGACATTAATGTAGCACTGTCTTCATGATAAATCTGTTTATCATCATTTGATGCTATGCAAACTTCTTAAAAAATTGATAAAAAATTCAAACAATTCAATTTATCCTTTTTTTTGGTATCATTATTTGTTGTCTCATTGACACATCCCAAAATAAAAATAAGGAGATGAGGTATGTATGCCATTGAAATAAAATGATCCGCTGGGCGCAGCTTGATACGACGGGAGAGGTCGAACCCTGAACAGTTAGGGCAAGTATGGACACAACATTCAAGCTTGATACAGCACTGAATTTGGATTGTGATTAAATATTTGACACAGCATCGGTTTCTGACACAGAATGAATGTGGTCTAAGAACTTAAAAATTTTTAATTTACCTATTCAAACCATATCATTATTATTTGCTTTTAAATATAAATCAGAAATAACCAATTTAAAATGGAAAATTTTAAAGAAAAAAAAATCCCCCCCCCCAAATTTTTTGAACCCCCTTATGATTCATCACCCACAAACTCTATCCCAGCCTTCCCTTTGTGGTATGGTACCTTGCAGTACAATTTCAGAGAGATCCATACACTTGAACACAAGTTATTGTCTGGAAACTAGAAAAATGCTTATTTTTTGGCCCCAAATTCCTAAACGTTTAGGGCAATTACCCCCAAAATCAATCCCAGCCTTCCCTTTGTGGTATGGTACCTTGCAGTACAATTTCATAAAGATCCATACACTTGAACACAAGTTATTGTCTGGAAACTAGAAAAATGCTTATTTTTGGCCTTCTTCCTAAGCTTTTTGGTCAATTACCCCCAAACTCAATTCCAGCTTTCCCTTTGTGATATGGAACCTTGTAGTACAATTTCATAAAGATCCATACACTTACACACAAGTGATTGTCATTAAACTAGAAAAATGCTTGTTTTTTGCCCCTTTTTGGCCCCTAATTCCTAAAATTTGGAGGCAATTACCCCCAAAATCAATCCCAGCATTCCCTTTGTGATATGGAACCTTGTGATACAATGTCAGAGAGATCCATACACAACACACAAGTTATTGTCATGAAACTAGAAAAATGCTTGGTTTTTGCCCCTTTTTGGCCCCTTATTCCTAAAATTTGGAGGCAATTACCCCCAAAATCAATCCCAGCATTCCCTTTGAGATATGGAACCTTGTGGTACAATGTCAGAGAGATCCATACACTTACACACAAGTTGTGTCTGGAAGTTACAAAAATGCTTATTTTTGGCCCCTAATTCCTTAACTGTTGGTACCATAACCCCCAAAACCATCCCACCTTTCTTTTGTGGTATTGAACCTTATGGTAAAATTTCATTGAGATCCATTCACCTAAACTAAAGTTAGAGTGCGAAAACTAGTGTATCTCGGACAACAACGACGACGACGCCAACGTCATACCAAAAAACGACCACAAAAATTTTTTTGCGGTCGTATAAAAATCTAAACACATGTTTAGATTCAGCATATCAAAGAACCCCATATATTCATTTTTTGTTAAAATCAAACTAAGTTTAATTTTGGACCCTTTGGACCTTCATGTAGACCAATTTAAAATTTGGATTACCTCCCTTACACTGTTTTAAATTATCTTAATTGTTCATTAACCATTACTTTATTCATAATTTAAAAGCAGTGTAAGGGAGATAATTTCAATGATGTATTTGATTTATCTCCCTTACACTGCTTTAAATTATGTTTTGTACTAATGTATTTGTCCATTAACCAGGACAACCTTGTTTTTCCCCCTTTTTTGCCCCTAATTCCTAAACGGTTTGAGTCATAACCCCCCAAAACAAATCCTAACCATCCCTTTGTGGTATGGAAACTTGTAGCATAATTTCAGAGAGATCCATACACTGTTCCACAGTTATTGTCTGGAAACTAGAAAATGCTTATTTTTGGCCCCTTTGTGGCCCCTAATTCCTTAACTGTTGGAACCATAACCCCCAAAATCAATCCCCACCTTCCTTTTGTGGTATTGAAGCTTATGGTAAAATTTCAAAGAGATCCATTCACTTAAACTAAGGTTAGAGTGCGAAAACCAATGTGTCTTCGAACGATGATGACGACGACGCAAACGTCATACCAATATACGACCGCTAAATTTTTTTGCGGTTGTATAAAAACGGGACCCAAAATTAAAAATCTAAATACACAATTAGATTTGGCATATCAATTCCAAATCCCAATAATTCAATTTTTGATGAAATAAAACATAGTTTAATTTTGGACCCTTTTGACCTCAATATGAACCAATTTGATAGCGGGGCCCACAAATAAAAAATCTAAATACATGGTTAGATTCAGCATATCAAAAAAACCCATATATTCAATTTTTGTTGAAATCAAACAAAGTTTAATTTTGGACCCCAATTTGGACCAACTTGAAAACTGGGCCCAAAATCAAAAATCTAAATACATGTTTAGATTCAGCATATATATTCAATTTTTGTTAAAATCAAACTAAGTTTTATTTTGGACCCTAATGTAGACCAATTTGAAAACTGGAACCAAAATTAAAAATCTAAATACACGGTTAGATTTGGCATATCAAAGAACCCTAATAATTCAATTTTTGATGAAATAAAACAAAGTTTAATTTTGGACCCTTTTGACCTCAATATGAACCAATTTGATAGCGGGGCCCACAAATAAAAAATCTAAATAAATGGTTAGATTTAGCACATCAAAGAACCCCATATATTCAATTTTTGTTGAAATCAAACAAAGTTTAATTTTGGACCCCAATTTGGACCAACTTGAAAACTGAGCCCGAAATCAAAAATCTAAATACATGTTTAGATTCAGCATATCAAAGAACCCCATATATTCAAATTTTGTTAAAATCAAACTTTTTTGAAAAAATCAAAGTTTAATTTTGGACCCTTTGGACCTTAATGTAGACCAATTTGAAAACTGGACCCAAAATTAAAAATCTAAATACACGGTCAGATTTGGCATAACAAATAAATGTGGTCAAAGATTCAAAAAAGTTCCTATCAAACTAACAAAAGCAGATAACTTAAAATTGAAAATTGGTAATTAATTGAAAGTCACTGGACCATGAACTAGGGGGCAGGGCATTGAAATAGTCACCAAACTGATATGTACTGACAGTAATGCAACTTTATATCAAATATCAATAACAAGTGTTTCCTATCAAACTAACTTAAGCAGAAAACTTAATTGTTGATGCTGTTGTCACCTGAAAAGCAGGATTACTTTTCCAGCGACAACGGCTTCAACAATGGTTATGATCTCGCGTTCTTTTGTCGCAGGCGAGAAAAAAAACACAGATCTCTGTATGGCATTTAATAAAATCAAAATACTTTACTTATAGTAAATTAATATGCAAATTTATACCTAAATTGATCAAAACAGAACTTGTAACATGTTTGTTTTTTAAATTTGCCAAAGAATATAATTAGTCAATGTCTCGTTATGGAAACCCCAAAATTCACTATTCAATAATTAAAACAGCAGGTGCACAACTTCATGTCTTGTAAAAGAATCTGTGCAAGTTTTGAATAATTCTGTCAGGCTGTTTCTTCAGGAGTTTAGATTAACAAAGTGTGAAGTGGATGATAACAACACAAGTGATCCCTATATGTTGCTTGCGACAGCTTGACACTATCAAGCCTATACAACATAGATCTACTCAGGAATACAAATTCTGATCTTTTTTACCTGAATAAAGGCATAATAAATTTTCAGTATCTGTTTCTGTAGTAGGACTGAGGCTTCTGATTGGTCCTGCATCATGAATGAAATCCTCTGGTATATTAATGGTAACATCACTGCCATGGCATCATCGAGTATCTTTCTTTCATCAGGTCTTTTGTATCTAAAACATTCAATTTTGTTTTTCATTCCATGATCCAGGTTTTCAAAATGATAATTAGAAACAGAGATCTAAAAAGTGGTGGTCTGAAGGTCCTAACCACCAAAGGACAGACACAACTTGGGTATTTTGCAATAGAAATAATAGTGAGGACCAGCAGATTTTCTTCAAGGACCACCAGGGAAAAAAAGATGTTGACTACAAGGAAATCTGAACAATACTGAACCAGGCAATCAAACCTGTATTCTAATATTTTGTTCCAGAAAATACTTATCCCTCTCAGGAAGGCAATTCTATTTTTTATCATATGGGTGGTGGTGTTTGAAAGTTAATAATTGATGAAAGTGGTGCCCCAGAGAAGGAAATGAAATATTTTGGGCGTCAGTATGTTGAAAAAAAAGTGTAATATGTAGGTGGTGGGTTCACAAGTCTATTGATATATGCAAAGTGTAATAAGATAATAGGTGAGGGTTCTAATTTATTTTAATTTCTGTGAGTGATGGGGATAAAAAACATAGTATTTTCTGGAACAGTCGTTAGAATTTCTATCAGGAATTTACCTTCATTCAAAGTTGATGAGGATCTGATGAAGAATTAAGAGATGTCCATCAGAAATTAATATGGTGTATTGTTACAAGTCCCCTCCCATAACAATAGTTCCCCATTTCAGGTTTTTCTGAGTGAAAACCATCATACTTTTTTTGAAGAGGATAGGATGAAAAATGAAGGTGCTATCCCATCATCAAAAATTGATGCGAGGCATATATTTACTTTTGTCCTTCCAGAAAAAATGTCCCACATTTCAGATTGAATTATTGAACTCATCTGAGCTTTTAATGAGTTGACGCCTCCATCCAAATTTGAGGAGGATCTGATAAACGATGAAGGTGCCAAGTGATGACTGAGACCCACACATGGACCTGAAGGTAAAAAACACTTTGTTGTGTGGGGTATAAAAATATACTGCTTTGATGTCTTTTGGGCTTTTATGGTGTGTGACATTTGACAGTTTCCCAAAATTCAATTATTAGAGTTCTTTTCCTAATGCTTGTAGAGGTTTGGTTGGCTTGCTTGCTTTGTTTATATAAATGTTTGCTCAAGATTTGTAATTATGATTGACATCTGCAATTTCAATGGATGTTAAGTATAATGCAGAGTATAATGTATACAAGATGAAGCCCCCCCCCCCCCCATAATCTATTGATTGCAGATGTCAATCTTAATTACAAATGCTTGAGTATTTAGAGCTTTAAACTAGGGTCATTCGGGGAAACTGGAACCACACATATATTTTTATTTGGCCTTACCATATGCATGTGTTATATAGTGGAATATTGCTATTTGATACATATAAAACCTTTAATATCCTACAACACTGCATCTAACTTACTCATAAACTTTAACCATTTGATATAAAGTCATCAAAGCTCCCATCCATTGCATGGGATTTTCTGACTGGATAAAAGTGGCAATCTTCTCTGGTAAAACAGCCCATCTTCCTGGATAATCACACTTTATGATGTGACTAACAATAACACATAACTGTGACCTAAAAATACAAGTTTATAGTATAATATTATAAACAAAGCAAGTGAAAACACTCATGTTTAGATGTGCAATCTTTACTATATCAGGGCTCACACCAGCAGGAGACAGGGTCGAAGAAGTTGCTTTCCCGCCCGTCACTTCGCTTTGCCCGACTGTCAAAAGCGATATCTAGTCGCCCTAGTGTTCACCATAGTCGATTTCAGTCCCTTTTGTCATCGGCAACTTTCAATTTTTACCAAATTGACAAAACAGCAATTTTTCATTTTTAAGAATAGAAATTCAAAGACATAAACAATTTATTTCTTTAGAAAAAAGGTGAAAGCATGGACTTGGTTGTATGTTATTTCATAGAAACAACTTTATATCAATTTCGGTGCTTGTTACTCGAGAGCATATATCAAAACATTCTGATTTTCGGCAAACTAAGTTTGTTTCTTCGTTAGAACGTGATGAAAATTGCCTTTAGTTAATGTTTAATCCATTTATTGCATTAAAAGCGTCATATTCCTTTCCAAATCGCTTGTCAAACATCGTTTATTTTAGTAAATTTTCCTCAACCGCCATTAAAATATTTATGCGAACTACGGATCGGAGGCGGGATTCATCGGAAACTGACCAGCTATGACCAAAATCCGGAATAACTACGGACACACAAATGGCACAGCTGACTGAGGAATAATGATCCCAAAAGGGAAAATTACACATTAACAGACTTTGGGTTAGATCTCACTGCTGAATGTATATATTTCCATGTATATATGCATTGTTTCAATTTATTGATTAAAGTTACATAACTTTGTTGAATTTAAATATCTTTTTAATGAGAAACAATGAGTTTCATAAACATGATAAACAGAATAGTTTTTAATTGAATTTTCATTGATATATGATACTTTCTTTTCCTTTTTGATATAGCAAAAGTTCTTTTTAGTGCTAGACATTTAGTTTGTAGTTTCTGACAAGAGGACTAATATAATTGTGGAACTATAAATGATAAATATAAACTATAAATCATTTATTGCAGACATAAACTGAAACAACTGTTACTTTAATTGTATACTCAAGATTTGAATTCAACAGTATAAAAATTAAATAAAAAGGATACATATGGCCCTTTATATTATATTAACAACCAAACATTGTAGTGACGCGAGCGAACAAGCACTTCTTTTTTCAAATCTCACTTCTCCCTATGAGTTTCAAAAAGAGAAGTCACTTTGTCACGGAATAGAATTTCCTTCATAATATAAGTTCCAAAAGGAAAAAATATTCTGGAATACTATTTCCACAGGAATAAATATTACAGTATATGTTCCTAACAGAATAAATGGTATAGAATATTTGTTCCAACAGGAATAGATATTATGACATTGTTTATTACAAAGTTTCCAGTGGAACTTCTGTTAGGCGGAACAAATATTCGTTGACAACTGCTCCTTATGATTCTGGAGTAGTGTGAGCGCTGTATATATGGCAGTTGTTTGATTATTTTGAATTTGTTTTTATTTATTGATTGAATCATTCATGGAATAACAACTTTGAACATATAACTAAGTTTTTTCTTCATTAATTGAGTTTCTAAGGCAATTTTTATCTAAAGATTGACTCCCTAAGGCAAAATCGATTTTGACTGATGTGTACAGACCAATGCCTCAGTGTTTTTTTTATGTTATATTTTCTCTCTAAATAATTTTTACCTGATTGGCCCAGCAGCATGTATGATGGCCTCTATGACGTTATCTCTGATCTGCTGACGGTCTTGTTCATGGACACTAAATGGCACAGGATCTCCTGGGTTCTCTACTTCCTTTTCTTGCCAGGACTGGGTCAACACATTTTTCAAGTAAATGGCACCTAATTATGGATATATGCAGAATGTAGTACAATAAAGATGATCAACAATCCAGAAGTTTAACCATTTTAATTCTGTCATTCTCAAACTTAATTCTGATTATTAGAAATTAAGTGAGCATTAAATTTTCTTTAAAAATAAAAATACAATATTATACTTGGCGAAAAAATAGACAAGTCCCTAACAGACTATTCAGCAGGATTTAAAATCTAACCCCCCCCCCTTTTCATTGGTATGAAACACTTCTGTGACTGACGCAGTACTGTATAAAGTCCAAACAATTTTTATATAACAGAACATCAAAAAGTTTTTACAAATTTAATATTGAAACTTCCGTACATTTTGGGAAAAAATTTGTAAAGGTTCCGCGGAACCCAGTGTCTCGCCTACTTTTTCTGTTAATTGCACGCTCAACAAAAATGAGGAAGTAAATCAATAAAATAAAAAATATTCCACTTAATACTATCTTTTGATTGTAAGAAGCTACTGTCCAAGTTTGGTAAAAATCAAGGATAGTTTATGAATCTAATAAATGTTTAAAAACTTTAACTGCAGACTGAATGTAAAGTTAACTGGAAGAAAACAAAATTTCCTTCTAGATACTAGCTTTTGATCATAAACAAGCTTCTGTCCACGTTTGGTACAAATCCAAAATAGTATAAGAAAGTTATTAAAATTTTAAAAACTTAAACCACAGAGTGAATGTGTTGTTTCCTGGCAGAAAATCTAAGTCCATTTAAAAGTAAAATACGGAAAAAATTTGTAAGTGTCTCGCCTACTTTTGCTGTTTATCGCAGGCTCAACAAAAATGAGGAAAAAAATTAATAAAAATATTCCTCTCTATACTATCTTTTGATTGTAAGTAGCTTCTGTCCAAGTTTGGTAAAAATCCAGGATAGTTTATGAATCTTATAAATGTTTTAAAAACTTTAACTGCAGACTGTATGTAATGCTAACTGGAAGAAAAACTAAGTCCATTTATAAGTAAAATACGGAAAAAATGGAACAAAATTTTAACAAAATTTCCTTCTAGATACTAGCTTTTAATCATAAACAAGCTTCTGTCCAAGTTTGGTACAAATCCAAGATAGTTTAAGAAAGTTGTTCAAATTTTAAAAACTTTAACCACAGAGTGAATGTAATGTTAACTGGCAGAAAAACTAAGTCCATTTATAAGTAAAATACTGAAAAAATGATTTTTTTTTTTTTACAAAATTTACTTCTGGATACTATCTTATGATCATAAACAAGCTTCTTTCCAAGTTTGGTAGAAATCCAAGATAGTTTAAGAAAGTAATTAAAATTTCAAAAACTTTAACCACAGAGTGAATATTTGTGGACGCTGCCGACGGAATGTAGGATCGCTATGTCTCGCTTTTTCGACAAAAGTTAAATGCTCGACAAAAATGGATTTATTTTTTTACAAAATTTCCTTCTAGATACTAGCTTTTGACCATAAACAAGCTTCTGTCCAAGTTTGGTATAAACCCAGGATAGTTTAAGAAAGTTATTAAAATTTTAAAAACTTTAACCACAGAGTGAATGTAATACATGTATTTCCCAGCAGAAAAACTTAGTCCATTTATAAGTAAAATACGGAAAAAATGGAATTTCATTTTTACAAAATTTACTTCTGGATACTATCTTGTGATCATAAACAAGCTTCTGTCCAAGTTTGGTAGAAATCCAGGATAGTATAAGAAAGTTATTAAAATTTCAAAAACTTTAACCAGAGAGTGAATATTTGTGGCAGCCGCCGACGGAATGTAGGATCGCTATGTCTCGCTTTTTCGACTTAAGTCGAAGGCTCAACAAAAAGTGGTTTTTTTTTAAATTGCAAATGTTGCAAAATTTGGAATTAAATCAATTGACAATGACACTGCACTTTGATAAATATATTTTTTAATATTTGTCATCTTTTGAGAACATGGGACATTTTCAAGTTTATAAAGGCAATCAATTTTCAATTATATGCTTCTTTTTCATTTGGAAAATATATATATATATATTACCTGCTTGTCTCACTGGCATGTCTAACTGTTCTGTCATTACAACTTGTAACAGCAAGGGAGAGAATCCTATTATCTTGTGAACCTACATCAATATACATTAAATTGCATTAGGTATGATTTTGGCATTATAGATTGATTGGTGTTTGCTTTACATCCAGTGGCAAATAATTCATGCATGTTCAGGACGAGAACAAATTAAAAACAAGTTGATTGGACTTCAACTTTATCAATAACTACCTTGACCAAAAACTTTAACCTGAATCGGGACAGACGGACACACAGACAGAAAAACATAAAGCCCCTCTACTATCGTAGGTGGGGCATAATTAATATAATTGGTAGGTTCTGCAATAGGGGTCTACCAGAATGAAGGGCGGGAAATTCGGCATGTCACTGGAAAATTAGGGAATAATGGAGATAGGCTGTCGTGAAAGTAACAAATATTTACCCGTGAAAGTAAATTTGCAAGATTAACATTTTCTTTTCAATGTTTCAATGAACCTGTGATTGTAGCAGACAGATCTTTTTTATCCTGGTGGTCCCAGTGAAAATTTGGTGGTCCTGTACTTGCAGGAAACTTTTGCTATCAATTATTCAGGTTTGGGACAACTTACCAAATGGGGAGCAATTCCCATTAACGAGGAACAATCCAGTTAACACTCGGTTAAGTACTGTAAACCAACTAATTTCCGTGTGCGATTTATTTTTGCGACTTTCGCGAGAAGAAAAAAAAACGTGAATATGAATTGCCATGAATACGTAAATCTTGGATCTTTCCTATTTAACTACATCAAACATATTTCAAAATTGCGAAATTAAATCGCCGCGAAGTAGGAGAGAAATGGCTAAACCCAAAATAAACTATCCGCGAAAATAAGTTGGTTTACAGTTATCATTAACAGATTAAACAAAGTTTTCTTTACTGAATCTTTTATACCTGAAATGACACATATTTATAGAAAATGGAACAACTTCTTCCAAAAAACCCTATTTCAATTCGAGTTTTAAAAACGTTAGTAAGTTTTTGAAGTTTTCACAGCCTTGTAACTTCTCACTGATGCAGCTTTGGACTCAAGTTTTGAAAATGATGAGTCCTGACACACTTTCGTGAGTCCAGTCCAGGAATCATGGACTCGCCTTAGTGAGAACCCTGTTTCAATAAATCAAAGTTAGAGCTATTCATCTTTTAGAAAATTTGCTGCATTTTTCATGAAGATGTGCCATTTCAAGTATAAAATGTGCGAGAAAAAAAACTGTCAACCTGTTATATGCAAAATTATTTGAGAAACTAAGACAAGACCAATTTGAACAATAACTATATGGTTCCTTAGGCCAAAAAAAAAATATATATGTCTGTTTTAAGATAACATCATTAGAAAAAATAGGATAGGTAGGTCGTATTTCCATTTCTTTTGGTGACATGGATTTTGAGTCTTGGAGTCCATCTTGCTATGGTCCGAGTTTCCCCGTATTTTTAATGATTGCCAGATTGGGATTATTTCCCTTGGTTATTGGGTGGAAAAAATGGCAGCAAAGTGTTTAATTCATAATACGAGTCGTGAGTTTCCTGAAATCACTTGTCCTATTCACTATTGTGAACATTAATATGTATCAGGCAATTGATTTATTTTATTGGCAACTCGAACTTTGCTTTTGACACGGGTTCAGTTAATTTTTCAGTTTATGATGGAAATAAAATGACTTAAGAGTCAACGCTTTATAGTAGGGTTGGTCGGGTAATTTTTTTTGGCCTAATAATATTTCATATACATTGTATTCTATACTAAATTAATCTAAATACCAGACAGCCTAAAAGAAGAATATAAAACCACCAACGTTGAGCATCAGAACAAACATGTTTCAGGAACACAGAGAAAGTATGATGCATAAACAAAACAAACATGTACCAATAACTTTCAGGGGCTTATCAGGCGTCACATGTCTCATATTAACATATTTGTAACAAGGCAAAAGACAGCAGGAAGTTATTTTTTCAACATTAAAATTGAGATACAAATATTTGCTTGTGAGACGGCTTAATTTGTCATCATAGATCAAGGAAATTTAAAAAATAATGACATTATTTCCTTGTTCAATGATATCATATCTTAAATATATACAAATGAGTAATCATTAAAAAATCATTCAAACGTTTTATTTCTATAAATCAATCAGGGCAATGAATTCTCAAACACTACTTTTTACATTTTAGTATTAGTTTTTATATGGCTAAAATAATGTCGATTCCAATCACTGGTTGTGCCATATTCTTTACAATGACTCAAAACTGTCAAAGCGCACATGTTGTCGGCCATTTTGGAAAACGTGTCTTGCGTTTTATCTCACCTCGTGAAGCTGTTTCTCTGCTTGTTCTCTATTATTAATGTCCATAGTGGCCCGAAGGGCTTCTACAATGCTGTTGACGTCCATTGTATATGTTTAAGGCGTGTTTTAATTATTTAAATTGAGTAAAATTGGTCTTCTTCTGGACCAAACCAAGGTTCATGCCGGTGATCGCGCCAAGAAAGGACATTGATGACGTAAAAATTCCCAATGAAAATTTGTAAAAGAAGTTTATAACAAAATAAAATAATGGCTATGTGTTAATAATAAGTACCAATTAGTGAAAATTTTAGCTTAATAGTATATATTATTTGCTAATTATTAGATTTATTTGTTAATTAATATATTTTACGACAGTATATATCAGGTCATGACCCTATGAACTTTCAACTTGATATGGGAAGGTGTAAAACTGTCATTTTCACGTGTTTTCAAAATTATATTACTTCACAATAATCAAGGATGTAAGTTAAGTAGAAATGAATTGTCAGAAAATATACTATATTATATATTTTTTGTTTTAAATTGTAGTTGTTAATGTAAGAATTCCAAGGATTTTTATAGTAAGAAGGTTCTTACTATAAAAATCCTTGAAGAATTCCAACTAGAAAATTTTCAAAAGATCAAAAAAGAATTTTAGCTAAAGGAAAGAGTTCCATATTATGGCATAAGACATAAAGCTTTATTTAAATTTGGTATATGCAATATAATTACAAATGTAAGCTCTGAAGATCTTTTAAAATCGACAAAACACAAAAGTCAAAACATACATATCAAGTCATGCACACATGATACAATTAAACATACAAAGCAATAGTTCATATTATGCATACATACAACACAAATGTTGTATTAAGCAGCATAACAACACCGAAGCACGTACTTGTGGGGTAAAAAACGCTGAAGCATGTACTTGTGGGGTAAAAAACACTGAAGCATGTACTTATGGGGTAAAAACACTAAAGCAAAAGTAAAAGTGTTTGCAACATAAAAAAGCACATATAGATTTGTTAGGTAACTAACATAAGCACAAACTAGCAGAAGCGCTATAAGTTATAAAAAAAAATTGCTATGCCATTTTGAAAACAAAAGCATGAAACTAAATACAATGAGCAGAATTAACTGGTTTTGCATGCGTTATATTGGCATGAGCTGCCAGACCAAGAATTTATCAAGTTCCTGAATTGATTTAAAGATGATTGCTTATGCAGCTCATCTGGCAGCTTATTCCAAAGTTTAGCACCGACATACCTTAAAGATTGTAAGCCATATGCAGTTGTTCTCACATGGTAGATGTGCTGTATTCTGGTATATAAAAGAGTAAGAGTTTTCAGTTAAGTGGATTAAATCGTGAAGATAAGAAAGACATGCTTTATTAATAATTTTGAAAACTTCTCATTCTTCAAATTTTTAAAGATGGTAATTTTGATTTGCAGAGTAGATCTTCATAACTTGCTGAAAAGTCTTCATTAATTAATCTTAAAGCTCTCTCTTGAATTTACAAATCTTGTATGTATTAACATCCCCACAAAAGTGCCAAACTAGTGGGCAGTAATCAAAGTTGGACATTATGAAAGAATAATAATTTGTTAATTTTCCAAATTTAGTCAGGTGTTTTTCCATTCTTTTTAATACATTTAGCTATTTGGATGCATTTTTACATATTATAGAGGCATGTTCATTGAAATTTAGTTTAAAATCTATTGTTACTCCTAAAAGCTTAACCTCATTTTCGCATTTAATGGCACCCCCATGGAATAAACTGTAATATTTTATTGTGTTTAGTATGATGGGCATCCCATGTGGAACTCTTACATTTTACCTTGTTTACAGTGATATTTCGATGCAATATGATGACAGATTTTAAAAACAACAAGGTTAAAACTGTCTGATAAGTGCAATTTGAGTACCCTCACATTACAGTTTTAATCAATATTATTATAGGTCACAGTTAATGCTGCTTTATCCAACAAACATCACTTGTTCAACTAGAATTGGCGAAAACTGGAAAGTCACACAATTTTTTTATTTTTTCAAGTTATCATAAGTTTCCAACATTTTTTTTAACACTATTAGTACGGGATACAGCATTATACTTTAAAATTGTTCCTTTTTATAACAACATAGGAGAACTCTCAAAATTTACACCAAACACACAGACATCTGTATAAAGGTTAGCTACAATTTTCAATTGGAATGCCCAATTAATAGCTGTATAAAGGTTAGCTACAATTTTTAATTGGAATGCCCAATTAATAGCTGTATAAAGGTTAGCTATAATTTTCAATTGGAATGCCCAATTAAGGGCATACGATACAGTTTTGATCCCACGGTGATTTTTTTACGAAAGTTTGCATACAAGCTATTTTTCACCTAGTCAATTCAAATATGTAATAAAAAATATACCTTCATGTGCTACTTTTAGAGATAAATGGGGTCGAAATTTTAGACGTTTACTGGAAATTTCGGTTTCTTGGACATTTCTATCCTTTGGAAAGACATACTTAACTTTTTTGTTTCAAAAGACAAACGCAAGTGGATTTTTGTAAAAACATTTGGAATATCTTCTCTACATAAGTGTGCATTGAATTTATGTAACAATTCTTTGGATACATTAAATTTTTATCACATTTTCATGACTTTAGTCAAAAAGCAGCATTTTTTGCTGTATACTTATCTAATTTAAAAAAATTCCATCAGTGATTTGTTCATAAAAATTGGCACAAATAATCTTCACACATAATCAAGTCAAATGTCATTTTTAAAAAGAGGGGTCCATGAACTCGTTTTCAAGCTAAATCAGTCTGAATGATAAAAATCAGTCGAAAAATGCATCTTTTCCCGATATGTCACAGCTTGACGTTGCCAAAAATAACAGTTTACGTAAGGGACGTCATCACCTCCCCTGTTACTGTATTGTATGCCCTTAATAGCTGAAATTTACACACAACACACAGACATCTGTATAAAGGTTAGCTACAATTTTCAATTGGAATGCCCAATTAATAGCTGTATGAAGGTTAGCTACAATTTTCAATTGGAATGCCCAATTAATAG